>NC_090395.1:12277069-13537644 GCF_036365525.1 Heterodontus francisci
GGAGTGTCTTCCTGAGAGTGAGGTATAACATGTATATACCATCACAAAAAGTAAAGCACCAGGTCATTTTAAGGAGAGCTCAGTCGAGATCGCAGCCATCCCTTTGTCACTTCTTATTGAAGTTGGCGTGAAAGTATCTTATTTTGAGTGACAAACTGCAGAATCAGTATTTTTTGCAATTCTCTCTGACCCCTGCAACAGACACACTTCAAGCTTATGACTACACTATCATTTCAGTTTTGGAAATGATCACAGTTTCAGTACGCTGTATAAATATCACCCGAGACAGGTTCATTTTCTCTGTAGCCAAAGGTCGAAACCTTACGGGGTAAACGTTTTCAATAGGCTTGGATTCAAGCTTGAAGGTCCCACTGCAGCACACATTAACAGGATTGATGATACAGATTATACACACCAGTATACTTCCTTATTTACTGGATTTGGGAAGATCAAGGGGTACTGTCATGTTCCTTGCATTGACACATTCAATCAACCAGTTTCACAACATTTGAGACAGTTACCATTTGCAATCCATGCTGAAGTGTCACAGGAGCTGAAACGACTATGAGCAGATGGGATCATTGTCTAAATCGATTCATCGCTGTGGATATAAAATCTAGTCATTCAACAAAGAAAAAAATGGCAAAATGAGATTATTCATTGACGAAAAGCGTGCTGCTGCTTATTCAAATTGGCTATACACTCAGGAGTTCAGAAACACACAAATCTTCCTTTTCAAAAACACACTGATTCTGGGCAGTCAAGGGAAAAGAACAGGGGTTTCAGCTCTCTCTCAATTCTGTCTGTAACAGAATTGGGAACTGCATCCACGATATAAACCAACTGGACTTAAATTAGCTGAATCTGAACTTAAAAGAAATAAATTGGAAGAGAGAGGGAAAAGTTCAATAGCTGAAATTGTTTCTTTCAATAAAAAGGATTACAGCAGCAAGCTTCGCGTATATGAACAGTAAAAAATAGAATGGCTGGATTTAACGGGAAATCATTTGAAGAACAGGGTGATTTAACTTGGCATAACTGAGCTACCTTAAACATCGAACAGTTCAGAACAGTAGCTGACCAGGTGAAACTTTGTGTGAGGGAAAGGGCAAAAAGACTCGAGGTGCTAAAAATGCTGACTGAGCATTTCTCCCTCATCCCAGAACTGGAACAGGCAGAAGATCGAGAACCTGAAACAGACCAGGTTACCTCAGCAAAAATTCACCTGCAAGAGCAGAGGCTTGAGTTAGAATTTCAGGTGACAAATGAGGAATGAGAGGAGAAATAGAGAGAATGCTTTCCAGAGGGAAAACTTTGAGAAGAAACTTCAAGCACAAAAAGATCGTGAAATGAGACAGATTGAATTGGCTGGGGGAAAATCATCTTTCCATAGTGGAGAAGATGCTGATAATTCAAATGATCCTAGTCCAGAGACAAGCTTTGACTTCTTAAAGTATTCCTGGTCAGTACTCAAATTTGAAGATGATGGTATTGAAGTCTTCTTCATATCCTTTGAGAAGTTTGTAGGTCAGTTAAAGTGGCCTGAAGGAACTTGGACTCTCCTGCTACAGGGCCAGTTAACAGGAAAAGCTCGCAAGGTGTATTCCCTGTTTTCCGAGATCTCCTCAAGCTAGGAGCAAATGAATAATGTTATCCTGACTGTGAATGAGTTAGTAATGGAAGTATTTCATCAGACATTTTAGGAACTCTTGCAGAAAGCCCACTCAAACCTCCCTCAAATTTGAGTGAATTAAGCAACTCGCCTTTGACTGGTGGGTGTGAGCACTCAAAATTGTCCTCAAGTACGAGGAATTAAGAGAGTTAATCCTGTTAGAGAAGTTCAAAAACTGCCTCCTGTACAGCCTTAAAACTCATATAGAGGAACAAAGAGTTTCAAAAGCCATGGAAGCAGCTAGCATAGCAGACACCTATAAATTACCACATAGGCCTGTAACTCAAAATAAACTTGGGTCTAATAACTCTTATAGGCTAAGGAGAGATAAGGTGGATATAGATGAAGCAGAAATGGGCTGAAGAGAAAAGGAGAGTAGGGAAGGAAAAACAGATCTAAGTCCAACCTTTAAAAGATGGAACCAAGATGTTGAGGCACGTCTGATGTGTTTTCAGTGTGGAAAATCTGGGCATATCCAGGCAAATTATTGGTATTCCAAGAAACCAACAGGAGGCACTGCTGTCAAGCCCGTGTCCGTAGCTATGAAAGTAGTAAGCATACATTCCACAATAACCCAAGAACACATACCAGAATATTTTACAAAATTGGAAAATGACTCCTTTTGTATCCCAGACACCAGGCGAAGCAATAACCGTCCTCAGACATACCAGTTATTTGCAAACTCTACTGGACCTGCATTTACAGAAACACCACCCAAAAACAGAACAAATACCATGGTACTGGTAAAAAGACTTATTGGGAAATGCTTAAGGGTTCCCTTAGGTAAAGTTTACCGGCATAGTAAGTTGCTCACCAGTGTAGTGATGGCCAGTGTCATTCTGAGTGTACCAATTCAGGGGACAGATCTATTGATGGGCAATAACTTGGCATGAAAAACAGTATTGTTTCCAGAGGGTCAACAGCTGTCCATGGATAATGGAAAAACTGAGGGGAATGATGCAGATGCTGAGGGCTGAGGAAGTCCCAAACATCCCACAAGAAGTCAAGACAGAGCCAGAGAAGAGGAAAAGAATGGAGGTAAAAGCAGCAGAGATTAAGGGAAATGCTGCAGAGAGGTTGTTAGCAGAAACCTTTTTTACAGATTTTAGTAGAGACAAGGAAAATTCCCAAACGCCAAGCCAAATGTGAGGGAGATGCCTCACCTAGTTGAAGGGCCACAGGGGAGTGTAATGAAGCTGGAGCAGAAATGTCCTCGAGGACATGGGCCAGATTAGGGGAAAAAACCCTCCCCAAAGTAAAGGAAAAAGGGAAGGTAAAATCCCTAAGGTAAACAACACTTGTGAACCATAGAACCATGGAAAGATTACAGCACAGAAGGAGGCCATTCAGCTCATCATGTCAGTGTCAGCTGAAAAAACTAGCCACCCAATCTAATCCCACCTTCCAGCACCTGGTCTGTAGCCTTGCAGGTTACAGCACGTCAGGTGCATGTCCAGGTACCTTTTAAAAAGAGTTGAGGATTTCTGCTCCACCACCATTCTTGAAAGTGATGCCCAGACACCCACCACCCTCTGGGCGAGAAAGATTTTCCTCATGTCCCCTCTAATCCTTCGACCAATCACCCTAAATCTGTGCCCCCAGTAATTGACCTCTCTGCTAGCGGAAGCAGTCCTTCCTGTCCAATTTTGTACACCTCAATTAAGTCATCCCTGAGTCATCTGTTCTAAGGAAAACAACACTAGCCAATCTAATCTTTCCTGATAGCTGCAACTTTCAAGCCCTGGCAACGTTCTTGTAAATCTTCTCTGTACTTTCTCCAGAGCAATTCTGTTCTTCCTGCAATGTGGTGACCAGAACTGTACACAATACTCCAGCTGTGATCCTACCAGCATTTTATACAGTTCCAGCATTACATCCTCACTTTTGTATTCTGTACCTCAGCCAATAAAGGAAAGCATTCCATATGCCTTCTTCACCACTCTATCTACCTGTCCTGCCACCTTCAGGGACCTGTGGACATGCACTCCAAGGTCTCACTTCTTCTACCCCTCTCAATATCCTCCCGTTTATTGTGTATTCCTTTGCTTTGTTTTTCCTCCTCAAATGCATTACCTCACACTTATCTGGATTGAATTCCATTTGCCACTTTTCCACCCACTCAACCAAACCATTGATATCATTCTGGAGTCTCTGGCTATCCTCTTCACTATTAACTACACGGCCAATTTTTGTGTCATCAGCAAATTTCCCAATCATGCCTCCCACATTTACGTCCAAATCATTAATATATACCACAAGCAGCAAGGGACCCAATACTGAGCCCTGTGGAAGACCACTGGAAACATCTTTCCAACACAAAAACATCTGTCGATCACTATCCACTACAGTATCCTCATCAATCCTCCTTGTTACTCCCTCAAAAACTCAATCAAGTTAGTAAGACACGACATTCTCTTAACAAATCCTTGCTGACTATCCCTGATTAATCCGTGCCTTTCTGAGTGGCAGTTTATCCAGTGTCTCAGAACTGATTCTAATTACCCACCACCAAGATCAGACTGAGCAGCCTATAATTATTTGATCTATACCTTGCACCCTATTTAAACAATGGTACAACATTCGCAGACCTCCAATCCTCTGGCACCTCGCCTGGCAATTTATCCACTTTCAAGGTGTCAGACCCTCTAGTATTCATCTCTAATTATGTTTATCATATCTGATATTTCACACTCCTCTTTTACGACAACACCTACAAAATCCCTCTCCTTTGTGAAGACAGAGACAAAAACTCATTAAGAACCCAGCCCACATCTTCTGCATCCACGCATAAGTTCCCTTGTACATCTCTGATAGGCCCTACCCTTTCCTTAGTTATCCTCTTGCTCTTAATGTACTGATAAAACATCTTTGAGTTTTCCTTGATTTTACCTGCCAATAATTTTTCATGTTCTCTTTTTGCTTTTCTAATTTCCTTTTTTACTTCACTCCTGCACTTTCTATACTCTTCTATGCTTTCTAAAGTACTAAGGTTTTTGTGACCGTTATAGGCTTTCTTTTACTGCTTTAACTTACCCTGTATGCTTCTAGATATCCAGGGGCTCTAGATTTGGCCCGATCACCCTTTATCTTTGTGGGGACATGCCTACACTGTACCTGTAGAATCTCGTTTTTGAATGCCTTCCAATGGTTTGCTGCTGATTTTTCTTCAATTAGCTGTATCCAGTTCACATTCGCCAGATCACCTCTTAGTTTTGTAAAATTTGCCTTCCCCCAATTTAGAACTTTAACTCCTGTTTTATCTTTGTCCTTTTCCAAGATTATGCTAAAACTAACTGTATTATTGTCACTATCTCCAAAATGGTTACCCACTGCGACTTCATCCATTTACCAAGCTTCATTACTGAAGACTAAATCTAGAATTGTGCCCCCTCTTGTTGGGCTTGTTATGTGCTGGCTAAAAAGGTTCTCCTGCATGTAGTTCAAGAATTTAATGCCGTCTGTGCCCTTCACATTGTTTGTATCCCAGTTGATATTTGGGTGATTGAAATCAAAACTTCCTGCAAGGATATTCCTTCCAGTCCTGTACAGGTGTAGACTGTCTGGTTTGTACAGGTCCCACCTTCCCCAGGACTGGACTCAATGCCCCAGAAATCTGAAGCCCTCCCTCCTGCACCATCTCTCCAGCCACTCATCCATCTGGTGTATTCTCCTAATATCTCTTCGTGGCCTTGGGAGTAATCCGGAGATTACTACCTTTGAGGTTCTGCTTGTTAACCTCTTTCCTAACTCCCTAAACTCAGCCTGTAAGATCTCATCCCTCTTTCTTCCAATATCATTGGTACCAATGTGGACCACAACCTCTGGCTGTGCACCCTCCCCCTCCAGAATGCTCTGGAGCTGCTTGGTGATATCCATGACCCTTGCAGCAGGAAGGCAACATACCATCCTGGAATCACATCTGCGACCACAGCAACGCCTATCTGTTCCCCGTAACCCTAGAATCCTCTATCACTATTTCCTGTCATTTCTCCTCCCTCCCTGCACAGCTGAGCCACCCATGGTGGTCTGGTCATGACTCTCAGTGCACTCTCCTGAGGAACCCTCTCTCCCATCGGTACTCAGAACTGAATACCGGTTAGAAAGTGGGATGCCCTCCGGGGACTCCTGCACTACCTGCCTTGGGCTTTTTATCTGTTTGGCAGCCACCCAGCCCCTCTTTGCCTGTGTTCTCTGAAGCACTGGGATGACTGCCTGCTGAAACGTGCTATCCACGTAGTTCTCTGCCTCGCGGATGTACCACAGTGACTTCATCTGCCGGTCGAGTTCCAAACCCAGAGGTCAAGCTTCTGCAGCCAGTGACACTTCCTGCAGATGTGTTTGTCAAGGACACATGGTGTGTCCACGATTTCCCACATACCACAGGAGGCACACTCCACTCGGCCGAGCTGCCCTGCCATACCTTAGCTTTACAAACTAATTATTGCTAATGTAATAAGTGTAATAATGAGAATGACTTACCAGTTTCTTGCCAATTGACTTCTTCCCCGATGCCATGGACGCTGAAAATGCAGAAAAGAAAAGAGATCAAACAGCACCTCATTCTCCTCGTCAGTAAAGTCCCTCACACACAATTCACAACCTTACACTCTGTCCAAACAGCACTTTCTAATTTGTAATTATCAATAAATTAAGCAAATTAAAACCTTACAGATTTCCCATGATGTCACAGAATTGTTACAGTACAGAAGGAGGCCATTCAGCCCATCGTGACCACACTGGCTCTCTGAAATATCAATTCCCTCAGTGCCACTTCCCCACCTTCTCCCCGTAACCCTACACATTCTTTCTTTTCAGATAACTGTATAATTCCATTTTGAATGCTTCAATTGAACCTGCCTCCATCATGTTCTCAGGCAGTACATTCCAGACTTTAACTACTCGCTGTGTGAAGAAGTTTTTCCTCATGTCACTTTTGCTTCTCTTACAAAATATTTTAAATCTGTGCTCTCTCATTCTCTATCCTTTCACTAGTGAGAACAGTTTCTCTCTATCTTCTCTGTCCAGAGCCCTCATGATGTCAAATATCTCCATCAAATCAACTCTTAGCCTTCTATTCTCCAAGGAAAACAGTCCTAACTTCTCCAATCTATCTTCATAACAGAAATTTTTCATCCCTGGAACCACTCTTGTGAATCTTTTCTGGACTCTCTCCAATGCCCTCACATCTTCTCCAGGGGTTGCCCAGAACTTGATGTCATACTCCAGCTGAAGCTGAACTAGTGTCTGATACAAGTTCAACATACCTTCCCAGCTCTTGCAGTCTCTGCCCTTATTAATAAAGCCCAGGATACTTTGTTAACCACTCTCTCAACCTGTCCTTCAATGACTTATACACATGTACACTTAAGTCTCTCAGCTCCTGCACTCGCTTTAGAATTGTATCCTTTATTCTATATTGTCTCTCCATGATCTTCCTACCAAAATGAATCCCTTCACATTTCTCTGCATTGATCTTCATCTGCCACCTGTCTGCCCGTTCCACCAACTTGTCTTGTCCTTTTGAAGTTCTATACTGTCCTCTTCAATTCACAATTCATAATGCTTCCAGTTTCGCATCATCTGCAAGCTTTGAAATTGTGCCCTGTACACCAAGGTCTAGCTATATATCAGGAAGAGCAAGGATCCCACACTGATCCCTGGGGAACTCCACTACAAATCTTCCTCCAGTCCGAAAAACATCCATTAGCCACTACTCTTTGTTTCCTGTCACTCAGCCAATTTCGTATCCAAATTGCTACCGTCCCGTTTATTCCATGAGCTACAAGTTTGCTCACAAGTCTGTTGTGTGGCACTGTATCAAATACCTTTTGAAAGTCCATGTTCACCACATCAACAGCTTTGCCCTCATCAACCCTCTCTGTTACCTCCTCAAAAAACTCCAGCAATTAGTTAAACATGATCTTCCATGAAGAAATCCATTCTGGCTTTCCTTAATTAACTCACGTTTGTCCATGTGACTATTAATTTTGTTCCGAGTTATTTTTTCTGGAAGTTTTCCCACCACTGAAGTGAAACTGACTGGCCTGTAGTTGCTGGGCTTATCTTTACACTCTTTTTTGAACAAGGTTGTAACATTTGCAATTCTCCAGTCCTGTAGCACCACCCCCGAGTCTAAGGAAGACTGAAAAATTATGTCCAGTGCCTCTGTGATTCCCACCCTCACTTCCCTCGGTATCCTTGGATGCATCTCATCCGGCCCTGGTGTTTTATCCACTTTAAGTACAGACAGCCTATCTAATACTTCCTCTTTATCAATTTTAAACCCCTGTAGTGTCTGACTTACCTCCTCTTTCAACATTGCCTGGGTTGAATCTTCTTCCTTGGTAAAGACAGATGCAAAGTATTCATTTAATATCTCAGCTATGCCCTCTGCCTCCATGTGTAAATTCCCTATCTGGTCCCTAATCAGCCCCACTCCTCCTTTTATCACTCTTTTACTATCTATATGCCGAAAGAAAACTTTGGAATTTCCTTAATGCTAGCTGCCCATCTCTTTTCATGCGCTAGCTTTGCTTCCCTTATTTTCTTTTTCATTTCCTCTCTAGAACTTCTATATTCAGCCTAGTTCTCAATAGTATTTTCTACCTGGCATCTGTCATAAGAACACTTTTTCTTCTTGATCTTAATTCTGCCTCTTTTGTCATCCAGGGAGCTCTGGATTTGTTTGCCCTACTGTTCCCATTCAAAGGAACATAGCTGGACTGTGCCCGGACTATCTCTTCTTTGAAAATAGTCCATTGTTCATCTACCGTTTTCCTGACAGTTTTCGACTCCAATTTATTCGTCCCAGCGCCATTCTTACCCCATTGAAGTTGGCCTTCCCCCATTTAATTATTCTTACTCTGGATTGCTCTTTGTCCTTTTCCAAAGTCAGCCTAAACCTTATCATACAATAATCACTATCCCCTAAATGCTCTCCTACTGATACTGATCCTTGATCCGCTTGGCCCACCTCATTCCCAAGATCCAGGTCCAGCAGTGCCTCCTTTTTTGTTGGACTAGCAAACATAGTATTGGAGAAAATTTTCCTGAACACACTTGAGGAACTCTTGCCTCTCACTGCCCTTTACACTACTATTGTCTCAGTCTATGTTTGGATAATTATATTATAGTTATATTATATTATAATAGTCCATTATAACGACCCTATAATTTTTGCATCTCTCCGTAATTTCCTTGAAACTTTGTTCCCCCACATCATTCCCACTAGCTGGTGGCCTATAGACAATACTAAGCAACGTAACTGCACCTTTTTTGTTCCTTATCTCTAGCCAAATTGATTCTGTCCTCGATCCCTCTGGGACACCCTTTTTCTCCAGCACTGCAATGCTCTACTTAATCAATACCACCACCCCTCCCCCATTTTTCCCTTTTCTATCTTTCCCAAGCACCTTGTATCCAGGAATATTGAACACCCAGTTCTGCCCTTCTTTAAGACAGGTCTCTGTTGTAGCCACAACATCATATTTCCACATGGTAATCTGTGCCTGTATTTCACCAGTCTTATTAACCACAATCTGTACATTCACATACATGCACATTAACCCTGATTCAGACTGTTACTTTCTCCCTTACTCTGACGCCACATAATAATTGACAATTCCCTACTTTGGGGCTATCTATCTCCCCGAGTATTCTGTGCACTTTGGTATTCCTCTCTGATACTTGCTCCTGGTTCCCACACCCCTGACAAGTTACCACTTGTTGCTTCCCTCCAATCTGAGCACCCTCTCAGGTACCCATTCAGGTACAATTTAATTTTCAACCGCCTGCGCCAACCTGCGTACATGCGCAAACGGGCTCCTGCTCTCTGCGCATGCGCTGTGTTCCGCATTGCCAGGACCAGTTGGCGCAAGCCCAGATGACGTCATCAGCTAAATAGTGGGAGAGAGAGCAAGCGGAGAAGCAGGGAGAGAGTGTGGGAGACAGTGAGGGGGAAGCGGGGAGAGAGTGGGGTGTAGGAGACAGGGGGGGGAAGCGGGGAGAGAGAGTTGTGTCGGAGCGAGCGGGGCGGGAAGCGGGGAGCGAGCGGGGTGTGGGAGACAGTGAGAGGGGGACGTGGGCAGAGAGTGGGGTGTGGGAGACAGCGGGGGAGAAGTAGAGAGAGAGCGGGGTGTGGGAGACAGCGGGGCGGGAAGCGGAGAGAGAGCGGGGTGTGGGAGACAGTGGGGGGGCCGAAGTGGGGAGAGAGTGGGATGCGGATGACAGCGGGGGGGAGGGAAGCGGAGAGAGAGTGGGGTGTGGGAGACAGTGAGAGGGGGACGTGGGGAGAGAGTGTGGTGTGGGAGACAGTGAGAGGGGGACGTGGGGAGAGAGTGGGGTGTGGTAGGCAGTGAGAGGGGGACGTGGGGAGAGAGTGGGGTGTGGGAGACAGTGAGAGGGGGACGTGGGGAGAGAGTGGTGTGTGGGAGACAGTGAGAGGGGGACGTGGGGAGAGTGGGGTGTGGGAGACAGTGAGAGGGGGACGTGGGGAGAGAGTGGGGTATGGGAGACAGTGAGAGGGGACGTGGGGAGAGAGTGGGGTGTGGGAGACAGCGGGGGGGGAAGCGGGGAGAGAGCAGGATGTGGGAGACAGCGGGGGGGGAAGCGGGGAGAGAGCGGGGTGTGGGAGACAGCGGAGGGGGAAGCGGGGAGAGAGTGGGGTGTGGGTGACAGCGGGGGGGGGAAGCGGGTAGAGAGCGGGGTGTGGGAGACAGCGGGGGGTGAAGCGGGGAGAGAGTGGGGATTGGGAGACAGCGGGGGGGGAAGTGGGGAGAGAGCGGGGTGTGGGAGACAGCGGGGGGTGAAGCGGGGAGAGAGTGGCGATTGGGAGACAGCGGGGGGGGGAAGTGGGGAGAGAGCGGGGTGTGGGAGACAGCGGGGGCGGGGAAGTGGAGAGAGAGCGGGGTGTGGGAGACAGCTGTGGGGGGGTTGTGGAGAGAGCGGGGTGTGGGAGACAGCGGCGGGGGGAAGCAGGGAGGGAGCGGGGTGTGGGAGACAGCTGAGGGGGGGATGTGGAGAGAGCGGGGTGTGGGAGACAGCGGCGCGGGGGAAGTGGAGAGAGAGTGGGGTGTGGGAGACAGCGGGGGCGGGGAAGTGGAGAGAGAGCGGGGTGTGGGAGACAGCAGGGGTGGGAAGCGGGTGAGAGCGGGGTGTGGGGGACACCTCGGGGGGGAAGTGGGGAGAGAGCGGGGTGTGGGAGACAGTGGGGGGGAAGTGGAGAGAGAGCCGGGTGTGGGAGACAGCGGGGCAGGGGAAGCGGGGAGAGAGCGGGGTGTGGGAGAAAGCGGGGGCGGGAAGCTGGGAGAGAGCGGGGTGTGGGAGACAGCGGGGGCGCGTAGCGGGGAGAGAGCGGGGATTGGGAGACAGCGGGCGGGAAGCGGGGAGCGAGTGGGAATTGGGAGACAGCGGGGGGGAAGCGGGGAGAGAGTGGAGATTGGGAGACAGCGGGGGGGAAGCGGGGAGAGAGCGTGGTGTAGGAGACAGCTGGGGGGGAAGCGCGGAGAGAGCGGGGTGTGGGAGACAGCAGGGGGGATGCGCGGAGAGAGCGGGGTGTGGGAGACAGTGAGAGGGGGACGTGGGGAGAGAGTGGGGTGTGGGAGACAGTGAGAGGGGGACGTGGGGAGAGAGTGGGGTGTGGGAGACAGTGAGAGGGGGACGTGGGGAGAGTGGGGTGTGGGAGACAGTGAGAGGGGGACGTGGGGAGAGAGTGGGTGTGGGAGACAGTGAGAGGGGGACGTGGGGAGAGAGTGGGGTGTGGGAGACAGCGGGGGGGAAGCGGGGAGAGAGCAGGGTATGGGAGACAGCGGGGGGGGAAGCGGGGAGAGAGCGGGGTGTGGGAGACAGCGGAGGGGGAAGCGGGGAGAGAGTGGGGTGTGGGAGACAGCGGGGGAGGGAAGCGGGGAGAGAGCAGGGTGTGGTTGACAGCGGGGGGGAAGCGGGTAGAGAGCGGGGTGTGGGAGACAGCGGGGGGTGAAGCGGGGAGAGAGTGGGGATTGGGAGACAGCGGGGGGGGAAGAAGGGAGAGAGTGGGGATTGGGAGACAGCGGGCGGGAAGCGGGGAGAGAGTGGGAATTGGGAGACAGCGGGGGGGAAGCGGGGAGAGAGTGGGGATTGGGAGACAGCGGGGGGAAGCGGGGAGAGAGCGTGGTGTAGGAGACAGCTGGGGGGGAAGCGCGGAGAGAGCGGGGTGTGGGAGACAGCGGGGGGGGATGCGCGGAGAGAGCGGGGTGTGGGAGACAGTGAGAGGGGGACGTGGGGAGAGAGTGGGGTGTGGGAGACAGTGAGAGGGGGACGTGGGGAGAGAGTGGGGTGTGGGAGACAGTGAGAGGGGGACGTGGGGAGAGTGGGGTGTGGGCGACAGTGAGAGGGGGACGTGGGGAGAGAGTGGGGTGTGGGAGACAGTGAGAGGGGGACGTGGGGAGAGAGTGGGGTGTGGGAGACAGCGGGGGGGGGAAGCGGGGAGAGAGCAGGGTGTGGGAGACAGCCGGGGGGGGGAAGCGGGGAGAGAGCGGGGTGTGGGAGACAGTGGAGGGGGAAGCGGGGAAAGAGTGGGGTGTGGGAGACAGCGGGGGGGAGAAGCGGGGAGAGAGCAGGGTGTGGGTGACAGCGAAGGGGGGAAGCGGGTAGAGAGCGGGGTGTGGGAGACAGCGGGGGGTGAAGCGGGGAGAGAGTGGGGATTGGGAGACAGCGGGGGGGAAGCGGGGAGAGAGCGGGGTGTGGGAGACAGCGGGGGGTGAAGCGGGGAGAGAGTGGGGATTGGGAGACAGCAGGGGGGGGAAGTGGGGAGAGAGCGGGGTGTGGGAGACAGCGGGGGCGGGGAAGTGGAGAGAGAGCGGGGTGTGGGAGACAGCTGCGGGGGGGATGTGGTGAGAGCGGGGTGTGGGAGACAGCGGCGGGGGGGAAACAGGTAGGGAGCGGGGTGTGGGAGACAGCTGAGGGGGGGATGTGGAGAGAGCGGGGTGTGGGAGACAGCGGCGGGGGGGAAGTGGGGAGAGAGCGGGGTGTGGGAGACAGCGGGGGGGAAGTGGAGAGAGAGCCGGGTGTGGGAGACAGCGGGGGAGGGGAAGCGTGGAGAGAGCGGGGTGTGGGAGAAAGCGGGGGCGGGAAGCTGGGAGAGAGCGGGGTATGGGAGACAGCGGGGGTGCGTAGCGGGGAGAGAGCGGGGATTGGGAGACAGCGGGCGGGAAGCGGGGAGGGAGTGGGGATTGGGAGACAGCGGCGGGGGGAAGCGGGGAGAGAGTGGGGATTGGGAGACAGCGGGCGGGAAGCGGGGAGAGAGTGGGGATTGGGAGACAGCGGGGGGGAAGCGGGGAGAGAGTGGGGATTGGGAGACAGCGGGGGGAAGCGGGGAGAGAGCATGGTGTCGGAGACAGCAGGGGGGGAAGCGCGGAGAGAGCGGGGTGTGGGAGACAGCGGGGGGGGATGCGCGGAGAGAGCGGGGTGTGGGAGACAGCGGGGGGGAAGCGGGGAGAGAGCGTGGTGTGCGAGACAGCGGGAGGAGATGTGGAGAGAGAGTGAGGTGTGGGAAACCGCGGGGGAGGGAAGTTGGTGAGAGCGGGGTGTGGGATACAGCGGGGGCGGGAAGTTGGGAGAGAGCGGGGTGTGGGAGACAGCGGGGGAGGGAGGGAAGCGAGTGAGTGTGCGGTGTGGGAGAGAGCAGGGAGAGAGCAGGGTGTGGGAGACAGTGGGGGTGGGGGAAGTGGGGAGTGAGTGGGGTGTTGGAGACAGCGGGGGGGGAAGTGGGGAGTGAGTGGGGTAATGGAGACAGCGGGGGAGGGGAAGTGGGGAGTGAGTGGGGTGTTGGAGACAGCGGGGGCGGGGGAAGTGGGGAGTGAGTGGTGTGTTGGAGACAGCGGGGGAGGGGAAGTGGGGAATGAGTGGGGTGTTGGAGACAGTGGGGGGGGAAGTGGGGAGTGAGTGGGGTGTTGGAGACAGCGGGGGGGGGAAGTGGGGAGTGAGTGGGGTGTTGGAGACAGCGGGGGAGGGAAAGTGGGGAGTGAGTGGGGTGTTGGAGACAGCGGCGGGGGGAAGCGGGGAGAGAGTGGGGATTGGGAGACAGCGGGCGGGAAGCGGGGAGAGAGTGGGGATTGGGAGACAGCGGGGGGGAAGCGGGGAGAGAGTGGGGATTGGGAGACAGCGGGGGGGAAGCGGGGAGAGAGCATGGTGTCGGAGACAGCAGGGGGGGAAGCGCGGAGAGAGCGGGGTGTGGGAGACAGCGGGGGGGGATGCGCGGAGAGAGCGGGGTGTGGGAGACAGCGGGGGGGAAGCGGGGAGAGAGCGTGGTGTGCGAGACAGCGGGAGGAGATGTGGAGAGAGAGTGAGGTGTGGGAAACCGCGGGGGAGGGAAGTTGGTGAGAGCGGGGTGTGGGATACAGCGGGGGCGGGAAGTTGGGAGAGAGCGGGGTGTGGGAGACAGCGGGGGAGGGAGGGAAGCGAGTGAGTGTGCGGTGTGGGAGAGAGCAGGGAGAGAGCAGGGTGTGGGAGACAGTGGGGGTGGGGGAAGTGGGGAGTGAGTGGGGTGTTGGAGACAGCGGGGGGGGAAGTGGGGAGTGAGTGGGGTAATGGAGACAGCGGGGGAGGGGAAGTGGGGAGTGAGTGGGGTGTTGGAGACAGCGGGGGCGGGGGAAGTGGGGAGTGAGTGGTGTGTTGGAGACAGCGGGGGAGGGGAAGTGGGGAATGAGTGGGGTGTTGGAGACAGTGGGGGGGGAAGTGGGGAGTGAGTGGGGTGTTGGAGACAGCGGGGGGGGGAAGTGGGGAGTGAGTGGGGTGTTGGAGACAGCGGGGGAGGGAAAGTGGGGAGTGAGTGGGGTGTTGGAGAAAGCGGGGGAGGGGAAGTGGGGAGTGAGTGGGGTGTTGGAGACAGCGGGGGAGGAAGTGGGGAGTGAGTGGGGTTTTGGAGACAGCGGGGGGAAGTGGGGAGTGAGTGGGGTGTTGGAGACAGAGGGGGCGGGGGAAGTGGGGAGTGAGTGGGGTGTTGGAGACAGCGGGGGGGGATGTGGGGAGTAAGTGGGGTGTTGGAGACAGCGGGGGCGGGGGAAGTGGGGAGTGAGTGGGGTGTTGGAGACAGCGGGGGGGGAATTGGGGAGTGAGTGGGGTGTTGGAGACATCGGGGGGGGAAGTGGGGAGTGAGTGGGGTGTTGGAGACAGCGGGGGGGGGAAGTGGGGAGTGAGTGGGGTGTTGGAGACAGCGGGGGCGGGGGAAGTGGGGAGTGAGTGGGGTGTTGGAGACAGCGGGGGGGGAAGTGGGGAGTCAGTGGGGTGTTGTAGACAGCGGTTCGGGGGAAGTGGGGCGTGAGTGGGGTGTTGGAGACAGCGGGGGGGAAGTGGGGAGTGAGTGGGGTGTGGGAGACAGCGGGGGGGGAAGTGGGGAGTGAGTGGGGTGTTGGAGACAGCGGGGGCGGGGGAAGTGGGGAGTGAGTGGGGTGTTGGAGACAGCGGGCGAGAGGAAGTGGGGAGTGAGTGGGGTGTTGGAGACAGCGGGGGGGGGAAGTGGGGAGTGAGTGGGGTGCTGGAGACAGCGGGGGAGGGAAGTGGAGAGTGAGTGGAGTGATGGAGACAGCGGGGGGGGGAAGTGGGGCGTGAGTGGGGTGTGGGAGACAGCGGGGGGGGAAGTGGGGAGTGAGTGGGGAGTTGGAGACAGCGGGGGGTGAAGTGGGGACTGAGTGGGTGTTGGAGACAGCGGGGGGGGAAGTGGGGAGTGAGTGGGGTGTTGGAGACAGCGGGGGGGGAAGTGGGGAGTGAGTGGGGTGTTGGATACAGCGGGGGAGGAAGTGGGGAGTGAGTGGAGTGTTGGAGACAGCGGGGGAGGAAGTGTGGAGTGAGTGGGGTGTTGGAGACAGCGGGGGAGGGGAAGTGGGGAGTGAGTGGGGTGTTGGAGACAGCGGGGGAGGGGAAGTGGGGAGTGAGTGGGGTGTTGGAGACAGCGGGAGGGGGAAGTGGGGAGTGAGTGGGGTGTTGGAGACAGCGGTGGAGGGGAAGTGGAGAGTGAGTGGGGTGTTGGAGACAGGGGGGGGAAGTGGGGAGTGAGTGGGGTGTTGGAGACAGCGGGGGCGGGGAAGTGGGGAGTGAGTGGGGTGTTGGAGACAGCGGGGGAGGGGAAGTGGGGAGTGAGTGGGGTGTTGGAGACAGCGGGGGAGGAAGTGGGGAGTGAGTGGGGTGTTGGAGACAGCGGGGGGGGAAGTGGGGAGTGAGTGGGGTGATGGAGACAGCGGGGGGGAAGTGGGGAGTGAGTGGGGTGTTGGAGACAGCGGGGGGGGAAGTCGGGAGTGAGTGGGGTGTGGGAGACAGCGGGGGGGGGAAGTGGGGAGTGAGTGGGGTGTTGGAGACAGCGGGGGGGGGAAGTGGGGAGTCAGTGGGGAGTTGGAGACAGCGGGGGAGGGAAGTGGGGAGTGAGTGGGGTGTGGTTGACAGCGGGGGCGGGGGAAGTAGGGAGTGAGTGGGGTGTGGGTGACAGCGGGGGGGGGAAGTGGGGAGTGAGTGGGGTGTTGGAGACAGCGGGGGGGGGGAAGTGGGGAGTGAGTGGGTGTTGGAGACAGCGGGGTGGGAAGTGGGGAGTGAGTGGGGTGTTGGAGACAGCGGGGGGGGAAGTGGGGAGTGAGTGGGGTGTTGGAGACAGCGGGGGAGGAAGTGGGTTGTGAGTGGGGTGTTGGAGACAGCGGGGGAGGAAGTGGGGAGTGAGTGGGGTGTTGGAGACATCGGGGCAGGGGAAGTGGGGAGTGAGTGCGGTGTTGGAGACAGCGGAGGGGGAAGTGGGGAGTGAGTGGGGTGTTGGAGACAGCGGTGGAGGGGAAGTGGAGAGTGAGTGGGGTGTTGGAGACAGCGGGGGGGGAAGTGGGGAGTGAGTGGGGTGTTGGAGACAGCGGGGTTGGGAAGTGGGGAGTGAGTGGGGTGTTGGAGACAGCGGGGGAGGGGAAGTGGGAAGTGAGTGGGGTGTTGGAGACAGCGGGGGAGGGGAAGTGGGGAGTGAGTGGGGTGTTGGAGACAGCGGGGGGGGAAGTGGGGAGTGAGTGGGGTGTTGGAGAAGCGGGGGAGGAAGTATGGAGTGAGTGGGGTGATGAAGACAGCGGGGGAGGAAGTGGGGAGTGAGTGCGGTGTTGGAGACAGCGGGGGGGGGAAGTGGGGAGTGAGTGGGGTGTTGGAGACAGCGGGGGCGGGGGAAGAGTGGAGTGAATGCGGTGTTGGAGACAGCGGGGGGGGAAGTGGGGAGTGAGTGGGGTGTTGGAGACAGCGGGGGCGGGTAAGTGGGGAGTGAGTGGGGTGTTGGAGACAGCGGGGGAGGGAAGCGGGTGAGAGCGGGGTGTGGGGTACACCGGCGGGGGGAGGTGGGGAGAGAGCGGGGTGTGGGAGACAGCGGGGGGGAAGTGGAGAGAGAGCCGGGTGTGGGAGACTGCGGGGCAGGGGAAGCGGGGAGAGAGCGGGGTGTGGGAGAAAGCGGGGGCGGGAAGCTGGGAGAGAGCGGGGTATGGGAGACAGCAGGGGTGCGTAGCGGGGAGAGAGCGGGGATTGGGAGACAGCGGGCGGGAAGCGGGGAGGGAGTGGGGATTGGGAGACAGCGCCGGGGGGTAGCGGGGAGAGAGTGGGGATTGGGAGACAGCGGGCGGGAAGCGGGGAGAGAGTGGGGATTGGGAGACAGCGGGGGGGAAGCGGGGAGAGAGTGGGGATTGGGAGACAGCGGGGGGGAAGCGGGGAGAGAGCGTGGTGTCGGAGACAGCAGGGGGGAAGCGCGGAGAGAGCAGGGTGTGGGAGACAGCGGGGGGGATGCGCGGAGAGAGCGGGGTGTGGGAGACAGCGGGGGGGAAGCGGGGAGAGAGCGTGGTGTGGGAGACAGTGGGAGGAGATGTGGAGAGAGCGGTGTGTGGGAGACAGCGGCGGGGGGGAAGCGGGGACAGAGCGGGGTGTGGGAGACAGCGGGGGTGGGGGAAGTGGAGAGAGAGTGAGGTGTGGGAAACCGTGGGGGAGGGATGTGGGTGAGAGCGGGGTGTGGGATACTGCGGGGGCGGGAAGTGGGGAGAGAGCGGCGTGTGTGAGACAGCGGGGGAGGGAGGGAAGCGAGTGAGTGTGCGGTGTGGGAGAGAGCAGGGAGAGAGCAGGGTGTGGGAGACAGTGGGGGTGGGGGAAGTGGGGAGTGAGTGGGGTGTTGGAGACAGCGGGGGGGGAAGTGGGGAGTGAGTGGGGTGATGGAGACAGCGGGGGGGGAAGTGGGGGGGTGAGTGGGGTGTTGGAGACAGCGGGGGGGAAGTGGGGAGTGAGTGGGGTGTGGGAGACAGCTGAGGGGGAAGTGGGCAGTGAGTGGGGTGTTGGAGACAGCGGGAGGGGGAAGTGGGGAGTAAGTGGGGTGTTGGAGACAGCGGGGGAGGGGAAGTGGGGAGTGAGTGGGGTGTTGGAGACATCGGGGGGGGAAGTGGGGAGTGAGTGGGGTGTTGGAGACAGCGGGGGGGGAAGTGGGGAGTGAGTGGGGTGTTGGAGACAGCGGGGGCGGGGGAAGTGGGGAGTGAGTGGGGTGTTGGAGACAGCGGGGGGGGAAGTGGGGAGTCAGTGGGGTGTTGTAGACAGCGGTTCGGGGGAAGTGGGGCGTGAGTGGGGTGTTGGAGACAGCGGGGGGGAAGTGGGGAGTGAGTGGGGTGTGGGAGACAGCGGGGGGGGGAAGTGGGGAGTGAGTGGGGTGTTGGAGACAGCGGGGGCGGGGGAAGTGGGGAGTGAGTGGGGTGTTGGAGACAGCGGGCGGGAGGAAGTGGGGAGTGAGTGGGGTGTTGGAGACAGCGGGGGGGGAAGTGGGGAGTGAGTGGGGTGCTGGAGACAGCGGGGGAGGGAAGTGGAGAGTGAGTGGAGTGATGGAGACAGCGGGGGGGGAAGTGGGGAGAGAGTGGGGTGTGGGAGACAGCGGGGGGGGAAGTGGGGAGTGAGTGGGGAGTTGGAGACAGCGGGGGGGGAAGTGGGGACTGAGTGGGTGTTGGAGACAGCGGGGGGGGAAGTGGGGAGTGAGTGGGGTGTTGGAGACAGCGGGGGGGGAAGTGGGGAGTGAGTGGGGTGTTGGATACAGCGGGGGAGGAAGTGGGGAGTGAGTGGGGTGTTGGAGACAGCGGGGGAGGAAGTGTGGAGTGAGTGGGGTGTTGGAGACAGCGGGGGAGGGGAAGTGGGGAGTGACTGGGGTGTTGGAGACAGCGGGGGAGGGGAAGTGGGGAGTGAGTGGGGTGTTGAAGACACCGGGAGGGGGAAGTGGGGAGTGAGTGGGGTGTTGGAGGCAGCGGTGGAGGGGAAGTGGAGAGTGAGTGGGGTGTTGGAGACAGCGGGGGGGGGAAGTGGGGAGTGAGTGGGGTGTTGGAGACAGCGGGGGCGGGGAAGTGGGGAGTGAGTGGGGTGTTGGAGACAGCGGGGGGGAAGTGGGGAGTGAGTGGGGTGTTGGAGACAGCGGGGGGGGAAGTCGGGAGTGAGTGGGGTGTGGGAGACAGCGGGGGGGGAAGTGGGGAGTGAGTGGGGTGTTGGAGACAGCGGGGGGGGAAGTGGGGAGTCAGTGGGGTGTTGGAGACAGCTGGGGAGGGAAGTGGGGAGTGAGTGGGGTGTGGTTGACAGCGGGGGCGGGGGAAGTGGGGAGTGAGTGGGGTGTGGGTGACAGCGGGGGGGGGAAGTGGGGAGTGAGTGGGGTGTTGGAGACAGCGGGGTGGGGAAGTGGGGAGTGAGTGGGTGTTGGAGACAGCGGGGGGGGAAGTGGGGAGTGAGTGGGGTGTTGGAGACAGCGGGGGGGGAAGTGGGGAGTGAGTGGGGTGTTGGAGACAGCGGGGGAGGAAGTGGGGAGTGAGTGGGGTGTTGGAGACATCGGGGCAGGGGAAGTGGGGAGTGAGTGCGGTGTTGGAGACAGCGGGGGGAAGTGGGGAGTGAGTGGGGTGTTGGAGACAGCGGTGGAGGGGAAGTGGAGAGTGAGTGGGGTGTTGGAGACAGCGGGGGGGGGAAGTGGGGAGTGAGTGGGGTGTTGGAGACAGCGGGGTTGGGAAGTGGGAGTGAGTGGGGTGTTGGAGACAGCGGGGGAGGGGAAGTGGGAAGTGAGTGGGGTGTTGGAGACAGCGGGGGAGGGGAAGTGGGGAGAGAGTGGGGTGTTGGAGACAGCGGGGGGGAAGTGGGGAGTGTTTGGGGTGTTGGAGACAGCGGGGGAGGAAGTGGGGAGTGAGTGGGGTGATGAAGACAGCGGGGGAGGAAGTGGGGAGTGAGTGCGATGTTGGAGACAGCGGGGGGGGGAAGTGGGGAGTGAGTGGGGTGTTGGAGACAGCGGGGGCGGGGGAAGAGTGGAGTGAATGCGGTGTTGGAGACAGCGGGGGGGGAAGTGCGGAGTGAGTGGGGTGTTGGAGACAGCGGGGGCGGGGTAAGTGGGGAGTGAGTGGGGTGTTGGAGACAGCGGGGGAGGGAAGCGGGTGAGAGCGGGGTGTGGGGGACACCGGCGGGGGGAAGTGGGGAGAGAGCGGGGTGTGGGAGACAGCGGGGGGAAGTGGAGAGAGAGCCGGGTGTGGGAGACTGCGGGGGAGGGGAAGCGGGGAGAGAGCGGGGTGTGGGAGAAAGCGGGGGCGGGAAGCTGGGAGAGAGCGGGGTATGGGAGACAGCGGGGGTGCGTAGCGGGGAGAGAGCGGGGATTGGGAGACAGCGGGCGGGAAGCGGGGAGGGAGTGGGGATTGGGAGACAGCGGCGGGGGGAAGCGGGGAGAGAGTGGGGATTGGGAGACAGCGGGCGGGAAGCGGGGAGAGAGTGGGGATTGGGAGACAGCGGGGGGGAAGCGGGGAGAGAGTGGGGATTGGGAGACAGCGGGGGGGAAGCGGGGAGAGAGCGTGGTGTCGGAGACAGCAGGGGGGAAGCGCGGAGAGAGCAGGGTGTGGGAGACAGCGGGGGGGATGCGCGGAGAGAGCGGGGTGTGGGAGACAGCGGGGGGGAAGCGGGGAGAGAGCGTGGTGTGGGAGACAGTGGGAGGAGATGTGGAGAGAGCGGTGTGTGGGAGACAGCGGCGGGGGGGAAGCGGGGACAGAGCGGGGTGTGGGAGACAGCGGGGGTGGGGGAAGTGGAGAGAGAGTGAGGTGTGGGAAACCGTGGGGGAGGGATGTGGGTGAGAGCGGGGTGTGGGATACTGCGGGGGCGGGAAGTGGGGAGAGAGCGGCGTGTGTGAGACAGCGGGGGAGGGAGGGAAGCGAGTGAGTGTGCGGTGTGGGAGAGAGCAGGGAGAGAGCAGGGTGTGGGAGACAGTGGGGGTGGGGGAAGTGGGGAGTGAGTGGGGTGTTGGAGACAGCGGGGGGGGAAGTGGGGAGTGAGTGGGGTGATGGAGACAGCGGGGGGGGAAGTGGGGAGTGAGTGGGGTGTTGGAGACAGCGGGGGGGAATTGGGGAGTGAGTGGGGTGTGGGAGACAGCTGAGGGGGAAGTGGGCAGTGAGTGGGGTGTTGGAGACAGCGGGAGGGGGAAGTGGGGAGTAAGTGGGGTGTTGGAGACAGCGGGGGAGGGGAAGTGGGGAGTGAGTGGGGTGTTGGAGACATCGGGGGGGGAAGTGGGGAGTGAGTGGGGTGTTGGAGACAGCGGGGGGGGAAGTGGGGAGTGAGTGGGGTGTTGGAGACAGCGGGGGCGGGGGAAGTGGGGAGTGAGTGGGGTGTTGGAGACAGCGGGGGGGGAAGTGGGGAGTCAGTGGGGTGTTGTAGACAGCGGTTCGGGGGAAGTGGGGCGTGAGTGGGGTGTTGGAGACAGCGGGGGGGAAGTGGGGAGTGAGTGGGGTGTGGGAGACAGCGGGGGGGGGAAGTGGGGAGTGAGTGGGGTGTTGGAGACAGCGGGGGCGGGGGAAGTGGGGAGTGAGTGGGGTGTTGGAGACAGCGGGCGGGAGGAAGTGGGGAGTGAGTGGGGTGTTGGAGACAGCGGGGGGGGAAGTGGGGAGTGAGTGGGGTGCTGGAGACAGCGGGGGAGGGAAGTGGAGAGTGAGTGGAGTGATGGAGACAGCGGGGGGGGAAGTGGGGAGAGAGTGGGGTGTGGGAGACAGCGGGGGGGGGAAGTGGGGAGTGAGTGGGGAGTTGGAGACAGCGGGGGGGGAAGTGGGGACTGAGTGGGTGTTGGAGACAGCGGGGGGGGAAGTGGGGAGTGAGTGGGGTGTTGGAGACAGCGGGGGGGGAAGTGGGGAGTGAGTGGGGTGTTGGATACAGCGGGGGAGGAAGTGGGGAGTGAGTGGGGTGTTGGAGACAGCGGGGGAGGAAGTGTGGAGTGAGTGGGGTGTTGGAGACAGCGGGGGAGGGGAAGTGGGGAGTGACTGGGGTGTTGGAGACAGCGGGGGAGGGGAAGTGGGGAGTGAGTGGGGTGTTGAAGACACCGGGAGGGGGAAGTGGGGAGTGAGTGGGGTGTTGGAGGCAGCGGTGGAGGGGAAGTGGAGAGTGAGTGGGGTGTTGGAGACAGCGGGGGGGGGAAGTGGGGAGTGAGTGGGGTGTTGGAGACAGCGGGGGCGGGGAAGTGGGGAGTGAGTGGGGTGTTGGAGACAGCGGGGGGGAAGTGGGGAGTGAGTGGGGTGTTGGAGACAGCGGGGGGGGAAGTCGGGAGTGAGTGGGGTGTGGGAGACAGCGGGGGGGGAAGTGGGGAGTGAGTGGGGTGTTGGAGACAGCGGGGGGGGAAGTGGGGAGTCAGTGGGGTGTTGGAGACAGCTGGGGAGGGAAGTGGGGAGTGAGTGGGGTGTGGTTGACAGCGGGGGCGGGGGAAGTGGGGAGTGAGTGGGGTGTGGGTGACAGCGGGGGGGGGAAGTGGGGAGTGTGTGGGGTGTTGGAGACAGCGGGGGGGGGAAGTGGGGAGTGAGTGGGTGTTGGAGACAGCGGGGGGGGAAGTGGGGAGTGAGTGGGGTGTTGGAGACAGCGGGGGGGGAAGTGGGGAGTGAGTGGGGTGTTGGAGACAGCGGGGGAGGAAGTGGGGAGTGAGTGGGGTGTTGGAGACATCGGGGCAGGGGAAGTGGGGAGTGAGTGCGGTGTTGGAGACAGCGGGGGGGAAGTGGGGAGTGAGTGGGGTGTTGGAGACAGCGGTGGAGGGGAAGTGGAGAGTGAGTGGGGTGTTGGAGACAGCGGGGGGGGAAGTGGGGAGTGAGTGGGGTGTTGGAGACAGCGGGGTTGGGAAGTGGGAGTGAGTGGGGTGTTGGAGACAGCGGGGGAGGGGAAGTGGGAAGTGAGTGGGGTGTTGGAGACAGCGGGGGAGGGGAAGTGGGGAGAGAGTGGGGTGTTGGAGACAGCGGGGGGGAAGTGGGGAGTGTTTGGGGTGTTGGAGACAGCGGGGGAGGAAGTGGGGAGTGAGTGGGGTGATGAAGACAGCGGGGGAGGAAGTGGGGAGTGAGTGCGATGTTGGAGACAGCGGGGGGGGAAGTGGGGAGTGAGTGGGGTGTTGGAGACAGCGGGGGCGGGGGAAGAGTGGAGTGAATGCGGTGTTGGAGACAGCGGGGGGGGAAGTGCGGAGTGAGTGGGGTGTTGGAGACAGCGGGGGCGGGGTAAGTGGGGAGTGAGTGGGGTGTTGGAGACAGCGGGGGAGGGAAGCGGGTGAGAGCGGGGTGTGGGGGACACCGGCGGGGGGAAGTGGGGAGAGAGCGGGGTGTGGGAGACAGCGGGGGGAAGTGGAGAGAGAGCCGGGTGTGGGAGACTGCGGGGGAGGGGAAGCGGGGAGAGAGCGGGGTGTGGGAGAAAGCGGGGGCGGGAAGCTGGGAGAGAGCGGGGTATGGGAGACAGCGGGGGTGCGTAGCGGGGAGAGAGCGGGGATTGGGAGACAGCGGGCGGGAAGCGGGGAGGGAGTGGGGATTGGGAGACAGCGGCGGGGGGAAGCGGGGAGAGAGTGGGGATTGGGAGACAGCGGGAGGGAAGCGGGGAGAGAGTGGGGATTGGGAGACAGCGGGGGGGAAGCGGGGAGAGAGTGGGGATTGGGAGACAGCGGGGGGGAAGCGGGGAGAGAGCGTGGTGTCGGAGACAGCAGGGGGGGAAGCGCGGAGAGAGCGGGGTGTGGGAGACAGCGGGGGGGGATGCGCGGAGAGAGCGGGGTGTGGGAGACAGCGGGGGGGAAGCGGGGAGAGAGCGTGGTGTGGGAGACAGCGGGAGGAGATGTGGAGAGAGCGGTGTGTGGGAGACAGCGGCGGGGGGGAAGCGGGGACAGAGCGGGGTGTGGGAGACAGCGGGGGTGGGGGAAGTGGAGAGAGAGTGAGGTGTGGGAAACCGCGGGGGAGGGATGTGGGTGAGAGTGGGGTGTTGGAGACAGCGGGGGCGGGGGAAGTGGGGAGTGAGTGGGGTGTTGGAGACAGCGGGGGAGGGGAAGTGGGGAATGAGTGGGGTGTTGGAGACAGTGGGGGGGGGAAGTGGGGAGTGAGTGGGGTGTTGGAGACAGCGGGAGGGGGAAGTGGGGAGTGAGTGGGGTGTTGGAGACAGCGGGGGAGGGAAAGTGGGGAGTGAGTGGGGTGTTGGAGACAGCGGGGGAGGGGAAGTGGGGAGTGAGTGGTGTGTTGGAGACAGCGGGGGAGGAAGTGGGGAGTGAGTGGGGTTTTGGAGACAGCGGGGGGGGGAAGTGGGGAGTGAGTGGGGTGTTGGAGACAGAGGGGGCGGGGGAAGTGGGGAGTGAGTGGGGTGTTGGAGACAGCGGGGGGGGGATGTGGGGAGAGAGTGGGGTGTTGGAGACAGCGGGGGCGGGGGAAGTGGGGAGTGACTGGGGTGTTGGAGACAGCGGGGGGCAATTGGGGAGTGAGTGGGGTGTTGGAGACATAAGGGGGGGAAGTGGGGAGTGAGTGGGGTGTTGGAGACAGCGGGGGGGGAAGAGGGGAGTGAGTGGGGTGTTGGAGACAGCGGGGGCGGGGGAAGTGGGGAGTGAGTGGGGTGTTGGAGACAGCGGGGGGGGAAGTGCGGAGTCAGTGGGGTGTTGTAGACAGCGGTTCGGGGGAAGTGGGGCGTGAGTGGGGTGTTGGAGACAGCGGGGGGGAAGTGGGGAGTGAGTGGGGTGTGGGAGACAGCGGGGGGGGAAGTGGGGAGTGAGTGGGGTGTTGGAGACAGCGGGGGCGGGGGAAGTGGGGAGTGAGTGGGGTGTTGGAGACAGCGGGCGGGAGGAAGTGGGGAGTGAGTGGGGTGTTGGAGACAGCGGGGGGGAAGTGGGGAGTGAGTGGGGTGCTGGAGACAGCGGGGGAGGGAAGTGGAGAGTGAGTGGAGTGATGGAGACAGCGGGGGGGGAAGTGGGGAGTGAGTGGGGTGTGGGAGACAGCGGGGGGGAAGTGGGGAGTGAGTGGGGAGTTGGAGACAGCGGGGGGGGAAGTGGGGACTGAGTGGGTGTTGGAGACAGCGGGGGGGGAAGTGGGGAGTGAGTGGGGTGTTGGAGACAGCGGGGGGGGAAGTGGGGAGTGAGTGGGGTGTTGGATACAGCGGGGGAGGAAGTGGGGAGTGAGTGGGGTGTTGGAGACATCGGGCGGGAGGAAGTGGGGAGTGAGTGGGGTGTTGGAGACAGCGGGGGGGAAGTGGGGAGTGAGTGGGGTGTTGGAGACAGCGGGGTGGGAAGTGGGGAGTCAGTGGGGTGTTGTAGACAGCGGTTCGGGGGAAGTGGGGCGTGAGTGGGGTGTTGGAGACAGCGGGGGGGAAGTGGGGAGTGAGTGGGGTGTGGGAGACAGCGGGGGGGGAAGTGGGGAGTGAGTGGGGTGTTGGAGACAGCGGGGGCGGGGGAAGTGGGGAGTGAGTGGGGTGTTGGAGACAGCGGGCGGGAGGAAGTGGGGAGTGAGTGGGGTGTTGGAGACAGCGGGGGGGAAGTGGGGAGTGAGTGGGGTGCTGGAGACAGCGGGGGAGGGAAGTGGAGAGTGAGTGGAGTGATGGAGACAGCGGGGGGGGGAAGTGGGGAGTAAGTGGGGTGTGGGAGACAGCGGGGGGGGGAAGTGGGGAGTGAGTGGGGAGTTGGAGACAGCGGGGGGGGAAGTAGGGACTGAGTGGGTGTTGGAGACAGCGGGGGGGAAGTGGGGAGTGAGTGGGGTGTTGGAGACAGCGGGGGGGGAAGTGGGGAGTGAGTGGGGTGTTGGATACAGCGGGGGAGGAAGTGGGGAGTGAGTGGGGTGTTGGAGACAGCGGGGGAGGAAGTGTGGAGTGAGTGGGGTGTTGGAGACAGCGGGGGAGGGGAAGTGGGGAGTGAGTGGGGTGTTGGAGACAGCGGGGGAGGGGAAGTGGGGAGTGAGTGGGGTGTTGGAGACAGCGGGAGGGGGAAGTGGGGAGTGAGTGGGGTGTTGGAGACAGCGGTGGAGGGGAAGTGGAGAGTGAGTGGGGTGTTGGAGACAGCGGGGGGGGAAGTGGGGAGTGAGTGGGGTGTTGGAGACAGCGGGGGCGGGGAAGTGGGGAGTGAGTGGGGTGTTGGAGACAGCGGGGGAGGGGAAGTGGGGAGTGAGTGGGGTGTTGGAGACAGCGGGGGAGGAAGTGGGGAGTGAGTGGGGTGTTGGAGACAGCGGGGGGGTAAGTGGGGAGTGAGTGGGGTGATGGAGACAGCGGGGGGGAAGTGGGGAGTGAGTGGGGTGTTGGAGACAGCGGGGGGGGGAAGTGGGGAGTCAGTGGGGTGTTGGAGACAGCGGGGGAGGGAAGTGGGGAGTGAGTGGGGTGTGGTTGACAGCGGGGGCGGGGGAAGTGGGAAGTGAGTGGGGTGTGGGTGACAGCGGGGGGGGGAAGTGGGGAGTGAGTGGGGTGTTGGAGACAGCGGGGGGGGGAAGTGGGGAGTGAGTGGGTGTTGGAGACAGCGGGGGGGGAAGTGGGGAGTGAGTGGGGTGTTGGAGACAGCGGGAGAGGAAGTGGGGAGTGAGTGGGGTGTTGGAGACAGCGGGGGCGGGTGAAGTGGGGAGTGAGTGGGGTGTTGGAGACAGCGGGGGAGGGAAGCGGGTGAGAGCGGGGTGTGGGGGACACCGGCGGGGGGAAGTGGGGAGAGAGCGGGGTGTGGGAGACAGCGGGGGTGCGTAGCGGGGAGAGAGCGGGGATTGGGAGACAGCGGGCGGGAAGCGGGGAGGGAGTGGGGATTGGGAGACAGCGGCGGGGGGAAGCGGGGAGAGAGTGGGGATTGGGAGACAGCGGGCGGGAAGCGGGGAGAGAGTGGGGATTGGGAGACAGCGGGGGGGAAGCGGGGAGAGAGTGGGGATTGGGCAACAGCGGGGGGGAAGCGGGGAGAGAGCGTGGTGTCGGAGACAGCAGGGGGGAAGCGCGGAGAGAGCGGGGTGTGGGAGACAGCGGGGGGGATGCGCGGAGAGAGCGGGGTGTGGGAGACAGCGGGGGGGAAGCGGGGAGAGAGCGTGGTGTGGGAGACAGCGGGAGGAGATGTGGAGAGAGCGGTGTGTGGGAGACAGCGGCGGGGGGGAAGCGGGGACAGAGCGGGGTGTGGGAGACAGCGGGGGTGGGGGAAGTGGAGAGAGAGTGAGGTGTGGGAAACCGTGGGGGAGGGATGTGGGTGAGAGCGGGGTGTGGGATACTGCGGGGGCGGGAAGTGGGGAGAGAGCGGCGTGTGGGAGACAGCGGGGGAGGGAGGGAAGCGAGTGAGTGTGCGGTGTGGGAGAGAGCAGGGAGAGAGCAGGGTGTGGGAGACAGTGGGGGTGGGGGAAGTGGGGAGTGAGTGGGGTGTTGGAGACAGCGGGGGGGGAAGTGGGGAGTGAGTGGGGTGATGGAGACAGCGGGGGGGGAAGTGGGGAGTGAGTGGGGTGTTGGAGACAGCGGGGGGGAAGTGGGGAGTGAGTGGGGTGTGGGAGACAGCTGAGGGGGAAGTGGGCAGTGAGTGGGGTGTTGGAGACAGCGGGAGGGGGAAGTGGGGAGTGAGTGGGGTGTTGGAGACAGCGGGGGAGGGGAAGTGGGGAGTGGGTGGGGTGTTGGAGACATCGGGGGGGGAAGTGGGGAGTGAGTGGGGTGTTGGAGACAGCGGGGGGGGGGAAGTGGGCAGTGAGTGGGGTGTTGGAGACAGCGGGGGCGGGGGAAGTGGGGAGTGAGTGGGGTGTTGGAGACAGCGGGGGGGAAGTGGGGAGTCAGTGGGGTGTTGTAGACAGCGGTTCGGGGGAAGTGGGGCGTGAGTGGGGTGTTGGAGACAGCGGGGGGGAAGTGGGGAGTGAGTGGGGTGTGGGAGACAGCGGGGGGGGAATTGGGGAGTGAGTGGGGTGTTGGAGACAGCGGGGGCGGGGGATGTGGGGAGTGAGTGGGGTGTTGGAGACAGCGGGCGGGAGGAAGTGGGGAGTGAGTGGGGTGTTGGAGACAGCGGGGGGGGAAGTGGGGAGTGAGTGGGGTGCTGGAGACAGCGGGGGAGGGAAGTGGAGAGTGAGTGGAGTGATGGAGACAGCGGGGGGGGAAGTGGGGAGTGAGTGGGGTGTGGGAGACAGCGGGGGGGGAAGTGGGGAGTGAGTGGGGAGTTGGAGACAGCGAGGGGGAAGTGGGGACTGAGTGGGTGTTGGAGACAGCGGGGGGGGAAGTGGGGAGTGAGTGGGGTGTTGGAGACAGCGGGGGGGGGAAGTGGGGAGTGAGTGGGGTGTTGGATACAGCGGGGGAGGAAGTGGGGAGTGAGTGGGGTGTTGGAGACAGCGGGGGAGGAAGTGTGGAGTGAGTGGGGTGTTGGAGACAGCGGGGGAGGGGAAGTGGGGAGTGAGTGGGGTGTTGGAGACAGCGGGGGAGGGGAAGTGGGGAGTGAGTGGGGTGTTGGAGACAGCGGGAGGGGGAAGTGGGGAGTGAGTGGGGTGTTGGAGACAGCGGTGGAGGGGAAGTGGAGAGTGAGTGGGGTGTTGGAGACAGCGGGGGGGGGGAAGTGGGGAGTGAGTGGGGTGTTGGAGACAGCGGGGGCGGGGAAGTGGGGAGTGAGTGGGGTGTTGGAGACAGCGGGGGAGGGGAAGTGGGGAGTGAGTGGGGTGTTGGAGACAGCGGGGGAGGAAGTGGGGAGTGAGTGGGGTGTTGGAGACAGCGGGGGGGGGAAGTGGGGAGTGAGTGGGGTGATGGAGACAGCGGGGGGGAAGTGGGGAGTAAGTGGGGTGTTGGAGACAGCGGGGGGGGGAAGTCGGGAGTGAGTGGGGTGTGGGAGACAGCGGGGGGGGGAAGTGGGGAGTGAGTGGGGTGTTGGAGACAGCGGGGGGGGGAAGTGGGGAGTCAGTGGGGTGTTGGAGACAGCGGGGGAGGGAAGTGGGGAGTGAGTGGGGTGTGGTTGACAGCGGGGGCGGGGGAAGTGGGGCGTGAGTGGGGTGTGGGTGACAGCGAGGGGGGGAAGTGGGGAGTGAGTGGGGTGTTGGAGACAGCGGGGGTGGGAAGTGGGGAGTGAGTGGGTGTTGGAGACAGCGGGGGGGGAAGTGGGGTGTGAGTGGGGTGTTGGAGACAGCAGGGGGGGAAGTGGGGAGTGAGTGGGGTGTTGGAGACAGCGGGGGAGGAAGTGGGGAGTGAGTGGGGTGTTGGAGACAGCGGGGGAGGAAGTGGGGAGTGAGTGGGGTGTTGGAGACATCGGGGCAGGGGAAGTGGGGAGTGAGTGCGGTGTTGGAGACAGCGGGGGGGGAAGTGGGGAGTGAGTGGGGTGTTGGAGACAGCGGTGGAGGGGTAGTGGAGAGTGAGTGGGGTGTTGGAGACAGCGGGGGGGAAAGTGGGGAGTGAGTGGGGTGTTGGAGACAGCGGGGTTGGGAAGTGGGGAGTGAGTGGGGTGTTGGAGACAGCGGGGGAGGGGAAGTGGGAAGTGAGTGGGGTGTTGGAGACAGCGGGGGAGGGGAAGTGGGGAGTGAGTGGGGTGTTGGAGACAGCGGGGGGGGGAAGTGGGGAGTGTTTGGGGTGTTGGAGACAGCGGGGGAGGAAGTGGGGAGTGAGTGGGGTGATGAAGACAGCGGGGGAGTAAGTGGGGAGTGAGTGCGGTGTTGGAGACAGCGGGGGGGGGAAGTGGGGAGTGAGTGGGGTGTTGGAGACAGCGGGGCGGGGGAAGAGTGGAGTGAATGCGGTGTTGGAGACAGCGGGGGGGGAAGTGGGGAGTGAGTGGGGTGTTGGAGACAGCGGGGGCGGGGGAAGTGGGGAGTGATTGGGGTGTTGGAGACAGCGGGGGAGGGAAGCGGGTGAGAGCGTGGTGTGGGGGACACCGGCGGGGGGAAGTGGGGAGAGAGCGGGGTGTGGGAGACAGCGGGGGGGAAGTGGAGAGAGAGCCGGGTGTGGGAGACTGCGAGGGAGGGGAAGCGGGGAGAGAGCTGGGTGTGGGAGAAAGCGGGGGCGGGAAGCTTGGAGAGAGCGGGGTATGGGAGACAGCGGGGGTGCGTAGCGGGGAGAGAGCGGGGATTGGTAGACAGCGGGCGGGAAGCGGGGAGGGAGCGGGGATTGGGAGACTGCGGCGGGGGGAAGCGGGGAGAGAGTGGGGATTGGGAGACAGCGGGCGGGAAGCGGGGAGAGAGTGGGGATTGGGAGATAGCGGGGGGGAAGCGGGGAGAGAGTGGGGATTGGGAGACAGCGGGGGGGAAGCGGGGAGAGAGCGTGGTGTCGGAGACAGCAGGGGGGGAAGCGCGGAGAGAGCGGGGTGTGGGAGACAGCGGGGGGGATGCGCGGAGAGAGCGGGGTGTGGGAGACAGCGGGGGGGAAGCGGGGAGAGAGCGTGGTGTGGGAGACAGCGGGAGGAGATGTGGAGAGAGCGGTGTGTGGGAGACAGCGGCGGGGGGGAAGCGGGGACAGAGCGGGGTGTGGGAGACAGCGGGGGTGGGGGAAGTGGAGAGAGAGTGAGGTGTGGGAAACCGCGGGGGAGGGATGTGGGTGAGAGCGGGGTGTGGGATACTGCGGGGGCGGGAAGTGGGGAGAGAGCGGCGTGTGGGAGACAGCGGGGGAGGGAGGGAAGCGAGTGAGTGTGCGGTGTGGGAGAGAGCAGGGAGAGAGCAGGGTGTGGGAGACAGTGGGGGTGGGGGAAGTGGGGAGTGAGTGGGGTGTTGGAGACAGCGGGGGGGGAAGTGGGGAGTGAGTGGGGTGATGGAGACAGCGGGGGGGGAAGTGGGGAGTGAGTGGGGTGTTGGAGACAGCGGGGGGGAAGTGGGGAGTGAGTGGGGTGTGGGAGACAGCTGGGGGGGAAGTGGGCAGTGAGTGGGGTGTTGGAGACAGCGGGAGGGGGAAGTGGGGAGTGAGTGGGGTTTTGGAGACAGCGGGGGAGGGGAAGTGGGGAGTGAGTGGGTGTGGTTGAGAGCGGGGGCGGGGGAAGTGGGGAGTGAGTGGGGTGTTGGAGACAGCGGGGGAGGAAGTGGGGAGTGAGTGGGGTGTTGGAGAAAGCGGGGGAGGAAGTGGGGAGTGAGTGGGGTGCTGGAGACAGCGGGGGAGGGGAAGTGGGGAGTGAGTGGGGTGTTGGAGACAGCGGGGTAGGGGAAGTGGGGAGTGAGTGGGGTGTTGGAGACAGCGGGGGCGGGGGAAGTGGGGAGTGAGTGGGGTGTTGGAGACAGCGGGGGAGGGGAAGTGGGGAATGAGTGGGGTGTTGGAGACAGCGGGTGGGGGAAGTGGGGAGTGAGTGGGGTGATGGAGACAGCGGGGGGGGGAAGTGGGGAGTGAGTGTGGTGTTGGAGACAGCGGGGGAGGGAAAGTGGGGAGTGAGTGGGGTGTTGGAGACAGCGGGGGAGGGGAAGTGGGGAGTGAGTGGGGTGTTGGAGACAGCGGGGGAGGAAGTGGGGAGTGAGTGGGGTTTTGGAGACAGCGGGGGGGGAAGTGGGGAGTGAGTGGGGTGTTGGAGACAGAGGGGGCGGGGGAAGTGGGGAGTGAGTGGGGTGTTGGAGACAGCGGGGGGGGAAGTGGGGAGTGAGTGGGGTGTTGGAGACAGCGGGGGCGGGGGAAGTGGGGAGTGAGTGGGGTGTTGGAGACAGCGGGGGGGGAATTGGGGAGTGAGTGGGGTGTTGGAGACATCGGGGGGGGGAAGTGGGGAGTGAGTGGGGTGTTGGAGACAGCGGGGGGGGAAGTGGGGAGTGAGTGGGGTGTTGGAGACAGCGGGGGCGGGGGAAGTGGGGAGTGAGTGGGGTGTTGGAGACAGCGGGGGGGGGAAGTGGGGAGTGAGTGGGGTGTTGGAGACAGCGGTTCGGGGGAAGTGGGGCATGAGTGGGGTGTTGGAGACAGCGGGGGGGAAGTGGGGAGTGAGTGGGGTGTGGGAGACAGCGGGGGGGGAAGTGGGGAGTGAGTGGGGTGTTGGAGACAGCGGGAGCGGGGGAAGTGGGGAGTGAGTGGGGTGTTGGAGACAGCGGGCGGGAGGAAGATGGGAATGAGTGGGGTGTTGGAGACAGCGGGGGGGGAAGTGGGGAGTGAGTGGGGTGCTGGAGACAGCGGGGGAGGGAAGTGGAGAGTGAGTGGAGTGATGGAGACAGCGGGGGGGGAAGTGGGGAGTGAGTGGGGTGTGGGAGACAGCGGGGGGGGAAGAGGGGAGTGAGTGGGGAGTTGGAGACAGCGGGGGGGGAAGTGGGGATTGAGTGGGTGTTGGAGACAGCGGGGGGGGGGGAAGTGGGGAGTGAGTGGGGTGTTGGAGACAGCGGGGGGGGAAGTGGGGAGTGAGTGGGGTGTTGGATACAGCGGGGGAGGAAGTGGGGAGTGAGTGGGGTGTTGGAGACAGCGGGGAAGGAAGTGTGGAGTGAGTGGGGTGTTGGAGACAGCGGGGGAGGGGAAGTGGGGAGTGAGTGGGGTGTTGGAGACAGCGGGGGAGGGGAAGTGGGGAGTGAGTGGGGTGTTGGAGACAGCGGGAGGGGGAAGTGGGGAGTGAGTGGGGTGTTGGAGACAGCGGTGGAGGGGAAGTGGAGAGTGAGTGGGGTGTTGGAGACAGCGGGGGGGGAAGTGGGGAGTGAGTGGGGTGTTGGAGACAGCGGGGGTGGGGAAGTGGGGAGTGAGTGGGGTGTTGGAGACAGCGGGGGAGGGGAAGTGGGGAGTGAGTGGGGTGTTGGAGACAGGGGGGGAGGAAGTGGGGAGAGTGGGGTGTTGGAGACAGCGGGGGGGGAAGTGGGGAGTGAGTGGGGTGATGGAGACAGCGGGGGGGGGAAGTAGGGAGTGAGTGGGGTGTTGGAGACAGCGGGGGGGAAGTCGGGAGTGAGTGGGGTGTGGGAGACAGCGGGGGGGGGGAAGTGGTGAGTGAGTGGGGTGTGGGTGACAGCGGGGGAGGGAAGTGGGGAGTGAGTGGGGTGTGCTTGACAGCGGGGGCGGGGGAAGTGGGGAGTGAGTGGGGTGTGGGTGACAGCGGGGGGGGGAGGTGGGGAGTGAGTGGGGTGTTGGAGACAGCGGGGGGGGGTAGTGGGGAGTGAGTGGGTGTTGGAGACAGCGGGGGGGGGAAGTGGGGAGTGAGTGGGGTGTTGGAGACAGCGGGGGGGGGGAAGTGGGGAGTGAGTGGGGTGTTGGAGACAGCGGGGGAGGAAGTGGGGAGTGAGTGGGGTGTTGGAGACATCGGGGCAGGGGAAGTGGGGAGTGAGTGCGGTGTTGGAGACAGCGGGGGGGGAAGTGGGGAGTGAGTGGGGTGTTGGAGACAGCGGTGGAGGGGAAGTGGAGAGTGAGTGGGGTGTTGGAGACAGCGGGGGGGGGAAGTGGGGAGTGAGAGGGGTGTTGGAGACAGCGGGGTTGGGAAGTGGGGAGTGAGTGGGGTGTTGGAAACAGCGGGGGAGGGGAAGTGGGAAGTGAGTGGGGTGTTGGAGACAGCGGGGGAGGGGAAGTGGGGAGTGAGTGGGGTGTTGGAGACAGCGGGGGGGAAGTGGGGAATGAGTGGGGTGTTGGAGACAGCGGGGGAGGAAGTGGGGAGTGAGTGGGGTGATGGAGACAGCGGGGGAGGAAGTGGGGAGTGAGTGCGGTGTTGGAGACAGCGGGGGGGGAAGTGGGGAGTGAGTGGGGTGTTGGAGACAGCGGGGGCGGGGGTAGTGCGGAGTGAATGGGGTGTTGGAGACAGCGGGGGGGGAAGTGGGGAGTGAGTGGGGTGTTGGAGACAGCGGGGGCGGGGGAAGTGGGGAGTGAGTGGGGTGTTGGAGACAGCGGGGGCGGGGGAAGTGGGGAGTGAGTGGGGTGTTGGAGACAGCGGGGGGGGATCTGGGGAGTGAGTGGGTTGTTGGAGACAGCGGGGGCGGGGGAAGTGGGGAGTGAGGGGGGTGTTGGAGACAGCGGGGGGGAAGTGGGGAGTGAGTGGGGTGTTGGAGACAGTGGGGGGGAAGTGGGGAGTGAGTGGGGTGTTGGAGACAGCGGAGGGGGAAGTGGGGAGTGAGTAGGGTGTTGGAGACAGCGGGGGGGGAAGTGGGGAGTGCGTGGGGTGTTGGAGACAGCGGGGGAGGGAAGTGGGGAGTGAGTGGAGTGATGGAGACAGCGGGGGGGGGAAGTGGGGAGTGAGTGGGGTGTGGGAGACAGCGGGGGGGGAAGTGGGGAGTGAGTGGGGTGTTGGAGACAGCGGGGGGGGAAGTGGGGAGTGAGTGGGCTGTGGGAGACAGCGGGAGGGGGAAGTGGGGAGTGAGTGGGGTGTGGGAGACAGCGGGGGGGAAAGTGGGGAGTGAGTGGGGTGTGGGAGACAGCGGGGGGGAAGTGGGGAGTGAGCGGGGTGTTGGAGACAGCGGGGGAAGGGGGACTGAGCAGGGTGTTGAAGACAGCGGGGGAAGTGGGGAGTGAGTGGGGTGTTGGAGACAGCGGGGGGGGGAAGTGGGGAGTGAGTGGGGTGTTGGAGACAGCGGGGGGGGAAGTGGGGAGTGAGTGGGGTGTTGGAGACAGCGGGAGGGGAAGTGGGGAGTGAGTGGGGTGTTGGAGACAGCGGGGGTGTGGGAAGTGGGGAGTGAGTGGGGTGTTGGAGACAGCCGGTGGGGGGGAAGTGGGGAGTGAGTGGGGTGATGGAGACAGTGGGGGGGGGAAGTGGGGAGTGAGTGGGGTGTTGGAGAAAGCGTGGGGGGAAGTGGGGAGTGAGTGGGGTGATGGAGACAGCGTGGGGGGAAGTGGGGAGTGAGTGGGGTGATGGAGACAGCGTGGGGGGAAGTGGGGAGTGAGTGGGGTGTTGGAGACAGCGTGCGGGGAAGTGGGGAGTGAGTGGGGTGTTGGAGACAGCGGGGGTGGGGAAGTGGGGAGTGAGTGGGGTGTTGGAGACAGCGGGTGGGGGAAGTGGGGAGTGAGTGGGGTGTTGGAGACAGCGGGGGGGGGGAAGTGGGAAGTGAGTGGGTGTTGGAGACAGCGGGGGGGGAAGTGGGGAGTGAGTGGGGTGTTGGAGACAGCGGGGGGGGGAAGTGGGGAGTGAGTGGGGTGTTGGAGACAGCGGGGGAGGAAGTGGGGAGTGAGTGGGGTGTTGGAGACAGCGGGGGAGGAAGTGGGGAGTGAGTGGGGTGTTGGAGACATCGGGGGAGGGGAAGTGGGGATTGAGTGGGGTGTTGGAGACAGCGGGGGGGGGAAGTGGGGAGTGAGTGGGGTATTGGAGACAGCGGTGGAGGGGAAGTGGAGAGTGAGTGGGGTGTGGGAGACAGCGGGGGGGGAAGTGGGGAGTGAGTGGGGTGTTGGAGACAGCGGGGGGGGGAAGTGGGGAGTCAGTGGGGTGTTGGAGACAGCGGGGGAGGGAAGTGGGGAGTGAGTGGGGTGTGGTTGACAGCGGGGGCGGGGGAAGTGGGGAGTGAGTGGGGTGTGGGTGACAGCGGGGGGGGAAGTGGGGAGTGAGTGGGGTGTTGGAGACAGCGGGGGGGGGGGAAGTGGGGAGTGAGTGGGTGTTGGAGAAAGCGGGGGGGGAAGTGGGGAGTGAGTGGGGTGTTGGAGACAGCGGGGGGGGAAAGTGGGGAGTGAGTGGGGTGTTGGAGACAGCGGGGGAGGAAGTGGGGAGTGAGTGGGGTGTTGGAGACAGCGGGGAGGAAGTGGGGAGTGAGTGGGGTGTTGGAGACATCGGGGCAGGGGAAGTGGGGAGTGAGTGCGGTGTTGGAGACAGCAGGGGGGGGAAGAGGGGAGTGAGTGGGGTGTTGGACACAGCGGTGGAGGGGAAGTGGAGAGTGAGTGGGGTGTTGGAGACAGCGGGGGGGGAAGTGGGGAGTGAGTGGGGTGTTGGAGACAGCGGGGTTGGGAAGTGGGGAGTGAGTGGGGTGTTGGAGACAGCGGGGGAGGGGAAGTGGGAAGTGAGTGGGGTGTTGGAGACAGCGGGGGAGGGGAAGTGGGGAGTGAGTGGGGTGTGGGAGACAGCGGGGGGGGAAGAGGGGAGTGAGTGGGGAGTTGGAGAAAGCGGGGGGGAAGTGGGGATTGAGTGGGTGTTGGAGACAGCGGGGGGGGGGAAGTGGGGAGTGAGTGGGGTGTTGGAGACAGCGGGGGGGGAAGTGGGGAGTGAGTGGGGTGTTGGAGACAGCGGGGGAGGAAGTGGGGAGTGAGTGGGGTGTTGGAGACAGCGGGGGAGGAAGTGTGGAGTGAGTGGGGTGTTGGAGACAGCGGGGGAGGGGAAGTGGGGAGTCAGTGGGGTGTTGGAGACAGCGGGGGTGGGGAAGTGGGGAGTGAGTGGGGTGTTGGAGACAGCGGGAGGGGGAAGTGGGGAGTGAGTGGGGTGTTGGAGACAGCGGTGGAGGGGAAGTGGAGAGTGAGTGGGGTGTTGGAGACAGCGGGGGGGGAAGTGGGGAGTGAGTGGGGTGTTGGAGACAGCGGGGGCGGGGAAGTGGGGAGTGAGTGGGGTGTTGGAGACAGCGGGGGAGGGGAAGTGGGTAGTGAGTGGGGTGTTGGAGACAGCGGGGGAGGAAGTGGGGAGAGTGGGGTGTTGGAGACAGCGGGGGGGGAAGTGGGGAGTGAGTGGGGTGATGGAGACAGCGGGGGGGGAAGTAGGGAGTGAGTGGGGTGTTGGAGACAGCGGGGGGGAAGTCGGGAGTGAGTGGGGTGTGGGAGACAGCGGGGGGGGGGAAGTGGGGAGTGAGTGGGGTGTGGGTGACAGCGGGGGAGGGAAGTGGGGAGTGAGTGGGGTGTGGTTGACAGCGGGGGCGGGGGAAGTGGGGAGTGAGTGGGGTGTGGGTGACAGCGGGGGGGGGAGGTGGGGAGTGAGTGGGGTGTTGGAGACAGCGGGGGGGAAGTGGGGAGTGAGTGGGTGTTGGAGACAGCGGGGGGGGAAGTGGGGAGTGAGTGGGGTGTTGGAGACAGCGGGGGGGGAAGTGGGGAGTGAGTGGGGTGTTGGAGACAGCGGGGGAGGAAGTGGGGAGTGAGTGGGGTGTTGGAGACATCGGGGCAGGGGAAGTGGGGAGTGAGTGCGGTCTTGGAGACAGCGGGGGGGGGAAGTGGGGAGTGAGTGGGGTGTTGGAGACAGCGGTGGAGGGGAAGTGGAGAGTGAGTGGGGTGTTGGAGACAGCGGGGGGGGAAGTGGGGAGTGAGTGGGGTGTTGGAGACAGCGGGGTTGGGAAGTGGGGAGTGAGTGGGGTGTTGGAGACAGCGGGGGAGGGGAAGTGGGAAGTGAGTGGGGTGTTGGAGACAGCGGGGGAGGGGAAGTGGGGAGTGAGTGGGGTGTTGGAGACAGCGGGGGGGGAAGTGGGGAGTGAGTGGGGTGTTGGAGACAGCGGGGGAGGAAGTGGGGAGTGAGTGGGGTGATGGAGACAGCGGGGAGGAAGTGGGGAGTGAGTGCGGTGTTGGAGACAGCGGGGGGGAAGTGGGGAGTGAGTGGGGTGTTGGAGACAGCGGGGGCGGGGGAAGTGCGGAGTGAATGGGGTGTTGGAGACAGCGGGGGGGGAAGTGGGGAGTGAGTGGGGTGTTGGAGACAGCGGGGGCGGGGGAAGTGGGGAGTGAGTGGGGTGTTGGAGACAGCGGGGGCGGGGGAAGTGGGGAGTGAGTGGGCTGTTGGAGACAGCGGGGGGGGGAACTGGGGATTGAGTGGGTTGTTGGAGACAGCGGGGGCGGGGGAAGTGGGGAGTGAGGGGGGTGTTGGAGACAGCGGGGGGGAAGTGGGGAGTGAGTGGGGTGTTGGAGACAGTGGGGGGGGAAGTGGGGAGTGAGTGGGGTGTTGGAGGCAGCGGAGGGGGAAGTGGGGAGTGAGTAGGGTGTTGGAGACAGCGGGGGGGGAAGTGGGGAGTGCGTGGGGTGTTGGAGACAGCGGGGGAGGGAAGTGGGGAGTGAGTGGAGTGATGGAGACAGCGGGGGGGGGAAGTGGGGAGTGAGTGGGGTGTGGGAGACAGCGGGGGGGGAAGTGGGGAGTGAGTGGGGTGTTGGAGACAGCGGGGGGGGAAGTGGGGAGTGAGTGGGCTGTGGGAGACAGCGGGAGGGGGAAGTTGGGAGTGAGTGGGGTGTGGGAGACAGCGGGGGGGAAAGTGGGGAGTGAGTGGGGTGTGGGAGACAGCGGGGGGGGAAGTGGGGAGTGAGTGGGGTGTTGGAGACAGCGAGGGAAGTGGGGAGTGAGTGGGGTGTTGGAGACAGCGGGGGGGGAAGTGGGGAGTGAGTGGGGTGTTGGAGACAGCGGGGGGGGAAGTGGGGAGTGAGTGGGGTGTTGGAGACAGCGGGAGGGGAAGTGGGGAGTGAGTGGGGTGTTGGAGACAGCGGGGTTGGGGGAAGTGGGGAGTGAGTGGGGTGTTGGAGACAGCCGGTGGGGGGGAAGTGGGGATTGAATGGGGTGATGGAGACAGCGTGGGGGGAAGTGGGGAGTGAGTGGGGTGATGGAGACAGTGGGGGGGGAAGTGGGGAGTGAGTGGGGTGTTGGAGACAGCGTGGGTGGAAGTGGGGAGTGAGTGGGGTGATGGAGACAGCGTGGGGGGAAGTGGGGAGTGAGTGGGGTGATGGAGACAGCGTGGGGGGAAGTGGGGAGTGAGTGGGGTGTTGGAGACATCGTGCGGGGAAGTGGCGAGTGAGTGGGGTGTTGGAGACAGCGGGGGTGGGGAAGTGGGGAGTGAGTGGGGTGTTGGAGACAGCGGGTGGGGGAAGTGGGGAGTGAGTGGGGTGTTGGAGACAGCGGGGGGGGAAGTGGGAAGTGAGTGGGTGTTGGAGACAGCGGGGGGGGAAGTGGGGAGTGAGTGGGGTGTTGGAGACAGCGGGGGGGGGAAGTGGGGAGTGAGTGGGGTGTGGGAGACAGCGGGGGGGGAAGTGGGGAGTGAGTGGGGTGTTGGAGACAGCGGGGGGGGAAGTGGGGAGTGAGTGGGCTGTGGGAGACAGCGGGAGGGGGAAGTTGGGAGTGAGTGGGGTGTGGGAGACAGCGGGGGGGAAAGTGGGGAGTGAGTGGGGTGTGGGAGACAGCGGGGGGGAAGTGGGGAGTGAGTGGGGTGTTGGAGACAGCGAGGGAAGTGGGGAGTGAGTGGGGTGTTGGAGACAGCGGGGGGGGAAGTGGGGAGTGAGTGGGGTGTTGGAGACAGCGGGGGGGGAAGTGGGGAGTGAGTGGGGTGTTGGAGACAGCGGGAGGGGAAGTGGGGAGTGAGTGGGGTGTTGGAGACAGCGGGGTTGGGGGAAGTGGGGAGTGAGTGGGGTGTTGGAGACAGCCGGTGGGGGGGAAGTGGGGATTGAATGGGGTGATGGAGACAGCGTGGGGGGAAGTGGGGAGTGAGTGGGGTGATGGAGACAGTGGGGGGGGAAGTGGGGAGTGAGTGGGGTGTTGGAGACAGCGTGGGTGGAAGTGGGGAGTGAGTGGGGTGATGGAGACAGCGTGGGGGGAAGTGGGGAGTGAGTGGGGTGATGGAGACAGCGTGGGGGGAAGTGGGGAGTGAGTGGGGTGTTGGAGACATCGTGCGGGGAAGTGGCGAGTGAGTGGGGTGTTGGAGACAGCGGGGGTGGGGAAGTGGGGAGTGAGTGGTGTGTTGGAGACAGCGGGTGGGGGAAGTGGGGAGTGAGTGGGGTGTTGGAGACAGCGGGGGGGGGAAGTGGGAAGTGAGTGGGTGTTGGAGACAGCGGGGGGGGGGAAGTGGGGAGTGAGTGGGGTGTTGGAGACAGCGGGGGGGGGAAGTGGGGAGTGAGTGGGGTGTTGGAGACAGCGGGGGAGGAAGTGGGGAGTGAGTGGGGTGTTGGAGACAGCGGGGGAGGAAGTGGGGAGTGAGTGGGGTGTTGGAGACATCGGGGAGGGGAAGTGGGGATTGAGTGGGGTGTTGGAGACAGCGGGGGGGGGAAGTGGGGAGTGAGTGGGGTGTTGGAGACAGCGGTGGAGGGGAAGTGGAGAGTGAGTGGGGTGTGGGAGACAGCGGGGGGGGGAAGTGGGGAGTGAGTGGGGTGTTGGAGACAGCGGGGGGGGAAGTGGGGAGTCAGTGGGGTGTTGGAGACAGCGGGGGAGGGAAGTGGGGAGTGAGTGGGGTGTGGTTGACAGCGGGGGCGGGGGAAGTGGGGAGTGAGTGGGGTGTGGGTGACAGCGGGGGGGGAAGTGGGGAGTGAGTGGGGTGTTGGAGAAAGCGGGGGGGGGGAAGTGGGGAGTGAGTGGGTGTTGGAGACAGCGGGGGGGGAAGTGGGGAGTGAGTGGGGTGTTGGAGAAAGCGGGGGGGGAAGTGGGGAGTGAGTGGGGTGTTGGAGACAGCGGGGGAGGAAGTGGGGAGTGAGTGGGGTGTTGGAGACAGCGGGGGAGGAAGTGGGGGGTGAGTGGGGTGTTGGAGACATCGGGGCACGGGAAGTGGGGAGTGAGTGCGGTGTTGGAGACAGCGGGGGGGGGAAGTGGGGAGTGAGTGGGGTGTTGGACACAGCGGTGGAGGGGAAGTGGAGAGTGAGTGGGGTGTTGGAGACAGCGGGGGGGGAAGTGGGGATTGAGTGGGGTGTTGGAGACAGCGGGGTTGGGAAGTGGGGAGTGAGTGGGGTGTTGGAGACAGCGGGGGAGGGGAAGTGGGAAGTGAGTGGGGTGTTGGAGACACCGGGGGTGGGGAAGTGGGGAGTGAGTGGGGTGTTGGAGACAGCGGGGGGGAAGTGGGGAGTGAGTGGGGTGTTGGAGACAGTGGGGGAGGAAGTGGGGGGTGAGTGGGGTGTTGGAGACAGCGGGGGCGGGGGAAGTGGGGAGAGAGTGGGGTGTTGGAGACAGCGGGGGGGGAACTGGGGAGTGAGTGGGTTGTTGGAGACAGCGGGGGCGGGGGAAGTGGGGAGTGAGGGGGGTGTTGGAGACAGCGGGGGGGGATGTGGGGAGTGAGTGGGGTGTTGGAGACAGCGGGGGGGGAAGTGGGGAGTGAGTGGGGTGTTGGAGACAGCGGAGGGGGAAGTGGGGAGTGAGTAGGGTGTTGGAGACAGCGGGGGGGGAAGTGGGGAGTGCGTGGGGTGTTGGAGACAGCGGGGAGGGAAGTGGGGAGTGAGTGGAGTGATGGAGACAGCGGGGGGGGGAAGTGGGGAGTGAGTGGGGTGTGGGAGACAGCGGGGGGGGAAGTGGGGAGTGAGTGGGGTGTTGGAGACAGCGGGGGGGGGAAGTGGGGAGTGAGTGGGCTGTGGGAGACAGCGGGAGGGGGAAGTGGGGAGTGAGTGGGGTGTGGGAGACAGCGGGGGGGAAAGTGGGGAGCGAGTGGGGTGTGGGAGACAGCGGGGGGGGAAGTGGGGAGTGAGCGGGGTGTTGGATACAGCGGGGGAAGTGGGGACTGAGCAGGGTTTTGAAGACAGCGGGGGAAGTGGGGAGTGAGTGGGGTGTTGGAGACAGCGGGGGGGCAGTGGGGAGTGAGTGGGGTGTTAGAGACAGCGGGGGGGGAAGTGGGGTGTGAGTGGGGTGTTGGAGACAGCGGGAGGGGAAGTGGGGAGTGAGTGGGGTGTTGGAGACAGCGGGGGCGGGGGAAGTGGGGAGTGAGTGGGGTGTTGGAGACAGCCGGTGGGGGGGAAGTAGGTATTGAGTGGGGTGATGGAGACAGCGTGGGGGGAAGTGGGGAGTGAGTGGGGTGATGGAGACAGCGGGGGGGGAAGTGGGGAGTGAGTGGGGTGTTGTTGACAGCGTGGGGGGAAGTGGGGAGTGAGTGGGGTGATGGAGACAGCGTGGGGGGAAGTGGGGAGTGTGTGGGGTGATGGAGACAGCGTGGGGGGAAGTGGGGAGTGAGTGGGGTGTTGGAGACAGCGTGCGGGGAAGTGGGGAGTGAGTGGGGTTTTGGAGACAGCGGGGGTGGGGAAGTGGGGAGTGAGTGGGGTGTTGGAGACAGCGGGTGGGGGAAGTGGGGACTGAGTGGGGTGTTGGAGACAGCGGGGGGGGGAAGTGGGGAGTGAGTGGGGTGTTGGAGACAGCGGGGTGGGGTAGTGGGGAGTGAGTGGGGTGTTGGAGACAGCGGTGGAGGGGAAGTGCAGAGTGAGTGGGGTGTTGGAGACAGCGGGGAGGGGAAGTGGGGAGTGAGTGGGGTGTTGGAGACAGCGGGGGAGGAAGTGGGGAGTGAGTGGGGTGCTGGAGACAGCGGGGGGGGAAGTGGGGAGTGAGTGGTGTGTTGGAGACAGCTGGGGCGGGGGAAGTGTGGAGTGAATGGGGTGTTGGAGACAGCGGGGGGGGAAGTGGGGAGTGAGTGGGGTGTTGGAGACAGCGGGGGCGGGGGAAGTGGGGAGTGAGTGGGGTGTTGGAGACAGCGGGGGCGGGGGAAGTGTGGAGTGAGTGGGGTGTTGGAGACAGCGGGGGGGGAACTGGGGAGTGAGTGGGTTGTTGGAGACAGCGGGGGCGGGGGAAGTGGGGAGTGAGGGGGGTGTTTGAGACAGCGGGGGGGAAGTGGGGAGTGAGTGGGGTGTTTCAGACAGCGGGGGGGGTAGTGGGGAGTGAGTGGGGTGTTGGAGACAGCGGGGGGGAAGTGGGGAGTGAGTAGGGTGTTGGAGACAGCGGGGGGGGGTAGTGGGGAGTGTGTGGGGTGTTGGAGACAGTGGGGGAGGGACGTGGGGAGTGAGTGGAGTGATGGAGACAGCGGGGGGGGGGAAGTGGGGAGTGAGTGGGGTGTGGGAGACAGCGGGGGGGGAAGTGGGGAGTGAGTGGGGTGTTGGAGACAGCGGGGGGGGAAGTGGGGAGTGAGTGGGCTGTGGGAGACAGCGGGGGGGGAAGTGGGGAGTGAGTGCGGTGTGGGAGACAGCGGGGGGGGAAGTGGGGAGAGAGTGGGGAGTTGGAGACAGCGGGGGAAGTGGGGAGTGAGCAGGGTGTTGAAGACAGCGGGGGAAGTGGGGAGTGAGTGGGGTGTTGGAGACAGCGGGGGGCGGAAGTGGGGAGTGAGTGGGGTGTTGGAGACAGCGGGGGGGGAAGTGGGGAGTGAGTGGGGTGAGGGAGACAGCGGGAGGGGAAGTGGGGAGTGAGTGGGGTGTTGGAGACAGCGGGAGGGGAAGTGGGGAGTGAGTGGGGTGTTGGAGGCAGCGGGGGCGGGGGAAGTGGGGAGTGTGTGGGGTGTTGGAGACAGCCGGTGGGGGGGAAGTTGGGATTGAGTGGGGTGATGGAGACAGCGTGGGGGGAAGTGGGGAGTAAGTGGGGTGATGGAGACAGCGGGGGGGGGAAGTGGGGAGTGAGTGGGGTGTTCGAGACAGCGTGGGGGGAAGTGGGGAGTGAGTGGGGTGATGGAGACAGCGTTTGGGGAAGTGGGGATTGTGTGAGGTGATGGAGACAGCGTGGGGGGAAGTGGGGAGTGAGTGGGGTGTTGGAGACAGCGTGCGGGGAAGTGGGGAGTGAGTGGGGTGATGGAGACAGCGGGGGGGAATTGGGGAGTGAGTGGGGTGTTGGAGACAGCGGGGGGGAAAGTGGGGAGTGAGTGGGGTGATGGAGACAGCGGGGGAGGGGAAGTGGGGAGTGAGTGGGGTTTTGGAGACAGCGAGCGGGGAACTGGGGAGTGAGTGGGGTGTTGGAGACAGCGGGGGCGGGGAAAGTGGGGAGTGAGTGGGGTGTTGGAGACAGCGGGGGGGAAGTGGGGATTGAGTGGGGTGTTGGAGACAGCGGGGGGGAAGTGGGGAGTGAGTGGGGTGTTGGAGACAGCGGAGGGGGAAGTGGGGAGTGAGTGGGGTGTGGGAGACAGTGGGGGGGAAGTGGGGAGTGAGTGGGGTATTGGAGACACCGGGGGCTGGGGAAGTGGGGAGTGAGTGGGGTGATGAAGACAGCGGGGGAGGAAGTGGGGAGTGAGTGGGGTGATGGAGACAGCGGGGGGGATAGTGGGGAGTGAATGGGGTGTGGGAGACAGCGGGGGGGGAAGAGGGGAGTGAGTGGGGAGTTGGAGACTGCGGGGGAGGGAAGTGGGGAGTGAGTGGGGTGGGGGAGACAGCAGGGAGAGAGCAGGGTGTGCGAGACAGCGGGGGAGGGAAGTGGGGAGTGAGTGGGGTGTTGGAGACAGCAGGGAGAGAGCAGGGTGTGCGAGACAGCGGGGGAGGGAAGTGGGGAGTGAGTGGGGTGTTGGAGACAGCGGGGGGGGAAGTGGGGAGTGAGTGGGGTGTGGGAGACAGCGGGGGGGAGAGGGGAGTGAGTGGGGTGTTGGAGACAGCGGGGGAGGGAAGTGGGGAGTGAGTGGGGGTGTGGGAGACAGCAGGGAGAGAGCATGGTGTGCGAGACAGCGGGGGAGGGAAGTGGGGAGTGAGTGGGGTGTTGGAGACAGCGGGGGGGGGAAGTGGGGAGTGAGTGGGGAGATGGAGACAGCGGGGGGGGATGTGGGGAGTGAGTGGGGTGTTGGAGACAGCGGGGGGTGAAGTGGGGAGTGAGTGTGGTGTGGGAGACAGCGGGGTGGGAAGTGGGGAGTGAGTGGGGTGTTGGAGACAGCGGGGGCGGGGGAAGTGGGGAGTGAGTGGGGTGTTGGAGACAGCGGGGGGGGGAAGTGGGGAGTGAGTGGGGTGTTGGACACAGCGGTGGAGGGGAAGTGGAGAGTGAGTGGGGTGTTGGAGACAGCGGGGGGGGAAGTGGGGATTGAGTGGGGTGTTGGAGACAGCAGGGTTGGGAAGTGGGGAGTGAGTGGGGTGTTGGAGACAGCGGGGGAGGGGAAGTGGGAAGTGAGTGGGGTGTTGGAGACAGCGGGGGAGGGGAAGTGGGGAGTGAGTGGGGTGTTGGAGACAGCGGGGGGCGGAAGTGGGGAGTGAGTGGGGTGTTGGAGACAGCGGGGGGGGAAGTGGGGAGTGCGTGGGGTGTTGGAGACAGCGGGAGGGGAAGTGGGGAGTGAGTGGGGTGTTGGAGACAGCGGGAGGGGAAGTGGGGAGTGAGTGGGGTGTGGGAGACAGCAGGGAGAGAGCAGGGTGTGGGAGACTGTGGGGGAGGGAAGTGGGGAGTGAGTGGGGTGTTGGAGACAGCGGGGGGGGAAGTGGGGAGTGAGTGGGGTGTGGGAGACAGCAGGGAGAAAGCATGGTGTGGGAGACAGCGGGGGAGGGAAGTGGGGAGTGAGTGGAGTGGTGGAGACAGCGGGGGAGGAAGTGGGGAGTGAGTAGGGTGTGGGAGACAGCGGGGTGGGAAGTGGGGAGTGAGTGGGGTGTTGGAGACAGTGGGGGGGAAGTGGGGAGGGAGTGGGGTGTTGGAGACAGCGGGGGCGGAAGTGGGGAGTGAGTGGGGTGTGGGAGACAGCGGGGGGGGGACGTGGGGAGTGAGTGGGGTGTTGGAGACAGCGGGGGGGGCAAGTGGGGAGTGAGTGGGGTGTTGGAGACAGCGCGGGGGGGGGAAGTGGGGAGTGAGTGGGGTGTTGGAGACAGCGGGGGGGGAAGTGGGGAGTGAGTGGGGTGTTGGAGATAGCGGGGGTGGGAAGTGGGGAGTGACTGGCGTGTTGGAGACAGCGTGGGGGGGGAATTGGGGAGTGAGTGGGGTGTTGGAGACAGCGGGGGGGAAAGTGGGGAGTGAGTGGGGTGATGGAGACAGCGGGGGGGGGAAGTGGGGAGTGAGTGGGGTGTTGGAGACAGCGAGCGGGGAAGTGGGGAGTGAGTGGGGTGTTGGAGACAGCGGGGGGGGAAGTGGGGAGTGAGTGGGGTGTGGGAGACAGCGGGGGGGAGAGGGGAGTGAGTGGGGTGTTGGAGACAGCGGGGGAGGGAAGTGGGGAGTGAGTGGGGTGTGGGAGACAGCAGGGAGAGAGCATGGTGTGCGAGACAGCGGGGGAGGGAAGTGGGGAGTGAGTGGGGTGTTGGAGACAGCGGGGGGGGGAAGTGGGGAGTGAGTGGGGTGATGGAGACAGCGGGGGGGGATGTGGGGAGTGAGTGGGGTGTTGGAGACAGCGGGGGGTGAAGTGGGGAGTGAGTGTGGTGTGGGAGACAGCGGGGGGGGGAAGTGGGGAGTGAGTGGGGTGATGGAGACAGCGGGGGAGGGAAATGGGGAGTGAGTGGGGTGTGGGAGACAGCAGGGAGAGAGCAGGGTGTGCGAGACAGCGGGGGAGGGAAGTGGGGAGTGAGTGGGGTGTTGGAGACAGCGGGGGGGGAAGTGGGGAGTGAGTGGGGTGATGGAGACAGTGGAAGTGGGGAGTGAGTGGGGTGATGGAGACAGCGGGGGGGGAAGTGGGGAGTGAGTGGGGTGTTGGAGACAGCGGGGGGGGAAGTGGGGAGTGAGTGGGGTGTTGGAGACAGCGGGGGGGGAAGTGGGGAGTGAGTGGGGTGTGGGAGACAGCGGGGGGGAAGTGGGGAGTGAGTGGGGTGTTGGAGACAGCGGGGGCGGGGGAAGTGGGGAGTGAGTGGGGTGATGAAGACAGCGGGGGAGGAAGTGGGGAGTGAGTGGGGTGATGGAGACAGCAGGCGGGGGAAGTGGGGAGTGAGTGGGGTGATGGAGACAGTGGGGGGGAAGAGGGGAGAGTGGGCTGTTGGAGACAGCGGGGGTGAAGTGAGGAGTGAGTGGGGTGTTGGAGACAGCGGGGGGGGAAGTGGGGAGTGAGTGTGGTGTTGGACACAGGGGGGGAAGTGGGGAGTGAATGGGGTGTTGGATACAGCGAGGGGGGGAAGTGGGGTGTGAGTGGGGTGTTGGAGACAGCGGGGGGCGGGAAGTGGGGAGTGAGTGGGTGTGGGAGACAGGGGGGTGTAGTGGGGAGTGAGCGGGGTGTTGGAGACAGCGGGGGAGGGAAGTGGGGAGTGAGTGGGGTGTGGGAGACAGCAGGGAGAGAGCAGGGTGTGCGAGACAGCGGGGGAGGGAAGTGGGGAGTGGAGTGGGGTGTTGGAGACAGCAGGGAGAGAGCAGGGGGTGGGAGACAGCGGGGGAGGGAAGTGGGGAGTGAGTGGGGTGTGGGAGACAGCAGGGAGAGAGCAGGGTGTGGGAGACAGTGGGGGAGGGAAGTGGGGAGTGAGTGGGGTGTTGGAGACAGCGGGGGGGGAAGTGGGGAGTGAGTGGGGTGTGGGAGACAGCAGGGAGAGAGCAGGGTGTGGGAGACAGCGGGGGTGGGAAGTGGGGAGTGAGTGGGGTGTTGGAGACAGCGGGGGAGGAAGTGGGGAGTGAGTGGTGTGTGGGAGACAGCGGGGGGGAAGTGGGGAGTGAGTGGGGTGTTGGAGACAGCGGGGGGAAGTGGGGAGTGAGTGGGGTGTTGGAGACAGCGTGGGAGGAAGTGGGGAGTGAGTGGGTGTGGGAGACAGCGGGGGGGGACGTGGGGAGTGAGTGGGTTGTTGAAGACAGTGGGGGGGGCAAGTGGGGAGTGAGTGGGGTGTTGGAGACAGCGCGGGGGGGGGAAGTGGGGAGTGAGTGGGGTGTTGGAGACAGCGGGGGGGAAGTGGGGAGTGAGTGGGGTGTTGGAGACAGCGGGGGGGGGGAATTGGGGAGTGACTGGGGTGTTGGAGACAGCGGGGGGGGAAGTGGGGAGTGAGTGGGGTGTTCGAGACAGCGGGGGGGGGGAAATGGGAAGTGAGTGGGGTGTGGGAGACAGCGGGGAGGGGAAGTGGGGAGTGAGTGGGGTGATGGAGACAGCGGGGGGGGAAGTGGTGGAGTGGGTGGGGTGATGGAGACAGCGGGGGGGAAGTGGGGAGTGTGTGGGTGTTGGAGACAGCGGGGGGGGAAGTGGGGAGTGAGTGGGGTGTGGGGGACAGCGGGGGGGAAGTGGGAGTGAGTGGGGTGTTGGAGACAGCGGGGGGGGGAAGTGGGGAGTGAGTGGGGTGTTGGAGACAGCGGGGGAGGGAAGTGGGGAGTGACTGGGGTGTTGGAGACAGCGGGGTCGGGGAAGTCGGGAGTGAGTGGGGTGTTGGAGACAGCGGGGGGGGAAGTGGGGAGTGAGTGGGGTGTTGGAGACAGCGGGGGCGGGGGAAAGTGGGGAGTGAGTGGGGTGTTGGATACAGCGGGGGGGGAAGTGGGGAGTGAGTGGGGTGTTCGAGACAGCGGGGGGGAAGTGGGGAGTGAGTGGGGTGTTGGAGACAGCGGAGGGGGAAGTGGGGAGTGAGTGGGGTGTGGGAGACAGCGGGGGGGAAGTGGGGAGTGAGTGGGGTATTGGAGACAGCGGGGGCGGGGGAAGTGTGGAGTGAGTGGGGTGATGAAGACAGCGGGGGAGGAAGTGGGGAGTGAGTGGGGTGATGGAGACAGCGGGGGGGGGAAATGGGGAGTGAATGGGGTGTGGGAGACAGCGGGGGGGGGAAGAAGGGGGTGAGTGGGGTGTTGGAGACAGCGGGGGAGGGAAGTGGGGAGTGAGTGGGGTGTGGGAGACAGCAGGGAGAGAGCAGGGTGTGCGAGACAGCGGGGGAGGGAAGTGGGGAGTGAGTGGGGTGTTGGAGACAGCAGGGAGAGAGCAGGGTGTGGGAGACAGCGGGGGAGGGAAGTGGGGAGTGAGTGGGGTGTTGGAGACAGCGGGGGGGGAGTGGGGAGTGAGTGGGGTGATGGAGACAGCGGGGGGGGGGAAGTGGGGAGTGAGTGTGGTGTTGAAGACAGCGGGGGGGGGAAGTGGGGAGTGAGTGGGGTGTGGGAGACAGCGGGGGGGGAAGTGGGGAGTGAGTGGGGTGATGGAGACTGCGGGGGGGGAAGTGGGGAGTGAATGGGGTGATGGAGACAGCGGGGGGGGAAGTGGGGAGTGAGTGGGGTGTTGGAGACAGCGGGGGGGGAAGTGGGGAGTGAGTGGGGTGTGGGAGACAGCGGGGGGGGAAGTGGGGAGTGAGTGGGGTGTTGGAGACAGCGCGGGTGGGGGAAGTGGGGAGTGAGTGGGGTGTGGGAGACAGCAGGGAGAGAGCAGGGTGTGGGAGACTGTGGGGGAGGGAAGTGGGGAGTGAGTGGGGTGTTGGAGACAGCGGGGGGGGAAGTGGGGAGTGAGTGGGGTGTGGGAGACAGCAGGGAGAAAGCATGGTGTGGGAGACAGCGGGGGAGGGAAGTGGGGAGTGAGTGGTGTGGTGGAGACAGCGGGGGAGGAAGTGGGGAGTGAGTAGGGTGTGGGAGACAGCGGGGTGGGAAGTGGGGAGTGAGTGGGGTGTTGGAGACAGTGGGGGGGAAGTGGGGAGTGAGTGGGGTGTTGGAGACAACGGGGGCGGAAGTGGGGAGTGAGTGGGGTGTGGGAGACAGCGGGGGGGGGACGTGGGGAGTGAGTGGGGTGTTGGAGACAGCGGGGGGGGCAAGTGGGGAGTGAGTGGGGTGTTGGAGACAGCGCGGGGGGGGGAAGTGGGGAGTGAGTGGGGTGTTGGAGACAGCGGGGGGGGAAGTGGGGAGTGAGTGGGGTGTTGGAGATAGCGGGGGTGGGAAGTGGGGAGTGACTGGCGTGTTGGAGACAGCGTGGGGGGGGAAGTGGGGAGTGAGTGGGGTGTTGGAGACAGCGGGGGGGGGAAATGGGAAGTGAGTGGGGTGTGGGAGACAGCGGGGGGGGAAGTGGGGAGTGAGTGGGGTGATGGAGACAGCGGGGTGGGAAGTGGGGAGTGGGTGGGGTGATGGAGACAGCGGGGGGGAAGTGGGGAGTGAGTGGGGTGTTGGAGACAGCGGGGGGGGAAGTGGGGAGTGAGTGGGGTGTGGGAGACAGCGGGGGGGAAGTGGGGAGTGAGTGGGGTGTTCGAGACAGCGGGGGGGGAAATGGGAAGTGAGTGGGGTGTGGGAGACAGCGGGGGGGGAAGTGGGGAGTGAGTGGGGTGATGGAGACAGCGGGGGGGGAAGTGGGGAGTGGGTGGGGTGATGGAGACAGCGGGGGGGGGAAGTGGGGAGTGTGTGGGGTGTTGGAGACAGCGGGGGGGAAAGTGGGGAGTGAGTGGGGTGTGGGGGACAGCGGGGGGGAAGTGGGGAGTGAGTGGGGTGTTGGAGACAGCGGGGGGGGGAAGTGGGGAGTGAGTGGGGTGTTGGAGACAGCGGGGGAGGGAAGTGGGGAGTGACTGGGGTGTTGGAGACAGCGGGGTCGGGGAAGTGGGGAGTGAGTGGGGTGTTGGAGACAGCGGGGGGGGGAAGTGGGGAGTGAGTGGGGTGTTGGAGACAGCGGGGGCGGGGAAAGTGGGGAGTGAGTGGGGTGTTGGAGACAGCGGAGGGGGAAGTGGGGAGTGAGTGGGGTGTGGGAGACAGCGGGGGGGAAGTGGGGAGTGAGTGGGGTATTGGAGACAGCGGGGGCGGGGAAGTGTGGAGTGAGTGGGGTGATGAAGACAGCGGGGGAGGAAGTGGGGAGTGAGTGGGGTGATGGAGACAGCGGGGGGGGAAGTGGGGAGTGAATGGGGTGTGGGAGACAGCGGGGGGGGAAGAAGGGGGTGAGTGGGGTGTTGGAGACAGCGGGGGAGGGAAGTGGGGAGTGAGTGGGGTGTGGGAGACAGCAGGGAGAGAGCAGGGTGTGCGAGACAGCGGGGGAGGGAAGTGGGGAGTGAGTGGGGTGTGGGAGACAGCGGGGGGGGGACGTGGGGAGTGAGTGGGGTGTTGGAGACAGCGGGGGGGGCAAGTGGGGAGTGAGTGGGGTGTTGGAGACAGCGCGGGGGGGGGAAGTGGGGAGTGAGTGGGGTGTTGGAGACAGCGGGGGGGGAAGTGGGGAGTGAGTGGGGTGTTGGAGATAGCGGGGGTGGGAAGTGGGGAGTGACTGGCGTGTTGGAGACAGCGTGGGGGGGGAAGTGGGGAGTGAGTGGGGTGTTGGAGACAGCGGGGGGGGGAAATGGGAAGTGAGTGGGGTGTGGGAGACAGCGGGGGGGGAAGTGGGGAGTGAGTGGGGTGATGGAGACAGCGGGGTGGGAAGTGGGGAGTGGGTGGGGTGATGGAGACAGCGGGGGGGAAGTGGGGAGTGAGTGGGGTGTTGGAGACAGCGGGGGGGGAAGTGGGGAGTGAGTGGGGTGTGGGAGACAGCGGGGGGGAAGTGGGGAGTGAGTGGGGTGTTCGAGACAGCGGGGGGGGAAATGGGAAGTGAGTGGGGTGTGGGAGACAGCGGGGGGGGAAGTGGGGAGTGAGTGGGGTGATGGAGACAGCGGGGGGGGAAGTGGGGAGTGGGTGGGGTGATGGAGACAGCGGGGGGGGGAAGTGGGGAGTGTGTGGGGTGTTGGAGACAGCGGGGGGGAAAGTGGGGAGTGAGTGGGGTGTGGGGGACAGCGGGGGGGAAGTGGGGAGTGAGTGGGGTGTTGGAGACAGCGGGGGGGGGAAGTGGGGAGTGAGTGGGGTGTTGGAGACAGCGGGGGAGGGAAGTGGGGAGTGACTGGGGTGTTGGAGACAGCGGGGTCGGGGAAGTGGGGAGTGAGTGGGGTGTTGGAGACAGCGGGGGGGGGAAGTGGGGAGTGAGTGGGGTGTTGGAGACAGCGGGGGCGGGGAAAGTGGGGAGTGAGTGGGGTGTTGGAGACAGCGGAGGGGGAAGTGGGGAGTGAGTGGGGTGTGGGAGACAGCGGGGGGGAAGTGGGGAGTGAGTGGGGTATTGGAGACAGCGGGGGCGGGGAAGTGTGGAGTGAGTGGGGTGATGAAGACAGCGGGGGAGGAAGTGGGGAGTGAGTGGGGTGATGGAGACAGCGGGGGGGGAAGTGGGGAGTGAATGGGGTGTGGGAGACAGCGGGGGGGGAAGAAGGGGGTGAGTGGGGTGTTGGAGACAGCGGGGGAGGGAAGTGGGGAGTGAGTGGGGTGTGGGAGACAGCAGGGAGAGAGCAGGGTGTGCGAGACAGCGGGGGAGGGAAGTGGGGAGTGAGTGGGGTGTTGGAGACAGCAGGGAGAGAGCAGGGTGTGGGAGACAGCGGGGGAGGGAAGTGGGGAGTGAGTGGGGTGTTGGAGACAGCGGGGGGGGAGTGGGGAGTGAGTGGGGTGATGGAGACAGTGGGGGGGGAAGTGGGGAGTGAGTGGGGTGTGGGAGACAGCGGGGGGGGAAGTGGGGAGTGAGTGGGGTGATGGAGACTGCGGGGGGGGAAGTGGGGAGTGAATGGGGTGATGGAGACAGCGGGGGGGGAAGTGGGGAGTGAGTGGGGTGTTGGAGACAGCGGGGGGGGAAGTGGGGAGTGAGTGGGGTGTGGGAGACAGCGGGGGGGGAAGTGGGGAGTGAGTGGGGTGTTGGAGACAGCGCGGGTGGGGGAAGTGGGGAGTGAGTGGGGTGTGGGAGACAGCAGGGAGAGAGCAGGGTGTGGGAGACTGTGGGGGAGGGAAGTGGGGAGTGAGTGGGGTGTTTGAGACAGCGGGGGGGGAAGTGGGGAGTGAGTGGGGTGTGGGAGACAGCAGGGAGAAAGCATGGTGTGGGAGACAGCGGGGGAGGGAAGTGGGGAGTGAGTGGAGTGGTGGAGACAGCGGGGGAGGAAGTGGGGAGTGAGTAGGGTGTGGGAGACAGCGGGGGGGGAAGTGGGGAGTTAGTGGGGTGTTGGAGACAGTGGGGGGGAAGTGGGGAGTGAGTGGGGTGTTGGAGACAGCGGGGGCGGAAGTGGGGAGTGAGTGGGGTGTGGGAGACAGCGGGGGGGGGACGTGGGGAGTGAGTGGGGTGTTGGAGACAGCGGGGGGGGAGTGGGGAGTGAGTGGGGTGATGGAGACAGCGGGGTGGGGAAGTGGGGAGTGAGTGTGGTGTTGAAGACAGCGGGGGGGGGAAGTGGGGAGTGAGTGGGGTGTGGGAGACAGCGGGGGGGGAAGTGGGGAGTGAGTGGGGTGATGGAGACTGCGGGGGGGGAAGTGGGGAGTGAATGGGGTGATGGAGACAGCGGGGGGGGAAGTGGGGAGTGAGTGGGGTGTTGGAGACAGCGGGGGGGGAAGTGGGGAGTGAGTGGGGTGTGGGAGACAGCGGGGGGGGAAGTGGGGAGTGAGTGGGGTGTTGGAGTCAGCGCGGGTGGGGGAAGTGGGGAGTGAGTGGGGTGTGGGAGACAGCAGGGAGAGAGCAGGGTGTGGGAGACAGCGGGGGAGGGAAGTGGGGAGTGAGTGGAGTGGTGGAGACAGCGGGGGAGGAAGTGGGGAGTGAGTAGGGTGTGGGAGACAGCGGGGGGGGAAGTGGGGAGTGAGTGGGGTGTTGGAGACAGTGGGGGGGAAGTGGGGAGTGAGTGGGGTGTTGGAGACAGCGGGGGCGGAAGTGGGGAGTGAGTGGGGTGTGGGAGACAGCGGGGGGGGACGTGGGGAGTGAGTGGGGTGTTGGAGACAGCGGGGGGGGGCAAGTGGGGAGTGAGTGGGGTGTTGGAGACAGCGCGGGGGGGGAAGTGGGGAGTGAGTGGGGTGTTGGAGACAGCGGGGGGGGAAGTGGGGAGTGAGTGGGGTGTTGGAGATAGCGGGGGTGGGAAGTGGGGAGTGACTGGCGTGTTGGAGACAGCGTTGGGGGGGGAAGTGGGGAGTGAGTGGGGTGTTGGAGACAGCGGGGGGGGGGAAATGGGAAGTGAGTGGGGTGTGGGAGACAGCGGGGGGGAAGTGGGGAGTGAGTGGGGTGATGGAGACAGCGGGGTGGGAAGTGGGGAGTGGGTGGGGTGATGGAGACAGCGGGGGGGAAGTGGGGAGTGAGTGGGGTGTTGGAGACAGCGGGGGGGGGGAAGTGGGGAGTGAGTGGGGTGTGGGAGACAGCGGGGGGGAAGTGGGGAGTGAGTGGGGTGTTGGAGACAGTGGGGGGAGGAAGTGGGGAGTGAGTGGGGTGTTGGAGACAGCGGTGGAGGGAAGTGGGGAGTGACTGGGGTGTTGGAGACAGCGGGGGGGGGAAAGTGGGGAGTGAGTGGGGTGTTGGAGACAGCGGGGGGGGGAAGTGGGGAGTGAGTGGGGTGTTGGAGACAGCGGGGGCGGGGAAAGTGGGGAGTGAGTGGGGTGTTGGAGACAGCGGATGTGGGAAGTGGGGAGTGAGTGGGGTGTTGGAGACAGCGGGGGGGGAAGTGGGGAGTGAGTGGGGTGTTGGAGACAGCGGAGGGGGAAGTGGGGAGTGAGTGGGGTGTGGGAGACAGCGGGGGGGAAGTGGGGAGTGAGTGGGGTATTGGAGACAGCGGGGGCGGGGGAAGTGGGGAGTGAGTGGGGTGATGAAGACAGCGGGGGAGGAAGTGGGGAGTGAGTGGGGTGATGGAGACAGCGGGGGGGAAGTGGGGAGTGAATGGGGTGTGGGAGACAGCGGGGGGGGGGGAAGAAGGGAGTGAGTGGGGTGTTGGAGACAGCGGGGGAGGGAAGTGGGGAGTGAGTGGGGTGTGGGAGACAGCAGGGAGAGAGCAGGGTGTGCGAGACAGCGGGGGAGGGAATTGGGGAGTGAGTGGGGTGTTGGAGACAGCAGGGAGAGAGCAGGGTGTGGGAGACTGCGGGGGAGGGAAGTGGGGAGTGAGTGGGGTATTGGAGACAGCGGGGGGGAAGTGGGGAGTGAGTGGGGTGATGGAGACAGCGGGGGGGGGGAAGAGGGGAGTGAGTGGGGTGTTGGAGACAGCGGGGGGGGGAAGTGGGGAGTGCGTGGGTGTGGGAGACAGCGGGGGGGGGAAGTGGGGAGTGAGTGGGGTGATGGAGACAGCGGGGGGGGAAGTGGGGAGTGAATGGGGTGATGGAGACAGCGGGGGGGGGAAGTGGGGAGTAAGTGGGGTGTTGGAGACAGCGGGGGGGGAAGTGGGGAGTGAGTGGGGTGTGGGAGACAGCGGGGGGGGAAGTGGGGAGTGAGTGGGGTGTTGGAGACAGCGGGGGCGGGGGAAGTGGGGAGTGAGTGGGGTGATGAAGACAGCGGGGGAGGAAGTGGGGAGTGAGTGGGGTGATGGAGACAGCGGGGGGGGAAGAGGGGAGAGAGTGGGCTGTTGGAGACAGCGGGGGGGGAAGTGGGGAGTGAGTGGGGTGATGGAGACAGCGGGGGGGGAAGAGGGGAGTGAGTGGGGTGTTGGAGACAGCGGGGGGGGGAAGTGAGGAGTGAGTGGGGTGTTGGAGACAGCGGGGGGGGGAAGTGGGGAGTGTGTGGGGTGTTGGAGACAGCGGGGGGGGGAAGTGGGGAGTGAATGGGGTGTTGGAGACAGCGAGGGGGGGAAGTGGGGAGTGAGTGGGGTGTTGGAGACAGCGGGGGGCGGGAGCTGGGGAGTGAGTGGGGTGTTGGAGACAGCGGGGGGCGGGAGGTGGGGAGTGAGTGGGCTGTTGGAGACAGCGGGGGGGGGAAGTGAGGAGTGAGTGGGGTGTTGGAGACAGCGGGGGGGGAAGTGGGGAGTGAGTGGGGTGTTGGAGACAGCGGGGGGGGGAAGTGGGGAGTGAATGGGGTGTTGGAGACAGCGAGGGGGGGAAGTGGGGAGTGAGTGGGGTGTTGGAGACAGCGGGGGGCGGGAGGTGGGGAGTGAGTGGGGTGTGGGAGACAGCGGGGGGGGTAGTGGGGAGTGAGCGGGGTGTTGGAGACAGCGGGGGAGGGAAGTGGGGAGTGAGTGGTGTGTGGGAGACAGCAGGGAGAGAGCAGGTTGTGCGAGACAGCGGGGGAGGGAAGTGGGGAGTGAGTGGGCTGTTGGAGACAGCAGGGAGAGAGCAGGGGGTGGGAGACAGCGGGGGAGGGAAGTGGGGAGTGAGTGGGGTGTGGGGGACAGCAGGGAGAGAGCAGGGTGTGGGAGACAGTGGGGGAGGGAAGTGGGGAGTGAGTGGGGTGTTGGAGACAGCGGGGGGGGTGAGGTGGGGAGTGAGTGGGGTGTGGGAGACAGCAGGGAGAGAGCAGGGTGTGGGAGACAGTGGGGGAGGGAAGTGGGGAGTGAGTGGGGTGTTGGAGACAGCGGGGGAGGAAGTGGGGAGTGAGTGGGGTGTGGGAGACAGCTGGGGGGGAAGTGGGGAGTGGGTGGGGTGTTGGACACAGCCGGGGGGGGAAGTGGGGAGTGAGTGGGGTGTTGGAGACAGCGGGGGCGGAAGTGGGGAGTGAGTGGGGTGTGGGAGACAGCGGGGGGGGACGTGGGGAGTGAGTGGGGTGTTGGAGACAGCGGGGGGGGGAAGTGGGGAGTGTGTGGGGTGTTGGAGGCAGCGGGGGGGAGGTGGGGAGTGAGTGGGGTGTTGGAGACAGCGGGGGGGGAAGTGGGGAGTGAGTGGGTTGTTGGAGACAGCTGGGGCGGGGGAAGTGGGGAGTGACGGGGGTGTTGGAGATTGCGGGGGGGAAGTGGGGAGTGAGTGGGGTGTTGGAGACAGCGGGGGGGGAAGTGGGGAGTGAGTGGGGTGTTGGAGACAGCGGAGGGGGAAGTGGGGAGTGAGTAGGGTGTTGGAGACAGCGGGGGGGGGAAGTGGGGAGTGCGTGGGGTGTTGGAGACAGCGGGGGAGGGAGGTGGGGAGTGAGTGGAGTGATGGAGACAGCGGGGGGGGGGGAAGTGGGGAGTGAGTGGGGTGTGGGAGACAGCGGGGGGGGAAGTGTGGATTGAGTGGGGTGTTGGAGACAGCGGGGGTGGAAGTGGGGAGTGAGTGGGCTGTGGGAGACAGCGGGGGGGGAAGTGGGGAGTGAGTGGGGTGTGGGAGACAGCGGGGGGGAAAGTGGGGAGTGAGTGGGGTGTGGGAGACAGCGGGGGGGGAAGTGGGGAGTGAGCGGGGTGTTGGAGACAGCGGGGGAAGTGGGGACTGAGCAGGGTTTTGAAGACAGCGGGGGAAGTGGGGAGTGAGTGGGGTGTTGGAGACAGCGGGGGGGGGAAGTGGGGAGTGAGTGGGGTGTTGGAGACAGGGGGGGGGGAAGTGGGGAGTGAGTGGGGTGTTGGAGACAGCGGGGGGGGAAGTGGGGAGTGAGTGGGGTGTTGGAGACAGCCGGGGGTGGGAAGTGGGGAGTGAATGGGGTGTTGGAGACAGCGAGGGGGGGAAGTGGGGAGTGAGTGGGGTGTTGGAGACAGCGGGGGGCGGGAGGTGGGGAGTGAGTGGGGTGTGGGAGACAGCGGGGGGGGTAGTGGGGAGTGAGCGGGGTGTTGGAGACAGCGGGGGAGGGAAGTGGGGAGTGAGTGGTGTGTGGGAGACAGCAGGGAGAGAGCAGGTTGTGCGAGACAGCGGGGGAGAAAAGTGGGGAGTGAGTGGGCTGTTGGAGACAGCAGGGAGAGAGCAGGGGGTGGAAGACAGCGGGGGAGGGAAGTGGGGAGTGAGTGGGGTGTGGGGGACAGCAGGGAGAGAGCAGGGTGTGGGAGACAGTGGGGGAGGGAAGTGGGGAGTGAGTGGGGTGTTGGAGACAGCGGGGGGGGGAGGTGGGGAGTGAGTGGGGTGTGGGAGACAGCAGGGAGAGAGCAGGGTGTGGGAGACAGCGGGGGAGGGAAGTGGGGAGTGAGTGGGGTGTTGGAGACAGCGGGGGAGGAAGTGGGGAGTGAGTGGGGTGTGGGAGACAGCTGGGGGGGAAGTGGGGAGTGGGTGGGGTGTTGGACACAGCCGGGGGGGGAAGTGGGAGTGAGTGGGGTGTTGGAGACAGCGGGGGCGGAAGTGGGGAGTGAGTGGGGTGTGGGAGACAGCGGGGGGGGACGTGGGGAGTGAGTGGGGTGTTGGAGACAGCGGGGGGGGTAAGTGGGGAGTGTGTGGGGTGTGGGAGACAGCGGGGGGGGACGTGGGGAGTGAGTGGGGTGTTGGAGACAGCGGGGGGGGGAAGTGGGGAGTGAGTGGGTTGTTGGAGACAGCTGGGGCGGGGGAAGTGGGGAGTGAGGGGGGTGTTGGAGATTGCGGGGGGGAAGTGGGGAGTGAGTGGGGTGTTGGAGACAGCGGGGGGGGAAGTGGGGAGTGAGTGGGGTGTTGGAGACAGCGGAGGGGGAAGTGGGGAGTGAGTGGGGTGTTGGAGACAGCGGGGGGGGAAGTGGGGAGTGAGTGGGGTGTTGGAGACAGCGGGGGAGGGAAGTGGGGAGTGAGTGGAGTGATGGAGACAGCGGGGGGGGAAGTGGGGAGTGAGTGGGGTGTGGGAGACAGCGGGGGGGGAAGTGTGGATTGAGTGGGGTGTTGGAGACAGCGGGGGTGGAAGTGGGGAGTGAGTGGGCTGTGGGAGACAGCGGGGGGGGAAGTGGGGAGTGAGTGGGGTGTGGGAGACAGCGGGGGGGAAAGTGGGGAGTGAGTGGGGTGTGGGAGACAGCGGGGGGGGGAAGTGGGGAGTGAGCGGGGTGTTGGAGACAGCGGGGGAAGTGGGGACTGAGCAGGGTTTTGAAGACAGCGGGGGAAGTGGGGAGTGAGTGGGGTGTTGGAGACAGCGGGGGGGGGAAGTGGGGAGTGAGTGGGGTGTTGGAGACAGCGGGGGGGAAGTGGGGAGTGAGTGGGGTGTTGGAGACAGCGGGAGGGGAAGTGGGGAGTGAGTGGGGTGTTGGAGACAGCGGGGGCGGGGGAAGTGGGGAGTGAGTGGGGTGTTGGAGACAGCCGGTGGGGGGGAAGTGGGGATTGAGTGGGGTGATGGAGACAGCGTGGGGGGAAGTGGGGAGTGAGTGGGGTGATGGAGACAGCGGGGGGGGAAGTGGGGAGTGAGTGGGGTGTTGGAGACAGCGTGGGGGGAAGTGGGGAGTGAGTGGGGTGATGGAGACAGCGTGGGGGGAAGTGGGGAGTGAGTGGGGTGATGGAGACAGCGTGGGGGGAAGTGGGGAGTGAGTGGGGTGTTGGAGACAGCGTGCGGGGAAGTGGGGAGTGAGTGGGGTGTTGGAGACAGCGGGGGTGGGGAAGTGGGGAGTGAGTGGGGTGTTGGAGACAGCGGGTGGGGGAAGTGGGGAGTGAGTGGGGTGTTGGAGACAGCGAGGGGGGGGAAGTGGGAAGTGAGTGGGTGTTGGAGACAGCGGGGGGGGGAGTGGGGAGTGAGTGGGGTGTTGGAGACAGCGGGGGGGGAAGTGGGGAGTGAGTGGGGTGTTGGAGACAGCGGTGGAGAGGAAGTGGAGAGTGAGTGGGGTGTTGGAGACAGCGGGGGGGAAGTGGGGAGTGAGTGGGGTGTTGGAGACAGAGGGGGGAAGTGGGGAGTGAGTAGGGTGTTGGAGACAGCGGGGGGGGAAGTGGGGAGTGTGTGGGGTGTTGGAGACAGTGGGGGAGGGAAGTGGGGAGTGAGTGGAGTGATGGAGACAGCGGGGGGGGGAAGTGGGGAGTGAGTGGGGTTTGGGAGACAGCGGGGGGGGAAGTGGGGAGTGAGTGGGGTGTTGGAGACAGCGGGGGGGGAAGTGGGGAGTGAGTGGGCTGTGGGAGACAGCGGGGGGGGAAGTGGGGAGTGAGTGCGGTGTGGGAGACAGCGGGGGGGGAAGTGGGGAGTGAGTGGGGTGTTGGAGACAGCGGGGGAAGTGGGGAGTGAGCAGGGTGTTGAAGACAGCGGGGGAAGTGGGGAGTGAGTGGGGTGTTGGAGACTGCGGGGGGGGAAGTGGGGAGTGAGTGGGGTGTTGGAGACAGCGGGGGGGGAAGTGGGGAGTGAGTGGGGTGTTGGAGACAGCGGGAGGGGAAGTGGGGAGTGAGTGGGGTGTTGGAGACAGCGGGAGGGGAAGTGGGGAGTGAGTGGGGTGTTGGAGGCAGCGGGGGCGGGGGAAGTGGGGAGTGAGTGGGGTGTTGGAGACAGCCTGTGGGGGGTAAGTGGTGATTGAGTGGGGTGATGGAGACAGCGTGGGGGGAAGTGGGGAGTAAGTGGAGTGATGGAGACAGCGGGGGGGGGAAGTGGGGAGTGAGTGGGGTGTTGGAGACAGCGTGGGGGGAAGTGGGGAGTGAGTGGGGTGATGGAGACAGCGTTTGGGGAAGTGGGGAGTGAGTGGGGTGATGGAGACAGCGTGGGGGGAAGTGGGGAGTGAGTGGGGTGTTGGAGACAGCGTGCGGGGAAGTGGGTAGTGAGTGGGGTGATGGAGACAGCGGGGGGGAAGTGGGGAGTGAGTGGGGTGTTGGAGACAGCGGGGGGGAAGTGGGGAGTGAGTGGGGTGATGGAGACAGCGGGGGGGGGAAGTGGGGAGTGAGTGGGGTGTTGGAGACAGCGAGCGGGGAACTGGGGAGTGAGTGGGGTGTTGGAGACAGCGGGGGCGGGGAAAGTGGGGAGTGAGTGGGGTGTTGGAGACAGCGGGGGGGAAGTGGGGATTGAGTGGGGTGTTGGAGACAGCGGGGGGGAAGTGGGGAGTGAGTGGGGTGTTGGAGACAGCGGAGGGGGAAGTGGGGAGTGAGTGGCGTGTGGGAGACAGTGGGGGGGAAGTGGGGAGTGAGTGGGGTATTGGAGACAGCGGGGGCGGGGGAAGTGGGGAGTGAGTGGGGTGATGAAGACAGCGGGGGAGGAAGTGGGGAGTGAGTGGGGTGATGGAGACAGCGGGGGGGGAAGTGGGGAGTGAATGGGGTGTGTGAGACAGCGGGGGGGGGAAGAGGGGAGTGAGTGGGGAGTTGGAGACAGCGGGGGAGGGAAGTGGGAGTGAGTGGGGTGGGGGAGACAGCAGGGAGAGAGCAGGGTGTGCGAGACAGCGGGGGAGGGAAGTGGGGAGTGAGTGGGGTGTTGGAGACAGCGGGGGGGGGAAGTGGGGAGTGAGTGGGGTGTGGGAGACAGCGGGGGGGGGGAGAGGGGAGTGAGTGGGGTGTTGGAGACAGCGGGGGAGGGAAGTGGGGAGTGAGTGGTGTGTGGGAGACAGCAGGGAGAGAGCAGGGTGTGCGAGACAGCGGGGGAGGGAGGTGGGGAGTGAGTGGGGTGTTGGAGACAGCGGGGGGGGGAAGTGGGGAGTGAGTGGGGTGATGGAGACAGCGGGGGGGGGAAGTGGGGAGTGAGTGGGGTGTTGGAGACAGCGGGGGTGAAGTGGGGAGTGAGTGTGGTGTGGGAGACAGCGGGGGGGGAAGTGGGGAGTGAGTGGGGTGATGGAGACAGCGGGGGAGGGAAGTGGGGAGTGAGTGGGGTGTGGGAGACAGCAGGGAGAGAGCAGGGTGTGCGAGACAGCGGGGGAGGGAAGTGGGGAGTGAGTGGGGTGTGGGAGACAGCGGGGGGGGAAGTGGGGAGTGAGTGGGGTGTTGGAGACAGCGGGGGGGGAAGTGGGGAGTGAGTGGGCTGTGGGAGACAGCGGGGGGGGAAGTGGGGAGTGAGTGCGGTGTGGGAGACAGCGGGGGGGGAAGTGGGGAGTGAGTGGGGTGTTGGAGACAGCGGGGGAAGTGGGGAGTGAGCAGGGTGTTGAAGACAGCGGGGGAAGTGGGGAGTGAGTGGGGTGTTGGAGACTGCGGGGGGGGAAGTGGGGAGTGAGTGGGGTGTTGGAGACAGCGGGGGGGGAAGTGGGGAGTGAGTGGGGTGTTGGAGACAGCGGGAGGGGAAGTGGGGAGTGAGTGGGGTGTTGGAGACAGCGGGAGGGGAAGTGGGGAGTGAGTGGGGTGTTGGAGGCAGCGGGGGCGGGGGAAGTGGGGAGTGAGTGGGGTGTTGGAGACAGCCTGTGGGGGGTAAGTGGTGATTGAGTGGGGTGATGGAGACAGCGTGGGGGGAAGTGGGGAGTAAGTGGAGTGATGGAGACAGCGCGGGGGGGAAGTGGGGAGTGAGTGGGGTGTTGGAGACAGCGTGGGGGGAAGTGGGGAGTGAGTGGGGTGATGGAGACAGCGTTTGGGGAAGTGGGGAGTGAGTGGGGTGATGGAGACAGCGTGGGGGGAAGTGGGGAGTGAGTGGGGTGTTGGAGACAGCGTGCGGGGAAGTGGGTAGTGAGTGGGGTGATGGAGACAGCGGGGGGGAAGTGGGGAGTGAGTGGGGTGTTGGAGACAGCGGGGGGGAAGTGGGGAGTGAGTGGGGTGATGGAGACAGCGGGGGGGGAAGTGGGGAGTGAGTGGGGTGTTGGAGACAGCGAGTGGGGAAGTGGGGAGTGAGTGGGGTGTTGGAGACAGCGGGGGCGGGGAAAGTGGGGAGTGAGTGGGGTGTTGGAGACAGCGGGGGGGAAGTGGAGATTGAGTGGGGTGTTGGAGACAGCGGGGGGGAAGTGGGGAGTGAGTGGGGTGTTGGAGACAGCGGAGGGGGAAGTGGGGAGTGAGTGGCGTGTGGGAGACAGTGGGGGGGAAGTGGGGAGTGAGTGGGGTATTGGAGACAGCGGGGGCGGGGGAAGTGGGGAGTGAGTGGGGTGATGAAGACAGCGGGGGAGGAAGTGGGGAGTGAGTGGGGTGATGGAGACAGCGGGGGGGGAAGTGGGGAGTGAATGGGGTGTGTGAGACAGCGGGGGGGGAAGAGGGGAGTGAGTGGGGAGTTGGAGACAGCGGGGGAGGGAAGTGGGAGTGAGTGGGGTGGGGGAGACAGCAGGGAGAGAGCAGGGTGTGCGAGACAGCGGGGGAGGGAAGTGGGGAGTGAGTGGGGTGTTGGAGACAGCGGGGGGGGGAAGTGGGGAGTGAGTGGGGTGTGGGAGACAGCGGGGGGGGGAGAGGGGAGTGAGTGGGGTGTTGGAGACAGCGGGGGAGGGAAGTGGGGAGTGAGTGGTGTGTGGGAGACAGCAGGGAGAGAGCAGGGTGTGCGAGACAGCGGGGGAGGGAGGTGGGGAGTGAGTGGGGTGTTGGAGACAGCGGGGGGGGGAAGTGGGGAGTGAGTGGGGTGATGGAGACAGCGGGGGGGGGAAGTGGGGAGTGAGTGGGGTGTTGGAGACAGCGGGGGTGAAGTGGGGAGTGAGTGTGGTGTGGGAGACAGCGGGGGGGGAAGTGGGGAGTGAGTGGGGTGATGGAGACAGCGGGGGAGGGAAGTGGGGAGTGAGTGGGGTGTGGGAGACAGCAGGGAGAGAGCAGGGTGTGCGAGACAGCGGGGGAGGGAAGTGGGGAGTGAGTGGGGTGTTGGAGACAGCGGCGGGGGGAAGTGGGGAGTGAGTGGGGAGATGGAGACAGTGGGGGGGGAAGTGGGGAGTGAGTGGGGTGATGGAGACAGCGGGGGGGAAGTGGGGAGTGAGTGGGGTGTTGGAGACAGCGGGGGGGGGAAGTGGGGAGTGAGTGGGGTGTTGGAGACAGCGGGGGGGGGAAGTGGGGAGTGAGTGGGGTGTGGGAGACAGCGGGGGGGGAAGTGGGGAGTGAGTGGGGTGTTGGAGACAGCGGGGGCGGGGGAAGTGGGGAGTGAGTGGGGTGATGAAGACAGCGGGGGAGGAAGTGGGGAGTGAGTGGGGTGATGGAGACAGTAGGCGGGGGAAGTGGGGAGTGAGTGGGGTGATGGAGACAGTGGGGGGGGAAGAGGGGAGTGAGTGGGCTGTTGGAGACAGCGGGGGGTGAAGTGAGGAGTGAGTGGTGTGTTGGAGACAGCGGGGGGGGAAGTGGGGAGTGAGTGTGGTGTTGGAGACAGGGGGGGGGAAGTGGGGAGTGAATGGGGTGTTGGATACAGCGGGGGGGGAAGTGGGGAGTGAGTGGGGTGTGGGAGACAGCGGGGGGGGGAGAGGTGAGTGAGTGGGGTGTTGGAGACAGCGGGGGAGGGAAGTGGGGAGTGAGTGGGGTGTGGGAGACAGCAGGGAGAGAGCAGGGTGTGCGAGACAGCGGGGGAGGGAAGTGGGGAGTGAGTGGGGTGTTGGAGACAGCGGGGGGGGAAGTGGGGAGTGAGTGGGGTGATGGAGACAGCGGGGGGGGGAAGTGGGGAGTGAGTGGGGTGTTGGAGACAGCGGGGGTGAAGTGGGGAGTGAGTGCGGTGTGGGAGACAGCGGGGGGGAAGTGGGGAGTGAGTGGGGTGATGGAGACAGCGGGGGAGGGAAGTGGGGAGTGAGTGGGGTGTGGGAGACAGCAGGGAGAGAGCAGGGTGTGCGAGACAGCGGGGGAGGGAAGTGGGGAGTGAGTGGGGTGTTGGAGACAGCGGGGGGGGAAGTGGGGAGTGAGTGGGGTGATGGAGACATTGGGGGGGGGAAGTGGGGAGTGAGTGGGGTGATGGAGACAGCGGGGGGGGAAGTGGGGAGTGAGTGGGGTGTTGGAGACAGCGGGGGGGGAAGTGGGGAGTGAGTGGGGTGTTGGAGACAGCGGGGGGGGACGTGGGGAGTGAGTGGGGTGTGGGAGACAGCGGGGGGGGAAGTGGGGAGTGAGTGGGGTGTTGGAGACAGCGGGGGCGGGGGAAGTGGGGAGCGAGTGGGGTGATGAAGACAGCGGGGGAGGAAGTGGGGAGTGAGTGGGGTGATGGAGACAGCGGGCGGGGGAAGTGGGGAGTGAGTGGGGTGATGGAGACAGTGGGGGGGGGAAGAGGGGAGTGAGTGGGCTGTTGGAGACAGCGGGGGGTGAAGTGAGGAGTGAGTGGGGTGTTGGAGACAGCGGGGGGGGGAAGTGGGGAGTGAGTGTGGTGTTGGAGACAGGGGGGGAAGTGGGGAGTGAATGGGGTGTTGGATACAGCGAGGGGGGCAAGTGGGGAGTGAGTGGGGTGTTGGAGACAGCGGGGGGCGGGAAGTGGGGAGTGAGTGGGGTGTGGGAGACAGGGGGGGTAGTGGGGAGTGAGCGGGGTGTTGGAGACAGCGGGGGTGGGAAGTGGGGAGTGAGTGGGGTGTGGGAGACAGCAGGGAGAGAGCAGGGTGTGCGAGACAGCGGGGGAGGGAAGTGGGGAGTGAGTGGGGTGTTGGAGACAGCAGGGAGAGAGCAGGGGGTGGGAGACAGCGGGGGAGGGAAGTGGGGAGTGAGTGGGGTGTGGGAGACAGCAGGGAGAGAGCAGGGTGTGGGAGACAGTGGGAGAGGGAAGTGGGGAGTGAGTGGGGTGTTGGAGACAGCGGGGGGGGAAGTGGGGAGTGAGTGGGGTGTGGGAGACAGCAGGGAGAGGGCAGGGTGTGGGAGACAGCGGGGGAGGGAAGTGGGGAGTGAGTGGGGTGTTGGAGACAGCGGGGGAGGAAGTGGGGAGTGAGTGGTGTGTGGGAGACAGCGAGGGGGGAAGTGGGGAGTGAGTGGGGTCTTGGAGACAGCGGGGGGGGAAGTGGGGAGTGAGTGGGGTGTTGGAGACAGCGTGGGCGGAAGTGGGGAATGAGTGGGGTGTGGGAGACAGCGGGGGGGGACGTGGGGAGTGAGTGGGTTGTTGGAGACAGTGGGGGGGGCAAGTGGGGAGTGAGTGGGTTGTTGGAGACAGCGCGGGGGGGGGAAGTGGGGAGTGAGTGGGGTGTTGGAGACAGCGGGGGGGGAAGTGGGGAGTGAGTGGGGTGTTGGAGACAGCGGGGGGGGGAATTGGGGAGTGACTGGGGTGTTGGAGACAGCGGGGGGGGAAGTGGGGAGTGAGTGGGGTGTTGGAGACAGCGGGGGGGGGGAAATGGGAAGTGAGTGGGGTGTGGGAGACAGCGGGGGGGGAAGTGGGGAGTGAGTGGGGTGATGGAGACAGCGGGGGGTGTAAGTGGGGAGTGGGTGGGGTGATGGAGACAGCGGGGGGGGGAAGTGGGGAGTGTGTGGGGTGTTGGAGACAGCGGGGGGGGAAGTGGGGAGTGAGTGGGGTGTGGGGGACAGCGGGGGGGAAGTGGAGAGTGAGTGGGGTGTTGGAGACAGCGGGGGGGGGAAGTGGGGAGTGAGTGGGGTGTTGGAGACAGCGGGGGAGGGAAGTGGGGAGTGACTGGGGTGTTGGAGACAGCGGGGTCGAGGAAGTGGGGAGTGAGTGGGGTGTTGGAGACAATGGGGGGGGGAAGTGGGGAGTGAGTGGGCTGTTGGAGACAGCGGGGGCGGGGAAAGTGGGGAGTGAGTGGGGTGTTGGATACAGCGGGGGGGGAAGTGGGGAGTGAGTGGGGTTTTGGAGACAGCGGGGGGGAAGTGGGGAGTGAGTGGGGTGTTGGAGACAGCGGAGGGGGAAGTGGGAGTGAGTGGGGTGGGGGAGACAGCAGGGAGAGAGCAGGGTGTGCGAGACAGCGGGGGAGGGAAGTGGGGAGTGAGTGGGGTGTTGGAGACAGCGGGGGGGGGAAGTGGGGAGTGAGTGGGGTGTGGGAGACAGCGGGGGGGGGAGAGGGGAGTGAGTGGGGTGTTGGAGACAGCGGGGGAGGGAAGTGGGGAGTGAGTGGTGTGTGGGAGACAGCAGGGAGAGAGCAGGGTGTGCGAGACAGCGGGGGAGGGAGGTGGGGAGTGAGTGGGGTGTTGGAGACAGCGGGGGGGGGAAGTGGGGAGTGAGTGGGGTGATGGAGACAGCGGGGGGGGGAAGTGGGGAGTGAGTGGGGTGTGGGAGACAGCAGGGAGAGAGCAGGGTGTGCGAGACAGCGGGGGAGGGAAGTGGGGAGTGAGTGTGGTGTGGGAGACAGCGGGGGGGGAAGTGGGGAGTGAGTGGGGTGATGGAGACAGCGGGGGAGGGAAGTGGGGAGTGAGTGGGGTGTGGGAGACAGCAGGGAGAGAGCAGGGTGTGCGAGACAGCGGGGGAGGGAAGTGGGGAGTGAGTGGGGTGTTGGAGACAGCGGCGGGGGGAAGTGGGGAGTGAGTGGGGAGATGGAGACAGTGGGGGGGGGAAGTGGGGAGTGAGTGGGGTGATGGAGACAGCGGGGGGGAAGTGGGGAGTGAGTGGGGTGTTGGAGACAGCGGGGGGGGGAAGTGGGGAGTGAGTGGGGTGTTGGAGACAGCGGGGGGGGGAAGTGGGGAGTGAGTGGGGTGTGGGAGACAGCGGGGGGGGAAGTGGGGAGTGAGTGGGGTGTTGGAGACAGCGGGGGCGGGGGAAGTGGGGAGTGAGTGGGGTGATGAAGACAGCGGGGGAGGAAGTGGGGAGTGAGTGGGGTGATGGAGACAGTAGGCGGGGGAAGTGGGGAGTGAGTGGGGTGATGGAGACAGTGGGGGGGGAAGAGGGGAGTGAGTGGGCTGTTGGAGACAGCGGGGGGTGAAGTGAGGAGTGAGTGGTGTGTTGGAGACAGCGGGGGGGGAAGTGGGGAGTGAGTGTGGTGTTGGAGACAGGGGGGGGGAAGTGGGGAGTGAATGGGGTGTTGGATACAGCGGGGGGGGAAGTGGGGAGTGAGTGGGGTGTGGGAGACAGCGGGGGGGGGAGAGGTGAGTGAGTGGGGTGTTGGAGACAGCGGGGGAGGGAAGTGGGGAGTGAGTGGGGTGTGGGAGACAGCAGGGAGAGAGCAGGGTGTGCGAGACAGCGGGGGAGGGAAGTGGGGAGTGAGTGGGGTGTTGGAGACAGCGGGGGGGGAAGTGGGGAGTGAGTGGGGTGATGGAGACAGCGGGGGGGGGAAGTGGGGAGTGAGTGGGGTGTTGGAGACAGCGGGGGTGAAGTGGGGAGTGAGTGCGGTGTGGGAGACAGCGGGGGGGAAGTGGGGAGTGAGTGGGGTGATGGAGACAGCGGGGGAGGGAAGTGGGGAGTGAGTGGGGTGTGGGAGACAGCAGGGAGAGAGCAGGGTGTGCGAGACAGCGGGGGAGGGAAGTGGGGAGTGAGTGGGGTGTTGGAGACAGCGGGGGGGGAAGTGGGGAGTGAGTGGGGTGATGGAGACATTGGGGGGGGGAAGTGGGGAGTGAGTGGGGTGATGGAGACAGCGGGGGGGGAAGTGGGGAGTGAGTGGGGTGTTGGAGACAGCGGGGGGGGAAGTGGGGAGTGAGTGGGGTGTTGGAGACAGCGGGGGGGGACGTGGGGAGTGAGTGGGGTGTGGGAGACAGCGGGGGGGGAAGTGGGGAGTGAGTGGGGTGTTGGAGACAGCGGGGGCGGGGGAAGTGGGGAGCGAGTGGGGTGATGAAGACAGCGGGGGAGGAAGTGGGGAGTGAGTGGGGTGATGGAGACAGCGGGCGGGGGAAGTGGGGAGTGAGTGGGGTGATGGAGACAGTGGGGGGGGGAAGAGGGGAGTGAGTGGGCTGTTGGAGACAGCGGGGGGTGAAGTGAGGAGTGAGTGGGGTGTTGGAGACAGCGGGGGGGGGAAGTGGGGAGTGAGTGTGGTGTTGGAGACAGGGGGGGAAGTGGGGAGTGAATGGGGTGTTGGATACAGCGAGGGGGGCAAGTGGGGAGTGAGTGGGGTGTTGGAGACAGCGGGGGGCGGGAAGTGGGGAGTGAGTGGGGTGTTGGAGACAGCGGGGGTGGGAAGTGGGGAGTGAGTGGGGTGTGGGAGACAGCAGGGAGAGAGCAGGGTGTGCGAGACAGCGGGGGAGGGAAGTGGGGAGTGAGTGGGGTGTTGGAGACAGCAGGGAGAGAGCAGGGGGTGGGAGACAGCGGGGGAGGGAAGTGGGGAGTGAGTGGGGTGTGGGAGACAGCAGGGAGAGAGCAGGGTATGGGAGACAGTGGGAGAGGGAAGTGGGGAGTGAGTGGGGTGTTGGAGACAGCGGGGGGGGAAGTGGGGAGTGAGTGGGGTGTGGGAGACAGCAGGGAGAGGGCAGGGTGTGGGAGACAGCGGGGGAGGGAAGTGGGGAGTGAGTGGGGTGTTGGAGACAGCGGGGGAGGAAGTGGGGAGTGAGTGGTGTGTGGGAGACAGCGAGGGGGGAAGTGGGGAGTGAGTGGGGTCTTGGAGACAGCGGGGGGGGAAGTGGGGAGTGAGTGGGGTGTTGGAGACAGCGTGGGCGGAAGTGGGGAATGAGTGGGGTGTGGGAGACAGCGGGGGGGGGACGTGGGGAGTGAGTGGGTTGTTGGAGACAGTGGGGGGGGCAAGTGGGGAGTGAGTGGGTTGTTGGAGACAGCGCGGGGGGGGAAGTGGGGAGTGAGTGGGGTGTTGGAGACAGCGGGGGGGGGAAGTGGGGAGTGAGTGGGGTGTTGGAGACAGCGGGGGGGGGAATTGGGGAGTGACTGGGGTGTTGGAGACAGCGGGGGGGGAAGTGGGGAGTGAGTGGGGTGTTGGAGACAGCGGGGGGGGGGAAATGGGAAGTGAGTGGGGTGTGGGAGACAGCGGGGGGGGAAGTGGGGAGTGAGTGGGGTGATGGAGACAGCGGGGGGTGTAAGTGGGGAGTGGGTGGGGTGATGGAGACAGCGGGGGGGGGAAGTGGGGAGTGTGTGGGGTGTTGGAGACAGCGGGGGGGGAAGTGGGGAGTGAGTGGGGTGTGGGGGACAGCGGGGGGGAAGTGGAGAGTGAGTGGGGTGTTGGAGACAGCGGGGGGGGGAAGTGGGGAGTGAGTGGGGTGTTGGAGACAGCGGGGGAGGGAAGTGGGGAGTGACTGGGGTGTTGGAGACAGCGGGGTCGAGGAAGTGGGGAGTGAGTGGGGTGTTGGAGACAATGGGGGGGGGGAAGTGGGGAGTGAGTGGGCTGTTGGAGACAGCGGGGGCGGGGAAAGTGGGGAGTGAGTGGGGTGTTGGATACAGCGGGGGGGGAAGTGGGGAGTGAGTGGGGTTTTGGAGACAGCGGGGGGGAAGTGGGGAGTGAGTGGGGTGTTGGAGACAGCGGAGGGGGAAGTGGGGAGTGAGTGGGGTGTGGGAGACAGCGGGGGGGAGGTGGGGAGTGAGTGGGGTATTGGAGACAGCGGGGGCGGGGGAAGTGGGGAGTGAGTGGGGTGATGAAGACAGCGGGGGAGGAAGTGGGGAGTGAGTGGGGTGATGGAGACAGCGGGGGGGGAAGTGGGGAGTGAATGGGGTGTGGGAGACAGCGGGGGGGGGAAGAAGGGAGTGAGTGGGGTGTTGGAGACAGCGGGGGAGGGAAGTGGGGAGTGAGTGGGGTGTGGGAGACAGCAGGGAGAGAGCAGGGTGTGCGAGACAGCGGGGGAGGGAAGTGGGGAGTGAGTGGGGTGTTGGAGACAGCAGGGAGAGAGCAGGGTGTGGGAGACAGCGGGGGAGGGAAGTGGGGAGTGAGTGGGGTGTTGGAGACAGCGGGGGGGGGAGTGGGGAGTGAGTGGGGTGATGGAGACAGCGGGGGGGGAAGTGGGGAGTGAGTGTGGTGTTGAAGACAGCGGGAGGGGGGAAGTGGGGAGTGAGTGGGCTGTGGGAGACAGCGGGGGGGGAAGTGGGGAGTGAGTGGGGTGATGGAGACTGCGGGGGGGTAAGTGGGGAGTGAATGGGGTGATGGAGACAGCGGGGGGGGGGAAGTGGGGAGTGAGTGGGGTGTTGGAGACAGCGGGGGGGGAAGTGGGGAGTGAATGGGGTGTGGGAGACAGCGGGGGGGGAAGTGGGGAGTGAGTGGGGTGTTGGAGACAGCGCGGGTGGGGGAAGTGGGGAGTGAGTGGGGTGTGGGAGACAGCAGGGAGAGAGCAGGGTGTGGGAGACTGTGGGGGAGGGAAGTGGGGAGTGAGTGGGGTGTTGGAGACAGCGGGGGGGGGAAGTGGGGAGTGAGTGGGGTGTGGGAGACAGCAGGGAGAAAGCAGGGTGTGGGAGACATCGGGGGAGGGAAGTGGGGAGTGAGTGGAGTGGTGGAGACAGCGGGGGAGGAAGTGGGGAGTGAGTGGGGTGTGGGAGACAGCGGGGGGGGCAAGTGGGGAGTGAGTGGGGTGTTGGAGACAGCGCGGGGGGGGGAGGTGGGGAGTGAGTGGGGTGTTGGAGACAGCGGGGGGGGGAAGTGGGGAGTGAGTGGGGTGTTGGAGATAGCGGGGGGGGGAAGTGGGGAGTGACTGGGGTGTTGGAGACAGCGGGGGGGGGAAGTGGGGAGTGAGTGGGGTGTTGGAGACAGTGGGGGGGAAGTGGGGAGTGAGTGGGGTGTTGGAGACAGCGGAGGCGGAAGTGGGGAGTGAGTGGGGTGTGGGAGACAGCGGGGGGGGACGTGGGGAGTGAGTGGGGTGTTGGAGACAGCGGGGGGGGGTGAGGTGGGGAGTGAGTGGGGTGTTGGAGACAGCGGGGGGGGAAGTGGGGAGTGAGTGGGGTGTTGGAGATAGCGGGGGGGGGAAGTGCGGAGTGACTGGGGTGTTGGAGACAGCGGGGGGGGGGAAGTGGGGAGTGAGTGGGGTGTTGGAGACAGCGGGGTGGGGGAATGGGAAGTGAATGGGGTGCGGGAGACAGCGGGGGGGGAAGTGGGGAGTGAGTGGGGTGATGGAGACAGCGGGGTGGGAAGTGGGGAGTGGGTGGGGTGATGGAGACAGCGGGGGGGAAGTGGGGAGTGAGTGGGGTGTTGGAGACAGCGGGGGGGGAAGTGGGGAGTGAGTGGGGTGTGGGAGACAGCGGGGGGGAAGTGGGGAGTGAGTGGGGTGTTGGAGACAGCGGGGGGGGGAAGTGGGGAGTGAGTGGGGTGTTGGAGACAGCGGGGGAGGGAAGTGGGGAGTGACTGGGGTGTTGGAGACAGCGGGGGGGGGGAAGTGGGGAGTGAGTGGGGTGTTGGAGACAGCGGGGGGGGAAGTGGGGAGTGAGTGGGGTGTTGGAGACAGCGGGGGCGGGGAAAGTGGGGAGTGAGTGGGGTGTTGGAGACAGCGGATGTGGGAAGTGGGGAGTGAGTGGGGTGTTGGAGACAGCGGGGGGGGAAGTGGGGAGTGAGTGGGGTGTTGGAGACAGCGGAGGGGGAAGTGGGGAGTGAGTGGGGTGTGGGAGACAGCGGGGGGGAAGTGGGGAGTGAGTGGGGTATTGGAGACAGCGGGGGCGGGGGAAGTGGGGAGTGAGTGGGGTGATGAAGACAGCGGGGGAAGAAGTGGGGAGTGAGTGGGGTGATGGTGACAGCGGGGGGGAAGTGGGGAGTGAATGGGGTGTGGGAGACAGCGGGGGGGGGAAGAAGGGAGTGAGTGGGGTGTTGGAGACAGCGGGGGAGGGATGTGGGGAGTGAGTGGGGTGTGGGAGACAGCAGGGAGAGAGCAGGGTGTGCGAGACAGCGGGGGAGGGAAGTGGGGAGTGAGTGGGGTGTTGGAGACAGCAGGGAGAGAGCAGGGTGTGGGAGACTGCGGGGGAGGGAAGTGGGGAGTGAGTGGGGTGTTGGAGACAGCGGGGGGGAAGTGGGGAGTGAGTGGGGTGATGGAGACAGCGGGGGGGGGGAAGAGGGGAGTGAGTGGGGTGTTGGAGACAGCGGGGGGGGGAAGTGGGGAGTGCGTGGGTGTGGGAGACAGCGGGGGGGAAGTGGGGAGTGAGTGGGGTGATGGAGACAGCGGGGGGGGAAGTGGGGAGTGAATGGGGTGATGGAGACAGCGGGGGGGGGGAAGTGGGGAGTAAGTGGGGTGTTGGAGACAGCGGGGGGGGGGAAGTGGGGAGTGAGTGGGGTGTGGGAGACAGCGGGGGGGGAAGTGGGGAGTGAGTGGGGTGTTGGAGACAGCGGGGGCGGGGGAAGTGGGGAGTGAGTGGGGTGATGAAGACAGCGGGGGAGGAAGTGGGGAGTGAGTGGGGTGATGGAGACAGCGGGGGGGGAAGTGGGGAGTGAGTGGGGTGATGGAGACAGCGGGGGGGGAAGAGGGGAGTGAGTGGGCTGTTGGAGACAGCGGGGGGGGGAAGTGAGGAGTGAGTGGCGTGTTGGAGACAGCGGGGGGGGAAGTGGGGAGTGAGTGGGGTGTTGGAGACAGCGGGGGGGGGAAGCGGGGAGTGAATAGGGTGTTGGAGACAGCGAGGGGGGGAAGTGGGGAGTGAGTGGGGTGTTGGAGACAGCGGGGGGCGGGAAGTGGGGAGTGAGTGGGGTGTGGGAGACAGCGGGGGGGGGTAGTGGTGTGTGAGCGGGGTGTTGGAGACAGCGGGGGAGGGAAGTGGGGAGTGAGTGGTGTATGGGAGACAGCAGGGAGAGAGCAGGTTGTGCGAGACAGCGGGGGAGGGAAGTCGGGAGTGAGTGGGGTGTTGGAGACAGCAGGGAGAGATCAGGGGGTGGGAGACAGCGGGGGAGGGAAGTGGGGAGTGAGTGGGGTGTGGGGGACAGCAGGGAGAGAGCAGGGTGTGGGAGACAGTGGGGGAGGGAAGTGGGGAGTGAGTGGGGCGTTGGAGACAGCGGGGGGGGGAAGTGGGGAGTGAGTGGGGTGTTGGAGACAGCGGGGGGGGAAGTGGGGAGTGAGTGGGGTGTGGGAGACAGCGGGGGGGGAAGTGGGGAGTGAGTGGGGTGTTGGAGACAGCGGGGGCGGGGGAAGTGGGGAGTGAGTGGGGTGATGAAGACAGCGGGGGAGGAAGTGGGGAGTGAGTGGGGTGATGGAGACAGCGGGCGGGGGAAGTGGGGAGTGAGTGGGGTGATGGAGACAGTGGGGGGGGGAAGAGGGGAGTGAGTGGGCTGTTGGAGACAGCGGGGGGTGAAGTGAGGAGTGAGTGGTGTGTTGGAGACAGCGGGGGGGGGAAGTGGGGAGTGAGTGTGGTGTTGGAGACAGGGGGGGGGGAAGTGGGAGTGAAAGGGGTGTTGGATACAGCGGGGGGGGGAAGTGGGGAGTGAGTGGGGTGTGGGAGACAGCGGGGGGGGAGAGGTGAGTGAGTGGGGTGTTGGAGACAGCGGGGGAGGGAAGTGGGGAGTGAGTGGGGTGTGGGAGACAGCAGGGAGAGAGCAGGGTGTGCGAGACAGCGGGGGAGGGAAGTGGGGAGTGAGTGGGGTGTTGGAGACAGCGGGGGGGGGAAGTGGGGAGTGAGTGGGGTGATGGAGACAGCGGGGGGGGAAGTGGGGAGTGAGTGGGGTGCTGGAGACAGCGGGGGTGAAGTGGGGAGTGAGTGCGGTGTGGGAGACAGCGGGGGGGGAAGTGGGGAGTGAGTGGGGTGATGGAGACAGCGGGGGAGGGAAGTGGGGAGTGAGTGGGGTGTGGGAGACAGCAGGGAGAGAGCAGGGTGTGCGAGACAGCGGGGGAGGGAAGTGGGGAGTGAGTGGGGTGTTGGAGACAGCGGCGGGGGGAAGTGGGGAGTGAGTGGGGTGATGGAGACAGTGGGGGGGGAAGTGGGGAGTGAGTGGGGTGATGGAGACAGCGGGGGGGGAAGTGGGGAGTGAGTGGGGTGTTGGAGACAGCGGGGGGGGAAGTGGGGAGTGAGTGGGGTGTTGGAGACAGCGGGGGGGGAAGTGGGGAGTGAGTGGGGTGTGGGAGACAGCGGGGGGGGAAGTGGGGAGTGAGTGGGGTGTTGGAGACAGCGGGGGCGGGGGAAGTGGGGAGTGAGTGGGGTGATGAAGACAGCGGGGGAGGAAGTGGGGAGTGAGTGGGGTGATGGAAACAGCGGGCGGGGGAAGTGGGGAGTGAGTGGGGTGATGGAGACAGTGGGGGGGGGAAGAGGGGAGTGAGTGGGCTGTTGGAGACAGCGGGGGGTGAAGTGAGGAGTGAGTGGGGTGTTGGAGACAGCGGGGGGGGAAGTGGGGAGTGAGTGTGGTGTTGGAGACAGGGGGGGGGAAGTGGGGAGTGAATGGGGTGTTGGATACAGCGAGGGGGGCAAGTGGGGAGTGAGTGGGGTGTTGGAGACAGCGGGGGGCGGGAAGTGGGGAGTGAGTGGGGTGTGGGAGACAGGGGGGGTAGTGGGGAGTGAGCGGGGTGTTGGAGACAGCGGGGGAGGGAAGTGGGGAGTGAGTGGGGTGTGGGAGACAGCAGGGAGAGAGCAGGGTGTGCGAGACAGCGGCGAAAGGAAGTGGGGAGTGAGTGGGGTGTTGGAGACAGCAGGGAGAGAGCAGGGGGTGGGAGACAGCGGGGGAGGGAAGTGGGGAGTGAGTGGGGTGTTGGAGACAGCGGGGGGGGAAGTGGGGAGTGAGTGGGGTGTGGGAGACAGCGTGGGCGGAAGTGGGGAATGAGTGGGGTGTGGGAGACAGCGGGGGAGGGAAGTGGGGAGTGAGTGGGGTGTTGGAGACAGCGGGGGAGGAAGTGGGGAGTGAGTGGTGTGTGGGAGACAGCGAGGGGGGAAGTGGGGAGTGAGTGGGGTGTTGGAGACAGCGGGGGGGGAAGTGGGGAGTGAGTGGGGTGTTGGAGACAGCGTGGGCGGAAGTGGGGAATGAGTGGGGTGTGGGAGACAGCGGGGGGGGACGTGGGGAGTGAGTGGGTTGTTGGAGACAGTGGGGGGGGCAAGTGGGGAGTGAGTGGGTTGTTCGAGACAGCGCGGGGGGGGGAAGTGGGGAGTGAGTGGGGTGTTGGAGACAGCGGGGGGGGAAGTGGGGAGTGAGTGGGGTGTTGGAGACAGCGGGGGGGGGAATTGGGGAGTGACTGGGGTGTTGGAGACAGCGGGGGGGGAAGTGGGGAGTGAGTGGGGTGTTGGAGACAGCGGGGGGGGGGAAATGGGAAGTGAGTGGGGTGTGGGAGACAGCGGGGGGGGAAGTGGGGAGTGAGTGGGGTGATGGAGACAGCGGGGGGGGAAGTGGGGAGTGGGTGGGGTGATGGAGACAGCGGGGGGGGAAGTGGGGAGTGTGTGGGGTGTTGGAGACAGCGGGGGGGGAAGTGGGGAGTGAGTGGGGTGTGGGGGACAGCGGGGGGGATGTGGAGAGTGAGTGGGGTGTTGGAGACAGCGGGGGGGGGAAGTGGGGAGTGAGTGGGGTGTTGGAGACAGCGGGGGAGGGAAGTGGGGAGTGACTGGGGTGTTGGAGACAGCAGGGTCGAGGAAGTGGGGAGTGAGTGGGGTTTTGGAGACAATGGGGGGGGGAAGTGGGGAGTGAGTGGGCTGTTGGAGACAGCGGGGGCGGGGAAAGTGGGGAGTGAGTGGGGTGTTGGATACAGCGGGGGGGGAAGTGGGGAGTGAGTGGGGTTTTGGAGACAGCGGGGGGGGAAGTGGGGAGTGAGTGTAATGTTGGAGACAGCGGAGGGGGAAGTGGGGAGTGAGTGGGGTGTGGGAGACAGCGGGGGGGAGGTGGGGAGTGAGTGGGGTATTGGAGACAGCGGGGGCGGGGGAAGTGGGGAGTGAGTGGGGTGATGAAGACAGCGGGGGAGGAAGTGGGGAGTGAGTGGGGTGATGGAGACAGCGGGGGGGGAAGTGGGGAGTGAATGGGGTGTGGGAGACAGCGGGGGGGGAAGAAGGGAGTGAGTGGGGTGTTGGAGACAGCGGGGGAGGGAAGTGGGGAGTGAGTGGGGTGTGGGAGACAGCAGGGAGAGAGCAGGGTGTGCGAGACAGCGGGGGAGGGAAGTGGGGAGTGAGTGGGGTGTTGGAGACAGCAGGGAGAGAGCAGGGTGTGGGAGACAGCGGGGGAGGGAAGTGGGGAGTGAGTGGGGTGTTGGAGACAGCGGGGGGGGAGTGGGGAGTGAGTGGGGTGATGGAGACAGCGGGGGGGGAAGTGGGGAGTGAGTGTGGTGTTGAAGACAGCGGGAGGGGGGAAGTGGGGAGTGAGTGGGCTGTGGGAGACAGCGGGGGGGGAAGTGGGGAGTGAGTGGGGTGATGGAGACTGCGGGGGGGTAAGTGGGGAGTGAATGGGGTGATGGAGACAGCGGGGGGGGGAAGTGGGGAGTGAGTGGGGTGTTGGAGACAGCGGGGGGGGGAAGTGGGGAGTGAGTGGGGTGTGGGAGACAGCGGGGGGGGAAGTGGGGAGTGAGTGGGGTGTTGGAGACAGCGCGGGTGGGGAAAGTGGGGAGTGAGTGGGGTGTTGGATACAGCGGGGGGGGAAGTGGGGAGTGAGTGGGGTTTTGGAGACAGCGGGGGGGGAAGTGGGGAGTGAGTGTAATGTTGGAGACAGCGGAGGGGGAAGTGGGGAGTGAGTGGGGTGTGGGAGACAGCGGGGGGGAGGTGGGGAGTGAGTGGGGTATTGGAGACAGCGGGGGCGGGGGAAGTGGGGAGTGAGTGGGGTGATGAAGACAGCGGGGGAGGAAGTGGGGAGTGAGTGGGGTGATGGAGACAGCGGGGGGGGAAGTGGGGAGTGAATGGGGTGTGGGAGACAGCGGGGGGGGAAGAAGGGAGTGAGTGGGGTGTTGGAGACAGCGGGGGAGGGAAGTGGGGAGTGAGTGGGGTGTGGGAGACAGCAGGGAGAGAGCAGGGTGTGCGAGACAGCGGGGGAGGGAAGTGGGGAGTGAGTGGGGTGTTGGAGACAGCAGGGAGAGAGCAGGGTGTGGGAGACAGCGGGGGAGGGAAGTGGGGAGTGAGTGGGGTGTTGGAGACAGCGGGGGGGGAGTGGGGAGTGAGTGGGGTGATGGAGACAGCGGGGGGGGAAGTGGGGAGTGAGTGTGGTGTTGAAGACAGCGGGAGGGGGGAAGTGGGGAGTGAGTGGGCTGTGGGAGACAGCGGGGGGGGAAGTGGGGAGTGAGTGGGGTGTTGGAGACAGCGCGGGTGGGGGAAGTGGGGAGTGAGTGGGGTGTGGGAGACAGCAGGGAGAGAGCAGGGTGTGGGAGACTGTGGGGGAGGGAAGTGGGGAGTGAGTGGGGTGTTGGAGACAGCGGGGGGGGGAAGTGGGGAGTGAGTGGGGTGTGGGAGACAGCAGGGAGAAAGCAGGGTGTGGGAGACAGCGGGGGAGGGAAGTGGGGAGTGAGTGGAGTGGTGGAGACAGCGGGGGAGGAAGTGGGGAGTGAGTGGGGTGTGGGAGACAGCGGGGGGGGCAAGTGGGGAGTGAGTGGGCTGTTGGAGACAGCGCGGGGGTTGGAGGTGGGGAGTGAGTGGGGTGTTGGAGACAGCGGGGGGGGGAAGTGGGGAGTGAGTGGGGTGTTGGAGATAGCGGGGGGGGAAGTGGGGAGTGACTGGGGTGATGGAGACAGCGGGGGGGGGGAATGGGGAGTGAGTGGGGTGTTGGAGACAGTGGGGGGGAAGTGGGGAGTGAGTGGGGTGTTGGAGACAGCGGAGGCGGAAGTGGGGAGTGAGTGGGGTGTGGGAGACAGCGGGGGGGGACGTGGGGAGTGAGTGGGGTGTTGGAGACAGCGGGGGGGGCAAGTGGGGAGTGAGTGGGGTGTTGGAGACAGCGCGGGGGGGTGAGGTGGGGAGTGAGTGGGGTGTTGGAGACAGCGGGGGGGGAAGTGGGGAGTGAGTGGGGTGTTGGAGATAGCGGGGGGGGGAAGTGCGGAGTGACTGGGGTGTTGGAGACAGCGTGGGGGGGGAAGTGGGGAGTGAGTGGGGTGTTGGAGACAGCGGGGTGGGGGAATGGGAAGTGAGTGGGGTGTGGGAGACAGCGGGGGGGGAAGTGGGGAGTGAGTGGGGTGATGGAGACAGCGGGGTGGGAAGTGGGGAGTGGGTGGGGTGATGGAGACAGCGGGGGGGAAGTGGGGAGTGAGTGGGGTGTTGGAGACAGCGGGGGGGGAAGTGGGGAGTGAGTGGGGTGTGGGAGACAGCGGGGGGGAAGTGGGGAGTGAGTGGGGTGTTGGAGACAGCGGGGGGGGGAAGTGGGGAGTGAGTGGGGTGTTGGAGACAGCGGGGGAGGGAAGTGGGGAGTGACTGGTGTGTTGGAGACAGCGGGGGGGGGAAGTGGGGAGTGAGTGGGGTGTTGGAGACAGCGGGGGGGGAAGTGGGGAGTGAGTGGGGTGTTGGAGACAGCGGGGGCGGGGAAAGTGGGGAGTGAGTGGGGTGTTGGAGACAGCGGATGTGGGAAGTGGGGAGTGAGTGGGGTGTTGGAGACAGCGGGGGGGAAGTGGGGAGTGAGTGGGGTGTTGGAGACAGCGGAGGGGAAGTGGGGAGTGAGTGGGGTGTGGGAGACAGCGGGGGGAAGTGGGGAGTGAGTGGGGTATTGGAGACAGCGGGGGCGGGGGAAGTGGGGAGTGAGTGGGGTGATGAAGACAGCGGGGGAAGAAGTGGGGAGTGAGTGGGGTGATGGTGACAGCGGGGGGAAGTGGGGAGTGAATGGGGTGTGGGAGACAGCGGGGGGGGAAGAAGGGAGTGAGTGGGGTGTTGGAGACAGCGGGGGAGGGAAGTGGGGAGTGAGTGGGGTGTGGGAGACAGCAGGGAGAGAGCAGGGTGTGCGAGACAGCGGGGGAGGGAAGTGGGGAGTGAGTGGGGTGTTGGAGACAGCAGGGAGAGAGCAGGGTGTGGGAGACTGTGGGGGAGGGGAGTGGGGAGTGAGTGGGGTGATGGAGACAGCGGGGGGGGAAGAGGGGAGTGAGTGGGGTGTTGGAGACAGCGGGGGGGGAAGTGGGGAGTGCGTGGGTGTGGGAGACAGCGGGGGGGATGTGGGGAGTGAGTGGGGTGATGGAGACAGCGGGGGGGGAAGTGGGGAGTGAATGGGGTGATGGAGACAGCGGGGGGGGGAAGTGGGGAGTAAGTGGGGTGTTGGAGACAGCGGGGGGGGAAGTGGGGAGTGAGTGGGGTGTGGGAGACAGCGGGGGGGGAAGTGGGGATTGAGTGGGGTGTTGGAGACAGCGGGGGCGGGGGAAGTGGGGAGTGAGTGGGGTGATGAAGACAGCGGGGGAGGAAGTGGGGAGTGAGTGGGGTGATGGAGACAGCGAGGGGGGAAGTGGGGAGTGAGTGGGGTGATGGAGACAGCGGGGGGGGAAGAGGGGAGTGAGTGGGCTGTTGGAGTCAGCGGGGGGGGGAAGTGAGGAGTGAGTGGCGTGTTGGAGACAGCGGCGGGGGAAGTGGGGAGTGAGTGGGGTGTTGGAGACAGCGGGGGGGGAAGCGGGGAGTGAATAGGGTGTTGGAGACAGCGAGGGGGGGAAGTGGGGAGTGAGTGGGGTGTTGGAGACAGCGGGGGGCGGGAAGTGGGGAGTGAGTGGGGTGTGGGAGACAGCGGGGGGGGGTAGTGGTGTGTGAGCGGGGTGTTGGAGACAGCGGGGGAGGGAAGTGGGGAGTGAGTGGTGTGTGGGAGACAGCAGGGAGAGAGCAGGTTGTGCGAGACAGCGGGGGAGGGAAGTCGGGAGTGAGTGGGGTGTTGGAGACAGCAGGGAGAGAGCAGGGGGTGGGAGACAGCGGGGGAGGGAAGTGGGGAGTGAGTGGGGTGTGGGGGACAGCAGGGAGAGAGCAGGGTGTGGGAGACAGTGGGGGAGGGAAGTGGGGAGTGAGTGGGGTGTTGGAGACAGCGGGGGGGGGAAGTGGGGAGTGAGTGGGGTGTGGGAGACAGCAGGGAGAGAGCAGGGTGTGGGAGACAGCGGGGGAGGGAAGTGGGGAGTGAGTGGGGTGTTGGAGACAGCGGGGGAGGAAGTGGTGAGTGAGTGGGGTGTGGTAGACAGCTGGGGGGGAAGTGGGGAGTGAGTGGGGTGTTGGACACAGCGGGGGGGGAAGTGGGGAGTGAGTGGGGTGTTGGAGACAGCGGGGGCGGAAGTGGGGTGTGAGTGGGGTGTGGGAGACAGCGGGGGGGAAGTGGGGAGTGAGTGGGGTGTGGGAGACAGCGGGGGGGGAAGTGGGAGTGAGTGGGGTGTTGGAGACAGCGGGGGCGGGGGAAGTGGGGAGTGAGTGGGGTGATGAAGACAGCGGGGGAGGAAGTGGGGAGTGAGTGGGGTGATAGAGACAGCGGGCGGGGGAAGTGGGGAGTGAGTGGGGTGATGGAGACAGTGGTGGGGGAAGAGGGGAGTGAGTGGGCTGTTGGAGACAGCGGGGGGTGAAGTGAGGAGTGAGTGGGGTGTTGGAGACAGCGGGGGGGGGAAGTGGGGAGTGAGTGTGGTGTTGGAGACAGGGGGGGGGGAAGTGGGGAATGAATGGGGTGTTGGATACAGCGAGGGGGGGAAGTGGGGAGTGAGTGGGGTGTTGGAGGACAGCGGGGGGCGGGAAGTGGGGAGTGAGTGGGGTGTGGGAGACAGGGGGGGGTAGTGAGGAGTGAGCGGGGTGTGGGAGACAGGGGGGGAGGGAAGTGGGGAGTGAGTGGGGTGTGGGAGACAGCAGGGAGAGAGCAGGGTGTGCGAGACAGCGGGGGAGGGAAGTGGGAGTGAGTGGGGTGTTGGAGACAGCAGGAGAGAGCAGGGGGTGGGAGACAGCGGGGGAGGGAAGTGGGGAGTGAGTGGGGTGTGGAGACAGCAGGGAGAGAGCAGGGTGTGGGAGACAGTGGGGGAGGGAAGTGGGGAGTGAGTGGGGTGTTGGAGACAGCGGGGGGGGGGAAGTGGGGAGTGAGTGGGGTGTGGGAGACAGCAGGGAGAGGGCAGGGTGTGGGAGACAGCGGGGGAGGGAAGTGGGGAGTGAGTGGGGTGTTGGAGACAGCGGGGGAGGAAGTGGGGAGTGAGTGGTGTGTGGGAGACAGCGAGGGGGGAAGTGGGGAGTGAGTGGGGTGTTGGAGACAGCGGGGGGGGAAGTGGGGAGTGAGTGGGGTGTTGGAGACAGCGGGGGGGGACGTGGGGAGTGAGTGGGTTGTTGGAGACAGTGGGGGGGGGCAAGTGGGGAGTGAGTGGGTTGTTGGAGACAGCGCGGGGGGGGGAAGTGGGGAGTGAGTGGGGTGTTGGAGACAGCGGGGGGGAAGTGGGGAGTGAGTGGGGTGTTGGAGACAGCGGGGGGGGAATTGGGGAGTGACTGGGGTGTTGGAGACAGCGGGGGGGGGGAAGTGGGGTGTGAGTGGGGTGTTGGAGACAGCGGGGGGGGGAAATGGGAAGTGAGTGGGGTGTGGGAGACAGCGGGGGGGGAAGTGGGGAGTGAGTGGGGTGATGGAGACAGCGGGGGGGGAAGTGGGGAGTGGGTGGGGTGATGGAGACAGCGGGGGGGGAAGTGGGGAGTGTGTGGGGTGTTGGAGCCAGCGGGGGGGGAAGTGGGGAGTGAGTGGGGTGTGGGGGACAGCGGGGGGGAAGTGGGGAGTGAGTGGGGTGTTGGAGACAGCGGGGGTGGAAGTGGGGAGTGAGTGGGGTGTTGGAGACAGCGGGGGAGGGAAGTGGGGAGTGACTGGGGTGTTGGAGACAGCGGGGTCGAGGAAGTGGGGAGTGAGTGGGGTGTTGGAGACAATGGGGGGGGGGAAGTGGGGAGTGAGTGGGGTGTTGGAGACAGCGGTGGCGGGGAAAGTGGGGAGTGAGTGGGGTGTTGGATACAGCGGGGGGGGAAGTGGGGAGTGAGTGGGGTGTTGGAGACAGCGGGGGGGGGGGCAGTGGGGAGTGAGTGGGGTGTTGGAGACAGCGGAGGGGGAAGTGGGGAGTGAGTGGGGTGTGGGAGACAGCGGGGGGGAAGTGGGGAGTGAGTGGGGTATTGGAGACAGCGGGGGCGGGGGAAGTGGGGAGTGAGTGGGGTGATGAAGACAGCGGGGGAGGAAGTGGGGAGTGAGTGGGGTGATGGAGACAGCGGGGGGGGAAGTGGGGAGTGAATGGGGTGTGGGAGACAGCGGGGGGGGGGGAAGAAGGGAGTGAGTGGGGTGTTGGAGACAGCGGGGGAGGGAAGTGGGGAGTGAGTGGGGTGTGGGAGACAGCAGGGAGAGAGCAGGGTGTGCGAGACAGCGGGGGAGGGATGTGGGGAGTGAGTGGGGTGTTGGAGACAGCAGGGAGAGAGCAGGGTGTGGGAGACAGCGGGGGAGGGAAGTGGGGAGTGAGTGGGGTGTTGGAGACAGCGGGGGGGGATTGGGGAGTGAGTGGGGTGATGGAGACACCGGGGGGGGAAGTGGGGAGTGAGTGTGGTGTTGAAGACAGCGGGAGGGGGGAAGTGGGGAGTGAGTGGGCTGTGGGAGACAGCGGGGGGGGGAAGTGGGGAGTGAGTGGGGTGATGGAGACTGCGGGGGGGTAAGTGGGGAGTGAATGGGGTGATGGAGACACCGGGGGGGGGAAGTGGGGAGTGAGTGGGGTGTTGGAGACAGCGGGGGGGGAAGTGGGGAGTGAGTGGGGTGTGGGAGACAGCGGGGGGGGAAGTGGGGAGTGAGTGGGGTGTTGGAGACAGCGCGGGTGGGGGAAGTGGGGAGTGAGTGGGGTGTGGGAGACAGCAGGGAGAGAGCAGGGTGTGGGAGACTGTGGGGGAGGGAAGTGGGGAGTGAGTGGGGTGTTGGAGACAGCGGGGGGGGAAGTGGGGAGTGAGTGGGGTGTGGGAGACAGCAGGGAGAAAGCAGGGTGTGGGAGACAGCGGGGGAGGGAAGTGGGGAGTGAGTGGAGTGGTGGAGACAGCGGGGGAGGAAGTGGGGAGTGAGTGGGGTGTGGGAGACAGCGGGGGGGGAAGTGGGGAGTGAGTGGGGTGTTGGAGACAGTGGGGGGGAAGTGGGGAGTGAGTGGGGTGTTGGAGACAGCGGAGGCGGAAGTGGGGAGTGAGTGGTGTGTGGGAGACAGCGGGGGGGGACGTGGGGAGTGAGTGGGGTGTTGAAGACAGCGGGGGGGGCAAGTGGGGAGTGAGTGGGGTGTTGGAGACAGCGCGGGGGGGGAGGTGGGGAGTGAGTGGGGTGTTGGAGACAGCGGGGGGGGGAAGTGGGGAGTGAGTGGGGTGTTGGAGATAGCGGGGGGGAGAAGTGGGGAGTGACTGGGGTGTTGGAGACTGCGGGGGGGGGAAGTGGGGAGTGAGTGGGGTGTTGGAGACAGCGGGGGGGGGGAATGGGAAGTGAGTGGGGTGTGGGAGACAGCGGGGGGGGAAGTGGGGAGTGAGTGGGGTGATGGAGACAGCGGGGTGGGAAGTGGGGAGTGGGTGGGGTGATGGAGACAGCGGGGGGGAAGTGGGGAGTGAGTGGGGTGTTGGAGACAGCGGGGGGGGAAGTGGGGAGTGAGTGGGGTGTGGGAGACAGCGGGGGGGAAGTGGGGAGTGAGTGGGGTGTTGGAGACAGCGGGGGGGGGAAGTGGGGAGTGAGTGGGGTGTTGGAGACAGCGGGGGAGGGAAGTGGGGAGTGACTGGGGTGTTGGAGACAGCGGGGGGGGGAAGTGGGGAGTGAGTGGGGTGTTGGAGACAGCGGGGGGGGGAAGTGGGGAGTGAGTGGGGTGTTGGAGACAGCGGGGGCGGGGAAAGTGGGGAGTGAGTGGGGTGTTGGAGACAGCGGATGTGTGAAGTGGTGAGTGAGTGGTGTGTTGGAGACAGCGGGGGGGGAAGTGGGGAGTGAGTGGGGTGTTGGAGACAGCGGAGGGGGAAGTGGGGAGTGAGTGGGGTGTGGGAGACAGCGGGGGTGAAGTGGGGAGTGAGTGGGGTATTGGAGACAGCGGGGGCGGGGGAAGTGGGGAGTGAGTGGGGTGATGAAGACAGCGGGGGAGGAAGTGGGGAGTGAGTGGGGTGATGGTGACAGCGGGGGGGAAGTGGGGAGTGAATGGGGTGTGGGAGACAGCGGGGGGGGGAAGAAGGGAGTGAGTGGGGTGTTGGAGACAGCGGGGGAGGGAAGTGGGGAGTGAGTGGGGTGTGGGAGACAGCAGGGAGAGAGCAGGGTGTGCGAGACAGCGGGGGAGGGAAGTGGGGAGTGAGTGGGGTGTTGGAGACAGCAGGGAGAGAGCAGGGTGTGGGAGACTGCGGGGGAGGGAAGTGGGGAGTGAGTGGGGTGTTGGAGACAGCGGGGGGGAAGTGGGGAGTGAGTGGGGTGATGGAGACAGCGGGGGGGGGAAGAGAGGAGTGAGTGGGGTGTTGGAGACAGCGGGGGGGGGAAGTGGGGAGTGCGTGGGTGTGGGAGACAGCGGGGGGGAAGTGGGGAGTGAGTGGGGTGATGGAGACAGCGGGGGGGGAAGTGGGGAGTGAATGGGGTGATGGAGACAGCGGGGGGGGAAGTGGGGAGTAAGTGGGGTGTTGGAGACAGCGGGGGGGGAAGTGGGGAGTGAGTGGGGTGTGGGAGACAGCGGGGGGGGAAGTGGGGAGTGAGTGGGGTGTTGGAGACAGCGGGGGCGGGGGAAGTGGGGAGTGAGTGGGGTGATGAAGACAGCGGGGGAGGAAGTGGGGAGTGAGTGGGGTGATGGAGACAGCGGGGGGGGGAAGTGGGGAGTGAGTGGGGTGATGGAGACAGCGGGGGGGGAAGAGGGGAGTGAGTGGGCTGTTGGAGACAGCGGGTGGGGAAGTGAGGAGTGAGTGGGGTGTTGGAGACAGCGGGGGGGGAAGTGGGTAGTGAGTGGGGTGTTGGAGACAGCGGGGGGGGAAGTGGGGAGTGAATAGGGTGTTGGAGACAGCGAGGGGGGGAAGTGGGGAGTGAGTGGGGTGTTGGAGACAGCGGGGGGCGGGAAGTGGGGAGTGAGTGGGGTGTGGGAGACAGCGGGGGGGTGTAGTGGTGTGTGAGCGGGGTGTTGGAGACAGCAGGGGAGGGAAGTGGGGAGTGAGTGGTGTGTGGGAGACAGCAGGGAGAGAGCAGGTTGTGCGAGACAGCGGGGTAGGGAAGTCGGGAGTGAGTGGGGTGTTGGAGACAGCAGGGAGAGAGCAGGGGGTGGGAGACAGCGGGGGAGGGAAGTGGGGAGTGAGTGGGGTGTGGGGGACAGCAGGGAGAGAGCAGCGTGTGGGAGACAGTGGGGGAGGGAAGTGGGGAGTGAGTGGGGTGTTGGAGACAGCGGGGGGGGGAAGTGGGGAGTGAGTGGGGTGTGAGAGACAGCAGGGAGAGAGCAGGGTGTGGGAGACAGCGGGGGAGGGAAGTGGGGAGTGAGTGGGGTGTTGGAGACAGCGGGGGAGGAAGTGGGGAGTGAGTGGGGTGTGGGAGACAGCTGGGGGGGACGTGGGGAGTGAGTGGGGTGTTGGACACAGCGGGGGGGGAAGTGGGGAGTGAGTGGGGTGTTGGAGACAGCGGGGGCGGAAGTGGGGAGTGATTGGGGTGTGGGAGACAGCGGGGGGGACGTGGGGAGTGAGTGGGGTGTTGGAGACAGCGGGGGGGAAGTGGGGAGTGAGTGGGGTGTTGGAGACAGCGGGGGGGAGGTGGGGAGTGAGTGGGGTGTTGGAGACAGCGGGGGGGGAAGTGGGGAGTGAGTGGTGTGTTGGAGACAGCGGGGGGGGGGAAGTGGGGAGTGAGTGGGGTGTTGGAGACAGCGGGGGGGGAAATGGGGAGTGAGTGGGGTGTTTAAGACAGCGGGGGGGGGAAGTGGGGAGTGAGTGGGGTGTTGGAGACAGCGGGGGGGGGGAAGTGGGGAGTGAGTGGGGTGTTGGAGACAGCGGGGGGGGAAGTGGGGAGTGAGTGGGGTGTTGGAGACAGCAGGGGGGGGAAGTGAAGAGTGAGTGGGGTTTTGGAGACAGCGGGGGCGGGGGAAGTGGGGAGTGAGTGGGGTGTTGGAGACAGCGGGGGGGAAGTGGGGAGTGAGTGGGGTGTTGGTGACAGCGGGGGGGGAAGTGGGGAGTGAGTGGGGTGTTGGAGACAGCGGGGGGAAAGTGGGGAGTGAGTGGGGTGATGAAGACAGCGGGGGGGAATGTGGGAAGTGAGTGGGGTGATGGAGACAGCGGGGGTGGGAAGTGGGGAGTGAGTGGGGTTTTGGAGACAGCGGGGGGGGGAAGTGGGGAGTGAGTAGGGTGTTGGAGACAGCGGGGGGGGAAGTGGGGAGTGAGTGGGGTGTTGGAGACAGCGGGGGGGGAAGTGGGTAGTGAGTGGGGTGATAGAGACAGCGGGGGGGGGAAGTGGGGAGTGAGTGGGGTGTTGGAGACAGCGGGGGGGGAAGTGGGGAGTGAGTGGGGTGTTGGAGACAGTGGGGGGGGATGTGGGAGTGAGTGGGGTGTTGGAGACAGCGTGGGGGAAGTGGGGAGTGAGTGGGGTGTTGTAGACAGCGGGGGGGGAAGTGGGGAGTGCGTGGGGTGATGGAGACAGCGGGGGGGGAAGAGGGGAGTGAGTGGGCTGTTGGAGACAGCGGGGGGGGGAAGTGAGGAGTTAGTGGGGTGTTGGAGACAGCGGGGGGGGAAGTGGGGAGTGAGTGGGGTGTTGGAGACAGCGGGGGGGGGAAGTGGGGAGTGAATGGGGTGTTGGAGACAGCGAGGGGGGGAAGTGGGGAGTGAGTGGGGTGTTGGAGACAGCGGGGGGCGGGAAGTGGGGAGTGAGTGGGGTGTGGGAGACAGCGGGGGGGGTAGTGGGGAGTGAGCGGGGTGTTGGAGACAGCGGGGGAGGGAAGTGGGGAGTGAGTGGGGTGTGGGAGACAGCGGGGGGGGGTAGTGGGGAGTGAGCGGGGTGTTGGAGACAGCGGGGGAGGGAAGTGGGGAGTGAGTGGTGTGTGGGAGACAGCAGGGAGAGAGCAGGTTGTGTGAGACAGCGGGGGAGGGAAGTGGGGAGTGAGTGGGGTGTTGGAGACAGCAGGGAGAGAGCAGGGGGTGGGAGACAGCGGGGGAGGGAAGTGGGGAGTGAGTGAGGTGTGGGGGACAGCAGGGAGAGAGCAGGGTGTGGGAGACAGTGGGGGAGGGAAGTGGGGAGTGAGTGGGGTGTTGGAGACAGCCGGGGGGGGAAGTGGGGAGTGAGTGGGGTGTGGGAGACAGCAGGGAGAGAGCAGGGTGTGGGAGACAGCGGGGGAGGGAAGTGGGGAGTGAGTGGGGTGTTGGAGACAGCGGGGGAGGAAGTGGGGAGTGCGTGGGGTGTGGGAGACAGCTGGGGGGGAAGTGGGGAGTGAGTGGGGTGTTGGACACAGCGGGGGGGGAAGTGGGGAGTGAGTGGGGTGTTGGAGACAGCGGGGGCGGAAGTGGGGAGTGAGTGGGGTGTGGGAGACAGTGGGGGGGACGTGGGGAGTGAGTGGGGTGTTGGAGACAGCGGGGGGGGAAGTGGGGAGTGAGTGGGGTGTTGGAGACAGCGGGGGGGAGGTGGGGAGTGAGTGGGGTGTTGGAGACAGCGGGGGGGGAAGTGGGGAGTGAGTGGGGTGTTGGAGACAGCGGGGGGGGAAGTGGGGAGTGAGTGGGGTGTTGGAGACAGCGGGGGGGAAATGGGGAGTGAGTGGGGTGTTTAAGACAGCGGGGGGGGAAGTGGGGAGTGAGTGGGGTGTTGGAGACAGCGGGGGGGGGAAGTGGGGAGTGAGTGGGGTGTTGGAGACAGCGGGGGGGGGAAGTGGGGAGTGAGTGGGGTGTTGGAGACAGCGGGGGGGGGAAGTGAGGAGTGAGTGGGGTTTTGGAGACAGGGGGGGCGGGGGAAGTGGGGAGTGAGTGGGGTGTTGGAGACAGCGGGGGGGAAGTGGGGAGTGAGTGGGGTGTTGGTGACAGCGGGGGGGGAAGTGGGGAGTGTGTGGGGTGTTGGAGACAGCGGGGGGAAAGTGGGGAGTGAGTGGGGTGATGGAGACAGCGGGGGGGAAAGTGGGAAGTGAGTGGGGTGATGGAGACAGCGGGGGTGGGAAGTGGGGAGTGAGTGGGGTTTTGGAGACAGCGGGGGGGGAAGTGGGGAGTGAGTAGGGTGTTGGAGACAGCGGGGGGGGAAGTGGGGAGTGAGTGGGGTGTTGGAGACAGCGGGGGGGGAAGTGGGTAGTGAGTGGGGTGATAGAGACAGCGGGGGGGGGAAGTGGGGAGTGAGTGGGGTGTTGGAGACAGCGGTGGGGGGGGAAGTGGGGAGTGAGTGGGGTGTTGGAGACAGTGGGGGGGGATGTGGGAGTGAGTGGGGTGTTGGAGACAGCGGGGGGGAAGTGGGGAGTGAGTGGGGTGTTGTAGACAGCGGGGGGAGGAAGTGGGGAGTGAGTGGGGTGATGAAGACATCGGAGGGGGATGTGGGGAGTGAGTGGGGTGATGGAGACAGCGGGGGGGGGAAGTGAGGAGTGAGTGGGGTGTTGGAGACAGCGGGGGGGGAAGTGGGGAGTGAGTGGGGTGATGGAGACAGAGGGGGGGGAAGTGGAGAGTGAGTGGGGTGATTGAGACAGCGGGGGGGGGAAGTGGGGAGTGAGTGGGGTGTTGGAGACAGCGGGGGGGGAAGTGGGGAGTGAATGGGGTGTTGGAGACAGCAGGGGGGGGAAGTGGGGAGTGAGTGGAGTGTGGGAGACAGTGGGGGGGAAGTGGGAAGTGAGTGGGGTGATGGAGACAGCGGGGGGGGAAGTGGGGAGTGAGTGGGGTGTTGGAGACAGCGGGGGGGGGAATGTGGGGAGTGAGTGGGGTGATGGAGACAGCGGGGGGGAAGTGGGGAGTGAGTGGGGTGTTGGAGACAGCGGGGGCGGGGGAAGTGGGGAGTGAGTGGGCTGATGAAGACAGCGGGGGAGGAAGTGGGGAGTGAGTGGGGTGATGGAGACAGCGGGGGGGAAGTGGGGAGTGAATGGGGTGTGGGAGACAGCGAGGGGGGGAAGAAGGGAGTGAGTGGGGTGTTGGAGACAGCGAGGGAGGGAAGTGGGGAGTGAGTGGGGTGTGGGAGACAGCAGGGAGAGAGCAGGGTGTGCAAGACAGCGGGGGAGGGAAGTGGGGAGTGAGTGGGGTGTTGGAGACAGCAGGGAGAGAGCAGGGTGTGGGAGACAGCGGGGGAGTGAAGTGGGGAGTGAGTGGGGTGTTGGAGACAGCGGGGGGGGAAGTGGGGAGTGAGTGGGGTGATGGAGACAGCGGGGGGGGGAAGAGGGGAGTGAGTGGGGTGTTGGAGACAGCGGGGGGTGGAAGTGGGGAGTGCGTGGGTGTTGGAGACAGCGGGGGCGGAAGTGGGGAGTGAGTGGGGTGATGGAGACAGCGGGGGGGGAAGTTGGGAGTGAATTGGGTGATGGAGACAGCGGGGGGGAAGTGGGGAGTAACTGGGGTGTTGGAGACAGCGGGGGGGGGAAGTGGGGAGTGAGTGGGGTGTGGGAGACAGCGGGGGGGGAAGTGGGGAGTGAGTGGGGTGTTGGAGACAGCGGGGGCGGGGGAAGTGGGGAGTGAGTGGGGTGATGAAGACAGCGGGGGAGGAAGTGGGGAGTGAGTGGGGTGATGGAGACAGCGGGGGGGGAAGTGGGGAGTGAGTGGGGTGATGGAGACAGCGGGGGGGGAAGTGGGGAGTGAGTGGGCTGTTGGAGACAGCGGGGGGGGGGAAGTGAGGAGTGAGTGGGGTGTTGGAGACAGCGGGGGGGGGAGTGGGGAGTGCGTGGGTGTGGGAGACAGCGGGGGCGGAAGTGGGGAGTGAGTGGGGTGATGGAGACAGCGGGGGGGGAAAGTGGGGAGTGAATGGGGTGATGGAGACAGCGGGGGGGGAAGTGGGGAGTAAGTGGGGTGTTGGAGACAGCGGGGGGGGGAAGTGGGGAGTGAGTGGGGTGTGGGAGACAGCGGGGGGGGAAGTGGGGAGTGAGTGGGGTGTTGGAGACAGCGGGGGCGGGGGAAGTGGGGAGTGAGTGGGGTGATGAAGACAGCGGGGCAGGAAGTGGGGAGTGAGTGGGGTGATGGAGACAGCGGGGGGGGAAGTGGTGAGTGAGTGGGGTGATGGAGACAGCGGGGGGGGAAGAGGGGAGTGAGTGGGCTGTTGGAGACAGCGGGGGGGGAAGTGAGGAGTGAGTGGGGTGTTGGAGACAGCGGGGGGGGAAGTGGGGAGTGAGTGGGGTGTTGGAGACAGCGGGGGAGGGGAAGTGGGGAGTGAATGGGGTGTTGGAGACAGCGAGGGGGGAAGTGGGGAGTGAGTGGGGTGTTGGAGACAGCGGGGGGCGGGAAGTGGGGAGTGAGTGGGGTGTGGGAGACAGCGGGGGGGGCTAGTGGGGAGTGAGCGGGGTGTTGGAGACAGCGGGGGAGGGAAGTGGGGAGTGAGTGGGGTGTGGGAGACAGCAGGGAGAGAGCAGGTTGTGCGAGACAGCGGGGGAGGGAAGTGGGGAGTGAGTGGGGTGTTGGAGACAGCAGGGAGAGAGCAGGGGGTGGGAGACAGCGGGGGAGGGAAGTGGGGAGTGAGTGGGGTGTGGGAGACAGCAGGGAGAGAGCAGGGTGTGGGAGACAGTGGGGGAGGGTAGTGGGGAGTGAGTGGGGTGTTGGAGACAGCGGGGGGGGGGAAGTGGGGAGTGAGTGGGGTGTTGGTGACAGCGGGGGGGGGAAGTGGGGAGTGAGTGGGGTGTTGGAGACAGCGGGGGGAAAGTGGGGAGTGAGTGGGGTGATGGAGACAGCGGGGGGGAGAGTGGGGAGTGAGTGGGGTGATGGAGACAGCGGGGGTGGGAAGTGGGGAGTGAGTGGGCTGTTGGAGACAGCGGGGGGGGAAGTGGGGAGTGAGTAGGGTGTTGGAGACAGCGGGGGGGGGGAAGTGGGGAGTGAGTGGGGTGTTGGAGACAGCGGGGGGGGGAAGTGGGTAGTGAGTGGTTGATAGAGACAGCGGGGGGGGGGAAGTGGGGAGTGAGTGGGGTGTTGGAGACAGCGGGGGGGGAAGTGGGGAGTGAGTGGGGTGTTGGAGACAGTGGGGGGGATGTGGGAGTGAGTGGGGTGTTGGAGACTGCGGGCTGGCAGTGGGGAGTGAGTGGGGTGTTGTAGACAGCGGGGGGAGGAAGTGGGGAGTGAGTGGGGTGATGAAGACATCGGGGGGGGAAGTGGGGAGTGAGTGGGGTGATGGAGACAGCGGGGGGGGGAAGTGAGGAGTGAGTGGTGTGTTGGAGACAGCGGGGCGGTAAGTGGGGAGTGAGTGGGGTGATGGAGACAGAGGGGGGGGAAGTGGGGAGTGAGTGGGGTGATTGAGACAGCGGGGGGGGAAGTGGGGAGTGAGTGGGGTGTTGGAGACAGCGGGGGGGGGGAAGTGGGGAGTGAGTGGGGTGTTGGAGACAGTGGGGGGGGAAGTGGAGAGTGAGTGGAGTGTGGGAGACAGCGGGGGGGAAGTGGGGAGTGAGTGGGGTGATGGAGACAGCGGGGGGGGAAGTGGGGAGTGAGTGGGGTGTTGGAGACAGCGGGGGGGGAATGTGGGGAGTGAGTGGGGTGATGGAGACAGCGGGGGGGGGAAGTGGGGAGTGAGTGGGGTGTTGGAGACAGCGGGGGGGGAAGTGGGGAGTGAGTGGGGTGTTGGAGACAGCGGGGGGGGAATGTGGGGAGTGAGTGGGGTGATGGAGACAGCGGGGGGGGGAAGTGGGGAGTGAGTGGGGTGATGGAGACAGCGGGGGGCAAGTGGGGAGTGAGTGGGGTGTTGGAGACAGCGGGGGGGAATGTGGGGAGTGAGTGGGGTGATGGAGACAGCGGGGGGGGGAAGTGGGGAGTGAGTGGGGTGTTGAAGACAGCGGGAGGGGGAAGTGGGGAGTGAGTGAGGGGTTGGAGACAGCGGGGGGGGAAGTGGGGAGTGATTGGGGTGATGGAGACAGTGGGGGGGAAGTGGGGAGTGAGTGGGGTGATGGAGACAGCGGGGGGGGGAACTGGGGTGTGAGTGGGTTGTTGGAGACAGCGGGGGGGGGGAAGTGGGGAGTGATTGGGGTGATGGAGACAGCGGGGGGGAAGTGGGGAGTGAGTGGGGTGTTGGAGACAGCGGGGGGGGAAGTGGGGAGTGAGTGGGGTGATGGAGACAGCGGGGGGGGAAGTGGGGAGTGAGTTGGGTGTTGGAGACAGCGGGGGGGGGAAGTGGGGAGTGAGTGGGGTGATGGATACAGCGGGGGGGAAGTGGGGAGTGAATGGGGTGTGGGAGACAGCGAGGGGGGGAAGAAGGGAGTGAGTGGGGTGTTGGAGACTGCGAGGGAGGGAAGTGGGGAGTGAGTGGGGTGTGGGAGACAGCAGGGAGAGAGCAGGGTGTGCAAGACAGCGGGGGAGGGAAGTGGGGAGTGAGTGGGGTGTTGGAGACAGCAGGGAGAGAGCAGGGTGTGGGAGACAGCGGGGGAGGGAAGTGGGGAGTGAGTGGGGTGTTGGAGACAGCGGGGGGGGGAAGTGGGGAGTGAGTGGGGTGATGGAGACAGCGGGGGGGGGAAGAGGGGAGTGAGTGGGGTGTTGGAGACAGCGGGGGGGGGAAGTGGGGAGTGCGTGGGTGTGGGAGACAGCGGGGGCGGAAGTGGGGAGTGAGTGGGGTGATGGAGACAGCGGGGGGGGAAGTGGGGAGTGAATTGGGTGATGGAGACAGCGGGGGGGGAAGTGGGGAGTAACTGGGGTGTTGGAGACAGCGGGGGGGGGAAGTGGGGAGTGAGTGGGGTGTGGGAGACAGCGGGGGGGGAAGTGGGGAGTGAGTGGGGTGTTGGAGACAGCGGGGGCGGGGGAAGTGGGGAGTGAGTGGGGTGATGAAGACAGCGGGGGAGGAAGTGGGGAGTGAGTGGGGTGATGGAGACAGCGGGGGGGGAAGTGGGGAGTGAGTGGGGTGATGGAGACAGCGGGGGGGGAAGAGGGGAGTGAGTGGGCTGTTGGAGACAGCGGGGGGGGAAGTGAGGAGTGAGTGGGGTGTTGGAGACAGCGGGGGGGGGAAGTGGGGAGTGCGTGGGTGTGGGAGACAGCGGGGGCGGAAGTGGGGAGTGAGTGGGGTGATGGAGAAAGCGGGGGGGGAGGTGGGGAGTGAATGGGGTGATGGAGACAGCGGGGGGGAAGTGGGGAGTAAGTGGGGTGTTGGAGACAGCGGGGGGGGAAGTGGGGAGTGAGTGGGGTGTGGGAGACAGCAGGGGGGGAAGTGGGGAGTGAGTGGGGTGTTGGAGACAGCGGGGGCGGGGGAAGTGGGGAGTGAGTGGCGTGATGAAGACAGCGGGGGAGGAAGTGGGGAGTGAGTGGGGTGATGGAGACAGCGGGGGGGGAAGAGGGGAGTGAGTGGGCTGTTGGAGACAGCGGGGGGGAAGTGAGGAGTGAGTGGGGTGTTGGAGACAGCGGGGGGGAAGTGGGGAGTGAGTGGGGTGTTGGAGACAGCGGGGGAGGGGAAGTGGGGAGTGAATGGGGTGTTGGAGACAGCGAGGGGGGAAGTGGGGAGTGAGTGGGGTGTTGGAGACAGCGGGGGGCGGGAAGTGGGGAGTGAGTGGGGTGTGGGAGACAGCGGGGGGGGCTAGTGGGGAGTGAGCGGGGTGTTGGAGACAGCGGGGGAGGGAAGTGGGGAGTGAGTGGGGTGTGGGAGACAGCAGGGAGAGAGCAGGTTGTGCGAGACAGCGGGGGAGGGAAGTGGGGAGTGAGTGGGGTGTTGGAGACAGCAGGGAGAGAGCAGGGGGTGGGAGACAGCGGGGGAGGGAAGTGGGGAGTGAGTGGGGTGTGGGAGACAGCAGGGAGAGAGCAGGGTGTTGGAGACAGTGGGGGAGGGAAGTGGGGAGTGAGTGGGGTGTTGGAGACAGCGGGGGGGGGGGGAAGTGGGGAGTGAGTGGGGTGTGGGGGACAGCAGGGAGAGAGCAGGGTGTGGGAGACAGCGGGGGAGGGAAGTGGGGAGTGAGTGGGCTGTTGGAGACAGCGGGGGAGGAAGTGGGGTGTGAGTGGGGTGTGGGAGACAGCTGGGGGGGAAGTGGGGAGTGAGTGGGGTGTTGGAGGCAGCGGGGCGGGAAGTGGGGAGTGAGTGGGGTGTTGGAGACAGCGGGGGCGGAAGTGGGGAGTTAGTGGGGTGTGGGAGACAGCGTGGGGGGGGACGTGGGGAGTGAGTGGGGTGTTGGAGACAGCGGAGGGGGGGGAAGTGGGGAGTGAGTGGGGTGTTGGAGACAGCGGGGGGGGAGGTGGGGAGTGAGTGGGGTGTTGGAGACAGCGGGGGGGGAAGTGGGGAGTGAGTGGGGTGTTGGAGACAGCGGGGGGGGGTAAGTGGGGAGTGAGTGGGGTGTTGGAGACAGCGGGGGGGGAAATGGGGAGTGAGTGGGGTGTTAGAGACAGCAGGGGGGGGAAGTGGGGAGTGAGTGGGGTGTTGGAGACAGCGGGGGGGAAGTGGGGAGTGTGTGGGGTGTTGGAGACAGCGGGGGGGGAAGTGGGGAGTGAGCGGGGTGTTGGAGACAGCGGGGGGGGAAGTGAGGAGTGAGTGGGGTTTTGGAGACAGCGGGGGCGGGGGAAGTGGGGAGTGAGTGGGGTGTTGGAGACAGCGGGGGGGGAAGTGGGGAGTGAGTGGGGTGTTGGTGACAGCGGGGGGGGGAAGTGGGGAGTGAGTGGGGTGTTGGAGACAGCGGGGGGAAAGTGGGGAGTGAGTGGGGTGATGGAGACAGCGGGGGGGAAAGTGGGGAGTGAGTGGGGTGATGGAGACAGCGGGGGTGGGAAGTGGGGAGTGAGTGGGCTGTTGGAGACAGCGGGGGGGAAGTGGGGAGTGAGTAGGGTGTTGGAGACAGCGGGGGGGGAAGTGGGGAGTGAGTGGGGTGTTGGAGACAGCGGGGGGGGAAGTGGGTAGTGAGTGGTTGATAGAGACAGCGGGGGGGGGAAGTGGGGAGTGAGTGGGGTTTTGGAGACAGCGGGGGGGGAAGTGGGGAGTGAGTGGGGTGTTGGAGACAGTGGGGGGGATGTGGGAGTGAGTGGGGTGTTGGAGACAGCGGGGGGGCAGTGGGGAGTGAGTGGGGTGTTGTAGACAGCGGGGGCAGGAAGTGGGGAGTGAGTGGGGTGATGAAGACATCGGGGGGGGAAGTGGGGAGTGAGTGGGGTGATGGAGACAGCGGGGGGGGGAAGTGAGGAGTGAGTGGTGTGTTGGAGACAGCGGGGCGGTAAGTGGGGAGTGAGTGGGGTGATGGAGACAGAGGGGGGGGAAGTGGGGAGTGAGTGGGGTGATTGAGACAGCGGGGGGGGAAGTGGGGAGTAAGTGTGGTGTTGGAGACAGCGGGGGGGGAAGTGGGGAGTGAGTGGGGTGTTGGAGACAGTGGGGGGGGAAGTGGAGAGTGAGTGGAGTGTGGGAGACAGCGGGGGGGAAGTGGGGAGTGAGTGGGGTGATGGAGACAGCGGGGGGGAAGTGGGGAGTGAGTGGGGTGTTGGAGACAGCGGGGGGGGAATGTGGGGAGTGAGTGGGGTGATGGAGACAGCGGGGGGGAAGTGGGGAGTGAGTGGGGTGTTGGAGACAGCGGGCGGGGAAGTGGGGAGTGAGTGGGGTGTTGGAGACAGCGGGGGGGGAATGTGGGGAGTGAGTGGGGTGATGGAGACAGCGGGGGGGGGAAGTGGGGAGTGAGTGAGGGGTTGGAGACAGCGGGGGGGAATGTGGGGAGTGAGTGGGGTGATGGAGACAGTGGGGGGGAAGTGGGGAGTGAGTGGGGTGATGGAGACAGCGGGGGGGGGTAGTGGGGTGTGAGTGGGTTGTTGGAGACAGTGGGGGGGGGAGTGGGGAGTGATTGGGGTGATGGAGACAGCGGGGGGGGAAGTGGGGGTTAGTGGGGTGTTGGAGACAGCGGGGGGGGGGAAGTGGGGAGCGAGTGGGGTGTTGGAGACAGTGGGGGGGGATGTGGGAGTGAGTGGGGTGTTGGAGACAGCGGGGGGGGGGAAGTGGGGAGTGAGTGGGGTGTTGTAGACAGCGGGGGGATGAAGTGGGGAGTGAGTGGGGTGATGAAGACATCGGGGGGGGAAGTGGGGAGTGAGTGGGGTGATGGAGACAGCGGGGGGAGGAAGTGGGGTGTGAGTGGGGTGATGGAGACAGAGGGGGGGAAGTGGGGGTTAGTGGGGTGTTGGAGACAGCGGGGGTGGGAAGTGGGGAGTGAGTGGGGTGTTGGAGACAGCGGGGGGCGAAGTGCGGAGTGAGTGGGGTGATGGAGACAGAGGGGGGGAAGTGGGGTTTAGTGGGGTGTTGGAGACAGCGGGGAGGGAAAGGGGGAGTGAGTGGGGTGATGGAGACAGCGGGCGGGGAAGTGGGGAGTGAGTGGGGTGTTGGAGACAGCGGGGGGGGGAAGTGGGGAGTGAGTGGGGTGTTGGAGACAGCGGGGGGGGAAGTGGGGAGTGAATGGAGTGTGGGAGACAGCGGGGGGGGGAAGTGGGGAGTGAGTGGGGTGATGGAGACAGCGGGGGGAGAAGTGGGGAGTGAGTGGGGTGTTGGAGACAGCGGGGGGGGAATGTGGGGAGTGAGTGGGGTGATGGAGACAGCGGGGGGGGAAGTGGGGAGTGAGTGGGGTGTTGGAGACAGCGGGAGGGGGAACTGGGGAGTGAGTGAGGGGTTGGAGACAGCGGGGGGGAAGTGGGGAGTGATTGGGGTGATGGAGACAGCGGGGGGGGAAATGGGGAGTGAGTGGGGTGATGAAGACAGCGGGGGGGATGTGGGGAGTGAGTGGTGTGTTGGAGACTGCGGGGGAGTAAGTGGGGAGTGAGTGGGGTGATGGAAACAGCGGGGGGGGGGTAGTGGGGAGTGAGTGGGGTGTTGGAGACAGCGGGGGGGGGAAGTGGGGAGTGAGTGGTGTGTTGGAGACAGCGGTGGCGGGAAGTGGGGAGTGAGTGGGGTGTTGGAGACAGCGGGGGGGTGAGGTGGGGAGTGAGTGGAGTGTGGGAGACAGCGGGGGGGGGAAGTGGGCAGTGAGTGGGGTGATGGAGACAGCGGTGGGGGAAGTGGGCAGTGAGTGGGGTGTTGGGGACAGCGGGGGGGGAAGTGGGGAGTGAGTGGGGTGATGGAGACAGCGGGGGGGGGAAGTGGGGAGTGAATGGGGTGTTGGAGACAGCGGGGGGGAAGTGGGGCGTGAGTGGGGTGATGGAGACAGCGGGGGGGAAGTGGGGAGTGAGTGGGGTGTTGGAGACAGCGGGGGGGAAGTGGGGAGTGAGTGGGGTGTGGGAGACAGCGGGGGTGGGAGGAAGTGCGCAGTGAGTTGGGTGTGGGAGACAGCGGGGGGGGGAGTGGGGGGTGAGTGGGGTGATGGAGACAGCAGGGGTGGGAGGAAGTGGGGAGTGAGTTAGGTGTGGGAGACAGCGGGGTGGGGGAAGTGGGGATTGATTGGGGTGATGGAGACAGCGGGGGGGAAGTGGGGAGTGAGTGGGGTGATGGAGACAGCGGGGGGGGGTAGTGGGGAGTGAGTCGGGTGATGGAGACAGCGGGGGTGGAAGTGGGGAGTGAATGGGGTGATGGAGACAGCGGGGGGGGGGAAGTGGGGAGTGAGTGGGGTGATGGAGACAGCGGGGGGGGGGTAGTGGGGAGTGAGTCGGGTGATGGAGACAGCGGGGGTGGAAGTGGGGAGTGAATGGGGTGATGGAGACAGCGGGGGTGGGAGGAAGTGGGGAGTGAGTGGGGTGTGGGAGACAGCGGGGGGGGGAAGTGGTGAGTGAGTGGGTTGTGGGAGACAGTTGGGGGGGGAAGTGGGGAGTGAGTGGGGTGATGGAGACAGCGGGAGTGGGAGGAAGTGGGGAGTGAGTGGGGTGTGGGAGACAGCGGGGGGGGAAGTGGGGAGTGAGTAGAGTGTTGGAGACAGCAGGGAGAGAGCAGGGTGTGGGAGACAGCGGGGGAGGGAAGTGGGTTGTGAGTGGGGTGTTGGAGACAGCGGGGGAGGAAGTGGGGAGTGAGTGGGGTGTGGGAGACAGCGGGGGGGGAAGTGGGGAGTGAGTGGGGTGTTGGAGACAGCGGGGGGGGAAGTGGGGCGTGAGTGGGGTGTTGGAGACAGCAGGGAGAGAGCAGGGTGTGGGAGACAGCGGGGGAGGGAAGTGGGGAGTGAGTGGGGTGTGGGAGACAGCAAGGAGAGAGCAGGGTGTGGGAGACAGCGGAGGAGGGAAGTGGGGAGTGAGTGGGGTGTTGGAGACAGCGGGGGAGGAAGTGGGGAGTGAGTGGGGTGTGGGAGACAGCGGGGGGGGGAAGTGGGGAGTGAGTGGGGTGTTGGAGACAGCGAGGGGGGGATGTGGGGAGTGAGTCGGGTGTTGGAGACAGCGGGGGGGGGAAGTGGGGAGTGAGTGGGGTGTTGGAGACAGCGGGGGGGGAAGTGGGGAGTGAGAGGGGTGTTTGGAGACAGCGGGGGGGTGGAAGTGGGGAGTGAGTGGGGAGTTGCAGACAGCGGGGGGGGAAGTGTTGAGTGAGTGGGGTGTTGGAGACAGCGGGGGGGGGAAGTGGGGAGTGAGTGGGGTGCTGGAGACAGCGGGGGCGGGGGAAGTGGGGAGTGAGTGGGGTGTTGGAGACAGCGGGGGGGGAGGTGTGGAGTGAGTGGGGTGTTGGAGACAGCGGGGGGTGGGGAAGTGGGGAGTGTGTGGGGTGTTGGAGACAGCGGGGGGGGGAAATGGGGAGTGAGTGGGGTGTTGGGGACAGCGGAAGGGGAAGTGGGGAGTGAGTGGGGTTTTGGAGACAGCGGGGGGGAAGTGGGGAGTGAGTGGGGTGTTGGAGACAGCGGGAGGGGAAGTGGGGAGTGAGTGGGGTGTTGGAGACTGCGGGGGGGGAAGTGGGGAGTGAGTGGGGTTTTGGAGACAGCGGGAGCGGGGGAAGTGGGTAGTGAGTGGGGTGTTGGAGACAGCGGGGGGGGAAGTGGGGAGTGAGTGGGGTGTTGGAGACAGCGGGGGGGGAAGTGGGGAGTGAGTGGGGTGTTGGAGACAGCGGGGGGAAAGTGGGGAGTGAGTGGGGTGTTGGAGACAGCGGGGAGGGAAGTAGGGAGTGAGTAGGGTGTTGGAGACAGCGGGGGGGGGAAGTGGGGAGTGAGTGGGGTGTTGGAGACAGCGGGGGGGGGAAGTGGGGAGTGAGTGGGGTGATGGAGACAGCGGGGGGGGAAGTGGGGAGTGAGTGGGGTGTTGGAGACAGCGGGGGGGGAAGTGGGGAGTGAGTGGGGTGTTGGAGACAGCGGGGGGAAAGTGGGGAGTGAGTGGGGTGTTGGAGACAGCGGGGAGGGAAGTAGGGAGTGAGTAGGGTGTTGGAGACAGCGGGGGGGGGGAAGTGGGGAGTGAGTGGGGTGTTGGAGACAGCGGGGGGGTAAGTGGGGAGTGAGTGGGGTGATGGAGACAGCGGGGGGGGAAGTGGGGAGTGAGTGGGGTTTTGGAGACAGCGGGGGGGGGAATGGGGAGTGAGTGGGGTGATGGAGACAGCGGGGGGGAAGTGGGGAGTGAGTGGGGTGTTGGAGACAGCGGGGGGGGAAGGGGGGAGTGAGTGGGGTGATGGAGATAGCGGGGGGGGGAAGTGGGGAGTGAGTGGGGTTTTGGAGACAGCAGGGGGGAGAAGTGGGGAGTGAGTGGGGTGTTGGAGACAGCGGGGGGGGGGAAGTGGGGAGTGAGTGAAGTGTGGGAGACTGCGGGGGGGGAAGTGGGGAGTGAGTGGGGTGTTGGAGACAGCGGGGGGGTGAAGTGGGGAGTGAGTGGGGTGTTGGAGACAGCGGGGGGGGAATGTGGGGAGTGAGTGGGGTGATGGATACAGCGGTGGGGGAAGTGGGGAGTGAGTGGGGTGTTGGAGACAGCGGGAGGGGGCAGTGTGGAGTGAGTGAGGGGTTGGAGACAGCGGGGGGGGAAGTGGGGAGTGAGTGGGGTGATGGAGACAGCGGGGGGGGAAGTGGGGAGTGAGTGGGGTGATGGAGACAGCGGGGGGGGAAGTGGGGAGTGAGTGGGGTTTTGGAGACAGCGGGGGGGGAAGTGGGGAGAGAGTGGTGTGTGGGAGACAGCGGGGGGGGAATTGGGTAGAGAGTGGGGTATGGGAGACAGCGGGGGGGGAAGTGGGGAATGAGTGGAGTGATGGATACAGCGGGGGAGGGGGTAGTGGGGAGTGAGTGGGGTGATGGAGACAGCGGGGGGGGGGAAGTGGGGAGTGAGTGGGGTGTTGGAGACAGCGGGGGGGAAGTGGGGAGTGAGTGGGGTGATGGAGACAGCGGGGGGGGAAGTGGGGAGTGAGTGGGGTGTTGGAGACAGCGGGGGGGGAAGTGGGGTGTGAGTGGGGTGGTGGAAACAGCGGGGGGGTAGTGGGGAGTGAGTGGGGTGTTGGAGACAGCGGGGGGGGGAAGTGGGGAGTGAGTGGGGTGTTGGAGACAGCGGTGGCGGGAAGTGGGGAGTGAGTGGGGTGTTGGAGACAGCGGGGGGGTGAAGTGGGGAGTGAGTGGAGTGTGGGAGACAGCGGGGGGGGAAGTGGGGAGTGAGTGGGGTGATGGAGACAGCGGGGGGGGAAGTGGGGAGTGAGTGGGGTGTTGGGGACAGCGGGGGGGGGGAAGTGGGGAGTGAGTGGGGTGATGGAGACAGCGGGGGGTGAAGTGGGGAGTGAGTGGGGTGTTGGAGACAGCGGGGGGGGAAGTGGGGAGTGAGTGGGGTGTTGGAGACAGCGGGGGGGGAAGTGGGGAGTGAGTGGGGTGTTGGAGACAGCGGGGGGGGGGGGAAGTGGTGAGTGAGTGGGGTGTTTGATTGCATTATGTTTTTTCTAAATGTCCTGCTATTTCTTCCTTAATAATGGACTCTCCCATTTTCCCAATGACTGATGTTTAGCTAACTGGTCTGTAGTTTCCTGCTTTCTGTCTCCCTCCTTTCTAGAATAGGGGTGTCACATTAGCGGTTTTGCAATCCACTGGTATCCTACCGGAATCCAATGAGTTTTGGTATATTATGATCAATGCCTCCACTATCTCTGCAGCCACTTCTTTTAAAACCATTGGATGCAGGTCATCAGGTCCTGGTGTCTTGTCTGCCTTTTGTCCAATCACTTTGTCCAGCACCTTTTTCCCTCGTGATAAAGATTGTTACATGTTCGCTACATTGTACACCTTTGTTTTTGGTTTGATACTCTCCTTAACGTCCTTTATTATCCATGGGTGGATCATCCTTCTCTTCGAGTCCTTCCTTCTGACTGGAATAAATGTTTGTTGAGTGCTTTGAAATATCTGCTTAAACGTCTGCCACTGCTCATCTACTGACTTCCCCTTTAGTCTATTTTCCCAGCCCGCTTTAGACAACTCTTTCTTCATACCTCTGTAATTGCCCTTGTTTAAGTTGAAGACACTGGTTTGAGAGCCAAGTTGCTCACCCTCAAACTGAATTTGAAATTCTACCATGTTATGATCGCTTCCCCCTAGAGAATCTTTAACTACAAGATCTCTTATTAATCCTACCCCATTACACAATACCAAAGCTAAAATAGCCTGGTCCCTGGTCACTGCAAAATATTGCTGTAAGTAACAAACCCCGAGGCACTCTATAAATACGTCTTCCATGCTACCCTTGCCAATTTAAATTGTCCAGTTTATATGCAGATTAAAATCACCCATAAAGCATCCACTGCACCAGAGTCACTCAAAGTATTTCTGACAAGAGATGTCGAAATGGGAGTGTTGGACAAATTGTTCCAGCAGAATTTCCCCCAAATTAAGATGTTCAAGTGTCAGATCATGGGAAACTGCTAGAATCTATTATTAGGGATATGAAAGCAGAACACTTGAAGAATCATAAAAGCAAAATACTGCAGATGCTGGAAATCTGAAATAAAAAAAGTGCTGGAAATACTCAGCAGGTCAGGCAGCAACTGTGAAGAGAGAAGCAGAGTTAACGTTTCAGGTCTGTGACATTTCATCAGATCAATTGTAAGGCAAGGAGGTTTAAATGACCTCAGTAGGTCTGGAGGCTTGTGAGAAAGCGAGAGAGAGCGCCAGGCAGGAGAGAGGCTGTCTTGTTCCAGGTTCAGTTGCAATCGGCAGTCTGACAAAACTGTCCTGTGTGCACAATTCAAAACTCCCAACTTGGCCAGCAGGTTCGACTTATTTGGGATCAACCGCTCCTGCAGTTTCGGGATTCCAAAGCTCTCGGTGAGGGGACGGGGTGTCGTGCTATATCTTACACCAACAAGATGTGGATCACCATTGCCAAGTCCAATCTCTGTTAATTGAATAGTGAGCAATTCTTTTGTCTCTCCAAGCACTGTCTCTTAGTATGCAAATGTCCTGCAGCCAAGTGTCTGGTGATCTCTCTTTAAACAAGTAATTTCTTCACTCCAGCAACACTTTAAAATTAATGTTAATATGACAAAATTAATGTGCCCCATTTTTGGCAGGTGAGGGGGGTCTTCATGACAGTATATTTTCTCTCCTTGTAGACAGCGTTGGTTGTGGCCTACACAGTGGTCCTTCACAGACCTGTCATTTAAAGGGCAGTGGAACACCAAGTTGTGAAGTCAAACAAGCAGCTGCCCACACTTGCCAATTATCCTGATTTTGAATCCTGGAGATCCATAGTCTAATACAGTAAATGACAGCTTCCCCTTGCTTTGGACAGGAATCACCATTTATAGAACCCATTGTGAATTTGTTGGTCATTTTGGGAAAACCATTTTTTTTTAATTAGTGGCATTGAAATCTTTGAGAGGGAGACCTGGTGATGTGACCAAAGGGGAAACAGAAGGGGCTGAATTTTATCAGCCCTCAAGGGGATGGGCAGGGAGGTGGAGGGGCCCATTAAATAGTGAGGGACTGTTTGCTGGGGGGAGGGCCCGTTGCCTTCCCAATGCCATTCAATTTTTTTAGAGGTTGGGGGGTAGGCCAAGAACAGTCTTTCCACCCAGTGACCATTGAGATCCAAAGTGGCCAATTAATGGTCACATAGGGCCTGTTCCTGTCACGGTTGGCATTTAACCAGTGGCTGGCGGTGCGGGGAGTTGGGGGGGGATGTTTTGGTTGGGGCCTCCGCCACATGGGGAGACAATCCATTCCTCCCTGTAGGAGGCAGGGGCCAACCTATGGCCCAGGGAGGGTCCCCAGCAGCAAAGGCTGCCCCTACACCAACACCCATCCCCCTTCCCTCAACAACCATCCACTCCCCTACCACCCCTCACCAGGGCATGCCTGACTGGCCAAGGTGAGCCAGCCCCACTTACCTGCAGTCCAGGCTCCGTGTCTGATCCTGGTCCCAAGCTTCCTGCAGTTCTAGCAATGGCCACCACTTCCACTGGCATTGCTGTCGAGCTGAGCTTCCAGCAAATCACAGGCAGGGTTCTTGTCCCTTAAAGGGGACGGCAGGCAGTTAATAACCTGCCGGCCATTGAATTCGGATGGGAGTCCAATAAAGGGACGAGGCAGGATTGTCCCTTCCATCTTCTGGCACGTCGCCTGCAGAAATAAAATCCAGTCCAAGGAGTCAGTTGCATTATCAAAGTTGGAGGAGAGGGGTGGTGTAAACTCCAGATTGATCTGGAAGCCACTCTGCTGCCTGTGGATACAGACTGCCCAGCTTGCAGCATGAATTCCTGGAGTCTAGTAGCTGGAAGGTCAGTGTGAACTCACAACATCCTGATCTTTACCATAGAGTCATTCCAGGAAGTGAGGGGGTGACATCACTGAAGCTACTTCATGCAGAAGGTGATGCAACACAAGGATCTCCAAGGCACCAATAAAACTGGCACTGAGTGCCAGATAGTCCACTATAAACCTCCTTCACCTTTAGATAAGATGTATATGATGTGTGATCATGTCAGTGAAAGATCTCAAAGCACGTCACTTCTAGAGTACATATGAACATCTAAAATTGATGGACAGGAAAGGACCAGTTGGTCCATCAAGCCTACCCCAAACGCAGGATGCCTGGTCCATCATGGTTAGATGCTTTGAGAGCACCCCGCAGTTATGTAACTTCCTGGGAGAGGCAGTGAACCATTATTCCCCGACTCCCTCAGGTAATTGAAAGCAGCCGAGGAGATCACATTGAAGCAGTGGCTGCTGTTACATAAACGAATTGCAGCTAATCTTCCCCACCAATGTCAGACAGTGTGGTGAATGATCCAATCGCTTATTTTTTGATAGTATTGGTTGAGGGAGGAATCATAATGAGGGCGATGACAAAAACAACAATATTGCATTCATATGGTGCTTTTAATGTTGAAAAAAATCCCAAGCTACTTCACAGAAGTGTAATCAGTCAACAATTTACATTGAGCCAAGGAAGGAGATAATAGTGTTGGTGACCTAACGAATGAGGCAGGTTTTGAGGAGGACCTTTCCCTCTGTTCCTGCATCCCCTTTAGAATTATACACTTTAGTTTATCTCGTCTATCCATTCCAACAACTTGTCTATGTCCTTTTGAAGTTCGATACATTATCCTCCTCAGTTCACAATGCTTCCTAGTTTCATCTAATCTGCAGACTCTGAATTTGTGCCCTGTATACCAAGGTCTAGGTCATTAATACATATCAGGAAAAGCAAGGGTCTCAACACGGCTAACCTTCCTCTAGCCGAAAGAAAAACATCCATTAACCACTGCTGTTTGTTTCCTGCCACTCAGCCAATTCCGTATCCGTGTTACTACCGTCTCTTTTATTCCAAGAGCTTTAACTTTGCTCACAAGTCTCTGTGTGACACTGTATCAAATGCCTTCTGGAAGTCCATGTACACCACATCAGCAGCATTGCCCTCATCAACCCTCTCTGTTTCCTCCTCAAAAAACTCCAGCAAGTTAGTTAAACCTGATTTTCTCTGAAGAAACCCATACTGGCTTTCCTTAATTAACCCACATTTGTTCATGTGACAATTAATTTTGTCCCAAGTTATTATTTCTAGAAGTTTCCCCACCGCCGAAGTGAAACTGACTGGCCTATAGTTGCTGGACTTATCTTTGCAGCCTATTTTGGACAAGGGTGGAACATTTGCAATTCTCCAGTCCTCTGGAACCACCACCAAGTCTAAGCAAGGCTAAAAAACTATGGTTAGTGCCTCCACAATTTCAACCCTCACTTCCCTTAGCACTATAAACTGTACACATGAATAGAGATCAGAGCTCAGGCTCTGGGTTGATTATCCAGAGAGTTTTTCATGTCAGCTGGGTGACATATAGGATTTACCACCCTACAGACTGGTGTAAAGATGGTTACGGTCATAAAATGTGTTCCTGTTGCAGCCTAGTGGATTATAAACCAGCCTGTAAAGCGTTATACTACCACCCACTACTTCAAAACGAAAAGTATGAAGATACAAAAACGATAATTTTAAACATGTTGTAACTGATTTTCATGTATCTAGTTTCTTGGATTGTCGAACTGGGAGCTTCAAGGCTCAAAGTTCAGGCCAATTTACCTATCAACCTGCCAGTCATTGGCTGTGGGAGGAAACTGGAGCACCTGGTGGAAACCCTCACAGTCACAGGGAGAACTTGCAAACTCCACAGAGGTAGTACTCAGAACTGAACCTAGGCCACTAGAGATATAAGGCTATGGTGCTAACCACTGCGCCACTGTGCCATCCAGCATATTACCCCAAATCCCATGCACTTTAATTTTGCTTACTTACCTATGTGGGGCTTTATCAAAAGCTTTCTGAAAGTCCAAATACACCACATCCACTGATTCTCCCTTATCCACTCTCCTAGTAACATCCAGTTTGTCAAACATGATTTTCTCTTCATAAATCCATGTTGACTCAGCCCATTATTTTCTAAGTGTCCAGTAATCACATCCTTTAAAACAGATTCGAGTATTTTCCCTTCTACTGACATCAGGCGGTGTTTCATTAACGGGGAGGGGGTTGAACGCCCGCCCGAGGGGCACGTGCTCCATCTCCGCCAACAACGGCTGGAGCCACCGCACAGGTGCCATTTTTAAAGGGCTTCAGGATTTTATTTAAATTTTTAAAGCCACAGATTTATGAAATGATTTGAAAAAAATTGAGGCGCAGTGGTTAGCACCACAGCCTCACAGCTCCAGCGACCCGGGTTCAATTCTGGGTACTGCCTGTGTGGAGTTTGCAAGTTCTCCCTGTGACCACGTGGGTTTTCATCGGGTGCTCCGGTTTCCTCCCACAGCCAAAGACCTGCAGGTTGATAGGTAAATTGGCCATTATAAATTGTCCCAAGTATAGGTAGATGGTAGGGGAAGGTGGGAATGTGGTAGGAATATGGGATGAATGTAGGATTACTATAAATGGGTGGTAGATGATCAGCACAGACTCGGTGGGCTAAAGGGCCTGTTTCAGTGCTGTATCTCGAAACTAAACTAAACATCCAATCCCCTCTCCTCCCCACTCAATGAATAAGCACTTCATTATTTTTCATGCCCCCCAAAAAATGTAAATTCTCCATCCCCACTGGCAGGAACATTGGTGTGGGACCGCTGTCACCACAAGGTAAGTCATTATTCTGCAAGTGTAATTAATATACATATGTTAATGATGGTTTTTCTGATGAGCAGTGGGGGAGGGGGGTTGGGAGGGGCTACCCCGAGGCCTCAACGGCACTGGTAAAATGGGGCGAGGCCTTTCCGGCGTCAAGGCCTGTGGTTGGTCTCTCCCTGAAGGATTTTCCAGGACCTCCTGACACAACCCCCGATGTTGAGGGGTCAGTAAAATTCAGCCCAACAAGACTGTAGTTCCCCATTTTCTCTCTCTCTTCTTGCTTAAACAGTGGAGTTACATTTGCAATCTGCAGGCACCATTGCTGAATTTTGTAATTTTGAAAGATGATCAGCAAATCATCCACTATCTCTGTCGAGATCTTTTTCAACACTTTGGGGTGAAGTTCATCGGGTCCCGTGGATTTATCAACTTTCAATCCCATTACTTTCTCCAATACTACTTTTTTACGAATTGTAATTTCTTTCAGTTCCTCATTCTCAATAGTCCCTTGGATCTCAATTATTTCAGGGAGACCTCTTGTACCGACTCCAGGAAGACAGATACAAAGTAATTATTTAGCTTCTCTGCCATTTCTCTACTTCCCATTCTAAATTCTCCTGTCTCTGCCTGTCATGGAACCACAATTGTGGAGGTGTGGAGGGAAGGGGGGCATGAAGTGCAGAGGTGGGGGTCCAAGGACTTCGAGCATTTCCCAGCCCAGGTCCTCCGTGGGCCAGAGGTTGCCCACGGCGGGGAGACCCCCAGCAAACCTGCAGGGAAGGTGCTTTCCATTACTGGTAGTGCGGCGACCAGAATTGTACGCAATATTCTAAGTGTGGCCGAACTAAGGTTCTGTACAGCTGCAACATGACTTTTCAATTTTTATACTCTATGCCCCGACCGATGAACAAGCATGCCGTATGCCTTCTTGACTACCTTATCCACCTGCGTTGCCACTTTCAGTGATCTGTGGACCTGTATGGCCAGATCTCTCTGCCTGTCAATACTCCTAAGGGTTCTGCCATTTACTGTACACTTCCCACCTGCATTAGACCTTCCAAAATGCATTACCTCACATTTGTCCGGATTAATCTCCATCTGCCATTTCTCCGCCCAAGTCTCCAACCGATCTATATCCTGCTGTATCCTCTGACAATCCTCATCATTATCCGCAACTCCACCAACCTTTGTGTCGTCCGCAAACATACTAATCAGACCAGCTACATTTTCCTCCAAATCATTCATATATACTACAAACAGCAAAGGTCCCAGCACTGATCCCTGCGGAACACCACTAGTCACATCCCTCCATTCAGAAAAGCACCCTTCCACTGCTACCCTCTGTCTTCCAATAACGAGCCAGTTCTGTATCCATCTTGCCAGTTCCCCTCTGATCCCGTGTGACTTCACCTTTTGTACCAGTCTGCCATAAGGGACCTTGTCAAAGGCTTCACTAAAGTCCATATAGACAACATCCACCGACCTTCCCTCATCAATCATCTTCGTCACTTCCTCAAAAAACTCAATCAAATTAGTGAGACATGACCTCCCCTTCACAAAACCATGCTGCCTCTCGCTAATAAGTTTGTTTGTTTCCAAATGGGACTAAATCCTGTCCCGAAGAATCCTCTCTAATAATTTCCCTCCAACTTATGTCAGGCTCACCGGCCTATAATTTCCTGGATTATCCTTGCTACCCTTCTTAAACAAAGGAACAACATTGGCTAGTCTCCAGTCCTCTGGGACCTCATATGTAGCCAATGAGGATACAAAGATTTCTGTCAAGGTCACAGCAATTTCTTCCCTTGCCTCCCTCAGTATTCTGGGGTAGATCCCATCAGGCCCTGGGGACTTATCTACCTTAATGTTTTTCAAGACGCCCAACACCACCTCCTTTTTGATAACGACATGACCCAGACTATCTACACTCCCTTCCCTAGACTCATCATCCACCAAGTCCTTCTCTTTGGTGAATACTGATGCAAAGTACTCATTTAGTACCTCGCCCATTTTGTCTGGCTCCATGCATAGATTCCCTCCTCTGTCCTTGAGTGGGCCAAACCTTTCCCTGGTTACCCTCTTGCTCTTTATATACATATAAAAAGCCTTGGGATTCTCTGTTTGCCAATGACTTTCCATGACCCCTTTTAGCCCTCCTGTCTCCTTGCTTAAGTTCCTTCCTACTGTCTTTATATTCCTCAAGGGCTTCGTCTGTTCCTAGCCTTCTTGGCCTTACGAATGCTTCCTTTTTCTTTTTGACTAAGCTCACAATATCCCTCGTTATCCAAGGCTCCCGAAACTTGCCAAACTTATCCTTCACCCTCACAGGAACATGCTGGTCCTGGATTCTAATCAACTGACGTTTGAACGACTCCCACATGTCAGATGTTGATTTACCCTCAAACAGCCGCCCCCAATCTAAATTCTTCAGTTCCTGCCTAATATTGTTAGAATTAGCCTTCCCCCAATTTAGCACCTTCACCGAAGGACTACTCTTATTCTTATCCACAAGTACCTTAAAACTTACAGAATTCTGATCACTGTTCCCGAAATGGTCCCCTCCTGAAACCTCGACCACCTGGCCCGGTTCATTCCCCAATACCAGGTCCAGTACAGCCCCTTCCCTAGTCGGATTATCTACATACTGTTTCAAGAAGCCCTCCTGGATGATCCTTACAAATTGTGCCCCATCCAAGCCCCGAGCACTAAGTGAGTCCCAGTCAATGTAGGGGAGGTTAAAATCACCCACCACTACAACCCTGTTACCTTTACATCTTTCCAAAATCTGTCTACATATCTGCTCCTCTATCTCCCGCTGGCTATTGGGAGGCCTGCAGTAAACCCCCAACATTGTGACTGCACTCTTCCTATTCCTGAGCTCTACCCATATTGCCTCGCTGCATGACCCCTTCGAGGTGTCCTCCTGCAGTACAGCTGTGATATTGTCCTTAACCAGTAATGCAACCCCCCCACCCCTTTTACATCCCCCTCTATCCCACTTGAAGCATCAAAATCCAATCCTGTCCTTCCTTCAACCAAGTCTCTGTAATAGCAACAACATCATATTTCCAAGTACTAATCCAAGCTCTACGTTCATCTACCTTACCTGTTATACTACTTGCATTGAAACAAATGCACTTCAGACCACCAGTCCCGCTGTTTTCAGCAACATCTCCCTGCCTGCTCTTCCTCTTAGTCTTACTGGCCTTATTTACTAGTTCCCCCTCAGTTATTTCACCTGCTGTCCTACTGCTCTGGTTCCCACCCCCTTGCCACACTAGTTTAAACCCTCCCAAGTGACGCTAGCAAACCTCGCCACCAGGATATTTGTGCCCCTCCAGTTTAGATGCAACCCGTCCTTCTTGTACAGGTCCCATCTGTCCCTGAAGAGATCCCAATGGTCCAGATATCTGAAACTCTCCCTTCTACACCAGCTTTTCAGCCATGTGTTTAGCTGCACTATCTTCCTATTTCTAGCCTCACTGGCACGCGGCACAGGGAGTAATCCCAAGATTACAACACTACTGGTCCTGTTTTTTTAATTTACTGCCTAATTCCCTGAACTCCCCCTGCAGGACCTCACCACTCTTCCTGCCTATGTCGTTGGTACCGATGTGCACCACAGCCTCTGGCTGTTCACCCTCCCCCTTCAGAATGCCCCCTGTACGTTCAGAGACATCCTTGACCCTGGCACCAGGGAGGCAACATACCATCCTGGAGTCTCTTTCACGTCCACAGAAGTGCCTATCTGTGCCCCTGACTATCGAGTCCCCTATAACTATTGCTCTTCTGCGCTTTGTCCCTCCCTGCTGAACAACAGTGCCAGCCGTGGTGCCACTGCTCTGGCTGCTGCTGTTTTCCCCTGATAGGCCATCCCCCCCCAACAGTATCCAAAACGGTATACTTGTTAGAGAGGGAGATAGCCACAGGGGATTCCTGCACTGACTGCCTGCCCCTTCTAGCGGTCACCCATCTATCTGCCTGCACCTTGGGTGTAACCACTTCTCTAAAACTCCTGTCTTTGACGCTTTCCGCCACCTTCATGCTCCTAAGTGCATCCAATTGCTGCTCTAACTGATCCATGCGGTCTTTGAGGAGCTGCAACTGGGTACACTTCCTGCAGATGTAGTCGCCTGGAACGCTGGAAGCGTCACGGACCTCCCACATCTCACAGCTGAAGCACTTTACCCCTCAAACTGACATTTCTATCACTAATTAATAAATTAAATTAAAATAAATATTTATTAAATCCTTACTAAATTAAGTTACAATTAACTATATGGTACCGAGCACTAGATTTCTACTATAAATATTAAATGCTAACTAGAGTACTCTACTCCCTCTGCTTTAGTTACTCGTTTGCTTATGATTTACTAAATTAGTAATTATTACTTATTAAAAGGGCTATTATAGACAAAATTATGGAGAAATAGATTGGGACCAGACTTGTTTGAGGATCTGTATTTGTTTGAGGAGCTGTATTTGTTTGAGGATCTGTATTTGTTTGAGGAGCTGTATTTGTTTGAGGGGCTGTATTTGTTTGAGGATCTGTATTTGTTTGAGGATCTGTATTTGTTTGAGGATCTGTATTTGTTTGAGGATCTGTATTTGTTTGAGGATCTGTATTTGTTTGAGGGGCTGTATTTGTTTGAGGATCTGTATTTGTTTGAGGATCTGTATTTGTTTGAGGATCTGTATTTGTTTGAGGATCTGTATTTGTTTGAGAGGCTGTATTTGTTTGAGGATCTGTATTTGTTTGAGGATCTGTATTTGTTTGAGGATCTGTATTTGTTTGAGGATCTGTATTTGTTTGAGAATCTGTATTTGTTTGAGAGGCTGTATTTGTTTGAGGATCTGTATTTGTTTGAGGATCTGAATTTGTTTGAGGGGCTGTATTTGTTTGAGGATCTGTATTTGTTTGAGGATCTGTATTTGTTTGAGGATCTGTATTTGTTTGAGGATCTGAATTTGTTTGAGGGGCTGTATTTGTTTGAGGATCTGTATTTGTTTGAGGATCTGTATTTGTTTGAGGATCTGTATTTGTTTGAGGAGCTGCATTTGTTTGAGGAGCTGTATTTGTTTGAGGGGCTGTATTTGTTTGAGGAGCTGTATTTGTTTGAGGAGCTGTATTTGTTTGAGGAGCTGGATTTGTTTGAGAGGCTGTATTTGTTTGAGGATCTGCATTTGTTTGAGGATCTGTATTTGTTTGAGGATCTGTATTTGTTTGACGGGCTGTATTTGTTTGAGAGGCTGTATTTGTTTGAGGAGCTGTATTTGTTTGAGGGGCTGTATTTGTTTGAGGGGCTGTATTTGTTTGAGAGGCTGTATATGTTTGAGGGGCTGTATTTGTTTGAGGGGCTGTATTTGTTTGAGAGGCTGTATTTGTTTGAGGGGCTGTATTTGTTTGAGGGGCTGTATTTGTTTGAGAGGCTGTATTTGTTTGAGGGGCTGTATTTCTTTGAGGGGCTGTATTTGTTTGAGAGGCTGTATTTGTTTGAGAGGCTGTATTTGTTTGAGGGGCTGTATTTGTTTGAGAGGCTGTATTTGTTTGAGGGGCTGTATTTGTTTGAGGGGCTGTATTTGTTTGAGAGGCTGTATTTGTTTGAGGGGCTGTATTTGTTTGAGGGGCTGTATTTGTTTGAGAGGCTGTATTTGTTTGAGGGGCTGTATTTGTTTGAGAGGCTGTATTTGTTTGAGAGGCTGTATTTGTTTGAGGGGCTGTATTTGTTTGAGAGGCTGTATTTGTTTGAGAGGCTGTATTTGTTTGAGGGGCTGTATTTGTTTGAGGGGCTGTATTTGTTTGAGAGGATGTATTAGTTTGTGGGACTGTATTTGTTTGAGGGGCTGTATTTGTTTGAGAGGCTGTATTAGTTTGTGGGACTGTATTTGTTTGAGAGGCTGTATTTGTTTGAGAGGGTGTATTTGTTTGAGAGGCTGTATTAGTTTGTGGGACTGTATTTGTTTGAGAGGCTGTATTTGTTTGAGGGGCTGTATTTGTTTGAGAGGCTGTATTTGTTTGAGAGGCTGTATTAGTTTGTGGGACTGTATTTGTTTGAGGGGCTGTATTTGTTTGAGAGGCTGTATTAGTTTGTGGGACTGTATTTGTTTGAGAGGCTGTATTTGTTTGAGAGGCTGTATTTGTTTGAGGGGCTGTATTTGTTTGAGAGGCTGTATTTGTTTGAGAGGCTGTATTAGTTTGTGGGACTGTATTTGTTTGAGGGGCTGTATTTGTTTGAGAGACTGTATTTGTTTGAGGATCTGTATTTGTTTGAGGATCTGTATTTGTTTGAGGATCTGTATTTGTTTGAGGATCTGTATTTGTTTGAGGATCTGTATTTGTTTGAGGATCTGTATTTGTTTGAGGATCTGTATTTGTTTGAGAGGCTGTATTTGTTTGAGGATCTGTATTTGTTTGAGGATCTGTATTTGTTTGAGGATCTGTATTTGTTTGAGGATCTGTATTTGTTTGAGAATATGTATTTGTTTGAGAGGCTGTATTTGTTTGAGGATCTGTATTTGTTTGAGGATCTGAATTTGTTTGAGGGGCTGTATTTGTTTGAGGATCTGTATTTGTTTGAGGATCTGTATTTGTTTGAGGATCTGTATTTGTTTGAGGATCTGAATTTGTTTGAGGGGCTGTATTTGTTTGAGGATCTGTATTTGTTTGAGGATCTGTATTTGTTTGAGGATCTGTATTTGTTTGAGGAGCTGCATTTGTTTGAGGAGCTGTATTTGTTTGAGGGGCTGTATTTGTTTGAGGAGCTGTATTTGTTTGAGGAGCTGTATTTGTTTGAGGAGCTGGATTTGTTTGAGAGGCTGTATTTGTTTGAGGATCTGCATTTGTTTGAGGATCTGTATTTGTTTGAGGATCTGTATTTGTTTGACGGGCTGTATTTGTTTGAGAGGCTGTATTTGTTTGAGGAGCTGTATTTGTTTGAGGGGCTGTATTTGTTTGAGGGGCTGTATTTGTTTGAGAGGCTGTATATGTTTGAGGGGCTGTATTTGTTTGAGGGGCTGTATTTGTTTGAGAGGCTGTATTTGTTTGAGGGGCTGTATTTGTTTGAGGGGCTGTATTTGTTTGAGAGGCTGTATTTGTTTGAGGGGCTGTATTTGTTTGAGGGGCTGTATTTGTTTGAGAGGCTGTATTTGTTTGAGAGGCTGTATTTGTTTGAGGGGCTGTATTTGTTTGAGAGGCTGTATTTGTTTGAGGGGCTGTATTTGTTTGAGGGGCTGTATTTGTTTGAGAGGCTGTATTTGTTTGAGGGGCTGTATTTGTTTGAGGGGCTGTATTTGTTTGAGAGGCTGTATTTGTTTGAGGGGCTGTATTTGTTTGAGAGGCTGTATTTGTTTGAGAGGCTGTATTTGTTTGAGGGGCTGTATTTGTTTGAGAGGCTGTATTTGTTTGAGAGGCTGTATTTGTTTGAGGGGCTGTATTTGTTTGAGGGGCTGTATTTGTTTGAGAGGATGTATTAGTTTGTGGGACTGTATTTGTTTGAGGGGCTGTATTTGTTTGAGAGGCTGTATTAGTTTGTGGGACTGTATTTGTTTGAGAGGCTGTATTTGTTTGAGAGGGTGTATTTGTTTGAGAGGCTGTATTAGTTTGTGGGACTGTATTTGTTTGAGAGGCTGTATTTGTTTGACGGGCTGTATTTGTTTGAGAGGCTGTATTTGTTTGAGAGTTTGTATTAGTTTGTGGGACTGTATTTGTTTGAGGGGCTGTATTTGTTTGAGAGGCTGTATTAGTTTGTGGGACTGTATTTGTTTGAGAGGCTGTATTTGTTTGAGGGGCTGTATTTGTTTGAGAGGCTGTATTTGTTTGAGAGGCTGTATTAGTTTGTGGGACTGTATTTGTTTGAGGGGCTGTATTTGTTTGAGAGGCTGTATTTGTTTGAGGGGCTGTATTTGTTTGAGAGGCTGTATTTGTTTGAGGGGCTGTATTTGTTTGACGGGCTGTATTTGTTTGAGAGGCTGTATTTGTTTGAGGGGCTGTATTTGATTGAGGGGCTGTATTTGTTTGAGAGGCTGTATTAGTTTGTGGGACTGTATTTGTTTGAGGGGCTGTATTTGTTTGAGAGGCTGTATTAGTTTGTGGGACTGTATTTGTTTGAGAGGCTGTATTTGTTTGAGGGGCTGTATTTGTTTGAGAATCTGTATTTGTTTGAGGATCTGTATTTGTTTGAGGGGCTGTATTTGTTTGAGAGGCCGTATTTGTTTGAGAGGCTGTATTTGTTTGAGGGGCTGTATTTGTTTGAGGGACTGTATTTGTTTGAGAGGCTGTATTTGTTTGAGGGGCTGTATTTGTTTGAGGGGCTGTATTTGTTTGAGAGGCTGTATTTGTTTGAGAGGCTGTATTTGTTTGAGGGGCTGTATTTGTTTGAGAGGCTGTATTTGTTTGAGAGGCTGTATTTGTTTGTGGGACTGTATTTGTTTGAGGGGCTGTATTTGTTTGAGAGGCTGTATTTGTTTGAGAGGCTGTATTAGTTTGTGGGACTGTATTTGTTTGAGGGGCTGTATTTGTTTGAGAGGCTGTATTTGTTTGTGGGACTGTATTTGTTTGAGAGACTGTATTTGTTTGAGAGGCTGTATTTGTTTGAGAGGCTCTATTAGTTTGTGGGACTGTATTTGTTTGAGAGGCTGTATTTGTTTGAGGGGCTGTATTTGTTTGAGAGGCTGTATTTGTTTGAGAGGCTGTATTAGTTTGTGGGACTGTATTTGTTTGAGGGGCTGTATTTGTTTGAGAGGCTGTATTAGTTTGTGGGACTGTATTTGTTTGAGAGGCTGTATTTGTTTGAGAGGCTGTATTTGTTTGAGGGGCTGTATTTGTTTGAGAGGCTGTATTTGTTTGAGAGGCTGTATTAGTTTGTGGGACTGTATTTGTTTGAGGGGCTGTATTTGTTTGAGAGGCTGTATTAGTTTGTGGGACTGTATTTGTTTGAGAGGCTGTATTTGTTTGAGGGGCTGTATTTGTTTGAGGGGCTGTATTTGTTTGAGGGGCTGTATTTGTTTGAGGGGCTGTATTTGTTTGAGAGGCTGTATTAGTTTGTGGGACTGTATTTGTTTGAGAGGCTGTATTTGTTAGAGGGGCTGTATTTGTTTGAGAGGCTGTATTTGTTTGAGGGGCTGTATTTGTTTGAGGGGCTGTATTTGTTTGAGAGGCTGTATTTGTTTGAGGGGCTGTATTTCTTTGAGGGGCTGTATTTGTTTGAGAGGCTGTATTTGTTTGAGAGGCTGTATTTGTTTGAGGGGCTGTATTTGTTTGAGAGGCTGTATTTGTTTGAGGGGCTGTATTTGTTTGAGGGGCTGTATTTGTTTGAGAGGCTGTATTTGTTTGAGGGGCTGTATTTGTTTGAGGGGCTGTATTTGTTTGAGAGGCTGTATTTGTTTGAGGGGCTGTATTTGTTTGAGAGGCTGTATTTGTTTGAGAGGCTGTATTTGTTTGAGGGGCTGTATTTGTTTGAGAGGCTGTATTTGTTTGAGAGGCTGTATTTGTTTGAGGGGCTGTATTTGTTTGAGGGGCTGTATTTGTTTGAGAGGATGTATTAGTTTGTGGGACTGTATTTGTTTGAGGGGCTGTATTTGTTTGAGAGGCTGTATTAGTTTGTGGGACTGTATTTGTTTGAGAGGCTGTATTTGTTTGAGAGGGTGTATTTGTTTGAGAGGCTGTATTAGTTTGTGGGACTGTATTTGTTTGAGAGGCTGTATTTGTTTGAGGGGCTGTATTTGTTTGAGAGGCTGTATTTGTTTGAGAGGCTGTATTAGTTTGTGGGACTGTATTTGTTTGAGGGGCTGTATTTGTTTGAGAGGCTGTATTAGTTTGTGGGACTGTATTTGTTTGAGAGGCTGTATTTGTTTGAGAGGCTGTATTTGTTTGAGGGGCTGTATTTGTTTGAGAGGCTGTATTTGTTTGAGAGGCTGTATTAGTTTGTGGGACTGTATTTGTTTGAGGGGCTGTATTTGTTTGAGAGACTGTATTTGTTTGAGGATCTGTATTTGTTTGAGGATCTGTATTTGTTTGAGGATCTGTATTTGTTTGAGGATCTGTATTTGTTTGAGGATCTGTATTTGTTTGAGGATCTGTATTTGTTTGAGGATCTGTATTTGTTTGAGAGGCTGTATTTGTTTGAGGATCTGTATTTGTTTGAGGATCTGTATTTGTTTGAGGATCTGTATTTGTTTGAGGATCTGTATTTGTTTGAGAATCTGTATTTGTTTGAGAGGCTGTATTTGTTTGAGGATCTGTATTTGTTTGAGGATCTGAATTTGTTTGAGGGGCTGTATTTGTTTGAGGATCTGTATTTGTTTGAGGATCTGTATTTGTTTGAGGATCTGTATTTGTTTGAGGATCTGAATTTGTTTGAGGGGCTGTATTTGTTTGAGGATCTGTATTTGTTTGAGGATCTGTATTTGTTTGAGGATCTGTATTTGTTTGAGGAGCTGCATTTGTTTGAGGAGCTGTATTTGTTTGAGGGGCTGTATTTGTTTGAGGAGCTGTATTTGTTTGAGGAGCTGTATTTGTTTGAGGAGCTGGATTTGTTTGAGAGGCTGTATTTGTTTGAGGATCTGCATTTGTTTGAGGATCTGTATTTGTTTGAGGATCTGTATTTGTTTGACGGGCTGTATTTGTTTGAGAGGCTGTATTTGTTTGAGGAGCTGTATTTGTTTGAGGGGCTGTATTTGTTTGAGGGGCTGTATTTGTTTGAGAGGCTGTATATGTTTGAGGGGCTGTATTTGTTTGAGGGGCTGTATTTGTTTGAGAGGCTGTATTTGTTTGAGGGGCTGTATTTGTTTGAGGGGCTGTATTTGTTTGAGAGGCTGTATTTGTTTGAGGGGCTGTATTTGTTTGAGGGGCTGTATTTGTTTGAGAGGCTGTATTTGTTTGAGAGGCTGTATTTGTTTGAGGGGCTGTATTTGTTTGAGAGGCTGTATTTGTTTGAGGGGCTGTATTTGTTTGAGGGGCTGTATTTGTTTGAGAGGCTGTATTTGTTTGAGGGGCTGTATTTGTTTGAGGGGCTGTATTTGTTTGAGAGGCTGTATTTGTTTGAGGGGCTGTATTTGTTTGAGAGGCTGTATTTGTTTGAGAGGCTGTATTTGTTTGAGGGGCTGTATTTGTTTGAGAGGCTGTATTTGTTTGAGAGGCTGTATTTGTTTGAGGGGCTGTATTTGTTTGAGGGGCTGTATTTGTTTGAGAGGATGTATTAGTTTGTGGGACTGTATTTGTTTGAGGGGCTGTATTTGTTTGAGAGGCTGTATTAGTTTGTGGGACTGTATTTGTTTGAGAGGCTGTATTTGTTTGAGAGGGTGTATTTGTTTGAGAGGCTGTATTAGTTTGTGGGACTGTATTTGTTTGAGAGGCTGTATTTGTTTGACGGGCTGTATTTGTTTGAGAGGCTGTATTTGTTTGAGAGTTTGTATTAGTTTGTGGGACTGTATTTGTTTGAGGGGCTGTATTTGTTTGAGAGGCTGTATTAGTTTGTGGGACTGTATTTGTTTGAGAGGCTGTATTTGTTTGAGGGGCTGTATTTGTTTGAGAGGCTGTATTTGTTTGAGAGGCTGTATTAGTTTGTGGGACTGTATTTGTTTGAGGGGCTGTATTTGTTTGAGAGGCTGTATTTGTTTGAGGGGCTGTATTTGTTTGAGAGGCTGTATTTGTTTGAGGGGCTGTATTTGTTTGACGGGCTGTATTTGTTTGAGAGGCTGTATTTGTTTGAGGGGCTGTATTTGATTGAGGGGCTGTATTTGTTTGAGAGGCTGTATTAGTTTGTGGGACTGTATTTGTTTGAGGGGCTGTATTTGTTTGAGAGGCTGTATTAGTTTGTGGGACTGTATTTGTTTGAGAGGCTGTATTTGTTTGAGGGGCTGTATTTGTTTGAGAATCTGTATTTGTTTGAGGATCTGTATTTGTTTGAGGGGCTGTATTTGTTTGAGAGGCCGTATTTGTTTGAGAGGCTGTATTTGTTTGAGGGGCTGTATTTGTTTGAGGGACTGTATTTGTTTGAGAGGCTGTATTTGTTTGAGGGGCTGTATTTGTTTGAGGGGCTGTATTTGTTTGAGAGGCTGTATTTGTTTGAGAGGCTGTATTTGTTTGAGGGGCTGTATTTGTTTGAGAGGCTGTATTTGTTTGAGAGGCTGTATTTGTTTGTGGGACTGTATTTGTTTGAGGGGCTGTATTTGTTTGAGAGGCTGTATTTGTTTGAGAGGCTGTATTAGTTTGTGGGACTGTATTTGTTTGAGGGGCTGTATTTGTTTGAGAGGCTGTATTTGTTTGTGGGACTGTATTTGTTTGAGAGACTGTATTTGTTTGAGAGGCTGTATTTGTTTGAGAGGCTCTATTAGTTTGTGGGACTGTATTTGTTTGAGAGGCTGTATTTGTTTGAGGGGCTGTATTTGTTTGAGAGGCTGTATTTGTTTGAGAGGCTGTATTAGTTTGTGGGACTGTATTTGTTTGAGGGGCTGTATTTGTTTGAGAGGCTGTATTAGTTTGTGGGACTGTATTTGTTTGAGAGGCTGTATTTGTTTGAGAGGCTGTATTTGTTTGAGGGGCTGTATTTGTTTGAGAGGCTGTATTTGTTTGAGAGGCTGTATTAGTTTGTGGGACTGTATTTGTTTGAGGGGCTGTATTTGTTTGAGAGGCTGTATTAGTTTGTGGGACTGTATTTGTTTGAGAGGCTGTATTTGTTTGAGGGGCTGTATTTGTTTGAGGGGCTGTATTTGTTTGAGAGGCTGTATTAGTTTGTGGGACTGTATTTGTTTGAGAGGCTGTATTTGTTAGAGGGGCTGTATTTGTTTGAGGGGCTGTATTTGTTTGAGGATCTGTATTTGTTTGAGGGGCTGTATTTGTTTGAGAGGCTGTATTTGTTTGAGAGGCTGCATTTGTTTGAGGGGCTGTATTTGTTTGAGGGGCTGTATTTGTTTAAGAGGCTGTATTTGTTTGAAGATCTGTATTTGTTTGAGGGGCTGCATTTGTTTGAGGAGCTGTATTTGTTTGAGGGGCTGTATTTGTTTGAGAGGCTGTATTTGTTTGAGGGGCTGTATTTGTTTGAGAATCTGTATTTGTTTGAGAGTCTGTATTTGTTTGAGGATCTGTATTTGTTTGAGGATCTGTATTTGTTTGAGGGGCTGTATTTGTTTGAGGGGCTGTATTTGTTTGAGGGGCTGTATTTGTTTGAGGGGCTGTATTTGTTTGAGAGGCTGTATTTGTTTGAGAGGCTGTATTTGTTTGAGGGGCTGTATTTGTTTGAGGGGCTGTATTTGTTTGAGGGGCTGTATTTGTTTGAGAGGCTGTATTTGTTTGAGAGGCTGTATTTGTTTGAGGATCTGTATTATTTTTTGGGGCTCTATTAGTTTGTGGGATTGTATTTGTTTGAGAGGCTGTATTTGTTTGAGAGGCTGTATTTGTTTGAGGGGCTGTATTTGTTTGAGAGGCTGTATTTGTTTGTGGGACTGTATTTGTTTGAGAGACTGTATTTGTTTGAGAGGCTGTATTTGTTTGAGAGGCTGTATTAGTTTGTGGGACTGTATTTGTTTGAGAGGCTGTATTTGTTTGAGGGGCTGTATTTGTTTGAGAGGCTGTATTTGTTTGAGAGGCTGTATTAGTTTGTGGGACTGTATTTGTTTGAGGGGCTGTATTTGTTTGAGAGGCTGTATTAGTTTGTGGGACTGTATTTGTTTGAGAGGCTGTATTTGTTTGAGAGGCTGTATTTGTTTGAGGGGCTGTATTTGTTTGAGAGGCTGTATTTGTTTGAGAGGCTGTATTAGTTTGTGGGACTGTATTTGTTTGAGGGGCTGTATTTGTTTGAGAGGCTGTATTAGTTTGTGGGACTGTATTTGTTTGAGAGGCTGTATTTGTTTGAGGGGCTGTATTTGTTTGAGGGGCTGTATTTGTTTGAGAGGCTGTATTAGTTTTTGGGACTGTATTTGTTTGAGAGGCTGTATTTGTTAGAGGGGCTGTATTTGTTTGAGGGGCTGTATTTGTTTGAGGATCTGTATTTGTTTGAGGGGCTGTATTTGTTTGAGAGGCTGTATTTGTTTGAGAGGCTGCATTTGTTTGAGGGGCTGTATTTGTTTGAGGGGCTGTATTTGTTTAAGAGGCTGTATTTGTTTGAGGATCTGTATTTGTTTGAGGGGCTGTATTTGTTTGAGGAGCTGTATTTGTTTGAGGGGCTGTATTTGTTTGAGAGGCTGTATTTGTTTGAGGGGCTGTATTTGTTTGAGAATCTGTATTTGTTTGAGAGTCTGTATTTGTTTGAGGATCTGTATTTGTTTGAGGATCTGTATTTGTTTGAGGGGCTGTATTTGTTTGAGGGGCTGTATTTGTTTGAGGGGCTGTATTTGTTTGAGGGGCTGTATTTGTTTGAGGGGCTGTATTTGTTTGAGGGGCTGTATTTGTTTGAGAGGCTGTATTTGTTTGAGAGGCTGTATTTGTTTGAGGGGCTGTATTTGTTTGAGGGGCTGTATTTGTTTGAGGGGCTGTATTTGTTTGAGAGGCTGTATTTGTTTGAGAGGCTGTATTTGTTTGAGGATCTGTATTATTTTTTGGGGCTCTATTAGTTTGTGGGATTGTATTTGTTTGAGAGGCTGTATTTGTTTGAGAGGCTGTATTTGTTTGAGGGGCTGTATTTGTTTGAGAGGCTGTATTTGTTTGAGGGGCTGTATTTGTTTGAGGGGCTGTATTTGTTTGAGAGGCTGTATTTGTTTGAGAGGCTGTATTTGTTTGAGAGGCTGTATTTGTTTGAGGGGCTGTATTTGTTTGAGAGGCTGTATTAGTTTGTGGGACTGTATTTGTTTGAAAGGCTGTATTTGTTTGAGAGGCTGTATTTGTTTGAGGGGCTGTATTTGTTTGAGGGGCTGTATTTGTTTAAGGGGCTGTATTTGTTTAAGAGGCTGTATTTGTTTGAGGATCTGTATTTGTTTGAGAGGCTGTATTTGTTTGAGAGGCTGTATTTGTTTGAGCATCTGTATTTGTTTGAGAGGCTGTATTTGTTTGAGAGGCTGTATTTGTTTGAGGATCTGTATTTGTTTGAGAGGCTGTATTTGTTTAAGAGGCTGTATTTGTTTGAGGGTCTGTATTTGTTTGAGGGGCTGTATTTTTTTAAGGGGCTGTATTTGTTTGAGGATCTGTATTTGTTTGAGGGGCTGTATTTGTTTGAGGGGCTGTATTTGTTTAAGAGGCTGTATTTGTTTGAGGATCTGTATTTGTTTGAGAGGCTGTATTTGTTTGAGGATCTGTATTTGTTTGAGAGGCTGTATTTGTTTGAGAGGCTGTATTTATTGGAGGGGCTGTATTTGTTTAAGAGGCTGTCTTTGTTTGAGGATCTGTATTTGTTTGAGAGGCTGTATTTGTTTGAGAGGCTGTATTTGTTTGAGGATCTGTATTTGTTTGAGAGGCTGTATTTGTTTGAGAGGCTGTATTTGTTTGAGGATCTGTATTTGTTTGAGAGGCTGTCTTTGTTTGAGGATCTGTATTTGTTTGAGAGGCTGTATTTGTTTGAGGATCTGTATTTGTTTGAGGATCTGTATTTGTTTGAGAGGCTGTATTTGTTTGAGGGGCTGTATTTGTTTGAGGGGCTGTATTTGTTTGAGGGGCTGTATTATTTGTTGGGGCTCTATTAGTTTGTGGGACTGTATTTGTTTGAAAGGCTGTATTTGTTTGAGGGGCTGTATTTGTTTGAGGGGCTGTATTTGTTTGAGAGGCTGTATTTGTTTGAGGATCTGTATTTGTTTGAGGGGCTGTATTTGTTTGAGGAGCTGTATTTGTTTGAGGGGCTGTATTTGTTTGAGAGGCTGTATTTGTTTGAGAGGCTGTATTTGTTTGAGGGGCTGTATTTGTTTGAGGGGCTGTATTTGTTTAAGAGGCTGTATTTGTTTGAGGATCGGTATTTGTTTGAGGGGCTGTATTTGTTTGAGGAGCTGTATTTGTTTGAGGGGCTGTATTTGTTTGAGAGGCTGTATTTGTTTGAGGGGCTGTATTTGTTTGAGAGGCTGAATTTGTTTGAGGATCTGTATTTGTTTGAGGGGCTGTATTTGTTTGAGAGGCTGTATTTGTTTGAGGATCTGTATTTGTTTGAGGGGCTGTATTTGTTTGAGAGGCCGTATTTGTTTGAGGATCTGTATTTGTTTGAGGGGCTGTATTTGTTTGAGGGGCTGTATTTGTTTGAGAGGCTGTATTTGTTTGAGGATCTTTATTTGTTTGAGGGGCTGTATTTGTTTGAGGGGCTGTATTTGTTTGAGGGGCTGTATTTGTTTGAAAGGCTGTATTTGTTTGAGAGGCTGTATTTGTTTGAGGGACAGTATTTGTTTGAGGGGCTGTATTTGTTTGAGAGGCTGTATTTGTTTGAGGGGCTGTATTTGTTTGAGAGGCTGTATTTGTTTGAAAGGCTGTATTTGTTTGAGAGGCTGTATTTGTTTGAGGGACAGTATTTGTTTGAGGGGCTGTATTTGTTTGAGGGGCTGTATTTGTTTGAGGGGCTGTATTTGTTTGAGGGGCTGTATTGGTTTGAGAGGCTGTTTTTGTTTGAGAGGCTGTATTTTTTTGAGGGGCTGTATTTGTTTGAGAGGCTGTATTTGATTGAGAGGCTGTATTTGTTTGAAAGGCTGTATTTGTTTGAGAGGCTGTATTTGTTTGAGGGACAGTATTTTTTTGAGGGGCTGTATTTGTTTGAGGGACAGTATTTGTTTGAGGGGTTGTATTTGTTTGAGGGGCTGTATTTGTTTGAGGGGCTGTATTTGTTTGAGGGGCTGTATTTGTTTGAGGGGCTGTATTTGTTTGAGAGGCTGTATTTGTTTGAGAGGCTGTATTTGTTTGAGGGGCTTTATTTGTTTGAGAGGCTGTATTTGTTTGAAAGGCTGTATTTGTTTGAGAGGCTGTATTTGTTTGAGGGACAGTATTTGTTTGAGGGGCTGTATTTGTTTGAGGGGCTGTATTTGTTTGAGTGGCTGTATTTGTTTGAGAGGCTGTATTTGGTTGAGAGGCTGTATTTGTTTGAGGGGCTGTATTTGTTTGAGGGGCTGTATTTGTTTGAGAGGCTGTATTTGTTTGAGGGGCTGTATTTGTTTGTGGGGCTGTATTTGTTTGAGGGGCTGTATTTGTTTGAGGGGCTGTATTTGTTTGAGAGGCTGTATTTGTTTGAGGGGCTGTATTTGTTTGAGAGGCTGTATTTGTTTGAGGATCTGTATTTGTTTGAGGGGCTGTATTTGTTTGAGAGGCTGTATTTGTTTGAGGATCTGTATTTGTTTGAGGGGCTGTATTTGTTTGAGGAGCTGTATTTGTTTGAGGGGCTGTATTTGTTTGAGGGGCTGTATTTGTTTGAGGGGCTGTATTTGTTTGAGGGGCTGTATTTGTTTGAGAGGCTGTATTTGTTTGAGGGGCTGTATTTGTTTGAGGGGCTGTATTTGTTTAAGAGGCTATATTTGTTTGAGGATCTGTATTTGTTTGAGGGGCTGTATTTGTTTGAGGAGCTGTATTTGTTTGAGGGGCTGTATTTGTTTGACAGGCTGTATTTGTTTGAGTGGCTGTATTTGTTTGTGGGGCTGTATTTGTTTGAGGGGCTGTATTTGTTTAAGAGGCTGTATTTGTTTGAGGATCTGTATTTGTTTGAGGGGCTGTATTTGTTTGAGGAGCTGTATTTGTTTGAGGGGCTGTATTTGTTTGAGAGGCTGTATTTGTTTGAAGGGCTGTATTTGTTTGAGAGGCTGTATTTGTTTGAGGATCTGTATTTGTTTGAGGGGCTGTATTTGTTTGAGAGGCCGTATTTGTTTGAGGATCTGTATTTGTTTGAGGGGCTGTATTTGTTTGAGGGGCTGTATTTGTTTGAGAGGCTGTATTTGTTTGAGGATCTGTATTTGTTTGAGGGGCTGTATTTGTTTGAGGAGCTGTATTTGTTTGAGGGGCTGTATTTGTTTGAGAGGCTGTATTTGTTTGAGAGGCTGTATTTGTTTGAGGATCTGTATTTGTTTGAGGGGCTGTATTTGTTTGAGAGGCTGTATTTGTTTGAGGATCTGTATTTGTTTGAGGGGCTGTATTTGTTTGAGGGGCTGTATTTGTTTGAGAGGCTGTATTTGTTTGAGGATCTGTATTTGTTTGAGAGGCTGTATTTTTTTGAGGATCTGTATTTGTTTGAGGATCTGTATTTGTTTGAGGGGCTGTATTTGTTTGAGAGGCTGTATTTGTTTGAGGATCTGTATTTGTTTGAGGGGCTGTATTTGTTTGAGAGGCCGTATTTGTTTGAGGATCTGTATTTGTTTGAGGGGCTGTATTTGTTTGAGGGGCTGTATTTGTTTGAGAGGCTGTATTTGTTTGAGGATCTGTATTTGTTTGAGGGGCTGTATTTGTTTGAGGAGCTGTATTTGTTTGAGGGGCTGTATTTGTTTGAGAGGCTGTATTTGCTTGAGAGGCTGTATTTGTTTGAGGATCTGTATTTGTTTGAGGGGCTGTATTTGTTTGAGAGGCTGTATTTGTTTGAGGATCTGTATTTGTTTGAGGGGCTGTATTTGTTTGAGGGGCTGTATTTGTTTGAGGGGCTGTATTTGTTTGAAAGGCTGTATTTGTTTGAGAGGCTGTATTTGTTTGAGGGACAGTATTTGTTTGAGGGGCTGTATTTGTTTGAGAGGCTGTATTTGTTTGAGGGGCTGTATTTGTTTGAGTGGCTGTATTTGTTTGAGAGGCTGTATTTGTTTGAGGGGCTGTATTTGTTTGAAAGGCTGTATTTGTTTGAGAGGCTGTATTTGTTTGAGGGACAGTATTTGTTTGAGGGGCTGTGTTTGTTTGAGGGGCTGTATTTGTTTGAGTGGCTGTATTTGTTTGAGGGGCTGTATTTGTTTGAAAGGCTGTATTTGTTTGAGAGGCTGTATTTGTTTGAGGATCAGTATTATTTCGTGAGGCTCTATTAGTTTGAGGGACTGTATTTGTTTGAGAGGCTGTAGTTGTTTGAGAGGCTGTATTTGTTTGAGGGGCTGTATTTGTTTGAGGGGCTGTGTTTGTTTGAGGATCAGTATTATTTCGTGAGGCTCTATTAGTTTGAGGGACTGTATTTGTTTGAGAGGCTGTAGTTGTTTGAATGACTTTATGAAGTTGAGAATCTGTATGAGTTTGCTGGACTGTATCAGTTGAGGATATCTAGGCACCATTTCCTTTACTTATTTAACTGATTTTTCACAGTTAAAGTGAGCAGCCACATCCCAGAATATAGTATAACAACCCTGAGACAGCTCACTAACATTCGGAATTGAATTACTGAATGGGCACAGCAGAGTGAAAGTCATCACTGAATCAATATGAGAAATACAGATGTGTCTGATGGTGTTCAATGAACATCACAATTATTGAGAGAATAAAGCTTCTAATTATAATGAGTTAATTAATGTGATCTAAACCGTCCAATCTTTGGATTGTTCGAATTCAATCTCAGTGCTATATATATTTCATCACAACAGGGACTTAGCTCATCTGTCGTAATCTATTTGTTTAAAATCTAAAATATGCATATATATAGATTCATATGATGCAAGGTGCAACCTCAATATCCCCGTGGAGTTCCTGAAAAGTATAAATTTAAAGCTCTGGGACTGTACCGTTTCAGAGTTTAATACAGATAAATTGTGTGCAGCACATAGCTGACAAGTCAGTTCACACAGAAAATGCATCAACCAATTAACAGTATCCAGAAAATATACTTTATCATCCTTGCTGTTATTGGTGCTCCTGGTAAGTGACTATACCCACTGAGGCTGTGTAAATCTGTGTGTGAGCTGATATCTAGATTTGGTTTGTGACTGATAACGTTCCACATTTTTTTAGATTTTTTAGATTTAGAGATACAGCACTGAAACAGGCCCTTCGGCCCACCGAGTCTGTGCCGATCATCAACCACCCATTTATACTAATCCTACACTAATCCCATATTCCTATCACATCCCCACCTGTCCCTATATATTTCCCTACCACCTACCTATACTAGGGGCAATTTATAATGGCCAATTTACCTATCAACCTGCAAGTCTTTGGCATGTGGGAGGAAACCGGAGCACCCGGAGGAAACCCACGCAGACACAGGGAGAACTTGCAAACTCCGCACAGGCAGTACCCAGAATCGAACCCGGGTCCCTGGAGCTGTGAGGCTGCGGTGCTAACCACTGCGCCACTGTGCCGCCCTTAGGTCGACTTGTTATGCAGACACCTGATCAGCGAAATCATTTCATTAAGTTAGATATCTTGAATTATGTCTGCCGATTGATTACATAACCTCAACTGAAATTAAACCTCGGCTTGTATCTTACAGTCTTGCTGTATTATCAAGTTATTGTCTTGACCTAAACATTGTGTACCGGTTGAAAAAGACCATTTAGCACAAGCACATTTCTGAGGGAAGGTATTACTGGGAGCATCTGCAGAATTGTGTTGAGTGTGCGTCACTAACCCGAGGTGGAACATCTGATCGCAATGACTATGTATTACTGTGAGTATCTGTCACTGTCACTGTCACTATACCCACTGAGGCTGTGTAAATCTGTGTGTGAGCTGGTCTCTAGATTTCGTTTGTGACTGATGACGTGACACATTTGTCGACTTGTTATGCAGACACCCGATCAGTGAAATCATTTCATTAAGTCAAATATCTTGAATTATGTCTGCAGATTGATTACATAACCTTAACTGAAATTACCCCTCGGTTTGTATCTTACAGTCTTGCTATATTATCAAGTTATTGTCTTTACCTAAACATTGTGTACAGTTGAAAAAGACCATTGCTACAAAAGCAGGTCAGAGGCTAGGAATCCTGAGGCGAGTAACTCACCTCCTGACTCCCCAAAGCCTGTCCACCATCTGCAAGGCACAAGTCAGGAGTGTGATGGAATACTCTCCACTTGCCTGGATGGGTGCAGCTCCAACAACACTCAAGAAGCTCAACACCATCCAGGACAAAGCAGCCCACTTGATTGACACCCCTTCCACAAACATTCACTCCCTCCACCACCGACGCACAGTGGCAGCAGTGTGTACCATCTACAAGATGCACTGCAGCAATGCACCAGGGCTCCTTAGACAGCACCTTCCAAACCCGTGAACTAAACCAACTAGAAGGACAAGGGCAGCAAATACATGGGAATACCACCACCTGCAAGTTCCCCTCCACATCACACACCATCCTGACTTGGAACTATATCGCCGTTCCTTCACTGTCGCTGGATCAAAATCCTGGAACTCCCTTCCTAACAGCACTGCGGGTGTACCTACCCCACATGGACTGCAGCGGTTCAAGAAGGCAGCTCACCACCATCTTCTCAAGGGCAATTAGGGATGGGCAATAAATGCTGGCCTGGCCAGCGTCGCCCACATCCCATGAATGAATTAAAGAAAAATTAGCACAAGCACATTTCTGAGGGAAGGTATTAATGGGAGCATTTGTCACTGCAGAATTGTATTGAGTGTGCATCACTAACCGAGGTGGAACACTTGATCGCAATGACTATATATTACTGGGAGTATCTGTCACTGCAGAATTGTATTGAGTGTGCATCACTAACCGAGGTGGAACACTTGATCGCAATGACTATATATTACTGGGAGTATCTGTCACTGCAGAATTGTATTGAGTGTGCATCACTAACCGAGGTGGAACACTTGATCGCAATGACTATGTATTACTGCGAATATCTGTCACTGTAGAATTGCATTGAGTGTGGGTGACTAACCGGAGTGGAGCACCTGACCCCAGTGACTATGTATTACTGAGAGTACCTGTCATTGTAGAATTGTACTGAGTGTGGATCACTAACATGAGTGGAGCACCTGACCCCAGTGACTATGTATTACTGGGAGTACCTGTCACTGTAGAATTGCATTGAGTGTGGGTGACTAACAGGAGTGGAGCACCTGACCCCAGTGACTATGTATTACTGAGAGTACCTGTCATTGTAGAATTGTACTGAGTGTGGATCACTAACAGGAGTGGAGCACCTGACCCCAGTGACCATGTATTTCTGAGAATAGCTGCCATTGTAGAATTGTACTGAGTGTGGATCACTAACAGGAGTGGAGCACCTGACCCCAGTGACTATGTATTTCTGAGAATAGCTGCCATTGTAGAATTGCACTGAGTGTGGATCACTAACAGGAGTGGAGCACCTGACCCCAGTGACTATGTATTACTGAGAGTACCTGTCATTGTAGAATTGTACTGAGTGTGGATCACTAACAGGAGTGGAGCACCTGACCCCAGTGACTATGTATTACTGAGAGTACCTGTCATTGTAGAATTGTACTGAGTGTGGATCACTAACAGGAGTGGAGCACCTGACCCCAGTGACCATGTATTTCTGAGAATAGCTGCCATTGTAGAAATGTACTGAATGTGGGTCACTAACAGGAGTGGAACAAATGGGTTCTACTTTGAAATCATTCTATCAGGATCACTAATCTCTCCGCTCCAGGGAGTTTCCTCCAGAAAAACAAAAACAAGAGAACACAAGAAATAAGATAGAAGTAGATCCAATGTCCTATGGAGCCTGCTCCGACATTCAATACAATCATGGCTAATCTAGGGTTTAAACTTCACCTTCCTGCCCATTCACCATATCCCTTGATTCACTGTGAGACCAAAAATGTATCTATTCCAGCCTTAACTGTTTTCAATGATGGAACATCCACAACCCTCTGGTGTCGAAAATTCCAAGTATTCACAACCCTTTGAGTGAAATAATTTTTTTCTCATCTCAGAGCTAAATGACCTGTCCCTTATCCTGAGACTGTGCCCCCGTGTTTTAGATTCCCCGACCAGTGGAAAACCATCTTTCAGCTTTTACCCTCTCAGCCCCTTCAGAATCTTGCATGTTTCAATTAGATCGCCTCTCATTATTCTAAACTCCATAGAATACAGGCACAAATTACAGGCAGCCTTTCATCATAGCACAACCCCCTCAACTAGGGACCAAATTATTGAACCTTCTCTCTGTTGCCTCCAATGCAAGTATATCATTTCTTAAATATGGAGACCCAAACTGCAGACAGTATTCCAGATGTGATCTCACCACACACCTGTACAATTGTAACAAGATTTCTTTATTACTGTACTCTAATCCCATTGTAATAAAGGCCAACATGCCATTCGCCTTCCTAATTGCTTGCTTTATCTGTATGTGAACGCTTTGAGTTCCTTGTATGAATACACCCAAGTCTCTGAACATCGACACTTACAAGTTTCACACCTTTCCGAAAATATTCTGCCGTTATATCCTTATGACCTATGTGAATAACTTCTCACATCCCTACATATATTCCATTTGTCGTCTTGTTGCCCACTCAGTTAACCCGTCACGATCTCTTTGCAGCCTTTCTGTGTCCTCCCCATGTCTTACCTTTCCACCTAGCTTTATATAATCAGCAAACTTAGATACATTAATCGCTGTCTCTTCATCTAAGTCATCGATGTAGATTATAAATAGCTGAGACCCCCAGCACTGATCATTGCAGCACTCCACTATTCATTGCCTGCCAGCTTGAAAATGCCCCTTTTATGCCCACTGTTTGTTTCCTGTCCATTAACCAATCCTCTATCCACGCTCATATATTACCCCCAACTCCATGAGCCCTTATCTTGCCTCTTGAGCTTTTGTGAAGCACCTTTTCGAATGGCGTTTTGGAGATCCAGTTATACTACATCTACTGGTTCCTCTTTATCTACCCTACTGGTTACATGTTCAAATAACTCTCATCTGCCAAACAGGATCTCTGTTCAGTGAAACCACGTTGACTTGTTCTAATCATACTATGCTCTCCTAAGTGCATTGTTTAGACTTCCTTAACAATAGGTTCCTCCTTTCTTGAAAAGCAGTGTAACAGTTGCTAACTTCTAATCTGATGGAACAGTTTCAGAATCTAAGGAATTTTGGAAAATCGTAACCAGGACATCCACTAGCTCTGCAGATATCACTTTTAGAACCCCAGGGTGTAGGCCATCAGGTCCTGGAGATTTGTTGGATTTTAGTCCCTCCAGTTTCTCCAATACTTTTTCTCTGCTGATATTAATGCCCTTAATTTCCTCACTCTTTTTAGCGCGTGGTTATCGTCTATTTCTTGTGTGAATCTTATGTCTTCTACTGTGAAGACAGACATAACATTTTTGTTCAGTGCCTCCGTGTTTTATGAATGCAATCGGTGATGAAGGGGATGAATTTTGCTATTGGTTGAAAATGTTGTGTAGTAAGTATACACAGTGAAATACATTGATATTGCTCTGTTTCCTACGGAACTGCACCAACGGAAGCAGATGTTAACTATTTACTGACAGGTAAACTGCCGCACAGCACTGGTGCAGTATTCTAATCTTCTGCATAATGACTTATTCTTACTCGAAGTGTGGTGACTGCAAACACTGTCTGCTGCTGGTTAATCTCCTTCCCCAGCACTGTGCTGAGAATCTGTGGGTCATGGGTTCTGGATTTTGTTTTCTTATTGTTACACACGATGAACGTTTGGCTGTGGTTCGTGACTATTCCAATTCTGCAACAGATTAGGTTTTAACAGGTTTGTTCTTATTATGATTCCGAGTCTTTACAGATAATAACCTGCAGTGATCTCTGCCCTTTGCTCAGTGAGTATATGCCCCTGCGAGGAGAGACACCTATAACTAAGGAACAAATATTACATATAATCCATTGATCTGTCTGGCTGCAGCAAATAATATCATTAGTAAACTGTTAATTATGAAATAAACTGTGCAGTGATTCAATAAAGACACCACTTCAATATTGGTAATGTTATTGATGAATTGATGAATGGGATTTACAATCACAAGTGGCAAGATCACCTCCATGTATCCTCTCCCAAAACGATTTATTATGTTTACAGCCTTTATTAGGTAGCCCCTCAGCCTTCTCTTAGCTTGAGAAAAGATATTTCTGCTTGTATTTCTCTTCCTCCGGAAATGATCCCCTGTGCTTTGAACGCATTTCTATGCTGTTGTTAACCTTCCATTCTAAATTAAATCATTTGTGAATCTGTAGCTCCGAAAGCCTTTGCCCGTTGAGTACTTTATCAAGTATCAGTCCCCATTCTACCTTAAATCACTTTGCAGTTGTTTGATGATTCCGTTTAATTATTTCTTGGCTGTTCTTTCCTCCTATTTCACATCCCTCTCACTTCTTCAGTTTCTGAATCCTCGCCACCTGCTCCATTCTGCCCCCTGTTGTCCCACAACACGTGTGTCTTCCTTCCTCCTGAGCTCGGAGCTGCTCTCCAGATGTCCATTTATCTTTCTGTCCATGTCACTCCGTGCAACTCTGCTGCAAAGTCCAGTAAACCCGAGCTGTCCTTTGACTCACAGCAGACGGGGATCTTTCCTGACCCACGGCAGTAGGTCGCTTCCCAGCCAATTTCCCTTGACCAGCTCCCGTGGGCACATTCAGAGAGCCCCATTTGGAATTTATTGGTTTGGCTCTGTTAGCGCGCCATTCCCAATGGAATTCCTCTCTCCTTCACTCGCTCTGAAGTATTCAGGTTCCCTTTATCACCATTTCTTCCAGTAAATTCTTTCACCCTGAAATGGAAAGAAATCAACATTGCTTCTCTTTTTCGCCCCTCCCTCAACTTCTCATGGTCCATCTCTGGCACTTCCCTTCCCTCTCTCATCATCTTTAATATCATTTCAGGGGATTGACTGTGCACCAGTATCTACTATAATCCCACCCACTCTTACTTAACTGAACTTTCTCCCATCCAATTTCCTGTGGGACTCTATTCCATTCTCCCCTTTTTCTCACCTTCCACTCCAAAAGCCTTCACATGCAACACGTCATCCTGTGCCATGTCCAACTTGTCCAGCTAAAACCAACACCAGATACATCGTCCCATCCACTCCTGTCCCTGGCCCCTTACAACACACTGGTTTAGACTTCTGTCACCCCCACCCCGCCTGGCACCTTCCTATGTAAGCGTAGTAGATGCAACAGCTGCCCTTTTATCTCCTTCCTTCCCACTGTCCAGGGACCCAAACTCTCCATCCAGGTGAAACAGAGATTTACCTGTACTTCTTCCAATGTAGTTACTGTATTCATTGCCCACCATGCAGTCACCTGTACCTTGGAAATGACAAAATGCAGAATGAGTGATTGCTTTGCTGAACACTTCCTTTAAGTTTGCAAACAGGACACTGTGCCTCTGGTTACTTACCCCTATAATTCTGCATCCCACACTCACCTCCCTGTCCTCAGCCTCCTGGACTGTTCCACTTTTAAGCTGAATGAGGAACAGCACCATATTTTTTCATTGGCCCATTTACAGCTTACCAGACTCAACACTGAAATTAACAGCTTCCGATCATAACCACGGCCATTTTCTCGGATGGCCTGTGCTTGTAACAGATTATGGCTACACCAGAGTCACAGGAATGAGGTATGGGCTGGTGATTGCTGTGAGGGTCCCCTCTCTGTACACGGCCGACTACCTGGTCCTCATGCCTAGGGCCTACCTAAATGTCTGCGTCACGTTCCTGGACTACAGAGGTCTCTTATTGGCCATGTTTTTCTTGTGTTCATCCCCCTCTGTTTATCAGCTGAAACCAATTTCTCTTCCTGTGGACCCATCTTCTTTTTCATTAATTGTCCCATTCACCTTGCACAATCAGACTGTTTGTCATTGAATCAGTCCTGCCCTCCACTGGAATACACACCTTGTTCTTTGCTCCCCACACCCACCTTTTCTCTGACCCTATCATTGCTTCAAAAGGTTTATTCTGGAATAACTTTCAGTTCCAGGCAAAATACCGTGGACTGGTGGAGGCTTTCTAGCCAGTGGGCGGGGATATGGCATCCTTGTGAAATTCCAGCTGTTAACTCTGTGTCTCTCTCCACAGATGCTGCATGTTCACTGCTTGTAACAGATTTAAAGCAGGCTCAGTATTTGGAGTGCGTTCACATACTTAGACCTGCATATTAACAGCAGCAGATATGTTGGCAGGTGGGAGAGGCCATGGTTTCAGCATGCTATGATATTTGAATGTGTGTCTTTGAGTTCCCCACTTGGCAGTAAGCCTATTGGGCAGGCTTGGCTTCCAGTCGCATGATGTGGACAGTGGAGGAGGCCGTAGGGCTGAGTATAGCCGAACCGTGATCCCGAGGGGGAGTTGTCCAATCGGGTGCGGTCCAATCTCCTATCCTGAAAGAGAGGTCCCCGTCCACTGAGATCATCCAATCCCAGGAGAGTCCAAACCCGGACACTGAGGTGGTGCAAATTCTAGGCAGAGTGAAGGTTGGTTTAACCCTTGGGGTGTCCAATCGTTGACATAACAGTGGGGGTGTCGATCTGAAGTTTTGACTCCCGTAGATCACGGAGGGAGGAGGCGATTGTCAATTTGGAGTGCCTTTGTGTAGAAGGTAGTGCGTGATGGAGAAACTTGCCCCGTCAAGGGTAAATCTGTAAAACAGGTTTAGTTCGAGACTTGAAACCTCATTATAATATTTGACATGCTGGCTGACCTACCTCCTTGGTGCATTGGTCTTCCCCTCCTGTTCCTGCTCTGTTAAACATGGACATGGGCAGGTTGGAAGCGGCTTGAGTTCATGGTTGAGATTTCTCAGTTTTAAACGCTGACCCTCTTGCAATTCGCCCATTCTTGATGTTAAAATCCATCCCTTACTCTCTGGGTCAGACACGGAGAATATTTGATCAGTAATTTCCAGTCTCTTTTCCCTTCTCTCTCTTACAGTTAATTTAGTGGCAATTGTGATTCTGTCCCGGGGAAAGTGCGGACTCTCCACCTGCACCACTCGCTACCTGGTGGCCATGGCAATGGCAGATCTACTGCTCATTATTACTGATGTCATACTGTGGCGGCTTAGTTATTATTATTTCCCGGACTCTTTCCTGACCATCACCCCTGTGTGCAGTGTTATCATTGCCCTCCGTTATGAAGCCGCAGACTGTTCAGTCTGGTTCACCGTCACTTTCTCCTTTGATCGATTTGTGGCCATTTGTTGCCAGAAGCTGAAAACTAAATATTGCACCGAGAAAACAGCGGCTGTGATTCTTGCAACAACCTGCATTCTGTTCTGTTTACAAAACGTTGCCTACTACTTTACAAATGAACCTGGAGAGATAATCAACAATGTACCGTGGGGATGTTATATGAAGCCAAGCTATTATACTGATCCTGGATGGATGGGATTTGACTGGTTTGATGTGAGTCTAACCCCAGTGCTCCCATTCGCTTTAATTCTGTTGCTCAACGCTCTGACAGTCAGACACATTTTAGTGGCCAGTCGAGTCCGTAAGGGACTGATGGGTCAGAGCAAGGGAGAGAATCGAAGTGACCCAGAGATGGAGAGCAGAAGGAAGTCTGTGATTTTACTCTTCACCATTTCCGGCAACTTCATACTTCTGTGGTTGATGTATGTTATATATTTCTTCTCCTGTAATGTTGCAGGGAAAGATCTTGAGGATTACACTGATCCTTTCTATAACTTTGGACAGGTTGGATGGATGCTGCAGGTTTTGAGTTGCTGCACAAACACATTTATTTATGGGGCAATGCAGTCCAAATTCAGGGAGCAGTTCAGTCGTGCAGTGAAATATCCAGTTACATTAATTATTCAATTAATCAATAAACAAAACTCAGAGCAGCCCAGAGGTGGGTCAAGTATTTCTAGTCCATGACTGTACAGGAGCCGACAGCCCTGGTAACTCAGCATGCTGCCTCTCGGATGGAGGAGGCCGAGAACCTACCTGGTCCCCATGTTAGCTGATAACAGTTCTCTCTCCTCAGGTTCAGTCAGTCTCACCCTTAAAATCTGCTGTCATCAAACTTCTCCTCAATAAAACAATCCTTGACCCCTCTGCCTGCAGAATCATCCTATCTCCAGCCTCTCTTTCCTCTCTAAGGTCCTTGCAGGTATTGCCATCTTACTAATCCATGCTTGATTCGTTCATTCCTGGATATCCAGATGTGAATCCCGCCAATCAGGCTCCACGTGCCACAGTCGCAAAATGCGTCTTATTCTAGTGACAGGGCATCTGCAAGGGCGTCCGGTGTACCGGGGCCTCTGCGAGGGGATCCGGGGTCCCAGGGGCTCTGCAGGGGGGTCTGAGGTCCTGGAGATCTGTAAGGGGGTCTGGGGTCCTGGAGGCTCTGCAAGAGGGTTTGGGGTCCTGGAGCTTTGCAAGAGGGTCCGGGGTACTGGCGGCTCTGCAAGCAGATCCGGGGTCCTACGGTTTCTGCAAGGGGGTCCGGGGCCTCTGCAAGGAGTCCGGGTCCCAGGGCTCGGTAAGAGATCCGGAGTCCTGGAGCTCTGCATGTGAGTTTGGGGTACTGGGAACTCTGCAAGTGGATCTGGGGTTCCGGGGCCTCTGCAAGGGGATCTGGGGTCGTGGGGACTTTGCAAGAGGGTCTGGGGTCCCATGGACTCTATAAGGGGGCCTGGAGCCTTGGAGATGTGCAAGGGAGTCTCGGGTCCCGCGGGCTCTGCAAAGGGGGTTTGAGTCCTGTGGGCTCAGCAAGAGAATCTGTGGTATTGGGGGCTCTACAAGGTGGTCCAGGGTCCCGGGGGCTCTGTAAGGGGGCTGAGTCTGGATTTGGGGGGATGGGAGGTGTCTTTATGGGGTTGACAATCTGCTATCCGATGGTCTATAATCAAAGCAAAATACTGCAGATGCTGGAAATCTGAAATAAAAACAAAAAGTGCTGAAAATACTCAGCATGTCTGACAGTATCCGTGGAGAGAGAAGCAGAGTTAACGTTTCAGGTCACAGACCTTTCATCAGAACGGGCAAAGGATCGAAATACAATAGGTTTTAAGCAAATAAAGTGGGGGTGGTGCAAAAGATAACGGTAGGGAATGTGTTGATATCACAGAGGGTCACAGAGAATAACTGACAATGAGGTCATGGAGCAAAGGCAAAGGGTGTGTTAATGGTGTGGTGAAAGACAAAGCGTTAGTGCAAAGAGGGTGTTAAATGAACGAATAATGAAATGCTCCAGCCCAAAGCACAAACATGAAAAAAAAATCAATGGGCAAGAACGTGGTAACAAATGAATGATGAAACGAACTAAAATAAAAGAAAAAAGAAAAAGATCATTTTTTTTTTTAAATGTAAAAATAAAAAGGGAGGTAGGTCGGTCATGCTCTGAAATGATTGAACTCAATGTTCAGTCCGGCAGGCTGTAGTGTGCCTAATCGGTAAATGAGATGCTGTTCCTCGAGCTTGTGTTGATGTTTTCTGCAACACTGCAGCAAGCCCAGGATAGAGATGTGAGCATGAGAGCAGGGGGGAGTGTTGAAATGGCAAGCGACAGGTAATTCTCGGTCATGTTTTCAGACTGAGCGAAGGTGTTCCGCAAAGCAGTCACCCAATCTGTGTTTGGTCTCCCCAATGTAGAGGAGGCCACATTGTGAGCAGCGAATACAGTATACTACATTGAAAGAAGTACAAGTAAATCACTGCTTCACCTAAAAGGAATGTTTGGGGCCTTGGATAGTGAGAAGAGAGGAGCTAAATGGGCAGGTATGACACCTCTTGCGATTGCATGGGAAGGAGCTGTGGGAAGGAGATGAAGTGTTGGGGGTAATGGAGGAGTGGACCAGGGTGTCACGGAGGGAACAATCCCTTTGGAATGCTGACAGAAGAAGGGAGGGGAAGATGCGTTTGGTAGTGGCATCACACTGGATGTGGTGGAAATGGCGGAGGGTGATCCTTTGGATGTGGAGGCTGGTGGAGTGGAAAGTGAGGACAAGGTGATACACTTTGGAAGGAGGAATGTGACACAGAAGGATTCAACGAATGGCCTGACACTGGGAGGTTCCGAGGAACAAAAGGACCTTGGCATGTTTGTCCAGAGATCTCTGAAGGCAGAAGGGCAGGTTAATAGGGTGGTGAAAAAGGCATATGGGACACTTGCCTTTATCAATCGAGGCATAGATTACAAAAGCAGGGAGGTCATGTTGGAGTTGTACAGAACTTTGGTAAGGCCACAGCTGGAGTACTGTGTGCAATTCTGGTCGCCACATTATTAGAATTAGAATTAGAATTAGAATATTACAGCGCAGTACAGGCCCTTCGGCCCTCGATGTTGCGCCGATCATCTGACCTACACTATTCCATTTACATCCATATGTCTATCCAATGACCACTTAAATGCCCTTAAAGTTGGCGAGTCTACTACTGTTGCAGGCAGGGCGTTCCACGCCCCTACTACTCTCTGCGTAAAGAAACTACCTCTGACATCTGTCCTATATCTTTCACCCCTCAACTTAAAGCTATGTCCCCTCGTGTTTGCCATCCTCATCCGAGGAAAAAGACTCTCACTAGCCACCCTATCTAACCCTCTGATTATCTTGTATGTCTCTATTAAGTCACCTCTCCTCCTCCTTCTCTCTAACGAAAACAACCCCAAGTCCATCAGCCTTTCCTCGTAAGACCTTCCTTCCATACCAGGCAACATCCTAGTAAATCTCCTCTGCACCCTTTCCAAAGCTTCCACATCCTTCCTATAATGCGGTGACCAGAACTGCACGCAATACTCCAGGTGCGGCCTCACCAGAGTTTTGTACTCTTATAGGAAGGATGTGATTGCATTGGAGGGGGTGCAGAGGCGATTCACCAGGATGTTGCCTGGGATGGAACATTTAAGCTATGAAGAGATGTTGGATAGGCTTGGGTTGTTTTCGCTGGAGCAGAGAAGACTGAGGGGTGACCTGATCGAGGTGTACAAGATTATGAGGGGCATGGACAGGGTGGATAGGGAGCAGCTGTTCCCCTTAGTTGAAGGGTCAGTTACGAGGGGTCACAAGTTTAAGGTGAGGGGCAGGAGGTTTAAGGGGGATTTGAGGAAGAACTTTTTTACCCAGAGGGTGGTGATGGTCTAGAATGCACTGCCTGGGATGGTGGTAGAGGCGGGTTGCCTCACATCCTTTAAAAAGTACCTGGATGAGCACTTGGCACTTCATAACATTCAAGGCTATGGGCCAAGTGCTGGCAAATGGGATTAGGTAGACAGGTCAGGTGTCTTTAATGCATCGGTGCAGACTTGATGGGCCGAAGGGCCTCTTCTGCACTGTATTATTCTGTGATTCTGTGATTCTGACTGTCACAGTTCAGGAAGGGAAAGGAAGGGAAGGGGTAGAGGTGCGGGAAATGGGCTGAACACGGTTAAGGGCCCTGTCAACCACAGTGTGGGGGGTGGGGGGTGGTGGAATTCTCGGTTGAGGAAAAAGGAAGACATATCGGAAGCACTGTCATGGAAGGTAGCATCATCAGAGCAGATGCGTCGGAGATGGAGAAACTGGGATAATGGAATGGAGTCCTTACAGGAGGCAGGGTGTGAAGAAGTGTAGTCGAGGTAGCTGTGGGAGTTGTTGGGCTTATAATGGATATTAGTAGACAACCTATTCCCAGTGATGGAGACAGAGAAGTCGAGGAAGGGAAGGGAAGTAAAAACAAGAAATGCTGGAACCACTCAGCAGGTCTGGCAGCATCTGTGGAAAGAGAAGCAGAGTTAACGTTTCAGGTCAGTGACCCTTCATCGGAACTGGAGTTCCGAAGAAGGGTCACTGACCCGAAACGTTAACTCTGCTTCTCTTTCCACAGATACTGCCAGACCGGCTGAGTGGTTCCAGCATTTCTTGTTTTTATTTCAGATTTCCAGCATCCGCAGTATTTTGCTTTTATTTAAGGGAAGGGAAGTGTCGGAGATGGACCATGTAAAGGTGAGAGAAGGGTGGAAATTGGAAGCAAAAATGATGTTTTCCAGTTCCGGGCGGGAGCAGGAAACAGCACTGATACAGTCATCAATGCACTGGGAAAATAGTTGGCGGAGGGGGTCTGAGTAGGACTGGAACAAAGAATGTTCGACATATCCCACAAAAAAACAAGCATAACTGGGACCCATGCGGGTACCCATAGCAACACATTTTACTTGAAGGAAGTGAGTTGATTTGAAGGAGACGTTGTTAAATGTGAGAACAAGTTCAGCCAGGCAGAGGAGGGTGGTGGTGGATGGGGACTGGTTCAAGGATGAAGCGAGAGTCCTCAAACCATCCTGGTGGGGTATGGAGGTGTAGAGAAATTGGACGTCCATAGTGAAGAGGAGGTGATTAGGGACAGGAAACTGGAAATTGTCAAAATGTCATAAGACATCAGAAGAGTCACGGATGTAGGTGGGAAGAGACTGGACCAGTGGAGAAAAGATAGAGTCAAGATAGGAAGAAATAAGTTCAGTGGGGCAGGAGCAGGCTGACACAATGGGTCTGCCGGGACAGTCCCGTTTGTGGATTTTGGGCAGGAGGTCGAAGTGGGCTGTCAGGGGTTGTGGGACTATGAAGTTGGAAGCTGTAGAGGGAAGATCTCCAGGGGAGATGAGGTCAGTGACAGTCCTGTGGACAGTAGCTTGATGTTCGGTGGTGGGGTCATGGTCCAGGGGGAGGTAGGAAGAAGTGTCTGAGAGTTGGCACTGAGCCTCTGCAAGCTGGAGGTCAGTACGCCAGACAACAACAGCAGCACCCTTGTCTTCAGGTTTGATTACAATGATGGGTCTGTTCAGTCACACTGCTGGAATAGAGAGTAGGCCATTATCAAGGTTTCGCTCTGAGGACCAGCAGTGACTCAACTGACAGAATTGGTACATCCTCAGGTGCCAATGCAGGAGGCTGATGGGTTGAGCAAAAATGAAGGAGGCAAGAGACAACCTCACAACGAATCAACTCTGTTACATCATTTCCATTTGTGATCCATTGTGAGTGTCTGCAATGTGCACTAAAGACCAGAGTAGGTCATAGGTTAATGAGGACTGTCATCATTAGGGCGGCACAGTGGCGCAGTGGTTAGCACCGCAGCCTCACAGCTCCAGGGACTCGGGTTCGATTCCGGGTACTGCCTGTGTGGAGTTTGCAAGTTCTCCCTGTGTCTGCGTGGGTTTTCTCCGGGTGCTCCGGTTTCCTCCCACAAGCCAAAAGACTTGCAGGTTGATAGGTAAATTGGCCATTATAGATTGTCACTAATATAGGTAGGTGGTAGGGAAATATAGGGACAGGTGGGGATGTTTGGTAGGAATATGGGATTAGTGTAGGATTAGTATAAATGGGTGGTTGATGTTCGGCACAGATCTAAAAAAAAAAATCTAATCATATTGACATGTTAATGAGGACTGTGGCCACACTGGCATGTTAATGAGGACTGTCATCATATTGACATGTTAATGAGGACTGTGGTCACTCTGGCATGTTAATGAGGACTGTCATCATATTGACATGTTAATGAGGACTGTGGCCACACTGGCATGTTAATGAGGACTGTCATCATATTGACATGTTAATGAGGACGTCATCATACTGACATGTTACTGAGGACTGTGGTCACTCTGGCATGTTAATGAGGACTGTCATCATATTGACATGTTAATGAGGACTGTGGTCACTCTGGCATGTTAAAGAGGACTGTCATCATATTGACATGTTAATGAGGACTGTCATCATACTGACATGTTACTGAGGACTGTGGTCACTCTGGCATGTTAATGAGGACTGTCATCATATTGACATGTTAATGAGGACTGTGGTCACTCTGGCATGTTAAAGAGGACTGTCATCATATTGACATGTTAATGAGGACTGTCATCATATTGACATGTTAATGAGGACTGTGGTCACTCTGGCATGTTAATGAGGACTGTCATCATATTGACATGTTAATGAGGACTGTGGTCACTCTGGCATGTTAATGAGGACTGTCATCATATTGACATGTTAATGAGGACTGTCATCATATTGACATGTTAATGAGGATTGTGGGCACATTGACATGTTAATGAGGACTGTCATCATATTGACATGTTAATGAGGACTATTGTCACATTGGCATGTTAATGAGGACAGTCATCATATTGACATGTTAATGAGGACTGTGGTCACTCTGGCATGTTAATGAGGACTGTCATCATATTGACATGTTAATGAGGATTGTGGGCACATTGACATGTTAATGAGGACTGTCATCATATTGACATGTTAATGAGGACTGCGGTCACACTGGCATGTTAATGAGGACTGTCATCATATTGACATGTTAATGAGGACTGCCATCATACTGACATGTTAATGAGGACTGTGGCCACACTGGCATGTTAATGAGGACTCGCAACATATTGACATGTTAATGAGGACTCGCAACATATTGACATGTTAATGAGGATTGTGGGCACATTGACATGTTAATGAGGACTGTCGTCACATTGGCATGTTAATGAGGACTGTCATCATATTGACATGTTAATGAGGACTGTGGTCACTCTGGCATGTTAATGAGGACTGTCATCATATTGACATGTTAATGAGGACTGTGGCCACACTGGCATGTTAATGAGGACTGTCATCATAGTGACATGTTAATGAGGACTGTCATCATACTGACATGTTACTGAGGACTGTGGTCACTCTGGCATGTTAATGAGGACTGTCATCATATTGACATGTTAATGAGGACTGTGGTCACTCTGGCATGTTAATGAGGACTGTCATCATATTGACATGTTAATGAGGACTGTGGTCACTCTGGCATGTTAAAGAGGACTGTCATCATATTGACATGTTAATGAGGACTGTCATCATATTGACATGTTAATGAGGACTGTGGTCACTCTGGCATGTTAATGAGGACTGTCATCATATTGACATGTTAATGAGGACTGTCATCATACTGACATGTTACTGAGGACTGTGGTCACTCTGGCATGTTAATGAGGACTGTCATCATATTGACATGTTAATGAGGACTGTCATCATATTGACATGTTAATGAGGACTGTGGTCACTCTGGCATGTTAATGAGGACTGTCATCATATTGACATGTTAATGAGGATTGTGGGCACATTGACATGTTAATGAGGACTGTCATCATATTGACATGTTAATGAGGACTGCGGTCACACTGGCATGTTAATGAGGACAGTCATCATATTGACATGTTAATGAGGACTGCCATCATACTGACATGTTAATGAGGACTGTGGCCACACTGGCATGTTAATGAGGACTCGCAACATATTGACATGTTAATGAGGACTCGCAACATATTGACATGTTAATGAGGATTGTGGGCACATTGACATGTTAATGAGGACTGTCGTCACATTGGCATGTTAATGAGGACTGTCATCATATTGACATGTTAATGAGGACTGTGGTCACTCTGGCATGTTAATGAGGACTGTCATCATATTGACATGTTAATGAGGACTGTGGCCACACTGGCATGTTAATGAGGACTGTCATCATATTGACATGTTAATGAGGACTGTCATCATATTGACATGTTAATGAGGACTGTGGTCACTCTGGCATGTTAAAGATGACTGTCATCATATTGACATGTTAATGAGAACTGTCATCATACTGACATGTTACTGAGGACTGTGGTCACTCTGGCATGTTAATGAGGACTGTCATCATATTGACATGTTAATGAGGACTGTGGTCACTCTGGCATGTTAAAGAGGACTGTCATCATATTGACATGTTAATGAGGACTGTGGTCACTCTGGCATGTTAATGAGGACTGTCATCATATTGACATGTTAATGAGGACTGTCATCATACTGACATGTTACTGAGGACTGTGGTCACTCTGGCATGTTAATGAGGACTGTCATCATATTGACATGTTAATGAGGACTGTGGTCACTCTGGCATGTTAAAGAGGACTGTCATCATATTGACATGTTAATGAGGACTGTGGTCACTCTGGCATGTTAATGAGGACTGTCATCATATTGACATGTTAATGAGGACTGTCATCATACTGACATGTTACTGAGGACTGTGGTCACTCTGGCATGTTAATGAGGACTGTCATCATATTGACATGTTAATGAGGACTGTCATCATATTGACATGTTAATGAGGACTGTGGTCACTCTGGCATGTTAATGAGGACTGTCATCATATTGACATGTTAATGAGGATTGTGGGCACATTGACATGTTAATGAGGACTGTCATCATATTGACATGTTAATGAGGACTATTGTCACATTGGCATGTTAATGAGGACAGTCATCATATTGACATGTTAATGAGGATTGTGGGCACATAGACATGTTAATGAGGACTGTCATCATATTGACATGTTAATGAGGACTATTGTCACATTGGCATGTTAATGAGGACAGTCATCATATTGACATGTTAATGAGGACTGTGGTCACTCTGGCATGTTAATGAGGACTGTCATCATATTGACATGTTAATGAGGATTGTGGGCACATTGACATGTTAATGAGGACTGTCATCATATTGACATGTTAATGAGGACTGCGGTCACACTGGCATGTTAATGAGGACTGTCATCATATTGACATGTTAATGAGGACTGCCATCATACTGACATGTTAATGAGGACTGTGGCCACACTGGCATGTTAATGAGGACTCGCAACATATTGACATGTTAATGAGGACTCGCAACATATTGACATGTTAATGAGGATTGTGGGCACATTGACATGTTAATGAGGACTGTCGTCACATTGGCATGTTAATGAGGACTCAACATATTGACATGTTAATGAGGATTGTGGTCACATTGACATGTTAATGAGGACTGTGGTCAAAGCTGTTTTCCCGCATAACCTGCTCCACGAAGGATAGGTGGTACAGCACGGTCCAACTGCATGGAGCGTTCCGCTGCAATGTTCATTCCAAGCAGCTCTGTAACACAGGAGTCTGTGCTCTACGGGCTGTTCCCAGGGACGCACACCGAGACAAACATCATCTGCTGCTGGAAGACTATCAATTCGGTGAAAGACGCCCTTTGGTCTGCCCGAAACCTGCTGGTCTTCCAGCGCAAAGTGTTGTCCACGACCGAATGTTGCAGACTGGCACATTCCAAGGTCCAGGACTACGTGCTGAGGGACGCACTAAAGCTTGGGGCAGCAGCAGCAAAGGCTCAATGGGGAAAGACCACTGTGTAAGGTTCCCCCACCAAGCTGAACTGAGGGGCTGGATCCATGGGAAACCCCTCGAACTGTATCGTTAATATTTTCATTTGCCGTAAATGTAAAACTGTAATTGGCATGACAAATGTGAAATGGAAGGGTTGTAAGGCAACTCATGATTGTATTGAAGGAAACTGATCTCCCTTGCAATGTTTGTATTTTTTGGTGCTGTTTGACAATGTATTTTTTACAGATCTTTATGAATAAAGAATATTTTGGAAATAAAAAAAAAAGCTCCGCTGCAATGTAACCAGGCCCATCCTTCGCAATGCCGGGGACAGATAGAACCTCAGCACGTGGTGACACTTGGAGTTTGCGTACTGGAGGTCTACATACAGCTTGATGCAGCCGCACACGAAGGTGGTTATCAGGATGAGTGCCACGTTGGGTACATTTTTCCCGCTCGTTTCCAGAGGTTTGAACATCGTGTCCCTCCGGAACCGGTCCATTTTAGATCCCCAAATGAAGTGGAAAATGGCTCAGGTGAACGCCACAGTGCAGAAGTGAGGTAACAGTCCTCATTAACATGTCAATGTGACCACAGTCCTCATTAACATGCCAGTGCAACCATAGTCCTCATTAACATGTCAATGTGACCACAGTCCTCATTAACATGCCAGTGTAACCATAGTCCTCATTAACATGCCAGTGTAACCACAGTCCTCATTAACGTGCCAGTGTAACCACAGTCCTCATTAACATGTCAGTGTGACCACAGTCCTCATTAACATTTTTTTCCCAAAATATACTTTATTCATAAAAATCTGTAGAAATTACATTACCAGTTTCAAACAGCACCAAGTCAAAAAATACAAACAGTGCAAAGGAGGTCCGTTTGCTTCATTAGAATCATGAGTTGCCTCACAACCCTTCCATTTCACATCGATGCGGCTGGACGATCCGGCAGTGACGACAGCAAACTGGACGCTACGTCCAGATTCCTAATAGAAACAGTTAAAGATGCCAAACTGCACGACGTCTTCAGCAAACCTGCAGACGGAGCGCAGCGTAGATACACATGGTCAGGAACGGACGGGTCTGCCCGTTCCAGGATTGACTTCCTGTTTGTGTCCCGTACTGTCACGGTCGGATCCACCGACATCAAGCCGGTGTTCTTCTCCGACCACTGCCTCTTACTGGCCGACTGTCACTTACAGGACGACCAGCGGGTTGGCAGAGGGACGTGGAAGCTCAATGCTACACTGTTGACCCCAGAGAACGTTGAGGAACTCAAAAGGGATTACAAAGGTTGGAGGACCGTGAAACCACTCTTTGAGTCTCCAGTTCACTGGTGGGAAGCGATTAAGGAGAACATCAAGAGGTTCTTCATCCACCAAGGTGTTCAGAGGGTGAGAGCGAGACAGAGGGAAATGTCCCGACTCCAGAAAAGTATGCAAAATCTGCTCCGGCTGCAATCGATGGGGGTCGAAGTCAAGGAGGACCTCCAAGAGGTGAAGAGCCAGCAGGCCTCGCTCTTTGCCACGGAAGCCTCCAAGATCATCTTCTGGTCCAGAGTCCGCACCATTGAGCAGGATGAGACGTGCTCGCGTTACTTCTTCCAAAAGGTACACAGAGAGAGCTCTGTTATCAGCAGCCTGAAGGAAGAGGATGGCTTGGTAACGTCTTCGCAGTCCGACATACTAAGGATCAGCAAATCCTTTTATGCTGGGCTGTACGACGCGAAGCCCACAGACAGCAGAGCCTCCCAGTCCTTCCTGTCATCTATCACAGAGGTCTTAGATGACAGCAGGAAGGAGAGACTGGACAAGCCGCTAACCCTGGAGGAGCTGACAAAGGCCGTCGAGTCCTTCGAGACGAATAATACTCCCGGAAGTGACGGCTTACCGGTCGAGTTGTACTCGGCCCTGTGGGACTGGGTCGGCCCGGACCTGCTGGAAGTATACGAGAGTATGCTCCTGGCTGGCAGCATGTCAGAATCCATGAGGAAATGCATCATCACCCTCATTTACAAGCGGAAGGGGAAGAGGGCAGAAATCAGAAATTGGCGGCCCATCTCACTGCTTAATGTTGACTACGAGATTCTGTCCAAAGTCATAGCCAGTCGAGTCAAGTCTGCTCTGGAGTTGGTGATTCACCCTGATCAGACCTGTACTGTACCCAGCAGGAAGATCTCTGATAGTCTCGCGCTACTCAGGGATACGATCGCCTATGTACGGGACAGGAGGGTGGACACCTGCCTCATCAGCCTGGACCAGGAGAAGGTTTTTGACAGGATATCGCACACCTACATGATGGACGTGCTTTCCAAAATGGGGTTTGGGGAGGGAATCTGCAATTGGATCAAACTGCTCTACACAAACATCAGTAGCGCAGTCTCAATCAATGGGTGGGAATCGGAAAGCTTCCCGATCCAATCTGGAGTCAGACAGGGCTGTCCTCTCTCCCCAGTCTTGTTTGTTTGCTGTATTGAACCCTTTGCTGAGTCCATTAGGAAGGATGTGAGCATAAGAGGGGTGACAATCCCAGGCAGCGGAGGCACTCAGGTTAAAACCTCCCTGTACATGGATGACGTCGCCGTCTTCTGCTCGGATCCGCTGTCCGTGGGCAGACTGATGAGCATCTGCGACCAGTTCGAACTGGCCTCGGGAGCCATAGTTAACCACGGCAAGAGCGAGGCCATGTTCTTTGGGAACTGGGCTGACCGATCCTTTGACCCCTTCACCGTCAGGTCAGACTACCTGAAGGTGCTGGGGAAATGGGTCAGAAGGGCCGGGGCGTGCACCAAAACCTGGCAGGAGCGAGTAGCCAAGGTACAACAAAAGTTGAGCATGTGGGGGCAGCGATCTCTCTCCATTGTGGGTAAGACCTGGTCATCAGGTGCGAGGCGCTCACGTTGTTGCTGTACGTGGCACAGGTCTGGCCCATACCCCACTTCTGCGCTGTGGCGGTCACACGAGCCACTTTCCGCTTCATCTGGGTATCCAAAATGGACCGGCTCCGGAGGGACACGATGTTCAAATCTCTGGATAAGGGCGGGAAAAATGTACCCAACGTGGCCCTCATCCTAAAGACCACCTTCGTGTGCGGCTGCATCAAGCTGTGTGTCGACCTCCAGTACGAAAACTCCAATTGTCACTACGTGCTGAGGTTCTATCTGTTCCCGGTGTTGTGAAGGATGGGCCTGGTCACATTGCCGCGGAACGCTCCATGCAGTTGGACCGTGCCGTACCGCCTATCCTTCGTGGAAATGTTTCTGCGGAAAAACACCTTTGGCCACCAATTCATCAGGCAGTGGTCTGCACGGAATGTCCTCAAGGCCCTACGGGAAAAGGAGAACGTGGATCCTGTCGGATGGTTCCCCGAGCAGACCGCCAAAGTCATTTGGCGGAATGCCTCATCACCAGAACTTTCAAACAAGCACCAAGATGTAGCTTGGCTGGTGGTGAGAAGATCCCTCCCCAGCAGATCCTTCCTGCACGCCCGAAGTCTCATCCCCTCCACGCAATGCCCCCGTGGTGGCTTTGCTGGGGAAGAGACGGTTGCCCACCTCCTCCTGGAATGTGTCTTTGCAAAGCAGGTGTGGAAAGAGATGCAGTTGTTTTTGTCGAGGTTCATCCCAAGCAGCTCGGTAACACAGGAGTCTGTGCTCTACGGGCTGTTCCCAGTGACGCACACCGAGACAAACATCAACTGCTGCTGGAGGACGATCAATTCAGTGAAAGACGCCCTTTGGTCTGCCCGAAACCTGCTGGTCTTCCAGCGCAAAGAGTTGTCCACCACCAAATGTTGCAGACTGGCACATTCCAAGGTCCAGGACTACGTGCTGAGGGACGCACTAAAGCTTGGGGCAGCCGCAGCAAAGGCTCAATGGGGAAAGACCACAGTGTAATGTCCCCCCACCAAGCTGAACTGAGGGGCTGGAACCATGGGAAACCCCTCGAACTGTATCGGGAAAATTTTCATTTGCTGTAACTTATAAAAATGTAATTGGCATGACAAATGTGAAATGGAAGAATTGTGAGGCAACTCATGATTGTATTGAAGGAAACTGATCACCTTTGCACTGTTTGTATTTTTTGACTTGATGCTGTTTTAAACTGGGAATGTATTTTTCACAGATTTTTATGAATAAAGTATATTTTGGAAATATAAACAAAATGTTAATGAGGACTGTGGTCACACTGACATGTTAATGAGGACTGTGGTCACACCAGCATTCATGTGGGCTGTGGTCTGCTGCTGGAGGACAATAACTCAGTGTAAGACACCCTTTAGTCTGCCCGAAACTTGCTGGTCTTCCAGCGCAAAGAGTTGTCCACGACCGAATGTTGCAGACTGGCACATTCCAAGGTCCAGGACTACGTGCTGAGGGACGCACTAAACGTTGGGGCAGCCGCAGCAAAGGCTCAATGGGGTAAGACCACAGTGTAAGGTCTCCCCCACCAAGCTGAACTGAGGGGCTGGATCAATGAAAAACCCCTCAACTGTGGCCAGAAAATATTTGATTTGCTGTAAAATGTACATAGCCTGTAAACTTAAATGGAAGGGTTGTGAGGCAACTCACTCCTGTATTGAAGGAAACTGATTTCTTTTACACTCCTTGTATTTTTTGACTTTGTGCTTTTTGGAACTGTTTGGTAATGTAATTTTTTACAGTTTTTTATGAATAAAGTATATTTTGGAAGTAAAAAAAAATGCATGTGGGATGTGGTTTCACTGGCATCGCCCTAAGGGAGAAAGGGCAGGTCACTAGCTCACATTTAAAATATAATGGCACTTGGTTTTAGACAATGAAGCCTCATGATTTGAACAAAGAATCTTTGTAACTATTTAACACAAAACATATTGTTAAGCCAGTGTGTTTTGTTAAATGATTGTTTTCTTTGGTCCAATGACTAGAGATCTGACTTTATATGATTTGGATGAAATTTAAAAAGGCATTTTTAAAAAGAATGACTGCTGGCAGCGTAAGGTGATCACATAGTTTGCTACACAGTAACTTACATTGCAAAGGACACTGAGGAGGGAGACGAGATGTCTGTGCATCCCCTAGTAAGAACCATGACGTTTAAAGGAACTATTTGTTCTTTTCAGCAAGAAGAGAAATATTGTTCACTGCTGTGCTTGATTCATTGAGTGACTGTCCCTCCCCATCTGTGGTTTTAAGCTGGAGTTCTCTGTGCAGCAGAGAAGAAGCAATTGAATTCTGACATGAGCAAACCCTAAGTGAGGGTCCCTCTCTCTCTCTCTCCATGCCAGCTTGAAAGCTTTCAAATCCTGCTTGTTGACTCACCACCTTTGCGTACAGTCAGGAACCATATTGGAGGAAATCATTTGTATTGCTGTCTCCAAGATCAAACCAGGTCGTCTACTGCTTCAAACTTAAAAACCTCAGAACCACTGAATTCAGCAAGAAGCCAGCCAAATTACCAAACTGTATTCCTTTTTATTTTTATGCACTCTAATTCAACCAATCTTCCTTTACAGACTCTGTAAACTATTTGTATGCATGTAAGCATCTAGTGTGTGTGTGTGAGTGAAAGTTGGCGCATTGTTCACTGTTTTAATAGTTCAGTCTAGGTACAATAAAGTTAAGCTCTTTCTTTGGTAACTCAAGATAACTTATTCTATTGATGCTTATTCTGGTCATAGCAAAGAAGTAATCAAAAACCTACTGAATTGGCCACTGTATCCACTTTGATAAAGAAATAAACATGTTATGGTCAAATAAGGAGATAGAAAAGAGAGGAGCCCTTTGACCCCTCCTCACCTGACCATAAAAATACATTGTACACCCAAGGTGTGCTCTTGTTAATATCTTTGTGGGTGCTGTACACAGCGTGATCCCTGTGACAGTAGTTGTGCTGGACGCAGGCTGTTGATCAGGCTGACCCTCTGGCCTGGATGACTTGGTGGGCGATCCCTGGCTGCCTAAGGCCTGGACTGGTGCAGGATTCTCCTCAGGCATCACGGCTGCTGGAGCTGGGCTCACTGGCAAAGAGGCTGAGGATCTGGCGTACACACTCGGATTGCTGTGAGGAGAGCCGCCAGATGTGATGGCAGCCTCTTCTCCTCCCTTTGAAGACTCTCTCACATCTCCCTGCTCACCAGAGAAGGACCAGGAGCTGTAGACGCCTCTGGGCTCCTGTTCTTTCTCTCGCCTTCTCACTGCTGCGGTGATCACATGGCCAAAGCGATGGTATGCAGGTCACCATGGACCTGTGGGTTCTGGTTCTCCATGGAGGTCACCAACCTCTTAATGGAGGAGGCCATGTGCTCATAGACCTGAGACATGGCAGCAACACTCATGGCCAGGATGGACTTCGAAATCATCTGCTCATGGCTGCACATGATCGCTGGCATCTTCACCAGATGTTGCTGTACCTCTCTCTGGAACTCCAGTATGTCCTGTACTGTCAACACCAGAGGCTCATCATCATCCTGGGACTCAGCATGGGCCTGGCCACCCAACGTCCTCTGACTGTTAGACGCCTTGACTATCTCAGCCTCAGCCAGCTGCTCGGGCTCTTGTGTGGTATTTTCACTCAGCTTGTAACCCTGATTGTAATGCCGAGCGGGTACTCACTGAGGTGAAAGTATCTGCACGGGTGGAGTGTGGAGCAGAGTCACTGGACGATGCATCCTCTGAGTGGTCCTCCTTCTCAGAGGTGGACGCCTGTTCCTCTGTGACTGTGGACCGCTGTGAATGGCTACCTGCCTGAGAGAACACAAACATCTGTGGGTTAGGCTGTACAGATCTCCTGATGCCAACCAAGTGTTATATGGATCTCCAGAATTGATACACATGTCAATGGGAGACAATCCTCAATCTCTTCAACATCGCCCCTTCCGATATTGCACAGTCACCTTGGGTAAATGCCCACTCCAAGGTATTTTTCCTGGTGTGGATGAGTGGATATAGATCTGGGATTCCTCCTCCTGCCTGGGACATCTCCCTCCTATTACTGTCCCTCCTGTCCTGCGTGAGGAAGGAAGGAGATGGTAGAGAATGGCACAAAGATCAACATGACAATTATGCTCCTTTCAGCCCTCCTCGCCTACTGGGGAATCTGAAGTCTCTCATTCCGACACTCATTGTCAGGGGAGTTAAGGAAGGTGAGCTATGAAGGAAGGTGGCCTTTGGCTGAGAGGCAACCCTGCATCTGTCAGACGAGACAAACCCCTAGGCACTCAGCCATCACCACAGTGCTGCTACCCTCCTCATGTTGAACGACCTCCTGTGTAGTCACAGGCAAAGCTCAGTTAGGTGATTGGAATGCAGCACTCACCTTGACAGAAGGAAGGCGATCATTGCCCCACTTCCTGCACTGGACCCAGTTGCGTTGGGTGACCCCACGACTGCTGACCTCCTCTGCAATCTCCACCCATGATTGGTTAAGGCATCACAGGGCAGCTCGTCTGAGTAGAATAACGAAGAGCCCTAGCCAAAAGAAATTAATATTCTGTCAGTAACTCTCTCTGCACTGATGCTATGTCTTTCACCACACCATTAGCATACTTGGTTTACCTTTGACCTATGACCTCCTTGTCAGTTAGTCTCTCCGGCCCTCTGTCCTATCACATATCTTCTCTTTTGTTCCCTTCCTCCTACTTTGCTTTACTTGCTTAAAACTATTACATTTCTAACCTTTGCCTGTTCTGATGAAAGGTCACAGACCTGAAACGTTAACTCTGTTTCTCTCGCCACACATGCTGCCGGATCTGCTGACTAATTCCAACACTTTCTTTTGATTGCAACACTTTAGCATGCAGACACAGCAAGTAATGAGGAAGGTAAATAGAATGTTGTCATTTATTGCAAGGGGGATGTATTTTAAAAGTATAGAAGTCTTACTACAGCTGTACAGGACATTGGTGAGACCAGACCCTGCTGTACTGTATATAGTTTTGGTCTCCTTACCGAAGGGGGGATATACTTGCTTTGGAAACAGTTCAGAGAAGGTTCACTACGCTGATTCCTACAGGTGAACAGGAGAAGAAGCTGATTGGTGAGGGAGCGCTTGTAGTTCTCCATTCTCCCAGCAATTAGTTTAAAAGTAAAGTTAAGACATGGCAGGGCAGCCCGGCTGAGTAGAATGTGTCTCCTCTGGTGTGTGGGAAGTAGTGAATTCTTCAAGTGAACTTGACAGACACGAAAATGTCACCAACTACAGAAATTAGAGCTCCAGGCTTCGGAACTCGAGTGGTGGCTGGAGTCACTGTGGTGCCTCTGCGAGGCTGGGAACATATGAACACACGAATTAGGAGCAAGAGTAGACCACTCAGCCCCTTGGGTCTGCTCCGCCATTCAGTAAATCATGGCTGATCTGATTGTAACCTCCACTTCACATTCCCGCCTACCCCCAATAACCTTTCACCTCTTTTCTTATCGTGAATCTATCTACCCCTGCCTTAAAAAAAAACTTAAAGACTCTGCTTCCACTGCCTTTTGAGGAAGAGAGCTCCAATGACTCACGACCCTCTGAGAGAACAAAACTTCTCCTCATCTCTGCCGTAAATGGGTGACCCCTTATTTTTAAACAGTGACCCCTAGTTCTAGATTCTCCCACAAGGGGAAACATCCTTTCCACATCCACCCTGTCAAGGCCCCTCAGAATCTTATATGTTTCAATCAAGTCGCTTATAACTCTTCTAAACTACAGTGATACAAGCCTAGCCTGTCCAACCTTTCTCAGAAGACAACCTGCTCATTCCAGTTATTAGTCTAGTAAACCTTCTCTGAACTGCTTCCAATGCAGTTACATCCTTCCATAAATAAGGAGACCAGTACTGTACACAGTACTCCAGATGTGGTCTCACCAATGCCCTGTATAACTGAAGCATAACCTCCCTACTTTTGTATTCAATTCCCCTCGTGATAAACGATAGCATTCTATTAGCTTTCCTAATTACATGCTGAACCTGCATACTAACCTTTTGTGATTCATGCACTCGGACACCCAGATCCCTCTGCATCTGAGCTCTGCAATCTCTCACTATTTAGATAATATGCTTATTTGTTTGTTCTTCCTGCCAAAATGGACAGTAACAGCTTTTTTTTGTCACAAAATGTATTTCGTCCTACTGTCAGGAACCTCTTGCCTGAGACACCGTAGCACTTTACGTGTGTGCCTCCCCATTGCAAGTGTATTTCGGGTCATCCAGCTTTCAGTCACATCTTGCCTAATGCCCCATTGCTCCTTGGCGTGTGTGACACACAAACCACCAGTGCATTTCGCTTCATGCCACTACCGTCACCCCTCGCCTACCATCCTGCTGCTGTTTGCTGTGTGTGACACCTGGTCATTGTAAATCAGGTCATCCAGCCTTGGGTCACCTCTTACCCACTGCCATGCTACTCTTTAGCGGGAGTGACACCACACCACACCTCCTCCCTGGCAGTGTATTTCGGGTCATCCAGCTGTTGGTCACCTGTTTCCCGTTGAGGATGGAGATTACAATCATGGACTGGAATCACCGTGTCCCAGCTCTGGTCTGCTCTCTATTGTTTTGTTTATTCATTAATTGAATAATTGATGTAACTGGTTACTTCCCCGCGTTCTTGCATTGATCCCGGAGCTTGGACTGAGTCTCTCCATAAAAAACAATGTGTTTGTGCAGCAATTTAATGTCAGCAGCATCAATCCAATTTGTCGAAATATGTATTCAGAACTATTTTAATCCCTGGGAACTGTTCCTGTAATAGTATAATAATTCCATGACATACATCAACCACAAAAGTATGAAGCTGCTAGATATGGTTAAGAGTAAAATCATAGAATTTCTTCTGCTCTCCATCTCTGAGTTACTGTGATTCTCTCCCTTGTTCCGACCCCTTACGGACCCGAATGGCCACGAAAATATTTTTTATTATTTAGAGATACGGCACTGAAACAGCCTACCGAGTCTGTGCTGACCATCAACCACCCATTTCTACTAACCCTACAGCAATCCTATATTCCCTACCACCTACCTATAACTAGAGGCAATTTACAATGGCTAATTTACCTATCAACCTGCAAGTTTTGGGCTGTGGGAGGAAACTGGAGCACTTGGAAAAAACCCACATGGTCACAGGGAGAACTTGCAAACTCCGCACAGGCAGTACCCAGAATCAAACACGGGTCCCTGGAGCTGTGAGGCTGTGGTGCTAACCACTGCACCACTGTGCCGCCCCAATGTGGAACATTTCACGAATTTGTATGTCATCTTTGCGCAGAGGCCATGCCTGACCATCAAAGCATTGAGCAACGGAATTAAAGTAAATAGGAGCAATAAGGTAAAAGAAAGTATCAAACCAACCAACTCCCACGCATTCAGGCTCAGTTAAATAGCTTGCAATTGGATAACCGAACCAAAGTGATGGTGAACCAGACAGAACGGTCTGTGGCTGCACAAATCAGGGCAATGATGACACTGCACACAGGAGTGATGTCCAGGAAAGATCATGGGATATAATAATTACTGATCTGCCACAGTATGACCTCAGTGATAATGATCAAAAGATTCGCCGTTGCCATGGCTACCAGGTAGCAAATGGTACAGGTGGAGAGGCCGCACCTTCCTTGGGACAGGATCACAATGGCCAGTAAATTAACTGTAAGAGAGAGAAGGGAAATCAGACTGGAAACCATTGATCAAACACTCTCCGTGTCAGACTCACACAGTAAGTGCAGGAATTTAACATCTAAAATAGGTGAGTTGGGGACGGGTCAGAGTTTAAAATTTTAAGCATATCAACACTGACCCCAACTCACCTCCGACCCATCCAATTCCATCTTAATGGATTCGGGATAGGGGATGAGCAGAAAACAGCTCGCAGAAGGCATGTTGGCAATTTTATTATTATAATGAGGCTGTAATTCTCTGATTTAATTTGTTTTACTGGATTACCTCTGCCTGGTGGGGTGCTAAGAGGAAGTCTGGGGCCTATTAGGGGCCAAGAGGGGAATATACAGTCATAGTGATAGAGAGATACAACACTAAAACAGGCCCTTCGGCCCACCGAGTCTGTGCCAACCATCAACCACCCATTTTTATACTAATCCTACATTAATCCCATTTCCCTCTCACATCCCTACCTTCCTGCAATTCTCCTACCACCTTCCTACACCCGGGGCAATTTACAATGACCAATTTACCTATCAACGCACAAGTCTTGAGCATGTGGAAGGAAACCGGAGCACCCAGCGGAAACGCACACAGTCAAAGGGAGAACTTACAAACTCTGCACAGGCAGTACCCAGAACCGAACCCAGGTTGCTGGAGCTGTGAGGCTGTGGTGCTAACCACTGCGCCCAAAATACAGGCTAGATTCTGGTAAGGTTCCATCAGACTGGAAAATAGCAAATATAACCCCTCTACTCAAGAGGTGGGGGTGGGGAGGAGACAGAAAACAGGTAACTATAGGCCAGTTAGCTTGATGTCCATCATGGGGAAGGTGTTAAAATCTATCATAGGGAGGTTGGAGCTGGGCACTTAGAAAAACTCAAGGTAATCAGGAATAGTCAGCATGGTTTTGTGAAAGGAAAATCATGTTTAACTAATTTATTGGAGTTCTTTGAAGGAGTAACATGCATAATGGATAAAGGTGAGCTCATTGACGTACTGTACTTGGATTTCCAGAAGGCATTTGACAATTGCCACATAAAATGTTATTGTGCAAAGTAGGAGCTCATGGTGTAGGGGATAACACTTTAGCATGGACATAGGATTGGCTGACTGGCAGAAAACAGAGAGTATACATAAATGGGTCCTTTTCTGATTGGCAGGATATGATGAGTCGAGTCCCACAAGGGTCTGTGGTGGAGCCTCAACTCGTTCCAACTTATATCAATGACTTAGATGAGGGGAGCATTAGGATAGTAGCTAAATTTGCAGATGACACAAAGATAGGTGGGAAAGTATGTTGTGAAGGGAAGATAAGGAGGTTGCAGAGCGATATAGATAGGTTGAGTGAGTATAATGTGGGAAAATATGAAATTGTTCACTTTGGAAGACAGAATAAAAAATCAGGGTGCTACTTAAATGGAGAATAACTGCAGAATTCCAAAATGCCAAGGGATCTAGGTGTTCTAGTGCAGCAGTCACAAAATGTTTAATTGCAGGTACAGTAGGTAATAAATAAGGCTAATGGAATGCTAACTGTTATTACCAGAGGAATTGAGAATATAATTAAGAATGTTATGCTTCAGTTATACAGAGCACTGGTGAGACCGCATCATGAATACTGTGTGCAGCTTTGGTCTCCTTATTTAAGGAAGGATGTAAGTGCGTTGGAGGCGGTTCAGAGAAATTTTACTCATTGATACCTGGAATGAGCGGGTTGTCTTATGACGAAAGGTTGGACAGACTGGGCTTGTTTTCACTGGAGTTTAGAAGAATGAAGTTTATAAGTTCCAGAACGGTCTAGACAAGGTGTCTGTAGGGAGACTGTTTCCTCTTGTGGGTGAGTCCAGAACTAGGGGGCACTATTTTAAAATTAGGGGTCGCCCCTTTAGTACAGAGATGAGGAGATTTTTTTCTCTCAGAGGGTTGTGCGACTTTGGAACTCTCTACCTCAGAAGGTAGTGGAGGCGGGATCATTGAATATTTTTAAAGCAGGGTAGATAGATTCTTATTAGGCAAGGGAATCAACAGTTATTATGAATAGATGGGAGTGTGGAATTCGAAACAAAAGCAGATCAGCCATGATCTTATTGAATGGTTGAGCAGGCTTGAGGGTCCAAATGGCCTACTTCTGCTCCTACTCCATATGTTTGTATGTTCGTGGAGGCACAGGGATAGGTTGAAATTCTTAATGAGTATTTTGTATCGGTGTTTCCTGTAGAAGAGGTATCTGACAAAATCTTGGCACAAGCGGAGAGTGTAGAGGCAATAAATAGGTTAAAAATTGATAGAGAGGAAGCATTGTAAATGCTGGCTATGCATCAGGAAGAGAAGTATCCTGGTCTGGATGTTTTGGATCCCAGGTGGCTAAAGAAAGTGTGGTTGGAGATAACAGAAGGGACTTCCATAATCTTTCAATACTCCTTCAATATGTGGGGTGGGGGAAGGGTGTGGCAGCCTTCTTCAAGAAAAAGGGTGTCAGGTCAGTTTGAGCACTTGCAGGCCAGTTACCTTATCATCAGTGGTGGGTAAGGTTTTAGAAACAATATTGGGCGTGGGGGGAGGGGGAAACAAATGGCACTTGAAGATGTTTGAGACCATTAAGGATAGCCAGCACGGATTTGTAAAAGGCAGTCCAAGCTTGACTAATCCGATTGAATTTTTTGATGCAGTAACGGAGAAAGTTGATGAAAGGAATGTGGCAGATGTTTTGCACATGCATTTTAAGAAAACCTTCAATAAAAGACCACAAAACAAGATTGAGGCTCAGGGAATAGGAAACTCAGTATCCTATCAGATAAAACATTGTCTTAAGGAGAGAAAACAGCGAGTCGTGGTAAATGGTTGTTTTTCAGACTGGAGGACAGTAGATGGAGTTTTGTAGTGTTTTGAAATTTTAATTCTATTGCACTTTATGTACACTTGGGACTGCTATATAACACACATACAAGCAAAGAGAAAGTGAAAGTAAAACGGAATAAAGGAGAAGGTTTTATGTTCAACCGACTCTGCAGTCTCTATCTCGCATACATTGTATTAAACTCGGTTAAATCTCACTCACGTCCTGACGACATCGCAATGACGATGAGGTAAGTAGCAAAGGATGGTGAAAAACAGGAAACATTGCTTGCAAGTATGAATTCTTTGGAAGTTTTAAAGCTATTTTTATGGAAAACATTTTCAGTTGCAGGCTGTGTTAGAATTAACACATGCATACTCACAAATTGATCCCTCCAAAATAACCATCCTACCAAAAAAGTATACAATCTTAGATCATTGCATAGACGTTTCCTCTGAAAGGAATGCATTCCTGAATCCTTTATCACTGCATTGCTGATCAAAACAGCGTTGTCTATGCACAAGCTATAACCTTTTGATGTGCATTCAGAGCAATCATCCGTATCCCCATTTTGACGCTTCGAAGGGTCAGGTTTTGCAATCACAGATGACACAAGGAAAAAAAAGCTTTGCTTCTATAGTATGGAGGTGAAGAATTAGAACTGATCGTGCAACTACACAATATGTAGGCACAAGGCAAGGGTGTATTATAGTATGCCAAGAGAACACATTTTCACCCAAGATACGGGGTTGTCGAGCTGGTCAGGTGCCACATGCCACATAGATGCCTGGAGGGCTGGTGCTTGTCGCCCCACACCTTGGAATCATGGGCTGTGAGGTTCTCTTGGGGGTCGGAGAATTCTCAGTTCAGTCAAAAGAGCACATAAACCCAGGAAGCCTAGAGCTGCAAGTGGCCAGTTTGGGACTGGGAACCAGTTTGCATTAATAGGATGTCATCATTTCATTTACTATAACACTAACTGTTCTATAAAATCGAATAATGTTGCTAATGTAATACAGCGTGTTATTATAAAATAATGTTTATACATGTATCCTGAGTGTAACTATTGTGGCTGGAATAACACCCCTTCATTGTCTCCAACATAGCTGCAGACCACCTTAACATCCCACTTTTCCACCACTTGCAGAGCAGTATGATTGCAGGACACAATGCAGTAACTTGCCATGGCCTCTTCGACAATACCACACATACCCGTGAACTCCACCACCCAAATGGACCAAGGGATCAGGCACATGGGAACGCCATCATCTCTAATGTCCTCTCCAGGTCACAGGCCATCCCAACATGGACATATATCTATCTCCCCTGCATTGTTGCTGAGTCATAAACGTGCAATGTCTGAGCTAACAAAACTGTGGAAGCAACTTCACCACGTGGTCTACAGAAGACTGCCCACTGTGATTTTCTCAAGGGAAAATGGTCTGCGAAATAAATGCAGGTTTTACGAGCGAGACCAATGTCACAGGAATGAAATTAAAAGAGTAACGTTAAATGCATGCATGGACATATGACCTGGTTACTTTTCCAAACGAAATTCTATGTGTTATCATATTTGAAGTTGTTTGAAATATTGCAAGGGATAGCGACGGGACTGAAGCTTCCTCAGCTAATTTATGACATTGCTACACATAGTAACTAGAATCTATTTTACACAAGGTGGCTTAAAAACCAAAAAAAAAATCCATGTTGATGTTATGATGTAGTTGGGAAGTAATAAAAGAGGAGAAATCGGACACCCAGAGTTGTCGGTTTTCCGGGATTGTTTTATCAGTCCGGGAGCCTCCAAGTTTGACTTGGATTTCCGTTATACCAGAATGTGGGTTAATATTGGGACTGATGCTGCTGTCTTCTATGCTCGGGGAACTAATCATGTTCCGAACTCAGAATGGATATTCTACCCTTAGTAAATAAAAAGTCTTCCACAGACGTTAGAATGTCAACTTAACAGTAACTCATAGTAGTCTGATCTGACAGGGTCAATTTGTGACACGCTGCACATCCTGGCATCGAATATCTAACCATTTACTGCTAATTCAATTAATTTCGATCGACGTTCTTGATGTGAAATGTCCATGCCTTGGTCATACATACTGTTATTTCCTTTGACGTTTGAGTTGTCCTTCACTTTTACCAATCATATGTTGCTGGTTGTAATATTTCACAAAGGTTCACAAACGTTAAATCTGGGAAGGGAATGTGCTACCCAGGCAGAGTTGGGGAGTAGATTTTGCCCAAATCGATGGCTTTTTTTTCTTCCTGCAGTGATGAAGTATTTCCATTTGGTTGATATTCGTCCCGAAATCGCAAGTCTCTGTTTTTAATAGTGAATTTCGCTATAATCGTCAACCAATCTAAATTTTCGAGGCTTTTCTCGGAATTTAACAAAATGTGGCATTAATGTATGTGATTACACTATTCATTGAACTAAAATGAAATGCAATTGTATCAATGTAAAAATTATCCTATTTCTGTTGAATGTTATGATTTAAATTTCATTCTGTATTGCTTTAAACAATAATTGACTAATCCCTTGTTGGGAGTAACCTGAAGGGAGAACACCTTCTGCTTGCTGAACAGATACCGATTTCGGTGCAAGTATCTTCACTCTCCTAATTAAAAACACCATTTCCTTGACCATGCTGAATAATCACTTATGACATTATTCGGCTTGAACACATTCACCCAAGTCAATTGTTCCAGAGTCTGTAAGCCAGTTTATCAGTGCAGCCTGATGAAACTCTGCTCAATGAAGTCGCATTGCGTTTCCTATAACTATAATGGAATAATTAAGGAACAACTGAATATTCCTAAAGCAAGAAGCTACATTGTCCATAGAATTATAAATACATTTGGTCCATTCAATTGAAACGTTCCCGTTTTATTTAGGATGAATGTATGGAGGTTAAGACACATTGGTTTATTTCCCCCACCAGGACAGTTTGAGGGCTCTCCGCTTCTTCCTGGAACAGAGGCCCAACCAGTCCCCATCCACTACCACCCTCCTCCGCCTGGCTGAACTTGTTCTCACATTGAACAACTTCTCCTTCAACTCCACTCACTTCCTTCAAGTAAAAGGTGTTGCTATGGGTACCCGCATGGATCCTAGTTATGCCTGTCTTTTTGCTTCTACTGTGCCTACCCACTGTTTTATCACGTTTGTGTTTGCGGCCAGGGCTGTTCATGTTTCTGTCCATTAACACCCTCTCTGTGCTAACGTTTTGTCTTTCAGCACACTATTAACATACCATTTGCCATTGTTCTGTAATCTTCTGCTCAGTTATTCTCTGTGACCTTGTCCTGTCAAAACCTTCTCTTTTGTCATCTCTTACCCCCCTTCCCCCCCCCCCCCCCCGCTTTACTTGCTAAAAACCTATTACAGTTCTAATATTTGCCAGTTCTGATGAAGGGTCACTGACCTGAAACGTTAACTCTGCTTCTTTCTCCACAGATGCTGCCAGACCTGCTGATTATTTCCAGCCTGTCTTGTTTTTATTTCAGATTTCCAGCATCTGCAGTATTTTGCTTTTATTTATTATCTTGGTTTATTTCTGTATTGTGTTTGAAGCAAATGGAGTCTTCAGAGGATACAAACAACTGGATTTAGACAAGTTCCTTATGTTTGCCGAACAGACATCACCTTTAGCACATATAGCTTCAAACTCATTTGATTTCAAAATGAAACATTATCTCAATTTACCTTTTTAGATACAAAGATCAATACTGCAATAACCAGGCGTGGAAATAAAAGCACAGAAGGTACAACACGGGAAAAAACTGCCAATGGGTCTAACAAGCTGTTCTTGACGTTTAACCTCCAAAGACATAGAATTACAGAAAATAAAAGAATCTGAGTCAAGATAGTAAGTTTCAAATCCGAGGCATGCTCTCAGCATGCAGACATCTGATACATACAGAAGGAATACCTCTTTGGTAAAATGAATGCAACATTCTTTGTGAAGGCGGCAGATATTCCCTCTCATCATCGATCTCTGTTGGTTATTTTGTCTCCTCTTTGAGAACTAGCAATCCATTATTGAGTGCAAAATGTGTACTACTGCGGGGTGTGTCTAAAATAACTGATGAGCAATGGGGGTGATATTTGACCCTCTTTCATTAGCTTCTGAAAGTATGAGTTCAACAATGTCAGCATCTCTGTAACTGTAAATCTCGCTAGCATGCATCACGCTATAGGGAGAGTGACCTGTTTTGTGTCTGTTCTGATGGTTGTTTATTGGAAGGCGAGAGAAGGAATGGGCACGAACATTCCAGAACCAGTAATCTCTAGGCGATATTTCCTACCTTGTACATTCTCTCTTGAAATCGAGTAAAGAAAGAACATATTAATCCTTCAATTGTGTTCATTCATTCTCCTGATGTGGGCGTCACTGGCATGGTTTTCATTCATTTCTCATTCCCGTTATAGGTAAGGGTTGCAAGTGAACACGATGGTTTTTGACCAACAACCCGACAACTTCATGATTAGTTTTACCGATGCCAGCTTTCTCACCTCCCGATTCCAAAGCCTGTCCACCATCTACAAGGCACAAGTCAGGAGTGTGATGGAATACTCTCCACTTACCTGGATGGGTGCAGCTCCAACAACACTTAAGAAGCTCGACAACATCCAGGACAAAGCAGCTCGCTTGATTGGCTCCCCATCTACAAACATTCACTCCCTCCACCACCTACGCACAGTGACAGTGGTCTGTACCATCTACAAGATGCACTGCAGCAATGCACCAAGGCTCCTTAGACAGCACCTTCCAAACCCGCGACCTCTACCACCTAGAAGGACAAGGGCAGCAAATACATGGGAACACCACCAGCTGCAAGTTCCCCTCCAAGTCTCACACCATCCTGACTTGGAACTATATCACCATTCCTTCACTGTCACTGGGTCAAAATCCTGGAATTCCCTTCCTAACAGCACTGTGGGTATACCTACCCCACTGCAGCGATTCAAGAAGGCAGCTCACCACCACCTTCTCAAGGGCAATTAGGGATGGGCAATAAATGCTGGCCTGGCCAGCGTCACCCACATCCCGTGAATGAATAAAAAAATTTCAGGAATCTTTTCATAAACTGAATTCAACTTCTTAAACAGCCATGGTGGAATTGCAAATCCTGTTCTTTGGGTTAGAAGTCGAGGACAGCAAGTTAGTGGTCCAGTAACATGACTATTACATTAACGCAGCGGGCGAAATTGGCCGAAGTTGTGATATTATTAATCAAACAATAAAACTTGCCGTCAGTGGTTTCCTGATCTCATGATTATGCAATTTGTTTGAGTTCTGAATTATGTGCATATGAATCCCAAGCGCATTCTTTATAAACGGATTAACGACTTCGTGAAACATGGTGAGCTGAGGAAAGTAGCCCGTTGCAGATAGTTGTTTACATCCCCTTCCCTATAATGATGCAATACAGACCTGTAATGTCTGGGGGTTTGTCCCTCCTAGGACCGCGGCCTGACGGTGAAATGACCTCTGTCGTTTTGAATACAGATTGTAATATTCCACACATTTTGAACGACTTGGCAGAAGTGTAGATGGGATCGATCAATGATTTTTTTTTTTATGTGTCGGGCATGATGGAAGTAAATGGGGTTACATTTCTTTCTCTCCTTTCTGCCTGGGCTGTTGTTCGAAGTTGGTTCCTCCGAGTTTGATTTCAGGTTGCTGATTATCTCCAGGAGATTTATTGACATGGGCTGCCCAGTCCAACTGTAGATTCCTCAGCTGAAATTGGTCAAGTGGACAATTTCACAGTCGAGACCGCCGAAGGAATAATGATTTGAACCTTAAAGTTCAATTTAGTTACGGAGAGGGACAAGGAGAAAACTATAATAAAAGTAATGAACTGGAGAATGACTAATTGCAACAAATTGAGAAGTGATCTGGCTGCAGTAAACTGGAGTCAAAAACTGGCAGGCTCAAATACAATGCCGAAATGAGGGATCCTTTAAAGAGGTGATGGTTTGAAAGCAACTTAGGTACCTTCCACAAGGCAGAAACGGATGCCAACAAAAGCCAGAGCTCTGGATAACCAAGGTGTTAGAGTGTAGGAAGAATCAGAAAATGGAGAGATGAAAAATGTCAGCTTGATTAGACAAGAGAGGCTGAGGCTGAATATAAAAAGTACGGAAAATAAGTGGGGGAAAAAAAACAATTGAGGCAAAATATCAGTTCCAGAATGCAATAATCATACAATGCTTCTTTTCCAACAACACCTTGCCAAGAAAAATTAGGAATTGCCAACACATGTTGGTCTTAAAAGCGACGGTCACATCCCATGAAGGAATCAAAATATGATACAGCGGTGGTGCCAGGCAAGTGTAGGATTGCAGATGTGAAGCTCTTGTAGAATAAACGTGGCATTTCGAGTCCAGTCACTTTAATGTCGTGGTGAAAACATTAATCTGGCAAAAATGACAGCCACTTGTGCAATCACGAACTAACAAGGAAAAATAGATGGGGTCTTGCTTCAATGTTTCAAACAAAAAATAAACTCTTCAGACAGTGCAGCACGCCCTCGGAACTGGTACTGGGGGGTGGGGGGTCTCAGTTTGCATTATATTTGTTGGTTGGTACTCAAACCGTCAAACATCTAATTTACCGGTGATCATAGAGTCACTAGCCTAATACTGATACCTGTTTGCGGAGAGCTGTCACTTACTGACCGCTCCCTTTTCAACAGCTAACATGTCCAGCTAATCCACCTCTCAGTGAGCTCAGTACACGGTAGGTGGATAATGGCAGAGATTATGTGGTCAGCATACTGCCACTGACAGACTAGTGTGTTAGTTTTCCTACTTAGCTTTCACAACGAAGGAGACATATTTTGCCATCAAAGGAATTACCTGCCGAAAGATTGCCTTCTGTTCCATCCCATTCTATAATTTCATTTCTTCGAGAAACAATTTTAACCGTGCCAAAGCAGTCCACCACGTCATAGCTGTTGCCCGATTGTAAGAGAGAGTAAATTTATTTTTCTTGCTTTCTGTTCCCACATTCACACTGTATCTGATGAGTCAATAATTCATCTTGGTTTCGGCGGTGAGAAACAATTTGAGTCGAAGGCGGTGGGAGACACACGTCTGCATGACATTATCTGGGTCAGAACTATGTTTTGCAATAGGTTCCACATATTGACTAGAGCAACCAAACCACAGACAGTGGTTTCAGCAGCTGCACATCTGATAAAAGTCATGAATTGGAGTTTTTATTCCATCGAGTCTATTCAAAGGAGAGCAGCCCCTCGCAAGAAGAACATACAAACATACGAATTAGGAGCAGGAGTAGGCCACTCGGCCCCTCGAGCCTTCTCCGCCATTCAATAAGTTCATGGCTGAACTGATTACTCCCGATTACCTCCACTCCCTTGTTTATCAAGAATCTATCTACCTCTGCCTTAAAAAATATTCAAAGACTCTGCTTCCACCGCCTTTTGATGAAGAGAATTCCAAAGACTCACGACCCTCTGAGAGAAAAAAATTCTCCACATCTCTGTCTTAAATGGACCACCCCTTGTTTTTAAACAGTGACCCCTAGTTCTAGATTCTCCCACAAGGGGAAACATCCTTTCCACATCCACCCTGTCAAGACCCCTCAGGATCTTACATGTCTCAATCAAGTCGCCTCTTACTCTTCTAACTTCCAGTGGATACAAGCCTAGCCTGTCCAATCATTCCTTATAAGGCAGCCCACCCATTCCAGGTATTAGTCTAGTAAACCTTCCCTGTACTGCCTCCAACGCATTTCCATTCTTCCTTAAATAAGGAGACTAATACTGTACACAGTAGTCCAGATGTGGTCTCACCAATGCCCTGTATAACTGAAGCATAACCTCCCTACTTTTGTATTCAATTCCTCTCATGATAAACGATACCATTCTATTAGCTTTCCTAATTACATGCTGTACCTGCATACTAACCTTTTGTGATTCATGCACGAGGACACCCAGATCCCTCTATATCTCAGAGCTCTGCAATCTCTCACCATTTAGATAATATGCTTCTTTTTTTTATTCTTCCTGCCAAACACAAGCAATGGAGAAGGAAGGGCTATTGTTTTTGTACTTTTCTGCCACTTTGAAGCAGTTTGGGAATTTATGTTCTTTTGAGACACTGCAAAGGTTATTGTCTATTTAGGTCTGACTCCTCCGTTTGAGCCCGTCTGCTGCCAACCTGTAAACCGTGCGTTGCGATTTGGCTGCTGGTTTCACATTTCTCCTGATTTCTTCTTTCATTCAAGTCAACTGAAGCAAAAAAAAAAACAGGGAGAGATACAAAAACCGATTTCCATCACCTGGCAAATGCAAAGTATTACAGATACAGGAAATCTGAAATATAAGAAGAAAATGCTGAAAAAACTCAACAGTAGCACCAGCTCTGATGAAAGATCACAATCTGGAAATGTAAACTCCCTCCACAGAGGCGGCTGGACACACTGAGTATTTACAACATTTTCTGTTTGAATTTTCGCTATCAATCAGTCAAAATCACTCCAAACTCTTAGTTTGAGGAGTTGTTTCTATTGATGATACAGGGTTATTTCTTTGTCAAGGTTTGGAGTGGTGACACCCAAATATGTGACAAATGACGCTGAAAAGACTGAAGGGGGCAGAACAACAATAATGTGTTATTTCTATTGTTTTTGAGGTAATTCAATTCCCGAAGCACTCCACGTGACCATTATCAAACTGAATTTGGCACCAACACGTTTTAGAAGTTATCAGTTTGGGTGTCCAATGCCTAGATCAAAAAGATATATTTTAAGGAAAGTCGTAAGTGAAGAGGGAGAGAGAGAGACTGAGAGAAACATGCATAGAGGTACAAAGAATCCACAGCGCAGAATAACTCATTCAGTCCAACAAGCCTGTGCGGGTGTTCACATTCCATAGGACCTTCCTTCCACCACAGTTCCTCTCAACAATTCGGCATATACTCCTATTCCCTTCCCTCTGATGTGCCTATCTAGCTTCCCCTAAAACACTTCTATGCTATTCCCCTCAACTATTCGTTGCAGTAGCAGGCTTCAATTTGTTAACGTTCTTTACGTAAAGGAGAATCTCCTGAATTCCCCATTTGATTTATCAGTTCTAATCTTATATTTATGCCCCCTAGTTTTGGACTGTCCACTAGTGGAAAACAGGTGAAGAGAATCAATTTGTAGGACTACAGGGAAAGCACGGGAAGTGTAACAAGCCGAGTTGCTGTTGCAGAGAGACAACACGAACATGAAGGTTAGAAAGGTTTCCTTCTGTACCATAACATTTTCTGATTTTATGCTCCTCCTTCTCCTTGTCTACGGTATCAAATTCTTTCATTCTCTAAATACCTCGATGCGGACACCCCTCAAAGTTGCATTTTCTAAAGTCAAGAATGACATATTGTTCAGACTTTCGTGATAACTACATCAACTCAGTTCTGGCATGATCCTTATGAATTTTTTTAGCACTTCCTCCAGTGTCTCCAGATAATTTTTCATAATATGCAAATCCGAAATGTGCACAATAGACCAAGTAGTGCCTACCAAGGTTCTATTAAAATTAACATGACTTCTGTTTTTTTTCAATTATGTCCCTTTTGGAATGAACACTAGTGTTTTGTTAGCTTTTTATGGCCTTATGAAAGTGCGGTAAAACTTTAAGTAATGTGTCTGTACCCTCAGCCCAATTCTACATGTTAAGGATACTTGCAAGCCTGATCTGAAGGCCCTAAACGTCGACTATCGCAACTGGGAATCACCAACTGGTGAAAGAGGGAAATTGAGATATCCTGTGGACTGATGTGCACTACCACGGCAACCAGAGGCTACAGCAGTTTGGCAACAGGCGCCATTGCCAATAGCAACAACTCACAGCGTCACTTGATAGCTTCATGTGCGGTACCTGAGGCAGAAGCTGCCTCTCGAGGATTGGCCTTCACAGCCATCAGCAATGGTGGGGCATGTGAAGCCATGCCAACTAACAGGATTGCTTGCTGTGTGTCCATCATCTCTCATGGATGGAAGGATGCCAACCATTCCCAGATCCCTCTGCTTCCCTACCCCATTTAGACACATTATCCAGGAGATGTTGGCCTCCTTAATCTCCCTATCAAAACCTAACACATCATACTCGCCTATATTCAAAACAATTTGGAAATTACACACCCAGCACATTTATTGCTATTTTGGTACTTGTAACAAGTATTTTGAGGGGTGCAAATTTTGAAATTGTACTTTGATTCGCATATCAAAATAATTTATCTAAATTGTGGGCCTCCGTGGGTGCAGCACAAATCCTCCTGGAACACCACTTCCCACAGTTTGCCATCTTTAAACCCTACTCTTTGTTTTCTGTCTATAGTCAACTGACTATCCATTCTGCTACTTGTCCCCTGACTCCACATGCCTAGTCATGAGTCTATTATGCAGTGTATTCACGAAAGTATTTTGAAAGCTCAAATATATGAAACAACCACATTACCGTTGTCCACACTTTCCATAGTTTTTGTAAGAATCCAATCAGTTGAGTCAATGCCTTCCCTTTTGAAATTCATACTGAATAATCTACTATATATCCGTTTACTAGATATTTTCTTCTTATATGTTAGAGTGAAGATATCAATGTTCTTTCCTACCACGGACGTTAAGCTAACTGGGATATAGTTCCCTGTCCTAGCTCTATCTCTCTTGTAAATGTAGAAATATATGCTACTACTCTTACATATATATATATATATATATATATAACTGTCCAAATTTTCAAATGTTATTTTATATATGGACAGATGGAAGGGCTCATATCTTCTGTAAGTCTGATTAGTTTCCAATTTATCTTCTACTTTCCATCTTTCAATTGCCTTCGTTTCTTTCTATCTTACCACAACTGCTTCTAAAGTCATGCCGAAATGCTAGTCTTTTTTTTTGTAAATACAGAGCCACATATCTGTACAATATGTTTTGCAGGTACAGCAGCGGAGAGGTTTATGGAGGAAATTCCACAGCTCAGGGCCCAGGCGGCTACAATTCCGCAGAAGGTGGAGCAAAGGAAAGCGCGGATGTACAAGAGTCAAGACTTGGAGGAGGACAGAGATCTCGAAGGATTGTGGAGTGGAGAATGTCACAGTAATAGGGAGGTGCGGGGCCATGAAGGATTAAACTGACAATTTTGGAACCAAGTGATAGATCGGAACAAGAAGTTAAAGTGGAGCTCAGGATATTGAGTGAATGGTTTTCATTGCTTGGGTGTTTAAACTGATTGCTCTAAATGGTTTATTTTTTCCAATTTTTTCAATCTTGGAACGTATCAGTGATAGACCATGATGTTTATTTTATTGATTTAACAGTGTTCACAATTACCCACAATAAGATGTGTGCCTGTAGATGTGGTTCAGATCAGCTTCTCCAAAGTTAAGTCGCAATCAAAATCCCAATATTGCTACTTCAGGATCAGCAGGAGTACATCCAACCTTTGGATCCTTTACTACCATTCAATTCTGATCTCTCGCTTCCAACTAACTTGCTTCTATAAACCTCGCCTAACAACAGACAATCAATCTCCGTTTTGAAATTGTCCATTGACTCCCATCCTCAGCTGCCTTTTCTGGTGAAAGTTGTAGGTTTTCTGTACACTTTGTGTGAAGAGGTTCTTCCCATTCTTGATCCCATTTCTAAAAACGATCATGGAGCTAAGAATATTGCTGCTGTAGAAGAGCTAACAACACAACAGTTGCAAATGATATCGAAACACAATTAGTTTAATAGAAAAGTGAATGGTAGGACTAACAGGACCAGGGAACCCTGGATATCAAGGGATATAGAGTATCCGATCAGGAAAACAGGCTTACGGAAGATCCCAAGCGCTGAAAAGAGCAGAGGCACTAGAGGAGTATACAAAGTGTAGGGTGGCACTCAAAGTAATTAGGAGAGCGAAGTCGGGGCATGAAAAAACACTGGCGGGCAAGATAAAGGACAATCCCAAGGCGTTTTATAAGTATATTAAGGGTAATAAGATAACCAGGGAAAGAGTAGGGCCCATTAAGGACCAACTTGGTAATCTTTGTCTGGAGCCAGAGGACATAGGTGAGGTTTTAAATGATTACTTTTAATCAGTGTTCACTATGGAGAAGGACGATGTAGGTGTAGAGATCAGGGAGGGGGATTGTGATATACTTGAACATACTAGCATTGAAAGGGAGGAAATATTAGCTGTTTTAGCGGGCTTAAAAGTGGATAAATCCTCCGACCCAGACGAGATATATCCCAGGCTATTATGTGACGCAAGGGAGGTGATAGCAGGGGTTTTGACACAAATTTTCAAATCCTCTCTGGCCACAGGAGAGGTACCAGAGGACTGGAAGACAGTGAATGTGGTACCATTATTCAAGAAGGGTAGTAGGGATAAACCAGGTAATTACAGGCTGGTGAGTCTAACATCAGTGGTTGGGAAAATATTGGAAAAAATTCTGAGGGACAGGATTAATCTCCACTTGGAGAGGCAGGGATTAATCAAGGATAGTCAGCATGGCTTTGTCAAGGGGAGATCGTGTCCAACAAACTTGATTGAATTTTTCAAGTTGGTGACTAGATGTGTAGATGAGGGTAAAGCAGTTGATGTAGTCGACATAGACTTCAGTAAGGCTTTTGACAAGGTCCCGCATGGGAGATTGGTTAAGAAGGTAAGAGCCCATGGGATCCAGGGCAATTTGGCAAATTGGATCCAAGATTGGCTTAGTGGCAGGAGGCAGAGGGTGATGGTCGAGGGTTGTTTTTGCGAGTGGAGGCCTGTGACCAGTGGTGTACCACAGGGATCGGTGCTGGGACCCTTGCTGTTTGTAGTGTACATTAATGATTTGGACGTGAATATAGGAGGTATGATCAGTAAGTTCGCAGATGAGACGAAAATTGGTGGTGTTGTAAATGGTGAGGAGGAAATACTTAGATTAAAGGGAGATATAGATGTGCTGGTAAGATGGGTGGAGCAGTGGAAAATGGAATTTCATCCTGAGAAGTGTGAGGTAATGCATTTTGGGAGACTAACAAGGCAAGGGAATATACAATGGATGGTAGGACCCTAGGAAGTACAGAAAGTCAGAGGGACCTTGGTATACTTGTCCATAGATCACTGAAGGCAGTAGCGCAGGTAGATTAGGTGGTTAGGAAGGCATACAGGATACTTGCCTTTATTCAGTGGATGTTATGGATGTTATCTATATGCACTTTAGTGAAGCCTTTGACAAGGTCCCTCATGGCAGACTGGTACAAAAGGTGAAGTCACATGGGATCAGAGGGGAGCTGGCAAGATGGATACAGAACTGGCTCGGTCATAGAAGACAGAGGGTAGCAGTGGATGGGTGTTTTTCTGAATGGAGGGATGTGACAAGTGGTGTTCCGCAGGGATCAGTGCTGGGACCTTTGCTGTTTGTAGTATATATAAATGATTTGGAGGAAAATGTAGCTGGTCTGATTAGTAAGTTTGCGGACGACACAAAGGTTGGTGGAGTTGCAGATAATGATGAGGATTGTCAGAGGATACAGCAGGATATAGATCGGTTGGAGACTTGGGCGGAGAAATGGCAGATGGAGTTTAATCCGGACAAATGTGAGGTAATGCATTTTGGAAGATCTAATGCAGGTGGGAGGTATACAGTAAATGGCAGAACCCTTGGGAGTATTGACAGGCAGAGAGATCTGGGCGTACAGGTCCACAGGTCACTGACAGTGGCAATGCAGGTGGATAAGGTAGTCATCGGTCGGGGAATAGAGTATAAAAATTGGCAAGTCATGCTGCAGCTGTACAGAACCTTAGTTAGGCCACACTTAGAATATTGCGTGCAATTCTGGTCGCCACACTACCAAAAGGACATGGAGGCTTTGGAGAGGGTACAGAGGAGGTTTACCAGGATGTTGCCTGGTCTGGAGGGTATTAGCTATGAGGAGAGGTTGGAAAAACTCGGATTGTTTTCACTGGAACGACGGAGGTGGAGGGGCGACATGATAGAGGTTTACAAAGTTATGAGCGGCATGGACAGAGTGGATAGTCAGAAGCTTTTTCCCAGGGTGGAAGAGTCATTTACTAGGGGACATAGCTTTAACGTGTGATGGGCAAAGTTTAGAGGGGATGTGCGAGGCAACTTCTTTACACAGAGGGTGGTGAGTGCCTGGAACTTGCTGCCACGGGAGGTGGTGGAAGCAGATACGATAGCGACGTTTAACAGACATCTTGACAAATACATGAATAGGATGGGAATAGAGGGATACGGACCCCGGAAGTGCAGAAGGTGTTAGTTTAGGCAGGCATCAAGATCGGCGCAGGCTTGGAGGGCTGAATGGCCTGTTCCTGTGCTGTACTGTTCTTTGTTCTTGTTCACCGAAGCATAGAATATTAGAGCAGAGAGGTTATGATGGAGCTGTATAAAACGCTAGTTAGGCCACAGCTGGAGTACTGTGTACAGTTCTGGTCACCACACTATAGGAAGGATGTGATTGCACTGGAGAGGGTGCAGAGGAGATTCACCAGGATGTTGCCTGGGCTGGAGCGTTTCAGCTATGAAGAGAGACTGAAAAGGCTAGGGTTGTTTTCCTTGGAGCACAGAAGGCTGAGGGGGGACATGATAGAGGTGTACAAGATTATGAGGGGCATTGATAGGTTAGATAGGAGGAAACTTCTTTCCCTTAGCGGAGGGGTCAAGAACCGGGGGCATAGATTTCGGGTAAGGGGCAGGAAGTTTAGGGGAGATTTGAGGAAACATTTCTTCACCCAGAGGGTGCTTGGAATCTGGAACGCACTGCCTGAGGAGGGGATGGAGGCAGGAATCCTCACAACATTTAAGAAGTGTTTGGATGGTCACTTGGAACTCCACAGCATACTTGGCTGCGGGCCAAGTGCAGGAATAAGGGATTAGAATAGTTGGGTGCTGTCTAGCCGGCACAGACATGATGGGCCGAACGGCCTGTTTCTCTGCTGTATAACTCTATGATTCTGTGAAGCATTCAAGATGAATAAGGTACTGCGCTCTAATGACAGAGATCATGGACTATATTTGAAAAGTATTACCTTGACATAATCCACTCCGAGACGTTCTGGGGTTGTGAAAGGTTTCACATTAAAACAGATTTTTTTTTTTCTTTGAATGGAGGTTGTTGAAAGGAATCAGGGGCTCTGGTCAAATTGGTACAATGGAACTTCAATGTCAAATTTGTGATATTGGTTTGCAGATTCTCCACTGTAAAGTCTTTATCCAAAAATGGAGAAAGGGGTAATCAGGGTAACTGTAGACCAATTAGTGCAACTTCCATTGTTGGAAAACGGTATCAAATCAATAATCCAAAAGATAAATTAGTGAGAATCTAGAAATTCACCTGTTAATTTAAGAACAGTCAGGATCTTTAATAAGGCCAAACCATCCTTGGTAAATTGTGCAGTATAATTTTAAAGTAACCAATTGACTGCACTGAATCAAGCACACATTTTGTCTGAATTTCTCTCAGGTGTTTGATAAGGTCTTTTCACAAGAGGCTCGTTCGAAACATTCAAAAAATGGCTGCCTGTATTGTTGTATTACATTTTCAATCACATTATGTAAACTTACGCAAAACCAAGTCATCTGCTAGAAAATGCAGCAAAACCGAGAAAAACCTAGGCCTTCCTCTTGCTGGAGGAATTCAGCGAATCTGTGCCGACTGTATTTTTTTTTTAGAACATTACAGCGCAGTACAGGCCCTTCGGCCCATCGATATTGCGCCGACCTGTGAAACCATCTGACCTACACTATTCCATTTTCATCCATATGTCTATCCAATGACCACTTAAATGCCCTTAAAGTTGGCGAGTCTACTACTGCTGCAGGCAGGGCGTTCCACGCCCCTACTACTCTCTGAGTAAAGAAACTACCTCTGACATCTGTCCTATATCTATCACCCCTCAACTTAAAGTTATGTCCCCTCGTGTATGAGATGTCAAGTCTGTTGCACAGGTCCCTCATTATGTCGGAAGAGAACCACCCAGCTTAGAACTCTAAACTAGATCAGGTCTAATGCAACTTGAGATTGTGACCCTGGTCCTCCCTAATCTGTAGTTGAAAGATCGTATCTCAACAACGGCAATACAACACCATTGTCAACTTCGAAAACTTACCCAACTCACTACAAAGTCTGCTTCCATATCGCACAGACCGAGCTCTTTCGAACTAGCTTGATAAATAGGATAGTTCAAATAGGTAATTAGTCTTGTGCACCCCCTACTTCCCTACACCGATTCCAAGCCTAAATTTGACCCAGTTTTTAAGAGTACCAAAATGGGACTCAGTTTGTTCAATGAGGCTTGGCCAATGCCTTGTAAAAGAAAAGAACGGTGTACTGCATTTTATAGTTAATTTTAATGTAGCTAAAGCCGAGAGAAATCAGACATGTTGCATAATAAGAAATGCAGCAGTATAGACATGACAATGGCTGATAGACAATAATCAAAGAGTTTGGTTAAACTGATATTAGTTAGATTGAGAATGTTTGGAGATGGATTCGCAGTGTTCACAAGGAATTCACTTCCTTTTTTCTTACTTCATGTGCTTAGATGATATAAGTTTACAAATAGCAAGAACAGTCTCCAAATTTACTAGTCGAACTCGGTGTAGGGAAGTAGGACGCACAAGGGCAGCACACAGTGGCACAGTAGTTAGCACCGCAGCCTCATAGCTCCAGCGACCCGGGTTCAGTTCTGGGTATTGTTGGGTATTGTCTGTGTGGAGTTTGCAAGTTCTCCCTGTGACCGCATGGGTTTTCGCCGGCTGCTCTGGCTTCCTCCCACAGCCAAAGATTTGCAAGTGATAGGTAAATTGGCCATTGTAAATTGCTCCTAGTGTAGGTAGGGAATGTGGGATTATTGTAGGGTTAGTATAAATGGGTGGTTCTTGGTCGGCACAGACTTGGTGGACCGAAGGGCCTGTTTCAGTGCTGTATCTCTAAATAAACTTTCCTGCGCTGTTGCATTTTTCGCCTTCAGGTGCCTTTCCTCTTTTAAAAGTCACGATTGGGTCTTTTTCCATCACTTTTTCAGGTAGTGTATACCAGATCCTAATCACTGGCTGTGTAAAAAAACAAAAACTTTTTCCTAATGTCGCTTTTGGTTCTTCAGTCAATCGCCTTAAATCGGAATCTTCCATTTCTCTATCCTACCGATAATGGGAACAGTTTTTCTTTATCTATTCAGTATAGAGAGCTCATGATTGTTAACAACACGATTTAATTTCTTCTCAACTTTCTCTTTTCTAAATGAGAGGTGCGACAACTTCTTCAAGTCATGAACTTAGCTGAATTCCATCCAATATTAGCCTTTTGCATTGCGACAACCGGGAAGATCATAGAAAATTGATCTTGTTTCATGCATTTGCATAAAGGTGGGAATTGTGTCTCTGATTTAAAAGCATCGCCTGCATAGGGACTTGACCTCTGAACATTCAGATTCAAAGCATGACGGGTGCTACTGCCTTAGTTAACCAGGCTCTTACTTAACTAGCATGCACTAAGTGCTGTCACTGAACAAGAAGATCAAACGTTCAAGGGTACAAATCTCTTCGAAAACCCAAGCAGGTAGCAAAGTTATGAAAAACACTTTTTGGATTTAGGAGCATTGGGAAATGAGTAGGCCATTCAACGCCTGGAGGTTGATTCATCATTCATTTCGATATTGTCTGATTTGTTTATTAACTGCACTCGCCGCCTCAGGTCTCTAACAGGTCTCTAACCCTTAATCCCATTGATAACAAACATCTATTACTCAGTTTCGGAAATTGCAATCGGAATTACCACAATAGCTATTGAGCAAAGAGAGTTCCAGCCTGCCATTATCCTTTGAGTGAACACGACCTTCCTCACATCACTCCTTTAAAGTAATGCCAGCCTATTTCGACATTCCCCCAGAAGATTGTGTCCTTTACTTCTTTCTACGTTACCAAATCGTTTCATTGCCTTAAACATTTCATTTAGTTCGCTTGTTAATCTTCTCTATTCAGGTGGCCATGAGTCCGAGTGATGAGATATCAGCACATATGAAAACGGACTCCAAATCTTCCACTGGTCTTACCAAGGAGCAGTTGTGGGTGTGAAAGGGGAGAGGAAGAAACTTGGATCTCTGTGGGACTCCAACATTAATTGTGCAGGGACAGAGAGTGCAGCCATTTCTAGGGATACTCCAACTACATTTTGCTACGTAGAAATGGAAACAACCTGCAGCTGTAATCTCAACATGTATCAACTGTTTCTGCTAAAACCACTGGCCGTGGTTCCGTTGTTAATAAGTGTGCAGAACTGCTAAAAACCACAGCACTGACACAGATAAGATCATGCAGGGTGCAGGGTGCATGGTGCAGGGTGCAGGGTGCATGGTGCATGGTGCATGGTGCAGGGTGCAGGGTGCATGGTGCATGGTGCATGGTGCATGGTGCAGGGTGCATGGTGCATGGTGCATGCTCCACCATATAAGACTCACATCCTCGATCATACATAATAATGGGTTATTGATCCATTTAAATGCACGGGCTGAATGTGAGAACTGAAAACAAGCAAATGCACGTTGATTATCTCTGGCAATCTTGCACTTATTTGGTCACAGTTTCCTCTTTGTATCGTCTACCACTCATTGAAAATCAACTTTATTTCCCGAACTTAATATATCGCATTTTCTTCTCAAAACTAAATACATATATATGAAAAACACGGCAGTATGGTGTCAAGCTCAGAGTGTTGACCACTGTAACTCCACCAAGAGGGTGTTCAGACCAGCGAGCAGTTGATTGACTGCAATGTTTTATCTGTGGTAAAGGCGAGATCATTTACTCTAAACTCTCCATGGTAAATGGGAAAAGGTAATAATGCATCGTACAGTTGAAATTCGAACAGAAAACAGATGGAATTGATACATGAACACTGCACTCATTCTTGTTAAAATCTGGCTTTCAATTTTAACACTTGTAACTTCTTTTTCCTTGAATTGATTAAATGTCCATTGGAATAACCATCAGAGGAATCTCATAAAGACTCACTGAGCTTGGAGGTCGAGGCAGTGAAATTGGACTTCTGCGAGAAATGGAAAACATGGACCTTGAACTGACCTGAAATGTTAACTCTGCTTCCCTCTCTACAGATGTTGCCAGACCTGCTGAGTATTTCCAGCATTTCCTGTTTTTATTTCAGATTTCCAGAATCTGCAGTATTTTACTTTTATTGTTATGGACCTGGAGCGTCCGTTTTCCATACAGTTTAATGGTCTAAGTGATTTTCAGGCCTCTGGCTCCCGAGATGTGCACGGTTCAGTGATGATCTCCTGTCTGCCCTTTCAAGCAGGGAAACATAATTGAATGGCACTCATTTAAAGAAGAGTGAGGGAGTTCTTCTTGGTGTCCTTGTCAATATTTATCCCGCAACCAACTTCACTAAAACAGATAATCTGATCGTTATGAAATTTCTGTATTTGATATTTTGCTGTGTTGGTGTTGACTGCTGCATTTCCTACATTATAGCAGACTTCAAAAGTACTTCATTGGCTTTAAAACACTTTGGAATGTTCTGTGATCATGAAAGGTGCTCGAGAAATTCAGGTCTTTCTTTCTTTGGGATTTATAGTCACCATTTTCAGATATCTTTTGCATGGCTGTTATATGTTTCATCCGAAATTCAGTTCCTTTGACAGCAACAGAATTGAAAAACATGCATCTTTACATTGAAGATACCCTCCATCATGTCGTTTGGCACTACCACCATGCTAAATCGGATGGCTTCAGTACTAACAGTTCAAAACTATCCATCCATGAGGCACTGCAGGCCGTCAGTAGCAGTAGATTTGCACTCAGTCACAATCTGTAACCTCATAGCCTGGTATATCTCTCACTCTACCATTCCAATCAAGCCAGGAGACAAAATTGGTTTAATGAGATGAGTAGAGCATGCCAGAAGCAGTACCAGGCATACCTCAAAATGAGCTGTCAACCTGGTAAAGCTACAACATATGACCACATACATGCAAGAAGGGGAAGCAACATGCTATAGCTCGGCTAAAGCGATTACACAACGAACAGAGCAGATTAAAGCTCTATAATCATGCCACATCCAATTGTGAATGGCGTGGGCATTTAAAAAGTTAAATGCAGGAGGAGGCTCCACAAACATTCCCATTCTCAATGATTAGGGAGCCCAGCACGCCAGTGCAAAAGTTAAGGCTGAAGAATTAGCAGCCATCTTCAGCCAGGAGTACCAAGAGGATGATCCATCTCAGCCTTCTTCAGAGCTCCCCAACATCACAGGTGCCATTCTCCAGCCAATTCAGTTCACCCCACGTGACATCAATAAAGGTCTGGGCAAGGGCGGGAAAAATTTACCCAACGTGGCCCTCATCCTGATGACCACCTTCGTGTGCGGCTGCATCAAGCTGTGTGTAGATCCCCAGTACGCAAACTCCAAGTGTCACTACGTGCTGAGGTTCTATCTGTCCCCGGTGTTGCGAAGGATGGGCCTGGTCACATTGCCATGGAACGCTCCATGCAGTTGGACCGTGCCATACCACCTATCCTTCGTGGAGCAGTTTCTGCAGGAAAACACCTTTGACCACCGGTCCATCAGGCAGTGGTCTGCACGGAATGTCCTCAAGGCCCTACGGGAAAAGGAGAAGGTGGATCCTGTCGGATGGTTCCCCGAGCAGACCGCCAAAGTCATTTGGCGGAATGCCTCATCACCAGAACTTTCAAACAAGCACCAAGACGTAGCTTGGCTGGTGGTGAGAAGGGCCCTCCCCGTCAGATCCTTCATGCACGCCCGAAGTCTCGCACCCTCCGCACAGTGCCCCCGCGTTGGCTGTGGTGGGGAAGAGATGGCCGCCCACCTCCTCCTGGAATGTGTCTTTGCAAAGCAGGTGTGGAAAGAGATGCAGTGGTTTTTGTCAAGGTTCATCCCAAGCAGCTCTGTAACACAGGAGTCTGTGCTCTACGGGCTGTTCCCAGGGACGCACACCGAGACAAACATCAACTGCTGCTGGAGGACTATCAATTCAGTGAAAGACGCCCTTTGGTCTGCCTGAAACTTGCTGGTCTTCCAGCGCAAAGAGTTGTCCACCGCCGAATGTTGCAGACTGGCACATTCCAAGGTCCAGGACTACGTGCTGAGGGACGCACTAAAGCTTGGGGCAGCCGCAGCAAAGGCTCAATGGGGAAAGACCACAGTGTAAGGTTCCCCCACCAAGCTGGACTGAGGGGCTGGATCCATGGGAAACCCCTCGAACTGTATCGTTAATATTCTCAATTGCTGTAAATGTAAAACTGTAATTGACATGACAATTGTGAAACGGAAGGGTCGGGAAGAAACTCATGACAGTATTGAAGGAAACTGATCTCCCTTGCAATGTTTGTATTTTTTGGTGCTGTTTGGAAACTGTTTGGCAATGTAATTTTTACAGATTTTTATGAATAAAGTATATTTTGGAAAAAGAAAATCAATAAAGGTCTGGCCATACCCCACTCCTGCGCTGTGGCAGTCACCCGAGCCATTTTCCGCTTCAGCTGGGGATCTAAAATGGACCGGGTCCGGAGGGACACGATGTTCAAATCTCTGGACAAGTGCGGGAAAATTTACCCAACATGGCCCTCATCCTGATGACCACCTTCGTGTGCGGCTGCATCAAGCTGTGTGTAGATCTCCAGTACGCAAACTCCAAGTGTCACTACGTGCTGAGGTTCTATCTGTCCCCGGTGTTGCGAAGGATGGGCCTGGTCACGTTGCCGCGGAACGCTCCATGCAGTTGGACCGTGCCGTACCACCTATCCTTCGTGGAGCAGTTTCTGCGGGAAAACACCTTTGACCACCGGTCCATCAGGCAGTGGTCAGCACGGAATGTCCTCAAGGCCCTACGGGAAAAGGAGATGGTGGATCCTGTCGGATGGTTCCCCGAGCAGACCACCAAAGTCATTTGGCGGAATGCCTCATCACCAGAACTTTCAAACAAGCACCAAGACGTAGCTTGGCTGGTGGTGAGAAGGGCCCTCCCCGTCAGATCCTTCATGCACGCCCGAAGTCTCGCCCCCTCTGCACAATGCCCCCGCGGTGGCTGTGGTGGGGAAGAGACGGTTGCCCACCTCCTCCTGGAATGTGTCTTTGCAAAGCAGGTGTGGAAAGAGATGCAATGGTTTTTGTCGAGGTTCATCCCAAGCAGCTCTGTAACACAGGAGTCTGTGCTCTACGGGCTATTCCCAGGGACGCACACCAAGACAAACATCAACTGCTGCTGGAGGACTATCAATTCGGTGAAAGACGCCCTTTGGTCTGCCCGAAACTTGCTGGTCTTCCAGCGCAAAGAGTTGTCCACCACCGAATGTTGCAGACTGGCACATTCCAAGGTCCAGGACTACATGCTGAGGGATGCACTAATGCTTGGGGCAACCGCAGCAAAGGCTCAATGGGGAAAGACCACAGTGTAAGGTCCCCCACCAAGCTGAACTGAGGGGCTGGGTCCATGGGAAACCCCTCGAACTGTATCGGAAAAATTTTGTGTGCTGTAAATGTAACAATTTATATGGCATGACAATGAAAAGGAAGGGTTGTGAGGCAACTCATGATTGTATAGAAGGAAACTGATCACCTTTGCACTGCTTGTATTTTTTTGACTTGATGCTGTTTTAAACTGTTTGGGAATGTAATTTTTACAGATTTTTATGAATAAAGTATATTTTGGAAATTAAAAATAATCAATAAAGTGCTGAGATCACTGGATACTGAAAAGGCGACGGGACCTGCCAAGATTCCAACAGCAGTCCTGACGACTTGTCCTCCAGAACTAGCCACACTTCGAACCAAGCTGTTCTAATGCACGACAACACTGGCATCTACACGACAATGTGGAAAAATGCCCAGGTATGTCCTGTCTACAAAAAGCAGGACAAATCCAATCCAGCCAATTACCACCTCATCAACCTACTTTCACTCATCAGCAAAGTGATGGATGGTATCACTGACAGTTTAATCAGGCAGCACGCTTCAGCAATAACCTGCTCATCAATGATTTGGTTCCCCAGGGTCACGTGGCTCCAGTCCCCTTCACAACCTTCGTTCAAACATGGCGAAAGGAGGGTGAGGTGACAGTGTCTGCCCTTGACAGCAACACAACATTTAACTGAGTTTGGCATCAAGGAGCCTAGCCAAATTGTAATCGATGGGAATTTGGTTAAAACTCTGTTGCAGTCATACCTAGCACAAAGGAAGATGGTTGTGGTTGTTGGAAGCCAATCATCTCAGCCCCAGAACATCACTGCAGGAGTTCCTTAGAGTAGGGTCCCAGGCCTGACCATCTTCAGCTGCTTCATCAATGACTTTCCCTCCATCATAAGGCCAGAAGTGGGGATGTTCGCTGATGATTGCACAATGTTCAGCACCATTTGCAGCTTCTCACATACTGAAGCAGTCCATGCCCATGTAGAGAAATATCTGGGCACCATTCAAACTTGGGCTGATATGTGGCAAATAAAATTCGTGCCACACAAGTGCCAGATATTGACCATGAGAGAGCACCGAACCATCTGCCCTTGACGTAGAACGGTAATACCATCTTTAAATTTCGCACCCCCCACCCCACTCCCCCCACCCACCAACATCACCGTCCTGGGAATTACCATTGACCAGAAACTTAACTCTTCCAGACACAGAAAAACTGTTGCTACAAAAGCAGGGGAGAGCTTGGGAATTCTGCGATGAGTAACTCATATCCTTATTCCCCAAATCCTGTCCACAATCTACAAAGCACAAGTCAAGATTTTGATGGAATACTCTCCACTTTCCTGAATATGTGCAATTCCAACAAATCCCAATAAGCACGACACCAACCAGGGCAAAGTAGCCTGCATGGTTAGTGCCCTCTGCCACCTTAAACATTCACTCCCACCACCACAGGGGCCATTAGCAGCGGCATTTTGTACCAGCTACAAGATGCACTGAATCAGTTCGCCAAGCCTCCTATGATAGGACCTTCCAAACCTGCGACCTCTATCAACTGAAAGGACAAGGGTACAGATGCATGGGAACAAGGCTACCGACAATTTCCCCTCCAAGTCAAATATCATCCTGACTTGGATCTATAAGGCTGTTCCTTCATTGTGCTGTGGCAAAATCTTCCGAACAGCACTATGGGGTCAGCAGCACCTTCTCAAGGCAGGTAGGGATGGTCCATAAATACTGGCCTTTCCAGCAACACTCACAGCCCGTTGAGCAAATAGAAAGTCTTATAGAATAGCCTGGAAATGGAGTTCTTCCTGTTACCGCATTGTTCTAGATGTCCCATTTCTCCACTAAGCGTTTCCCCTCTGACAGCGCTAATGTGATTGCCAGACTCACTTTCCAGGTCAGTACTTCTTTCAAATATCTGTTGTGCTCCTCGTCTAAATTGACCTGTCCCGGACAGTTCCGGAAAATGGAAAGGGACTGGACTTGTGATGTGAAATGCTCGTGAGCGAAAATGCACAGAATTTACAACATAAAAGCTGGCCGGTGAGCCCAATGGATCCGTTTCATAATGCACGTGATCACGGCCAAACTGCTAAACATTCGTCAATCATTCATTTCCATGACACCAACAAGTGGCTTCTCAGAAATACACTCATGGTCTAAAACAGGATGCAGAGTTCCCTTTGGTGAGAGATGAACACAAGTAAGTTATCTGAATTAATATTGTGCACTCAATTCCTTTTACCGAAGCGGCATGGTTTTTGTTGGGAGAAAGTGAAATAATGTTAACGTTGAACATTAATGCACAATGCAATATGGAATTAGACGCTCGTTACATGCCCTGCCTAATTTCCCTTTCATTGAGCGCCATTAAAGGGCAAGTGTTCTCGGGGTGTACATCAGTCTATTCAATAATGCACGTTTCCTGCTGTCGCGCCAAATTAAAAGCATATAGAAATGTAATAAGATTATCTGCATAAAGATTACAGCATCTTCATGGATTCCACCTCTTTGCGACTCTTTTTGTATATCTATTTGTAGCTGAATGAACAGTGCAATCTTATACATTTATAACGTGAACATTTTTAAGTCTTTTCAGATTATAGTGACACAAAGCAGGATGTACCTTCAGCATTGGATTCTATGACAATTTTAATGTATGTGCGGCACCCCTCCAACCCTGAAACATCATTAGTTTGTTGAAAAGTGCAGAGAAAACTCAATTTAAAACAAGACATTTACGATTTCAGGACCAATGGCAGCGGATGAATATCAGGCAGAAAACCAAGCCCGAATTCAGCAATAATTGTTTAACCACTGGGGCCCAAATCCATTCTCCGTCTCATTTTCGAGGCTGGGGGAAGGCATTTTGGTTCCGAGGTTTAGTTGTTTCGGGTTTTATGAACTGAAAGAGGTGCTTGGTGAAAGGGAAGCATTTCTCACGAATGAAAGAAAATATCTTAACGAACAAAATAAAAGGAAAATCCCACTTATAACTTAGAAAGTCTGGAATGTTCTAAACAGCAAAGAGATAGTGATAGATTGTTGCATATTTGGTTATATGTGGCAGATTACCTGCCATTGTTAGACTAAAATATCCTGACGGATATTGTTTCATCACTATTAAGCGAAATGCTGGCATATTAACTTCCGTGTCACTTCCTTCTCATTCTCGAAGATTCTATTGTCCAGTCTTTATTTGACACATTTGACACTTCATTTAACGTGGAATGGAAGGTCACCAGTCTCCATATTAAGCCACAACCCGGTAGAAGGCAGTTCCCAGACAGACAGGGAGGCTCACACACTCACCGATTACACAGAAGAGTAACCACTCCAGGAATGCAGATGGGAAAACCAAAAACTCTTGGTGTAAGATGAAACCGCTTCTTTTTAATTCTTTCTCAAATAGATCTCAATTTCAATTGTCAATGCTTCACTTTCAAACTGCAATGAATCAAATTGGTTCCATTCATTTTGCATAAGCACTTAGTCAATTCGCTGATGAAGAATAACGCCGGTTACTGTTCCTAACAAAAATGATACATTTAAGTGGAAGTTGGTTAAACACATGAGGGACAAAGGAATAAGAGGATATGCTAATCTGATGAGATGAAGATGTGTGGGTTGAGATTGACGTGGAGCATAAATCCGGGCAAGGCCAGTTGCACAGAATATTCTGTTTCTCTGCAGCAAACCGTGTGTAATTCTATGTAAGGTAAATTAAAAATACCAGTTCTGCAATGCCGCTAGGGACATTAACAGGGCAATATGTTCCCAAGGGAATTTGTAATGTTTAAAATACGTCCGAGGCTGTGAGAAAACCTGGAAAGGCCGCGGTTTTGTTGAGCATTACTGATTACCCTTGTAAAGGTGATGCTGGACTATGTTCTTCACCAACTGTATTCCTTGTGGCGAAGGTGCTACCATGATGCTATTCAGTGGAGAATTAAAGGATTTTGACTCAGGGAATAGGTGGTAAATGTCCATTCCGGGATGATTGGTTACTTGGAAAGGAATGTCGAGGTGATAGTGTTCCTCTGTAGCTCTCCTTCTTGGTGGTGGAGTTTCCGTGTGCTCAAAGCCTCCACGCGTTCCTGCAGTCCATCCTGCAAAAGTGCATCCAAGGTGCACTGATGTTAGAGGGAGTGGATGTTTAAACTGGTCCATGGGTGTACTTGTTAATCCAATGTTCTCAATCGTTTTTTCAAGGAAGTTTTATTTATCTCATTCCTTGCTCTCTCTCTCTCTCTCTTACCCACCCCTTCTTTTCCATAGTGCACGCACACCTGCATATGGATTACTGTGTTTGCACAGTATGATACTTGTTCTCTTTTAGATGATTCAGATTGTGTTGGGGATATGTTCTATAATATTCTGGACGCCATTAATTCTGAGTCCGATATCAGTGGTAGCAGATCACAGAACCCACTGGTGGAGCGGGCTCTCGGTAAGTTTTCATCCAATACCCTTGATGGAACATTCTTGCCACTTTTTGTCTGGAAGGCTTGATAATATTCCTCCGATTGTCATTATTTATTTTAAAAGGATAAAACTTCATGGTAAAATACAAGCAGATGGAATGTGAGACCAACAGGCGTTCTGGGGAACCTAACTGGGGAAGCCTGAAAAGTACACGAGGGAGAAAGGAATAGGGATGGCAAGGCTTGTGTCGAGCATAAACAGAGCTGAATGGCTTGAATCTCTCCTGTAATCTGTGTAAAGATATAATTGTAATATAATGGCCACCTTATTTCTCAAGAGAGCTGGAATACAAGAGGATACGAACTTTGCTATAGTTATTAAATGTGATTATGGACACTTCTTCATTCAGACTTCTTGAAGTTCGTTTTATGGAGAGATCATTGTTTATCGTTATCCTGTCAGAAATCTGATATTCTGGGAGCATATGCACAGGAGGAGGTGATAAATCCCTCTAGTATCTTGCTCAATTCAATTAGATGTTGGATGATCTGTACCTCAACTCCATTTACTCACTTTGATATATTGCTTAAAAACCTCACTCAACAATAATTTAGCTACAACAGTCTTGAAAATTGCAACTGACCTATCCTCGACATTTTTTGGGGGGTGAGGCGCAGACAGCTCCAGATTTCCGCGATCTCTGCATGAAGAAGTGTTTGGTTATTTTACCCCTGGAAAAGTACATATTAATTTTGAACATTACATCCCTTAGTCATGGGCTCCCTCACCAGAAATAATAGTTTCCCTCTGTCTAACCCGGCAAATTCTATAGCATTTTATACATCTCAATCAAATCACCTCTTGGTCACAGAATCATAGGATGGATACAGTTCAACAGGAGGACATGCGCCCCATCCAGTCTGTACCGGTTCGTTGCAAAAGCTAGTCTAGCTAGTCCCATTCCCCTGTCCTTTCTCCGTTGCTCTAACTGATTTTCTCCTTCATGGTACCTGATCTACTTTCAGGGGATTGCAAGTCTAGTCTGCACAAGCAGTCCTGATCATGTAAACCCTTTTCTCTGCACTATCATTCTGGTGAAGATGCACTGCGACCCCTCCAAGGCCAATAAATCTTTCCTGAGGTGCAGTGCCCAGATCTGAATGTAGTACTCCAGTTTTGGCCCGTACACACTTTAAACAACTGCAGCAACATTTGTGTATTTTTTTTTGTATTCCAGCACTCCTGAATAAAAAGGTGACCATTATATCACGGATGTTTTTACACAGTGTAATAGTAGAGAATCAAGCTTTGCAGCCCTGTCTATGCTCCACACGAGCCTTCCTATTTCTTTCTCCATCGTGCACTTACCAAGCTTCCCCTGGAATGCCTTCATACTTTTTGGCTGAACTGCTCAATGTGGTAGCAAGTTTCATATCATAACTACTCTCTCGTTTAATAAGGCTCTCATGAATGCCATCTTTATTAATTAGGGGTTATCTTATATTAATAACTGCCAGTTTTGGACGCCCCCACAAATGAAAACATCTGCTCAACCCTTTCATGATTTCCAATACATCAGTAAACCTCACTAAGCTACCTCTTTCCTAGAGAACAGGGCCCCAACCTGTTCAGTGTTTCATGACAGTTACAAACTCCATCTTCTGGTATCATTCTGAGAAATCTTTTGCACTTTCTTCAGAGCTGCTGTAACCTTTTGTAGCTATGTATACACAACACAGCATGGTATCTAAGAGTGGTCTAATTAAGATTATCTATAAAATCAACATCATCTCCCTTCATGTCAATTCTGTTCCTGCAGAAATGAGCTCCAGTGCCATGATTGCATTTTGATGGACTTGTTTCCCTGCTTCTCCATCTTTAATCCCTGTGCATCAGTACCACTAGACCTCCTTGTTTCTCTCCTCCATATAGACTCTTATTAGCCAATGAATATATGGCCTCCTTGTTCCTACGAACAAGATGTAACAGCTTACACTGATCTATATTGCAATTCCTTTGCCATTTGCATGTCCAGTCTTCAAGCCTATTGAGGTTTTCATGTATTCTAACCCTGTTTTTTTTTTCAAATTATTAATCTAACAAAGGCCCTGTGCAACTTTTGTTTACATCGAGGCTATGTACTTGCCAACTAATTTGTGTCGTCAGCAGACTTAGATGTATGGTTCTGTATTCCTTTATCTATGTCATTGACAAATATACTGAACAACTGAGGATCCAATACATATTCTTGGGGGACACTACTGATCACAGCCTGTGAACATTCAACCAGAAAGATGCATCATAGTTTACGAGGGCTGTTATAATTATACACAGGCTGTATCGTGAGAAACTGAGATGTCATTTCTTTACAGTTTATTCTTTGTGGGTGCATACGGTATGGTCTGGAAAGGACAGCATCTACAGTCCTTGTAAGTAGTTCCATTATGGCTCTCCACTTAAACAAAGCTCTCAATTGTAATGACTCCTGTTTCACTCTGAAATTCTGGCTGCTGAGTTGATAATGTTGGGCTTTGCAAAGTCAGTTTCAATTGGATTGTTTAACCAAGTGGTAGCGCCTATAATAAGGGTCGTTACTAATAATGTGTGATAGTGTAAAACTGGAGAGATCCAGTCAGGAGCTTGACATACACAACTCCCAATTTTCATTCAGCAGGTCTGGCAGCATCTGTGGAAAGAGAAGCAGAGTTAACGTTTCGGGTCAGTGACCCTTCTTCGGAACTGACAAATATTAGAAAAGTCACAGATTATAAACAAGTGAGGTGGGGGTTGGGCAAGAGATAACAAAGGAGAAGGTGCAGATTGGACCAGGCCACATAGCTGACCAAAAGGTCACGGAGCAAAGGCAAACAATATGTTAATGGTGTTTTGAAAGACAAAGCATTAGTACAGATTAGGTGTGAATATACTGAATATAGAACATCAGCAAGTGCAAACCTGAAGAAAAACAACCTGAAAAAAGCAGTGGGTAAGCAAACTGAACAAACTAAGATGAAATGAAATAAATGCAAAAAATTTAAAAAGGAATGCAAAAAAAAGGAAGAAAAAATAACTAAAAATGACTAAAAATGAAAGTAAAGTGGGGGGCTGTCATGCTCTGAAATTATTGAACTCAATGTTCAGTCCGGCAGGCTGTAGTGTGCCTAATCGGTAGATGAGATGCTGTTCCTCGAGCTTGCGTTGATGTTCACTGGAACACTGCAGCAATCCCAGGACAGAGATGTGAGCATGAGAGCAGGGGGGAGTGTTGAAATGGCAAGCAACCGGAAGCTCAGGGTCCTGCTTGCGGACTGAGCGGAGATGTTCCGCAAAGCGGTCACCCAGTCTGCGCTTGGTCTCCCCAATGTAGAGGAGACCACACTGTGAGCAGCGAATACAGTATACTACATTGAAAGAAGTACAAGTAAATCGCTGCTTCACCTGAAAGGAGTGTTTGGGGCCTGGGATAGTGAGGAGAGAGGAGGTAAATGGGCAGGTATTACACCTCCTGCGATTGCAAGGGAAGGTGCCCTGGGACGGGGACGAGGTGGTGGGGGTAATGGAGGAGTGGACCAGGTTGTCGCGGAGGGAACGATCCCTTCGGAATGCTGACAGGGGAAGGGAGGGGAAGATGCGACTGGTAGTGGCATCACGCTGGAGGTGGCGAAAATGGCGGAGGATGATCCTTTGGATATGGAGGCTGGTGGGATGAAAAGTGAGGACAAGGGGAACCCTGTCACGGTTCTGGGAGGGAGGGGAAGGGGTGAGGGTAGAGGTGCGGGGAATGGGTCGGACACGGTTGAGGGCCCTGTCAACCACAGTGGGGGGAAATCCTCGGTTGAGGAAAAAGGAGGTCATATCAGAAGCACCGTCATGGAAGGTAGCATCATCAGAGCAGATGCGTCGGAGACGGAGAAACTGGGAGAATGGAATGGAGTCCTTACAGGAGGTAGGGTGTGAAGAAGTGTAGTCGAGGTAGCTGTGGGAGTCAGTGGGCTTATAATGGATATTGGTAGACAACCTATCCCCAGAGATGGAGACAGAGAAGTCGAGGAAGGGAAGGGAAGTGTCAGAGATGGACCATGTAAAGGTGAGAGAAGGGTGGAAATTGGAAGCAAAGTTGATAAAGTTTTCGAGTTCGGGGCGGGAGCAGGAAACGGCACCGATACAGTCATCAATGTACCGGAAAAAGAGTTGGGGGAGGGGGCCTGAGTAGGACTGGAACAAAGAATGCTCGACATATCCCACAAAAAGACAGGCATAACTAGGACCCATGCGGGTACCCATAGCGACACCTTTTACTTGAAGGAAGTGCGTGGAGTTGAAGGAGAAGTTGTTCAATGTGAGAACAAGTTCAGCCAGGCGGAGGAGGGTGGTGGTGGATGGGGACTGGTTGGGCCTCTGTTCCAGGAAGAAGCGGAGAGCCCTTAAACCATCCTGGTGGGGGATGGAGGTGTAGAGCGATTGGACGTCCATAGTGAAGAGGAGGCGGTTGGGACCAGGAAACTGGAAATTGTCAAAATGACGTAGGGCGTCAGAAGAGTCACGGATGTAGGTGGGAAGAGACTGGACCAGCGGAGAAAAGATAGAGTCTAGATAGGAAGAAATAAGTTCAGTTGGGCAGGAGCAGGCTGACACAATGGGTCTGCTGGGACAGTCCCGTTTGTGGATTCTGGGAAGGAGATAGAAGCGGGCTGTCCGGGGTTGCGGGACTATGAGGTTGGAAGCTGTAGAGGGAAGATCTCCAGAGGAGATGAGGTCAGTGACAGTCCTTTGGACGGTGGCTTGATGTTCGGTGGTGGGGTCATGGTCCAGAGGGAGGTAGGAAGAGGTGTCTGTGAGTTGGCGTTGAGCTTCTGCAAGGTAGAGGTCGGTACGCCATACAACAACAGCACCACCCTTGTCTGCAGGTTTGATGACCATTTCGGGATTAGACCTGAGAGAACGGAGTGCCTCAAGTTCAGAGGGGGACAGGTTAGAGTGAGTGAGGGGGGCAGAGAAATTGAGACGACCAATGTCTCGCCGACAGTTTTCAATGAAGAGATCAAGAGCGGGTAAGAGGCCAGGGTGAGGGGTCCAGGTAGAGGGAGAATGCTGGAGGCGGGTGAATGGGTCTGCTGGTCAGGGGGAGGACTCCTGGTCAAAGAAGTGAGCCCGGAGGCGGAGGCGACGGAAGAAGAGCTCAACGTCATGCCGAGCGCGAAATTCATTGAGGTGGGGGCGTAAGGGGATAAAACTGAGTCCTTTGCTGAGTACAGAACGCTCAGCATCAGAGAGGGGGAGGTCAGAGGGTATAGTGAATACACGGCAAGGGGTCAGATCAGAAGGGGTGGGGTGAGAGGGAAGTGAAGCGGAAGGAGGATCTGGAGGGGCATTAGTCCCCATCAGCTGCTGGAGCTTGCGTTCCTTAACACCTGAAAGGAAGAAAAAAAGTTTTTTGTTAATGCGTCGGATGAGACGTAAGATGAGATGAAACTGCGGAGTAGAACAGATTTGAGATAAGGTGAGACGGTGCTCCCCTACCTCACTTGTTTATAATCTGTGACTTTTCTAATATTTGTCAGTTCCGAAGAAGGGTCACTGACCCGAAACGTTAACTCTGCTTCTCTTTCCACAGATGCTGCCAGACCTGCTGAGTGATTCCAGCATTTCTTGTTTTTGTTTCAGATTTCCAGCATCCGCACCTGAGCTTCCGGTTGCTTGCCATTTCAACACTCCCCCCTGCTCTCATGCTCACATCTCTGTCCTGGGATTGCTGCAGTGTTCCAGTGAACATCAACGCAAGCTCGAGGAACAGCATCTCATCTACCGATTAGGCACACTACAGCCTGCCGGACTGAACATTGAGTTCAATAATTTCAGAGCATGACAGCCCCCCACTTTACTTTCATTTTTAATCATTTTTAGTTATTTTTTCTTCCTTTTTTTTGCATTCCTTTTTAAATTTTTTGCATTTATTTCATTTCATCTTAGTTTGTTCAGTTTGCTTACCCACTGTTTTTTTCAGGTTGTTTTTCTTCAGGTTTGCACTTGCTGATGTTCTATATTCAGTATATTCACACCTAATCTGTACTAATGCTTTGTCTTTCAAAACACCATTAACATATTGTTTGCCTTTGCTCCGTGACCTTTTGGTCAGCTATGTGGCCTGGTCCAATCTGCACCTTCTCCTTTGTTATCTCTTGCCCAACCCCCACCTCACTTGTTTATAATCTGTGACTTTTCTAATATTTGTCAGTTCCGAAGAAGGGTCACTGACCCGAAACGTTAACTCTGCTTCTCTTTCCACAGATGCTGCCAGACCTGCTGAGTGATTCCAGCATTTCTTGTTTTTGTTTCAGATTTCCAGCATCCGCAGTATTTTGCTTTTATCCCAATTTTCATTTCTGCTTAATTCAATGGAATGCAAAATTGGGCGGGTTTGTACAATTGGGATACATTACCAACACCTATTTTACAACATCGTCCAGTGTTATTGCCCGTAATGGGGTTATATGTTGACTTTGTGCGATGGTGTGAAACGTGTATTGGCGTGTCTGCAAAACTGTTTCCATTTATATGGATGATTTGAAACGGTGAAGTTGTGTTAAAATGCGACAAAACCTTGGTCAAACTACACTTGGAGTAGTGTTCACTGCTCAGATCTATATATTAAAAATGGTTAGAGACAATGCAAAAGTTCAACATAGTTTCACAAGGCTCATGGCAGAACTGAATACTGTTTCATTATTATCCACTTTACAATGTCACACATTGTAAACATCAACCACTATGTCTCTCACCCACTAACGAGAGCTGTAATTCCACACGGGTGTGTCTTTACTATTATATTGTATTAAACATTGTCAAGAAGGTATTCTTCTATGTAATTATTTATTACTTTATTTTACTGATCAATACTGTTTGCCATTTACTCCATGGAGAACGCTTTCTCCTAAAAGAAAACTATGCAGCACAAGAAGGAAGCTATTTGGACCGCCCTGCCTCTGCTCGAAAGACCTATCGAGTTATCGTCACTCCCCCTACTTTCCCCATATTGCAATCCAATATTAAAAGTTACATTGAATCTGCTTCCATCACCCTTTCAGGCAGTGCATTCCAAATTATACAAATTCGCTGAGTATAGAAAAAATGTCTCCGCTCAGATTTGATTTGCCAATTAACTTAAATCAGTGCTCACACCTTTTTGACAGTAGGAACACTCTGTCCTTATCCACTTAAAACTCCTCAGAATATCCCACACCGACATTAAATTTCGCTTAAGCATTGTCTTTTCTGAGAAGAATGACCGTTTCTCTAGTATCTTCACACCATTGAATTCCCTTCCAGTTTGGTGTAGTCTGGTTAATATCCACTGCACCCAATCCAAGGTCTTCAATCCTTCTTCAAGTGTAAGACCTAGACATTAGATTGAAATAGTTTTCCATTGTACTGTTCATGTTTCAAGCTAACCATTTAGCCTGCCATGTTTTCTCAAATGCCATGCCCACAAATAATATGTTTTATTTTGGCAATAATTATGTATTGATTGGAAGTTCAAAATCCTTCATTCCTTTTGAATTTGATTTATTGCAAACATTGTTGCACGATTATGAATATATCACCAGCTGCATATATCTGAACGAAGTCTTGTTTATTCTTCCAAGTTGGTAACATACCTGATGTTAAATATCATCAGCACCTTTATTACCATGGTGAGCCTCGTCCAGCTTTCTACTGACCTGCAGATTTGGACAACAAGCATTCGCTGCCCTTCAGGAAATGTCTGCGATTCTTGGCTCATTACTTCAGCTGTAAGTACAGAATTGAAGTCTAAAGACATGATTCGTTTCATCATATCAGTCAAGACTCCCAGTGCAGGTTTTTATTTGCAGAGAATTTGCAGCATACAATTAGGCCGTTTGTCCCAACAGGTCAATGTGGTGTTTCTGCTCCACACGGACTTCCCCTGACATTACTTCAACTAACCCTGTCAACGGGCTGGAGGTTACCAACCCTTTGAGGACGGGTTGGGAGATGGGGAGGCTGGCGAGATGGCAGGGAAAGGGAGCGGGTGGCGTGTCCCCACCTTCCTGCATGCCATCTTGTCAGTGTGGGAATGGGTGCAAATCGCGGGCTGCCAGGAGCTCAACTGAACACAAGTGGCCAACAGAGGGTATCGTTCCCCCTATGCTGGCATTTTACCAGCGGTCAAGTGGGGAGAACACCAAGTAAACCCTATTGGCCTCCTGCCTGGCTGCGGGGAATGGAGGGACCTCCTTTCAGGGACTCTTTGGCGCATGTAGAGGCTACGAAGTGATAACAGCGTCTCATGCCCTCAACAACCCTCCCACCCCACGGGCGGGACCTGCCTGACAGGCCCCGGCGTACCCAGACCTTATGTGTTTGCATCTCCAAGAATGGCTAACCCTACCGGTGGTGCTACTGATCCTGCTGAGCTACCGGCCTTCTGATTGGTTGCCAGCTTTTGGGGGCAGGCAGCAGTCCTTAATAGGAAGTGCAGCGACTTCATTGGCTGCGGTCAACAAGATGCCGAAGTGGTGTCGGTCCCCACCTTTGTCCCGATGGAGTGACCCCTGCCACGACCACAATACCAGGCTGGCATATCGAACTTCCAAGTGTACCTTATATTTGTATCTCACTTCCAGTCAAATGCATTTAGACTATTCAAGAACCAATCCATGTAGTTACGAGATACACATTGTCGAAATGCTATGAGTTAAAATGATCCTCCTGAATTATTTATTGCATTTCTCGTTGACTTACTTATGTAGATGATCCCTAGATTTTGGCTCCACCACAAGTGATTTTTTTTTTGTTACCACGTCCATCTCCATTCATTGTAAAGGCCTCTATTAGATTGCTTCTCTGTCTTCTCCATTCTCGAGGAAGGAGGCCCAGACTGATCAGTCTCTCACACTGTAAAACTAGTTTCTACAAAATTGCCAGGGGCATATTGCCTGAATTGCCTGCAATGGGAGTGGGACTAATTGCATTGCTCTTTCAAGGATTGGCCCAGACAAGGTAGAGCGAACCAGCTTCCTCTGTGCTGCATAAGGCTGTGCTTCACGTCATATTCTAATAACTCCCTGCCCTGTCGTTGGAAGAATTATTTGTGACTTCCTGTGTGTGGACACTCAGTGATGAAATAATGCAGGTGAAATTGGTTCTAACTTGGGGGCCCAATGCACACTTTCTACCACAATATTCTTTATTGGCCCCAAATTGGCCATTTTCCAATCCTATCTTTCTCCTTCCATTGCATTATCTCTGGCAGAGGAACCATTCTCTTTTTTATTATTCATTCATGGAATGTAGGCGTCACTGGCTATGCCAGCATTTATTGCCCATCCCTAATTGCCCTTGAGAAGGTGGTGGTGAGCTGCCTTCTTGAACTGCTGCAGTCCATTTGGGTTGGGTACACCCACTGTGCTGTTAGGAAGGGAGTTCCAGGATTTTGACCCAGCGACAGTGAAGGAACGGTGATATAGTTCCAAGTCTGGATGGTGTGTGACTTGGAGGGGAACTTGCAGGTGTTGGTGTTCCCATGCATCCTTGTCCTTCTAGTTGGTAGAGGTCGCAGGTTTGGAAGGTGCTGTCTAAGGAGCCTTGGTGCATTGCTGCAGTGCATCTTGTAGATGGTACACACTGCTGCCACTGTGTGTCGGTGGTGGAGGGAGTGAATGTTTGTGGATGGGGTGCCAATCAAGCGGGCTGCTTTGTCCTGGATGGTTTCGAGCTCCTTGAGTGTTGTTGGAGCTGCACCCATCCAGGCAATTGGAGAGTATTCCATCACACCCCTGACTTGTGCCTTGTAGATGGTGGACAGGCTTTGGGGAGACAGGAGGTGAGTTACTCGCCTCAGGATTCCCAGCCTTTGACCTGCTCTTGTAGCCACGGTATTTATATGGCTGGTCCAGTTCAGTTTCTGGTCAATGATCTTTGTAAGAATCATTTCTAAATGCTATAGGCATGTCCTTGTTTCTAATCCACAGAGATACCGTTTAGTCCTAACACTCCTCCTTTTCGTCCTGGCGCTGCTGCAAGTGTTGATATTAATCGTGGTTTCAATTATCGGATGCCGGACATTGCAGAACAATTCTGAAAACAAGGTCAATGAGGTTGGTAGTGACAATGACAAATTGCCCTTTGGTATTTCTGATTATGTTGAAAGATCTTGCATTTCTATCGTGCCTTTCACGACCCCAATGCATCTCCAAGTTCTCTACATCCAGTTAGGCCCTTTTTAAGAGTGGTTACGTTTGTAATGTGGGAAATCGGGCCGTACACTTGCGCACATCAAGGCTCTGCACACAACAGTTTTATGAATGACCCGATTTACTGTCACCTTCATTTGCTTGAGAGACAAATTATCTTCCTGGAAACCGGGGAGAGCTCCCCTGTCTTTCTTCGAAATAGTGCCACGGGATATCTGTGTCAATCTGAGATAACAACCGCGGAATTAGTTGAACGTCACGTCCAAAACAAAAAAAAAACCGTTTCCGACAGTGCAGTGCTTCCTGAATACTGGCCGGGAATGTCAGCTTAGATTCTGCTTCTGAAGTCTCTGGAGTGGGATTAGGAAGTCAGAACCTTCTGACGCCAAGGCAAAAGTGCTGCCAATTGAGTCAAAGGTGACACACTCCAGCTATTTTAACCAACCTACATTTGGTGCACCTCCCAAATGTGTTACAATGAGAAAGACCCCCTTAGCAAATATTTTGTGTTGTTGAGAACAAGAATACAAGTAAGAGGAGCAGTAGTAGACCCTATGGCCTACTGAGGCAGCTCCACCATTCAATACACTATAGCTGATCATAGGCTTCAACTCCACTGTCCTGCCCGCTCACCATATCCCGCTCTTTCCTGAGGGAATGAAAATCTGTCTAACCCAGCCTTAAATGTATTCCAGGATGAAGAATCTGCAACACACTGGAATAGAGAATTCCAAAGATTCACAACCCTTTGAGTGAAATAATTTCTCCTCATCTCTGTCCTAAATGATCGGCTCCTTATCCTGAGTCTGTACCCCATGTTTTAGATTCCCTAACCAGTGAAAACAATCTCTCAGCATACACTATATCCATCCCCTTCAGAATCTTGCATGGTTCAATGAGGGGGCCTCTCATTCTTCATCTCCAGAGAATATAGGCCAAATTTACTCAGCCTTTGATCGTAGAACAATCTCTCATCTCGGGATTAAGGTGGTGAATTTTGGATGCACGTACTTCCTTTCTTATATCGGAGACCAAACTGCACACAATACTGCAGATGTGGTCTCACCAAAATCTTGTACAATTGTTGCAAGATTTTTCTATACCTGTACTCCAATTCCCTTGCAATAAAGGCCAAAATGCCATTTGACTTCAACAATAGTTTTCTGCACCAGCATGCCAACTTTCTGCATATCTTATACAAGCACACCCAAGTCTCTTTGAATATCAACACTTAGAAGTTGCACACCTTTTGAAAAAAAATCTTCTTTTCTGTTCCTACAACCAAAATAAATAACTTCATACTTCTCTACATTATACTCCATCTTCCATCTTGTTGCCCATTCACTTAACTATATCTCTTTGCAGCCTCTCTGTGTCCTCCCCACAGCTACCTTTCCACCTGCCTTTGCATCATCAGAAAATCTAGATATATTACTCTCTGTCTCTAAGTCATTAACATACATTGCAAATAGCTGAGGCCCCAGCACTGATCCTTGTTGTTCTGTACTATTCACTGTCTACCAGCTTGAGACTGCACTGCTGGTGCCCACCTTTGGCTTCCTGTCCGTTAACCAATCCTTTATCCATGCTAATACATTCCCAGCAATGTTATGAGCCCTTATCTTGCCCTTTAACCTTTTGTGTGCCACCTCATCGAATGTCTTTTGGAAATACAGGTATACTGCATCTATTGGTTCCATTTTATCTACCCGACTAGTTACATCCTCAAAGAAATCTAAAAACATGGTCAAACCGGATTTCCCTTCAATAAAACTATCTTGACTTGTACTAATCATACTGTATTTTTCCAAGTGCATTGTTAAGACTTACTTAATAATAGATTCCAGCATTTTCCGGAAGACTTATGTTAGACGTACTGGCCTGTTATTCACTGATTTCTCTCTCCCACGTTTCCTGAAAAGTGGTGCAACATTTGCCGGGAATTTAACATAGTCCATGGAGAAAAATATCATCGTGTATGTCAGTGTGTTTCTTCAAATGATTATTTATCCCTTTATTTAATTATTTACTAACTTGTATTTTGTTTACAGCCTCCAACTAATCCTACTGATCAGGAGAACGCCTCACAAACCCCAACACCACCAGGCAAGATCTACAAAAGTTTGATCCCATCAACAGCTGTCTAAATTATATTTCTATTAAACAATGGGGGAAAAAAACAGCAGCCAGTTCATGACTGGCACCTCTATTAAATCTTCTCTTAGCCTTCTCCGCTCGAAGATGAACAACACCAGCTTCTCCATTCCTTGCCAGACCCCTTCAAGAGCAACTCAGCTACTCGCACTCGATAACATTTCCTAAAGGCCCCGCGTTTGCTTTCTCTTCAGATACATTTCCAATTCCCTTTTGCATGCACTATTGAATCAGCACCCACCACACTCACAAGCAGTACATTCCAGATCCTAACCACTCCCTGCACCGTAATAAAATAAAAATCTTTTTCCTCATGAGATTTCTGGTGTTCTTTTGTTTCTATTAGCCTGAAATTTATGCTCGTCTGATTCTCTATCATTCTGCCAATGAGAATATTTTCTCCCTATCTACTCTGCCCAGCCCCCTTCTCATTTTGAACCTCTTTCAGGTCTCCTCTCCACCTTTTCCTCTCTAACGCGAACAGCCCCAGCTTCTCCAGTCTATCAACATAAGCAAAGTCCCTCATTCCAATGACCATTTTTGTAAATCTTTTCTGCACCCTCCCTAAAGCCTGCACATGCTCCCTCCTAAAGTATGGTGTGCACAATTGGATGGAATTCTCCAATGCAGGCCAAAACAATATTTCATAAGAGTCCACCATAACTTCCTTGCTTTTCTACTCTATGCCTTTACTTATACACCCAGGATCTCTTATGCTGCAGTAACTGCTGTCTCAACTTTTTTTTTTATTTAGAGATACAGCACTGAAACAGGCCCTTTGGCCCACCGAGTCTGTGCCGACCAACAACCACCCATTTATACTAACCCTACAGTAATCCCATATTCCCTATCACCTCCCTACACTAGGGGCAATTTACAATGGCCAATTTACCTACCACCTGCAAGTCTTCGGCTGTGGGAGAAAACCGGAGCACCCGGCGAAAACCCACGCAGACACAGGGAGAACTTGCAAACTCCGCACAGGCAGTTCCCAGAATCGAACCCGGGTCCCTGGAGCTGTGAGGCTGCGGTGCTAACCACTGCGCCACTGTGCCGCCCAAGTTCTCCTGCCACGTCCAACTGTTTCTGCAGATACATCCCCAGGCCCCGCTGATCCTGCGCCATTTCATAATTGTATCTTTATTTATATTGTATTTCCTTGTCTAATCCACCAACGTACATATTCTTATTACCAAGCCAGTCTATAGGATAAAGTACCACCTACCCACTCCAGGATAACTACTCGATTGTTTTGGCATCTCTCAGTATTTACTTGCAAATTTGTTCCTCTGTATCTTTCTCGTTAGTTGGAGACCTATAGAACACCTGCAGTATTGTCATGGTACCTCTATTTTTTATTAGCATTTACCAAATTTATTCTGCCCTTGAATACTCTAGGGTAGGGGCTAACAACAAGAAGAGTTTTTATTTGAAAAGTGGCTGAAACAAAATTTTGGGAGCCACAAGATGTAGGGAAAAAAAATGAAGTAAAGACAAAAGAATAACTTAAAAGGCACAAAATGTGTCGTAAGCATCTAAGGAATATCAGGCAGTTATTTCTTGTTGTAAAAAGTCATTTTTTAACTTTTTCTCTGAGGCTCAGCCGACTGATCACACTTACTGCTGAATTTCGTGTAATTTCAATTTTCTACATACGTCGGACAAAACTCGAGGTCCAACATCCCAGGAATAGGTAAAAGCTTCTTTTTGTTTTCAAAGTTAAATCTTTATGGGAGCTGAGAGATGGTTTTCACCACTAACAATACCCAAAAAGATCTTCATAAAGCAGCTGTCAAGCAGAGAGCGTGCGAAAGGAAAAGGGGCGATATTTTTGACCCAAGCAAGTTCCAATGTGCATGAGATGCTCAAGAATTTCTTCACCACAGCAAAGCCAAAGGACACAATGCTGAAGGATATTTTGATTAAACACGAGCAGTAATACAATCCAAGGCACTGGAGTTTGCAGGAAGCTATTGTTTTAGAACAAGGAATAAGCTGTCTAATGAGGATATTAGGGAGCTTATTGCGACCTTGAAAAAGCTGTCAATTCATTGTCATTTTGGAGAATTTCAAGAGTGTGCGTTGCCTGATAGATATGTTTGCAGCTTAGAAAGTGCGTGCATCAGCAGTAAGTTAGTGACATTGTCAAAGTTGACTTTTGACATAGCTTGTCAAACAGCATTGTCCATGGTACGGGTGTGGCTGGCCAGGTCAGCATGTACTGCCCATTCCAAATTGCCCTTGAGAAGGTGCTGTGGAGCTGACTTCTTGAACCAATGCAGTCCATGGGGTTTAGGTACACCACAGTGCTGTTAGGAAGGATTTTGAGCCAGCGACAGTGATGGAACGGCGATATATTTCCAAGTCAGGATGGTGTGTGACTTGGAGGGAAACTTGCAAGTGGTGGCGTTCCCATGCATCTGCTGCCCTTGTCCTTCTAGTTGGTAGAGGTCACAGGTTTGGAAGGTGCTGTCTAAGGAGCCTTGGTAATTTCACAGAATTACAGAATCGTTACAGCGCAGAAGGAGGCCATCCAACACATTGTGTCCATACCGGCTCTCTGAAAGAGCAGCTCCCTCAGCTCCATTCTCCTGCCTTCTCCCTATAACCCTGCACATTCTTCCTTTTCATATAACTGTCTAATTCCCTTTTGAATGCATTGATTGAACCTGCCTCCACCATGTTCTCAGGCTGTGCATTCCAGACCTTAACCACTCACTGTGTGGAAAAGTTTTTCCTTATGTCACTTTTGCTTCTCTTACCAAATGCTTTAAATCTGTGCCCTCACGTTCTCGATTCTTTCAGGAGTGGGAACAGTTTCTCTCCATCTGCTCTGCCTAGGCCCCTCATGATTGTGAATAACTCTAACAGATCTCTTCCAAGCCTTCTCGTCTCCAAGAAAAACAGTCCTAACTTCCCCAATCTATCTTCCGAACTGAAATTCCTCATCCCTGGATCTATTCTTGTGAATCTTTCCTGTACTCTCTCCAATGCCCTCACATCTTTCCTCAAGTGCGGTTCCCAGAACTGGACGCAAAATTCCAGCGGAGGCCAAACTAGTGTCTTATACAAGTTCAACATAACTTCCTTGCTATTGTACTCTATCCCCCTATTAATGAAGCCCGGGATACTGTATACTTTATCAACTGCTCTCTCAACCTGTCCTGCCACCTTCAATGACTTATGCACATATATACCAAAGTCCCTCATTCTTGCACAGCTTTAAGAATTGTACCCTTTATTCTATATTGTCTCTCCATGTTCTTCCTACCAAAATGAATCACTTCACATTTCTCTGCATTGAACTTCATCTGCCACCTGTCCGCCCATTCCACCAACTTGTCTATGTCCTTTTGAAGTTCTACACTATCCTCCTCACAGTTCACAATGCTTTCAAGTTCTGTATCATCTGAAAACATTGAAACTGTGCCCTGTACACCAAGGTCTAGGTAATTGATATATATCAGGAAAAGCCAGTGTCCCAACACTGATCCCTGGGGAACTCCACTAAAAACCTTCCTCCAGCCCTAAAAACATCCATTAACTACTATTCTTTGTTTCCTGTCACAGCCAATTCCCTAACAATGTTGCTACTGTTTCAGTTATTCTATGAGCTATAAGTTTGCTTACACGTCTGTTGTGTGGCATTGTATCAAACGCCTTTTGAAAGTCCTTGTTCACCACATCAACAGCATTGCCCTCATCAACCCTCTCTGTTACCTCCTCAAAAAACTCCAGCAAGTTTGTTAAACATGATTTTCACTTATGAAATCCACGTTGGCTTTCCTTAATTAACTTGCATTTGTCCATGTGCCTATTGATTTTGTCCTGGATTATTTTTTCTAAAAGTTTTCCCACCACTGAAGTTAAACTGACTGGCCTGTAGTTGCTGGGCTTATTGTTACACACTTTTTTGGACAAGGGTGTGACGTTTCCAATTCTCCAGTCCTTTGGCACTACCCTCGAGTCTAAAGAAGACTGAAAAATTATGGTCAGAGCCTCTGCGATTTCCACCCTCTCTTCCCTCAATATCCTTGGATGCATCCCATCTGGTCCAGGGAGTTTATCCACTTTAAGAACAGGCAGCCTAACTAACACTTCCTCCTTATTAATTTTAAACTCCTCTCGTGGCAGACATACCTCCTCTTTCACCGTTGTCTGGGTTTCATCTTCTTCCTTGGTAAAGACAGATGCAAAGTATTCATTTAATATCTCAGCTATGCCCTCTGCCTTCATGTGTAAATCCCCTTTCTAGTCTCTAATCGGCCCGACTTCTCCTTTTACCAATCTTTTACTATATATATGCCTACAGAAAACTTTGGGATTTTCCTTAATTCTAGCTGCCAGTCTCTTTTCATGCTCTCTGTTTGCTTCTCTTATATGTTTCTTACTTTCTGTCCGGATCTTCTATCTTCAGCCTGGTTCTCAATAGTATTTTCTACCTGGCATCTGTCATAAGCACACTTTTTCTTCTTTATCCTAATCTCTACCTCTTTTGGCATTCTCAGAGCTCTGGGTTTGTTTGTCATACGTTTCCCCTTCATGGGAATATAACTTGAATGTGCCCGAACTATGTCTTCTTCAAAGGTAGCCTACTGTTCATCGACCGTTTTCACTGCCAGCTCTTGACTCCAATTTATTTGTCCCAGCTCCATTCTTATATCATTGAAGTTGGCTTTCCCCCAGTTAATTATTCTTACTCTAGATTGCTTTCTGGCCTTGTCCCTGAGCCCGGGATCAGCGGGAGCCCGGGACAGGATAGGACCGAGAGATGGGAATGAGATTAGAGAGAGGGAGAGGGGAGGAGGGAGAATTGCGAGGGAGAGGGTTGAGTGGACAGTGAGAAAGAGGGAGGCAGGAGGAGGGAGGGAAGGCATGCAGATGTAAGAGGGGGGAGGGTGTGGGAGGAGGGAGACTGAGGATGGTGCAGTAGTAGCATTAGCTTTTACGAGTCACCTTGGATCTGTACCTTTGTTTATTGACCCTTTCAGCAGTTGGAAGCTGCTCCTCATCGTTCACTCGATCTGAAACCTTCAAGGCAGCTCTGCAAAGTCGTTAAAATACAACCTGTCCGAAGTGGGATTCCAACCCACACCTCGAAAGGAGAGGGTAACAAATGCAGCACTTCAGACCACTTGGCCGCCCTGTCCTCATTATCACTGCCACACTTTGAAATGCTCGCTCAATCCGGGGGCTTGTTCAATGTTGCTGAAATGCTTGGTGATTGGGATATTATCTGGTTCAGGTTTTCCTGAGCTTGTGCCTTGTGTTTGGGGATGTTTGTCCTGGGCCGTGTGGTATTTTGTATCCCCATAATGGACATTGACCCGCTGACTGAATCTGCATTCGCTGCTTTCCGCTGGCACCGGGTCATTGCAGAGAGTGGGGCCGGACTATTGCTGCTTGTCCAGGCCTCACTGACTCTGGAAGTCAGTAAATAATTGATGTGTCTGTTTCTGTGTCTGTAATGTGGCTTCGATCTGCTGTTATTAACCGTGGCAGTGCTGCAAGAGGATCCTGTAATAATCTCTCACCAATCAACTGTAAACAGGCAGAATGTGTAATTTTGAGGTGGGAGGTTGGAGAAAGGGAGGTGGGAGAGAGGGGAGGGTCAGAGGTGGGTGGAGGGAGGGGGAGAGAAGTGGAGGGAGGGAGGGGGCAGATGGAGGGAGGGAGGGGGAAGATGGAGGGAGGGAGGAGAGAGGAAGATAGGGGGGTAACTTGCATTTTTCCAGCGCCTTTCACAACCTCAGGAAGCTCCAAAGCCTCACAGCCAATGGATGGAGTGGCGTGGGAAGTGAGGTCACTGCCAGAATATGCACAGCAAGATCCCACAACTGAGATCTGTTCAATGACTGGATAATCTGATTCTGTGATTCTGGATGAGGGATAAATATTGGCTCCAGGTCACCGGGTAAAATTCCTCGGATCTTCTCGGAAATCTTTCTTCTTTGGCCTCCTTATCTCGAGAGACAATGGGTAAGCGCCTGGAGGTGGTCAGTGGTTTGTGGAGCAGCGCCTGGAGTGGCTATAAAGGCCAAATCTAGAGTGACAGGCTCTTCCACAGGTGCTGCAGAAAAATTTGTTTGTCGGGGCTGTTACACAGTTGGCTCTCTCCTTGCGCTTTTGTCTTTTTTCCTGCCAACTGCTAAGTCTCTTCGAGTCGCCACACTTTAGCCCCGCCTTTATGACTGCCCGCCAACTCTGACGAATGCTGGCAACTGACTCCCACGATTTGTGATCAATGTCACAGGACTTCATGTCGCATTTTCAGACATCTTTGAAGCGGATACACGGACGGCCGGTGGGTCTGATACCAGTGACGAGCTCGCTGTATAATGTGTCCTTCGGGATCCTGCCATCTTCCATGCGGCTCACAAGGCCAAGCCATCTCAGGCGCCGCTGACTCAGTAGTGTGTATAAGCTGGGGATGTTTCGCCTCGAGGACTTCTGTGTTGGAGATACGGTCCTGCCACCTGATGCCAAGTATTCTCCGGAGGCAGCGAAGATGGAATGAATTGAGACATCGCATTTGGCTGACATACGTTGTCCAGGCCTCACTGCCATAGAGCAAGGTACTGAGAACACAGGCTTGATACACTCGGACTTTTGTGTTCCGTGTCAGTGCGCCATTTTCCCACACTCTCTTGGCCAGTCTGGACATAGCAGTGGAAGCCTTTCCCATGCGCTTGTTGATTTCTGCATCTAGAGACAGGTTACTGGTGATATTTGAGCCTAGGTAGGTGAACTCTTGAACCACTTCCAGAGCGTGGTCTCCAATATTGATGGTCCTGCCCCATGATGTTCGTTTTCTTGAGGCTGATGGTTAGGCCAAATTCATTGCAGGCAGCCGCAAACCTGTCGATGAGACTCTGCAGGCACTCTTCAGTGTGAGATGTTAAAGCAGCATCGTCAGCAAAGAGGAGTTCCCTGATGAGGACTTTCCGTACTTTGGACTTCGCTCTTAGACGGGCAAGGTTGAACAACCTGCCCCCTGATCTTGTGTGGAGGAAAATTCCTTCTTCAGAAGACTTGAACGCATGTGAAAGCAGCAGGGAGAAGAAAATCCCAAAAAGTGTGGGTGCGAGAACACAGCCCTGTTTCACGCCACTCAGGATAGGAAAGGGGTCTGATGAGGTGCCGCTCAGCATAGTGGGGAAAGTCTTTGCTCGAGTCGCTCTAAACAGGCTCCAGAAGCTGGCCGAGCGCGTCTACCCTGAGGCACAGTGTGGCTTTCATGCAGAGAGATCGACCGTTGATATGCTGTTCTCCCTTCGTCAGATACAGGAGAAATGCCGCGAACACCAGATGCCCCTCTACATTGCTTTCATTGATCTCACCAAAGCCTTTGACCTCGTCAGCAGACGTGGTCTCTTCAGACTACTAGAAAAGATTGGATGTTCACCAAAGCTACTAAGTATCATCACCTCATTCCATGACAATATGAAAGGCACAATTCAACATGGCGGCACCTGGGGTGATAATTGGGTGGGCTGTACAAAACATGGATTTTAAAAGAGAAATGTGAGGGTCTTTTATCACAGTCTTCATCACAATTAACGATACCCTCCAATTTGATGCTGAATCTCTGTTGTCAGGGTCTTAGAAGATAAACACACACATTGAAATATCCTGTGTGGCCTCAGTAAGAGGTAGCAATAAACTTAATTGGTTTATGGGGTTGTTGTTCAGACAGGTCAGCTCCGGAGGTTGCTGTGGGTACCATGGAAAGGGTAATTAACAATAAATGGAATGTACTCACAGGAACAAGAGAGGTCAAGTTAACACAATTATAAACATTTTGACCAGATAAAAGCTCACAACTTCAAATTCCAGTAAAACATTAAATTAAAGACATGGATTTTAAAAGGAACACAGGAATGTCACATCTAATGCAAAAGTTATATGCCACCTTAGAAGTAGTATAAAATATAAGGTTCTGAAGCAAACACTTTGGGGTGTTGAATACTCAACAACACTTCTCATCCCCAACAAAACTTCTCATCCCATGCCTTATTCAGGGATTTAAAGTACAAGTTTACTTTAAATTTTGATGGATATTCTGGATATTTTAAGATAATTCTGCTGTAACATTAGCAAGGTTAAACTTTTGGATTCTATGTTAGCAATAAGAATATGTGTTACATCTCTCAGTAATATTTGATATTCTTATCCACTTATTGCATTTAAATTCTTTAATAAATATATAAAAGCTAATAAATTTTCCCATGCAGTATTCAACTACAAGAACCCCCTCTCTGTGTCCCTTTAAGTGGAAAGATGCGTATTGGAGAGAGTTTCCAAGACCCTTATAATATCTGGGTTATTTATGACCTAGTCATAATATTAAAAATAGTCTATCCAAAATATGGTAAAACTCTCTGTTGGCTTTCTTTCTTTGAGGGGAAGCTCGTGCAATTCTTTGGACCCAAATAAGTGTCTGAGAATTCATCTGATTTTAACTTGGGGTTAAAGGAGATTCGTGGGAATGTCATCTCCATATCCAGGCTTACAATCAACACCAGTGTTGACCGCTGTGTGGGTGATTGTAAGTTGCAGCCAAATTGCAAAGGGGTTTGTGTTGTGAGGGTTTCTGTAAATTGCAGTCCACCTTGCATAGGGGTTTGTACTGTGAGGTATTGTTGTTAATTCCAGTCCAATCACAGAGCTGTTTTACCGGGTGGATTCTGTGACTTCTATATATCAACAAATCTGAGGTTGAGCCAAACGCTGTGTTGCACACAATTTGCTCTCATAATTCCCGGGGTCCAAGAACCATTGTAAGGGGGAACAGAAATGGAATCTCTTACAAGAGATTTATAAAGGTTGCGCTTAACTTCACTTTTTTGTACTCAATGCATCTATTTATGAAGCCCAAGATCCCATATTCTTTACTAATCACTCTCTCAATACGTATCGCCACCTTCAAAGATGAATGCACATGAACCCCAGATCCGTCTGTTCCTGCACACTCTTTAGAACTGTGCCATTAAATCTATATTGTGGTTCCCCATTACTTCTGATGAAACGCATTACCTCACACTTCTCTGTATTAAAATCCATCTGCCAAATATCTGCCCATTCAACTAGCCTACCTATGTCCTGTTGCAGTTGAATGGTATCATCCACACTGTTTGCGACACCTCCAAGTTTGATATCCTCAGCAAATTTTGAAATTCTACTCTCTATTCCATTATCCAAGACATTTACATATAGCAAAAAAGCAGTGGTCCTAGCACTGCCCTTGGGGAACACCACTGTTTACCATCCTCCAGTCTGAAAATTATGCATTTACCACAATTCATTGTTTTCTGGATTGAAGCCAATTATTTATCCAATTGGGCACTGGACCTCCTACTTCATGAGCCTCAGTTTTGTTAACCGACATTTTTTAGGAATATAGCAACATTCAATTAGATCATAATTACCGAACTACCTCAATGCCATATTCCCATACTATCGCCATGTACCTTGATGTCATTACTATACAGATATCTATCAATTTCTTTCTTGAAAATGCTCGATGATTAAGTTTCCACAGCCCTCTGGAGTAGACAATTTCAAAGATTCATCACCGTCTGAGTGAAGACATTTCTCCTCACTGCATTTTAAATAGCCTACCCCTTATTCTGAGACCGTGTCCCCTGGTTCCAGACTCACCATCTATGGGAATTATCCCATCTATATCCACCCAGTCACGCTCTGTACGAATTTTGTAAGCTTCAATGCAATCACCTTTCATTCTTCGAAACTCAAGAGAATACAGGCTCATTTTCCTCAATCTCTCCACAGAAGACAATCCCGCCATCCCAGGGATTAGTCTGGTGAATTTCCCTTGCACTCTCTCGATGGCAAGTGTATCCTTCCTTAGATAAGGAGAGCAAAACTGTACACAGTACTCCAGGTACGTCTCACCAGGGCTCTGTGCAATTGCAGCAAGATTTATTTATTCCTGTACTCAAAATGCCTTGTAATGAAGGCCAACATACCATTTACCTTCCTAATTGCTTGCTGCACCTACATAAGTGACTCATAAACAAGAACACCCAGGTCCCTTTGGACATCAACACTTCCCAACCTCTCACCATTTCAGAAATACTCTGTCTTTCTGTGTTTTCTACCATTGTGAATAACTTCACAATTATTCACATCTTCTTCCATCTGGCATATTCTTGCCCACTTACTTAACCTTTCCAAGATCCTTTGAAGCCTCCTTGCATGCTCCTTACAAGTTACATTGCCATCTAGTTTTGTGCTATCAGCAAATTTGGAGATATTACATTTGGTCCCCACATCCAAGTCATTTATATAGATTATGAAGAGCTGCATCCCAAGCACTGATCTGTGCAGTACCCCACGTGTAACAGCCTGCCATCGTGAGTATTACCCATTTATTCCTACTCTCTGATTTCTGTCTGTTAAACAAACTCTTAATCCATACCAGTGTATTATCCACAATCCCATGTGTTCTAATTTTGTTTACTAACTTCCTTTGTGGGACCTGATTAAAAGCCTTCTGAAAATCTAAAGAGACTACATTCGCTGGTTCTCCTTTATCTGTGCTGTAAGTAACATCCTCAAAAAACTCTTCGCAAACATGATTTTCCTTTCCTAAATCCATGTTGTTCTGCCGAATCATATCATTATTTTCCAAGTGTCCAGTTACCTCATTCTTTATCATAGATTTTAACATTTTCCCTTTTACTGACGTCAAACTAACAGGTCTGTAGTTCTCCATTTTCTCTTGCCCCTTTCTTAAATAGTGGGGTTACATTTGCTACTTTCCAGTTTGCAGGGACTTTACCAGAATCTGTAGAATTTTGAAAGATAACCACCAATGTATCCATTATCTCTCTAGCCACCTCCTTCAGCATTCTGAGATGTAGCTCACCTGCTCCAGGAGATTTATCAAACTTCAGTCCAGTTAGTTTATCGAGCACTACATCTTTATCAATATTAATTCATTTCAGTTCCTCATTTTCACAAATCCTTTCTTCCTTGTTATTTCTGGAAGATTTTCTGTATCTTCCTTAGCGATGACGAACACAAAATGATTGTTTAATTTCTTTGACATTTCCCTGTTCTCCATTATAAATTCTCCTGTCTCCGCCCGTAATGGACCAGATTTGTCCTTGCGAATGTTTTCCTTTTCACATACCTAAAGAAGCTTTTACAGTCCGCCTTTATGTTTCTTGCTAGCTTGCATTCATATTCTCTTTTCCCTTTCTTTATTAGTTTCTTGGTCTTCATTTGCTGGATTCTAAGTTGTTCCCACTTCTCTGGCTCAGCACACTTTCAGGCAAATTGTCAGCCACTTCCTTTGATTCAATGCATTCTTCAATTTCTTTTGTTTGCAGTGGTACTTTATCAAGCTTTTCTTTTCAAATCCATGTAGACAACCTCCACTGCATTCCCTTCATTAACCTTCTCTGTTACTTCATCCAAAACATCAATTCGATTAGTCAAGCATGATCTGCCTTTTACAAATCTGTGCTGGCTCTCTGCAATTAGCTCACACTTCTCCAAGTGGCTGTTGATTTTTTTCCCCTGGATTATTGTTTCTAAAACCTTACCGGCTACTAATTTTAAGTTTACTGGCCTGTAGTTACTACAACTGTCCTTTCTTCAATAAGGGTGTCACATTTGCCACTCTCCAATCCTCTGACACCGCTCCCGTATCTAGGGAAGACTGGAAGGTTATAGTAAGCCCTTCTACTATCTCCGTCACCACTTCCTTTAGCAACCTGTGATGCAAGCCATCTGGATCAGGCAACTTATCTACTCTAAGCATAACCATCCTTTCCAGAAAATTCTGCCTATCATTTGTTGCACCATCCATTATCTCTAGCATCTCTGCTTCAACCAATATTTTGTTACCATTCCCTTCCTCAGTAAAGACCGACACAAAGTACTCATTTAGTATTCTAGCCTTGGCTTGTGCCTCTAAGCATATATCACCCTGTTTGTCCTGAATAGACCCCACCCCGCCTTACTACCCACTTACGGTTTACATGCCGGAAGAAGACTATTATGTTAACTGCCATTCTATTCTCATATTCTATCTTTGTCATTTTTTTTCTCTTCACCTCCCCTCTCAAATTATTGTATATGACCTGGTTCTCACTCGAAGAATTCACATGACATGCATCATACACCCTCGTTTTTCGTTTTATCATATTCTCTGTCTCCCTCGTCATCCACTGAGCTCTTGCTTTGGTTCCTCTACCTTTCACCCCGTTTAACTGTACCTAGCCTGTACCTGAAACATCTCCTTAAAGATCACCCATTGCACGGTTACAGATTTTCCTCTCAGTCTTTGCTCCCATTTTACTCTGGCAAGATCCCTTCTCATTCCATTGAAACTAGCCCTCTTCCAATTAGACATTCCACCTTAGATTTTTCCTTGTGCTTCTCCATCACGAGTCTAAAACTTCTGACACAATGATCACTCTTAGCCAAGTGTTGCACCTCAGACACTTAGTCCACTTGGCCCACCTCATTCCCCAGCAGTAGATCTAGCAATGCCTCCTTCCTTGTCAGACTGAGAACATACTGGTTAAGCAAATGCTCCTCAATAAATTTCAGAAATTCATCTCCCGCCTTCCCCTTTATTCTATCATTATCCCAATCGATATTTGGGTAATTAAAGTCCCACAATATCACCACTCTATATTGCTTGCAGATCTCTGTCATTTCCCTGCAGATTTGCTCCTCTGTCTCTCTGACCTATAGAATACCCCCAGATGCCTTTTGGCATCTCAGTTCTAACCAAATGGATTCTGTCCTTGCCCCCTCAAGATGGTCCGTCTTTCCAACATTTCAATGTCTTCCCTAAGCAGTACAGCCACCCAACACCCTTTTCCCTTCTCTACCTTTTCTGAACAATTTGTATCCTTGAATATTATCTGTAAAAATCGTAAGACTGAAGTGCCAAGTTGTTGATCCATCTCAGCCTCCTCCTAAAGTGTTAGAGTGATACAGCACTGAAACAGGCCCTTCGGCCCACCGAGTCTGTGCCGACCAACAACCACCCATTTATACTAATCCTACATTAGCCCCATATTCCCTACCACATCCCCACCATTCTCCTACCACCTACCTACACTAGGGGCAATTTACAATGGCCAATTTACCTATCAACCTGCAAGTCTTTGGCTGTGGGAGGAAACCAAAGCACCCAACAGAAACCCATGCGGTCACAGGGAGAACTTGCAAACTCTGCACAGGCAGCACCCAGAACCAAACCTGAGTCGCTGGAGTTGTTAGACTGCAGTGCTAACCACTGCGCCACTGTGCCACCCCAGCATCACAGATGCCAGACTTCAGCCAATTCGATTCACTCTGCGTGATATCAAGAAACGACTGAAGGCACTGGATACTGCAAAAGCTATGGGCCCTGACAACATTACAGTAATAGTACTGAAGACCTCTGCTCCAGAACTTTCCGCACCCCTAGCCAAGCTGTTCCAGTACAGCTACAACACTGGCATCTACCCTGCAATGTGAGAAATTCCCCATGTATTTCCTGCACAGAAAAAGCTGTACAAATCCAACCCAGCCAATTACTGCCCTATCAGTCTACTCTCAATCATCAGTAAAGTGATCGAAGGTGTCATCGACAGTGCTATCAGGTGGCACTTGTTTAGCAATAACCTGCTCAGTGATGCCTAGTTTAGCTTCCGCCAGGGCCACTCAGCTCCTGATCTCATTACATCCTTGGTTCAAATATGGACAAAAGAGCTGAACTCAAGAGGTGAGGTGAGAGTGACTGCCCTTGACATCAAGACAGTATTTGACCAAGTATGGCATCAAGAAGCCCTAGCAAAACTGAGGTCAATGGGAATCAGCGGGAAAACCCTCCGCTGGCTGGAGTCATACCTAGCGCAAAGGAAGATGGTCGTAGTTGTTGGAGGTCAATTATCTCAGCTCCAGGACATCAATGCAGGAGTTCCTCAGGGTAGTCTCCGAGACCCAACCATCTTCAGCTGCTTCATCAATGACCTTCCTTCAATCATAAGGTCAGAAGTGGGGATGTTCGCTGATGATTGCACAATGTTCAGCACCATTCACAACTCCTCAGATACTGAAACAGTCCGTGTAGAAATGCAGCAAGGCCTGGACAATATCCAGGCTTGGGCTGATAAGTGGCAAGTAACATTCGCACCACACAAGTGCCAGGCAATGACCATCTCCAACAAGAGAGAATCTAACCATCTCCCCTTGACATTCAACGGCATTACCATCTCTGAATCCACCACTATCAACATCCTAGGGGTTGCCATTGACCAGAAACTGAACTGGAGTAGCAATATAAATACCATGGCTAGCAGAGCAGATTAGAGACTGGGAAATTTGCAGCGAGTAACTCATCTTCTGTCTCCCGAAAGCCTGTCCACCATCTACAAGGCACAAATCAGGAGTGTGATGGAATACTCTCCACTTGCCTTGATGGGTGCAGCTCCAACAACGCTCAAGAAGCTCGACACCATCCAGGATGAAGTAGCCCGCTTGATTGGCACCCCATCTACAAACATTCACTCCCTCCCTCGATGCACAGTGGCAGCAGTGTGTACCATCTACAAGATGCACTACAGCAATGCACCAAGGCTGCTTAGACAACTCCATCCATACCTGCGACCTCTACCACTTAGAAGTACAAGTGCAGCAAATACATGGGAACACCACCACCTGCAGGTTCCCCTCCAAGCCAAACACCATCCTGATTTGGAACTATATCACCGTTCCTTCACTGTCGCTGGGTGAAAATCCTGGAAGTCCCTTCCTAACAGCACTGTGGGTAGACCTACCCCATATGGGCTGCAGCGGTTCAAGAAGGCAGCTCACCACCACCTTCTCAAGGGCAATTAGGGATGGGCAATAAATGCTGGCCTGGCCAATGATGACTACTTCCCATGAAATGAATTTTAAAAAATGCAATGCTCACCATTTTTAAGAAGCAAGCATGCAAGCAGTAGTGAGCAGCAAAAAGTCTGATTATCGGAGTAGCATCAGTATTCACCAAGGAGAAGGACTTGGTGGATGAGGGAAGGGAGTGTAGATAGTCTCAGTCATCTCATTATCAAAAAGGAGGAGGTGTTGGGTGTCTTGCAAAGCATTAAAGTAGATAAGTCCCCAGGGCCTGATGGGATCTACCCCAGAATACTGAGGAAGGCAAGGGAAGAAATTGCTGGGGCCTTGACAGAAATCTTTGCATCCTCATTGGCTACAGCTGAGGTCCCAGAGGACTGGAGAATAGCAAATGTTGTTCCTTTGTTTAAGAAGTGTAGCAAGGATAATCCAGGGAATTATAGGCCGGTGAGCCTTACGTCAGTGGTAGGGAAATTATTAGAGAGGATTCTTCGGGACAGGATTTACTCCTATTTGGAAACAAATGGACTAATTAGCGAGAGGCAGCATGGTTTTGTGAAGGGGAGGTCGTGTCTCACTAATTTGATTGAGTTTTTTGAGGAAGTGACAAAGATGATTGATGAAGGAAGGGCAGTGGATGTTGTCTATATGGACTTCAGTAAAGCGTTTGACAAGGTCCCTCATGGCAGACTGATACAAAAGGTGAAGTCACATGGGATCAGAGGGGAGCTGGCAAGATGGATACAGAACTGGCTCGGTCAGAGACGACAGAGGTAACAGTGGAAGGGTGCTTTTCTGAATGGAGGGATGTGACTAGTGGTGTTCTGCAGGGATCAGTGCTGGGACCTTTGCTGTTTGCAGTATATATAAATGATTTGGAGGAAAATGTAGCTGGTCTGATTAGTAAGTTTGAGGACGACACAAAGGTTGGTAGAGTTGCGGACAGTGATGAGGATTGTCAGAGAATACAGCAGGATATAGATCGGTTGAAGACTTGGGCGGAGAAATGGCAGATGGAGTTTAATCCGGGCAAATGTGAGGTAATGCATTTTGGAAGGTCTAATGCAGGTGGGAAGTATACAGTAAATGGCAGAACCCTTAGGAGTATTGACAGGCAGAGAGATCTGGGCGTACAGGTCCACAGGTCACTGAAAGTGGCAACGCAGGTGGATAAGGTAGTCAAGAAGGCATACGGCATGCTTGCTTTCATCGGTCGGGGCATGGAGTATAAAAATTGGCAAGTCATGCTGCAGCTGTACAGAACTTTAGTTAGGCCACACTTAGAATATTGCGTGCAATTCTGGTCGCCACACTACCAGAAGGACGTGGAGGCTTTGGAGAAGGTACAGAAGAGGTTTACCAGGATGTTGCCTGGTCTGGAGGGTATTAGCTATGAGGAGAGGTTGGATAAACTCAGATTGTTTTCACTGGAACGACGGAGGTGGAGGGGTGACATGATAAAGTTATAAGCGGCATGGACAGAGTGGATAGTCAGAAGCTTTTTCCCAGGGTGGAAGAGTCAGTTACTCGGGGAGATAGGTTTAAGGTGAGAGGGGCAAAGTTTAGAGGGGATGTGCGAGGCAAATTCTTTACACAGAGGGTGGTGAGTGCCTGGAACTTGTTGCCGGGGGAGGTGGTGGAAGCAGGTACCATAGAGACGTTTAAGACGCATCGTGACAAATACATGAATAGGAAGGGAATAGACGGATACCCACCCCGGAAGTGCAGAAGGTTTTAGTTTAGGCAGGCATCAAGATCGGCGAGGGTTGGAGGGCCAAATGGCCTGTTCCTGTGTTAGTTTGACATGTATTCATAACACTTAAAATTCAACCTGTAGAAGCAAACAAGTTCACATAAAGTAGCATCCATTAACTCCTTGTCACTGGGACAAAGTAACATGGAATTATTTTTCTTTGTATTCCATTTGCTGGTGAATGTTGAAGTCGTTGCCTTTTCCCGTTAATGGTCACAAGCAATAACAAACATATCTGGTGTGTCTGACCACCCCGAGATGTGGTAAAGGCTTCAGGTTATTGGACGGATGCAGTGTTGGCTCCGCCCAGGGGCGGGAGTTTGTTCTGCCAACCATGAACCAGCTTCCTCTTAATTCCCAGGTCTATCAGTAAATCCTTTTACAAAAGCCCCAAAGTGTGAGATATTGCTTCTGCTCATCCAGAATAAAATGTATATGTTTAGCTCTTTTTACCTTCCAAGGATTGGCGTACATTCTGTTCAGTATTGATGTCTCCCTGCATTGTATTTCCTGCATTACCGAATAAACGTTTCACTTCAGTTATTTGCGAGGAGAAATGAACAGAAGAGATTTTCTGCAATGTTATCAGGTGCCAGATAGTCATGGTTTTACTAAAATTTACCCCATGTTGAAGCTTGACCATATTCACCATCGCGTCCTGTGAAGAACTGGTGAACTGTGCTGAGAGAAAGATTTCTTGTTTTTAAATTAAATTGGCTGATCAGAGGCCAGAACGGCAAGGATCCAGATAACACTATCAGGAAGGAGAAAAAAACGTTCCAATTAAAGGCGATAACTGGCCAAGTTCATGAGCCACGAAGCATTGGGAAGCCCGGCAAGATTGAGATAATACAGAACTTAATAATCGGTTGACTTCTTCGGCAAACACCTTTATCTGGACGTTGGCCAACAGAGAAAGGGAGTGCATTGTCTTGTAGATTTTTAGAAAGTTGGAAAAAAGTTTGACATCTGACTCAGTGTGTACAGTGTTTTCCATTATTGATGTAATTCTCGTGTCTGAACCATGTAACCTTCTACACAATGTCTCAGTACTGACAATGCGGCAGTGTTGCACTTCCTTAGTAGTGACCCTTCAATAGTGCGGCACTCCCTCAGTACTGATACTCTGACAGTGCAGCACTACCTCAGTACTGATACTCTGGCAGTGCGGCACTCCCTCAGTACTGATACTCCGACAGTGCGGCACTCACTCAGTACTGATACTCCGACAGTGCGGCACTCCCTCAGTACTGATACTCTGACAGTGCGGCACTCCCTCAGTACTGATACTCTGACAGTGCAGCACTCCCTCAGTACTGATACTCCGACAGTGCAGCACTCCCTCAGTACTGATACTCTGACAGTGCGGCACTCCCTCAGTACTGATACTCTGACAGTGCGGCACTCCCTCAGTACTGATACTCTGACAGTGCGGCACTCCCTCAGTACTGATACTCCGACAGTGCGGCACTCACTCAGTACTGATACTCCGACAGTGCGGCACTCCCTCAGTACTGATACTCCGACAGTGCGGCACTCCCTCAGTACTGATACTCTGACAGTGCGGCACTCCCTCAGTACTGGTACTCTGACAGTGCGGCACTCCCTCAGTACTGACACTCTAACAGTGCAGCGCTTCCTCAGTACTGACCCTCCAATCTGTGTAGCAGTTCATCAATGCTGACCCTCTGACAGTACACCATTCCCTCAGTACTTACCCTCCGACTTGTGTAGCAGTCCATCAGCACTGACCATCGGACAGTGTAGCACACCCTCAGTACTGACCCTCCAAAAGTGCAGCAGTCTCTCAGTAGTGACCCTTCAACAGTGCAGCACTCCCTCAGTACTGATCCTCTGACAGTGCAGAACTCCCTCAGTACTGACTCTCTGAGAGTGCAGCACTCCCTCAGTACTGACCCTCTAACAGTGCAACATTCCCTCAGTACTGACCCTCCGACAGTGCAGCACTCCTTTAGTAGTGACCCTTCAACAGTGCAGCATTCCCTCAGTACAGACCCTCTGACAATGTGGCGCTCCCTCAGTACTGATCCTCTGACAGTGCGGCGCTCCCTCAATGCTGATCCTTGAACAGTGCAGCACTCCCTCAGTACTGACACTCTGATAATGCAGCGCTCCCTCAGTACTGACACTCTGACATGCAGCACTCCCTCAGTACTGACCATCCGACAGTGCCGCATTCCCTCAGTACAGACCCTCTGACAATGCGGCGCTCCCTCAATGCTGATCCTCAAACAGTGCAGCGCTCCCTCAGTACTGACACTCTGACAGTGCAGCGTTCCCTCAGTACTGACCCTCTGACATGCAGCGCTCCCTCAGTACTGACAATCCGACAGTGCAGCACTCCCTCAGTACTGATCCACCAACAGTGCAGCACTCCCTCAGTACTGACCCTCTGACAGTGCAGCACTCCCTCAGTACTGACCCTCTGACAGTGCAGCACTCCCTCAGTACTGACCCTCTGACAGTGCAGCACTCCCTCAGTACTGACCCTCTGACAGTGCAGCAATCCCTCAGTACTGACGCTCCAACAGTGCAGCACTCCCTCAGTACTGATCCTCCGACAGTGTGGCACACCCTCAGTACCAACTTTCTGACAGTGCAGCACTCCCTCAGTACTGATCCTCCGACAGTGCAGCACTCCCTCAGTACCGACTTTCTGACAGTGCAGCACTCCGTCAGCACTGATCCTCCGACAGTGCAGCACTCCCTCAGTACCGACTTTCTGACAGTGCAGCACTCCCTCAGTACTGATCCTCTGACAGTGCAGCACTCACTCAGTACTGATCCTCCGACAGTGCAGCACTCCCTCAGTACCGACTTTCTGACAGTGCAGCACTCCCTCAGTACTGATCCTCCGACAGTGCAGCACTCCCTCAGTACCGACTTTCTGACAGTGCAGCACTCCCTCAGTACTGATCCTCCGACAGTGCAGCAGTCCCTCAGTACTGACCCTCCAACAGTGCAGCACTCGCTCAGTACCGAATTTCTGACAATGCAGCACTCCCTCAGTACTGATCCTCCGACAGTGCAGCACTCCCTCAGTACTGACCCTCCGACAGTACAGCACTCTCTCAGTACCGACTTTCTGACAGTGCAACACTCCCTCAGTACTGACCCTCCGACAGTACAGCACTCTCTCAGTACTGACTTTCTGACAGTGCAGCACTCGCTCAGTACTGACCCTCCGACAGTCCAGCACTCCCTCAGTACTAATCCTCTGACAGTGCAACACTCCCTCAGTACTGACCCTCCAACAGTGCAGCGCTCCCTCAGTACTGACCCTCCGACAGTCCAGCACTCCCTCAGTACTGACGCTGCAACAGTGCAGCAGTCCCTCAGTACTGACCCTCCGACAGTGTGGCACACCCTCAGTACCAACTTTCTGACAGTGCAACACTCCCTCAGTACTGACCCTCCAACAGTACAGCACTCCCTCAGTACCGAATTTCTGACAGTGCAGCACTCCCTCAGTACTGATCCTCCGACAGTGCAGCACTCCCTCAGTACTGACGCTGCAACAGTGCAGCACTCCCTCAGTACTGACCCTCTGACAGTGTGGCACACCCTCAGTACCAACTTTCTGACAGTGCAGCACTCCCTCAGTACTGATCCTCCGACAGTACAGCACTCCCTCAGTACTAATCCTCTGACAGTGCAGCACTTCCTCAGTACTGACCCTCCAACAGTGCAGCACTCCCTCAGTACTGACCCTCCGACAGTGCAGCACTCCCTCAGTACTGATCCTCCGACAGTACAGCACTCCCTCAGTACTAATCCTCTGACAGTGCAGCACTTCCTCAGTACCGACTTTCTGACAGTGCAGCACTCCCTCAGTACTGACCCTCTAACAGTGAGGCACTCCGTACTAACCCTCCAAGAGTGCAGCACTCCCTCAGTATTGTGTCTCCGATCACATTGCAGCCCTCAGCACTGACCGTCATGACAGAGCAGCACTCCCTCAGTACTGACCTTCTAACAGTGCGGCGCTCCCTTCATACTAACCCTCCAAAGGTGCAGCACTCCCTCAGTATTGTGTCTCCGACCACATTGCACCCCTCAGCACTGACCCTCATGACCGTGCAGCACTCACACAGTTCTGAAACTCCGAATGTGCTGCAATCCCTCAGTACTGACCCTCCAACAGGATGACACTCCCTCAGTACTGACCCTCCAACAGTATGGCACTCCCTCAGTACTGACCCTCCAACAGTATGGCACTCCATCAGTACTGACCCTCCAACAGTATGGCACTCCCTCAGTGCTGACGTAATGGCACTGTAGTAGTCGCTCGGTACTGAGCCTGTGATAGTGTAGCATTCCTTCAGTACTGGCCCTCTGACCATACGGCACTCCCTCAGTTCGGACCCTCCAACAGTGCAGGACTCCCTCAGTACTGACCCCCTGACAGTGCAGCACTGAAGTCGATCTTGGTAAGAAACTTAGCACTGCCTACTCTGTAGCTTCAGACTTCTAAACACGGATTTGGATAGGAGTCTGTCTTCACTGCCACATTGACTTTTCTGTCATCTATACAAAACCGGGTTGGCCAGTCAGATTTAGGTACTAGAACAACTGGTGCTGTCAAACTGCTTTGACTACGTTCGATCAAGTTGTTTTCCAGCATGTATTGGATTTCTGCTTTTATTGGGCCTGTTTGTCCGGATTTAAGCACTAAGGGTATTGCTTTAAAGGAATGGATTTCCCTACATCCACATCATGTGTGGTTAAGGTTGCACATCCTGATTTATCCCTGCAAACTCTTTTAAACGTTGTGAAAAACCTGGTTAGACCTTCACGTTGTTTTGCCTCTAAGTGCAAAAACATCTTGTCCAATTTTCCTAGCTATTCTGTATTCGCTAATCTAATAGTTGGAGATTCAATCCGAGAATTTTCTCGGCCTCCTTCTGCCTCATCCTCACTATCCTTTTCCTTCTCAACAGTCCCGATTACCTGACATACCTCTCCTGTCTTATCCTCCTCCCTGCGGTAATATTGCCTTGACATATTGATGTGACACAACTGGATCAGGAGTGTCAATTAAGTAATCTACCTTACCTGCTATTTTAACCACTTTATTTGGGCCACTGAACCATGATTTTAATGGTTCCCCTTGTAAGGGGAAAAACACCACTACTTCATCCCCTCCCATTTTTCCCCACTCTCACCCTTCCCATATCCCTCCCCTCGTCCACACACCATTCCATTACCCATCCCCATTACTCAGTCCCTCAATACCCCTCTCCCATTATCCCCCATGCAACCCATTGCCCCTCCCTAATTACTGCCCACCCATTACTCCGCCACCACCCCACTCAATATGCCTAACCTATTGCATCCATACTCAACACTCCCCCTGCTCATTACTCCTGTGTAAATTCCCAATCCCCATTTTACTGTTCCCCATTATCCATCCCCATATACCTCCCATTCAGCCTGCCCCTTACCTCCCCTCTTCTACCTCCCCATTACCCCTTCCCATTACCTCTCCACACCTCCCCCTCCCTCTTCCCCTTCCACATTATAATCCCCCGTTCGACCCCCAATTCTCCCTCCCCATTACTCCTCCACACCACCCTCCCCTTTCACCTTTCCCATTTCCCTCCCCTCTTTCTCGCTCTCTCTCGCTCTGGGAATCTGCCTCCTGCCTTCATGCCTCACCTTCTAAAACGCCTCTCCCGGTGGGGAGGGGACTGCATGCATACAGCTGGTAACACCTGGAGTAGAAGGGACCGCATGAGCACAGTGTGTGGCAGGTGAAGAGGGGGAGCCGAATGTGTGCAGTGGTAACACATGGAGGAAGGGGTGTGGGGTCACATGTGCACAGCCACAGGCTAACAGGTGAAGATGGGGAGCCTCATGCGCACAGTGGATAACACACGGACAGAGCACCGCATGCACGAAGCGGGTAACACATGGAGGTGGGGCAGCCCCATTCAAACAGCATGTCTCGCAGGAGTGGAGGAGCCGGGCTCCATCATGGTGCTGCACCACATGGTGGCATAATCATGCTGAGTGGATTTGGGGGTAAAAGTGTCAAACCTGGGCAACATTACAAAAAAGATTAATGGTTTTAAACTTTGAATTGTCTTTCTTTCATTGGGGACGGTCAGTATTGATTCCAGTGCTGTTTTGAAGCTTGATGGTTCAATATTTGCTGTGCCCTTCAACTTACAAGTTGGCAGCAAGTGAGGGACAGCGATACCATTATTGATGAGGATGATCCGGGAGGAGACAAGAATGAATCAATCGTTTCCGTCTCCTCGAACAGTGCCAGCGGCACTTGTGGCCATCAGCTGAAGCAATCAGATTATAGCTTGTTTAAAATAGATATGCGTTGAAATATATCACCTTTCGTTCTGGCCATATCTTCCTTCGTTTCCCTGATTCAACTGTCTCAGTGTTCATCTGTGAAAATAGGCAGGCAGTGTTGACAGACTATTCAACCATGGAAGGCTGCACAACTGGGATGCTCCCTCATTTGCAGCCACTGTGGGAGCTCCTTCACCAGAAGAGAAAGCAACTTTGTTCAAGAGAAAAGGCCAAAAAACCACCTCTTCAATGGAGAATTAATGATAGGCGATTACTTCTGTCTTTACCAGCAGCACCCATATCTGACAAATCAATCTATACAGTTAGCACATGTTGGAAATAGATGCCAAATATTTATTCAGGGTCTGTCACAGGTCCTGGTGAGTGTGGGGGGTGTGGTCGGGATGGGGGAAATTATCCTGCACTACGTATTCAGCGTCTGTGAGTATGTACATGTGGGACATGTGTTAATTTGCAGTCTCAAACACGCAGTGGCACTGGATGTGAGCAGGTGAGTGAATAATGGCCGCCTCCTCCTCTGACTCGGCTCAACTGCTGCTGAAACCCTAATCTATGCCTTTGTTATCTCCAAACTTGACTATTCCAATGCTCTCTTGACTGGCCGACCATTTTGTACCATCCGTAAACTTCAGTTCATCCACACTCTGCTGCCTCATATCCTAACTCACAGTAGGACCCGTCCACCTACTCCCCCCATGTTCGTTGATGAACATTGGCTCCCGATCTAACATTGTCCCAATTTCAATAATTCTCATTCCGGAGTTCAAATCCCTTCATGGCCTTGCATCCTCCCTCTGTCTTTAACCTCCCCTAGCCCCTACAACCATCCCTATTTATGTAACCCCCTCCAGCCCGAGAATGTTCCCTTTCTCTGTAACATCCTCCAGTTCCTACAATCCTCCCTATCATAGTAACCTCCTTCAGTCCCCACAAACTTCCCTATGTCTGCTACCTCAGATAGGACAGAGTGGAAGCCAGATCTACAATTAAAAAGGACAGACGACTGTCTGAAATAAAAACAGAAAGTACTGGAAATATTCAGCAGGTCTGTCCTTTTTAGGAGTTGTAGTTTGCGGTTAGTCGATGTTTGTATTGGGGTCAGGGTGTAAAGGTTAAGCTAGGGTAAGGGTTAAGTTTTGTGTTAGGGCTAAGGTTGACCTTAGGTTTAAGGGTTCGGTTACAGTTAGGATTACGGAAAGGGATATGGTTACAGTTATGTTTAGGTTTATGTTTAGAATTAGGGTTGCATTTAAGTTTAGGCTGAGCGTTACAGATAGGATTAGAATTAGGCTTGGGTTTACAATTACGGTTAGGATTTGCATTACATTTAGTTTTAAGTTAGTGTTATGTTTAGCGTTAGGGTTAGGGTCTGGTTTACAGTTAAAGTTAAGGCTTGTGTTAGTTAGATTTAGGATTATGGTTACTGTCAGGGTCAAGTTTAGCATTCGTGTTACATTTAGGGTGAGTTTAGAGTTTAGGTTAGGTACATTGGTAGGATTAGGGTAGGTTGATTAGGGTTTGGGTTACAGTTAGTTTTAGGGTCAGGTAAGAGAGAGACAGACACAGCGAGAGATAGAGTCTAAAAGTGAGTGATAACTATCGATAGTTACATAGTGTTTTTACCCTAGCAGCGAGGCCGTGGAGGGATTTGAAAGCAAGGATGGAAATTCTAAAAGTGAGGCATTGTTTTCCAAGCAGCCAAGGTATACCATCAACCACAGGGAGTGATGAGTGAATGGGGTTTGGTGCGGGTAAGGACTGGGCAGCAGAGATGTGGATAACCTGAAGTATACAGAGGTTAGAATGCGGGAGATCAGTCAGCAATGTATTGGAGTAGCCAAGTCTAGGGAAAACAAAGGTAGTGATGAAGGTTTCAGGAGCAAATAAGTGGAGTCAGTGGTGGTGTCAGGCAGTGTTATGGAAGGGTGAACAGGCCATCTTAGTGACGGCATAGACATGTGGGCAGAGTTCATCTTGGGGTCAAGTATGACATTCAGATTGTGAACAGTCTAGTTCAGTCTCAGCTTTGTTGCCAGGGTGAGGGATGGAGCCAAGGGAAGATCCATAGGGGACAGCAGAGGCAATGGTGCAGGAGCAGGATGACATGTCATTTTAGGTGACATTATGCTTACAATGTGATAGATAAGAATGGGAGCAGGTGAGATCAGTCCCACCCAACTGGATGACAGTGGAGAGGTGCTGGTGGAGGATGGTGTGGTCAACCATGTCAAAGGGTGCAGTCACATCGAGATGGAGGAGGAGGGAAAGTCCACCTTTGTCATGTGATAAGAGCCATTTAAATGTTTTGACAGTGGTGGAAACCTGGTTGAAGGGATTCAAACATGGAATTCCAGGAAAGATGGGTCCGGATGTGGGAGATGACAGTCCGTTCAAGGACTTTGGAGAGGAAAGAGATATTGGATACTGGGAAGTAATTTGCAAGGTTAGAGGGATCAAGGATTTTTTTTGAAGGAGAGGGTTGATGGCAGTAGATTTAGGGGAAAGATGCACATCACATGAGGTGAGAGATCCGTTAACAATATCAGCCAACATGGGGACCAGGAAAGGTCTCGCTACTGTCCACCTGAGTAGCTGCCAAGCGGAGGGACAGGGGCTGTCCACTGCTGTGCAGAGCCTGGCCCCGCTCCCTCACCCTGGGTCCCGTATCTCCACCCGCGCCCCTCAGCTGGGGCTGTCCACTGCTGTGCAGAGCCTGGCCCCGCTCCCTCACCCTGGGTCCTGTATCACCACCCGCGCCCCTCAGCTGGGGCTGTCCACTGCTGTGCAGAGCCTGGCCCCGCTTCCTCACCCTGGGTCCTGCATCTCCACCCGCGCCCCTCAGCTGGGGCTGTCCACTGCTGTGCAGAGCCTGGCCCCGCTCCCTCACCCTGGGTCCTGTATCTCCACCCGCGCCCCTCAGCTGGGGCTGTCCACTGCTGTGCAGAGCCTGGCCCCGCTCCCTCACCCCGCGCCCCTCAGCTGGGGCTGTCCACTCCTGTGCAGAGCCTGGCCCCGCTCCCTCACCCTGGGTCCTGTATCTCCACCCGCGCCCCTCAGCTGGGGCTGTCCACTCCTGTGCAGAGCCTGGCCCCGCTCCCTCACCCTGGGTCCTGTATCTCCACCCGCGCCCCTCAGCTGGGGCTGTCCACCCCTGTGCAGAGCCTGGCCCCGCTCCCTCACCCTGGGTCCTGTATCTCCACCCGCACCCCTCAGCTGGGGCTGTCCACTCCTGTGCAGAGCCTGGCCCCGCTCCCTCACCCCGCGCCCCTCAGCTGGGGCTGTCCACTCCTGTGCAGAGCCTGGCCCCGCTCCCTCACCCTGGGTCCTGTATCTCCACCCGCACCCCTCAGCTGGGGTTCTCCACACGCAAATAACCTCCACACCAAAGTCTGGCACAGGGCGAGAGGGAGAGAGAGAACAATCACTGGGCGGGGGTATCAAAGGGGGACAAACTCAGTAAAGTGTCTCCAAAAAAAAGTAAGAACACCCAATTCACACAAGAACAATTACCACCATCAGCAGCTTTTGTCAGGACGAGTTTATTTTTTATTGTGCAGATGGGAGGAGTGGATAATCGAACCTATGGAAGTGGGGAAAAGACTGTGGCTGCTGTTACCACTCCTGCCGTGCAGGGGACGCTCTGACTCTCTTCCTGCCCCCTTTTCATCTGGTCCTCCAAAGGCCATTGCTGGGTGCGCTGCACTTCTGCGTGTGTGACCATGCGAACCTCCCATTCCACCAGCACCCCCTCCAGTGTATTTTGGGTCATCCAGCTGTAGGTAACATCTTGCCAATTGGGGATAAATATTACATTGATGCTCTGGAAATACTGGGACCTGAATCTGGGCTGCCCTCAGTTGTTTTGTTTATTCATTAATTGAATAAATGATGTAACCGGATATTTCACTGCACTCTTGAGCTGTTCTCTGAACTTGGACTGAGTTGCCCCATAAATAAATGTGTTTGTGCAGCAACTTAAATTCATCAGCATCAATCCGACTCGCCGAAATATAAATTTAGAATTATTGTAATCACCGTTATCCGTTCCCGGAATGTTATGGTATATGAAGTCCATAACATACACCAACCACAGAAGTATAAAGCTGCCGGAAATGGTGAAGAGTAAAATCACAGACTTCCTTCTGCTCTCCATCTCTGGGTCACTACGATTCTCTCCCTTGCTCTGACCCCTCAGTCCCTTACGTACTCGGCTGGCCACTAAAATGTGTCTGACTGTCAGTGCGTTGAGCAACAGAATTAAAGCGAATGGGAGCAATGGGGTTAAAACTTTGTCAAACCAGTCAAATCCCACCCATCCGGGCTCAGTGAAATAGCTTGACTTTGGATAACAGAGCCACGGTGCATTGTTGATTATCTCTCCAGGTTCGAGTGCAAAATACATGGGAACATTTTCTAAACAGAGCAGAATGCAGGTTGTTGCAAGAATCACAGTCGCTGTTTTCTCAGTGCAATATTTAGTTTTCAGCTTCTGGCAACAAATGGCCACAAATCGATCAAAGGAGAAAGTGACGGTGAACCAGACTGAACAGTCAGTGGCTGCACAGAGCAGGACGACATTAACACTACACACAGGGGTGATGTCCAGGAAAGAACCTGGGAAATAATAATAAATCGTCCGGTACAGTACAACCTCAGTGATAATGACCATTAGATCTGCTATTGCCATGGACACCAGGTAGCGAGTGGTACAGGTGGAGAGTCCGCACTTTCCCCGGGACAGGATCACAATCGCCAGTAAATTAACTGTAAGAGAGAGAAGAGAAAAGAAACTGGAAATTACTGATCAAACATTCTCCGTGTCTGACACAGAGAGTAGGGGATGGGTTTAAGCACCAAAACGGCTGGTTTGGGTGTGGGTTAAAGCTTAAAATTTAAAAATCTCAATGCCTCCAACTAGCCCACTTTTGGGATTAACTTTCTGGTCAGGGGATGTGCAGTCAGCTGCTGCCAGGAGGTGGGTTGGAAATTTAAATGTTTTAATTATACTGGAAATTTCTTATTTCATCAGTTTTACAGCTTTAACTATGGCTGGCTGTGTTTCTCCATAACACATCACATCCCAGACAAACACACCCGGAGTTGGTGATAGGAACTGTCTACCTCCCCCTCCAGAATCAGACCATCCTGGGATCAGACCCCCTGCCCCAGGATCAAACACCCCCTGGGATCGGACCCCTTAGAATTGGGCCCCCCTCCCTGGATTGGATGCCTTTGGGATTTGTCACTCCCCCAGGATCATACCCCCTACTCCCGCAAGGATCAGATGTGCCCCCCAGATGGGATCCATTTCCAGAATCAAACAACTCCCAGGATTGGATGTTCTCCCGGAATCAGAACTCCTCCCTGTACCCAGCTCCAGTTTCAGATGCTCCTGACATTGGGTCCCCCCATTGGGTCATGGATTTGACAATCCCCCTCCCCTTCCCTGAAGTCAGACCTCGCTCCAGTTGAGTAGAACACTCCCCGAGAGTGGGGGTCGACAATGCAACGATTGGCATTGTTGCCACTCTCTCCCACTCTGGAGTTGGGGATTGGACAACTCCCCCAACCCCCGATATCAGGCAGCACCCCACCATCCCATATCCCATCGTCATGGTTCCAACCTGAGGCCTACTCTGAAGACCCCCTCATGCCCGGCTCAAAGCCAAGCCTGTCAATCAGACTGTGGTCAGGGCACAGAACCTGTTCAGGATAATAGAAACTCCTCTCCCACTCCTATTAATAACCAGGCCTAAAGTAGTTGAGTAATAACAAAATACTGCAACTGCTGTAAATCTGTTAAAAATAGGAGTATGTTGCAACAGTCAGCAGTGTGGAATCGGAATTCCTCCCCCCCCCTGCCAACTGGACATTAAAACTGGACTTTGTGGAGTATGAGGAAGGAACCCCAACCCCCAGGGACAACAGTACTGTGAATGAGAACCAAAACTCACCACAAATCACACAGAGACAGGCCGCATTCGATGGGTCAAATTCAAACATTCCAACAGAACTGATACTGTTAAAGGACTGGAATTTGGGACATTATCATAATTGTGACACAGGATAACTGCCATCATGTTATGTGATTGGGGAGGCCATTGTTGCAACTAACTGGCCCCAGATCACAGCATTCACTCCTGTCAAGACAGGAGAGAAACCTTTTCATGTATATCAGCTCTGGAGTCTGGAATACCTCACTTTGGTGGAGTTCATTGTTCTTGGTCAGGGAAATAACATCAGCACTAAATGGATCTGTCTGGACCAGGCAGGTAACAGAGGAAAGAGATTAAAAGATGCTAATTGCTGACCATCCAGCAGGATGACCTCAGGAGATGTGTTCATGATATTTCAATAAGGATCATCATTAAAAGGACAAGATCGAAGGGTTTGGCGCTGCAGTTATGTGAAGAAGAACAGGGACTGGTCATCTCAGGTCCAGGCCTACAATCAAGATTGGTAATGACCAGCCGTGTGGGTGATTGTAAGTTTTTCAGTCAAATCTTGAAGGGGTTTGTACTGTGGGGGCTGCAGTCGAGAAGGAGGGTCAGGAACGGTCAACCTGGCTCGTGGACCTACAATTCTCACCGGAAGGCCCAGCCGCGTGGAGGATGTAAGTTATCAGCCAAATCCAAGGGGTATTTGGGGCTGAGAGTTTTAAAACAATTTCAAGTGTAGCAACCAAATCCTGGGAGGGTTTGGGTTTTGAATTGAGTGAACGTAGAGCAGAAACGTAGGGTTTTGCCAGTGGATTTTTTTTCCGAAAAGGTTTAAATTAGTTTAGAGGTCTTTGTAACAGGGTGTTAGGAAGGTTTTGTTTTGTTTAAATAAACAAATTTGTGGTTAAGCCAAACCCTGTCTCCTGTGCAATTTTGTTATTGAAATTCCCAAAGTCCAAGAACTGTAGTAAAGGGGTACGGGTACAGCAGGTCAGGCAGCATCTGTGGTGCGAGAATCAGAGTTAATATTTCGGGTCAGTAACCTTTCATCAGAACGGGACGATATTACATATGGTTTGTGGTAAACGTAGTTGGATCTGGCATTAACACTGGAGGATGATGCATTAAATGTGAAGGCTGGAGGGGTGGGCAGTGAGGACAAGCGGAACTTTGTCCTTGTCCTGGCAGGGAGGGGGAGGAGTGAAGGCAGTAAAGTGAGAAATGGGATGGACACGGTCAAGGGCCCTGCTAACCATAGTGGAGGGGAATCCTCGGTTAAAGAATAATGAAGGCATTTTAAAGCACTGCTGTGGATCAGATCAGGTAGCATCATCAGAACAGATGGAACCAAGGTGGGAAAACTGGGAGAATGGAACAGCACCTTTCCAGGAAGAGAGGTGGGTAGAAGAATAATCAAGGGAGTTGTGGGATTGTAGTAGATATTGGTGGACAGTCAATCCCATGAACTGGAGGTAGAGAAGTCCAGCAAGAGAAGGGAAATGTCAGAGATGGACAATGCGAAGGCGAGGGAAGGACGGAAATTAGAAGCAAAGTTGATGAAATGTTCCAGTTCAAGGCAAAACAAGGAAATGACAAGAGCACAGTCATCGAAGTACTGGTAAAACTGTGTGAAGGAGGGGGCCTGAGCAGGATTGAAGCAAAGAATGGTTTGCATATCCTACACAAAGGCAACATAGCTAGGACCCGTACAACTCACATAGTGACTCCATGTGAGTGTGAAATATCCCCCGGTTTACAAACAAACTCCACACACCTACACTTTATAACAGGGTACCTGGGCATGGGTCAGGATCATGAACCAATGAGGGTTTTCATTCCCATGCCAGAGCCACTGAGCAAGAGAGGAGCTCCAGCAAAAATGGCGGGTGAATTAAACAAAACTAAGCAATTTCAAATGGGGTCCTTGGAATGAACCAGCAGAAGCTAGTGGAGGGAAACTGGACAGGAAATGGCCTCATGTTGTCTGTCACGCAAGATCCTATCCACTGTGAGTTTAGCAACAGCTTGGGTTTACTGGACTTTGGACAAGAGAGGGGAAAAATGCATGGCCAGAAATGTAAACCGACTTCCAGAGCAGAGCCCCGAGCTCAGAAGGAAAGGAGTCTCTGGTGTTGTGAGACAAGTAGGAGGAAAATGAAACCGTGGATGAGGATTCAAAGCCTGAAGCAGGTAGAGAGGTCTTTGAGAGGAGGAACTAAACTAACATATAATTGTGAATACATTTACCAAAATAACCTCCAAGATGTTTAATGTAGAAAGGGGAGGGATATTCGATAAAGTAATCAAAGAAACGGTAAATTCTCTGGTCCAGATGAATTGCGCCCACACGTACTAAAAAAGCTAGTGAAGAGATAACAGAGACACAATTGTCTGTTTCTTCATTATCATCAGAATAGCCAATAGTGTCAGAGGACTGACGGACAGCAAATGTGAGTCTTGTACCTACCACAGAAACCGCACAAGTCCAAAGAACTATATACTAGTTAGCATCATGGCAATGTAGGAAAGATAATGGAATTCATACTTAAAGATGTAACAGGAAAACATCTAGAACCACATAATATAATTGAGTAATTAGCACATTTTTAAAATTATTATTCATGATATGTGGGCATCGCTGGCCAGGCCAGCATTTATTGCCCATCTCTAATTGCCCTTGAGAAGGTGGTGGTGAGCTGCCTTCTTGAACCACTGCAGTCCATGTGAGGTAGGGACACCCACAGTGCTGTTAGGAAGGGAGTTCCAGGATTTTGACCCAGTGACCGTGAAGGAACGGTGATATAGTTCCAAGTCAGGATGGTGTGTGACTTGGAGGAGAACTTGCAGGTGGTGGTATTCCCATGTATTTGCTGCCTTTGTCCTACTAGGTGGTAGAGGTCGTGTGTTCGGAAGGTGCTGTCGAAGGAGCCTTGGTGCGTTGCTGCAGTGCATCTTGTAGATGGTACACACTTCTGCCACTGTGCGTCGGTGGTGGAGGGAGTGAATGTTTGTGGATGGTGTGCCAATCAAGCAGGCTGCTTTGTCCTGGATGGTGTCGAGCTTCTTGAGTGTTGTTGGAGCTGCACCCATCCAGGCAAGTGGAGCGTATTCCATCACACTCCTGACTTGTGCCTTGTAGATGGTGGACAGGCTTTGGGGAGACAGGAGGTGATTCCTAGCCTCTGACCTGCTCTTGTAGCCACGGTATTTATATGGCTACTCCAGTTCAGTTTTTGGTCAATGGTAGCCCCTATGATGTTGATAGCATTCCAAAAGGAAGGTCATACTTGACCAACCTATTGAAATCTTTGAATAAGTATATCAGAAAGAGTAGATAAGTGCAATATAGTATATGTAATATACTTCAATTATCTAAAGGTTTTCAATAATGGACTGGACAGTAGACTCATGACTAATCTCAGAACAAGTGCAGTTAGGGGCATGCAGCACCATGGACAGCAAGTTGGCTGCAGAAACAGAAAACAGGAAGTAGGGGTTAAAGGTCTTTACTCAGATTGGTGGAAGGTGTTTCACGTGGAGCAGTGATAGAAATATATTTGTTCACCATTTACATAAATCGCATGGACACAGGAAACTAAAGCACAATTTCAAAATTTGCAGACCAATCCAAACAGAGATTCGAGTTAATACAGAGGAAGAATGCAACAATATATCATTACAAATAAAAAAAATGCACCATTAAAATAGCAAATTAATTTCAATATAACTAAGGGTGAGGTGCTGAATATTAGTTGGAAGAACAAGCTTCCCAAATACTCCCTGGAGAAGAAGCGTCTGAACGGGGTCGAAGGGAAAAGGGTTCAGGGGTGGCGATTTACAAATCGTTTGAAGTAGCAACAAAGGTTAACAGGGCCATAAAAATGCAAATATATCACTGGAGTTCATTTCTAGCAGGACGAAATTGAAAAATCAAAGAGCTAAATAGAACATGTGTTTTATAACACTTAGCATGCTGTTTTATTTATTTATTTAGAGATACAGCACTAAAACAGGCCCTTCGGCCCACCGAGTCTGTGCCAACCAACGACCACCCATTTATACTAACCCTACAGTAATCCTATATTTCCCTATCACCTACCTACACTAGGGGCAATTTATAATGGCCAATTTACCTATCACCTGCAAGTCTTTAGTTGTGGGAGGAAACCGGAGCACCCGGCGAAAACCGACGCAGACACAGGGAGAACTTGCAAACTCCACACAGGCAGCACCCAGAATTGAACCCGGATCCCTGGAGCTGTGAGGCTGCAGTGCTAACCACTGCACCACTGTGCCGCCCTGTGTACAGTTCTCGTCTCCATATTACAAAAAGGGTATAGATACACTAGAGAAAGTGTAACTATTTTAACCAAGGTGGTACCAGAACTGAGAGAAGTGCTCTATTTGTTCCATTATCAACAGTTTATAATGTGATTATTTACTGCCCTTTATCTGATCGCTGTGTTATGAAAACTGGATATATCTGTTCCTCGGTTATAGATGCCCCTCCTCACAGGGACACACCTCATTCAGCCAAGGGCAGAACTTGGTACAGGTTACATGGGTAAAGGTCCTGAATCACTGATGACAACTGATCCATCAAAACTGAATCACTTACAGAAGTGGATGATTCAGTAATCATAGCTCAATATTCATCCTGTGAATAGCAAGATAATAAAAATTAGCACTCATGACCGACAACATTTCTGGACCGTCTTGGGGAAAGGTGATTAATCAGCACTAAAATAACGAAAGTGTTTACAGTAACTATACTCAGGGTAATAATAAGTCAGTGTACAGGGGATTTGAATGCTGTTGAGGTGATCATTCTTTTTAAACATTTGTAAATGGTAAATATCCATTTCACTTGGAGCAGTTCAATAGGATACAGCAATATCAATGCATTTCACTTCATATACTTATAACCAAACATCTGCCACCAACAAGAAAAATCTTCCCGTTTGCCAGATATGACATCTGTTAAACAGAGAGGGAGCTCCATGGAGTGGAGATACCAGTCATGTAAGACAGCAATTTCAAAATAGAACCAGCTTATTCATCGAATCATTCCAGTTAGTGACCCAGATTCAGTCCAATTCGACAGTTAAAGATACTCCCATTACAAATATCCACGACAGTTGCCAGCACTAAGTGCGGGGACAAGATTCTACATGATTGCTCTAAATTTGGTAGTTTAACTTGGCCATGTGACTTAAACAGAAAGTTGTAACAGCAATGGAGTTTCTGATTTGCTATTCATAGAAATTATGTCACTCATCGGGTGTCTGTATAATGGTGACCAGCGTGCAACCTCATCAACAACAGATTAATTCCAGAGACCAGTTCACATACAGATTTACGCAACTTCAAACGGTATAGTCACTTACCAGGAACGCCGATGATGGCAAGGATCGGATAATATATTTTCTCAGTAATGTCAAATGGTCGATGCATTCTCTGTGTGAAGTGATCTACCCCTTTGTACTGCAAACAATCCCGCTGTATTAAACTCTGCTATGATGCATTCCCACTGCATTTAATTTATATCCTGTGGGATCGCCATGGGAATATTGAGGTTGCAACATTATTCAACATTTATTTCAACAAAAATGAACAAACAGATTACGACAGTAAGTTTATTCCCTCATGATAGAATATATTCAGTAACGAGACTGAATTGGATATTCAAAGGGGAGACTCAAGTGGTTCAGAGTAAATATGTTCCCACAAAGAAAAAAGGATGGAAGGGTTAAATCTAGAGCCCCCTGGATGTCAAGGAGCCTACAGGGTAAGATAAGGCAGAAAAGGAAAGCTTATGTCCGACACCAAGAACTCGATACGACAGAAAGCCGAGTGGAAAGTGGAGCAGTGAAATCAAAAAGGAAATTAGGAAAACAAAGAGTGGGCATGAAAGAATATTGGCAACCAAATCAAGGTGAACCCAAAGATGTTTTATCATTACATTAAGAATAAGATAATAACTAAGGAGAGAGTAGGGCCCATAAAAGACCAAAAAGGTAACCTATGTGTAGGAGTGGAAGATATTGGTATGGTTCTTAATGAATACTTTGCGTCTGTCTTCACAAAAGTGGGGAATGAAGCAGTTATTGCAGTTAAGGAGGAGGAGTGTGACATATTGGGTGTGATAAACATAGGGAAAGAGGAAATATTAATCGGTTTAACATTCTTGAAAGTGGATAAATCACCAGGGCTGGATGAAATGCACCCCAGGCTCTGAAAAGAAGCGAGGGAGGAAATAGCAGAGGGTAACCAGGGAAAGGGTTGGCCCACTGAGGGACAGAGAAGGGAATCTATGTGTGGAGCCAGAGGAAATGGGCGAGGTGCTAAATGAGTACTTTGCATCAGTGTTCACCAAGGAGAAGGACTTGGTTGATGATGAGCCCAGGGAAGGGAGTGTAGATAGTCTCAGTCATCTCAATATCAAAAAGGAGGAGGTATTGGGTGTCTTGCAAAGCATTAAGGTTGATAAGTCCCCAGGGCCCGATGGGATCTACCCCAGAATACTGAGGGAGGCAAGGGAAGAAATTGCTGGGGCCTTGACAGAAATCTTTGCATCCTCATTGGCTACAGGTGAGGTCCCAGAGGACTGGAGAATAGCAAATGTTGTTCCTTTGTTTAAGAAGTGTAGCAAGGATAATCCAGGAAATTATAGGCCGGTGAGCCTTACGTCAGTGGTAGGGAAATTATTAGAGAGGATTCTTCGGGACAGGATTTACTCCTATTTGGAAACAAATGGACTTATTAGCGAGAGGCAGCATGGTTTTGTGAAGGGGAGGTCGTGTCTCACTAATTTGATTGAGTTTTTTGAGGAAGTGACAAAGATGATTGATGAAGGAAGGGCAGTGGATGTTGTCTATATGGACTTCAGTAAAGCCTTTGACAAGGTCCCTCATGGCAGACTGATACAAAAGGTGAAGTCACACGGGATCAGAGGGGAGCTGGCAAGATGGATACAGAACTGGCTCGGTCATAGAAGATAGACGGTAGCAGTGGAAGGGTGCTTTTCTGAATGGAGGGATGTGACTAGTGGTGTTCCGCAGCGATCAGTGCTGGCACCTTTGCTGTTTGTAGTATATATAAATGATTTGGAGGAAAATGTAGCTGGTCTGATTAGTAAGTTTGCAGACGACACAAAGGTTGGTGGAGTTGCGGATAGTGATGAGGATTGTCAGAGGATACAGCAGGATATAGATCGGTTGGAGACTTGGGTGGAGAAATGACAGATGGCGTTTAATGCATTTTGGAAGGTCTAATGCAGGTGGGAAGTATACAGTAAATGGCAGAACCCTGAGGAGTATTGACAGGCAGAGCGATCTGGGCGTACAGGTTCACAGGTCACTAAAAGTGGCAATGCATGTGGATAAGGTAGTCAAGAAGGCATACGGCATGCTTGCCTTCATCGGTCGGGGCATAGAGTATAAAAATTGGCAAGTCATGCTGCAGCTGTACAGAACTTTAGTTAGGCCACACTTAGAATATTGCGTGCAATTCTGGTCGCCACACTACCAGAGGACGTGGAGGCATTGGAGAGGGTACAGAAGAGGTTTACCAGGATGTTGCCTGGTCTGGATGGCATTGGCTATGAGGAGAGGTTGGATAAACTCGGATTGTTTTCACTGGAACGACGGAGGTGGAGGGGCGACATGATAGAGGTTTACAAAGTTATAAGCGGTATGGACAGAGTGGATAGTCAGAAGCTTTTTCCCAGGGTGGAAGAGTCAGTTACTAGGGGACATAGGTTTAAGGTGAGAGGGGCAAAGTTTAGAGGGGATGTGCGAGGCAAGTTCTTTACACAGAGGGTGGTGAGTGCCTGGAACTTGTTGCCGGGGGAGGTGGTGGAAGCAGGTACCATAGAGACGTTTAAGAGGCATCTTGACAAATACATGAATAGGATGGGAATAGAGGGATACGGACCCTGGAAGTGAAGGTTTTAGTTTAGGCAGGCATCAAGATCGGCGCAGGCTTGGAGGGCCGAATGGCCTGTTCCTGTGCTGTACTATTCTTTGTTCTTTGTCTGACTATCATTTTTAGTCCTCACCGGATACAGGTGTGGTGCCGAAGGATTAGAGGACTGCTAACATTGTACCTTAGTTCAAAAAGACCGAATAATTACAGGCCAGTCAGTCTAACCTCAGTAGGAGGCAAATTATTGGAATAAATTCTGAGAGAAAGGATTAACTGTCAGTTAGAAGGTCAAAGATTAATCAAAGATAGTCAGCATGGATTAGTGAAGGGAAAATTGTGTCTGACCAACTCGATTTAATTTTTTTGAAGAAGTAACAAGCAAGATTGATAAGTGTAGTGCAGTTGATGTAGTCTACATGGATATTAGAAAGCATTTGACAAGATCCCACATGGCAGACTGGTTAAAAATAAAACATGACTTCCAGGGAAATAGAGTCATAGAGTTATACAGCACAGAGACAGTCCCTTCGGCCCATCATGTCTGTGCCGGCCATCAAACACCTATCTATTCTAATCCCATTTTCCAGCACTTGGCCCGTAGCCTTGTATGCTATGGCATTTCAAGTGCTCATCCAAGTACTTCTTAAATGTTGTGAGAGTTCCTGCCTCTGCCATCTCTTCAGGCTGTGTGTTCCAGATTCCAACCACCCTCTGGGTGAAATTTTTCTCCTCAAATCCCCTCTAAACCTTTTGCCCCTTACCTTAAATCGATGCCTCCTGGTTATTGACACCTCTGCTAAGGGAAAAAGTTTCTTCTCATCTACCCTATTTATGCCTCTCATAATTTTGTATACCTCAATCAGGCCCCCCTCAGTCTTCTCTGCTCTAAGGAAAACAATCCTAGCCTATCCAGTCTCTCTTCATAGCTGAAATTCTCCAGCCCAGGCAGCATCCTGGTGAATCTCCTCTGCACCCTCTCCAGTGCAATCACATCTTTGCTATCGTGTGGAGACCAGAATTGTACACAGTACTCCAGCTGTGGCCTAACTTGTGTTTTATACAGCTCCATCATAACCTCCCTGCTCTTATATTCTATGCCTCGGCTAATAAAGGCAAGTATCCCATATGCCTTCCTAACCATCTTATCTACCTGTGCAAGATATACGATTCTGATTGTGGTGGGAGAAACGCACTGTTACTTCAATCCCGTCCCTCCACAGATCAGTTTAAACGTTCCATATTAAAGAAAGACCCAGCCAAGTTGTCCCATCTAATAACCCCTGTATGAGGGTGTCTTTAAATCAACAAATTAACTGTTTAATTAGAAAAACTAAATTCTTACACACTATGAAGATATAAACAACATTTAAATTAGAAAAAAATAGAGTTCTTGCAAATTTACAGTCCAATGTTGCTTAAAGTCCTCACAGCCGTCCGATGGGGGAAGAAAGGTTCTTCAACAGTCGAACAGTCCGTCATTTAATTCCAGCAGTAAGTGATGCTTTCCTTCCTTCAGCGAATGTCAACAATTAACAACTTGTAAACACTTTTGAATTAATCAATCTGGCTTTAGAATTTTTGAGGGATATCAGATTGATTGTCACAGTCTAACTTCCCTTCCTTCAGTTTAATTGTTTTTTTTTCCACGCATTTACAGATATACACATTATATAAAAAAATGTTTAGACTACAGCAACAAGTTCCATCAGAACATTTAGGCTTTGAATTTTCAAAAGGTTGTTCCAGTTAACCCATTTCAAATTTACAAGCACAGTCTTCCAATTGTTTTGTGTTTTCCCTCCAAGTGTCCCTATTGTCCATCACGTCATCCAGGTGGAGCTGCACAGCTAAGGGCACTGACCACTACCGGGTTTTCTAATATCTGAGAATTTTTTCGAGTACCCCTTAACCTATGTGTCATCACTTGACACTGAAAAACCCTTTCCGATGTAACAGAAGCTGAGTTTTTTGTTACCCTGGGATGGGATGGGAACCAGAGCTACGGATCAGTGGATGGAGTAGCTGTTGAACTGGCAGATACAGAGTGCAGAAGTGTCAGGAATAAGGAATTTGACAGGTTTCCTCCAACACATTTGCCTCTTTAAGAGACATTGTGTTGCCCAGCCTGTCCTTACAGTCCTTTAAATGGGAATTTGGGTAGGAGTCTGCCTTCTTTACCACAGTGACTTTTCTAGAATCTATGCAAGTTTGAATTGACCCACCAGGTGAAGACATCAAGGGGATGATAGAGAGCAGTTATAGGGAAGTAGTGACACCTAAGTTACAGGATAAAGGTAGCTGGGTGACCGTCAGGGGAGGGAAAGGGAATAGATGCACAGTGCAGGGATCCCCTGTGGCCGTTCCCCTCAATAATAAGTATACCATTTTGGATACGGTTGGGAAGGGGAACAACCTACCAGGGGAAAGCCACAGCGGCCAGGTCTCTGGCACTGAGCCTGGCTCAGTGGCTCAGAAGGGAAGGGGGGAGAATCGGAGAGCGATAGTGATAGGAGATTCAATGGTTAGAGGAACAGACAGGAGATTCTGTGTTCGGGAATGACACTCCCGGATGGTATGTTGCCTCCCGGGTGCCAGGGTCAGGGATGTCTCGGATCGAGTCTACAGGATTCTTAAGGGGGAGGGGGAGCAGCCAGAGGTCGTGGTACACATCGGTACCAATGACATAGATAGGAAAAGGGATGAGGACCTGAAAAGCGAATACAGGGAGTTAGGTTGGAAGCTAAAAGGCAGGACGAGCAGAATAGTAATCTCAGGATTGATACCGGTGCCGCGTGCTAGTGAGGCTAGAAACAGAGAGCGAGTGCAGCTGAACACGTGGCTACAGAGCTGGTGGAGGAGGGAGGGCTTCAGATATGTGGATCATTGGGATACTTTCTGGGGAAGGTGGGACCTGTACAAGAAGGATGGGTTGCATCTGAACTGGAGGGGCACCAATATCCTGGCGGGAGGTTTGCTAGAGCTCTTCGGGAGGGTTCAAACCAGTTTGGCAGGGGGATGGGAACCGGAGCTACGGATCAGTGGATGGGGTAGCTGTTGAACTGGCAGATACAGAGTGCAGAGAGTCTGTGAGGAAGGTTAGACAGTTGACAGGGCAAAGTTGCAGCCAGTATGATGGGTTGAAGTGTGTCTATTTTAACGCAAGAAGTGTCAGGAATAAGGGTGATGAACTTAGAGCATGGATCAGTATTTGGAGCTACAATGTTGTGGCCATTACGGAGACTTGGATATCACAGGGGCAGGAATGGATGTTCCGGGGTTTCGATGTTTCAAAAGGAATAGGGAGGGAGGTAAAAGAGGTGGGGGAGTGGCATTGCTAATCAGGGATAGTATCACAGCTGCAGAAAGGGAGGTCGTCGAGGAGGGTTTGTCTACTGAGTCATTATGGGTGGAAGTCAGAAACAGGAAAGGAGCAGTCACTTTATTGGGAGTTTTCTATAGACCCCCCAATAGCAACTGAGACACGGAGGAACAGATTTGGAGGCAGATTTTGGAAAGGTGCAGAAGTAACAGGGTTGTTGTCATGGGTGACTTCAACTTCCCTAATATTGATTGGAACCTCCTTAGTGCAAATAGTTTGGATGAAGCAGTTTTTGTCAGGTGTGTCCAGGAAGGTTTCCTGACTCAATATGTAGTTAGGCTGACTAGAGGGGAGGCTATGTTGGACTTGGTGCTTGGCAACGAACCAGGCCAGGTGGCAGATCTCTCAGTGGGAGAGCATTTCGGTGATAGTGATCACAACTCTCTGACCTTTACTATAGTCATGGAGAGGGACAGGAGCAGACGGGATGGTAAAATATTTAATTGGGGGAGGGGGAATTACAATGCTATTAGGCAGGAACTGGGGAGCATAAATTGGGAACAGATGTTCTCAGGGAAATGCACGACAGAAATGTGGAGGTTGTTTAGGGAGCACTTGCTGCGACTGCTGGATAGGTTTGTCCTGATGAGGCAAGGAAGGGATGGTAGGGTGAAGGAACCTTGGATGACAAGAGATGTGGAACAGCTAGTCAAGAGGAAGAAGGAAGCTTACTAAAGGTTGAGGAAGCAAGGATCAGACAGGGCTCTAGAGGGTTACAAGGTAGCCAGGAAGGAACTGAAGAATGGACTTGGGAGAGCTAGAAGGGGACATGAAAAAGTCTTGGTGGGTAGGATTAAGGAAAATCCCAAGGCATTCTACAGTTATGTGAGGAACAAGAGGATGGCCAGAGTGATGGTAGGGCCGATCAGGGATAGTGGAGGGAACATGTGCCTGAAGTCGGAGGAGGTAGGGGAGGTCCTGAATGAATACTTTGCTTCAGTATTCACTAGTGAGAGGGACCTGGTCGTTTGTGAGGACAGCGTGAAACAGGCTGATATTCTCAAGCAGGTTGATGTTAAGAGGGAGATGTGCTGGAAATTTTGAATGATATGAGGACAGATAAGTCCCCGGGGCCAGACGGGATATACCCAAGGATATTACGGGAAGTGAGGGAAGAGATTGCCGCGCCTTTGGCGATGATCTTTGCGTCCTCACTGTCCACTGGAGTAGTACCAGATGATTGGAGGGTGGCAAATGTTATTCCCTTGTTCAAGAAAGGGAATAGGGGTAACCCTGGGAATTATAGACCAGTCAGTCTTGCGTCGGTAGTGGGCAAATTATTGGATAGGATTCTGAGAGACAGGATTTATGATTATTTGGAAAAGCATAGTTTGATTAGAGACAGTCAGCATGGCTTTGTGAGGGGCAGGTCATGCCTCACAAGCCTTATTGAATTCTTTGAGGATGTGACAAAACACATTGATGAAGGAAGAGCAGTGGATGTGGTGTATATGGATTTTAGCAAGACGTTTGATAAGGTTCCCCATGGTAGGCTCATTCAGAAAGTAAGGAGGCATGGGATACAGGGAAATTTGGCTGTCTGGATACAGAATTGGCTGGCCCATAGAAGACAGAGGGTGGTAGTAGATGGAAAGTATTCAGCATGGAGCTCGGTGACCAGTGGTGTTCCGCAGGGATCTGTTCTGGGACCTCTGCTCTTTGTGATTTTTATAAATGACTTGGATGAGGAAGTGGAAGGCTGGGTTAGCAAGTTTGCCGATGACACGAAGATTGCTGGAGTTGTGGATAGTGTGGAAGGCTGTGGTAGGTTGCAATGGAACATTGACAGGATGCAGAGCTGGGCTGAGAAGTGGCAGATGGAGTTCAAACTGGAAAAGTGTGAAGTGATTCATTTTGGAAGGTTGAATTTGAATGCAGAATACAGGCTTAAAGACAGGATTCTTGGTAGTGTGGAGGAACTGAGGGATCTTGGGGTCCATGTCCATAGATCGCTCAAAGTTGCCACCCAAGTTGATAGGGTTGTTAAGAAGGCGTATGGTGTGTTGGCTTTCATTAACAGGGGGATTGAGTTGAAGAGCCACGAGGTTATGCTGCAGCTCTATAAAGCCCTGGTTCGACCACACTTGGAATATTGTGTTCAGTTCTCTTCGCCTCATTATAGGAAGGATGTGGAAGCTTTAGAGAGGGTGCAGAGGAGATTTACCAGGATGCTGCCTTGACTGGAGGGCATGTCTTACGAAGAAAGGCTGAGGGAGCTAGGGCTTTTCTCATTGGAGCGAAGAAGGATGAGAGGTGACTTGATAGAGGGGTACAAGATGATGCGAGGCATAGATAGAGTGGTTAGCCAGAGACTTTTTCCCAGGGTGGAAAGGGCTATCACCAGGGGGCATAATTTTAAGGTGACTGGAGGAAGATTTCAGGGAGATGTCAGAGGTAGGTTCTTTCCACAGAGAGTGATGGGTGCGTGGAATGCACTGCCAGCGATGGTGGTAGAAGCAGATACATTAGGGACATTTAAGCGACTCTTGGATAGGTACATGGATGATAGTAGAATGAAGGGTCGGTAGTTAGTTTGATCTTAGAGTAGGTTAAAGGTTCGGCACAACATCGTGGGCCGAAGGGCCTGTACTGTGCTGTACTGTTCTATGTTCATCTGTGAATTCCAGCTGTCCTGACTGGGTTCAACTAAACTTCCCTTCAGCATGCATTATACCTCTGCTTCCACTTGGGCCTGTCTGTCTGGACCTAAGCAACAAGGATGTTGTTTTAAAGGAATGGTTTCCCCCTATATCCACATCATGTGTGGCTAAGGTTGTACATCCTGGCTTATCCCTACAAACTATTTGAAACGTTGTGAAAACCCTGGTTAGGACTTCAGGTTGTTTTGCCTCTAAGTGTAAAAGTCTATTAATTAATTTTCCTCGCCATTTTGCATTTGCTAATCTGATAGTTAGAGATTCAATCTGAGAAGTTCCTAGGCCTGCTTCTGCCTCATCCTCACTATCCTTTTCCTTCTCCACAGTCCCGATTACCTGACATCCCTGCACTGGCTTATCCTCCTCCCTGCGGTAATGTGGTTTCTCAACCACTGATATGGAAACTAGAGGTTCTCGTTTTATGGTAGGTTGTGATTTTCCCACCATTTGACAGGTGTGGCAGGCCCTACAAAATTGTCCCACTTCCTTTGCAAGACCTGGCCAGCAGTAATGTTGGCTTATGTGTGATTTGGCCTTCCGAATTCCCCTATGTCCTGTGAAAGGAATGTCGTGTGCTAACCTTAATAGTCCCTGTCGATATTTAGGTGGTACCACTATCTGTTCAACAACTGTTCAGTCTTCATCGGCAGGCCTATGAGGTGGCCTCAATTTCCTCCTCAAAACTCCGTTTGCCATATAATACCCTTCCAGAACTCCTTTCACCTCAGCTTCTGACAGAGCCGTCTGTGCTATTCGGTATATCTCTGGATCAGCTTGCTGTGCTGCAATGATAGATGATCTATTAAACAGCGCATTTGGACTATCTAAATCCCCAAATAAAGTTTTAGATGTCTGGCTATCTATTTGTGATGCCCCTTTTACCTCCGACAATGGATCCTGTTTAGCCACTGCTCGGGCAACTACACACACAGAAAATATTCCCGGAACTTGCTCCTGTAATTGCTCCATTTCCATAATTTCACTTGGATCACCTGTAACCATCGGGGAAACTGATATTTTTGATCCAGCAGAATCATTTCCTCAGAGTAGATCAATTCCCTTTACAGGTAAACTGTGGACAACACCTACAGTTACTATCCCAGATATTAAGTCACTTTCTAGGCATACTTTATACAAAGGTACAGGTATATACTCCCCGCCAATTCCATTAACCAAAACATTAGCATTCAAGGCACTATCTGGTTGAAACCTCATATCTTTCGCCAGTAAGATTGTTTGGGTTGCTCCTGTGTCCCTGAGTATAATGATAGTTTTTCCTGCCTCACTTACAGGATATGGATTTACTCCTTTGACAAAAAATCATTATAACTCTCAGGTATTTTATTCTTAACTTCTACACTCCTTTTAGTTTTAGTATCTGGTTTCACATTCATAGCTGTCATTAAAGCTATAGCCTGGTCTGCTATACTCTCAGTCAGAGTCTTTTCTTCTGCATTAACTTTGCGTACCCCAACAACGCCATGGGTTTACCTCACAATTTCCAGCACTCTGAACGAAGAGGACCCATTTTGTTGCAATGATAACACTTTGGCTTGCAAACCTCACTTCTACCCTCAGCACCTTCCTTTCTGACCTGAGGAGGTGATCCTGGGGCATTTCCAGCTGTTCCTTCTTGTCCCTGGCTACTTGCCTTCCTTTCACTCTCCCACTTTCTATCCTTCTCGGGTTTATGGGGGTGACAGACAAAATAGGTTGGCTTATTCACAAGCTCAAAATCATCAGCAATCTCTGCTGCTTGCCTAGCTTTCAAAACTTTCAGGTTATCTTTATGAGTTCTCCCTACTGTAGGAATGGAGTTTTTGAACTCTTCTAAGAGAATTAATTCTCGAAGGTTCTCATATGTGTTTGCTATCTTTAATACCCATATCCAACGGACAAAAGTCATTTGCTTCACCCTCTCAAATTCTAAATATGTTTACCCAGTCAATCTCCGTAAGTTCCTAAACTTCTGACGGTAAGCTTCAGGGACTAACTCACATGCAGAGACAACAGACTTTTTTGCCATTTTTTAATCTGCAGAAACCTCTTCAGGAAGCATGGCATAAACTTCATGAGCTCTGCCTACCAGCCTGCCCTGCATAAGCAGTGTCCAGCTTTCTTTCGGCCATTTCATCTGTTTGGCTATTTTTTCAAAATATATGAAAAATGCCTCTACGTCCCTTTCCTCAAACTTAGATAGAGCCTGTGTAAATTTAAACAACTTCTCACTGGATCTTGATCTAAATTCAGATTCTTCCTGACCTGAATTTTCCCTGGATTTAAGACTACCCCTTTGTCTTAGTTCCATCACTTTTAGCCTAAATTCCCTCTCTTATCTTTCAATCTCTCTCTGAAGTTCAAGTTTTCTTATGGTTATTGCTTTTTCTTTTTTCCTGTTGAAGCTCCAATTTTTAAAAATTTTCTAACTGAATCCTAGCCAATTCCACTGCATTACTCTTGTACCTTTGCTGTTCCTCGCATTGTCCTTCATCTGTATCATGATCATCATCATTATCATCTTCTGCCAGTTCCAGATGTTCGGCTAGTATGTCAAATATCTCTGTTTTTTTGGCACTTGATTTCAATCCCAAACCCAATTTCGCTGCCAATTTATTTTAATTTGATTTGTTCTTAGTTAAAGTTATCAAGTCACTCAGGGAAACATTCTGCTTTCCCAAAAACTCTGTGACAGCCACTGATGCCATAACAATGGTATAGACTGTACATTATTATACAAGAGACCTGGTTCATTTAATTTCTTTGTAATTGGGGTCAGATTTAGATCCCAACAATTGAGTTTCGAATTGTTATGATCCCAGATTCAAGAGCAATTAATATGATGCCAATTGCAGGACCTCAATTTAAATTTGTTATCCCAGAGACAAGTAGATACTATGATTCCAAATCCAATCCCTCCAAAATTGTCTGATTCCGATCCCAGATGCGAGCCACCGAATTAAGTATGATTCAACTGCGAGCGAGCCCCCATTTAAGATATGATTCAAATCCAGAAACCCAATTCAAATCTCCAGCGAATCCCCAATTAATATGTTATTCAAATCCCGGGTGAGAAACCCAATTAATATATTGTGACCAAAAACTCCAGTCAAAGCTCCCAAACAAAATATATAATTCTGATTGTGGTGGGAGAAACGCACTGTTAATTCAATCCCATCCCTCCACAGATCGCCTAATGTATCATCTTAATCTTTCCAAATTAAAGAAAGACCCAGCTAAATTATACTATCTATAAACCCCTGAATGAGGCTAAACAAACCAGGTGTCTTTAAATCAACAAATTAACTGTTTAATTAGAAAAACTAAATTCTTAAACACAATGAAGATATAAACAACATTTAAAATAGAAAAAATAGAGTCCTTGCAAATTTACAATCCAATGTTGCTGGAAGTCCTCACAGCCGTCCCATGCGGAAATAAGGTTCTTCAACAGTAGAACAGTCCATAGTCTAATTCCAGCAGGAAGTGATGCTTTCCTGCTGCAGCAAATTTCAACAATTAGCAACTTGCAAACACTTTCAATAGAATCAATCTGACTTCAGAGTTTTGAGGGATAAAAGATTGTCACAGAAACTTCCCTTCCTTCAGATTAAATTACCAGAGATCTCTGTTTTCGCTTGCTATTTTAAAAAATAATTAAACAGACTAAATTTTCTTCCTTCAGGTTAAATGGCTGAGAGCTCTTTTTTCAGGTGCTAACACTAGCTGACTGTCCGTGTTCTCTTAGAACAAACTGTCTCCAACTAAAATCCAGTTCAAAACTCAATTGTAACAAACGTATCGCATGATGCTCAGTCTAAGTGGCTCTCTCCAAGGTAAGAAGATTGCACCCTTTGAATTGCAGTCTCCAAATGGTTGTATCCAATGGCAACCTAAAAAGCATTTTCTCTAACTCCTGAGGCTTGCTGGTTCTTAAAGCAGTATTGATCCTTTGCAAGCCTTAAAGACGCACTACATATTTCCTGGAGAGAGAAAAAACCTACAGGACCATGACAGTGTTTATAAACATTGCAGTGTATTTCACTGTGTCCAACACTGTGAGGCCTCCCCTGGTCTGCCAGCTCTCTGCGTTTATAAACACTTCAATGGATTTCACCATATTGCACCATGCCTAACAATGTGAGGCCTCCCCTGGTCTGTCAGCTCCCTGTGTTTATAAACACTTCAGTGTAATTCACTGTGTCCCAACAGAATGAGGTCTCCACTGGTCAATCCACTCTCTGTGCTTATAAACATTTCTGTGTATATCACTGTGTTCAACACTGTGAGGCCTCCTGTAGTCTGTCAGCTCTCTGTATTTAGAAACACTTCAGTGTATTTCACTGTGTCTACCAGTGTGAGGTGTTTGATTATCTATCTGTTATTGGATGCTAGCATAGTGCTGATGTTACTGGATTAGACATTTACATCTCTAGATTCATGGTCTACAGACTGCAATTTTAATCACAGAACAGCAGCTGGAGAATTTAAATTCAGTTCATTCAATTAGTCTGGAATAAAAAGTTAATCTCAATATTACTGAAAATGGAGACATCTTGTCCAAGCTTTTCGTCTTGCACTCATCAGGACAATCCACAAGAATAACCAAAGTAAGGGAGAACAACTGTTTGAGAAGACAGTGCTGATTGTTTTCATTCAGCCACTCGAACCTATTGCACAGGAACAGGAGTTTGCTCATCTTCTCCTTTGAGTCTGCTACGTAGAGACATGGGTCGATCCAGTCGCCCCCAGAAACCTCCAATACTGGAACAGTTGGAGGCCATTCAGCCCCTCCAGGATATTGCACAGGAACAGGATAAAGCCACTAAGCCCCTCGAAAATGTTACACAGGAATAGTGGGAGGCAATTCAGCCCCTCAAAACCTTTACCCAAGATTCGGAGGAGGCCAGTCAGCTCCTCGAGCATGTTATACAGGAACAGGAGGAAGGCCATTCAGCCCCTCGATCCTTTTGTCTAGGAACAGGAGAAAGGCCATTCAGCTCCTCAAGCCTGTTGCATAGACACATGTGGAGGTCAGTCAGCTCCTCGAGCCTGATACACAGGAACAGAAGGAGGTCATTCACCCACTCGAGCCTGTTAAGAACATCAGAAACAGGAGCATGATTAGACCATTCAGCCCTTCCATCCTGCTCCGGTATTCAATACGATCATGGCTGATCTTCAGCCTCAACTCCACTTCCCCACCCACTCCTCATATTCCTCAATTTCCTGACAGCACAAAAATCTGTCCAATCAGCTGTAAAGATATTCAATGATGGAGCATCCAAGATCCTGGAGGATAGAGAATTCCAAAGATTCACAACCCTCTGAGTGAAGAAATTGCTCCTCATCTCAGCTCTAAATAACTGAACCCTTATCCTAATACTGAGCCCCCATGTTCTAGATTCCCCAGACAGGGGAAACAATCTATCAGTATCTACCCTGTCCAGCCCTTTCACAATCATCAATGTTTAATAAAATCATCTCATATTCTGATAAACACCACAGAGTATCAGCCCAATTTACTCAGCCTCTCATCATAGGACAACCCATTCATCCCAGAGACCAACCTAGTGAACATTCGCTGAACCGCCTCCAGTTAAGAATATTCATCCTTAGGTATGGAGACCAACACTACACACAGTGCTGCAGGTGTGGTCTCACCAAAGCCCTGTCAAATTGTAGCGAGACTTCCCTATTTTTGTACTCTAACCACATTGCAATAGTTTAACTTCCTAATTGCTCATTATGCCTGGATGCGAAATATCCATGTCCCTTATTTTTGTACAGTCAAATCACTCTGAACATCAACATTTACCAGTTTCATGCCTTTTAAAAAAATATTCTGCTTTTCCTTTCTAACAATCAAAGTGAATAACCTCACTTTTCCCCACATTATACTCCATCTAACAACTTGTTACTCACTCACTTAACCTTTCTATATCTCTTTGCAGCCTCTTTGTGTCCTCCGCACAGCTTACATTCCCACCTCACTTTGTATCATCAGGAAACTTAGATACATTATTCTCTGTCTCTTCATTTCTGTCATTAATAAAGATTGTTCATGTTGAATCTATGCTCATGTATTACATGCAAACCCATGAGCATTAAGGTGAGGTGGGAGTGACTGTCCTTGACATCAAGGCAGCATTTTACCAAGGAGAGCCCTAGTAAAACTGGATTCAATGGAAATCAGGAGGAAAACTCTCTACTGGTTGGAGTTATACCTAACACAAAGGAAGATGATTGTGGTTGTTGGAGGTCAATCATCTCAGTCCCAGGACATCACTGCACGAGTTCCTCAAGTTAGTGTCCTCGGCCCAAACATCTTCAGCTGCTTCGTCAATGACCTTCCCTCTATCATAATGTTGGATGTTGGCATGTTCACTGATGATTGCACAATGTTCACCACCATTCTTGACTCCTCAGGCCCTGACGCAGTCCGTGTAGAAATGCAGCAAGACCTGGACAACATCCAAGCTTGGGCTGATAAGTGGCACATAACATTCACACCACACAAGTGCCAGACAATGACTATCTCAAACAAGAGAGAATCGACCCATCTTCCCTTGACATTCAATGGCATTACGATCACTGAATCCCCCACTATCAACATGCTGGGGGGCTACCATTGACCAGAAACTGAACTGGAGTAGCCATATAAATACCGTGGCTACGCGAGCAAGTCAAAGGCTAGGAATCCTGTGGCGAGTAACTCACCTCCTGACTCCCCAAAACCAGTCCACCATCTGCAAGGCACAAGTCAGGAGTGTGATGGAATACTCTCCACTTACCTGGATGGGTGCAGCTCCAACAACATTCAAGAAGCTCGACACCATCCAGGACAAAGCAGCCCGCTTGATTGGCACCCCATCTTAAACATTCACCCCCTCCACCACCGACGCTCAGTGGCAGCAGTGTGTACCATCTACAAGATGCACTTCAGCAACGCACCAAGGCTCCTTAGACAGCACCTTCCAAACCCGCAACCTCCACCAACTAGAAGGACTAGGGCAGCAAATGCATGGGAACACCACTACAAGTTCCCCTTCAAGTCACACACCATCCTGACTTGGAACTCTATTGCCATTCCTTCACTGTCACTGAGTCAAAAACCTGGAACTCCCTTCCTAACAGCACTGTGGGTGTACCTACCCCACATGGAATGCAGCAGTTCAAGAAAACGGCTCACCGCCACCTTTTCAAGTACAATTAGGGATGAACACTAAAGACTGGCCTTGCCAAAGATGCTCACATCCCACAAACGAATAGAAAAGGCAGAGAAAAAAGCTTAGGTTAGAGTTAATTGTGAAATTTGACATGATAACTGAGACACACCATTTCCATTTACAATTAATTGTTAAATTGAGCTAGATAATAGGAGAATAAAAATCCAGTTATTTGTTAAATTATCATTATAACTAGTCCACATTTAAAATGTTATATTAAATTGTTAATTTGAGTTTGATAACTAATATACAGGGGCAATGAGGTTTCAGTTCATTGGAAAATTGAACATAATGAAAACACTGGCGAATGAAATTAGCTAATTATGAAATTGGCCTTGATAACGAATACACAGAGATTAAAGATACAGTTAACTGTTCAATTGAATATAATAAATACACTGGCTAATAACATTAGATAATTGCTAAATTTATCTCAGTAACAAATGCATGGCGTACCAAGCTACAGGTTCAATTGTAAATTATGACTCACAGTCATGGATTTAAGGGTACAGTACATTGTTTATCTGTGCTTGATAAACAATATATTTAGTTTTAGTTTAGAGATACAGCACTGAAACAGGCCCTTCGGCCCACCGAGTCTGTGCCGACCATCAACCACCCATTTATACTAATGCTACACTAATCCCATATTCCTACCACATCTCCACCTGTCCCTATATTTCCCTACCACCTACCTATACTAGGGGCAATTGCTAATGGCCAATTTACTTATCAACCTGCAAGTCTTTGGCATGTGGGAGGAAACCGGAGCACCCGGAGGAAACCCACGCAAACACAGGGAGAACTTGCAAACTCCACACAGGCAGTACCCAGAATTGAACCTGGGTCACTGGAGCTGTGAGGCTGCGGTGCTAACCACTGTGCCACTGTGCCGCCCTGTGTACAAAGGTACACATGATTGTTAAGTTGGAGATGGTATCTATTACTTAGCATATATTGTTATAGTCAATAGTTATATTGGGATTGGTACTTATTACTCAGTGTATAAATTGACAGTTAATTGTGAAATTGAACATGATAACATAATGACATGTCTAAAGTTACAGCTATTTGTTATGTTTGTGTGATAACTAATACACTGCTTATAATGTTACTGTTATAATGTTCGTAATAACAAATGTTGCAGGGTACTTAAGTAAATTAGACATGTTAAGTAATACATATGCGTTATAACACTACAGTCAACTGTTAAATTGGGCTACATACCATCAACAAGGGGAATAATGTTAGAGCTTATTGTTCAGATGGACATGGTAATAAATATACAGTTGAATAAGGTTACAGTTAATTGTTAAGTTGAACCTGGTAACTAATTCAAACAGGGAAGGGAGCTGAGAATATTGAGCATTGACAAGCCTCAGCGATTCAACAGTACCAGTCGGTGCCATTACATGAGGCGATCGTGTGGCTGAAAAACACAGGAAAACTTTCAAAGAGTGTGGGAGAACTTTCAGTCCGGGAAGGAAAATTTAAAATAAACAGTAAACTACCCAGAATGTTTAGAAAAGCCATGGATCTTAATTTTACTCTACCAAAGAGGTTTAAACACATGGAAGGATCGTCAAAACAGGTCACTGTCAAGGAAAAGATTTTTGAGGCATGTAATTGCTTCTCAGTTAGAGAGAAAGACTGATTCAGAATAAGTTATCACATTACTTTACTCCAGTGGAGCAATAGCAGATGATGTTATTGCAAGACAGGGCATTAATGAGACATCAGATAAATTTGATGAAGTCTTAAAAGTCTTTGATAAGCACTTCAACCTGAGGAGAAACAATTGTAGAAAGGGCCAAATTCAAAGGAAGTTTCCAGAAACCGGTGAACCTGTAGACGTTTGCATTAATGACGTTTACAGGCTGGTTGATGGATGTGAATATGGAGACCTAAAAGCAGAATTAATATGAGACCTCATTGTAGTGGATATTGCTGATGAATCCTTATCAGTTTTATTGCAGTCTAAGGAAAACCTCAGCCTAGAAAATGCAATAGAGCTGGTGATACAAGCAGAGGTCCATGAGTAGAACAGAGCAATCCGGAAAGGTGAAGAGAAGCCTTGGTTCACACAACCTCCAGTGTCCACACAGTTCATTAAGAATAGGACTGTAAAGGAAGCACCAGAAAAGAAGGTACACCTGGGAAGGAAAGAGCAAAAGGCCATAAAACCCTTCCAATGCTGTGGCACCAGAAAGACCCACAGGTACGAGCAGTGTCCTGCAAACAAAGCAGAATGCTTTCACTGCAAGAAAGTTGGCCATTTTGGGAAGATGTGCCAAAGTAAAACCTTTACTTTCACAGGTTCCAACAGAAAAGTCTTCTCGCATCGAGACATTAATGAAGTTTAACAATCTCCGTCAGAAGAGAAAGCAAAAAACCTCCTTGCTGAGATGAATGCCCCTAATCAGGCATTCTGGTCTGCAGATAAACATGTCAATGGACAGTGAGAGGATGTATTTTATAAACTGGTCACGGCCATGCAGGGGGAGAGCAAAGACCTTCAGACATTCTGATATTTTGATCCGACAGCCCAGAAGCACAGGAATGACTTGTGTCTCATGTCACATGTAGCACGGCCTTGGGATTCTGCGGTGAGTATAAATGTGATATGTTATCCATGAGGCAACCAGTATGTGGAATGCATGATGAAGATGCACTGAAGACTGGGTCTCAGACATGGTCAGTCACACTGACAGCACCATTATCTGAAATGGCTCATGTAGATCAGGAGGATGTGAACATTTACTGGATCACTACTGATTGAAAAGCTTTACTCAAGGCTCTGAAACATGTTCCATAGGGAAAACAAAACTCCCCCACTAAGCTTAACAGAACAACCAGGTCAGTATTAAACAGACAGGGATCTACCAGAGGGAAGCTCATTCAAATAGAGAAAGATGGAAAAATGGAAACTCAAAATTCATTCTGATCCCCAAACTTGAACTTAAATTATCCAGTGTATGGATAGCAGTAGGAGTATACAGGAGGACCATTTCAACACAGATGATGTGGTTAAGCTACAAGGAAATGCAAAGAGGGATTGGTTTTGACCCATGTTTACTTTTCAATGCATCATGATATTCACAATCTTTTTGATATCTTGTGTACAACCAATGTTTAGAGATCTATGATAATGCTGAAAGAATCTATAGAGTTCACATTAAATACTCTAAAGCCAAGAAAGGCAGCACAGTAAGGAAAGGGTTAATCAGATTGAAGAAATGTGCTATTGTAATACTGCTAATGATAATTATTCATCTGATGGAATGCTGGTATTTACCCATTGTATGTTAAATAAGGATTGTTAAACTGTTATTTATTAAAATAGTTAGAAGTATCTGGCATTTCTAAAGTTCTGAAGACGTGCTTAAAGAGAAACGTCGATAGCACACATGGGTAAGAAAGGGTTAATAACATCAGTAGTACAGCCACAGACCAGCAGAACTCTATTTTTACCAGAGAACGAGAGAAAGATTGTATTCATCAGAAGATAGACTTTGAATCCTTGCTTAGGATAAGCCTGAGAGAGACACAGATAAGGAGACCAAAACTGCACACAATATTCCAGGTGTCACCTCACCAAGGCCCTGTATAATTGCAGCAAGATATCCTTGTCCCTGTACTCAAATCCTCTCACTATAAAGGCCAACATACCATTTCCCTTTTTTACTGCCTGTTGCACCTGCATGCTTACTTTCAGCGACTGGTGTACCAGAACACCCAGGTCTCGCTGCATATTCCCCTCTCTCAGCTTCTAGCCGTTCAGATAATAATCTGCCTTCCTCTTTTTGCTACCAAAGTGGATAACCTCACATTTATCCACATTATACTGCATCTGCCATGCATTAGCCCACTCACTCAACTTGTCCAAATCATCCTGAAGCCTCTCTGCATCCTCCTCACAACTCACCCTCCCACCCAGTTTTGAGTCATTTGCAAATTTGGAGATATTACATTTAGTTCCCTCATCTAAATCATGAATATATATCGTGAAAAGCTGGGGTCCTAGCACCGATCCCTGCGGTACCCCTCTAGTCACTGCCTGCCATTCGGAAAATTTGCCAATTATACCAAACTTGGAAGTGTGGCAGACAGTGAGGATGATATCAAATAGGACATAAATAGGCGAGCAGAACGGGCAGTAAGGTGACAGATGGAATTTAATACAAGGAAGTGTATGGTGATACATTTTGACAGAAGATAATATAGATAAATGGCACAGATCTAAAGAATATATGGACAAATGGACCTGGAGTTCATGTGTATCAATTTTTGAAGGTGGCAGGACATACTGAGAGAGTGGTTAGTAAAGCATATGGGATCTTGGGGTTCATTAATAGAGGCACTGAGTACAAAAGCAGGGAAGTTATGCTGAAACTTTATAAAGCTCTGGTTAAGCCACAACTGGAGTTTTGTGTCATAGAGTCACAGAGAGATACAGCACTGAAATAGGCCCTTCGGCACACCGAGTCTGTGCCAACCATCAACCACCCATTTATGCTAATCCTACATTAATCCCATATTCCCGACCACATCTCCTCCTACATTAATCCTATATTCCCTACCATTCTGCAGAGAGATGGGAATCTATGCATGGTGCCAGAGGAAATGGGCGAGGTACTAAATGAGTACTTTGCATCAGTATTCACCAAGGAGAAGGACTTGATGGATGATGAGCCTAGGGAAGGGAGTGCAGATAGTCTCAGTCATCTCATTATCAAAAAGGAGGAGGTGTTGGGTGACTTGTAAAGCATTAAGGTAGATAAGTCCCCAGGGCCTGATGGGATCGACCCTAGAATACTGAGGGAGGCAAGAGAAGAAATTGCTGGGGCCTTGACAGAAATGTTTGCATCCTCATTGGCTATAGGTGAGGTCCCAGAGGACTGGAGAATAGCCAATGTTGTTCCTTTGTTGAAGAAGGGTGGTAAGGATAATCCAGGAAATTATAGAGCTTACGTCAGTGGGAGGGAAACTATTAGAGAGGATTCTTTGGGACAGGATTTACTCCCATTTGGAAACAAACAAACTTATTAGCGAGAGGCAGCATAGTTTTGTGAAGGGGAGGTCGTGACTTACTAATTTGATTGAGTTTTTTGAGGAAGTGACGAAGGTGATTGATGAGGGAAGGGCGGTGGATGTTGTCTATATGGACTTTGTTAAAGCCTTTGACAAGGTCCCGCATGACAGACTGGTGCAAAAGGTGAAGTCACACAGGATCAGAGGTGAGCTGGCAAGATGGATACGGAACTGGCTCAGTCACAGAAGACAGAGGGTAGCAGTGGATGGGTGTTTTTCTGAATGGAGGGATGTGACTAGTGATGTTCCACAGGGATCAGTGCTGGGACCTTTGCTGTTTGTAGTATATATAAATGATTTGGAGGAAAATGTAGCTGGTCTGATTAGTAAGTTTGAGGACAACACAAAGGTTGGTGGAGTTGCGGATAATGATGAGGATTGTCAGAGGATACAGCAGGATATAGATCGGTTGGAGGTCTAATACAGGTGGCAGGTATACAGTAAATGGCAGAACCCTTAGGAGTTCTGGACGTACAGGTCCACAGGTCACTGAAAGTGGCAACGCAGGTGGATAAGGTAGTCAAGAAGGCATACGGCATGCTTGCCTTCATCGGTCGGGCCAAAGAGTATAAAAATTGGCAAGTCATGTTGCAGATGTACAGAACCTTAGTTAGACCACACTTAGAATATTGCGTGCAATTCTGGTCGCCACACTACCAGAAGGACGTGGAGGCTTTGGAGAGGGTACAGAGGAGGCTTACCAGGATGTTGCCTGGTCTGGAGGGCATTAGCAATGAGGAGAGGTTGGAAAAACTCGGATTGTTTTCACTGGAACGACGGAGGTGGAGAGCGACATGATAGAGGTTTACAAAGTTATGAGCGGCATGGACAGAGTGGATAGTCAGAAGCTTTTTCCCAGGTTGGAAGAGTCAGTTACTCGGGGACATAGGTTTAAGGTGCAAGGGGCAAAGTTTAGAGGGGATGTGCGAGGCAAGTGTTTTACACAGAAGGTGGTGAGTGCCTGGAACGTGCTGCCAGGGGAGGTGGTGGAAGCAGATACGATAGCGACGTTTAAGAGACATCTTGACAAATATATGAATAGGAAGGGAATAGAGGGATATGGGCCCCGGAAGTGCAGAAGGTGTTAGTTTCGGCAGGTATCAAGATCGGCGCAGGCTTGGAGGGCCGAATGGCCTGTTCCTGTGCTGTACTGTTCTTTGTTCTTTGTTGTTCTTTGTACCTGCACTAGGGGCAATTTACAATGGGCAATTTACCTATCAACCTGCAAGTGTTTGGCGGTGGGAGGAAACCAGAGTACCCGGCAAAAACCAACACAGTCACAGGGAGAACTTGCAAACTCCACACAGGCAGTAACCAGAACCAAACCTGGGTTGCTGGAGCTGTGAGGCTGTGGTGCTAACCACTGCGCCACATGCCGCATTGTGTCCAGTTCTGGTCTTGACGAAATATGTTTTTTTTTCATGGGATCTGCGCGTCACGGCAAGGCCAGTATTTGTTGCCCATCCCCAATTGCCCATGAACTGAGGGGCTTGCTAGACCATTTCAGAGGGCAGTTAAGAGTCAACCACATTACTGTGGGTCTGGAGTCACATGCAGGCCAGACCAGGTGAGGACGGCAGATTTCCTTCCCTAAAGGATATTCGTGACCCTGATGGGTTTTTACAACAATCGATGATATTTCACGGCACCATTACTGAGATTAGATTTCAATTCCAGATGTTTTTTTTAATGAATTGAATTTAAATTTCACCAGCTGCTGAGATGGGATTTGAACCGGTGTCCACAAGGCATTATCATGGGCCTCAGGATTACTCGGTCAGTGACATTACCACTACATCACCATCTCCCCTTGTGAGGGTCCTTGAGAGGGTGCAGAGGAGATTTACCAGAATGGTTTCACGGATGGGGGCAGGTTAGTTACCAGGTTAGTTTGGAAAAACTGGGGTTATTGTCCTTCGAACAAAGCAGATTGAGGGGAGATTTAATAGAAGTTTACAAGATTATGACAGGCTTAGACAAGATAGACAATGAAAAACTGTTCCCATTAACTGATGGTACAAGGAGTCGGAGTCACAGATTGAAGATGGGAAGAAGCTGCTCTTGAAAATCATTGCTGCTTTCTCTCTCTCTGTCAGCTCACAATGTCCAGGTGATTGACAGCAGCTCCCGACCAATAGGAAGAGGGGGACTGGATCACCAATGAGGAACCCTCCCACTCGGTGCCCCAAGGCCTGCCTCCCCCACCCCGTTCACTCCGATTGGTTGGAGGACCAACTGACAGCCCACAGGGTCCTCCAGCCCCGCCCCTGCCATTCCTATTGGTCTTGAGGTCCCGTCAATCAGCCGGGTGTGTGGTCAGCTGAGCATGCTTGACCGGCAGGGGCTGAGGCAGAGAGCACGGTTCCAGCAGGTGGTTTCATAAAACCAATGTGTATTTTAGAAGGAAGATTAAGGAGAGTCAAAATAAACTAAATGGTACAATTTTAAATAGACTGTGGATTCAGAGAGACCTGGAGCTGTATGTACACAAATCTTTGACGGCCACAGAACAAAGTAATAAAGCTGCTTAAATGCAGACCTGGTCCTCGTCTTTATTAATACAAGCAGAGAGTACAAAGGCAATGAGGATATAGTAAACCTTTATAAATCACTCGTTAGATCTCAGCTAGAGTAATGTGTCCAGTTCCAGGTACCAGACTTCAGAAAGGACATCAGGGCCTTGGAGAGGCTGCAGAGGAGATTCACTAGAATGATACCAGGGATGAGGAGTTTCAATTCACTGGAGAAGCTGGGATTGATCTCCTGAGAGCAGACAATGTTAATGGGAGATTTAATAGAGGTGTTCAAAATTCTAAGGGGTTTTTAGAGAGCAGAGAGGGAGAAACTGTTTCCACTGGCAGGACAGTCAGTAACCAATGGAGACGGATTGAAAATAACTGGACAAAAATGCCAGTGGGGCCGAGAGGAAATGATTTTAGGCAGTGAGTTGCTCTGATCTGGAATGTACAGCCTGAAAGGACGGAGGAAGCTGATTCAATAAAAACTTTCAAACTGGAAAACTTCAAAGAGCAAATTTTTGAAAGCTATGGGGAAAGTGTAGAGGAATGAAATGAACTGGATTGCTGTTTCAGAGAGCGAGCAGGGGCACGATGGACCAAATAATCTCCTCCTGTGCTGTATGTTTATATAAAACAGACAGTCAGGGAGTGTCTGAATAAGGAGAATGGAAAGGGGTCAGGGGGAGATCATCTCCTTAACTGGGAGATATGACATTAGACAGGGAGGGCCAGAGTGTTGGAGGAGGGGGGAGACAGCACCTTCAGAGGAGGAGAGAGAGAGGAACCATTGAGTGCAGAACTGAACCCAGTCAGAGTCAGCACCTTCAGAGGAGGAGAGAGGAACCAGTGAGTGTAGAACTGAACCCAGTCAGAGTCAGCACCTTCAGAGGAGGAGAGAGAGAGGAAACAGTGAGTGTAGAACTGAACCCAGTCAGAGTCAGCACCTTCAGAGGAGGAGAGAGAGGAACCAGTGAGTGTAGAACTGAACCCAGTCAGAGTCAGCACCTTCAGAGGAGGAGAGAGAGAGGAACCAGTGAGTGTAGAACTGAACCCAGTCAGAGTCAGCACCTTCAGAGGAGGAGAGAGAGAGGAACCAGTGAGTGTAGAACTGAACCCAGTCAGAGTCAGCAACTTCAGAGGAGGAGAGAGGAACCAGTGAGTGTAGAACTGAACCCAGTCAGAGTCAGCACCTTCAGAGGAGGAGAGAGGAACCAGTGAGTGTAGAACTGAACCCAGTCAGAGTCAGCACCTTCAGAGGAGGAGAGAGGAACCAGTGAGTGTAGAACTGAACCCAGTCAGAGTCAGCACCTTCAGAGGAGGAGAGAGGAACCAGTGAGTGTAGAACTGAACCCAGTCAGAGTCAGCACCATCAGAGGAGGAGAGAGAGAAACCAGTGAGTGCAGAACTGAACCCAGTCAGAGTCAGCACCTTCAGAGGAGTGAGAGAGAGAAACCAGTGAGTGTAGAACTGAACTCAGTCAGAGTCAGCACCTTCAGAGGAGGAGAGAGAGGAACCAGTGAGTGCAGAACTGAACCCAGTCAGAGTCAGCACCTTCAGAGGAGAGAGAGAGAGGAACCAGTGAGTGTAGAACTGAACCCAGTCAGAGTCAGCACCTTCAGAGGAGTGAGAGAGAGGAACCAGTGAGTGCAGAACTGAACCCAGTCAGAGTCAGCACCTTCAGAGGAGAGAGAGAGAGGAACCAGTGAGTGCAGAACTGAACCCAGTCAGAGTCAGCACCTTCAGAGGAGGACAGAGAGGAACCAGTGAGTGCAGAACTGAACCCAGTCAGAGTCAGCACCTTCAGAGGAGTGAGAGAGAGGAACCAGTGAGTGTAGAACTGAACCCAGTCAGAGTCAGCACCTTCAGAGGAGGACAGAGAGGAACCAGTGAGTGTAGAACTGAACCCAGTCAGAGTCAGCACCAACAGAGGAGGAGAGAGAGGAACCAGTGAGTGTAAAACTGAACCCAGTCAGTCAGCATCTTCAGAGGAGAAGAGAGGAACCAGTGAGTGTAGAACTGAACCCAGTCAGAGTCAGCACCTTCAGAGGAGGACAGAGAGGAACCAGTGAGTGTAGAACTGAACCCAGTCAGAGTCAGCACCTTCAGAGGAGGAGAGAGAGGAACCAGTGAGTGTAGAACTGAACCCAGTCAGAGTCAGCACCTTCAGAGGAGGAGAGAGAGAGGAACCAGTGAGTGTAGAAGTGAACCCAGTCAGAGTCAGCACCTTCAGAGGAGTGAGAGAGGAACCAGTGAGTGCAGAACTGAACCCAGTCAGAGTCAGCACCTTCAGGACAGGAGCCCAACAGCAAACAGAGTCTATTTCAACAGATCCCTCCAGTAAACAGTCTTTATAACAGTGCTCTACAGTAAACGGGGGATATGTAAACCATGCCCTCCAGCATACAGTCTATTTAAACAGTGCCAGACAGTTTACAGTGTCTATCTAAACTATGGCTGCAGCAATGAGTCCAATAAGTGGCTAACAGTAGTCAATATAACAGTGCCCGACAGTAAGCATAGTCTTCTGAAACAGTGCCCAACAGCAAGCAGAGTCGAATTAAGCAGTGCCCGTGTGAACAGAGCCGTGCAGTAAATAGTCAATATAAAAGGAGGCCAACAGTAAACAGGGGCTATTTAGACAGTGTCCTACAGTAAACAGGGGCTATTTAGACAGTGTCCTGCAGTAAACAGGGGCTATTTAGACAGTGTCCTGCAGTAAACAGGGGCTATTTAGACAGTGTCCTGCAGTAAACAGGGGCGAGTTAGACAGTGTCCTGCAGTAAACAGGGGCTATTTAGACAGTGTCCTGCAGTAAACAGGGGCTATTTAGACAGTGTCCTGCTGTAAACAGGGGCTATTTAGACAGTGTCCTACAGTAAACAGGGGCTAATTAGACAGTGTCCTGCAATAAACAGGGGCTATTTAGACAGTGTCCTACAGTAAACAGGGGCTATTTAGACAGTGTCCTGCAATAAACAGGGGCTATGTAAACAGTATCCTGCAATAAACAGGGGCTATTTAGACAGTGTCCTACAGTAAACAGGGGCTATTTAGACAGTGTCCTGCAATAAACAGGGGCTATTTAGACAGTGTCCTGCAATAAACAGGGGCTATTTAAACAGTATCCTGCAGTAAACAGGGGCTATTTAGACAGTGTCCTACAGTAAACAGGGGCTATTTAGACAGTGTCCTACAGTAAACAGGGACTATTTAGACAGTGTCCTGCAATAAACAGGGGCTATTTAGACAGTGTCCTGCTGTAAACAGGGGCGATTTAGACAGTGTCCTGCTGTAAACTGGGGCTATTTAGACAGTGTCCTGCAGTAAACAGGGGCTATTTAGACAGTGTCCTGCAATAAACAGGGGCTATTTAGACAGTGTCCTGCAATAAACAGGGGCTATTTAAACAGTGTCCTGAAGTAAACTGGGGCTATTTAGACAGTGTCCGACAGTAAACAGGGGCTATTTAGACAGTGTCCTGGAATAAACAGGGGCTATTTAGACAGTGTCCTACAGTAAACAGGGGCTATTTAGACAGTGTCCTGCTGTAAACAGGGGCTATTTAGACAGTGTCCTACAGTAAACAGGGGCTATTTAGACAGTGTCCTGCAATAAACAGGGGCTATTTAGACAGTGTCCTACGGTAAACAGGGGCTATTTAGACAGTGTCCTGCAATAAACAGGGGCTATTTAAACAGTATCCTGCAGTAAACAGGGGCTATTTAGACAGTGTCCTACAGTAAACAGGGGCTATTTAGACAGTGTCCTGCAATAAACAGGGGCTATTTAGACAGTGTCCTACAGTAAACAGGGGCTATTTCGACAATGTCCTGCAATAAACATGGGCTATTTAAACAGTATCCTGCAGTAAACAGGGGCTATTTAGACAGTGTCCTATAGTAAACAGGGGCTATTTAGACAGTGTCCTGCAGTAAACAGGGGCTATTTAAACAGTATCCTGCAGTAAACAGGGGCTATTTAGACAGTGTCCAACAGTAAACAGGGGCGATTTAGACAGTGTCTTGCAGAAAACTGGAGCTATTTAAACAGTGTCTGACAGTAAACAGGGGCTATTAAGACAGTTTCCGACAGTAAACAGGGGATATTTAGACAGTGTCCTGCAGTTCACAGGGGCTATTTAGACAGTCTTAAAGTAAACAGGTACCACTTAGACAGTCCTGCAGTGCAGGGGCTATTTAGACAGTGCCCTACAGTAAACAGGGACTATTTAGACAGTGTCCTGCAATAAACAGGGGCCATTTAGACAGTGCCCTACAGTAAACAGGGGCTATTTAGACAGTGTCCAACAGTAAACAGGGGCGATTTAGACAGTGTCTTGCAGAAAACTGGAGCTATTTAAACAGTGTCCGACAGTAAACAGGGGATATTTAGACAGTGTCCTACAGTTCACAGGGGCTATTTAGACAGTCTTAAAGTAAACAGGTACCACTTAGACAGTCCTGCAGTACAGGGGCTATTTAGACAGTGCCCTACAGTAAACAGGTACTATTTAGGCAGTCCTGCAGTACAAGGGCTATTTAGACAGTGTCCGACAGAAAACAGGGGCGATTTAGACAGTGTCTTGCAGAAAACTGGAGCTATTTAAACAGTGTCAGACAGTAAACAGGGGCTATTTAGACAGTGTCCTGCAGTAAACAGGGACTATTTAGACAGTGTCCTACAGAAAATAGGTGCGATTTAGACAGTGTCCTACAGAAAACAGGTGCTATTTAGAAAGTCCTACAGCAAACAGGGGCTATTTAGAAAGTGTCCTACAGAAAACAGGTGCTATTTAGACATTGTCCTACAGAAAACAGGGGCTATTTAGACAGTGTCCTGCAATAAACAGGGGCTATTTAAACAGTATCCTGCAGTAAACAGGGGCTACTTAGACAGTGTCCTAGAGTAAACAGGGGCTATTTAGACAGTGTCCTGCAATAAACAGGGGCTATTTAGACAGTGTCCTGCTGTAAACAGGGGCTATTTAGACAGTGTCCTGCTGTAAACAGGGGCTATTTAGACATTGTCCTGCTGTAAACAGGGGCTATTTAGACAATGTCCTGCAGTAAACAGGGGCTGTTTGGACAGTGTCCTGCAGTAAACAGGGGCTATTTAGACAGTGTCCTGCTGTAAACAGGGGCTATTTAGACAGTGTCCTGCTGTAAACAGGGGCTATTTAGACATTGTCCTGCAGTAAACAGGGGCTATTTAGACAGTGTCCTGCAGTAAACAGGGGCTATTTAGACAGTGTCCTGCAGTAAACAGGCGCTGTTTGGACAGTTTCCTAAAGTAAACAGGGGCTATTTAGACAGTGTCCTGCAATAAACAGGGGCTATTTAGACAGTGTCCTGCAATAAACAGGGGCTATTTAGACAGTGCCCTACAGTAAACAGGGGCTATTTAGACAGTGTCCTGCTGTAAACAGGGGCTATTTAGACAGTGTCCTGCAGTAAACAGGCGCTGTTTAGACGGTGTCCTACAGTAAACAGGGGCTATTTAGACAGTGTCCTGCAATAAACAGGGGCTATTTAGACAGTGCCCTACAGTAAACAGGGGCTATTTAGACAGTGTCCTGCTGTAAACAGGGGCTATTTAGACAGTGTCCTGCTGTAAACAGGGGCTGTTTAGACAGTGTCCTGCAGTAAACAGGGGCTGTTTAGACAGTGTCCTGCAATAAACAGGGGCTATTTAGACAGTGTCCTACAGTAAACAGGGGCTATTTAGACAGTGTCCTGCAATAAACAGGGGCTATTTAAACAGTATCCTGCAGTAAACAGGGGCTATTTAGACAGTGTCCTACAGTAAACAGGGGCTATTTAGACAGTGTCCTGCAATAAACAGGGGCTATTTAGACAGTGTCCTGCAATAAACAGGGGCTATTTAAACAGTATCCTGCAGTAAACAGGGGCTATTTAGACAGTGTCCTAGAGTAAACAGGGGCTATTTAGACAGTGTCCTGCAATAAACAGGGGCTATTTAGACAGTGTCCTGCAATAAACAGGGGCTATTTAGACAGTGTCCTGCAATAAACAGGGGCTATTTAGACAGTGTCCTACAGTAAACAGGGGCTATTTAGACTGTCCTGCAATAAACAGGGGCTATTTAGACAGTGCCCTACAGTAAACAGGGGCTATTTAGACAGTGTCCTGCTGTAAACAGGGGCTATTTAGGCAGTATCCTGCAGTAAACAGGGGCTGTTTAGACAGTGTCCTGCTGTGAACAGGGGCTATTTAGACAGTATCCTGCAGTAAACAAGGGCTGTTTAGACAGTGTCCTGCTGTGAACAGGGGCTATTTAGACAGTGTCCTGCAATAAACAGGCGCTGTTTGGACAGTGTCCTGCAGTAAACAGGGGCTATTTAGACATTGTCCTGCAATAAACAGGGGCTATTTAGACAGTGCCCTACAGTAGGAGCTGGGAAATGTAGATTGGGAGCAGCTGTTTGAAGGTAAATCCACATGTGATATGTGGGAGGCTTTTAAAGAGAGGTTGATTAGCGTGCAGGAGAGACATGTTCCTGTGAAAATGAGGGATAGAAATGGCAAGATTAGGGAACCATGGATGACAGGTGAAATTGTGAGACTAGCTAAGAGGAAAAAGGAAGCATACAAAAGGTCTAGGCGGCTGATGAAAGACGAAGCTTTGAAAGAATATCGGGAATGTAGGACCAATCTGAAACGAGGAATTAAGAGGGTTAAAAGGAGTCATGAAATATCTTTAGCAAACAGGGTTAAGGAAAATCCCAAAGCCTTTTATTCATATATAAGGAGAAAGAGGGTAACTAGAGAAAGGATTGGCCCACTAAAGGACAAAGGAGGAATGTTATGCTTGGACTCAGAGAAAATGGGTGAGATTCTAAACGAGTACTTTGCATCGGTATTCACCGAGGAGAGGGACATGACGGATGTTGAGGTTAGGAACAGATGTTTGATTACTCTAGGTCAAGTCGGCATAAGGAGGGAGGAAGTGTTGGGTATTCTAAAGGGCATTAAGGTGGACAAGTCCCCAGGTCAGGATGGGATCTATCCCAGGTTGCTGAGGGAAGCGAGAGAGGAAATAGCTGGGGCCTTAACAGATATCTTTGCAGCATCCTTAAACACGGGTGAGGTCCCGGAGGACTGGAGAATTGCTAATGTTGTCCCCTTGTTTAAGAAGGGTAGCAGGGATAATCCAGGTAATTATAGACCGGTGAGCCTGACGTCAGTGGTAGGGAAGCTGCTGGAGAAGATACTGAGGGATAGGATCTATTCCCATTTGGAAGAAAATGGGCTCATCAGTGATAGGCAACATGGTTTTGTGCAGGGAAGGTCATGTCTTACCAACTTAATAGAATTCTTTGAGGAAGTGACAAAGTTGATTGATGAGGGAAGGGCTGTCGATGTCATATACATGGACTTCAGTAAGGCGTTTGATAAGGTTCCCCATGGCAGGCTGATGGAGAAAGTGAAGGCGCTTGGGGTCCAAGGTGTACTAGCTAGATGGATAAAGAACTGGCTGGGCAACAGGAGACAGAGAGCAGCAGTAGAAGGGAGTTTTTCAAAATGGAGACATGTGACCAGTGGTGTTCCACAGGGATCCGTGCTGGGACCACTGTTGTTTGTGATATACATTAATGATTTGGAGGAAAGTATAGGTGGACTGATTAGCAAATTTGCAGACGACACTAAGATTGGTGGAGTAGCAGATAGTGAAGGGGACTGTCAGAGAATACAGCAGAATATAGATAGATTGGAGAGTTGGGCAGAGAAATGGCAGATGGAGTTCAATCAGGGCAAATGCGAGGTGATGCATTTTGGAAGATGCAATTCAAGAGTGAACTATACAGTAAATGGAAAAGTCCTGGGGAAAATTGATGTCCAGAGAGATTTGGGTGTTCAGGTCCACTGTTCCCTGAAGGTGGCAACGCAGGTCAATAGAGTGGTCAAGAAGGCATACGGCATGCTTTCCTTCATCGGACGGGGCATTGAGTACAAGAGTTGGCACGTCATGTTACAGTTGTATAGGACTTTGGTTCGGCCACATTTGGAATACTGCGTACAGTTCTGGTCGCCACATTATCAAAAGGAATTGGATGCTCTGGAGAGGATGCAGAGGAGGTTCACCAGGATGTTGCCTGGTATGGAGGGCGCTAGCTATGAAGAGAGGTTGAGCAGATTAGGATTATTTTCATTAGAAAGACGGAGGTTGAGGGGGGACCTGATTGAGGTGTACAAAATCATGAGAGGTATAGACAGGGTGGATAGCAAGAGGCTTTTTCCCAGAGTGGGGGTTTCAATTACTAGAGGACACGAGTTCAAAGTGAAAGGGGAAAAGTTTAGGGGGGATATGCGTGGAAAGTTCTTTACGCAGAGGGAGGTGGGCACCTGGAACGCATTGCCAGCGGAGGTGGTAGATGCGGGCACGATGGAGTCTTTTAAGATGTATCTAGACAGATACATGAATGAACAGGAAGAAAAGAGATACAGAACCTTAGAAAATAGGCGACATGTTTAGAGAGAGGATCTGGATCGGCGAAGGCTTGGAGGGCCGAAGGGCCTGTTCATGTGCTGTAATTATCTTTGTTCTTTGTTCTTTGTAAACAGGGGCTGTTTAGACAGTCCTGCTGTAAACAGGGGCTGTTTAGACAGTGTCCTGCATTAAACAGGGGCTGTATAGACAGTGTCCTGCAATAAACAGGGGTTATTTAGACAGTGTCATGATGTAAACAGGGGCTATTTAGACAGTGTTCTGCAATAAAAAGGGGCTATTTAGACAGTGTCCTAGAGTAAACAGGGGCTATTTAGACAGTGTCCTGCAATAAACAGGGGCTATTTAGACAGTGCCCTACAGTAAACAGGGGCTATTTAGACAGTGTCCGGCTGTAAACAGGGGCTATTTAGACAGTATCCTGCAGAAAACAGGGGCTGTTTAGACAGTGTCCTGCTGTAAACAGGGGCTATTTAGACAGTATCCTGCAGTAAACAGGGGCTGTTTAGACAGTGTCCTGCAGTAAACAGGGGCTATTTAGACAGTGTCCTGCTGTAAACAGGGGCTATTTAGACAGTGTCCTGCAGTAAACAGGGGCTATTTAGACAGTGTCCTGCTGTAAACAGGGGCTATTTAGACAGTATCCTGCAGTAAACAGGGACTATTTAGACAGTGTCCTGCTGTAAACAGGGGCTATTTAGACAGTGTCCTGCTGTAAACAGGGGCTATTTAGACAGTGTCCTGCAGTAAACAGGGGCTGTTTAGACAGTGTCCTGCAGTAAACAGGGGCTATTTAGACAGTGTCCTGCTGTAAACAGGGGCTATTTAGACAGTGTTCTGCAATAAACAGGGGCTATTTAGACAGTGTCCTACAGTAAACAGGGGCTATTTAGACAGTGTCCTGCAATAAACAGGGGCTATTTAGACTGTGTCCTACAGTAAACAGGGGCTATTTAGACAGTGTCCTGCAATAAACAGGGGCTATTTAAAAAGTATACTGCAGTAAACCGGGGCTATTTAGACAGTGTCGTACAGTAAACAGGGGCTATTTAGACAGTGTCCTGGAATAAACAGGGGCTATTTAGACAGTGTCCACCAGTAAACAGGGGCTATTTAGACAGTGTCCTGCTGTAAACAGGGGCTATTTAGACAGTGTCCTGCAGTAAACAGGGGCTATTTAGACAGTGTCCTGCAATAAACAGGGGCTATTTAGACAGTGTTCTACAGTAAACAGGGGCTATTTAGACAGTGTCCTGCAATAAACAGGGGCTATTTAGACAGTGTCCTGCAATAAACAGGGGCTATTTAAAAAGTATACTGCAGTAAACCGGGGCTATTTAGACAGTGTCCTACAGTAAACAGGGGCTATTTAGACAGTGTCCTGCAATAAACAGGGGCTATTTAGACAGTATCCTGCAGTAAACAGGGGCTATTTAGACAGTGTCCTGCAATAAACAGGGGCTATTTAGACAGTGTCCTGCAATAAACAGGGGCTATTTAGATAGTGTCCTACAGTAAACAGGGGCTATTTAGACAGTGGCCTGCAATAAACAGGGGCTATTTAAACAGTATCCTGCAGTAAACTGGGGCTATTCAGACAGTGTCCTGGAATAAACAGGGGCTATATAGACAGTGTCCTACAGTAAACAGGGGCTATTTAGACAGTGTCCTGCTGTAAACAGGGGCTATTTAGACAGTGTCCTACAGTAAACAGGGGCTATTTAGACAGTGTCCTGCAATAAACAGGGGCTATTTAGACATTGTCCTACGGTAAACAGGGGCTATTTAGACAGTGTCCTGCAATAAACAGGGGCTATTTAAACAGTATCCTGCAGTAAACAGGGGCTGTTTAGACAGTGTCCTGCAGTAAACAGGGGCTATTTAGACAGTGTCCTGCAGTAAACAGGGGCTATTTAGACAGTGTCCTGCTGTAAACAGGGGCTATTTAGACAGCGTCCTGCAGTAAACAGGGGCTGTTTAGACAGTGTCCTGCAGTAAACAGGGGCTGTTTAGACAGTGTCCTGCAGTAAACAGGGGCTGTTTAGACAGTGTCCTGCAATAAACAGGGGCTATTTAGACAGTGTCCTGCTGTAAACAGGGGCTATTTAGACAGTGTTCTGCAATAAACAGGGGCTATTTAGACAGTGTCCTACAGTAAACAGGGGCTATTTAGACAGTGTCCTGCAATAAACAGGGGCTATTTAGACTGTGACCTACAGTAAACAGGGGCTATTGAGACAGTGTCCTGCAATAAACAGGGGCTATTTAAAAAGTATACTGCAGTAAACCGGGGCTATTTAGACAGTGTCGTACAGTAAACAGGGGCTATTTAGACAGTGTCCTGGAATAAACAGGGGCTATTTAGACAGTATCCTGCAGTAAACAGGGGCTATTTAGACAGTGTCCAACAGTAAACAGGGGCTATTTAGACAGTGTCCTGCTGTAAACAGGGGCTATTTAGACAGTGTCCTGCAGTAAACAGGGGCTATTTAGACAGTGTCCTGCAATAAACAGTGGCTATTTAGACAGTGTTCTACAGTAAACAGGGGCTATTTAGACAGTGTCCTGCAATAAACAGGGGCTATTTAGACAGTGTCCTGCAATAAACAGGGGCTATTTAAAAAGTATACTGCAGTAAACCGGGGCTATTTAGACAGTGTCGTACAGTAAACAGGGGCTATTTAGACAGTGTCCTGCTGTAAACAGGGGCTATTTAGACAGTATCCTGCAGTAAACAGGGGCTGTTTAGACAGTGTCCTGCAGTAAACAGGGGCTGTTTAGACAGTGTCCTGCAGTAAACAGGGGCTGTTTAGACAGTGTCCTGCAGTAAACAGGGGCTGTTTAGACAGTGTCCTGCAATAAACAGGGGCTATTTAGACAGTGTCCTACAGTAAACAGGGGCTATTTAGACAGTGTCCTGCAATAAACAGGGGCTATTTAGACTGTGTCCTACAGTAAACAGGGGCTATTGAGACAGTGTCCTGCAATAAACGGGCTATTTAAAAAGTATACTGCAGTAAACCGGGGCTATTTAGACAGTGTCGTACAGTAAACAGGGGCTATTTAGACAGTGTCCTGGAATAAACAGGGGCTATTTAGACAGTATCCTGCAGTAAACAGGGGCTATTTAGACAGTGTCCAACAGTAAACAGGGGCTATTTAGACAGTGTCCTGCTGTAAACAGGGGCTATTTAGACAGTGTCCTGCAGTAAACAGGGGCTATTTAGACAGTGTCCTGCAATAAACAGTGGCTATTTAGACAGTGTTCTACAGTAAACAGGGGCTATTTAGACAGTGTCCTGCAATAAACAGGGGCTATTTAGAGAGTGTCCTGCAATAAACAGGGGCTATTTAAAAAGTATACTGCAGTAAACCGGGGCTATTTAGACAGTGTCGTACAGTAAACAGGGGCTATTTAGACAGTGTCCTGCTGTAAACAGGGGCTATTTAGACAGTATCCTGCAGTAAACAGGGGCTGTTTAGACAGTGTCCTGCAGTAAACAGGGGCTGTTTAGACAGTGTCCTGCAATAAACAGGGGCTATTTAGACAGTGTCCTGCTGTAAACAGGGGCTAATTAGACAGTGTCCTACAGTAAACAGGGGCTATTTAGACAGTGTCCTGCGATAAACAGGGGCTATTTAGACAGTGTCCTACAGTAAACAGGGGCTATTTAGACAGTGTCCTGCAATAAACAGGGGCTATTTAGACAGTGTCCTGCAATAAACAGGGGCTATTTAGACAGTGTCCTGCAATAAACAGGGGCTATTTAAACAGTATCCTGCAGTAAACAGGGGCTATTTAGACAGTGTCCTACAGTAAACAGGGGCTATTTAGACAGTGTCCTGCAATAAACAGGGGCTATTTAGACAGTGTCCTGCAATAAACAGGGGCTATTTAGACAGTGTCCTACAGTAAACAGGGGCTATTTAGACAGTGTCCTGCAATAAACAGGGGCTATTTAAACAGTATCCTGCAGTAAACTGGGGCTATTTAGACAGTGTCCTGGAATAAACAGGGGCTATTTAGACAGTGTCCTGCAATAAACAGGGGCTATTTAGACAGTGTCCTGCAATTAACAGGGGCTATTTAAACAGTGTCCTGCAGTAAACAGGGGCTATTTAGACAGTGTCCTACAGTAAACAGGGGCTATTTAGACAGTGTCCTGCAATAAACAGGGGCTATTTAGACAGTGTCCTACGGTAAACAGGGGCTATTTAGACAGTCCTGCAATAAACAGGGGCTATTTAAACAGTATCCTGCAGTAAACAGGGGCTATTTAGACAGTGTCCTACAGTAAACAGGGGCTATTTAGACAGTGTCCTGCAATAAACAGGGGCGATTTAGACAGTGTCCTGCAATAAACAGGGGCTATTTAGACAGTGTCCTACAGTAAACAGGGGCTATTTCGACAATGTCCTGCAATAAACAAGGGCTATTTAAACAGTATCTTGCAGTAAACTGGGGCTATTTAGACAGTGTCCTACAGTAAACAGGGGCTATTTCGACAGTGTCCTGCAGTAAACAGGGGCTATTTAAACAGTATCCTGCAGTAAACAGGGGCTATTTAGACAGTGTCCTACAGTAAACAGGGGCTATTTCAACAGTATCCTGCAATAAACAGGGGCTATTTAGACAGTGCTCTACAGTAAACAGGGACTATTTAGACAGTGTCCTGCAATAAACAGGGGCCATTTAGACAGTGCCCGACAGTAAACAGGGGCTATTTAGACAGTGTCCAACAGTAAACAGGGGCGATTTAGACAGTGTCTTGCAGAAAACTGGAGCTATTTAAACAGTGTCCGACAGTAAACAGGGGCTATTAAGACAGTTTCCGACAGTAAACAGGGGATATTTAGACAGTGTCCTGCAGTTCACAGGGGCCATTTAGACAGTCTTAAAGTAAACAGGTACCACTTAGACAGTCCTGCAGTACAGGGGCTAGTTAGACAGTGCCCTACAGTAAACAGGTACTATTTAGGCAGTCCTGCAGTACAGGGGCTATTTAGACAGTGTCCAACAGTAAACAGGGGCGATTTAGACAGTGTCTTGCAGAAAACTGGAGCTATTTAAACAGTGTCCGACAGTAAACAGGTACTATTTAGACAGTTCTTCAGTACAGGGGCTATTTAGAGAGTGTCCGACAGAAAACTGGAGCTATTTAGACAGCGTCCTGCAGTGAACAGGGGCTATTTAGAAGTGTCCGACAGAAAACTAGAGCTATTTAGACAGTGTCTCACAGTAAACAGGGGCTATTTAGACAGCGTCCTGCAGTAAACAGGGGCTGTTTAGACAGTGTCCTGCGGTAAACAGGGGCTGTTTAGACAGTGTCCTGCAGTAAACAGGGGCTGTTTAGACAGTGTCCTGCAATAAACAGGGGCTATTTAGACAGTGTCCTGCTGTAAACAGGGGCTATTTAGACAGTGTTCTGCAATAAACAGGGGCTATTTAGACAGTGTCCTACAGTAAACAGGGGCTATTTAGACAGTGTCCTGCAATAAACAGGGGCTATTTAGACTGTGTCCTACAGTAAACAGGGGCTATTGAGACAGTGTCCAGCAATAAACAGGGGCTATTTAAAAAGTATACTGCAGTAAACCGGGGCTATTTAGACAGTGTCGTACAGTAAACAGGGGCTATTTAGACAGTGTCCTGGAATAAACAGGGGCTATTTAGACAGTGTCCAACAGTAAACAGGGGCTATTTAGACAGTGTCCTGCAATAAACAGGGGCTATTTAGACAGTGTCCTGCAATAAACAGGGGCTATTTAAAAAGTATACTGCAGTAAACCGGGGCTATTTAGACAGTGTCGTACAGTAAACAGGGGCTATTTAGACAGTGTCCTGCTGTAAACAGGGGCTATTAAGACAGTATCCTGCAGTAAACAGGGGCTGTTAAGACAGTGTCCTGCAGTAAACAGGGGCTGTTTAGACAGTGTCCTGCAATAAACAGGGGCTATTTAGATAGTGTCCTGCTGTAAACAGGGGCTAATTAGACAGTGTCCTACAGTAAACAGGGGCTATTTAGACAGTGTCCTGCGATAAACAGGGGCTATTTAGACAGTGTCCTACAGTAAACAGGGGCTATTTAGACAGTGTCCTGCAATAAACAGGGGCTATTTAGACAGTGTCCTGCAATAAACAGGGGCTATTTAGACAGTGTCCTGCAATAAACAGGGGCTATTTAAACAGTATCCTGCAGTAAACAGGGGCTATTTAGACAGTGTCCTACAGTAAACAGGGGCTATTTAGACAGTGTCCTGCAATAAACAGGGGCTATTTAGACAGCGTCCTGCAATAAACAGGGGCTATTTAGACAGTGTCCTACAGTAAACAGGGGCTATTTAGACAGTGTCCTGCAATAAACAGGGGCTATTTAAACAGTATCCTGCAGTAAACTGGGGCTATTTAGACAGTGTCCTGGAATAAACAGGGGCTATTTAGACAGTGTCCTACAGAAAACAGGGGCTATTTAGACAGTGTCCTGCTGTAAACAGGGGCTATTTAGACAGTCCTACAGTAAACAGGGGCTATTTAGACAGTGTCCTGCAATAAACCGGGGCTATTTAGACAGTGTCCTACGGTAAACAGGGGCTATTTAGACAGTCCTGCAATAAACAGGGGCTATTTAAACAGTATCCTGCAGTAAACAGGGGCTATTTAGACAGTGTCCTACAGTAAACAGGGGCTATTTAGACAGTGTCCTGCAATAAACAGGGGCTATTTAGACAGTGTCCTGCAATAAACAGGGGCTATTTAGACAGTGTCCTACAGTAAACAGGGGCTATTTTGACAATGTCCTGCAATAAACAAGGGCTATTTAAACAGTATCCTGCAGTAAACAGGGGCTATTTAGACAGTGTCCTACAGTAAACAGGGGCTATTTAGACAGTGTCCTGCAGTAAACAGGGGCTATTTAAACAGTATCCTGCAGTAAACAGGGGCTATTTAGACAGTGTCCTACAGTAAACAGGGGCTATTTAAACAGTATCCTGCAGTAAACAGGGACTATTTAGACAGTGTCCTGCAATAAACAGGGGCCATTTAAACAGTGCCCTACAGTAAACAGGGGCTATTTAGACAGTGTCCAACAGTAAACAGGGGCGATTTAGACAGTGTCTTGCAGAAAACTGGAGCTATTTAAACAGTGTCCGACACTAAACAGGGGCTATTAAGACAGTTTCCGACAGTAAACAGGGGATATTTAGACAGTGTCCTGCAGTTCACAGGGGCTAGTTAGACAGTCTTAAAGTAAACAGGTACCACTTAGACAGTCCTGCAGTACAGGGGCTATTTAGACTGTGCCCTACAGTAAACAGGTACTATTTAGGCAGTCCTGCAGTACAGGGGCTATTTAGACAGTGTCCAACAGTAAACAGGGGCGATTTTGACAGTGTCTTGCAGAAAACGGGAGCTATTGAAACAGTGTCCGACAGTAAACAGGGGCTATTAAGACAGTTTCCGACAGTAAACAGGGGATATTTAGACAGTGTCCTGCAGTTCACAGGGGCTATTTAGACAGTCTTAAAGTAAACAGGTACCACTTAGACAGTCCTGCAGTACAGGGGCTATTTAGACAGTGCCCTCCAGTAAACAGGTACTATTTAGGCAGTCCTGCAGTACAAGGGCTATTTAGACAGTGTTCGACAGAAAACAGGGGCGATTTAGACAGTGTCTTGCAGAAAACTGGATCTATTTAAACAGTGTCCGACAGTAAACAGGGGATATTTAGACAGTGTCCTGCAGTTCACAGGGGCCATTTAGACAGTCTTAAAGTAAACAGGTACCACTTAGACAGTCCTGCAGTACAGGGGCTATTTAGACAGTGCCCTACAGCAAACAGGTACGATTTAGGCAGTCCTGCAGTACAGGGGCTATTTAGACAGTGTCCAACAGTAAACAGGGGCGATTTTGACAGTGTCTTGCAGAAAACGGGAGCTATTGAAACAGTGTCCGACAGTTAGCAGGTACTATTTAGGCAGACCTGCAGTACAAGGGCTATTTAGACAGTGCCCTACAGTAAACAGGTACTATTTAGGCAGACCTGCAGTACAAGGGCTATTTAGACAGTGTCCGACAGAAAACAGGGGCGATTTAGACAGTGTCTTGCAGAAAACTGGAGCTATTTAAACAGTGCCCTACAGTAAACAGGTACTATTTAGACAGTTCTTCAGTACAGGGGCTATTTAGACAGTGTCCTACAGTAAACAGGGACTAGTTAGACAATGTCCTACAATAAACAGGGACTATTTAGACAATGTCCTACAGTAAACAGGGACTATTTAGACAGTGTCCAACAGTAAACAGGGACTATTTAGACAGTGTCCTACAGTAAACAGGTGCTATTTAGACAGTGTCCGACAGTAAACAGGGGCTATTTAGACAATGTCCTACAGTAAACACGGGCTATTTAGACAGTGTCCGACAGTAAACAGGGGCTATTTAGACAATGTCCTAAAGTAAACAGGGGCTATTTAGATAGTGTCCTACAGTAAACAGGGGCTATTGAGACAGTGTCCTGCAATAAACAGGGGCTATTTAGACAGTGTCCTACAGTAAACAGGGGCTATTTAGACAGTGTCCTGCAATAAACAGGGGCTATTTAGACAGTGTCCTGCAATAAACAGGGGCTATTTAGACAGTGTCCTACAGTAAACAGGGGCTATTTAGACAGTGTCCTGCAATAAACAGGGGCTATTTAGACAGTGTCCTACAGAAAACAGGTGCTATTTAGACAGTCCTACAGCAAACAGGGGCTATTTAGACTGTGCCCTACAGTAAACAGGTACTATTTAGGCAGTCCTGCAGTACAGGGGCTATTTAGACAGTGTCCAACAGTAAACAGGGGCGATTTTGACAGTGTCTTGCAGAAAACGGGAGCTATTGAAACAGTGTCCGACAGTAAACAGGGGCTATTAAGACAGTTTCCGACAGTAAACAGGGGATATTTAGACAGTGTCCTGCAGTTCACAGGGGCTATTTAGACAGTCTTAAAGTAAACAGGTACCACTTAGACAGTCCTGCAGTACAGGGGCTATTTAGACAGTGCCCTCCAGTAAACAGGTACTATTTAGGCAGTCCTGCAGTACAAGGGCTATTTAGACAGTGTTCGACAGAAAACAGGGGCGATTTAGACAGTGTCTTGCAGAAAACTGGATCTATTTAAACAGTGTCCGACAGTAAACAGGGGATATTTAGACAGTGTCCTGCAGTTCACAGGGGCCATTTAGACAGTCTTAAAGTAAACAGGTACCACTTAGACAGTCCTGCAGTACAGGGGCTATTTAGACAGTGCCCTACAGCAAACAGGTACGATTTAGGCAGTCCTGCAGTACAGGGGCTATTTAGACAGTGTCCAACAGTAAACAGGGGCGATTTAGACAGTGTCTTGCAGAAAACTGGAGCTATTTAAACAGTGTCCGACAGTTAGCAGGTACTATTTAGGCAGACCTGCAGTACAAGGGCTATTTAGACAGTGCCCTACAGTAAACAGGTACTATTTAGGCAGACCTGCAGTACAAGGGCTATTTAGACAGTGTCCGACAGAAAACAGGGGCGATTTAGACAGTGTCTTGCAGAAAACTGGAGCTATTTAAACAGTGCCCTACAGTAAACAGGTACTATTTAGACAGTTCTTCAGTACAGGGGCTATTTAGACAGTGTCCTACAGTAAACAGGGACTAGTTAGACAATGTCCTACAGTAAACAGGGACTATTTAGACAATGTCCTACAGTAAACAGGGACTATTTAGACAGTGTCCAACAGTAAACAGGGACTATTTAGACAGTGTCCTACAGTAAACAGGTGCTATTTAGACAGTGTCCGACAGTAAACAGGGGCTATTTAGACAATGTCCTACAGTAAACACGGGCTATTTAGACAGTGTCCGACAGTAAACAGGGGGCTATTTAGACAATGTCCTACAGTAAACAGGGGCTATTTAGATAGTGTCCTACAGTAAACAGGGGCTATTGAGACAGTGTCCTGCAATAAACAGGGGCTATTTAGACAGTGTCCTACAGTAAACAGGGGCTATTTAGACAGTGTCCTGCAATAAACAGGGGCTATTTAGACAGTGTCCTGCAATAAACAGGGGCTATTTAGACAGTGTCCTACAGTAAACAGGGGCTATTTAGACAGTGTCCTGCAATAAACAGGGGCTATTTAGACAGTGTCCTACAGAAAACAGGTGATATTTAGACAGTCCTACAGCAAACAGGGACTGTTTAGACAGTGTCCTGCAGTAAACAGGGGCTATTTAGACAGTGTCCTGCTGCAAACAGGGGCTATTTAGAAAGTGTCCTGCAATAAACAGGGGCTATTTAAACAGTATCCTGCAGTAAACTGGGGCTATTTAGACAGTGTCCTACAGTAAACAGGGGCTATTTAGACAGTGTCCAACAGTAAACAGGGGCTATTTAGACAGTGTCCTGCTGAAAACAGGGGCTATTTCGACAGTGTCCTACAGTAAACAGGGGCTAGTTAGACAGTATCCTGCAGTAAACAGGGGCTGTTTAGACAGTGTCCTGCAGTAAACAGGGGCTATTTAGACAGTGTCCTGCTGTAAACAGGGGCTATATAGACAGTATCCTGCAGTAAACAGGGGCTATTTGGACAGTGTCCTGCTGTAAACAGGGGCTATTTAGACAGTGTCCTGCAGTAAACAGGGGCTATTTAGACAGTGTCCTGCTGTAAACAGGGGCTATTTAGACAGTGTCCTGCAGTAAACAGGGGCTATTTAGACAGTGTCCTGCTGTAAACAGGGGCTGTTTAGACAGTGTCCTGCAGTAAACAGGGGCTGTTTAGACAGTGTCCTGCAATAAACCAGGGCTATTTAGACAGTGTCCTGCTGTAAACAGGAGCTATTTAGACAGTGTTCTGCAATAAACAGGGGCTATTTAGACAGTGTCCTACAGTAAACAGGGGCGATTTAGACAGTGTCCTGCAATATAAAGGGGCTATTTAAACAGTATCCTGCAGTAAACAGGGGCTATTTAGACAGTGTCCTGCAGTAAACTGGGGCTATTTAGACAGTGTCCTGCAATAAACAGGGGCTTTTTTGACAGTGTCCTGCAATAAACAGGGGCTATTTAAACAGTATCCTGCAGTAAACAGGGGCTATTTAGACAGTGTCCTACAGTAAACAGGGGCTATTTAGACAGTGTCCTGCAATAAACAGGGGCTATTTAGACAGTGTCCTGCAATAAACAGGGGCTATTTAGACAGTGTCCTACAGTAAACAGGGGCTATTTAGACAGTGTCCTGCAATAAACAGGGGCTATTTAAACAGTATCCTGCAGTAAACTGGGGCTATTTAGACAGTGTCCTACAGTAAACAGGGGCTATTTAGAAAGTGTCCTGGAATAAACAGGGGCTATTTAGACAGTGTCCTGCAGTAAACAGGGGCTATTTAGACAGTGTCCTGCTGTAAACAGGGGCTATTTAGACAGTGTCCTGCTGTAAACAGGGGCTATTTAGACAGTGTCCTGCAGTAAACAGGGGCTATTTAAACAGTGTCCTGCAATAAACAGGGGCTATTTAGAAAGTGTCCTGCAATAAACAGGGGCTATTTAGACAGTGTCCTACAGTAAAACAGGGGCGATTTAGAAAGTGTCCTGCAATAAACAGGGGCTATTTAGACAGTGTCCTGCTGTAAACAGGGGCTATTTAGACAGTGTCCTGCAGTCAACAGGGGCTGTTTAGACAGTGTCCTGCAGTAAACAGGGGCTATTTAGACAGTATCCTGCAGTAAACAGGGGCTGTTTAGACAGTGTCCTGCAGTAAACAGGGGCTATTTAGACAGTGTCCTGCAGTAAACAGGGGCTATTTAGACAGTGTCCTGCTGTAAACAGGGGCTATTTTGACAGTATCCTGCAGTAAACAGGGGCTATTTAGACAGTGTCCTGCTGTAAACAGGGGCTATTTAGACAGTGTCCTGCTGTAAACAGGGGCTATTTAGACAGTGTTCTGCAATAAACAGGGGCTATTTAGACAGTGTCCTACAGTAAACAGGGGCTATTTAGACTGTGTCCTGCAATAAACAGGGGCTATTTAGACTGTGTCCTACAGTAAACAGGGGCTATTTAGACAGTGTCCTGCAATAAACAGGGGCTATTTAAAAAGTATACTGCAGTAAACCGGGGCTATTTAGACAGTGTCGTACAGTAAACAGGGGCTATTTAGACAGTGTCCTGGAATAAACAGGGGCTATTTAGACAGTGTCAAACAGTAAACATGGTCTATTTAGACAGTGTCCTGCTGTAAACAGGGGCTATTGAGACAGTGTCCTGCAGTAAACATGGGCTATTCAGACAGTGTCCTGCAATAAACAGGGGCTATTTAGACAGTGTTCTACAGGAAACAGGGGCTATTTAGACAGTGTCCTTCAATAAACAGGGGCTATTTAGACTTTGTCCTGCAATAAACAGGGGCTATTAAAAAAGTATACTGCAGTAAACCGGGGCTATTTAGACAGTTTCGTACAGTAAACAGGGGCTATTTAGACAGTGTCCTGCTGTAAACAGGGGCTATTTAGACAGTATCCTGCAGTAAACAGGGGCTGTTTAGACAGTGTCCTGCAGTAAACAGGGGCTGTTTAGACAGTGTCCTGCAATAAACAGGGGCTATTTAGACAGTGTCCTGCTGTAAACTGGGGCTACTTAGACAGTGTCCTACAGTAAACAGGGGCTATTTAGACAGTGTCCTGCGATAAACAGGGGCTATTTAGACAGTGTCCTACAGTAAACAGGGGCTATTTAGACAGTGTCCTGCAATAAACAGGGGCTATTTAGACAGTGTCCTGCAATAAACAGGGGCTATTTAAACAGTATCCTGCAGTAAACAGGGCTATTTAGACAGTGTCCTACAGTAAACAGGGGCTATTTAGACAGTGTCCTGCAATAAACAGGGGCTATTTAGACAGTGTCATGCAATAAACAGGGGCTATTTAGACAGTGTCCTACAGTAAACAGGGGCTATTTAGACAGTGTCCTGCAATAAACAGGGGCTATTTAAACAGTATCCTGCAGTAAAGTGGGGCTATTTAGACAGTGTCCTGGAATAAACAGGGGCTATTTAGACAGTGTCCTACAGTAAACAGGGGCTAGTTAGACAGTGTCCTGCTGTAAACAGGGGCTATTTAGACAGTGTCCTACAGTAAACAGGGGCTATTTAGACAGTGTCCTGCAATAAACAGGGGCTATTTAGACAGTGTCCTACGGTAAACAGGGGCTATTTAGACAGTGTCCTGCAATAAACAGGGGCTATTTAAACAGTATCCTGCAGTAAACAGGGGCTATTTAGACAGTGTCCTACAGTAAACAGGGGCTATTTAGACAGTGTCCTGCAATAAACAGGGGCTATTTAGACAGTGTCCTGCAATAAACAGGGGCTATTTAGACAGTGTCCTACAGTAAACAGGGGCTATTTCGACAATGTCCTGCAATAAACAAGGGCTATTTAAACAGTATCCTGCAGTAAACAGGGGCTATTTAGACAGTGTCCTACAGTAAACAGGGGCTATTTAGACAGTGTCCTGCAATAAATAGGGGCTATTTAGACAGTGTCCTGCAATAAACAGGGGCTATTTAGACAGTGTCCTACAGTAAACAGTGGCTATTTAGACAGTGTCCTGCAGTAAACAGGGGCTATTTAAACAGTATCCTGCAGTAAACAGGGGCTATTTAGACAGTGTCTTACAGTAAACAGGGGCTATTTAAACAGTATCCTGCAGTAAACAGGGGCTGTTTAGACAGTGTCCTGCAGTAAACAGGGGCTGTTTAGACAGTGTCCTGCAATAAACCAGGGCTATTTAGACAGTGTCCTGCTGTAAACAGGAGCTATTTAGACAGTGTTCTGCAATAAACAGGGGCTATTTAGACAGTGTCCTACAGTAAACAGGGGCGATTTAGACAGTGTCCTGCAATATAAAGGGGCTATTTAAACAGTATCCTGCAGTAAACAGGGGCTATTTAGACAGTGTCCTGCAGTAAACTGGGGCTATTTAGACAGTGTCCTGCAATAAACAGGGGCTTTTTTGACAGTGTCCTGCAATAAACAGGGGCTATTTAAACAGTATCCTGCAGTAAACAGGGGCTATTTAGACAGTGTCCTACAGTAAACAGGGGCTATTTAGACAGTGTCCTGCAATAAACAGGGGCTATTTAGACAGTGTCCTGCAATAAACAGGGGCTATTTAGACAGTGTCCTACAGTAAACAGGGGCTATTTAGACAGTGTCCTGCAATAAACAGGGGCTATTTAAACAGTATCCTGCAGTAAACTGGGGCTATTTAGACAGTGTCCTACAGTAAACAGGGGCTATTTAGAAAGTGTCCTGGAATAAACAGGGGCTATTTAGACAGTGTCCTGCAGTAAACAGGGGCTATTTAGACAGTGTCCTGCTGTAAACAGGGGCTATTTAGACAGTGTCCTGCTGTAAACAGGGGCTATTTAGACAGTGTCCTGCAGTAAACAGGGGCTATTTAAGCAGTGTCCAGCAATAAACAGGGGCTATTTAGAAAGTGTCCTGCAATAAACAGGGGCTATTTAGACAGTGTCCTACAGTAAACAGGGGCGATTTAGAAAGTGTCCTGCAATAAACAGGGGCTATTTAGACAGTGTTCTGCTGTAAACAGGTGCTATTTAGACAGTGTCCTGCAGTCAACAGGGGCTGTTTACACAGTGTCCTGCAGTAAACAGGGGCTATTTAGACAGTATCCTGCAGTAAACAGGGGCTGTTTAGACAGTGTCCTGCAGTAAACAGGGGCTATTTAGACAGTGTCCTGCAGTAAACAGGGGCTATTTAGACAGTGTCCTGCTGTAAACAGGGGCTATTTTGACAGTATCCTGCAGTAAACAGGGGCTATTTAGACAGTGTCCTGCTGTAAACAGGGGCTATTTAGACAGTGTCCTGCTGTAAACAGGGGCTATTTAGACAGTGTTCTGCAATAAACAGGGGCTATTTAGACAGTGTCCTACAGTAAAACAGGGGCTATTTAGACTGTGTCCTGCAATAAACAGGGGCTATTTAGACTGTGTCCTACAGTAAACAGGGGCTATTTAGACAGTGTCCTGCAATAAACAGGGGCTATTTAAAAAGTATACTGCAGTAAACCGGGGCTATTTAGACAGTGTCGTACAGTAAACAGGGGCTATTTAGACAGTGTCCTGGAATAAACAGGGGCTATTTAGACAGTGTCAAACAGTAAACATGGGCTATTTAGACAGTGTCCTGCTGTAAACAGGGGCTATTGAGACAGTGTCCTGCAGTAAACATGGGCTATTCAGACAGTGTCCTGCAATAAACAGGGGCTATTTAGACAGTGTTCTACAGGAAACAGGGGCTATTTAGACAGTGTCCTTCAATAAACAGGGGCTATTTAGACTTTGTCCTGCAATAAACAGGGGCTATTTAAAAAGTATACTGCAGTAAACCGGGGCTATTTAGACAGTTTCGTACAGTAAACAGGGGCTATTTAGACAGTGTCCTGCTGTAAACAGGGGCTATTTAGACAGTATCCTGCAGTAAACAGGGGCTGTTTAGACAGTGTCCTGCAGTAAACAGGGGCTGTTTAGACAGTGTCCTGCAATAAACAGGGGCTATTTAGACAGTGTCCTGCTGTAAACTGGGGCTACTTAGACAGTGTCCTACAGTAAACAGGGGCTATTTGGACAGTGTCCTGCGATAAACAGGGGCTATTTAGACAGTGTCCTACAGTAAACAGGGGCTATTTAGACAGTGTCCTGCAATAAACAGGGGCTATTTAGACAGTGTCCTGCAATAAACAGGGGCTATTTAAACAGTATCCTGCAGTAAACAGGGGCTATTTAGACAGTGTCCTACAGTAAACAGGGGCTATTTAGACAGTGTCATGCAATAAACAGGGGCTATTTAGACAGTGTCCTGCAGTAAACAGGGGCTATTTAGACAGTGTCCTGCAATAAACAGGGGCTATTTAAACAGTATCCTGCAGTAAAGTGGGGCTATTTAGACAGTGTCCTGGAATAAACAGGGGCTATTTAGACAGTGTCCTACAGTAAACAGGGGCTAGTTAGACAGTGTCCTGCTGTAAACAGGGGCTATTTAGACAGTGTCCTACAGTAAACAGGGGCTATTTAGACAGTGTCCTGCAATAAACAGGGGCTATTTAGACAGTGTCCTACGGTAAACAGGGGCTATTTAGACAGTGTCCTGCAATAAACAGGGGCTATTTAAACAGTATCCTGCAGTAAACAGGGGCTATTTAGACAGTGTCCTACAGTAAACAGGGGCTATTTAGACAGTGTCCTGCAATAAACAGGGGCTATTTAGACAGTGTCCTGCAATAAACAGGGGCTATTTAGACAGTGTCCTACAGTAAACAGTGGCTATTTAGACAGTGTCCTGCAGTAAACAGGGGCTATTTAAACAGTATCCTGCAGTAAACAGGGGCTATTTAGACAGTGTCTTACAGTAAACAGGGGCTATTTAAACAGTATCCTGCAGTAAACAGGGGCTATTTAGACAGTGCGCTACAGTAAACAGGGACTATTTAGACAGTGTCCTGCAATAAACAGGGGCCATTTAGACAGTGCCCTACAGTAAACAGGGGCTATTTAGACAGTGTCCAACAGTAAACAGGGCGATTTAGACAGTGTCTTGCAGAAAACTGGAGCTATTTAAACAGTGTCCGACACTAATCAGGGGCTATTAAGACAGTTTTCCGACAGTAAACAGGGGATATTTAGACAGTGTCCTGCAGTTCACAGGGGCTATTTAGACAGTCTTAAAGTAAACAGGTACCACTTAGACAGTCCTGCAGTACAGGGGCTATTTAGACTGTGCCCTACAGTAAACAGGTACTATTTAGGCAGTCCTGCAGTACAGGGGCTATTTAGACAGTGTCCAACAGTAAACAGGGGCGATTTTGACAGTGTCTTGCAGAAAACTGGAGCTATTTAAACAGTGTCCGACAGTAAACAGGGGATATTTAGACAGTGTCCTGCAGTTCACAGGGGCTATTTAGACAGTCTTAAAGTAAACAGGTACCACTTAGACAGTCCTGCAGTACAGGGGCTATTTAGACAGTGCCCTACAGCAAACAGGTACTATTTAGGCAGTCCTGCAGTACAAGGGCTATTTAGACAGTGTCCAACAGTAAACAGGGGCGATTTAGACAGTGTCTTGCAGCAAACTGGAGCTATTTAAACAGTGTCCGACAGTAAACAGGGGCTATTAAGACAGTTTCCGACAGTAAACGGGATATTTAGACAGTGTCCTACAGTTCACAGGGGCTATTTAGACAGTCTTAAAGTAAACAGGTACCACTTAGACAGTCCTGCAGTACAGGGGCTATTTAGACAGTGCCCTACAGTAAACAGATACTATTTAGGCAGACCTGCAGTACAAGGGCTATTTAGACAGTGTCCGACAGAAAACAGGGGCCATTTAGACAGTGTCTTGCAGAAAACTGGAGCTATTTAAACAGTGCCCTACAGTAAACAGGTACTATTTAGACAGTTCTTCAGTACAGGGGCTATTTAGACGGTGTCCGACAGAAAACTGGAGCTATTTAGACAGCGTCCTGCAGTGTACAGGGGCTATTTAGACAGTGTCCGACAGAAAACTGGAGCTATTTAGACAGTGTCTGACAGTAAACAGGGGCTATTTAGACAATGTCCTACAGTAAACAGGGACTATTTAGACAGTGTCCTACAGTATACAGGGGCTATTTAGACAGTGTCCTACAGTAAACAGGGACTATTTAGACAATGTCCTACAGTAAACAGGGACTAGTTAGACAATGTCCTACAGTAAATAGGGACTATTTAGACAATGTCCTACAGTAAACAGGGAGTATTTAGACTGTGTCCAACAGTAAACAGGGACTATTTAGACAGTGTCCTACAGTAAACAGGTGCTATTTAGACAGTGTCCGACAGTAAACAGGGGCTATTTAGACAATGTCCTACAGTAAACACGGGCTATTTAGACAGTGTCCGACAGTAAACAGGGGCTATTTAGACAATGTCCTCCAGTAAACAGGGGCTATTTAGACAGTATCCTGCAATAAACAGGAGCTACTTAGACAGTGTCCTGCAGTAAACAGGGGCTATTTCGACAATGTCCTACAGTAAACAGGGGCTATTTAGACAGTGTCCTGCAATAAACAGGGGCAATTTAGACAGTGTCCTACAGTAAACAGGGGCTATTTAGACAGTGTCCTGCAATAAACAGGGGCTATTTAGACAGTGTCCTGCAATAAACAGGGGCTATTTAGACAGTGTCCTACAGTAAACAGGGGTTATTTAGACAGTGTCCTGCAATAAACAGGGGCTATTTAGACAGTGTCCTACAGAAAACAGGTGCTATTTAGACAGTCCTACAGCAAACAGGGACTGTTTAGACAGTGTCCTGCAGTAAACAGGGGCTATTTAGACAGTGTCCTGCTGCAAACAGGGGCTATTTAGAAAGTGTCCTGCAATAAACAGGGGCTATTTAAACAGTATCCTGCAGTAAACTGGGGCTATTTAGACAGTGTCCTACAGTAAACAGGGGCTATTTAGACAGTGTCCAACAGTAAACAGGGGCTATTTAGACAGTGTCCTGCTGAAAACAGGGGCTATTTAGACAGTGTCCTACAGTAAACAGGGGCTATTTAGACAGTATCCTGCAGTGAACAGGGGCTGTTTAGACAGTGTCCTGCAGTAAACAGGGGCTATTTAGACAGTGTCCTGCTGTAAACAGGGGCTATTTAGACAGTATCCTGCAGTAAACAGGGGCTATTTGGACAGTGTCCTGCTGTAAACAGGGGCTATTTAGACAGTGTCCTGCAGTAAACAGGGGCTATTTAGACAGTGTCCTGCTGTAAACAGGGGCTATTTAGACAGTGTCCTGCAGTAAACAGGGGCTATTTAGACAGTGTCCTGCTGTAAACAGGGGCTGTTTAGACAGTGTCCTGCAGTAAACAGGGGCTGTTTAGACAGTGTCCTGCAATAAACCAGGGCTATTTAGACAGTGTCCTGCTGTAAACAGGGGCTATTTAGACAGTGTTCTGCAATAAACAGGGGCTATTTAGACAGTGTCCTACAGTAAACAGGGGCGATTTAGACAGTGTCCTGCAATATAAAGGGGCTATTTAAACAGTATCCTGCAGTAAACAGGGGCTATTTAGACAATGTCCTGCAGTAAACTGGGGCTATTTCGACAGTGTCCTGCAATAAACAGGGGCTATTTAAACAGTATCCTGCAGTAAACAGGGGCTATTTAGACAGTGTTCTACAGTAAACAGGGGCTATTTAGACAGTGTCCTGCTGTAAACAGGGGCTATTTAGACAGTGTCCTGCAGTAAACAGGGGCTATTTAGACAGTGTCCTGCAATAAACAGGGGCTATTTAGAAAGTGTCCTGCAATAAACAGGGGCTATTTAGACAGTGTCCTACAGTAAACAGGGGCGATTTAGAAAGTGTCCTGCAATAAACTGGGGCTTTTTAGACAGTGCCCAACAATAAACAGGGGCTATTTAGACAGTGTCCTGCTGTAAACAGGGGCTATTTAGACAGTGTCCTGCAGTCAACAGGGGCTGTTTAGACAGTGTCCTGCAGTACAGGGGCTATTTAGACAGTATCCTGCAGTAAACAGGGGCTGTTTAGACAGTGTCCTGCAGTAAACAGGGGCTATTTAGACAGTCCTGCTGTAAACAGGGGCTATTTAGACAGTGTCCTGCAGTAAACAGGGGCTATTTAGACAGTGTCCTGCTGTAAACAGGGGCTATTTTGACAGTATCCTGCAGTAAACAGGGGCTATTTAGACAGTGTCCTGCTGTAAACAGGGGCTGTTTAGACAGTGTCCTGCAGTAAACAGGGGCTATTTAGACAGTGTCCTGCAGTAAACAGGGGCTATTTAGACAGTGTCCTGCTGTAAACAGGGGCTATTTAGACAGTGTCCTGCAGTAAACAGGGGCTATTTAGACAGTGTCCTGCTGTAAACAGGGGCTGTTTAGACAGTGTCCTGCAGTAAACAGGGTCTGTTTAGACAGTGTCCTGCAATAAACAGGGGCTATTTAGACAGTGTCCTGCTGTAAACAGGGGCTATTTAGACAGTGTCCTACAGTAAACAGGGGCTATTTAGACAGTGTCCTGCAATAAACAGGGGCTATTTAGACAGTGTCCTACAGTAAACAGGGGCTATTTAGACAGTGTCCTGCAATAAACAGGGGCTATTTAAACAGTATCCTGCAGTAAACAGGGGCTATTTAGACAGTGTCCTACAGTAAACCGGGGCTATTTAGACAGTGTCCTGCAATAAACAGGGGCTATTTAAACAGTATCCTGCAGTAAACAGGGGCTATTTAGACAGTGTCCTACAGTAAACAGGGGCTATTTAGACAGTGTCCTGCAATAAACAGGGGCTATTTAAACAGTATCCTGCAGTAAACTGGGGCTATTTAGACAGTGTCCTACAGTAAACAGGGGCTATTTAGAAAGTGTCCTGGAATAAACAGGGGCTATTTAGACAGTGTCCTGCAGTAAACAGGGGCTATTTAGACAGTGTCCTGCTGTAAACAGGGGCTATTTAGACAGTGTCCTGCTTTAAACAGGGGCTATTTAGACAGTGTCCTGCAGTAAACAGGGGCTATTTAGACAGTGTCCTGCAATAAACAGGGGCTATTTAGAAAGTGTCCTGCAATAAACAGGGGCTATTTAGACAGTGTCCTACAGGAAACAGGGGCGATTTAGAAAGTATCCTGCAATAAACATGGGCTTTTTAGACAGTGCCCAACAATAAACAGGGGCTATTTAGACAGTGTCCTGCTGTAAACAGGGGCTATTTAAACAGTGTCCTGCAGTCAACAGGGGCTGTTTGGACAGTGTCCTGCAGTACAGGGGCTATTTAGACAGTATCCTGCAGTAAACAGGGGCTGTTTAGACAGTGTCCTGCAGTAAACAGGGGCTATTTAGACAGTCCTGCTGTAAACAGGGGCTATTTAGACAGAGTCCTGCAGTAAACAGGGGCTATTTAGACAGTGTCCTGCTGTAAACAGGGGCTATTTTGACAGTTCTTTTTCTTTTGGGCCTCCTTATCTCGAGAGACAATGGATACGCGCCTGGAGGTGGTCAGTGGTTTGTGAAGCAGCGCCTGGAGTGGCTATAAAGGCCAATTCTGGAGTGACAGGCTCTTCCACAGGTGCTGCAGAGAAATTTGTTTGTTGGGGCTGTTGCACAGTTGGCTCTCCCCTTGCGCCTCTGTCTTTTTTCCTGCCAACTACTAAGTCTCTTCGACTCGCCACAATTTAGCCCTGTCCTTATGGCTGCCCGCCAGCTCTGGCGAATGCTGGCAACTGACTCCCACGACTTGTGATCAATGTCACACGATTTCATGTCGCGTTTGCAGACGTCTTTATAACGGAGACATGGACGGCCGGTGGGTCTGATACCAGTGGCGAGCTCGCTGTACAATGTGTCTTTGGGGATCCTGCCATCTTCCATGCGGCTCACATGGCCAAGCCATCTCAAGCGCCGCTGACTCAGTAGTGTGTATAAGCTGGGGATGTTGGCCGCTTCAAGGACTTCTGTGTTGGAGATATAGTCCTGCCACCTGATGCCAAGTATTCTCCGAAGGCAGCGAAGATGGAATGAATTGAGACGTCGCTCTTGGCTGGCATATGTTGTCCAGGCCTCGCTGCCGTAGAGCAAGGTACTGAGGACACAGGCCTGATACACTCGGACTTTTGTGTTCCGTGTCAGTGCGCCATTTTCCCACACTCTCTTGGCCAGTCTGAACATAGCAGTGGAAGCCTTACCCATGCGCTTGTTTGTTTCTGCATCTAGAGACAGGTTACTGGTGATAGTTGAGCCTAGGTAGGTGAACTCTTGAACCACTTCCAGAGCGTGGTCGCCAATATTGATGGATGGAGCATTTCTGACATCCTGCCCCATGATGTTCGTTTTCTTGAGGCTGATGGTTAGGCCAAATTCATTGCAGGCAGACGCAAACCTGTCGATGAGACTCTGCAGGCATTCTTCAGTGTGAGATGTTAAAGCAGCATCGTCAGCAAAGAGGAGTTCTCTGATGAGGACTTTCACATGCGTTCAAATCCTCTGAAGAAGGAATTTTCCTCCACACAAGATCAGGGGGCAGGTTGTTCAACCTTGCCCGTCTAAGAGCGAAGTCCAAAGTACGGAAAGTCCTCATCAGAGAACTCCTCTTTGCTGACGATGCTGCTTTAATATTTTGACAGTATCCTGCAGTAAACAGGGGCTATTTAGACAGTGTCCTGCTGTAAACAGGGGCTATTTAGACAGTGTCCTGCAGTAAACAGGGGCTGTTTAGACAGTGTCCTGCAGTAAACAGGGGCTATTTAGACAGTGTCCTGCAGTAAACAGGGGCTATTTAGACAGTGTCCTGCTGTAAACAGGGGCTATTTAGACAGTGTCCTGCAGTAAACAGGGGCTATTTAGACAGTGTCCTGCTGTAAACAGGGGCTGTTTAGACAGTGTCCTGCAGTAAATAGGGGCTGTTTAGACAGTGTCCTGCAATAAACAGGGGCTATTTAGACAGTGTCCTGCTGTAAACAGGGGCTATTTAGACAGTGTCCTACAGTAAACAGGGGCTATTTAGACAGTGTCCCGCAATAAACAGGGGCTATTTAGACAGTGTCCTACAGTAAACAGGGGCTATTTAGACAGTGTCCTGCAATAAACAGGGGCTATTTAAACAGTATCCTGCAGTAAACACGGGCTATTTAGACAGTGTCCTACAGTAAACCGGGGCTATTTAGACAGTGTCCTGCAATAAACAGGGGCTATTTAGACAGTGTCCTGCAATAAACAGGGGCTATTTAAACAGAATCCTGCAGTAAAAAGGGGCTATTTAGACAGTGTCCTGCAATAAACAGGGGCTATTTAGACAGTATCCTGCAGTAAACTGGGGCTATTTAGACAGTGTCCTACATTAAACAGGGGCTATTTAGACAGTGTCCTGGAATAAACAGGGGCTACTTAGACAGTGTCCTACAGTCAACAGGGGCTATTTAGACAGTGTCCTACAGTCAACAGGGGCTATTTAGAGAGTGTCCTGCAATAAACAGGGGCTATTTAGACAGTATCCTGCAGTAAACTGGGGCTATTTAGACAGTGTCCTACAGTAAACAGGGGCTATTTAGACAGTGTCCTGGAATAAACAGGGGCTATTTAGACAGTGTCCTACTGTAAACAGGGGCTATTTAGACAGTGTCCTGCAATAAACAGGGGCTATTTAGACAGTGTCCTACAGTAAACAGGTACTATTTAGACAGTTCTTCAGTACAGGGGCTATTTAGAAAGTGTCCGACAGAAAAATGGAGCTATTTAGACAGTGTCCTGCAGTGAACAGGGCTATTTAGACAGTGTCCGACAGAAAACTGGAGCTATTTGGACAGTGTCTGACAGTTAGGGGGCTATTTAGACAATGTCCTACAGTAAACAGGGACTATTTAGAAAGTGTCCTGCAGTAAACAGGGGCTATTTAGACAGTGTCCTGCTGCAAACAGGGGCTATTTAGAAAGTGTCCTGCAATAAACAGGGGCTATTTAGACAGTGTCCTGCAATAAACAGGGGCTATTTAGACAGTGTCCTGCTGAAAACAGGGGCTATTTAGACAGAGTCCTACAGTAAACAGGGGCTATTTAGACAGTGTCCTGGAACAAACAGGGGCTATTTAGACAGTGTCCAACAGTAAACAGGGGCTATTTAGACATTGTCCTGCTGAAAACAGGGGCTATTTAGACAGTGTCCAACAGTAAACAGGGGCTATTTAGACAGTGTCCTACAGTAAACAGGGGCTATTTAGACAGTGTCCTGGAACAAACAGGGGCTATTTAGACAGTGTCCTACAGTAAACAGGGGCTATTTAGACAGTGTCCTGCAATAAACAGGGGCTATTTAAACTGTATCCTGCAGGAAACAGGGGCTATTTAGACAGTGTCCTGCAATAAACAGGGGCTATTTAGACAGTGCCCTACAGTAAACAGGGGCTATTTAGACAGTGTCCTGCTGTAAACAGGGGCTATTTAGACAGTATCCTGCAGTAAACAGGGGCGGTTTAGACAGTGTCCTGCTGTAAACAGGGGCTATTTAGACAGTATCCTGCAGTAAACAGGGGCTGTTTAGACAGTGTCCTGCAGTAAACAGGGGCTATTTGGACAGTGTCCTGCTGTAAACAGGGGCTATTTAGACAGTATCCTGCAGTCAACAGGGGATATTTGGACAGTGTCCTGCTGTAAACAGGGGCTATTTAGACAGTGTCCTGCTGTAAACAGGGGCTATTTAGACAGTGTCCTGCAGTAAACAGGGGCTATTTAGACAGTGTCCTGCTGTAAACAGGGGCTATTTAGACAGTGTCCTGCAGTAAACAGGGGCTATTTAGACAGTGTCCTGCAGTAAACAGGGGCTGTTTAGACAGTGTCCTGCAATAAACCAGGGCTATTTAGACAGTGTCCTGCTGTAAACAGGGGCTATTTAGACAGTGTTCTGCAATAAACAGGGGCTATTTAGACAGTGTCCTACAGTAAACCGGGGCTATTTAGACAGTGTCCTGCAGTAAACAGGGGCTATTTAGACAGTGTCCTGCAGTGAACAGGGGCTATTTAGACAGTGTCCTGCTGTAAACAGGGGCTATTTAGACAGTGTCCTGCAGTAAACAGGGGCTATTTAGACAGTGTCCTACAGTAAACAGGGGCTATTTAGAAATTGTCCTGCAATAAACAGGGGCTATTTAGACAGTGCCCAACAATAAACAGGGGCTATTTAGACAGTGTCCTGCTGTAAACAGGGGCTATTTAAACAGTGTCCTGCAGTCAACAGGGGCTGTTTAGACAGTGTCCTGCAGTAAACAGGGGCTATTTAGACAGTATCCTGCAGTAAACAGGGTCTATTTAGACAGTGTCCTGCAATAAACAGGGGCTATTTAGACAGTGTCCTGCAGTAAACAGGGGCTATTTAGACAGTGTCCTACAGTAAACAGGGGCTATTCAGAAAGTGTCCTGCAATAAACAGGGGCTATTTAGACAGTGCCCAACAATAAACAGGGGCTATTTAGACAGTGTCCTGCTGTAAACAGGGGCTATTTAGACAGTGTCCTGCAGTCAACAGGGGCTGTTTAGACAGTGTCCTGCAGTAAACAGGGGCTATTTAGACAGTATCCTGCAGTAAACAGGGGCTGTTTAGACAGTGTCCTGCAGTAAACAGGGGCTATTTAGACAGTGTCCTGCTGGAAACAGGGGCTATTTAGACAGTGTCCTGCAATAAACAGGGGCTATTTAGACAGTGTCCTGCAGTAAACAGGGGCTATTTAGACAGTGTCCTGCAATAAACAGGGGCTATTTAAACAGTGTCCTGCAATAAACAGGGGCTATTTAGACAGTGTCCTACAGTAAACAGGGGCTATTTAGAAAATGTCCTGCAATAAACAGGGGCTATTTAGACAGTGCCCAACAATAAACAGGGGCTATTGAGACAGTGTCCTGCTGTAAACAGGGGCTATTTAGACAGTGTCCTGCAGTCAACAGGGGCTGTTTAGACATTGTCCTGCAGTAAACAGGGGCTATTTAGACAGTGTCCTGCTGTAAACAGGGGCTATTTAGACAGTGTTCTGCAGTAAACAGGGGCTATTTAGACAGTGTCCTGCTGTAAACAGGGGCGATTTTGACAGTATCCTGCAGTAAACAGGGGCTATTTAGACAGTGTCCTGCTGTAAACAGGGGCTATTTAGACAGTGTCCTGCTGTAAACAGGGGCTATTTAGACAGTGTCCTGCAGTAAACAGGGGCTGTTTAGACAGTGTCCTGCAGTAAACAGGGGCTATTTAGACAGTGTCCTGCTGTAAACAGGGGCTGTTTAGACAGTGTCCTGCAGTAAACAGGGGCTGTTTAGACAGTGTCCTGCAATAAACAGGAGCTATTTAGACAGTGTCCTGCTGTAAACAGGGGCTATTTAGACAGTGTCCAGCAATAAACAGGGGCTATTTAGACAGTGTCCTACAGTAAACAGAGGCTATTTAGACAGTGTCCTGCAATAAACAGGGGCTATTTAAACAGTATCCTGCAGTAAACAGGGGCTATTTAGACAGTGTCCTGCTGTAAACAGGGGCTATTTAGACAGTGTCCTGCAGTAAACAGGGGCGGTTTAGACAGTGTCCTGCTGTAAACAGGGGCTATTTAGACAGTATCCTGCAGTAAACAGGGGCTGTTTAGACACTGTCCTGCAGTAAACAGGGACTATTTGGACAGTGTCCTGCGGTAAACAGGGGCTATTTAGACAGTATCCTGCAGTCAACAGGGGCTATTTGGACAGTGTCCTGCAGTAAACAGGGGCTATTTAGACAGTGTCCTGCAGTAAACAGGGGCTATTTAGACAGTGTCCTGCTGTAAACAGGGGCTATTTAGACAGTGTCCTGCAGTAAACAGGGGCTATTTAGACAGTGTCCTACAGTAAACCGGGGCTATTTAGACAGTGTCCTGCAGTAAACAGGGGCTATTTAGACAGTGTCCTGCAGTGAACAGGGGCTATTTAGACAGTGTCCTGCTGTAAACAGGGGCTATTTAGACAGTGTCCTGCAGTAAACAGGGGCTATTTAGACAGTGTCCTACAGTAAACAGGGGCTATTTAGAAATTGTCCTGCAATAAACAGGGGCTATTTAGACAGTGCCCAACAATAAACAGGGGCTATTTAGACAGTGTCCTGCTGTAAACAGGGGCTATTTAAACAGTGTCCTGCAGTCAACAGGGGCTGTTTAGACAGTGTCCTGCAGTAAACAGGGGCTATTTAGACAGTATCCTGCAGTAAACAGGGTCTATTTAGACAGTGTCCTGCAATAAACAGGGGCTATTTAGACAGTGTCCTGCAGTAAACAGGGGCTATTTAGACAGTGTCCTACAGTAAACAGGGGCTATTCAGAAAGTGTCCTGCAATAAACAGGGGCTATTTAGACAGTGCCCAACAATAAACAGGGGCTATTTAGGCAGTGTCCTGCTGTAAACAGGGGCTATTTAGACAGTGTCCTGCAGTCAACAGGGGCTGTTTAGACAGTGTCCTGCAGTAAACAGGGGCTGTTTAGACAGTGTCCTGCAGTAAACAGGGGCTATTTAGACAGTGTCCTGCTGGAAACAGGGGCTATTTAGACAGTGTCCTGCAATAAACAGGGGCTATTTAGACAGTGTCCTGCAGTAAACAGGGGCTATTTAGACAGTGTCCTGCAATAAACAAGGGCTATTTAAACAGTGTCCTGCAATAAACAGGGGCTATTTAGACAGTGTCCTACAGTAAACAGGGGCTATTTAGAAAGTGTCCTGCAATAAACAGGGGCTATTTAGACAGTGCCCAACAATAAACAGGGGCTATTTAGACAGTGTCCTGCTGTAAACAGGGGCTATTTAGACAGTGTCCTGCAGTCAACAGGGGCTGTTTAGACATTGTCCTGCAGTAAACAGGGGCTATTTAGACAGTGTCCTGCTGTAAACAGGGGCTATTTAGACAGTGTCCTGCAGTAAACAGGGGCTATTTAGACAGTGTCCTGCTGTAAACAGGGGCGATTTTGAGAGTATCCTGCAGTAAACAGGGGCTATTTAGACAGTGTCCTGCTGTAAACAGGGGCTATTTAGACAGTGTCCTGCTGTAAACAGGGGCTATTTAGACAGTGTCCTGCAGTAAACAGGGGCTGTTTAGACAGTGTCCTGATGTAAACAGGGGCTATTTAGACAGTGTCCTGCTGTAAACAGGGGCTGTTTAGACAGTGTCCTGCAGTAAACAGGGGCTGTTTAGACAGTGTCCTGCAATAAACAGGAGCTATTTAGACAGTGTCCTGCTGTAAACAGGGGCTATTTAGACAGTGTCCAGCAATAAACAGGGGCTATTTAGACAGTGTCCTACAGTAAACAGAGGCTATTTAGACAGTGTCCTGCATTAAACAGGGGCTATTTAAACAGTATCCTGCACTAAACAGGGGCTATTTAGACAGTGTCCTGCTGTAAACAGGGGCTATTTAGACAGTATCCTGCAGTAAACAGGGGCGGTTTAGACAGTGTCCTGCTGTAAACAGGGGCTATTTAGACAGTATCCTGCAGTAAACAGGGGCTGTTTAGACAGTGTCCTGCAGTAAACAGGGGCTATTTGGACAGTGTCCTGCTGTAAACAGGGGCTATTTAGACAGTATCCTGCAGTCAACAGGGGCTATTTGGACAGTGTCCTGCTGTAAACAGGGGCTATTTAGACAGTGTCCTGCAGTAAACAGGGGCTATTTAGACAGTGTCCTGCAGTAAACAGGGGCTATTTAGACAGTGTCCTGCTGTAAACAGGGGCTATTTAGACAGTGTCCTGCAGTAAACAGGGGCTATTTAGACAGTGTCCTGCAGTAAACAGGGGCTGTTTAGACAGTGTCCTGCAATAAACCAGGGCTATTTAGACAGTGTCCTGCTGTAAACAGGGGCTATTTAGACAGTGTTCTGCAATAAACAGGGGCTATTTAGACAGTGTCCTACAGTAAACAGGGGCGATTTAGACAGTGTCCTGCAATATAAAGGGGCTATTTAAACAGTATACTGCAGTAAACAGGGGCTGTTTAGACAGTGTCCTGCAATAAACAGGGGCTATTTAGACAGTGTCCTGCTGTAAACAGGGGCTATTTAGACAGTGTCCTACAGTAAACAGGGGCTATTTAGACAGTGTCCTGCAATAAACAGGGGCTATTTAGACAGTGTCCTACAGTAAACAGGGGCTATTTAGACAGTGTCCTGCAATAAACAGGGGCTATTTAGACAGTGTCCTGCAGTGAACAGGGGCTATTTAGACAGTGTCCTGCTGTAAACAGGGGCTATTTAGACAGTGTCCTGCAGTAAACAGGGGCTATTTAGACAGTGTCCTACAGTAAACAGGGGCTATTTAGAAATTGTCCTGCAATAAACAGGGGCTATTTAGACAGTTTCCAACAATAAACAGGGGCTAGTTAGACAGTGTCCTGCTGTAAACAGGGGCTATTTAAACAGTGTCCTGCAGTCAACAGGGGCTGTTTAGACAGTGTCCTGCAGTAAACAGGGGCTATTTAGACAGTATCCTGCAGTAAACAGGGTCTATTTAGACAGTGTCCTGCAATAAACAGGGGCTATTTAGACAGTGTCCTGCAGTAAACAGGGGCTATTTAGACAGTGTCCTACAGTAAACAGGCGCTATTCAGAAAGTGTCCTGCAATAAACAGGGGCTATTTAGACAGTGCCCAACAATAAACAGGGGCTATTTAGACAGTGTCCTGCTGTAAACAGGGGCTATTTAGACAGTGTCCTGCAGTCAACAGGGGCTGTTTAGACAGTGTCCTGCAGTAAACAGGGGCTATTTAGACAGTATCCTGCAGTAAACAGGGGCTGTTTAGACAGTGTCCTTCAGTAAACAGGGGCTATTTAGACAGTGTCCTGCTGGAAACAGGGGCTATTTAGACAGTGTCCTGCAATAAACAGGGGCTATTTAGACAGTGTCCTGCAGTAAACGGGCTATTTAGACAGTGTCCTGCAATAAACAGGGGCTATTTAGACAGTGTCCTGCAATAAGCAGGGGCTATTTAGACAGTGTCCTACAGTAAACAGGGGCTATTTAGAAAGTGTCCTGCAATAAACAGGGGCTATTTAGACAGTGCCCAACAATAAACAGGGGCTATTTAGACAGTGTCCTGCTGTAAACAGGGGCTAATTAGACAGTGTCCTGCTGTAAACAGGGGCTATTTAGACAGTGTCCTGCAGTAAACAGGGGCTATTTAGACAGTGTCCTGCTGTAAACAGGGGCGATTTTGACAGTATCCTGCAGTAAACAGGGGCTATTTAGACAGTGTCCTGCTGTAAACAGGGGCTATTTAGACAGTGTCCTGCTGTAAACAGGGGCTATTTAGACAGTGTCCTGCAGTAAACAGGGGCTGTTTAGACAGTGTCCTGCAGTAAACAGGGGCTATTTAGACAGTGTCCTGCTGTAAACAGGGGCTGTTTAGACAGTGTCCTGCAGTAAACAGGGGCTGTTTAGACAGTGTCCTGCAATAAACAGGAGCTATTTAGACAGTGTCCTGCTGTAAACAGGGGCTATTTAGACAGTGTCCAGCAATAAACAGGGGCTACTTAGACAGTGTCCTACAGTAAACAGAGGCTATTTAGACAGTGTCCTGCAATAAACAGGGGCTATTTAAACAGTATCCTGCAGTAAACAGGGGCTATTTAGACAGTGTCCTACAGTAAACCGGGGCTATTTAGACAGTGTCCTGCAATAAACAGGGGCTATTTAGACAGTGTCCTGCAATAAACAGGGGCTATTTAAACAGTATCCTGCAGTAAAAAGGGGCTATTTAGACAGTGTCCTACAGTCAACAGGGGCTATTTAGACAGTGTCCTGCAATAAACAGCGGCTATTTAGACAGTGTCCTGCAATAAACAGGGGCTATTTAGACAATGTCCTACAGTAAACTGGGGCTATTTAGACAGTGTCCTAAAGTAAACAGGGGCTATTTAGACAGTGTCCTGGAATAAACAGGGGCTACTTAGACAATGTCCTACAGTAAACAGGGGCTATTTAGACAGTGTCCTACAGTAAACAGGGGCTATTTAGACAGTGTCCTGCAGTAAACAGGGGCTGTTTAGACAGTGTCCTGCAGTAAACAGGGGCTATTTAGACAGTGTCCTGCAGTAAACAGGGGCTATTTAGACAGTGTCCTGCTGTAAACAGGGGCTATTTAGACAGTGTCCTGCAGTAAACAGGGGCTATTTAGAAAGTGTCCTGCTGTAAACAGGGGCTGTTTAGACAGTGTCCTGCAGTAAACAGGGGCTGTTTCGAAAGTGTCCTGCAATAAACAGGAGCTATTTAGACAGTGTCCTGCTGTAAACAGGGGCTATTTAGACAGTGTCCTACAGTAAACAGGGGCTATTTAGCCAGTGTCCAGCAATAAACAGGGGCTATTTAGACAGTGTCCTACAGTAAACAGGGGCTATTTAGACAGTGTCCTGCAATAAACAGGGGCTATTTAAACAGTATCCTGCAGTAAACAGGGGCTATTTAGACAGTGTCCTACAGTAAACCGGGGCTATTTAGACAGTGTCCTGCAATAAACAGGGGCTATTTAGACAGTCCTGCAATAAACAGGGGCTATTTAAACAGTATCCTGCAGTAAAAAGGGGCTATTTAGACAGTGTCCTACAGTCAACAGGGGCTATTTAGACAGTGTCCTGCAATAAACAGCGGCTATTTAGACAGTGTCCTGCAATACACAGGGGCTATTTAGACAGTATCCTGCAGTAAACTGGGGCTATTTAGACAGTGTCCTACAGTAAACAGGGGCTATTTAGACAGTGTCCTGGAATAAACAGGGGCTACTTAGACAGTGTCCTACAGTAAACAGGGGCTATTTAGACAGTGTCCTACAGTCAACAGGGGCTATTTAGACAGTGTCCTGCAATAAACAGGGGCTATTTAGACAGTATCCTGCAGTAAACTGGGGCTATTTAGACAGTGTCCTACAGTAAACAGGGGCTATTTAGACAGTGTCCTGCAATAAACAGGGGCTATTTAGACAGTGTCCTGCAATAAACAGGGGCTATTTAGACAGTATCCTACAGTAAACAGGGGCTATTTAGAAAGTGTCCTGCAATAAACAGGGGCTATTTAGACTGTGCCCAACAATAAACAGGGGCTATTTAGACAGTGTCCTGCTGTAAACAGGGGCTATTTAGACAGTGTCCTGCAGTCAACAGGGGCTGTTTAGACAGTGTCCTGCAGTAAACAGGGGCTATTTAGACATTGTCCTGCAGTAAACAGGGGCTATTTAGACAGTGTCCTGCAGTAAACAGGGGCTATTTAGACAGTGTCCTGCTGTAAACAGGGGCTATTTAGACAGTGTCCTGCTGTAAACAGGGTCTATTTAGACAGTGTCCTGCTGTAAACAGGGGCTATTTTGACAGTATCCTGCAGTAAACAGGGGCTATTTAGACAGTGTCCTGCTGTAAACAGGGGCTATTTAGACAGTGTCCTGCTGTAAACAGGGGCTATTTAGACAGTGTCCTGCAGTAAACAGGGGCTATTTAGACAGTGTCCTGCTGTAAACAGGGGCTATTTTGACAGTATCCTGCAGTAAACAGGGGCTATTTAGACAGTGTCCTGCTGTAAACAGGGGCTATTTAGACAGTGTCCTGCTGTAAACAGGGGCTATTTTGACAGTATCCTGCAGTAAACAGGGGCTATTTAGACAGTGTCCTGCTGTAAACAGGGGCTATTTAGACAGTGTCCTGCTGTAAACAGGGGCTATTTAGACAGTGTCCTGCAGTAAACAGGGGCTGTATAGACAGTATCCTGCAGTAAACAGGGGCTATTTAGACAGTGTCCTGCTGTAAACAGGGGCTATTTAGACAGTGTCCTGCTGTAAACAGGGGCTATTTAGACAGTGTCCTGCAGTAAACAGGGGCTATTTAGACAGTGTCCTGCTGTAAACAGGGGCTATTTTGACAGTATCCTGCAGTAAACAGGGGCTATTTAGACAGTGTCCTGCTGTAAACAGGGGCTATTTAGACAGTGTCCTGCTGTAAACAGGGGCTATTTTGACAGTATCCTGCAGTAAACAGGGGCTATTTAGACAGTGTCCTGCTGTAAACAGGGGCTATTTAGACAGTGTCCTGCTGTAAACAGGGGCTATTTAGACAGTGTCCTGCAGTAAACAGGGGCTGTTTAGACAGTGTCCTGCAGTAAACAGGGGCTATTTAGACAGTGTCCTGCAGTAAACAGGGGCTATTTAGACAGTGTCCTGCAGTAAACAGGGGCTATTTAGACAGTGTCCTGCTGTAAACAGGGGCTATTTAGACAGTGCCCTGCAGTAAACAGGGGCTATTTAGACAGTGTCCTGCTGTAAACAGGGGCTGTTTAGACAGTGTCCTGCAGTAAATAGGGGCTGTTTAGACAGTGTCCTGCAATAAACAGGGGCTATTTAGACAGTGTCCTGCTGTAAACAGGGGCTATTTAGACAGTGTCCTGCAATAAACAGGGGCTATTTAAACAGTGTCCTGCTGTAAACAGGGGCTGTTTAGACATTGTCCTGCAGTAAATAGGGGCTGTTTAGACAGTGTCCTGCAATAAACAGGGGCTATTTAGACAGTGTCCTGCTGTAAACAGGGGCTATTTAGACAGTGTCCTACAGTAAACAGGGGCTATTTAGACAGTGTCCTGCAATAAACAGGGGCTATTTAGACAGTGTCCTACAGTAAACAGGGGCTATTTAGACAGTGTCCTGCAATAAACAGGGGCTATTTAAACAGTATCCTGCAGTAAACAGGGGCTATTTAGACAGTGTCCTACAGTAAACCGGGTCTATTTAGACAGTGTCCTGCAATAAACAGGGCCTATTTAGACAGTGTCCTGCAATAAACAGGGGCTATTTAAACAGTATCCTGCAGTAAAAAGGGGCTATTTAGACAGTGTCCTACAGTCAACAGGGGCTATTTAGACAGTGTCCTGCAATAAACAGGGGCTATTTAGACAGTGTCCTGCAATAAACAAGGGCTATTTAGACAGTATCCTGCAGTAAACTGGGGCTATTTAGACAGTGTCCTACAGTAAACAGGGGCTATTTAGACAGTGTCCTGGAATAAACAGGGGCTATTTAGACAGTGTCCGACAGAAAACTGGAGCTATTTGGACAGTCTCTGACAGTAAACAGGGGCTATTTAGACAATGTCCTACAGTAAACAGGGACTATTTAGACAGTGTCCTACAGTAAACAGGGGCTATTTAGACAGTGTCCTACAGTAAACAGGGACTATTTAGACAATGTCCTACAGTAAACAGGGACTATTTAGACAATGTCCTACAGTAAACAAGGAGTATTTAGACAGTGTCCTACAGTCAACAGGGGCTATTTAGACAGTGTCCTGCAATAAACAGGGGCTATTTAGACAGTGTCCTGCAATAAACAGGGGCTATTTAGACAGAATCCTGCAGTAAACTGGGGCTATTTAGACAGTGTCCTACAGTAAACAGGGGCTATTTAGACAGTGTCCTGGAATAAACAGGGGCTATTTAGACAGTGTCCTACAGTAAACAGGGGCTATTTAGACAGTGTCCTGCAATAAACAGGGGCTATTTAGACAGTGTCCTACAGTAAACAGGTACTATTTAGACAGTTCTTCAGTACAGGGGCTATTTAGACAGTGTCCGACAGAAAACTGGAGCTATTTAGACAGTGTCCTGCAGTGAACAGGGGCTATTTAGACAGTGTCCGACAGAAAACTGGAGCTATTTGGACAGTGTCTGACAGTAAACAGGGGCTATTTAGACAATGTCCTACAGTAAACAGGGACTATTTAGACAGTGTCCTACAGTAAACAGGGGCTATTTAGACAGTGTCCTACAGTAAACAGGGACTATTTAGACAATGTCCTACAGTAAACAGGGACTATTTAGACAATGTCCTACAGTAAACAGGGACTATTTAGACAATGTCCTACAGTAAACAAGGAGTATTTAGACTGTGTCCTACAGTAAACAGGGGCTATTTAGACAATGTCCTACAGTAAACAAGGGCTATTTGGACAGTCTCCGACAGGAAACAGGGGCTATTTAGACAATGTCCTACAGTAAATAGGGGCTATCTAGACAGTATCCTGCAATAAACAGGAGCTATTTAGACAGTGTCCTGCAGTAAACAGGGGCTATTTAGACAATGTCCTACAGTAAACAGGGGCTATTTAGATAGTGTCCTACAGTAAACAGGGGCCAGTTAGACAGTGTCCTGCAATAAACAGGGGCTATTTAGACAGTGTCCTACAGTAAACAGGGGCTATTTAGACAGTGTCCTGCAATAAACAGGGGCTATTTAGACAGTGTCCTGCAATAAACAGGGGCTATTTAGACAGTGTCCTACAGTAAATAGGGGCGATTTAGACAGTGTCCTGCAATAAACAGGGGCTATTTAGACAGTGTCCTACAGAAAACAGGTGCTATTTTGACAGCCCTACAGCAAACAGGGGCTGTTTAGACAGTGTCCTGCAGTAAAGAGGGGCTATTTAGAAAGTGTCCTGCTGTAAACAGGGGCTATTTAGACAGTGTCCTGCAATAAACAGGGGCTATTTAGACAGTGTCCTGCAATAAACAGGGGCTATTTAGACAGTGTCCTACAGTAAACAGGGGCTATTTAGACAGTGTCCTGCTGTAAACAGGAGCTATTTAGACAGTGTCCTACAGTAAACAGGGGCTATTTAGACAGTGTCCTGCAATAAACAGGGGCTATTTGGACAGTGTCCTACGGTAAACAGGGGCTATTTAGACAGTGTCCTACAGTAAACAGGGGCTATTTAGACAGTTTCCTGCAATAAACAGGGGCTATTTAGACAGTGTCCTACAGTAAACAGGGGCTATTTAGACAGTGTCCTACACTAAACAGGGGATATTGAGACAGTATCCTGCAATAAACAGGAGCTATTTAGACAGTGTCCTACAGTAAACAGGGCTATTTAGACAATGTCCTACAGTAAACAGGGGCTATTTAGACAGTGTCCTGCAATATACAGGGGCTATTTAAACAGTATCCTGCAAGAAACAGGGGCTATTTAGACAGTGTCCGACAGTAAACAGGGGCTATTTAGACAGTGTCCTGCAATAAACAGGGGCTATTTAGACAGTGTCCTGCAATAAACAGGGGCTATTTAAACAGTATCCTGCAGGAAACAGGGCTATTTAGACAGTGTCCTGCAATAAATGGGCTATTTAGACAGTGTCCTACAGTAAACAGGGGCTATTTAGACAGTGTCCTGCTGTAAACAGGGGCTATTTAGACAGTGTCCTGCAATAAACAGGGGCTATTTAAACAGTATCCTGCAGTAAACAGGGTCTATTTAGACAGTGTCCTACAGTAAACAGGGGCTATTTAGACAGTGTCCTACAGTAAACAGGGGCTATTTAGACAGTGTCCTGCAATAAACAGGGGCTATTTAAACAGTATCCTGCAGTAAACAGGGGCTATTTAGACAGTGTCCTACAGTAAACAGGGGCTATTAAGACAGTTTCCGACAGTAAACAGGGGATATTTAGACAGTGTCCTACAGTTCACAGGGGCTATTTAGACAGTCTTAAAGTAAACAGGTACCACTTAGACAGTCCTGTAGTACAGGGGCTATTTAGACAGTGCCCTACAGTAAACAGGTACTATTTAGGCAGTCCTGCAGTACAAGGGCTATTTAGACAGTGTCCAACAGTAAACAGGAGCTATTTAGACAGTGTCCTACAGTAAACAGGGGCTATTTAGACAGTGTCCTCCAGTAAACAGGGGCTATTTAGACAGTGTCCTGCAGTAAACAGGAGCTATTTAGACAGTGTCCTACAGTAAACAGGGGATATTTAGACTGTGTCCTACAGTAAACAGGGGCTATTTAGACAGTGCCCTACAGAAAACTGGAGCTATTTAGACAGTGTCCTACAGTAAACAGGGGATATTTAGACAGTGTCCTACAGTAAACAGGAGTTATTTAGACAGTGTCCTACAGTAAACAGGGGCTATTTAGACAGTGTCCTGCAGTAAACAGGAGCTATTTAGACAGTGTCCTACAGTAAACAGGGGATATTTAGACAGTGTCCTACAGTAAACAGGAGCTATTTAGACAGTGTCCTACAGTAAACAGGGGATATTTAGACAGTGTCCTACAGTAAACAGGGGCTATTTAGACAGTGTCCTACAGTAAACAGGAGTTATTTAGACAGTGTCCTACAGTAAACAGGGGCTATTTAGACAGTGTCCTGCAGTAAACAGGAGCTATTTAGACAGTGTCCTACAGTAAACAGGGGATATTTAGACAGTGTCCTACAGTAAACAGGGGATATTTACACAGTGTCCTGCGGTAAACAGGAGCTATTTAGACAGTGTCCTACAGTAAACAGGGGATATTTAGACAGTGTCCTACAGTAAACAGGAGCTATTTAGACAGTGTCCTACAGTAAACAGGGGATATTTAGACAGTGTCCTACAGTAAACAGGAGCTATTTAGACAGTGTCCTACAGTAAACAGGAGCTATTTAGACAGTGTCCTACAGTAAACAGGGGATATTTAGACAGTGTCCTACAGTAAACAGGAGCTATTTAGACAGTGTCCTACAGTAAACAGGGGCTATTTAGACAGTGTCCGACAGTAAACAGGAACAGATGAAGCACTTGAGGAATATAAAGACAGTCGGAAGGAACTTGAGCAAGGAGTCAGAAGAAATTGCTGGGGCCTTGACAGAAATCCTTGCATCCTCATTGGCTACAGGTGAGGTCCCAAAGGACTGGAGAACAGCCAATGTTGTTCCTTTGTTTAAGAAGGGTGCTAAGGATAATCCAGGAAATTATAGTCCGGTGAGTTTACGTCAGTGGGAGGGATACTATTAGAGAGGATTCTTCGGGACAGGATTTACTCCCATTTGGAAACAAACAAACTTATTAGCGAGAGACAGCATGGTTTTGTGAAGGGGAGGTCGTGTCTCACTAATTTGATTGAGTTTTTTGAGAAAGTGACGAAGGTGATTGATGAGGGAAGGGCGGTGGATGTTGTCTATATGGACTTTGTTAAAGCCTTTGGTAAGGTCCCGCATGGCAGACTGGTACAAAAGGTGAAGTCACACAGGATCAGAGGTGAGCTGGCAAGATGGATATGGAACTGGCTCAGTCACAGAAGACAGAGGGTAACAGTGGATGGGTGTTTTTCTGAATGGAGGGATGTGACTAGTGGTGTTCCACAGGGATCAGTGCTGGGACCTTTGCTGTTTGTAGTATATTTAAATGATTTGGAGGAAAATATAGCTGGTTTGATTATTAAGTTTGCGGACGACACAAAGGTTGGTGGAGTTGCGGATAATGATGAGGATTGTCAGAGGATACAGCAGGATATAGATCGGTTGGAGACTTGGGCGGAGAAATGGCAGATGGAGTTTAATCCGGACAAATGTGAGGTAATGCATTTTGGAAGGTCTAATGCAGGTGGGAGGTATACAGTAAATGGCAGAACCCTTAGGAGTATTGACAGGCAGAGAGATCTGGGCGTACAGGTCCACAGGTCACTTAAAGTGGCAACGCAGGTGGATAAGGTAGTCAAGAAGGCATACGGCATGCTTGCCTTCATCGGTCGGGGCATAAAGTATAAAAATTGGCAAGTCATGTTGCAGATGTACAGAACCTTCGTTAGGCCACACTTAGAATATTGCATGCAATTCTGGTCACCACACTACCAGAAGTGGCTTTGCAGAGGATACAGAGGTGGTTTACCAGGATGTTGCCTGGTCTGGAGGGCATTAGCTATGAAGAGAGGTTGGAAAACCTGGATTGTTTTCACTGGAACGATGGAGGTGGAGGGGCGACATGATAGAGGTTTCCAAAGTTATGAGCGGCATGGACAGAGTGGATAGTCAGAAGCTTTTTCCCAGGTTGGAAGAGTCAGTTACTAGGGGACATAGGTTTAAGGTGCGAGGGGCAAAGTTTAGAGGGGATGTGCGAGGCAAGTGTTTTTACACAGAGGATGGTGAGTGCCTGGAACTTTATGCCAGGGGAGGTGGTGGAAGCAGATACGATAGCGACGTTTAAGGGACATCTTGACAATTATATGAATAGGAAGGGAATAGAGGGATCTGGGCCCCGGAAGTGCAGAAGGTGTTAGTTTAGTCAGGCATCAAGATCGGCGCAGGCTTGGAGGGCCGAATGGCCTGTTGCTGTGCTGTACTGTTCTTTGTTCTCACGGAATTATACCTTAAAGACAATGCCCCAGACACATGCCAAACTGCGTAAGCAGCATGCAATAGACAGAGCTAAGCGATCCCATAACCAACGGATCAGATCTAAGCTCTGCAGTCCTGCCAAATCCAGCCGTCAATGGTGATGGACAATGAAACAACTAACTGGAGGAGGTGGCTCCACAAATATCCCAATCCTCAATGATGGGGGAGTCCAGCACATCAGTGTGAAAGATAAGGCTGAAGCCATTTAAACAATCTTCAGTCAGAAGTGCTGAGTGGATGATCCTCTCGGCCTCCTCCTGAAGTCCCCAGCATCACAGATGCCAGTTTTCAGCCAATTTGATTCACTCTACATGATATCAAGAAACGACTGAGGGAACTGGATATTGCAAAGGCGATGGGCCCTGACAATATTCTGGCTATAGTACTAAAGACCTGAACTCCCGAACTTGCCGCATCCCTAGCCAAGCTGTTCCTGTACAGCTACAGTACTGGCATCTATTCAGCAATGTGGAAAATTGGACAGCTATGTCCTGTACACAAAAAGCAGGACAACTCCAACCCGGCCAATTACTGCTCCATCAGTCTACTCTCAATCATCAGGAAAGTGATGGAAGGTGTCATTGACAGTGCTATCAAGCGGCACTTGCTTAGCAATAACCTGCTCAGTTTGGGTTCCGCCTGGGACACTCAGCTCCTGACCTCATTACAGCCTTGGTTCAAACATGGACAAAAGAGCTGAAGTCAAGTGGTGAGGTGAGAGTGACTGCCCTTGACATCAAGTCAGTATTTTACCGAGTATGGCATCAAGGAGCTCTAGAAAAACTGGAGTCAATGGGAATCAGGGGGAAAACTCTCCGCTGGTTGGAGTCATACCTAGCACAAAGGAAGATGCTTGTGGTTGTTGGAGGTCAATCATCTGAGCTCCAGGACATCACTGCAGGAGTTCCTCAGGGTAGTGTCCTAGGCCCAACCATCTTCAGCTGCTTCATCAATGACCTTCCTTCAATCATAAGGTCAGAAGTGGGGATGCTCGCTGATGATTGCACAAGGTTCAGCACATTCGCCATTCCTCAGATACTGAAGCAGTCAGTGTAGAAATGTAGCAAGACTTGGATAATATCCAGGCTTGGGCTGATAAGTGGCAAGTAACATTCGCACCACAAAAGTGCCAGGCAATGACCATCTCCAAGAACAGAGAATCAAACCATCTCCCCTTGACATTCAATAGCATTACCATCGCTAAATCCCCCACTGTCAACATCCTAGGGTGTTACCATTGACCAGAAACTGAACTGGATTAACCATATAAATACCGTGGCTACAAGGGTATGGGGCGAAACTGGGAGCAGGTTACTGAGTTGGATGATCAACCATGATCATAATGAATGACAGAGTTGACACGAATGGCCGAATAGCCTACTCCTGCTCTTATTTTCTATGTTTCTATGATGTATTTGGGGATTGGGAAAGATTGGGAAATGATAAATCCCCAGGGCCTGATAATCTACATCCCAGAGTACTTAAGGAAGTGGACCTAGAAATAGAATATTGAAAAATGACCAGCAATGCATCAACTATCGACTCTGGAACAGTTCCGACAGATTGGTGGGCAATGTAACCCCACTATTTAAAAAGGTCGAGAGAAACCAGGGAATTAGAGACCGGTTAGCCAGACATCAGTAGTGGGGAAAATGCTAGAGTCCATTATAAAAGATGGAATCGAAGAGCACTTAGAAAACAGTGACAGGATCGACAAAGTCAACATGGATTTACAAAATCCATTTTACGATTTGATTGACAAATCTACTGGAATTTCTTTGAGGATGTAACTAGTAGAATAGATAAGGGAGAACCAGTGGATGTGGTGGATTTGGACTTTCAGAAGGCTTTCGATAAGGTCCCACATAAGAGATTAGCGTGCAAAATTAAAGCACATGGGATTGGGGATAAGGTACTGACATGGATAGAGAACTAGTTGGGAGAAAGGAAACAAAGAGTAGGAATAAACGAGTCTTTTTCCGAGTGGCAGGCAGTGAGTAGAGGGGTACCACAGGGATCAGTGCTAGGACCCCACAAAGCTTGGTGGGAATGTGAGCTGTGAGGAGGATGCAGAGAAGCTCCAGTGTGATTTGGACAGGTTGAGTGAATGAAGACAAATACATGGCAGATGCAGTATAATGTGGATAAATATGTGTTATTCATTTTGGTGGCAAAAACAGGAAGGCAGATTATCATAACAGTGAGAGATTGGTAAAGGGGGAGGTGCAGCGAGACCTGGGTGTCCTTGTGCACCCGTCGCTGAAAGTAAGCATGCAGGTGTAGCAGGCAGTTAAGAAAACAAATGGTATGTTGGCCATCATAGCGAGAGGATTCGAGTACAGGAGCAAGGATGTCTTGCTGCAATTATACAAGGCCTTGGTGAGACCACATCTTGAGTATTGTGTGCAGTTTTGGTCTCCGTATCTGACGAAGGATGTTCTTGCTATGGAGGGAGTGCAGCGAAGGTTCACCAGACTGATTCCTGGGATGGCGGGACTGACGTATGAAGAGAGATTGGGTCGATTAGACTTGTATTCGCAAGAGTTCAGAAGAATGAGAGGGGATCTCATAGAAACCTACAAAATTCTAACAGGACTGGACAAACTAGATGCAGGAAGGATGTTCCCGATTGCCGAGGTGTCCATGACCAGGGGTCACAATGCAACGATAAGGGTTAAGCCACTGAGGACTGAGATGAGGAGAGATTTCTTCACCCAAAGAGTGGTGAACCTGTGGAATTCTTTACCACAGAAAGCAGTTGAGGCCAAATCATTAAATATATTCAAGAAAGAGTTAGATAAAGTTCTGAGGTCGAATGGGATCAAGGGATATGGGGAGAAAAGGGGAACAGGTTACAGAGTTTGGATGATCAGCCATGATCGTATTGAATGGCGGAGCAGGCTCAAAAGGCAGAATGGCCGACTCCGGCTGCTATTATTCCATGTTTCTATGTAACACCAGTCAGTGTATCGAAACCTCCCTAGGAGAGGGACGGCGCGAAACAGGCCAGGTTATAGATATCTCCCTGAACGAGAGGGACTCAGAGACACCAGTCAGTGCACAGATATCTCTTTGAGATTGAGAGACACCAATCAGTGTACAGATATCTCCCTGGGAGAGAGAGACTGAGAGACACCAGACACGGTAGCGATTTCTTCCTGAGAGTGAGAGACTGAGACACACTCGTCAGTGTACAGATATCTCCGAGAGTGAGGATTTGACAGACATCAGTCACTGTACCTGACATCTCCCTGAGACAGACGGGACTCAGAATGGCCTGTAGTATACAGATATCACCCTGAGTGAGAGGGAACTGAGAGACACCAGTCAGTGTACAGATATCTCCCTGAGAGTGAGACTGAGAGATACCAGACATTGTCGCGATTGCCCCCTGACAGTGAGAGACTGAGAGACACCATTCAGTGTACAGATATCTCCCTGAGAGAGAGAGGGACTGAGAGATAACAGTCAGTGTACAGATATCTCCCTGAGAGAGAGGGATTGAGAGATAACAGTCAGTGTCCTGATATCTCCCTGAGACAGTGAGACTGAGAGATACCAGACACTGTAGCGATTGCTCCCTGAGAGCGAGAGAGTGAGAGACAGCCGTCAGTATATAGATATCACCCTGAGTGAGAGGGAACTAAGAGACACCAGGCAGCGTACAGATATCTCTTGAGAGAGGGACAGACAGACACCTGTCACTGAACCTGACATCTACCTGAGACAGAGGGGATTATGAAAGGCCTGTGCTGTCCAGATATCTCCCTGCGAGAAGGGGACTGAGAGACACCATTCAGTGTACAGATATCTCCCAGAAATAAGGGGACTGAGAGACATCAGTCAGTGTACAGACATCTCCCTGAGAGAGGTGGACTGAGAGACACCAGTCAGTGTACAGATATCTCCCAGAAATAAGGGGACTGAGAGACATCAGTCAGTGTACAGACATCTCCCTGAGAGAGGTGGACTGAGAGACACCAGTCAGTGTACAGATATCTCCCTGAGAGTGAGACTGAGAGATACCAGACATTGTCGCGATTGCCCCCTGACAGTGAGAGACTGAGAGACATCAGTCAGTGTACAGACATCTCCCTGAGAGAGGTGGGACAGAGAGACACTATTCAGTGTACAGATATCTCCCTGAGAATGAGACTGAGAGATACCAGACACTGTCTCCCTGAGACAGAGGGACAGACAGACAACTGTCACTAAACCTGATATCTCCTTGAGACAGAAGGGACACAGAAAGGCCTCTAGTATACAGATATCTCCCTGGGAGAGATTGACTGAGAGACACCAGTCAGTGTACAGATATCTCTTGAGAGAGGGACAGACAGACACCTGTCACTGAAACTGACATCTACCTGAGACAGAGGGGATTATGAAAGGCCTGTGCTGTACAGATATCTCCCTGCGAGAAGGGGACTGAGAGACACCATTCAGTGTACAGATATCTCCCAGAAATAAGGGGACTGAGAGACATCAGTCAGTGTACAGACATCTCCCTGAGAGAGGTGGGACAGAGAGACACTATTCAGTGTACAGATATCTCCCTGAGAATGAGACTGAGAGATACCAGACACTGTCTCCCTGAGACAGAGGGACAGACAGACAACTGTCACTAAACCTGATATCTCCTTGAGACAGAAGGGACACAGAAAGGCCTCTAGTATGCAGATATCTCCCTCGGAGAGATTGACTGAGAGACACCACTCAGTGTGCAGATATTTTCCTGAGAATGAGACTGACAGTCATCAGACACCGTAGTGATTTCTTCCAGAGACAAAGGGAACGACAGACACCTGTTACTGAACCTGATACCTCCCTGAGACAGACGGGGCTCAGATAGGCCTGTGGTATACAGATATCTCCCTGAGAGAGAGGGAATGAGAGACACCATTCAGTGTACAGATATCACCCTGAGCGAGATGGATGGAGAGACACGAGTCAGTGTAGAGATATCCCCCTGAAAGAAAGGGACTGAGAAACAGCAGTCAGTGTACAGATATCCCCCTGAAAGAAGAGGAGTGACAGACACCAGTCAGTGTACAGATAGCTCCCTGAGAGTGAGGGAACAGAGAGATACCAGTCAGTGTACAGATATCTCCCTGCGAGTGAGACTGAGAGATACCAGACACTGTACCGATATCTGCCTGAGAGTGAGAGACACCTGTCAGCGATATCTCCATGAGAGAGGGGGAACTGAGAGACACCAGTCACTGTACAGATATCTCCCGGTGAGTGAGACTGAGAGATACCAGACACTGTACCGATATCTGCCTGAGAGTGAGAGACACCTGTCAGCGATATCTCCATGAGAGAGTTGGAACTGAGAGACACCAGTCAGAGATATCTCCATGAGAGAGAAGGACAGAGAGACACCAGTCACTGTAAAGATATCACCCTGAGAGAGAGGGAACTGAGAGACACCAGTCAGTGTACAGATATCTCCCTGAAAGAAGGGGAGTGAGAGACACCAGTCTGTGTACAGATACCAGGCTGAGAAACAGGGACTGAGACACCAAACAGTGCAGAGATATCTCCATGAGAGAGAGGGACAGAGAGACACCAGTCAGTGTACAGATATCTCCCTGCGAGTGAGACTGAGAGATACCAGACACTGTACCGATATCTGCCTGAGAGTGAGAGACACCTGTCAGCGATATCTCCATGAGAGAGGGGGAATTGAGAGACACCAGTCAGTGTACTGATATCTCCCTAAGAGTGAGAGACTGAGAGACACCAGTCACTGTACAGATATCACCCTGAGCGAGATGGATGGAGAGACTCCAGTCAGTGTAGAGATATCCCCCTGAAAGAAAGGGACTGAGAAACAGCTGTCAGTGTACAGATATCCCCCTGACAGAAGAGGAGTGACAGACACCAGTCAGTGTACAGATATCCCCCTGAAAGAAGGGGAGTGAGAGACACCAGTCTGTGTACAGATACCTGGCTGAGAAACAGGGACTGAGACACCAAACAGTGCAGAGATATTACCATGAGAGAGAGGGACAGAGAGACACCAGTCAATGTACAGATATCTCCCTGCGAGTGAGACTGAGAGATACCAGACACTGTACCGATATCTGCCTGAGAGCGAGAGACACCAGACAGTGTACAGATATCACCCTGAGAGTGAGACTGAGAGACACTCATCAGTGTACAGATAGTGTCTCCCCTGACAAAGAGGAATTGGGAGACACCAGTCTGTGAACAGATATCTCCCTGAGAGTGAGAGACACCAGTCACTATACAGACATCGCCCTGAGAGTGAGAGACTGAGAGACACCAGTCAGTGAACAGATATCACCCTGAGAGAAGGGGACAGAGAGACACATCACTGAACCTGATATCTCCCTGAGACAGAGGGGACTCAGAAAGCGCTGTCGTGTACAGATATCTCCCAGCGAGAGAGGGACTGAGAGACACCAGTCAGTGTACAGATACCCCGCCCCCCTTAAAAAGAGGAACTGGGGGACACCAGCCAGTGTACATAACTGAGAAACAGGGAATGAGAAACCAAACGGTGTAAATATATTTCCAAAAGGTGAGAGTGACTGAGAGACACCAGACACTGTAACGATATCTGCCTGAGAGTGAGAGACATCAGTCTGTGTACAGATATCTCCCTGAGAGGGAGGGACTGAGAAATGCCAGTCACTGAACCTGATATCTCCCTGAGACAGAGGCGTCTCAGAAACGTCTGTCTCATACTGTTATCTCCCTGAGAGTGAGAGAATAAGATACACCAGTCAATGTACAGATATCTCCCTGAGAGTGAGAGATTGAGAGACACCAGTCAGTGACAAGATATCTCCCAGAGAACAGGGAACTGAGAGACACCAGTCAGTGTACAGATATGTCCGTGAGAGAGAGGGACTGAGAGACACCAGGAAGTGTACAGATATCTCCCTGACACTGAGACTGAGACACCGAACTCTTTAACTATATCTCCCTGAGAGACACGTCACTGAACCTGATGTCTCCCTGAGACAGAGGGAATTCAGAAAGCCCCGTAGTATACAGATATCTCCAAGAGAGAGGGACTGACTAACACTCCTTACAGAACCTGATATCACCCTGAGAGTGAGAGAGTGAGAGACACCAGCCAATGTACAGATATCTCCCTGAGAACAGGGGACTGAGAGACACCAGTCAGTGTACAGTTATCTTGGTGACTGAGAGGGACTGAGGGACTCCAGTCAGTGTACAGATATCTCCCTGAGGCAGAGAGATTGAGACACACCAGTCAGTGTACAGATATCTCCCTGAAACTGAGAGACACCTGTCACTGCACAGATAACCCCCTGAAAGTGAGAGACTGAGAGACACGTCACTGAACCTGATATCTCCCTGATACAAAGGAGACTCAGAAAGCCCCGTAGTATCCAGATATCACCCTGACTGAGAGACACCAGGCAATGTACAGATACCACCCTGAGAGTGAGACTGAGAGACACCAGTCCGTGTACAGATACCAGGCTGAGAAACAGGGACTGAGACACCAAACAGTGCAGAGATATCTCCATGAGAGAGAGGGACAGAGAGACACCAGTCAGTGTACAGATATCTCCCTGCGAGTGAGACTGAGAGATACCAGACACTGTACCGATATCTGCCTGAGAGTGAGAGACACCTGTCAGCGATATCTCCATGAGAGAGGGGGAATTGAGAGACACCAGTCAGTGTACTGATAACTCCCTAAGAGTGAGAGACTGAGAGACACCAGTCACTGTACAGATATCACCCTGAGCGAGATGGATGGAGAGACTCCAGTCAGTGTAGAGATATCCCCCTGAAAGAAAGGGACTGAGAAACAGCTGTCAGTGTACAGATATCCCCCTGAAAGAAGAGGAGTGACAGACACCAGTCAGTGTACAGATATCCCCCTGAAAGAAGGGGAGTGAGAGACACCAGTCTGTGTACAGATACCTGGCTGAGAAACAGGGACTGAGACACCAAACAGTGCAGAGATATCTCCATGAGAGAGAGGGACAGAGAGACACCAGTCAATGTACAGATATCTCCCTGCGAGTGAGACTGAGAGATACCAGACACTGTACCGATATTTGCCTGAGAGTGAGAGACACCAGACAGTGTACAGATATCACCCTGAGAGTGAGACTGAGAGACACTCATCAGTGTACAGATAGTGTCTCCCCTGACAAAGAGGAATTGGGAGACACCAGTCTGTGAACAGATATCTCCCTGAGAGTGAGAGACACCAGTCACTATACAGACATCGCCCTGAGAGTGAGAGACTGAGAGACACCAGTCAGTGAACAGATATCACCCTGAGAGAAGGGGACAGAGAGACACGTCACTGAACCTGATATCTCCCTGAGACAGAGGGGACTCAGAAAGCCCTGTCGTGTACAGATATCTCCCAGCGAGAGAGAGACTGAGAGACACCAGTCAGTGTACAGATACCCCGCCCCCCTGAAAAAGAGGAACTGGGAGACACCAGTCAGTGTACATAACTGAGAAACAGGGAATGAGAAACCAAACGGTGTAAATATATTTCCAAAAGGTGAGAGTGACTGAGAGACACCAGACACTGTAACGATATCTGCCTGAGAGTGAGAGACATCAGTCTGTGTACAGATATCTCCCTGAGAGGGAGGGACTGAGAAATGCCAGTCACTGAACCTGATATCTCCCTGAGACAGAGGCGACTCAGAAACGTCTGTCTCATACTGTTATCTCCCTGAGAGTGAGAGAATGAGACACACCAGTCAATGTACAGATATCTCCCTGAGAGTGAGAGATTGAGAGACACCAGTCGGTGACAAGATATCTCCCAGAGAACAGGGAACTGAGAGACACCAGTCAGTGTACAGATATGTCCGTGAGAGAGAGGGACTGAGAGACACCAGGAAGTGTACAGATATCTCCCTGACACTGAGACTGAGACACCAAACTCTTTAACTATATCAAAAACAAGAAATGCTGGATTCACTCAGCAGGTCTGGCAGCATCTGTGGAAAGAGAAGCAGAGTTAACGTTTCGGGTCAGTGACCCTTCTTCGGAAACACGTCACTGAACCTGATGTCTCCCTGAGACAGAGGGAATTCAGAAAGCCCCATAGTATACAGATATCTCCAAGAGAGAGGGACTGACTAACACTCCTTACAGAACCTGATATCACCCTGAGAGTGAGAGACACCAGCCAATGTACAGATATCTCCCTGAGAACAGGGGACTGAGAGACACCAGTCAGTGTACAGTTATCTTGGTGACTGAGAGGGACTGACGGACTCCAGTCAGTGTACAGATATCTCCCTGAGGCAGAGAGATTGAGACACACCAGTCAGTGTACAGATAACTCCCTGAAACTGAGAGACACCTGTCACTGCACAGATAACCCCCTGAAAGTGAGAGACTGAGAGACACGTCACTGAACCTGATATCTCCCTGATACAAAGGAGACACAGAAAGCCCCGTAGTATCCAGATATCACCCTGACTGAGAGACACCAGTCAGTGTACAGATACCACCCTGAGAGTGAGACTGAGAGACACCAGTCCGTGTACAGATACCAGGCTGAGAAACAGGGACTGAGACACCAAACAGTGCAGAGATATCTCCATGAGAGAGAGGGACAGAGAGACACCAGTCAGTGTACAGATATCTCCCTGCGAGTGAGACTGAGAGATACCAGACACTGTACCGATATCTGCCTGAGAGCGAGAGACACCAGACAGTGTACAGATATCACCCTGAGAGTGAGACTGAGAGACACTCATCAGTGTACAGATAGTGTCTCCCCTGACAAAGAGGAATTGGGAGAGACCAGTCTGTGAACAGATATCTCCCTGAGAGTGAGAGACTGAGAGACACCAGTCAGTGAACAGGGCACCATAGCGTCTTTTAAGATGTATCTAGACAGATACATGAATGGGCAGGAAGTAAAGAGATACAGACCCTTAGAAAATAGGCGACAGGTTTAGATAGAGGATTTGGATCGGCGCAGGCTTGGAGGGCCGAAGAGCCTGTTCCTGTGCTATAATTTTCTTTGTTCTTTGTTCTTTGAACCTGATATCTCTCTGAGAGAAAGGGGACTCAGTAAGACCCATAGTGGATGGATATCACCCTGAGAGAGAGGGACTGGGTGACACCAGTCAGTGTACAGATATCTCCCTGAGAGTGAGACTGAGAGAGACAAGTTAGTGTACAGATTTCCCCCCTGATAAATAGGAAATGGGATACACCAGTCAGTGTACAGATATCTCCCTGAGAACAGGGGTCTGAGAGACACCAGTCAGTGTAGAGATATCCCCCTGAAAGAAAGGGAGTGAGAGACACCAGTCTGTGTACAGATACCAGGCTGAGAAACAGGGACTGAGACACCAAACAGTGCAGAGATATCTCCATGAGAGAGAGGGACAGAGAGACACCAGTCAATGTACAGATATCTCCCTGAGAGTGAGAGTGATAGACACCAGTCACTGTAAAGATATCACCCTGAGAGAGAGGGAACTGAGAGACACCATTCAGTGTACAGATATCTTCCTGCGAGTGAGACTGAGAGATACCAGACACTGTACCGATAGCTGCCTGAGAGCGAGAGGCACCTGTCAGTGGACAGATATCTCCCTGAAATAAGGGGACTGAGAGACACCAGACACTATACCGTTTTCTCAGAGTGAGAGACATCAGTCTCTGTACAGTTATCTCCCTGAGAGAGAGGGATAATAGACACCAGTCAGTGTCCAGATATCTGCCTGAGAGTGAGAGACACCAGACAGTGTACAGATATCACCCTGAGAGTGAGACTGAGAGACACTCATCAGTGTACAGATAGAATCTCCCCTGACAAAGAGGAATTGGGAGACACCAGTCTGTGAACAGATATCTCCCTGAGAGTGAGAGACACCAGTCACTATACAGACATCGCCCTGAGAGTGAGAGACTGAGAGACACCAGTCAGTGAACAGATATCACCCTGAGAGAAGGGGACAGAGAGACACGTCACTGAACCTGATATCTCCCTGAGACAGAGGGGACTCAGAAAGCCCTGTCGTGTACAGATATCTCCCAGCGAGAGAGGGACTGAGAGACACCAGTCAGTGCACAGCTACCCCGCCCCCCTGAAAAAGAGGAACTGGGAGACACCAGTCAGTGTACATAACTGAGAAACAGGGAATGAGAAACCAAACGGTGTAAATATATTTCCAAAAGGTGAGAGTGACTGAGAGACACCAGACACTGTAACGATATCTGCCTGAGAGTGAGAGACATCAGTCTGTGTACAGATATCTCCCTGAGAGGGAGGGACTGAGAAATGCCAGTCACTGAACCTGATATCTCCCTGAGACAGAGGCGACTCAGAAACGTCTGTCTCATACTGTTATCTCCCTGAGAGTGAGAGAATGAGACACACCAGTCAATGTACAGATATCTCCCTGAGAGTGAGAGATTGAGAGACACCAGTCAGTGACAAGATATCTCCCAGAGAACAGGGAACTGAGAGACACCAGTCTTTTTTTTTTCTTTCTTTTGGGCCTCCTTATCTCGAGAGACAATGGATACGCGCCTGGAGGTAGTCAGTGGTTTGTGAAGTGGAGTGGCTATAAAGGCCAATTCTGGAGTGACAGGCTTTTCCACAGGTGCTGCAGAGAAATTTGTTTGTCGGGGCTGTTGCACAGTTGGCTCTCCCCTTGCGCCTCTGTCTTTTTTCCTGCCAACTACTAAGTCTCTTCGACTCGCCACATTTTAGCCCCGTCTTTATGGCTGCCCGCCAGCTCTGGCGAACGTTGGCAACTGACTCCCACGACTTGGACACCACCAGTCAGTGCACAGATATGTCCGTGAGAGAGAGGGACTGAGAGACACCAGGCAGTGTACAGATATCTCCCTGACACTGAGACTGAGACACCTATCTCTTTAAATATATCTCCCTGAGAGACACGTCACTGAACCTGATGTCTCCCTGAGACAGAGGGAATTCAGAAAGCCCCGTAGTATACAGATATCTCCAAGAGAGAGGGACTGACTAACACTCCTTACAGAACCTGATATCACCCTGAGAGTGAGAGAGTGAGAGACACCAGCCAATGTACAGATATCTCCCTGAGAACTGGGGACTGAGAGACACCAGTCAGTGTACAGTTATCTTGGTGACTGAGAGACACCTGTCACTGCACAGATAACCCCCTGAAATTGAGAGACTGAGAGACACGTCACTGAACCTGATATCTCCCTGATGCAAAGGAGACTCAGAAAGCCCCGTAGATTCCAGATATCACCCTGAGACTGACTGAGAGACACCAGTCAGTGTACAGATACCACCCTGAGAGTGAGACTGAGAGACACCAGTGAGTGTACAGATATCTCCCTGAGAGAGAAGGATGAGAGACACCAGTCTGTGTACAGATATCACAATGAGAGGGACTGAGAGACACCAGTCCGTGTACAGATATCTCCCTGAGAGAGAAGGATGAGAGACACCAGTCTGTGTACAGATATCTCCTTGAAATGGAGGGACTGACAGACACCAGTCAGTGTACAGACATGTCCCTGAGAACAGGGGACTGAGAGACACCAGTCACTGAAACAGATATCTCCTTGAGACAGAGGGGACTCAGAAAAGTCTGTAATATACAGGAATATCCCTGATAGTGAGAGACTGAGAGACACCTTCAGTGTACAGATATCACCCTGAGAGAGAGGGACTGAGAGACAGCAGTCAGTGTACAGATATCTCCCTGAGAGAGAAGGATGAGAGACACTAGTCTGTGTACAGATATCTCCCAGAGAGTGAGAGACTGAGAGACACCAGCCAGTGAACAGATATCTCCCTGAGGGTGAGAGACTGAGAGACAGCAGTCAGCGTACAGATATCTCTGTGGGAGAGAGGGAGCGTAAGACACCAGACAGTGTGCAGATATCTCCGTGAGAGTGAGGGACGGAAAGACACCAGTCAGTGTACAGGTATCTACCGGAGAGTGAGAGACACCAGTCAGTGTACAGGTATCTCCCCGAGAGAGAGGGCCTGAGAGACACCAGTCAGTGTACACACATCTCCCTGAGATTGAGACAGAGACACCCGACTCTGTAACGATATCTCCCTGAGAGTGATAGACTGAGAGACACCAGTCACTGTACAGACATCACCCTGGGAGTGAGAGACAGAGAGACACCAGTCAGTGTCCAGATATCTCCCTGAAGGAGAGGGACTGAGAGACACCAGTCAGTGTACAGAAAACTCCCTGAGCGAGAGGGACTGAGAGACACCAGTCAGTGTACAGATATCACCCGGAGAGTGAGACTGAGAGACACCAGTCGGTATACAGATTTCTCCCTGAGAACAGGGTTCTGAGACACACCAGTCAGTGTACAAATATTGCCCTGAGAGTGAGAGACTGAGAGACACCAGACAGTGTACAGATATCCCCCTGAGAGAGAATGACTGAGAGAAACCAGTCAGTGTACAGATATCACCCGGAGAGTGAGACTGAGAGACACCAGTCAGTATACAGATTTCTCCCTGAGAACAGGGTTCTGAGACACACCAGTCAGTGTACAAATATTGCCCTGAGAGTGAGAGATTGAGAGAAGCCAGTCAGTGTACACTTATCTCCCTGAGAGTGAGAGATTGAGAGAAGCCAGTCAGTGTACACTTATCTCCCTGAGAGTGACAGACTGAGAGACACCTGACTCTGTACAGACATGACCCTGGGAGTGAGAAACTAAGAGACATCCAAACAGTGTACAGGTGTCTCCCTGAGAGAGAGAGGAACTGAGAGACACCAGTTAGTGTACAGATATCTCCCTGAGAGAGAGGAACTGAGAGACACCAGTTAGTGTACAGATATCTCCCTGAGAGAGAGGAACTGAGAGACAACAGTCAGAGTACTGATATCTCCGTGAGAGAAAGGAACTGAGAGACACCAGTCAGAGTACTGATATCTCACTGAGAGAGAGGGACTGAGAGACACCAGTCAGTGTACAGATATCTCCGTGAGAGAGAGGGACTGAGAGACACCTGTCATTGTACAGACATCACGCTGGGAGTGAGAGACTGAGAGACACCAGTCAGTGTACAGATATCTCCCTGAGTGTGAGGGACTGATAGAAACCAGTCAGTTTAGAGATAAATCCCTGAGAGTTAGAGACACCAGTCACTGTACAGACATCACCCTGAGAGACACCAGTCAGTGTACAGATATCTCCCTGAGAGAGAAGGACAGAGAGACACCAGTCAGTCTACAGTTTTCTCCCTGATAGAGAGGGACTGAGAGACACGAGTCAGTGTACAGATATCTCCCTGAGACAGAGAGAAACAGACACAGCAGACAGTGTACAGATATCTCCCTGAGAGTGAGAGACACCTGTCATTGTACAGATATGACCCTGGGCGTGAGATACTGAGAGACACCAGTCAGTGTATTGACATCTCCCTCAGAATGAGAGACCTGTCATTGTCCAGATATCTCTCTGAGAGTGAGAGACTGTAAGACACCAGTCAGTGTACAGATATCTCCCTGAGAGTGAGGGACTGAGAGAAACCAGTTAGTGTACAGATATCTCCTTGAGAGTGAGAGACACCTGTCACTGCACAGACATCACCCTGAGAGACACCAGTCAGTGTACAGATATCTCCCTGAGAGCGAGAGATTGAGTGACACCAGTCAATGTACAGATATCTCCCTGAGAGTGAGAGACTGACAGACATCAGTAAGTGTACAGATATCTCCCTGAGAGTGAGAGACTGCGAGACATCAGTAGGTGTACAGATATCTCCCTGAGAGTGAGAGACTGCGAGACATCAGTAAGTGTACAGATATCTCCCTGAGAGTGAGAGACACCTGTCACTTTACAGACATCACACTGGGAGTGAGTGACTGAGAGACACCAGTCAGTGCACAGGTATCTCCCTGAGAGTGAGACTGAGGGCACCAGTCAGTGTACAGGTATATCCCTGAGTGCGAGAGACTGAGAGACACCAGTCAGTGCACAGGTATCTCCCTGAGCGGGGAACTGAGAGACACCAGTCAGTGCACAGGTATCTCCCTGAGAGTGAGAGACTGAGAGACACCAGTCAGTGTACAGGAATCTCCCTGAGTGTGAGAGACTGAGAGACACCAGTCAGTGTCCAAATATCTCCCTGAGGCGGGAACTGAGAGACACCAGTCAGTGCACAGGTATCTCCCTGAGAGTGAGAGACTGAGAGACACCAGTTAGTGTACAGGTATCTCCCTGAGAGAGAGGAGCTGGAGCCACCAGGCAGTGTACAGATATCTCCCTGAGAGTGAGAGACTGAGAGACACCAGTCAGTGTACAGATATCTCCCTGAGTGTGAGAGACTGAGAGACACGAGTCAGTGTCCAAATATCTCCCTGAGCGGGGAACTGAGAGACACCAGTCAGTGTACAGGTATCTCCCTGAGAGTGAGAGACTTAGTATAACAAGTCAGTGTACAGGTATCTACCGGAGAGTGAGAGACACTTGTCATTGTACAGATATCACCCTGGGCGTGAGATACTGAGAGACACCAGTCAGTGTATTGATATCTCCCTCAGAATGAGAGACCTGTCATTGTATAGATATCTCTCTGAGAGTGAGAGACTGTGAGACACCAGTCAGTGTACAGATATCTCCCTGAGTGTGAGGGACTGAGAGGCACCAGTCAGTGTACAGGTATCTGACTTAGACAGAGAAGATGAGACACACCAGCCAGTGTACAGGTATCTACCGGAGAGTGAGAGACACCTGTCATTGTACAGATATCACCCTGGGCGTGAGATACTGAGAGACACCAGTCAGTGTACAGGTATCTGACTTAGACAGAGAAGATGAGACACACCAGCCACTATACAGGTATCTACCGGAGAGTGAGAGACACCAGTCAGTGTACAGGTATCTCCCTGAGAGTGAGAGACTTAGTATAACAAGTCAGTGTACAGGTATCTACTTGAGAGCGAGAGACGTAGAGACACCAGTCAGTGTACAGATATCTCCCTGAGTGTGAGGGACTGAGAGGCACCAGTCAGTGTACAGGTATCTGACTTAGACAGAGAAGATGAGACACACCAGCCACTATACAGGTATCTATGGGAGAGTGAGAGACACCAGTCAGTGTACAGGTATCTCCCCGAGAGAGAGGGCCTGAGAGACACCAGTCAGTGTACACACATCACCCTGAGATTGAGACAGAGAGACACCCGACTCTGTAACGATATCTCCCTGAGAGTGAGAGACTGAGAGACACCAGTCACTGTACAGACATCACCCTGGGAGTGAGAGACAGAGAGACACCAGTCAGCGTCCAGATATCTCCCTGAAGGAGAGGGACTGAGAGACACCAGTCAGTGTACAGAAAACTCCCTGAGCGAGAGGGACTGAGAGACATCAGTCAGTGTACAGATATCACCCTGAGAGAGAGTGACTGAGAGAAACCAGTCAGTGTACAGATCTCAACCGGAGAGTGAGACTGAGAGACACCAGTCAGTGTACAGACATCACCCTGGGAGTGAGATACTGACAGACACCAGTCAGTGTACAGACATCATCCTGGGAGTGAGAGACTGACAGACACCAGTCAGTATACAGATATCTCCATGAGAGTGAGAGACTGAGAGACACCAGTCAGTGTACAGACATCACCCTGAGAGTGAGAGACTGACAGACACCAGTCAGTTTAGAGATAAATCCCTGAGAGTGAGAGACACCTGTCACTGGACAGACATCACCCTGAGAGACACCAGTCAGAGTGCAGTTATCTCCGTGAGTGAGAGAGACTGTGAGACACCAGTCAGTGTACAGATATCTCCATGAGAGTGAGAGACTGACAGACACCAGTCAGTTTAGAGATAAATCCCTGAGAGTGAGAGACACCTGTCACTGGACAGACATCACCCTGAGAGACACCAGTCAGAGTACAGTTATCTCCGTGAGTGAGAGAGACTGTGAGACACCAGTCAGTGTACAGATATCTCCCTGAGCGTGACAGACTGAGAGACACCTGTCATTGTACAGACATCACGCTGGGAGTGAGAGACTGGGTGACACCAGTCAGTGTACAGATATGTCCCTGAGAGAGAGGGACAGAGAGACACCAGTCAGTCTACAGATATCTCCCTGAGAGTGAGAGACTGGGAGACACGAGTCTGTGTACAGATATCTCCCTGAGACAGAGAGAAGCAGACACAGCAGACAGCGTACAAATATCTCCCTGAGAGTGAGAGACACCTGTCATTGTACAGCTATCACCCTGGGCGTGAGATACTGAGAGACACCAGTCAGAGTATTGATATCTCCCTCAGAATGAGAGACCTGTCATTGTACAGATATCCCTCTGAGAGTGAGAGACTGTGAGACACCAGTCAGTGTACAGACATCACGCTGGGAGTGAGAGACTGAGAGACACCAGTCACTTTAGAGATAAATCCATGAGAGTTAGAGACACCTGTCACTGTACAGACATCACCCTGAGAGACACCAGTCAGTGTCCAGATATCTCCCTGAGAGAGAGGGACAGAGAGACACCAGTCAGTCTACAGTTTTCTCCCTGATAGAGAGGAACTGAGAGACACGAGTCAGTGTACAGGTATCTCCCAGAGTGTGAGGGACTGAGAGACACCAGTCAGTGTACAGATATCACCCGGAGAGTGAGACTGAGAGACACCAGTCGGTATACAGATTTCTCCCTGAGAACAGGGTTCTGAGACACACCAGTCAGTGTACAAATATTGCCCTGAGAGTGAGAGACTGAGAGACACCAGACAGTGTACAGATATCCCCCTGAGAGAGAATGACTGAGAGAAACCAGTCAGTGTACAGATATCACCCGGAGAGTGAGACTGAGAGACACCAGTCAGTATACAGATTTCTCCCTGAGAACAGGGTTCTGAGACACACCAGTCAGTGTACAAATATTGCCCTGAGAGTGAGAGATTGAGAGAAGCCAGTCAGTGTACACTTATCTCCCTGAGAGTGAGAGATTGAGAGAAGCCAGTCAGTGTACACTTATCTCCCTGAGAGTGACAGACTGAGAGACACCTGACTCTGTACAGACATGACCCTGGGAGTGAGAAACTAAGAGACATCCAAACAGTGTACAGGTGTCTCCCTGAGAGAGAGAGGAACTGAGAGACACCAGTTAGTGTACAGATATCTCCCTGAGAGAGAGGAACTGAGAGACACCAGTTAGTGTACAGATATCTCCCTGAGAGAGAGGAACTGAGAGACAACAGTCAGAGTACTGATATCTCCGTGAGAGAAAGGAACTGAGAGACACCAGTCAGAGTACTGATATCTCACTGAGAGAGAGGGACTGAGAGACACCAGTCAGTGTACAGATATCTCCGTGAGAGAGAGGGACTGAGAGACACCTGTCATTGTACAGACATCACGCTGGGAGTGAGAGACTGAGAGACACCAGTCAGTGTACAGATATCTCCCTGAGTGTGAGGGACTGATAGAAACCAGTCAGTTTAGAGATAAATCCCTGAGAGTTAGAGACACCAGTCACTGTACAGACATCACCCTGAGAGACACCAGTCAGTGTACAGATATCTCCCTGAGAGAGAGGGACAGAGAGACACCAGTCAGTCTACAGTTTTCTCCCTGATAGAGAGGGACTGAGAGACACGAGTCAGTGTACAGATATCTCCCTGAGACAGAGAGAAACAGACACAGCAGACAGTGTACAGATATCTCCCTGAGAGTGAGAGACACCTGTCATTGTACAGATATGACCCTGGGCGTGAGATACTGAGAGACACCAGTCAGTGTATTGACATCTCCCTCAGAATGAGAGACCTGTCATTGTCCAGATATCTCTCTGAGAGTGAGAGACTGTAAGACACCAGTCAGTGTACAGATATCTCCCTGAGAGTGAGGGACTGAGAGAAACCAGTTAGTGTACAGATATCTCCTTGAGAGTGAGAGACACCTGTCACTGCACAGACATCACCCTGAGAGACACCAGTCAGTGTACAGATATCTCCCTGAGAGCGAGAGATTGAGTGACACCAGTCAATGTACAGATATCTCCCTGAGAGTGAGAGACTGACAGACATCAGTAAGTGTACAGATATCTCCCTGAGAGTGAGAGACTGCGAGACATCAGTAAGTGTACAGATATCTCCCTGAGAGTGAGAGACTGCGAGACATCAGTAAGTGTACAGATATCTCCCTGAGAGTGAGAGACACCTGTCACTTTACAGACATCACACTGGGAGTGAGTGACTGAGAGACACCAGTCAGTGCACAGGTATCTCCCTGAGAGTGAGACTGAGGGCACCAGTCAGTGTACAGGTATATCCCTGAGTGCGAGAGACTGAGAGACACCAGTCAGTGCACAGGTATCTCCCTGAGCGGGGAACTGAGAGACACCAGTCAGTGCACAGGTATCTCCCTGAGAGTGAGAGACTGAGAGACACCAGTCAGTGTACAGGAATCTCCCTGAGTGTGAGAGACTGAGAGACACCAGTCAGTGTCCAAATATCTCCCTGAGGCGGGAACTGAGAGACACCAGTCAGTGCACAGGTATCTCCCTGAGAGTGAGAGACTGAGAGACACCAGTTAGTGTACAGGTATCTCCCTGAGAGAGAGGAGCTGGAGCCACCAGGCAGTGTACAGATATCTCCCTGAGAGTGAGAGACTGAGAGACACCAGTCAGTGTACAGATATCTCCCTGAGTGTGAGAGACTGAGAGACACGAGTCAGTGTCCAAATATCTCCCTGAGCGGGGAACTGAGAGACACCAGTCAGTGTACAGGTATCTCCCTGAGAGTGAGAGACTTAGTATAACAAGTCAGTGTACAGGTATCTACCGGAGAGTGAGAGACACTTGTCATTGTACAGATATCACCCTGGGCGTGAGATACTGAGAGACACCAGTCAGTGTATTGATATCTCCCTCAGAATGAGAGACCTGTCATTGTATAGATATCTCTCTGAGAGTGAGAGACTGTGAGACACCAGTCAGTGTACAGATATCTCCCTGAGTGTGAGGGACTGAGAGGCACCAGTCAGTGTACAGGTATCTGACTTAGACAGAGAAGATGAGACACACCAGCCAGTGTACAGGTATCTACCGGAGAGTGAGAGACACCTGTCATTGTACAGATATCACCCTGGGCGTGAGATACTGAGAGACACCAGTCAGTGTACAGGTATCTGACTTAGACAGAGAAGATGAGACACACCAGCCACTATACAGGTATCTACCGGAGAGTGAGAGACACCAGTCAGTGTACAGGTATCTCCCTGAGAGTGAGAGACTTAGTATAACAAGTCAGTGTACAGGTATCTACTTGAGAGCGAGAGACGTAGAGACACCAGTCAGTGTACAGATATCTCCCTGAGTGTGAGGGACTGAGAGGCACCAGTCAGTGTACAGGTATCTGACTTAGACAGAGAAGATGAGACACACCAGCCACTATACAGGTATCTATGGGAGAGTGAGAGACACCAGTCAGTGTACAGGTATCTCCCCGAGAGAGAGGGCCTGAGAGACACCAGTCAGTGTACACACATCACCCTGAGATTGAGACAGAGAGACACCCGACTCTGTAACGATATCTCCCTGAGAGTGAGAGACTGAGAGACACCAGTCACTGTACAGACATCACCCTGGGAGTGAGAGACAGAGAGACACCAGTCAGCGTCCAGATATCTCCCTGAAGGAGAGGGACTGAGAGACACCAGTCAGTGTACAGAAAACTCCCTGAGCGAGAGGGACTGAGAGACATCAGTCAGTGTACAGATATCACCCTGAGAGAGAGTGACTGAGAGAAACCAGTCAGTGTACAGATCTCAACCGGAGAGTGAGACTGAGAGACACCAGTCAGTGTACAGACATCACCCTGGGAGTGAGATACTGACAGACACCAGTCAGTGTACAGACATCATCCTGGGAGTGAGAGACTGACAGACACCAGTCAGTATACAGATATCTCCATGAGAGTGAGAGACTGAGAGACACCAGTCAGTGTACAGACATCACCCTGAGAGTGAGAGACTGACAGACACCAGTCAGTTTAGAGATAAATCCCTGAGAGTGAGAGACACCTGTCACTGGACAGACATCACCCTGAGAGACACCAGTCAGAGTGCAGTTATCTCCGTGAGTGAGAGAGACTGTGAGACACCAGTCAGTGTACAGATATCTCCATGAGAGTGAGAGACTGACAGACACCAGTCAGTTTAGAGATAAATCCCTGAGAGTGAGAGACACCTGTCACTGGACAGACATCACCCTGAGAGACACCAGTCAGAGTACAGTTATCTCCGTGAGTGAGAGAGACTGTGAGACACCAGTCAGTGTACAGATATCTCCCTGAGCGTGACAGACTGAGAGACACCTGTCATTGTACAGACATCACGCTGGGAGTGAGAGACTGGGTGACACCAGTCAGTGTACAGATATGTCCCTGAGAGAGAGGGACAGAGAGACACCAGTCAGTCTACAGATATCTCCCTGAGAGTGAGAGACTGGGAGACACGAGTCTGTGTACAGATATCTCCCTGAGACAGAGAGAAGCAGACACAGCAGACAGCGTACAAATATCTCCCTGAGAGTGAGAGACACCTGTCATTGTACAGCTATCACCCTGGGCGTGAGATACTGAGAGACACCAGTCAGAGTATTGATATCTCCCTCAGAATGAGAGACCTGTCATTGTACAGATATCCCTCTGAGAGTGAGAGACTGTGAGACACCAGTCAGTGTACAGACATCACGCTGGGAGTGAGAGACTGAGAGACACCAGTCACTTTAGAGATAAATCCATGAGAGTTAGAGACACCTGTCACTGTACAGACATCACCCTGAGAGACACCAGTCAGTGTCCAGATATCTCCCTGAGAGAGAGGGACAGAGAGACACCAGTCAGTCTACAGTTTTCTCCCTGATAGAGAGGAACTGAGAGACACGAGTCAGTGTACAGGTATCTCCCAGAGTGTGAGGGACTGAGAGACACCAGTCAGTGTACAGATATCTCCCTGAGACAGAGAGAAACAGACACAGCAGACAGTGTACAGATATATCCCTGAGAGTGAGAGACACCTGTCATTGTACAGATATGACCCTGGGCGTGAGATACTGAGAGACACCAGTCAGTGTATTGACATCTCCCTCAGAATGAGAGACCTGTCATTGTCCAGATATCTCTCTGAGAGTGAGAGACTGTAAGACACCAGTCAGTGTACAGATATCTCCCTGAGAGTGAGGGACTGAGAGAAACCAGTTAGTGTACAGATATCTCCCTCAGAACAGAGGACTGAGAGAAACCAGTAAGTGTACAGATATCTCCTTGAGAGTGAGAGACACCTGTCACTGCACAGACATCACCCTGAGAGACACCAGTCAGTGTACAGGTATCTCCCTGAGAGTGAGAGACTGAGAGACACCAGTCAGTGCACAGGTATCTCCCTGAGCGGGGAACTGAGAGACACCAGTCAGTGCACAGGTATCTCCCTGAGAGTGAGAGACTGAGAGACACCAGTCAGTGTACAGGTATCTCCCTGAGTGTGAGAGACTGAGAGACACCAGTCAGTGTCCAAATATCTCCCTGAGGCGGGAACTGAGAGACACCAGTCAGTGCACAGGTATCTCCCTGAGAGTGAGAGACTGAGAGACACCAGTTAGTGTACAGGTATCTCCCTGAGAGAGAGGAGCTGGAGCCACCAGGCAGTGTACAGATATCTCCCTGAGAGTGAGAGACTGAGAGACACCAGTCAGTGTACAGATATCTCCCTGAGTGTGAGAGACTGAGAGACACGAGTCAGTGTCCAAATATCTCCCTGAGCGGGGAACTGAGAGACACCAGTCAGTGTACAGGTATCTCCCTGAGAGTGAGAGACTTAGTATAACAAGTCAGTGTACAGGTATCTACCGGAGAGTGAGAGACACTTGTCATTGTACAGATATCGCCCTGGGTGTGAGATACTGAGAGACACCAGTCAGTGTATTGATATCTCCCTCAGAATGAGAGACCTGTCATTGTACAGATATCTCTCTGAGAGTGAGAGACTGTGAGACACCAGTCAGTGTACAGATATCTCCCTGAGTGTGAGGGACTGAGAGGCACCAGTCAGTGTACAGGTATCTGACTTAGACAGAGAAGATGAGACACACCAGCCAGTGTACAGGTATCTACCGGAGAGTGAGAGACACCTGTCATTGTACAGATATCACCCTGGGCGTGAGATACTGAGAGACACCAGTCAGTGTACAGGTATCTGACTTAGACAGAGAAGATGAGACACACCAGCCACTATACAGGTATCTACCGGAGAGTGAGAGACACCAGTCAGTGTACAGGTATCTCCCTGAGAGTGAGAGACTTAGTATAACAAGTCAGTGTACAGGTATCTACTTGAGAGCGAGAGACGTAGAGACACCAGTCAGTGTACAGATATCTCCCTGAGTGTGAGGGACTGAGAGGCACCAGTCAGTGTACAGGTATCTGACTTAGACAGAGAAGATGAGACACACCAGCCAGTGTACAGGTATCTACCGGAGAGTGAGAGACACCTGTCATTGTACAGATATCTCCCCGAGAGAGAGGGCCTGAGAGACACCAGTCAGTGTACACACATCTCCCTGAGATTGAGACAGAGAGACACCCGACTCTGTAACGATATCTCCCTGAGAGTGAGAGACTGAGAGACACCAGTCACTGTACAGACATCACCCTGGGAGTGAGAGACAGAGAGACACCAGTCAGCGTCCAGATATCTCCCTGAAGGAGAGGGACTGAGAGACACCAGTCAGTGTACAGAAAACTCCCTGAGCGAGAGGGACTGAGAGACATCAGTCAGTGTACAGATATCACCCTGAGAGAGAGTAACTGAGAGAAACCAGTCAGTGTACAGATCTCACCCGGAGAGTGAGATACTGACAGACACCAGTCAGTGTACAGACATCATCCTGGGAGTGAGAGACTGACAGACACCAGTCAGTATACAGATATCTCCATGAGAGTGAGAGACTGAGAGACACCAGTCAGTGCACAGACATCACCCTGAGAGTGAGAGACTGACAGACACCAGTCAGTTTAGAGACAAATCCCTGAGAGTGAGAGACACCTGTCACTGTACAGACATCACCCTGAGAGACACCAGTCAGAGTACAGTTATCTCCGTGAGTGAGAGAGACTGTGAGACACCAGTCAGTGTACAGATATCTCCATGAGAGTGAGAGACTGACAGACACCAGTCAGTTTAGAGATAAATCCCTGAGAGTGAGAGACACCTGTCACTGGACAGACATCACCCTGAGAGACACCAGTCAGAGTACAGTTATCTCCGTGAGTGAGAGAGACTGTGAGACACCAGTCAGTGTACAGATATCTCCGTGAGCGTGACAGACTGAGAGACACCTGTCATTGTACAGACATCACGCTGGGAGTGAGAGACTGGGTGACACCAGTCAGTGTACAGATATGTCCCTGAGAGAGAGGGACAGAGAGACACCAGTCAGTGTACAGATATCTCCCTGAGAGTGAGGGACTGGGAGACACGAGTCAGTGTACAGGTATCTCCCTGAGTGTGAGGGACTGAGAGACACCAGTCAGTGTACAGATATCTCCCTGAGACAGAGAGAAGCAGACACAGCAGACAGTGTACAGATATCTCCCTGAAAGTGAGAGACACCTGTCATAGTACAGATATCACCCTGGGCGTGAGATACTGAGAGACACCAGTCAGTGTATTGATATCTCCCTCAGAATGAGAGACCTGTCATTGTACAGATATCTCTCTGAGAGTGAGAGACTGTGAGACACCAGTCAGTGTACAGATATCTCCCTGAGTGTGAGGGACTGAGAGGCACCAGTCAGTGTACAGGTATCTGACTTAGACAGAGAAGATGAGACACACCAGCCACTATACAGGTATCTACCGGAGAGTGAGAGACACCAGTCAGTGTACAGGTATCTCCCCGAGAGAGAGGGCCGGAGAGACACCAGTCAGTGTACACACATCTCCCTGAGATTGAGACAGAGAGACACCCGACTCTGTAACGATATCTCCCTGAGAGTGAGAGACTGAGAGACACCAGTCACTGTACAGACATCACCCTGGGAGTGAGAGACAGAGAGACACCAGTCAGCGTCCAGATATCTCCCTGAAGGAGAGGGACTGAGAGACACCAGTCAGTGTACAGAAAACTCCCTGAGCAAGAGGGACTGAGAGACACCAGTCAGTGTACAGATATCACCCTGAGAGAGAGTGACTGAGAGAAACCAGTCAGTGTACAGATCTCACCCGGAGAGTGAGACTGAGAGACACCAGTCAGTGTACAGACATCACCCTGGGAGTGAGATACTGACAGACACCAGTCAGTGTACAGACATCATCCTGGGAGTGAGAGACTGACAGACACCAGTCAGTATACAGATATCTCCATGAGAGTGAGAGACTGAGAGACACCAGTCAGTGTACAGACATCACCCTGAGTTGAGAGACTGACAGACACCAGTCAGTTTAGAGATAAATCCCTGAGAGTGAGAGACACCTGTCACTGTACAGACATCACCCTGAGAGACACCAGTCAGAGTACAGTTATCTCCGTGAGTGAGAGAGACTGTGAGACACCAGTCAGTGTACAGATATCTCCCTGAGCGTGACAGACTGAGAGACACCTGTCATTGTACAGACATCACGCTGGGAGTGAGAGACTGGGTGACACCAGTCAGTGTACAGATATGTCCCTGAGAGAGAGGGACAGAGAGACACCAGTCAGTCTACAGATATCTCCCTGATAGAGAGGAACTGAGAGACACCTGTCAGTGTACAGATATCTCCCTGAGAGTGAGGGACTGAGAGACACCAGTCAGTGTACAGATATCTCCCTGAGACAGAGAGAAGCAAACACAGCAGACAGTGTACAGATATCTCCCTGAGAGTGAGAGACACCTGTCATTGTACAGATATCACCCTGGGCGTGAGATACTGAGAGAAACCAGTCAGAGTATTGATATCTCCCTCAGAATGAGAGACCTGTCATTGTACAGATATCTCTCTGAGAGTGAGAGACTGTGAGACACCAGTCAGTGTACAGATATCTCCCTGAGTGTGAGGGACTGAGAGGCACCAGTCAGTGTACAGGTATCTGACTTAGACAGAGAAGATGAGACACACCAGACAGTGTACAGGTATCTACCGGAGAATGAGAGACACCTGTCAGTGTACAGGTATCACCCTGGGCGTGAGATACTGAGAGACACCAGTCAGTGTATTGATATCTCCCTCAGAATGAGAGACCTGTCATTGTACAGATATCTCTCTGAGAGTGAGAGACTGTGAGACACCAGTCAGTGTACAGATATCTCCCTGAGTGTGAGGGACTGAGAGGCACCAGTCAGTGTACAGGTATCTGACTTAGACAGAGAAGATGAGACACACCAGCCAGTGTACAGGTATCTACCGGAGAGTGAGAGACACCTGTCATTGTACAGATATCACCCTGGGCGTGAGATACTGAGAGACACCAGTCAGTGTACAGATACCTGACTTAGACAGAGAAGATGAGACACACCAGCCACTATACAGGTATCTACCGGAGAGTGAGAGACACCAGTCAGTGTACAGGTATCTCCCTGAGAGTGAGAGACTTAGTATAACAAGTCAGTGTACAGGTATCTACTTGAGAGCGAGAGACGTAGAGACACCAGTCAGTGTACAGATATCTCCCTGAGTGTGAGGGACTGAGAGGCACCAGTCAGTGTACAGGTATCTGACTTAGACAGAGAAGATGAGACACACCAGCCACTATACAGGTATCTACCGGAGAGTGAGAGACACCTGTCAGTGTACAGTTATCTCCCCGAGAGAGAGGGCCTGAGAGACACCAGTCAGTGTACACACATCTCCCTGAGATTGAGACAGAGAGACACCCGACTCTGTAACGATCTCACCCTGGGAGTGAGAGACAGAGAGACACCAGTCAGCGTCCAGATATCTCCCTGAAGGAGAGGGACTGAGAGACACCAGTCAGTGTACAGAAAGCTCCCTGAGCGTGAGGGACTGAGAGACACCAGTCAGTGTACAGATATCACCCTGAGAGAGAGTGACTGAGAGAAACCAGTCAGTGTACAGATCTCACCCGGAGAGTGAGACTGAGAGACACCAGTCAGTGTACAGAAAACTCCCTGAGCGAGAGGGACTGAGAGAAACCAGTCAGTGTACAGATCTCACCCGGAGAGTGAGACTGAGAGACACCAGTCAGTGAACAGACATCACCCTGGGAGTGAGAGACTGACAGACACCAGTCAGTATACAGATATCTCCATGAGAGTGAGAGACTGAGAGACACCAGTCAGTGTACAGACATCACCCTGAGAGTGAGAGACTGATAGACACCAGTCAGTGTACAGACATCATCCTGGGAGTGAGAGACTGACAGACACCAGTCAGTATACAGATATCTCCATGAGAGTGAGAGACTGACAGACACCAGTCAGTTTAGAAATAAATCCCTGAGAGTGAGAGACACCTGTCACTGGACAGACATCACCCTGAGAGACACCAGTCAGAGTACAGTTATCTCCGTGAGTGAGAGAGACTGTGAGACACCAGTCAGTGTACAGATATCTCCCTGAGACAGAGAGAAGCAGACACAGCAGACAGTGTACAGATATCTCCCTGAGAGTGAGAGACACCTGTCATTGTACAGATATCACCCTGGGCGTGAGATACTGAGAGACACCAGTCAGAGTATTGATATCTCCCTCAGAATGAGAGACCTGTCATTGTGCAGATATCTCTCTGAGAGTGAGTGACTGTGAGACACCAGTCAGTGTACAGTTATCTCCCTGACTGTGAGGGACTGAGAGGCACCAGTCAGTGTACAGGTATCTGACTTAGACAGAGAAGATGAGACACACCAGCCAGTGTACAGGTATCTACCGGAGAGTGAGAGACACCAGTCAGTGTACAGGTATCTCCCCGAGAGAGAGGGCCTGAGAGACACCAGTCAGTGTACACACATCTCCCTGAGATTGAGACCGAGAGACACCCGACTCTGTAACGATATCTCCCTGAGAGTGATAGACTGAGAGACACCAGTCACTGTACAGACATCACCCTGGGAGTGAGAGACAGAGAGACACCAGTCAGTGTCCAGATATCTCCCTGAAGGAGAGGGACTGAGAGACACCAGTCATTGTACAGATATCACCCTGAGAGAGAGTGACTGAGAGAAACCAGTCAGTGTACAGATCTCACCCGGAGAGTGAGAGACTGATAGACACCAGTCAGTGTACAGATATCACCCGGAGAGTGAGACTGAGAGACACCAGTCAGTGTACAGAAATCATCCTGGGAGTGAGAGACTGACAGTCACCAGTCAGCATTCAGATATCTCCCTGAGAGTGAGAGACTGACTGACACCAGTCAGTTAAGAGATAAATCCCTGAGAGTGAGAGACACCTGTCACTGTACAGACATCACCCTGAGAGACACCAGTCAGAGTACAGTTATCTCCATGAGTGAGAGGGACTGTGAGACACCTGTCAGTGTACAGATATCTCCCTGAGCGTGACAGACTGAGAGACACCTGTCATTGTACAGACATCACGCTGGGAGTGAGAGACTGGGTGACACCAGTCAGTGTACAGGTATCTCCCTGAGAGAGAGTGACAGAGAGACACCAGTCAGTCTACAGATATCTCCCTGATAGAGAGGAACTGAGAGACACCTGTCAGTGTACAGATATCTCCCTGAGAGTGAGAGACTGGGAGACACGAGTCAGTGTACAGGTATCTCCCTGAGTGTGAGGGACTGAGAGACACCAGTCAGTGTTCAGATATCTCCCTGAGACAGAGAGAAGCAGACACAGCAGACAGTGGACAGATATCTCCCTGAGAGTGAGAGACACCTGGCATTGTACAGATATCACCCTGGGCGTGAGATACTGAGAGACACCAGTCAGTGTATTGATATCTCCCTCAGAATGAGAGACCTTTCATTGTACAGATATCTCTCTGAGAATGAGAGACTGTGAGACACCAGTCAGTGCAAAGATATCTCCCTGAGTGTGAGGGACTGAGAGGCACCAGTCAGTGTACAGGTATCTGACTTAGACAGAGAAGATGAGACACACCAGCCAGTGTACAGGTATCTACCGGAGAGTGAGAGACACCTGTCATTGTACAGATATCACCCTGGGCGTGAGATACTGAGAGACACCAGTCAGTGTATTGATATCTCCCTCAGAATGAGAGACCTGTCATTGTACAGATATCTCTCTGAGAGTGAGAGACTGTGAGACACCAGTCAGTGTACAGATATCTCCCTGAGAGAGAGGAACTGAGAGACACCAGTCAGTGTACAGATATCTCCCTCAGAACAGAGGACTGAGAGAAACCAGTAAGTGTACAGATATCTCCTTGAGAGTGAGAGACACCTGTCACTGTACAGACATCACCCTGAGAGTGTCAGTGTACAGATATCTCCCTGAGAGGGAGAGATTGAGTGACACCAGTCAATGTACAGATATCTCCCTGGGAGTGAGAGACTGACAGACACCAGTCAGTGTACAGATATCTCCCAGACAGTGAGATACCGAGAGACACCAGTCAGTGTATAGCTATCTCCCTGAGAGTGAGAGACTGCGAGACATCAGTAAGTGTACAGATATCTCCCTGAGAGTGAGAGACTGCGAGACATCAGTAAGTGTACAGATATCTCCCTGAGAGTGAGAGACTGCGAGACATCAGTAAGTGTACAGATATCTCCCTGAGAGTGAGAGACACCAGTCACTTAACAGACATCACACTGGGAGTGAGAGACTGAGAGACATCAGTCAGTGTACATGTATCCCGCTGAGAGAGAGGAACTGAGAGAAACCACTCAGTTTAGAGATATCTCCCTGAGTGCGAGAGACTGAGAGACACCAGTCAGTGCACTGGTATCTCACTGAGAGAGAGGAACTGAGAGACACCAGTCAGTGTACAGGTATGTCCCTGAGAGTGAGAGACTTAGTATAACAAGTCAGTGTACAGGTATCTACTTGAGATCGAGAGACGTAGAGACACCAGTCAGTGTACAGATGTCTCCCTGAGTGTGAGGAACTGAGAGACACCAGTCAGTGTACAGATATCTCCCTGAGTGTGAGGAACTGAGAGACACCAGTCATTGTACAGATATCACCCTGAGAGAGAGTGACTGAGAGAAACCAGTCAGTGTACAGATCTCACCCGGAGAGTGAGACTGAGAGACACCAGTCAGTGAACAGACATCACCCTGGGAGTGAGAGACTGACAGACACCAGTCAGTATACAGATATCTCCATGAGAGTGAGAGACTGAGAGACACCAGTCAGTGTACAGACATCACCCTGAGAGTGAGAGACTGATAGACACCAGTCAGTGTACAGACATCATCCTGGGAGTGAGAGACTGACAGACACCAGTCAGTATACAGATATCTCCATGAGAGTGAGAGACTGACAGACACCAGTCAGTTTAGAAATAAATCCCTGAGAGTGAGAGACACCTGTCACTGGACAGACATCACCCTGAGAGACACCAGTCAGAGTACAGTTATCTCCGTGAGTGAGAGAGACTGTGAGACACCAGTCAGTGTACAGATATCTCCCTGAGACAGAGAGAAGCAGACACAGCAGACAGTGTACAGATATCTCCCTGAGAGTGAGAGACACCTGTCATTGTACAGATATCACCCTGGGCGTGAGATACTGAGAGACACCAGTCAGAGTATTGATATCTCCCTCAGAATGAGAGACCTGTCATTGTGCAGATATCTCTCTGAGAGTGAGTGACTGTGAGACACCAGTCAGTGTACAGTTATCTCCCTGACTGTGAGGGACTGAGAGGCACCAGTCAGTGTACAGGTATCTGACTTAGACAGAGAAGATGAGACACACCAGCCAGTGTACAGGTATCTACCGGAGAGTGAGAGACACCAGTCAGTGTACAGGTATCTCCCCGAGAGAGAGGGCCTGAGAGACACCAGTCAGTGTACACACATCTCCCTGAGATTGAGACCGAGAGACACCCGACTCTGTAACGATATCTCCCTGAGAGTGATAGACTGAGAGACACCAGTCACTGTACAGACATCACCCTGGGAGTGAGAGACAGAGAGACACCAGTCAGTGTCCAGATATCTCCCTGAAGGAGAGGGACTGAGAGACACCAGTCATTGTACAGATATCACCCTGAGAGAGAGTGACTGAGAGAAACCAGTCAGTGTACAGATCTCACCCGGAGAGTGAGAGACTGATAGACACCAGTCAGTGTACAGATATCACCCGGAGAGTGAGACTGAGAGACACCAGTCAGTGTACAGAAATCATCCTGGGAGTGAGAGACTGACAGTCACCAGTCAGCATTCAGATATCTCCCTGAGAGTGAGAGACTGACTGACACCAGTCAGTTAAGAGATAAATCCCTGAGAGTGAGAGACACCTGTCACTGTACAGACATCACCCTGAGAGACACCAGTCAGAGTACAGTTATCTCCATGAGTGAGAGGGACTGTGAGACACCTGTCAGTGTACAGATATCTCCCTGAGCGTGACAGACTGAGAGACACCTGTCATTGTACAGACATCACGCTGGGAGTGAGAGACTGGGTGACACCAGTCAGTGTACAGGTATCTCCCTGAGAGAGAGTGACAGAGAGACACCAGTCAGTCTACAGATATCTCCCTGATAGAGAGGAACTGAGAGACACCTGTCAGTGTACAGATATCTCCCTGAGAGTGAGAGACTGGGAGACACGAGTCAGTGTACAGGTATCTCCCTGAGTGTGAGGGACTGAGAGACACCAGTCAGTGTTCAGATATCTCCCTGAGACAGAGAGAAGCAGACACAGCAGACAGTGGACAGATATCTCCCTGAGAGTGAGAGACACCTGGCATTGTACAGATATCACCCTGGGCGTGAGATACTGAGAGACACCAGTCAGTGTATTGATATCTCCCTCAGAATGAGAGACCTTTCATTGTACAGATATCTCTCTGAGAATGAGAGACTGTGAGACACCAGTCAGTGCAAAGATATCTCCCTGAGTGTGAGGGACTGAGAGGCACCAGTCAGTGTACAGGTATCTGACTTAGACAGAGAAGATGAGACACACCAGCCAGTGTACAGGTATCTACCGGAGAGTGAGAGACACCTGTCATTGTACAGATATCACCCTGGGCGTGAGATACTGAGAGACACCAGTCAGTGTATTGATATCTCCCTCAGAATGAGAGACCTGTCATTGTACAGATATCTCTCTGAGAGTGAGAGACTGTGAGACACCAGTCAGTGTACAGATATCTCCCTGAGAGAGAGGAACTGAGAGACACCAGTCAGTGTACAGATATCTCCCTCAGAACAGAGGACTGAGAGAAACCAGTAAGTGTACAGATATCTCCTTGAGAGTGAGAGACACCTGTCACTGTACAGACATCACCCTGAGAGTGTCAGTGTACAGATATCTCCCTGAGAGGGAGAGATTGAGTGACACCAGTCAATGTACAGATATCTCCCTGGGAGTGAGAGACTGACAGACACCAGTCAGTGTACAGATATCTCCCAGACAGTGAGATACCGAGAGACACCAGTCAGTGTATAGCTATCTCCCTGAGAGTGAGAGACTGCGAGACATCAGTAAGTGTACAGATATCTCCCTGAGAGTGAGAGACTGCGAGACATCAGTAAGTGTACAGATATCTCCCTGAGAGTGAGAGACTGCGAGACATCAGTAAGTGTACAGATATCTCCCTGAGAGTGAGAGACACCAGTCACTTAACAGACATCACACTGGGAGTGAGAGACTGAGAGACATCAGTCAGTGTACATGTATCCCGCTGAGAGAGAGGAACTGAGAGAAACCACTCAGTTTAGAGATATCTCCCTGAGTGCGAGAGACTGAGAGACACCAGTCAGTGCACTGGTATCTCACTGAGAGAGAGGAACTGAGAGACACCAGTCAGTGTACAGGTATGTCCCTGAGAGTGAGAGACTTAGTATAACAAGTCAGTGTACAGGTATCTACTTGAGATCGAGAGACGTAGAGACACCAGTCAGTGTACAGATGTCTCCCTGAGTGTGAGGAACTGAGAGACACCAGTCAGTGTACAGATATCTCCCTGAGTGTGAGGGACTGAGAGGCACCAGTCAGTGTACAGGTATCTGACTTAGACAGAGAAGTTGAGACACACCAGCCAGTGTACAGGTATCTACCGGAGAGTGAGAGACACCAGTCAGTGTACAGGTATCTCCCCGAGAGAGAGGGCCTGAGAGACACCAGTCAGTGGACACGCATCTCCCTGAGATTGAGACAGAGAGACACCCGACTCTGTAACGATATCTCCCTGAGAGTGATAGACTGAGAGACACCAGTCAGTGTACTGACATCACCCTGGGAGTGAGAGACAGAGAGACACCAGTCAGTGTACAGAAAGCTCCCTGAGCGAGAGGGAATGAGAGACACCAGTCAGTGTACAGATATCACCCTGAGAGAGAGTGACTGAGAGAAACCAGTCAGTGTCCAGACCTCACCCGGAGAGTGAGACTGAGAGACACCAGTCAGTATACAGATTTCTCCCTGAGAACAGGGTTCTGAGACACACCAGTCAGTGTACAAATATTGCCCTGAGAGTTAGAGAATGAGAGACACCAGTCAGTGTACAGGTATCTCCCTGAAACTGAGAGATTGAGAGAAGCCAGTCAGTCTACACTTATCTCCCTGAGAGTGATAGACTGAGAGACATCCAGTCAGTGTACAGGTGTCTCACTGAGAGAGAGGAACTGAGAGACACCAGTCAGTGTACAGATATCTCCCTGAGAGTGAGAGAGTGAGAGACACCAGTCAGTGTACAGGCATCTCCCTGAGAATGAGAGACTGACAGACACCAGTCACTGTTGAGGTATCTCCCTGAGACAGAGGAACTGAGAGACACAAGTCAGTGAACAGATATCTCCCTGAGAGCGAGGGACTGAGAGACACCAATCAGTGTACACATATCTCCCTGAGAGCGAGGGACTGAGAGACACCAATCAGTGTACACATATCTCCCTGAGAGCGAGGGACTGAGAGAAACCTATCACTGTACAGATATCTCCTTGAGACAGAGAGAATGAAACACACCACTCAGTGTACAGACATCTCCATGACAGTGAGAGACGCCTGTCACTATACAGACATCACACTGGGAGTGAGAGACTGAGACACACCAGTCAATGTACAGATATCTCCCTGAGCAAGGAACTGAGAGACACCAGTCAGTGTACAGGTATCTCCCTGAGAGTGAGAGACTTAGGATAACCAGTCAGTATACAGACATCTCCCTGAGAGCGAGTGATGTAGAGACACCAGTCAGTGTACAGGTATCTCCATGAGAAAGAGAGACTTAGAGACGCCAGTCAGTGTACAGGTATAACCCTGAGAGAGAGGAACTGAGAGACACCAGACAATTTACAGATGTCTCCCTGAGTGCGAGTGACTCAGAGACACCAGTCAGTGTACAGCTATCGTCTCTGAGAGAGAGGAACTGAGAGACACCAGACAGTGTACAGGTATCTCCCTGAGAGTGAGAGACTTAGAGACACCAGTCAGTGTTCAGGTATCTCCCTGAGAGAGAGGAGCTGGAGCCACCAGACAGTGTACAGATATCTCCCTGAGAGTGAGAGACTGTGAGACACCAGTCAGTGTACAGATATCTCCCTGAGAGTGAGAGACTTAAAGACACCAGTCATTGTACAGGTATCTCCCTGAGAGAGAGGAACTGAGAGACACCAGTCAGTGCACAGGTATCTCCCTGAAAGTGAGGAACTGAGAGACACCTGTCAGTGTACAGGTATCTCCCTGAGAGTGAGAGACTTAGAGACACCAGTCATTGCACAGACATCACCCTGAGAGTGAGAGACTTAGAGACACCAGTCATTGTACAGATATCTCCCTGAGAGAGAGGAACTGAGAGACACCAGTCAGTGCTCGGATATCTCCCTGAGTGAGTGGAACTGAGAGACACCAGTCAGTGCACAGGTATCTCCCTGAGAGTGAGGGACTGAGTGACACCAGTCAGTGTACAGATATCTCCCTTAGACAGAGAGAATGAGACACACTAGTCAGTTTACTGATATCTCCCTGAGAGCGAGAGACGCCTGTCACTGTACATACAACAGACTGGGAGTGAGAGACTGAGAGACACCAGTCACTGTACAGATATCTCCCCGACTGCGAGAGACTGCGAGACACCAGTTAGTGTCGAGATATCTCCCTGAGAGAGAAGGCCTGAGAGACACCAGTCAGTGTACAGGTATCTCCCTGAGAGACAGGAACTGTGAGACACCAGTCAGTGTCCAGATATCTCCTTGAGAGAGAGGAACTGAGAGACACCAGTCAGTGCTCAGATATCTCCCTGAGTGAGTGGGACTGAGAGACACCAGTCAGTGCACAGGTATCTCCCTGAGAGTGAGGAACTGAGAGACACCTGTCAGTGTACAGGTATCTCCCTGAGAGTGAGAGACTTAGAGACACCAGTCATTGTACAGACATCACCCTGAGAGTGAGAGACTTAGAGACACCAGTCATTGTACAGGTATCTCCCTGAGAGAGAGGAACTGAGAGACACCAGTCAGTGTACAGGGATCTCCCTGAGAGAGAGGAACCGAGAGACACCAGTGAGTTTACAGATATCTCCCTAAGTGCGACAGACTGAGAGACACTAGTCAGTGTACAGGTACCTCCCTGAGAGAGAGGAACTGAGAGAAACCAGTCAGTGTCCAGGTGTCTCCCTGAGAGAGAGGAACTGAGAGCACTAGTCAATTTACAGATAACTCCCTGAGTACGACAGACTGAGAGACACCAGTCAGTGTCCTGGTACCTCCCTGAGAGAGAGGAACTGAAAGAAACCAGTCAGTGTCCAGGTGTCTCCCTGAGAGAGAGGAACTGAGAGCCACCAGTCAGTGTACAGGTATCTCCCTGTGAGTGAGAGACTTAGAGACACCAGTCAGTGTACAGATATCTCCCTGTGAGTGAGAGACACAGAGACACCAGTCAGCGTACAGATATGTCCCTCAGAACAGGGGATCGAGAGACACCAGTCAGTGCACAGGTATCTACCTGAGAGTGTGGAACTGAGTGACACTAATCAGTGTACAGATATCTCCCTGAGAGCGAGAGATGTAGAGACACCAGTCAGTGTACAGATATCTCCCTCACAACAGGGAAAGGAGAGACACCAGTCAGTGTACAGGTATCTGCCTTAGACAGAACAAATGAGACACACAAGTCAGTTTTCAGATGTCTCCCTGAGAGTGAGAGACGCCTGTCACTGTCCAGACATCCCACTGGGAGTGAGAGACTTAGAATGACCAATCAATTCACAGATATCTCCCTGAAAGCGAGAGATGTAGAGACACCAGTCAATGTACAGATATCTCCCTGAGAGTGAGGGACTGAGAGACACCAGTCAGTGCACAGGTATCTCCCTGAGAGTGAGGAACTGAGAGACACCAGTCAGTGCACAGGTATCTCCCTGAGAGTGAGGAACTGAGAGACACCAGTCAGTGTACAGGTATCTCCCTGAAAGTGAGAGACTTAGAATGACCAATCAGTTCACAGATATCTCCCTGAGAGCGAGAGACGTAGAGACACCAGTCAATGTACAGATATCTCCCTGAGAGAGAAGGCCTGAGAGACACCAGTCAGTGTACAGATATCTCCCTGAGAGAGAGGAACTGAGAGACACCAGTCAGTGCTCGGATATCTCCCTGAGTGAGTGGGACTGAGAGACACCAGTCAGTGTACAGGTATCTCCCTGAGAGAGGAACTGAGAGACACCAGTCAGTGTACAGATATCTCCCTGAGAGCGAGAGATTTAGAGACACCAGTCAGTGTACAAGTATCTCCCTGAGAGAGAAGGACTGAGAGACAAAAGTCAGTGTACAGTTATCACCGTGAGAGCGAGGGACTGAGAGACACCAGTCAGTTTACAGATATCTCCCTGAGACTGAGAGACGCCTGTCACTGTACAGACATCACACTGGGAGTGAGAGACTGAGAGACACCAGTCAGTGTACAGTTATCTCCCTGAGAGAGAGGAACTGAGAGACACCAGGCAGTTGGCAGATATCTCCCTAAGTACGAGAGACTGAGAGACACCAGTCAGTGTCCAGGTATCTCCCTGAGTGTGAGACACTGAGAGATACCAGTCAGTGTACAGGTATCTCCCTGAGAGTGAGAGACTGAGAGACACCCGTCAGTGTACAGATATCTCCTTGAGAGTGAGAGACTGAGAGACACCAGTCACTGTAGTGGTATCTCCCTGAGAGAGAGGGACTGAGAGACACCAGTCAGCGTGCAGACATCACCCTGGGAGTGAACGATTGAGAGACACCAGTCAGTGTACAGATATATAACATAGAACATAGAACAGTACAGCACAATACAGGCCCTTCGGCCCACGATGTTGTGCTGACCCTTTAACCTACTCTAAGATCAAATTACCTACATACCCTTCATTCTACTATCTTCGATGTACCTTTCCAAGAGTCGCTTAAATGTCCCTAATGTATCTGCTTCTACTACCACCGCTGGCAGTGCATTCCACGCACCCACCAGTCTTTGTTTAAAGAACCTACCTCTGACATCTCCCCTAAACCGTCCTCCAATCACCTTTCAATTATGCCCCCTGGTGATACCCCTTTCCGCCCTGGGAAAAAGTCTCTGGCTATCCACTCTATCTATGCCTCTCATCTTCTTGTCCCCTTCTATCAAGTCACCTCTCATCCATCTTCGTTCCAATGAGAAAAGCCCTAGCTCCCTCAACCTTTCTTCATAAGACTTGCCCTCCAGTCCGGGCAGCATCCTGGTAAATCTCCTCTGCACCCTCTCTAAAGCTTCCACATCCTTCCTATAATCAGGCGACCAGAACTGAACACAATATTCCAAGTGTGGTCGAACCAGGGCTTTATAGAGCTGCAGCATAACCTCGCGGCTCTTAAACTCAATCCCCCTGTTACTGAAAGCCAACACACCTTACGCCTTCTTAACAACCCGATCAACTTGGGTGGCAACTTTGAGGGATCTATGGACGTGGACCCCAAGATCCCTCCTTTCCTCCACACTACCAAGAATCCTGTCTTTAAGCCTGTATTCTGCATTCAAATTCGACCTTCCAAAATGAATCACTTCACACTTTTCCAGCTTGAACTCCATCTGCCACTTCTCAGCCCAGCTCTGCATCCTGTCAATGTCCCGTTGCAACCTACAACAGCCCTCCACACTATCCATAACTCCAGCAACCTTCGTGTCATCACAAACTTGCTAACCCAGCCTTCCACTTCCTCATCCAAATCATTTATAAAAATTACAAAGAGCAGAGGTCCCAGAACAGATCCCTGCGGAACACCACTGGTCACCGAGCTCCAGGCTGAATACTTTCCATCTACTACCACCCTCTGTCTTCTATGGGCCAGCCAATTCTGTATCCAGACAGCCAAATTTCCCTATATCCCATGCCTCCTTACTTTCTGAATGAGCCTACCATGGGGAACCTTATCAAACGCCTTGCTAAAATCCATATACACCACATCCACTGCTCTTCCTTCATCAATGTGTTTTGTCACATCCTCACAAGGCCATGCTGACTATCTCTAATCAAACTATGCTTTTCCAAATAATCATAAATCCTGTCTCTCAGAATCCTCTCCAATAATTTGCCCACTACCGACGTAAGACTGACTGGTCTATAATTCCCAGGGTTATCCCTATTCCCTTTCTTGAACAAGGGAATAACATTTGCCACCCTCCAATCATCCGGTACTTCTCCAGTGGACAGTGAGGACGCAAAGATCATCGCCAAAGGCGCGGCAATCTCTTCCCTCGCTTCCCGTAATATCCTTGGGTATATCCCGTCTGGCCCCGGGGAATTATCTGTCCTCATATCATTCAAAATTTCCAGCACATCCTCCCTCTTAACATCAACCTGTTCGAGCATATCAGCCTGTTCCATGCTGTCCTCACAAACGACCAGGTCCCTCTCACTAGTGAATACTGAAGCAAAGTATTAATTTAGGACCTCCCCTACCTCCTCCGACTCCAGGCACAAGTTCCCTCCACTAACCCTGATCGGCCCTACCCTCACTCTGGCCATCCTCTTGTTCCTCAGATAAGTGTAGAACGCCTTGGGATTTTCCTTAATCCTACCCGCCAAGACTTTTTCATGTCCCCTTCTAGCTCTCCTAAGTCCATTCTTCAGTTCCTTCCTGGCTACCTTGTAAACCTCTGGAGCCCTGTCTGATCCTTGCTTCCTCAACCTTAAGTAAGCTTCCTTCTTCCTCTTGACTAGCTGTTCCACATCTCTTGTCATCCAAGGTTCCTTCACCCCACCATCCCTTCCTTGCCTCATCGGGATAAACCTATCCAGGAGTCGCAGCAAGTTATCCCTGAACAACCTCCACATTTCTGTCGTGCATTTCCCTGAGAACATCTGTTCCCACTTAATGCTCCCCAGTTCCTGCCTAATTGCATTGTAATACCCCCTCCCCCAATTAAATATTTTCCCATCCCGTCTGCTCCTGTCCCTCTGCATGACTATAGTAAAGGTCAGAGAGTTGTGATCACTATCACCGAAATGCTCTCCCACCGAGAGATCTGCCACCTGGCCTGGTTCGTTGCCAAGCACCAAGTCCAACATAGTCTCCCCTCTAGTTGGCCTATCTACATATTGAGTCAGGAAACCTTCCTGGACACACCTGACAAAAACTGCTCCATCCAAACTATTTGCACTAAGGAGGTTCCAATCAATATTAGGGAAGTTGAAGTCACCCATGACAACAACCCTGTTACTTCTGCACCTTTCCAAAATCTGCCTCCCAATCTGTTCCTCCGTGTCTCTGTTGCTATTGGGGGGGTCTATAGAAAACTCCCAATAAAGTGACTGCTCCTTTCCTATTTCTGACTTCCTCCCATACTGACTCAGTAGGCAAACCCTCCTCGACGACCTCCCTTTCTGCAGCTGTGATACTATCCCTGATTAGCAATGCCACTCCCCCACCTCTTTTACCTCCCTTCCTATTCCTTTTGAAACATCTAAACCCCGGAACATCCAACATCCATTCCTGCCCCAGTGATATCCACGTCTCCGTAATGGCCACAACATCGGAGCTCCAAGTACTGATCCATGCTCGAAGTTCATCACCCTTATTCCTGAAACTTCTTGCGTTAAAATAGACACACTTCAACCCATCATACTGGCTGCAACTTTGCCCTGTCAACTGTCTAACCTTCCTCACAGACTCTCTGCACTCGGTATCTGCCTGTTCAACAGCTACCCCATCCACTGATCCGTAGCTCCGGTTTCCATCCCCCTGCCAAACTAGTTTAAACCCTCCCGAAGAGCGCTAGCAAACCTCCCGCCCAGGATATAGGTGCCCTTCCAGTTCAGATGCAACCCGTCCTTCTTGTACAGGTCCCACCTTCCCCAGAAGGTATCCCAATGATCCACATATCTGAAGCCCTCCCTCCTACACCAGCTCTGTAGCCACGTGTTCAGCTGCACTCGCTCTCTGTTTCGAGCCTCACTAGCACATGGCACCGGTATCATTCCTGAGATTACTACTCTCCTCGTCCTGCCTTTCAGCTTCCAACCTAACTCCCTATATTCGTTTTTCAGGTCCTCATCCCTTTTCCTAGCTATGTTAAATTACTTCACTGTGTTAAATTACATCTGCCATGTTCCTGTCCATTTCACCAGTCAGTCTCTGTCCTCCTGAAATCTGTTACTATCCTTCTCACTGTTTATTAACATTTCTGAGTTTCTTGCCATCTGAAAACTGGGACATTATCCCCTCTGTACACAGGCCCATTGCATTAGCATACAGCAACAGTGATCCCAACAGTGACCCTGGGTAACCTCACTGTGTACTTCCCTCCAGACTGAACAACAACCATTCTCCACTACTCTCTGCTTTCTGTCTCCTATTTCGATCAGATCTGCTTTCAAATTTTCCTGCTCGAACGTGAACAATCCCAGCTACATAACTGTAATCCCTCATCCCTGGAAAAAGTCCAGTAAAACTCTTCTGTCCCTTCTCCAAAATGTTCGTGTCCTTTCTAAAGTGTGGTTCCCAGTAGCGGACACAATACCCCAGGTGGAGCCGAACTAGTCTTTTCTATCAGTCTAAGAGAATATCCTGACTATTCTGTTCTGTGTCTCTATTAATAAAACCGAGGAATCTATTTGCTTTGTTAACTGTTTGTTAACCTGTCCAGCTAACTTCAAAGATAGCACACAATCACCCCAGCTCTCCCTGTTATTCTCATCACCTTTAAAGTTGTGTCATTTAGCTTGTATTATCTCTCCTCATTCATCCACATGCAGATCACCATCACCTTCTCAAGGGCATTTAGGGATGGGCAATAAATGCTGGCCTAGCCAGCGACACACGCATCCAATGAACGAATATTATAAATAAGATCTTCCCACAATGTATCACCTCAACATCTGACATGTCAATTAAATATTAGGAAGACTGAAGCCAGTGTTTTCAAACTCCACATCAAAAGTTTCCTTGTAACAGACTCCATCCCTCCCCTTGGCAACTGTCCAAGACTAAACAAAACTGTTCACAACCTGGTGTCATAGTTGACCCTGTGATGAGCTTCCGACCAAATATTCACACTATCCAGAAAACCACATATCTCCACTCCATAAAATCACCCCTCTCTCAGCTCTTCTGCTGATGAATCACTCCCCCTTGCCTGTGTTACCTGCAGACTTGACTATTCCAACACACTCCTGGCTGGTCTCCCACATTCTATGCTTCATAAACTTGAGGTGATCCAAAAGCCCATGTCTGAACTCACACCAAGTCCTGTTCACCCATCACCCCCTGTACTCATTGACCTACACTGGATTCTGGTCAGCAACACCTCAAACTCTCAGCTTTATTTTTCAAATCTCTCATTGCCTCACCCCTTCCTATCTCTGTAATCTCCTCCATCCAACCCGCCAAGATATCTGCACTCATCTAATTCTGGCCTCTTGAGCATCTCCGAGTTTAATTACTTTACCTTTGGTGGCTGTGCCTCCAGCTGCCGAGGCCCTAAGCTCTGGAAGAGAAGGGCAGAACTTCTTCAAGGTAGGCATTCCTGGAAGAGAAGTTTCAGTGAATTAAACTCTAAAATAAAAACAAAATACTGCGAATGCTGGAACTCTGAAATGAGAACAGAAAGTGCCAGAAATACTCAGCAGGTCTGGCAGCACCTTGGTAGAGAGAAACAGAGTTAATGTTTCAGATCTGTAACTCTCCATCAGAACTGGAAAATGTTCGAAATGTAACTGTTTGTCATTTAATCTCTCCCCTCTCCGCACAATCACAGTTATTCCTTCTTGTTCTTCTTCCCCCCTTCCCCGCTTTAACTTGCTCAAAGACTGTTACATTTCTAATGTTTACAAGTTTTGATGAAGGGTCACAGATCTGAAACATTAACTTTGTTTCTCTCAGCAGATGCTGCCAGACTTGCTGAGTATTTCCAGCACTTTCTGTTCTCATCCCTAAGCTCTGGAATTTCTCCCTAAACCTTAAATACAGTAAGGTGCAGAGTCCAGTTTTAGGGAGTACTGTTTGTACAGAATACTAAATAGAGTAAAGTTAATGAGTGACTGAATTTTAAGAGATCTAAGAGTTGATCTCTTTCCAACATTTTGTTAGTTTTTGCTTTTTGCATTTCACTTAATTAAAAACTGAACTTGTAGTTTCTTTCACAGTCTGTGACAGCTGGACAGTTAATTGATGTTTATGGAATAGGAGGGTCAGTGTCAGCTTGGATTAAAAAAAAACTGGCTTAATGACAGAAAACACTGAGTCATGGTAAATAGTTGTTTTTCAGACTGGAGGAAGGTGGACAGTGGTGTTTCCCAAGGGTCAGTGCTGGGAACACTGTTTTATTCTAATATGTATAAATGATTTGAATATTGGAATACAGAGGAAAATGTGATCACAGAGCATTATCCTGAGCCTTTAGATAACTAGTTCAGTGACATTACCACTATCCCACTGTCACTGCCTCTGCGCCTTACTTTTCTTCCTTAAGACACTACTGACAAGCAGCCTCTTTGAGCAAGTTTTTGTTCATCTGACCTCATATCTCCTATTGTGTCTCAGTGTCATACTTTGCTTTATAATGCTCCTGTGAAGTATCTTGGCAACTTTTAAAATGTTAAAGGCATAATATCAATAAAAGTTGTTGCTGTTGAGGTTTGTCATACATGATTTGCATTACCACATCTGTGCTACTTGCCGTTGATTGTCCTGCGTTTTTTTTCAAGCGGAAAATACTTTTGTTCTGGATTGTGAATTACTGGTCAGTAATTACAGCGCTTACTCCATCTCTCCTTTTTTAAACAGGTTGAAACATTTACAACTCTCCAGTCTCTGGCACCACTCGCATATCTAAGGAGGATTGCAAGGGTCTGGCCTGTGCCTCTGCCTTTTCCACTATTACTTCCCTCAGCAACCCTCATACATCCCATCCAGAAAGGGTATATATTCTATTTTATTGTGATGCAAAACATGTTGGATTGAAAGGGGTTAACTGAACCTGTTTGTTGAGTGACTGTAATTAATCCATGGACCCTAATTGTATCGCTGGAGTTTTTCCATTTCTATGAATAAGGGACTCCTTTAAATGTGTTACCCAGTTGAAGCATCATCACCGGCACTAGCAGGGATCAGCAGCTCCAGAGAGAGTTGGAGAGAGAGAGGATAGATCAGAATCTGAGAACAATAGATTGGAATGGTGCCACAATGGACAGGAGTTTATCCTCCTGGTTTGACGTCCTTACTTAGAATAGTGGATCTATTTTGTAGAGAGAAACAGAGTTAATGTTTCAGATCTGTAACCCTTCATCAGAACTGGTAAACGTTCGAAATGTAACAGTCTGTAATTTAATCTCGCCCCTCTCCGTCCCATCACAGTCCTTCCTTCTTGTTCTTCTTCCCCCTTCCCCTCTTTCACTTGCTCAAAGACTGTTACTTTTCTAACGTTTACCAGTTTTCTAGCTTATATTTGCATTTCTGGACATCCTCAGATATTCTATTGAGAATGAAATCATAATCCCCACTATTCTCGAAAATCCTGAGGATGTTCATCTCCCCAGGTGTCCCTGTTTTTTTTTTTCTCTACCAGGTTATCAATTGACTATTTCCTGCGATATGCTAATGACACTGTTTCTGGCTTTACTATTCAAAACTCCCTTGAAGTCCCCCCCCACACCCCCACCCCGCTCTTAGTGATGAACACACACGTTTGATCGAGTTTGATCTCTCTCTATCTCGAGATGTCCAAACCAGTCTCAACGACGATCACACGTGTTTGAGTGTACATTCTCTCACTCTCTGTCAGAAATTGCTACCCAGTCTTTGCAATAACCACACGCGTTTGACCGATTGTAAACTCTCTCTTTGTCTCCAAATCTCCTAACCATTCCCAGTAAAGATCGCTCAACTGAGTTTGTCATTTCTCACAAACGAAGTAAACCAAGCCTATGATTCCGGTCTCTGTGATACGCCTCCTACACCTCTGTAAAATCTGATCTAGAGTCACAGATTACCCAAAAGGAAGTCGAAGGGTCACAAGCAGTTTATTGAGGAGCTACAGCTCAAATACAGCACAAAATCAGAATAGACATCGTGGACATATGACCTGTGACGGATGAGCAAGGCTTTCTGCCTACGGATCAGATGTTAGCAACTATTATTAAAGACGTTATAGCAGGGCAGGTAGAAAAACTCAAGATGATAAGGCAAAGTCAACATGGTTTTGTGAAAGGGAAATTATATCTAACCAATTTACTGAAGTTCTTTGAAGAAGTAACATGTGCTGTGGATAAAATGGAACCGGTGGAGGTACTGTACATAAATTAACATGAGGCATTTCATAAGGTGCCACATCAAATGTTATCTCGGAAAATAAAAACTCATGGTGTAGGGGGTAACATATTGTCATGGATAGAAGATTGGCTAGTTAACAGGAACAGAGAGTAGACATAAACGGATAATTGTCTGGTTGGCAAGATGTAATGAGTGGTTGCCACAGGGATCTGTGCTGCGGTCTCAACTTTTACAGTTTATATAACTGATTTGGATGAAGGGACCGAAGCTATGGTTGGTACATGTGCTGATGATACAAAGATAGGTCGGAAAGTGCATTGTGCAGAGGATATAAGGAGGCTAAAAATGGATATAGATAGGTTAAGTGAGTGGGAAAAGATCTCACAAATGGAGTTACATGTGGGAAAATGTGAAATTGTCTATATTGGCAGGAAGAATAAAAAATAAGCATAATATCTGAATGGTGAGAGAGAGCAGAACTCTGAGATGCAGGCGGAACTGGGTGTCTTGGTGCATGAATTACAAAAGTTAGCATGAACGTTCAGTAAGGAATGAGGAAAGCTAATAGAATGTTATTGTTTTTTGGGAGAGGAATTAAATGCAAAATTAGTGAGGCTATGTTTCAGTTATACAGGGCATTGATTAGACCACATCTGAAGTATTTTGTACAGTATTGGGCTCCTTATTTAAGGAAGGAAGTAAATGAGTTCAGAGAAGGTTTACTAGACTAATACCTGGAATGGGCAGGCTGTCTTATGAGAAAAGGCTGCAGAGGCTAAGCATTAATCACCTGCCGTTTAGCAGAGTAAAAGGCGACTTGATAGAAACATATGAGATCCTGAGGGGGGCAGAGCAAGTGAGGGCGACAGAGGGAGAAATATAAAGAGAGAGAGAGTGAGGGAGAGAGAGTGGTCACATCAGCTCATCTGCTGCTGAAACCCTCATCCATGCCTTTGTTACCTCGAGACTTGACTATTCTAACAGACCCCTGACTGGTCTCCCACATTCTACTCACTGTAACCTTGTGATCATCCAAAACTCTGCTGCTATCTTCTAATTTACACTAAATTCTGTTCACCCACCATCCCTGTGCTCACTGACCTACATTGGCTCTTGGTCCAGTAACACCTCAATCTTAATATTTTCACTCGTGTGATCAAATCCCTCCATGTCCTCATCCCTCTGATTATCCCAATCCCCTGTCCATTTCCAATATTCCTGAAACTTGTTCATCTTAACGTCTTTTTCTAATTCCCTTTTTAAAGTGAGTTTCATTCCCTCTGTCTCTCTCTCTGACCACACATTTGATCTCTCCAGCTCCACTGGTGCTGTGGAGGTTTGGATCCATAAAATGGTGTGAGCTGTACTGCCAGTTACATCCAGCACCTTGTACAGGACACCCAGGCTGGCCGGGCTGCTAGCATGAGTGTAACGTGTGTGTGTCTGTAGTGTGAGGAAGGGTCTGAATATGGTGTCAATCAGCGATTCCGGCAGCTTTGATGTACGTCTTTGAAACTTGGTTTGTGCATGTCCACGGACCGCCTGTGTTAGTCACTCTCAGCTGAACATACATTCAGCAGCACCAGGAACCCCCTCTACTGTTATTTAAAAGGACCAGGCATCCAACTTACAGGTGAGGGCTTTTGACTGACTTCTGCTATTGTAAAGTTAGTGGAGGTGCTGTGGGTGGTTTTCTGGAGGTTGTGTTGTGAGCTGCTGCAGACATTCAGGGAGGACAGAAGATTTGGTGACCCAACTCTGGACGAGGTATGGGACTGTAGTTATGCAGTCTCTGGGTCGGTAACATGACAAACAAATGGAGTAGAGGCTGCAGAGAGGGGAAGCTGTGTAAAGACGGAGGAGGAGGGGGCTCTGTCCTACCCACCCCGTGTTTTCCAAGAGCAGAAAGAGCAGTGTTCCTAATACCGAGCCCTGGGGAACACCACTGTATACTCCCATCGAGTCTGAACAACAACCTTTCACCACTTGTCTCTTCTTCCTGTTCCTTAGCCAATGTTATATCCACACTGTCACTGTCCCTTTAATCCATAGGGTTCCGTTTTCCTAACCTGTCTATTGAATGTCACTTGATCAAATACCTTTTAAAAGTCCATATAGATATATAACTTCAATCACATCAACCCTCTCCATTGTTTTATCAAAGAACCCCATCATGTTTACCTCACCACCACCTCTCTCCACTCCTCCACTGTTAAATTATCAGACTGCTTATCCGACATCCTGTACTGGATGAGCAGAAGTTTCCTCCAATTAAATATTGGGAAGACTGAAGCCATTGTTTTCACTCCCCACTCTAACTCTATTCCCTTGCTATTGATTCCATCCCTCTCCCTGGTAACAGTCTGAGATTCAAACAGTTTGTTTGCAGCCTTGGTGTCACATTTGAACACAATGAGCTTTAACCTCATTTTCAGTGTATCATTACAACCGCCTATTTCCACCTCAGTAACAGCGCCCGACTTCACCCCTGTCTCAGCCCATTTGCTGCTGAAACTCATTCATGCCTTCATTACCCCTAGACATGACTATTCCAGTGCACTGCTGTCTGGTCTCTCGCATGCTACCCTCTGGAAACTTGATGTCCTCCAGAACTGTGCTGCCCATGTCCTAACTCGCACCAAGTCCCCTTTCACATATAACTGACTGACATTGGGTCCTGATCAAGTAATGTCTTTATTTAAATTCTCCACCTTGTTTTCCCTCCATGACCTCAACCCCCGTCCTGTATCTGTAATAAACAGCCCCGCAACCCTTCAATATATATGTGCGCATCTAATTCAGATCTCTTCTGCGTTATTAGCTGTTCCACCAATGGTGACCACACCTTCAGTTGCCGAGGCCCCAAGCTCTAGAATACCCTCCTTACACTTCTACGCCTCTCCATCTCTCCACCTCTCCACCACACTTTCCTCTTTTAAGACACCCATTAAAACAAACCGCTTTGACTATGCTTTTGGTCCTCTGACCTAATAATTTCTTATCTGTCTCGGTGTCACATTTTGTTTTATAATGAAGCATCTTGGGATGTTTTCTTTCATTAAAGGCACTATATAAAATACATTGTTGTTGTTGATGTTTGCCCGACATGATTTGGAATTCGCATTTCCATGCTGCTTGTCACTTATTATCCCTTTTTGTTCGAGCAAGGAATACTTATCTCTTGGCTGTGATCTTTAGAAATTTCCAACCACCAACATTAGACTGACTGGTCAATAAATATAGGGTTTACCCATCTATCCTTTTTTTTAAACAGGGTGTATCATTTACAACCCTCCAGTCCTCTGTCACCACCCCCATATCCAAGGAGGATTGGAAGATTCTGAACAGGGCCTCTGCTATTTCCACATTTCCTTTCCTCAGTCACCCTCATACATCTCATCCAGACTGGGTAAATGTTCTACTTTATTGAGATACAAAAAGTGTTGTATTGAAAGGGGTTAACTGAACCTATTTGTTCAATGGCTGTAATTAATGTCAGTCTCCATGGACCCTAATTGTGTCACTGGAGGTTTTCAATCTTCTATTAATAAGGGACTCCATTCAAGGTTTTATCTCATTGTGCCAGCGGAGCATCAGCCTCAACACTTACAGGCATCAGTAGCTCCAGAGAGAGGGAGAGGATAGATCGGAACCTGAGAATAGTAGATTGGAACGTTAGAACAGTGGGTCAGAATCTGAGAACAATGGATTGGAATGTTACAAAAATGGGTCAGAATCTGACAATAATAGATTGGAATGTTGTAACAATGGGCAGAGGATTGTCGTGGGCTCTTTACATGCTTTCTACGTATGATTCGATGCCTTTAGCATCCCGGGTCCGTTACGCACTGGTGATTATGGAACACATTTACTACCCCATCCTTGCTATTGTTGGTGTCCCTGGTAAGTTTGTCAATACAGCTATTAATTTTATAAACCATTTTTAACTGCATTACTGCTCCTGGAATTTACTCTGCCCTCCTTACTGCTGTTGGTATTCCTGGTGAAGCTCTGTCTCCAGCTCTGGGGGTAGTATGGGAAACACAAGGACAGAAATTTGGGCATGAGAGCGGGGAGGGGTGGTGGTGGAGGTGATGAAATGCCAAGTGAGCCGAGGCTCGGGGTCATGCTTTTGGACTGAGTGGAGGTGTTCCACAAAGTGGTCTCCCAATCTGTGTTTGGTCTGCTGCGGTGCTCCAGTGAACATAAACTTCAGCTCGAGAAACAGCACTTCATTGTCTGATTAGGAACTCTACAGACTTCCGGACTGAACATTGAGTTCAATAATTTCAGAGCATGAGTGGCCCTTTTAATTATTATTTGTTTTATTTTGTTTTATCATTTTTTTGCCATGTGTCAGCCTCAAACGGGACTTTTTATGTTGGTGCGTTTGGCTAGGGTTGTTCATTATTCTGACATTTAACACCCTCCCTGCACTAACGCTTTATCTTTCACCACACAACAAGCACACTCTCTTTGCCTTTGCCCCATGACCTCCTTGACAGTTAATCTCTCTGGTCCTCTGTCCTATCAACACCTCTTCTGTTCTCTTTTGCACCACCCCTACCTTATTTGCTTAAAAACTAATACATTTCTAACCTTTTCCAATTCTGATGAAAGGTCACAGACCTGAAACATTACCTCTACTCCTCTCTCCACAGATGCTGCCAGACCTGCTGAGTATTTCCAGCACTGTCTGTTTTTATTTAAGATGTGTAGTGGAGTTCCCCAGGAATCAGAGTTGGGACCCTTTCTCTTCCTGACATATATTGATGACCTAGACCTTTGTGTACAGGGCACAATTTCAAAGTTTTCAAATGATATAAAACTTGGAAGCATTGTGAACAGTGAGGAGGGTAGTGCAGAACAAAGGGACACAGACAAGTTGGGGCAATGGACAGACAGGTGGTAGATGAAGTTTAATGTGGAGAAATGTGAAGTGATTCATTTTGGGAGAAAGAACTTGGAGAGACAATGTAGAATAAAGGGTACAATTATAAAGGTGGTGCAGGAGCAGAGGGACCTGGGTGTATATGTAAATTTGTCATTGAAGGTGGAATGATAGGTTGAGAGAGCGGTTAACAAAGCATATAATACCCTGGGCTTTATTAATAGAGGCATAGAGTACAAGAGCAATGAGGTTATTTTGAACTTGTATAAGACACTAGATCGGCCTCAGCTGCAGTATTACGTCTAGTTCTGGGCGCCACACATTAGATAATGTGAAGACATTGGAGAGTGTGAAAAGACATTCACAAGAATGGTTCCAGGGATGAAGAATGTCAGTTATGGAGATAGACTGGAGAAGTTGGAACATTTTCCTTAGAGAAGAAAAGGCTGAGAAGAGATTTGAAAAAGGTTTTCAAAATTATGATGTGTCTGGGCAGAGTCGATAGGGAAAAACTGTTCCCCCTCGTGAAAGGATCGAAAACGAGAGGGCAAAAAATGAAGGTAATTGGTAAAAGAAGCAGAAGTAGCATGAGGAAAACTTTATCACACGGCGAGTGGTTAAGGTCTGGAATGCACTGCCTGAGAGTGTGGTGGAAGCAGATTAGATGGAGGCATTCAGGAGGAAATTGGATAGCTATCTGAAAAGGAAGATTGTACAGAGTTACAGGGAGAAGGCAGGGGGGTGGCACTAGATGAATTCCTCTTTTGGGGAGCCAGTGCAGATACGATGGACTGAATGGCCACCTTCTGTGCTGTAACAATTCTGTGAGTCTGACATTTGACCACAAAATGAGCTTCCAACCTTATATTCGTGCCATCATTATGACCACTTATTACCACCTCAATAGCATTACCCAACTTCATTCCTGTCTCATTTCATCTGCTGCTGAAGCGCTCATTCATGCTTTCATTACCTGTAGACTAGACTATTCCATCTCATTCTCCCACATTCTACTGTCTGTAAACTTGAGGTCATCTAAAATGCTTCTACCTGTGTGTTAACTTACAACAAGTCCCATTCCCCGATCACTGATCTACATGAGCTCACAGTCAAGCAAGGTCTTGATTTTAAAATTCTCAACCTTATTTTCAAATCCCTCCATGGTTTCACCCCTCCCTATCTCTGCAATCTCCTCCAGCCCCACAACCCTCCGAGATATCGCCTCCTCTAATTCTGGCCTCTTGTGCGTCCCTGATTTTAATTACTCCACGGGTGGTGGCCACACTTTCAGTTGCCCCGGCCCCAAGCTCTGGAATGCCCTTTCTAAACAGCTCCACTCCTCCATCTCGCTTTTATTCTTTAAGACACTCCTTTAAAAACTGCCACTTTGACCAAGCTTTTGGTCACTTCACCGAATATCTCCCTTTGTGGTTCGGTGTTATACTTAGTTTCATAATGCTGCTGTGAAGTACCTTGGGGTGAGTTCTTGTTGAAGATTGCCAGACATGATTTGTCATTAGCATATCTGTGCTGCTTGAAATTTATTATGCTATGCTTTTCAAAACAGCAAATATTTCTGTCCTGGGTTGTGAAGTTTCCCCACCACTGATGTCAGATTTACTGGACAGTACACAGTTTACCCCCATATCACCTTTCTGTAAACAAGGTGTAACATTTAGCACCCTCCGGTCCTCTGTCAACACTCCCATATCCAAGGTGGATTGGAAGATTCTGAGCAGTACCTCTGCTAATTCCACCATTCTTTGTCTCATCAACCATCTGACATCCCATCCAGACTGGGTAAATGGTCTAGTTTATTGTGGTACAAAAAAGTGTTAGATTGAAAGGGGTTATCTGAACCTGTTTGTTCAGTAACTGTAATTAATGTCAGCCTCCATGGACCCTAATCGTTCCACTGGAGGTTTCCCCTCTTCTATTAATTAGGGGCTGCTTTCAATGTGTTATCCCATAGTGTTAGCGGGAGCATTAGCCCCGGCACTAACAGGGATCAGCAGCTCCAGAGAGAAGGAGAGGTTAGATCAGAATCTGAGAACAATAGATTAGAATGTTACAACAATGGATCAGAATCTGAGAACAATATATTAGAATGTTACAACAATGGATCAGAATCTGAGAACAATATATTAGAATGTTACAACAATGGATCAGAATCTGAGAACAATATATTAGAATGTTACAACAATGGACAGGAGTTTATCCTATTGGTTTTACTATCTTACTGCGGATTATGATTAGATAACATCAGCAGATCAGATCTATTATGCACTGAACATGTTTCAACACATTTATTATCCTAATTACTATTGCTGGTGTCCTTGGTAAGACTCTCTATCCCTCTGTTAATTCTGGAAACCATCATTGATTGCATGACTGTTATTACCAACTATTACTTCCTGAATATCTTCCTCCATGTGAGCCCATTTGCGGCATAAACCCTGATCTGTTCCTTTGTTAAATCCAGACTGGACTATTCCAATGTTTCCTGGTCACCCTCCCTATTATTAACTGCCATAAACCACAGTCTACATAAAACTCTGCTGTCCATATCCTAACTCACACTAAATCTAGTTCACCCAGCATCCCTGTGCTCAGTGTCCTACATTGGTTTCTGTAGGACAGATGAAACAGGAAGAAATAAATGTGGTGTGTAAGAAAGTTACCATTTTAATCAGGGGTTACTTTAATCTGCATTTAGATTGCGCAAATCAGATTGGCAAAAGTAGCCTGGAAAATTAGTTGATAGAGTTTATTCTGGACAGTTCCTTGGAGCAGTGCATTCTGGAGCCAACCAGGAGCAGGCTATTCTAGAACAGGTAAGGTGCAATGAGACAGGATTAATCATGGTCAAGGAACCGCTCGGCGACAGTGATAATAACATAGTAGAATTTCAACATTCAGATTGAAGGGAAAACTATGGGTCTGAGACTGTTTTTTTTTAAAACCTAAATGCGGCATTTATAAGAGTATAAAGGCAGAACTAGCTAAAGCGAACTGGGAATCTGGGTTAAAAGTTAGGGCAGCAGAGATACAGTGGAAGACTTTTAAAGAGGTGTTTAATAACTCTTGGCGAAGATTTATCTGAGTGAGAAAGAAAGAATCTTGGAGAAGATTGCACCATATGTGGGTAAATAAAGAAGTTAAGGATAATAAATTGAAAGAAACACTGTACACATCTGCAAAGATTAGTGGCAGGTCAGAAGATTGGACAGATTTTAAAAACCAGCAAAGAATGAGGAAAACAATAAGAGGGAAACAGTAGAGTGTTTTTTCATAGCTGCCTGGGAGGTCTTTAGGTGTTCCTGAGCCATTGCACAGGCTCCCGTGAGCAGCTCCTAGAGCATGGAAATGTAGTCTAACATGGAAGACTCATCCCTCTGTCCCAAAAACTTCTCCTTGATTAGTTTAAGAGGAGCTCTCACCTCGTGTCCATAAACTAATTCAAAGAGACTAAAGCCGGTGGAATCATTGGACAAGTCCCTGGCAACCAACAGGAGAGATCCCAGCATTTTGTCCTAGTCATGGGGTTACTCATAGCAGTATGGCCTGATTATTGTCTTTAGGGTCTGGTGGTACAGCTCCAAAGCCCCTTGTGATTGTGGGTGGTAAGCTGAGGACTTTAGCTGGGTTATGTCCAGATTACCCATGACCTTTTCCAAAATACTGGACATAAAATGTGTGCCCTGGTCCATCTGGATCTCAGCAGGCAGCCCATATCAGGTAAAGAATTGGGTTAGCCCCTCCACCACTACCTTGGCAGAAATAATTCTTTGGGGGAATGGCCTCTGGGGAATCGGGTCACCACATCCATAATGGTGAGAAGATACTGGTAGTCCTGTTTTGTTTTCAGCAAGGTTCCCCAAAATCTGGTATTGGAATTAGAGGTGCAGCTTTCATTGCAGGTTGGGGCTTCCCTACAACCTGGCACATGTGACCAGTTTTACAGAACTCCACCACATCTTTGTGGAGTTGTGGACAATCAAAATGTTCTCTTATGTGGGCTTCGACTTTTCATACACTGACACGTCCAGCCATTGGAAGCTCGTGGGTCATTCTTAATATTTTTTTAAGGTACTTCAACGGCAACACTATCTGGTGTACCACTGTCCACTCTTCATCCGCAGGTCTGTGAGGAGGTCTCCACTTCCTCATCAGCTCCTCATTCTTTAAATAGTCACACTCTGGAACTCCCTCTGCTTCAGTTTTGGTTTGGACAGTCTGTGCTATATTTTTAACACTGGGTCGGGTTGTTGAGCCTCATATAAGGAAGACCTTTTTAACATATCATTTGAGTCCACTAACTTCCCAAAGAAGGTTTCAGACAACCAGACAATCGGGTCACCCGTCTGCAGTGTCAGTTCATCTGCCTCCGATGGGAATTGTTTGGCAATGGACCGAGTCACCACACAGTCAGGGAGAATGTCAGGGACCTTCTTGTGTAACTGCTCTGTCTCCCTGACCTCTTTTGGTCGCTCGAGAACTACTGGGTAAGCTGCCACCTTTTCTCCTGTCAGACCATTACCCAGGAGCAGGTCGACCCATCCACTGGTAAACTAGGTACAGTCCCTATGGTTACTGGTCCTGAAACTGGGTCACATTCAAAGTGCAGTCGATATAAAAGTATGGACATATACTGTCTTCCAATCCCATTCACTAACACTCTAGCATTCACTGCACTCTCTGGAGAAAGGTCATGCCTTTTCCCAGCAGAAGGGATTGGGTGGCCCCTGTATCCCTGAGTGTGACTATGGGCTTGTTTGGAGGGGTATGGGTTCACTTTTCCTTGGGGTACAATCTCCTGGTAACTCTCAGAGATTTTGTTACGTTTTCCCAACTCTCAGTGGTAGGGTTACTGTGTCTAACTGCCACAGTTAAAGACACAGACTGATCTGCTGTGCTTTCCACCAGTGCCCATTTTCCTGCACTGATCCGGTGGACTCTGATTAATTCTACAGGTATTCCCCGGAACTTCCATCATTCAACTCAATGGTGACCTGCCTTATGCAGTAGAAACACACAGGTCTTCAGCAGTTCTTCCTGATCTCAGTACCGTCCTATTTGGCCTGAAGATGAGACCCTGTATGTCCAGCTTTTCCTCCATTCCCATGGCTGTTCGGGATCCAATCACCCTCCCACCTTTTATTCTCGTGTTTTTGGGGTGACTAGGGAAGGGTTTCCCTTTCGAATTAAGGCCTTGTGTACAAGCGAAAATTCATCAGCTAGAATTCCAACCTGCCTGGCTCTTTGAACCTTTTGTTCCTCCAGGTGGGTTTTAATGGGAGGGGGAGCGAGTTTTTGAACTCCTCTGGAAGGATCTGAGGTTTACATATGTGCGCTCTGTCTTGAGTGTCAATATATACTGGTCAAAAGAAAACATAAAAAAACAGACTGTAAAATCTTCGATAGATACATAAAAAGGAAACGTTTGGCTAAGACAAATGTGGGTCCATTGCAGGCAAAGTCAGGAGAATTTAGAACGGGGAACAGAGAAATGGCAGAGCAGCTAAATGATTATTTTGTTTCTGTCTTCACTGAGGAAGCTTCAAGAAATCTCCCAGAATTAGAGATCCAAGGGAGAATGAGGATGTGAAGGAAATTAGTATAAGTAAGAAGGTTGCATTGGAGAAATTAATGGGGCTGACGGTTGATAAGTCCCCAGGACCTGATATTCTACATCTCAGAGAGTTGAAAGAGATCGCTATGGAGATAGTGGATGTATTGCTGATCATTTTCAAAAAATGTATAGATTCTGGAGCAGTTCCTGCTGATTGGAAGGTAGCAAATGTCACTCCACTATTTAGGAAGGGAGGGAGAGAGAAAATAGTGAATTACAGATCTGTTAGCCTTACATCAGTTGTTGGGCAAATGCTGGAATTTATTCTAAAGGATGTAATAAATGGACACTTGGATAATAATGATCTGATTGGGCATAGTCAACATGGATTTATGAATGGGAAATCGTGTTTGATGAAACTGTTGGAGTTTTTTGAGAATGTTACTAACAAAATTGGTAAAGGGGAGTCGGTGGACGTGGTATGCTTGGATCTTCTGAAGGCTTTCGATAAAGTCTCCCACAGGAGGTTGGTTAGCAAAATTAAAGCACATGGGATAGGAGATAATATACAGGCATGCATTAAGGATTGGTTAACAGGCAGAAAGCAGAGAGTAGGAATAAATGGCTTATTCTTGCGTTGGCCAGCTGCGACTAGTAGAGTATGGCAGGGATCAGTGCTTGGGCCCCAGCTGTTCGCAATGTATATCAACATTGAGATATGTGGACAAAAGTAATAATTCCATATTCGTGGATGCTACCTAACTAGGGGCGAATGTATGTCGTGAGGAAGATGCAAAGGGACTTCAAGGGGATTTGGTCAGACTTAGTGAGTGGGCAAGAACATGGCAGAGGCAATATAATGTGGAAAAATGTGAGGTTATCCACTTTGGTAGGAGGAACAGATGTGCAGAGTATTTCTTAAATGGTAAGAGATTAGAAAGGGTAGATGTACAAAGGGACCTGGGTGTCCTTGTCAATACGTCACTGAAAACTAACATGCAGGTGCAGCAAGCAATTAGGAAGGCTAATGGTATGTTAGCCTTTATCACAAGAGGATTTGCGTACAGGAGTAGTGAAGCCTTGCTTCAATTGTATAGAACCTTGGTTTGACCACGTCTGGAGTGCTGTGTGCAGTTTTGGTCCCTTTACCTTAGGAAGGAGATTATTGCCATAGAGGGAGTGCAACGAAGATTCATAAGACTTGTTCCTGGGATGCCGGGATTGTCCCATGAAGAGAGATGAAGAAAACTGGGTCTGCATTCTCTAGAGTTTCAAAGAAAGAGCGGTGATCTCATTGAACCCGACAAAATACTGAAATGGCTAGACCGGGTAGATGCTGGTAAGATGTTTCCTCTGATTGGGGAGTCTAGAACCAGCAGACACAATTTCAAAACAAGAGAGAAGTCATTTAGGACAGAGATGAGGGGAAATTTCTTCACTCAGAGGGTTGTGATCTTTGGAATTCACTACCCCAGAGGGCTGTGGAAGTTCAGTCATTGAGTATGTTTAAAGTGAAGGTTGACAGTTTTCTAAATACAAATGACATAAGGGGATATGGGGATAATGTGGGAAAAAAGGCATTGAAGTGGATGATCAGACATTATCATATTGAATGGCGGGCCAGCTCGATGGGCTGAATGGCCTACTACAACTCATATGTTCCTATGTTCCGAAGCTGCTTAGCTCTTTCAAACTCGAGGTCAGTTTAGTCAGGCTGCTTTTGGAGGATTCGGAATTTTTGCTGGTACACCTCTGGGACTATCTCATGTGCACCCAGGATAGCATTTTTAGTCATCTGATGAACTTTCAACGGGTAACAGTGAATAAACTTCATGGGTTTTTCCTGTTACATTGCTTTGTAAAAACAGCGTCCAGTTCTCTGACGGCCATTTCAGCTGCTTTGCAAACTTTTCAAAAGTGACGAAAAATTCTGCCACATCCTCCTCATTGAACTTTGGAATGAACTGGGAGAACTTTAAGTGCTCAGCACACGTCCCTGAGCTAGGGATAGCTCCCTCACTAGCTGTGCCTTTACTGGGTGTACTGGGTCTTCCTCTAGTTGTTTGAGCTGCCTTAACTCCCTTTCCTCCTTCTCCTTCTGGAACACTCTTACTTTTTCCGTTTCTTGACACTGACTCTTCTCTTTCTCTCTCTCTCAGGAATTATAATTCTAGTCTCTTCTGTTCTTGTTTTACCTTAGCTAACATTACTCTATCTGTTAGTGATTTTAACCCTGTTTGAGTCTTCAGCTACAAGTGAAAAATGGTTGGCCACAAGTCTAAGGATTTCGGCTTTCCTAGCTTTTGGACGGAGAGTAATCCCGAACTGTCCAGCTACATTACTCAACTTTTCAACAGATAGGACTTTTAACCTGCACCGAGTTACTTCACCCAGTATGTAACTCCTTTATTGCGAATGGAACTCCTTTAGTCAGAAAGGGAGGGAGACAGAAAGCAGGAAACTACAGGCCAGTTAGCTTGATATCTGTCTTGCAGAAAATGTGAGACGTTATTATTAAAGACGTAATAGCAGACACTTAGAAAAAATCAAAATAATCAGGCAGAATCAACATGGATTTATGAAAGGGAAATCATGTTTAACCAATTTATTCGAGTTCTTTGAAGACGTAGCATGTGCTGTGGAGAAAGGGAAACAGGTGGATGTACTGTACTTAGAGTTCCAGTGGCACAGTGGTTAGCACTGCAGCCTCACAGCTCCAGCGACCCGGGTTCAATTCTGGGTACTGCCTGTGTGGAGTTTGCAAGTTCTCCCTGTGTCTGTGTGAGTTTTCTCCGGGTGCTCCGGTTTCCTCCCATATGCCAAAGACTTGCAGGTTGATAGGTAAATTGGCCATTAGCAATTGCACCCGGTATAGGTAGGTTGTAGGGAAATATAGGGACAGGTGGGGATGTGGTAGGAATATGGGATTAGTGTAGGATTAGTATAAATGGGTGGTTGATGGTCGGCACAGACTCGGTGGGCCGAAGGGCCTGTTTTAGTTCTGTATATCTAAATCTAAAAATCTAATTTGATAAGGTGTCACATCAAATGTTATTGTTCATGGTGTAGGGGGTAACATATTGACATGGATAGAAGATTTGCTAGCTCACAGGAAACAGAAGGGCAGCATAAATGGGTCACTTTCTGGTTAGCAAGGTGTAATAACTGATGTGCCACAGGAATCAATGCTGGGGCCTCAACATTTTACAATTTATAGAAATGACTTGGATGAATGGACCAAAAGTATGGTTGCTAATTTGCTGATAACACAAAGTTAGGCAGTAAAGTAAGTTGTGAAGAGGACATCAGGAGGTTAAAAATGGAATATACATAGGTGAAGTCAGTGGACAAAGATCTGGCAAATGGAGTACAATGTGGAAAAATGTGATACTATCCATTTTGACAGGAAGAATAAAAAAGAAGCTTATTATCTAAATGGTGAGAGATTACAGAACTCTGAGATGCAGAGGGATCTGGGTGTCTTGGTGCATGAATCACAAAAGGTGAGTATGCAGGTACAGCACCTTATTAGGAAAGCTAATAGAATGTTATAGTTTATCATGAGGGGAATTGAATACAAAAGTAGGAAGATTATGCTTCAGCTATACAGGGCATTGGTGATACCATATCTGGAGTACTGTGTACAGTAGTGGTCTCCTTATTTAAGGAAGGATGTAAATGCATTGTAAGCAGTTCAGAAAAGGTTTACGAGACTAATACCTGGAACGGGTTGGTTGTCTTATGAGGAAAGATTGGACAGGCTGGGCTTGTATCCACTGCAGTTTAGAAGAGTAAGAGGCGACTTGATTGGAACATATAAGATCATGAGGGGTCTTGACAGAGTGGATGTGGAAAGGATGTTTCCCCTTGTGGGAGAATCTAGAACTAGGGGTCACTATTTAAAAATAAGGGGTCGCCCTTTTAAAACAGTGAAGAGGAGAATTGCTTTCTCTCAGAGGGTCGTGAGATTTCGGAACTCTCTTCCTCATAAGGCAGTGGAAGCAGAGTCGTTAAATATTTTAAGGCAGAGGTAGATAGATTCTTGATAAACAAGGGGGTAAAAGATTATCGGAGGTAGGTGAGAATGTGAAGTCGAGGTTAAAATCAGATTAGCGATGATCTTATTGAATGGCAAGCAGGCTTGAGGGGCCGAGTGGCCTACTCCTACTTTTAATTCGTATGTTCATATGTTTGTTTGCTCTGTCTTCGGAAGGTACTGGCTTCGAACATGGATATTTTAGTGCTCTAGCAGTGAAAATCACAATAAAACTGCTTTGAAATTTGTAATTGTTTTCTCAGGATCAATTGTTTTTATCACTTCTGTGGCCACAGGAGAGGTACCAGAGGATTGGTGCACAGTGAATGTGTTACGATTATTCAAGAAGGGTAGCAGAGATATACCAGGTAATTACAGGCCAGTGAGTCCAACATCAGTGGTTGGGAAACTATTGGAAACAAATCTGAGGGACAGGATTATTCTCCACTTGGAGAAGCAAAGATTAATCAGGGATAGTCAGCATGGCTTTGTCAGGGGGAGATCGCGTCGAACAAACTTGGTTGAATGTTCGAGGAAGTGGCTAGATGTGTCGATGAGGGTAAAGCGGTTGATGTAGTCTACATGGACTTCAGTAAGGCTTTTGATAAGGCCCCGCATGGGAGATTGGTGAAGAAGGTAAGAGCCCATGGGATCCAGGGTAATTTGGCAAATTGGATACAAAATTGGCTTAGTGGCTGGAGGCCAAGTGTGATGGTCGAGGGTTGTTTTTGCGAGTGGAAGCCTGTGACCACTGGTGTACCACAGGGATCGGTGCTGGGACCCTTGCTGTTTGTAGTGTACATTAATGATTTAGACGTCAATATAGGAGGCATGATCAGTAAGATCGCAGATGACACAACAATTGGTGGTGTAAATAGTGAGGAGGAAAGCCTTAGATTACAGGACGATATAGATGGGCTATTCAGATGGGGAAACAGTGGCAAATGGAACTAATCCTAAGAAATGTGAGGTGATGCATTTTGTGAGGAATAACAAGGCAAGGGAAGATACAATGGAAGGTATGACCCTAGGAAGTACAGCGGGTCAGACGGACCATGGTGTACTTGTCTATAGATCATTGAAAGCAGCAGTACAAGTAGATAAGGTGGTTAGGAAGAAATATGGGATACTTGCCTTGATTGGCCGAGGTATAAAATGTAAGAGCAGGGAGGCTATGATGGAGATGTATAAATGGCTAGTTAGGCCACAGCTGGGGTACTGTGTACAGTTCTGGTCTCGACACTATAGAAAGTATATGATGGCACTGGGGAGGGTGCAGAGCAGATTCACCAGAATGTTGCCTGGGCTGGAGCATTTCGGCTATGAAGAGAGATTAGATAGGCTGGGATAAAAGCAACATACTGCGGATGCTGGAAATCTGAAATAAAAACAAGAAATGCTGGAACCACTCAGCAGGTCCGGCAGCATCTGTGGATCCGAGGAAGGGTCACTGACCCGAAACGTTAACTCTGCTTCTCTTTCCACAGATGCTGCCAGACCTGCTGAGTGATTCCAGTATTTTTTGTTTTTATTTTAGATAGGCTAGGGTTGTTTTCCTTAGAGCAGAGATGGCTGAGTGGGGATCTGACTGAGGTGCACAAAATTATGAGGGGCTGAAATGGGAAGAAACTGTTTCCCTTATCAGAAGTGTCAATAACCAGGGGGCAAAGATTTAAGGTAAGAGGCAGGAGGTTTAGAGGAGATTGGAGGAAAATTTATTTTCACCTACAGGATGTTTGGAATCTGGAACACACTGCCTGAAGGGATGGCAGAGGCAGGAACCCTCACAACATTTAAGAAGTATTTAGATGAGAACTTCAAACACCATAGCATACAAGGCTACGGGCCAAGTGCTGGAAAATGGGATTAGAATAGATAGGCCTGACGGCCAGCGCGGACACAGTGGGCCAATGGGACTGTTTCTGTGCTGTATAACTCTGTGATTCCAATTTCCTGTTTGTTCCGGGTTACGGTCACTAGAACCTCCAGATTTATGTCGAAGCCAGATGAGTCCCAGGCTCCCCATTTGTCCTAGCTTTTATTTAATCACAACAAGATTTATTCCTTTTTAACAGTGGACGTGCTTACCACCTCAGTGAGTGTTTTACCTTTTCACATTTGTGATCGTGAAATAACCAATCAGACAGATTTTCTTGAGTTTAAACTAGAGGTGAGTTTATTACATTTTAAAATTCTAATTGGATCTAAATAAAATAATTGCAATATATGTTATACATTCCCGCAGAACCTGACACGAGAATCACACACAAATAAATTAGAATGAGAAATAAATTTGTGGTTGGATATGAATCTGGAATCATTTTTTTTAAAAGCAAGTTCTGTGAAGTTGGATGATTCTGGTGACTGTGCCTTTACCACCCTTAGTTATAGTCATCTGCAAGACATGAAATTATGTTTTTCTTAAATGTCATCAACAAACTTGATCAAGATTATCAGGCATGATTTTCCATTGACCTATCCGTGATGCTTGTCATTTACTATCCCCTGTTTTCCCAGCAAGATATATATTTGTACTGGGTTCCGACCTCTAGAAATTTCCAACCACCAACATTACACTGACTGGTCAGTAGTTACAGGGCTTATCTAATCTCTCCTTTTGGAAACAGTGTGTGACCTTTATAGCCTTCCACTCCTCTGATAACACTCTCATATCCAAGGAGAGGTAAGATTCTGGCCAGTGCCTCTGCTATTTTCTCCATTCTTTCCCTCAACAAACCTCATATATCCTATCTAAACTGGATAAATCTTCTACTTTATTGTGGTACAAAAAGTGTTGGATTGAAAGGGGTTTACTGAACTTGTTTGTTCAGTGACTTTAATTAATGTCAGTCTCCATGGACCCTAATTGTATCACTGAAAGATTTCCCTCTTCTATTCGTAAGGGACTCGTTTCAAAGTGTTATCCCATAGTGTCAATAGCAGCATGAACCCTGACATGAACAGGGATCCGCAGCTGCAGTGAGATGGAGGGGATAGATCAGAATCTGAGAACAATAGATTGGAATGTAACAACAATGGGTCAGAATCTGAGAACAGTAGATTGGAATGTTAGAACAATGGGCCAGAATCTGAGAACAGTAGATTGGAATGTTTCAACAATGGGTCAGAATCTGAGAACAATAGATTGGGAGGAGCAGCCTTGATAGAACGGGGTGCGGAGCGGACTTTCAGCTGAGCGGTCAATTTCAGTAAGTTACAAGTTAATCCCTTTTTTGTTTCGGAGGACCGGGGACTGCTGGGTAGGGGAAAACTATTTATTTGGGCAGTTTTAAAATCTTTGTCTTTTGCGAGGAGCAGCCTTGATAGAACGGGGTGCGGAGCGGACTTTCAGCTGAGCGGTCAATTTCAGTAAGTTACAAGTTAATCCCTTTTTTGTTTCGGAGGACCGGGGACTGCTGGGTAGGGGAAAACTATTTATTTGGGCAGTTTTAAAATCTTTGTCTTTTGCGAGGAGCAGCCTTGATAGAACGGGGTGCGGAGCGGACTTTCAGCTGAGCGGTCAATTTCAGTAAGTTACAAGTTAATCCCTTTTTTGTTTCGGAGGACCGGGGACTGCTGGGTAGGGGAAAACTATTTATTTGGGCAGTTTTAAAATCTTTGTCTTTTGCGAGGAGCAGCCTTGATAGAACGGGGTGCGGAGCGGACTTTCAGCTGAGCGGTCAATTTCAGTAAGTTACAAGTTAATCCCTTTTTTGTTTCGGAGGACCGGGGACTGCTGGGTAGGGGAAAACTATTTATTTGGGCAGTTTTAAAATCTTTGTCTTTTGCGAGGAGCAGCCTTGATAGAACGGGGTGCGGAGCGGACTTTCAGCTGAGCGGTCAATTTCAGTAAGTTACAAGTTAATCCCTTTTTTGTTTCGGAGGACCGGGGACTGCTGGGTAGGGGAAAACTATTTATTTGGGCAGTTTTTAAATCTTTGTCTTTTGCGAGGAGCAGCCTTGATAGAACGGGGTGCGGAGCGGACTTTCAGCTGAGCGGTCAATTTCAGTAAGTTACAAGTTAATCCCTTTTTTGTTTCGGAGGACCGGGGACTGCTGGGTAGGGGAAAACTATTTATTTGGGCAGTTTTAAAATCTTTGTCTTTTGCGAGGAGCAGCCTTGATAGAACGGGGTGCGGAGCGGACTTTCAGCTGAGCGGTCAATTTCAGTAAGTTACAAGTTAATCCCTTTTTTGTTTCGGAGGACCGGGGACTGCTGGGTAGGGGAAAACTATTTATTTGGGCAGTGGCAGTACCCGAGACACTACACGTGTAGTGTCTCCCACCCACCCTCCTCCTCTAACCAAAAAAAAAGGACTCTAGGGTGTTGATAAGGTAAGCTTTTTATTTAAAACTTCAGTCCGTCGGATTGCTAAGCGAACAAGTTTTGACTTTTTTTTTCGTTTGGTTTTTCAGTCGATTTATTGGGAATCTAGAATAGTGGGAATGGAGGTAAAGGCAGTTGTATGTTCCTCCTGCAGAATGTGGGAGGTAGGGGTCGCCAAGAGTGTCCCTGCTGACTGCATCTGCGGGTAGTGCACCCAACTCCAGCTCCTCGCAGACCGCGTTAGGGAACTGGAGCTGGAGCTGGATGAACTTCGGATCATTCGGGAGGCGGAGGGGATTATTGACAGGAGTTATAGGGAGGCAGTCACACCTCAGGTAAAAGAAGTAGGTAGATGGGTTACCGTCAGGGGAAGGAAAGGGAACCAGCAGGCAGTGCAGGGATCCCCTGTGGCCGTTTCCCTCAACAACAGGTATACCGTTTTGGATACTGTTGGGGGGGACGACTTACCAGGGGTAAGCAATGGGGTGCAGGTCTCTGGCACAGAGTCTGTCCCTGTTGCTCAGAAGGGAAAAGGGAAGAGGAGCAGAGCATTAGTCATTGGGGACTCCATAGTTAGGGGAACAGATAGGAGGTTCTGTGGGAACGAGAGAGACTCACGGTTGGTGTGTTGCCTCCCAGGTGCCAGGGTACGTGATGTCTCCGATCGTGTTTTTGGGATCCTTAAGGGGGAGGGGGAGCAGCCCCAAGTCGTGGTCCACATAGGCACCAACGACATAGGTAGGAAGAGAGATGGGGATTTAAGGCAGAAATTCAGGGAGCTAGGGTGGAAGCTTAGAGCGAGAACAACCAGAGTTGTTATCTCTGGGTTGTTGCCTGTGCCACGTGCTAGCGAAGAGAGGAATAGGGAGAGAGAGGAGTTGAACACGTGGCTGCAGGGATGGTGTAGGAGGGAGGGTTTTGGTTTCCTGGATAATTGGGGCTCTTTCTGGGGTAGGTGGGACCTCTACAAACAGGATGGTCTTCACCTGAACCAGAGGGGTACCAATATCCTGGGGGGGAGATTTGTTAGTGCTCTTCGGGGGGGTTTAAACTAAATCAGCAGGGGAATTGGAACCTAAATTGTAGTTCCAGTGTACAGGCTGTTGAGAGTAGTGGGGTAGGGGATAAGGTTACAGGGACGCAAGAGGGCACTGGCAAGCAAGAACTTGGTTTAAAGTGTGTCTACTTCAACGCCAGGAGCATCCGGAATAAGGTGGGTGAGCTTGCAGCATGGGTTGGTACCTGGGATCCTGATGTTGTGGCCATTTCGGAGACATGGGTAGAGCAGGGGCAGGAATGGATGTTGCAGGTTCCGGGATTTAGATGTTTCAGAAAGAACAGAGAAGAGGGTAAAAGAGGGGGGGGGGGGGTGTGGCATTGTTAATCAAGGAAAGTATTACAGCGGCAGAAAGGACGTTTGAGGACTCGTCTACTGAGGTAGTATGGGCCGAGGTTAGAAACAGGAGAGGAGAGGTCACCCTGTTGGGAGTTTTCTATAGACCTCCGAATAGTTCCAGAGATGTAGAGGAAAGGATAGCGAAGATGATTCTCGACAGGAGCGAGAGTAACAGGGTAGTGGTTATGGGGGACTTTAACTTTCCAAATATTGACTGGAAATACTATAGTTCGAGTACTTTAGATGGGTCTGTTTTTGTCCAGTGTGTGCAGGAGGGTTTTCTGACACAGTATGTGGACAGGCCAACCAGGGGCGATGCCACATTGGATTTGGGTAATGAACCCGGCCAGGAGTTTGATTTAGATGTAGGTGAGCACTTTGGCGATAGTGATCACAATTCGGTTAGGTTTACCTTAGCGATGGGCAGGGACAGGTATATACCGCAGGGCAAGAATTATAGCTGGGGGAAAGGAAATTATGACGCGATTAGGCAAGATTTAGGATGTGTAGGATGGGGAAGGAAACTGCAGGGGATGGGCACAAACGAAATGTGGAGCTTATTCAAGGAGCAGCTAATGCGTGTCCTTGATAAGTATGTACCTGTCAGGCAGGGAGGAAGTTGTCGAGCAAGGGAGCCGTGGTTTACTCAAGAAGTTGAAGCGCTTGTCAAGAGGAAGAGGGCGGCTTATGTTAGGATGAGACGTGAAGGCTCAGTTAGGGCGCTTGAGAGTTACAAGCTAGCCAGGAAGGATCTAAAGGGAGGGCTAAGAAGAGCAAGGAGAGGACACGAGAAGTCATTGGCGGATAGGATCAAAGAAAACCCTAAGGCTTTCTATAGGTATATCAGGAATAAAAGTATGATAAGAGTTCGAACAGGGCCAATCAAGGATAGTAGTGGGAAGTTGTGTGCGGAATCAGAGGAGATAGGGGAAGCGTTAAATGAATATTTTTCGTCAGTATTTACAGTAGAGAAAGAAAATGTTGCCGAGGAGATTACTGAGATACAGCCTACTAGGCTAGATGGGATTGAGATTCACAAGGAGGAGGTGTTAGCAATTTTGGAAAGAGTGAAAATAGATAAGTCCCCTGGGCCAGATGGGATTTATCCTAGGATTCTCTGGGAAGCCAGGGAGGAGATTGCAGAGCCGTTGTTGTTGATCTTTAAGTCGTCATTGTCGACAGGAGTAGTGCCGGAGGACTGGAGGATAGCAAATGTTGTCCCCTTGTTCAAGAAGGGGAGTAGAGACAGCCCTGGTAATTATAGACCTGTGAGCCTTACTTCGGTTGTGGGTAAAATGTTGGAAAAGGTTATAAGAGACAGGATTTATAATCATCTTGAAAAGAATAAGTTCATTTGCGATAGTCAGCACGGTTTTGTGAAAGGTAGGTCGTGCCTCACAAACCTTATTGAGTTTTTTGAGAAGGTGACCAAACAGGTGGATGAGGGTAAAGCCGTGGATGTGGTGTATATGGATTTCAGTAAGGCGTTTGATAAGGTTCCCCACGGTAGGCTATTGCAGAAAATACGCAAGTATGGGGTTGAAGGTGATTTAGAGCTTTGGATCAGAAATTGGCGAGCTGAAAGAAGACAGAGGGTGGTGGTTGATGGCAAATGTTCATCCTGGAGTTTAGTTACTAGTGGTGTACCGCAAGGTTCTGTTTTGGGGCCACTGCTGTTTGTCATTTTTATAAACGACCTGGATGAGGGTGTAGAAGGGTGGGTTAGTAAATTTGCGGATGACACGAAGGTCGGTGGAGTTGTGGATAGTGTCGAAGGGTGTTGTAGGGTACAGAGGGACATAGATAGGCTGCAAAGCTGGGCTGAGAGATGGCAAATGGAGTTTAATGCGGAGAAGTGTGAGGTGATTCACTTTGGAAGGAGTAACAGCAATGCAGAGTACTGGGCGAATGGGAAGATTCTTGGTAGTGTAGATGAGCAGAGAGATCTTGGTATCCAGGTACATAAATCCCTGAAAGTTGCTACCCAGGTTAATAGGGCTGTTAAGAAGGCATATGGTGTGTTAGCCTTTATTAGTAGGGGGATCGAGTTTCAGAGCCACGGGGTCATGATGCAGCTGTACAAAACTCTGGTGAGGCCGCACCTGGAGTATTGCGTGCAGTTCTGGTCACCGCATTATAGGAAGGATGTCGAAGCTTTGGAAAGGGTGCAGAGGAGATTTACTAGGATGTTGCCTGGTATGGAAGGAAGGTCTTATGAGGAAAGGCTGAGGGACTTGGGGTTGTTTTCGTTAGAGAGAAGGAGGAGGAGAGGTGACTTAATAGAGACATACAAGATAATCAGAGGGTTAGATAGGGTGGATAGTGAGAGTCTTTTTCCTCGGATGAGGATGGCAAACACGAGGGGACATAGCTTTAAGTTGAGGGGTGAAAGATATAGGACAGATGTCAGAGGTAGTTTCTTTACGCAGAGAGTAGTAGGGGCGTGGAACGCCCTGCCTGCAACAGTAGTAGACTCGCCAACTTTAAGGGCATTTAAGTGGTCATTGGATAGACATATGGATGTAAATGGAATAGTGTAGGTCAGATGATCGGCGCAACATCGAGGGCCGAAGGGCCTGTACTGCGCTGTAATATTCTAATGTTACAACAATGGGTCGCAATCTGAGAACAATAGATTGGAATGTTACAACAATGGGTCAGAATCTGAACAATAGATTGGAATGTTACAACAATGGGTCAGAACCTGAGAACAATAGATTGGAATGTTACAACAATGGGTCAGAACCTGAGAACAATAGATTGGAATGTTACAACAATGGGTCAGAACCTGAGAACAATAGATTGGAATGTTACAACAATGGGTCAGAATCTGAGAACAATAGATTGGAATGTTACAACAATGGGTCAGAATCTGAGAACAATAGATTGGAATGTTACAACAATGGGTCAGAATCTGAGAACAATAGATTGGAATGTTACAACAATGGGTCAGAATCTGAGAACAATAGATTGGAATGTTACAACAATGGGCACTAGGAGTTTATCCTATTTGCTTGGCGTAGTTACGGCAGAATATTTTCGGATAACATTAGAATGGCGGATCTGTTTTGCACTGAAGATGATTGAAACGATTTACTCTACAAATCCTCGCTATTATTGGTGTACCTGGTAAGTCTCTGTTTCCAAATATTAGATCCATAAACCATATTTCAATGATTTAGTATTCTTGTCATGTAAATTGTGAGAAGCATTAAGCCATTTTCTTCAGTCTCTGTCACAAACTCCATTCCCTATCCACTCCATTCCCCTCCCTGCCCAATGTCTGAGGCTGAAGCAGACTGTTTTCAACATCTGTGCTCCATTTATACCTGAGCTGGGTTCATCCTCATATTCTCTCCATCACCAATACTGCCTACGACCACCTCTGTAATATTACCCATCTCCACCTCTGCCTCAGCCCATCTGCTGCATAAACCCTCATCCATGCCTTTGTTAAATCCACAGTTGACTATTCCAATTCTATCCTGATCACCCTCCCAGTTATAAACCTCCATAAACCACAGCCCATCTGGAACTCTGCTGCCTGTATCCTAACTCACACCAAATCCCGATCACCCATCACCCCTGTGCTCAATGATCTACATTGGCTCCCGGTCTGGCAGCACCTTAATTTTAATCTTCTCATTCTTGTGTTTGAATTCCTCCATAGCCTTACCCCTCACATTAGTCACATTCCCCTCTCCATTTCACCAAACTATATAAATCTTATGCCTTCAAGTTTCTCTCTAATTTTCTTTTTAAAGTGAGTTGCTTTCACACTATACATTCCCTGGCAGCTTTTCACTCTGTGGCTCACTGGTACCAACACGATGGAAACCGGGATCCATAAAATGATGTGAACTGCACAGCCAGCCACTTCTACTGCGGCCAGCACAATGCCCTATGCTGGGCAGGTCTCTAGCTTGGGTGTACCATGCATGTGCTGATAGTGCAAGGAGGGGTCTGAATTAACGGCAGTCATTCCAGCAGCTTTGATATACGTCTTTGAAACTTGGTCTGAGCATGCCCACTGACCGCCTGTGTTAGTCACTCTCAGTTGAATATACATTCAGCAGCATGAGGAACACCAAGGAGGAGTTTAATATGGCTCTTGGGGCAAAAGGGTTCAAAGGATATGGGGGGAAAGCGGGAACAGGATACTGAGTTGGACGATCAACCAAGGTCATAATGAATGGCAGAGCAGGCTCGTAGGGCCGAATGGGATACTCCTGCTCTTATTTTCTGTGTTTCTATGTTTACTGTTATTTAAAAGGACCAGACATCCAACTTACAGGTGAGGGGCTTTTGGCTTACTTCTGCTATTGTAAAGTTAGTGGAGGTGCTGTGGATGGTTTACTGGAGGTTGTGTTGTGGGCTGCTCCAGACATTCAAGGAGGACAGAGGATTTGGTGACCCAACTCTGGACGAGGTATGGGACTGTAGTTACAGTGTCTCTGGGTCTGTAACATGACCAACAAATGGAGCAGAGGCTGCAGACAGGGGAAGATCTGTAAAGAGGGAGGAGGAGTGGGCTCTGCCCTACGTACCCCGGGTTTTCCAGGAGCATTTTTCCTACCTACACCTGACCCAGGAGCAGTGTGTGAGGTGACTCTGATTCAATAAGGAGGTGGTCACTGAGCTGTGTCACCTGCTGTAATACGACGTGGAGCCTCACACCGGGGTGTGGACTGAGCTGTCAGTGGCCGTTAAGGTCACAGTTTCATTGAACTTCTTTGTATCTGGATATTTCCAGGCAGTAGCGGATGATGTATCCATTATCTCTCTCAATGCCCTCCCTTGATGTATATGCTGGTGACGAAGGCCATCTATCTCGGGTGAGGTGAATATATCATTTTCTGCCTCAGCAGGGAGAAGCAGGATGAGAGATCCCGTGGCTTTGTCAGGATAGCGGGATTCCTGATGGTGTAGGGGCTATTGCGGGGCCCCCATGTCAATGGGGAGAGGGACAGGAACTGAAAGAACTCTCACTCCATTCATGTACAATTTGTGTGTGAGCATTCCCAGTACATCATGTTGGTGAATATCCACTACCCTGGCAGCAGCCACCATTGCTTCATTCTGAAACAGTCAGCCATTCCCAACATTTCGGGTCTCCATTGACATGCGGAATGCGGTTCCTCAGAGACAATGGACCCCCCCCCCCCCACACATGGCTATACCTTCTACACACCCAAACCCACTTCCCACTGCCAGTCAAACACTCCAGCAGGAACACAGTGGAACAGACCATTGGTGTGATGAAGCAATGTTTCTGATGTCTGAACCGCTCGGGGGGAGCCCTTCCGTACACACTGGAGCAGGTGTCCAAGTTCATGGTGTTCTGCTGCACCCTTCATATCATCACCATCATGAGGACACAGGCATTGGCACCAGGAATCCGGAGGCTACCTCAGGAAGAGGAGGAGGGGGAGGCAGGGAGGATATTTCCTGGATGCCTTCGACCTGGACAGGCTGTTAGAGAACACTGCTGCTCCCTATGATTATGGGCCACCTTTCCCTGTAAGAGAGAAAGCAGAATGTCAGTGATTGTGTTGCAATGTGTTTGAGTGATGTGCCTGCCATAACTGAATAGCTGGAGGTATGTGGAGGCAGTGAGAGGTGGGTGTGAGGCGGGTATCAGTGGCAGGTGTGTGAGGGTGAGATGGAGTATGTGAATGTTAGGTGTGAGTCCTGAGTGTTAGGGACTGCTGGTGAGTGAGTGATCGGTGTGTGCTACATTGAGCAGTGTGAGAGGTGGTGGTGTTGGGGGTAGGGGATGCCACGTGGAGATGAATTCACTGACATTGACCGCCCGTGTGAGCTCATTAAGCTTCTTCTGGCTCTGCTGCCAGGTCCTCGGGGCCAGACTTCTTGAACTGACCTCCCTGGCCACCTGCTCCCATTCCCTTCGTTGGGCATTCCTTGAGGGTCCCCACCCCACGGAAACATGGCCTCTCTCCTCATGTCAGCCTCCATGACTAAGGCCTCTATCACCACATCCGTGAACCGCAGAGCCCTCTCTCTGTCCTAGTCTTCCATTGACCTTGTTTCCAATTGCAGCATTCACAGACAGCAGCAGCAGCCTCCTGATATGCATTGCATTTTCTCTTTAAGAGGGACAGACTACCTTTAAGAGCTGAATCCTGGCTGAAACACGTGCCGGCCTCTCTCACAGTTAGGCCCCTCATTCAGCGTGCAGACAGACTGCAGCGCTGGTCACCCTGGGTGGCTTTGGAATTTATGGAAATGAGGAGGCAGCAGGAAGTTTGTGTGTCACCCGCCTCAACAGGAACGGGCACAGGCAGATCATGAATCACAATCCCTACTCCCGAAAAGCAGCACATCGATGTTTTTATCGTCCTCCAATTACTTCTCAGTCTCTTTCACTCTCTTTCTTTATTCTCTCTCTCTCTGTCTCTCTCCCGCTCTTCTGTCTCTCACTCTTGCTCATAGAATCGTAGATTTGTGCAGCAAGGGATATGGCTATTCGCCCCATTCTGTCAGTGTTGTCTCTTTGAAAGAGCTATCTAATTAGTTTCACTCTCCTCCTCTTTCCCCAGACTCCTGTTTTTTTTCCTTTACAACTAATTATTAAATTCCCTTTTGAAAGATAGAATCATACTCTTATGGAACGTTTAAGGTATGGAAAGAGGCCACTTGGCCCATCGTATCTGTGCTGACTAAAAAACGATCCCCCTATTCTAATCCCACCTTTCAGCATTTGATCCATAGCTCTGCATATTAAGGCACTTGAGGTGCATATCCAGACTCCTGTTGAATGGGTTGAGGGTCTCTGCCTCAATTAAACTTTCAGGCAGTGCGGTCCAGACCCCCACCGCACTCTGTGAAAAGGTTTTTCCTCATATCCCCTCTAATCTCTAAATCGATCCACCCCCACCCCCCACCTCGTCACTGACCTTTCTGCTAAGGCGGATAGACCATCCACCTCCACTCTGTCCAGACCCCTCAAAATTTTGTATATTTCAGTCCAATCTCCCCTCAGCCTTCTTTATTCCAAAGAGAACAACCTCAGACTATCCAATCTTTCCTCACAGCTGCATTTTTCCAGCCCTAGCGTCATCCTCATAAATTGCCTCTGTACCTTCTCTAGTGCAATTACACTCTTTCTGTAATGAGGTGACCAGAACTGCACACAGTGTTCAGGTTGTGGCCTAATCAATGATTTATACAGTTCCAGCATAACCTCCCTGCTCTTATATTCTATACCTCCGCTAATACAGCAAAGGATTCCATATGCCTTCTTCTCCATATTATATTGAATCTGCTTCCACCATGTTTTCAGGCAGTGAATTCCAGATTCCAAATACTCGCTGTGTAAGAAAATTCTCCTCATTTCACGAGAGTGGTCCTAAAGGAAGAGTGCTAAATTGGGGGAAGGCCAACTATACCAAAATTCAGCAGGAGCTGTGGAATGTAGATTGGGAGCAGCTGTTTGAAGGTAAATCCACATGTGATATGTGGTCGACTTTTAAAGAGAGGTTGATTAGCGTGCAGGAGAGACATGTTCCTGTGAAAATGAGGGATAGAAATGGCAAGATTAGGCAACCATGGATGACAGGTGAAATTGTGAAACTAGCTAAGAGGAAAAAGGAGGCATACATAAGGTCTAGGCGGCTGAAGAAAGACGAAGCTTTGGAAGAATATCGGGATTGTAGGCACAATCTGAAACGAGGAATTAAGAGGGCTAAAAGGGGTCATGAAATATCTTTAGCAAACAGGGTTAAGGAAAATCCCAAAGCCTTTTATTCATATATAAGGAGCAAGAGGGTAACTAGAGAAAGGATTGGCCCACTCAAGGACAAAGGAGGAAAATTATGCGTGGAGTCAGAAAAAATGGGTGAGATTCTAAACGAGTACTTTGCATCGGTATTCACCGAGGAGAGGGACATGACGGATGTTGAGGTTAGGGATAGATGTTTGATTACTCTAGGTCAAGTCGGCATAAGGAGGGAGGAAGTGTTGGGTATTCCAAAAGGCATTAAGGTGGACAAGTCCCCAGGTCCGGATGGGATCTATCCCAGTTTACTGTGGGAAGCGAGAGAGGAAATAGCTGGGGCCTTAACAGATATCTTTGCAGCATCCTTAAACACAGGTAAGGTCCCGGAGGACTGGAGAATTGCTAATGTTGTCCCCTTGTTTAAGAAGGGTAGCAGGGATAATCCAGGTAATTATAGACCGGTGAGCCTGACGTCAGTGGTAGGGAAGCTGCTGGAGAAGATACTGAGGGATAGGATCTATTCCCATTTGGAAGAAAATGGGCTTATCAGTGATAGGCAACATGGTTTTGTGCAGGGAAGGTCATGTCTTACCAACTTAATAGAATTCTTTGAGGAAGTGACAAAGTTGATTGATGAGGGAAGGGCTGTAGATGTCATATACATGGACTTCAGTAAGGCGTTTGATAAGGTTCCCCATGGTAGGCTGATGGAGAAAGTGAAGTCGCATGGGGTCCAGGGTGTACTAGCTAGATGGATAAAGAACTGGCTGGGCAATTGGAGACAGAGAGTAGCAGTGGAAGGGAGTTTCTCAAAATGGAGACGTGTGACCAGTGGTGTTCCACAGGGATCCATGCTGGGACCACTGTTGTTTGTGATATACATAAATGATTTGGAGGAAAGTATAGGTAGTCTGATTAGCAAGTTTGCAGACGACACTAACTAAGATTGGTGGAGTAGCAGATACTGAAGGGGACTGTCAGAGAATACAGCAGAATATAGATAGATTGGAGATTTGGGGAGAGAAATGGCAGATGGAGTTCAATCCGGGCAAATACGAGGTGATGCATTTTGGAAGATCCAATTCAAGAGTGAACTATACAATAAATGGAAAAGTCCTGGGGAAAATTGATGTACAGAGAGATTTGGGTGTTCAGGTCCATTGTTCCCTGAAGGTGGCAACGCAGGTCAATAGAGTGGTCAAGAAGGCATACGGCATGCTTTCCTTCATCGGACGGGGTATTGAGTACAAGAGTTGGCAGGTCATGTTACAGTTGTATAGGACTTTGGTTCGGCCACATTTGGAATACTGCGTGCAGTTCTGGTCGCCACATTACCAAAAGGATGTAGATGCTTTGGAGAGGGTGCAGAGGAGGTTCACCAGGATGTTGCCTGGTATGGAGGGCGCTAGCTATGAAGAGAGGTTGAGTAGATTAGGATTATTTTCATTGGAAAGACGGAGGTTGAGGGGGGACCTGATTGAGGTGTACAAAATCATGAGAGATATAGACAGGGTGGATAGCAAGAAGCTTTTTCCCAGAGTGGGGGATTCAATTACTAGGGGTCACAAGTTCAAAGTGAAAGGGGAAAAGTTTAGGGGGGATATGCGTGGAAAGTTCTTTACGCAGAGGGTGGTGGGTGCCTGGAACGCGTTGCCAGCGGAGGTGGTAGACACGGACACGATAGCGTCTTTTAAGATGTATCTAGACAGACACATGAATGGGCAGGAAGCAAAGAAATACAGACCCTTAGAAAATAGGTGACAGGTTTAGATAGAGGATCTGGATCGGCGCAGGCTTGGAGGGACGAAGGGCCTGTTCCTGTGCTGTAATTTTCTTTGTTCTTTGTTCTTTTCTGGTTCTTAGTCAATTACTTTCAATCTGTGTCTTCTTAATACTGAACTTTCTGACACTAGAAACAGTTTCACATTAATTACCCTATCAAAACCCTTCATGATTTTGAATTCTATATTAAATCTCCCCTTACCCTTCACTGCTCTAAAGAGAACAATCACAGTTTTTCCAATCTCTCCATGTAACTGAATTCCCAGATCCCTGGTACCATTCTATTAAATCACTTCTGTATCTTCACTAAGTTCTTGACATCCTTACCAAAGTGTGGTGATCAGAATTGGACACAATTCTCCAGCTGGGACCCAACCAATGATGTATAAAAATCAGCATTTCCTCTTGAGTTTTATTACTCTGTATCTCTGTCTCTAACACCAAAGACACTACATGTTACATTCAAAGATCTGTGTGTGTGGTGAGTCACCGAGCACGAGTGAACTGCAGCCAGGCCAGGGGGAAAGGATAGTTCATGTGTCAGCTCACCGGAGGGCGAGGTCACAAACGAGTTATAATACACAGGACTCAGATGTGAACATACAGGAGAATGCTGATGGACATGTACACTGAGATACTTTGTCCATTGACAGGCCTGTCAGACAGTCTGTTGTCTCTCTCAAGGAGCATGGATGAGTCCGGCTCCAACATGGCACAGGACACTGTACAGAGCTTGAAGCCCATTCTTTCCCCTGTGGAAGTGGTCACTAACTCCATGACAGCCCTAGCGGACCAAGCCGTGATACAGTGTCTGGCGACCATTGTCTCAGTTTCCACTGCAGCACAGATGGCAGACACCCAACGTCTCAGTGCTGCAGTGGAAGTTCAGACTGAGGTCATGAGATTCATGCTTGCTGCCATGTAAGATCAGACTGCTGCCATCATGGCTGTGGATCTCAGTGTTCAAAGGGGTTTGCAGGCTCTCACAGCAGTCCAGCAATCTGTGATCCAGTAGATTACTAGGATTGCTGAGGTGTCGCCCCGGGGGAATGACAGTGTCTCCGTGGAGCATGAACCTGCTGTACTGTCTCAGGATGACAGTATTTGTTCTCCCTTCACTGTCACTCCACCAGTGTCCTTGCTATTACCCATCAGTCAACCCAGGCTGCTGCTGCCCATGTCGAGGTGGTGCAGTCTGAATCCGAGCCCTCAAGGCCCAGAGTTGTTCGAGGACGTCCTGCAAGTCCCCCTCTATGTAAGTCAGCACCTACTAACATTTATGCCTGTGCAGCCATTACCTGCGTCAAAGCTGTGTCACCTCCTGTAACTCGACCTGGAGCCTCACACCAGGGTGAGGACGGAGCTGTCAGTGGCTGCTAATGTCAGTTTAATTGAACTTCTATGTAACTGTATCTTTCCAGGCAGGAGCAGGCGACATATCCAACATAGAGTCAGAGACAGTGATAGAGTCATTTACCACACAGAATGAGGCCCTTCGGCCCCTATGTGCCAGATCACTGTGGAACAATCCAGTCAATACCTCTCCCCCTCTCAATCCCTGTAGCCTTGCATGGAGTTATAGAGCACATAAACAGATCCTTCTGCCCATCGTGTCTGTGCCAGCCATCAAGCAGCTGTCTAATCCAATCCCATTTTCCAGCACTTGTCCCATAGCCTAGTATGCTATGGCATTTAAAGTGCTCATCTAAATACTTCTTACATGTTGTGAGTGTTCCTGCCTCCACCACCACTTCAGGCAGTGCGTTCCAGATTCCAACCACCCTCATGGTGAAAAGAGTTTTCCTCAAATCCCCTCTAAACCTACTGCCCCTTACCCTAAATCTATACCCACTGGTTATTGATCCCTTCTCTAAGGGAAACCGTCCCTTCCTATCTACCCTAACATTTCCTTTCATAAGTTTCTGTACCTCAATCAGCCCCCCCCCCTCCCCCTCAGCCTTCTCTGCTCTAAGGAAAACAACCCTAGCCTTTTCAGTATGTCTTCATAGCTGAAATGCTCCATCCCAGGCAACATCCTGGTGAATCTCCTCTGCACCCTCTCCAGAGCAATCACATCCTTTTTATAATTTGGTGACCAGAACTGTACACAGTACTCCAGCTGTGGTCTAACTAGCGTTTAATACAGCTCCATCATAACCTCCTTGCTCTTACATTCTATGCCTCGACTAATGAAGGCAAATATCCCATATGCCTTCTTAACCACTTTATCTACCTGTGCTGCTGACTTCAGTGATCTATGAGCAAGTACATCATGGTCCCTCTGACCCTCTGTAATTCCTAGGGTCCTACCATCCATTATATGTTCCCTTGCCTTGTTAGTCCTCCCAAAATGCATCCTCTTACACTTCGCAGCAGTAAAGTTCATTTGCCACTGCTCCACCTATTTTACCAGCCCATCCTGTAATCTAAGGCTTTCCTCCACACTATTTAAGATACCAAAAATTTTGGTGTCATCTGCGAAGTTACTGATCACACCTCCTTTATTCACGTCTAACTCATTAATGTACACAGCAAGGGTACCAGCACTGATCCCTGTGGTACACCACTGGTCAGGCGCTTTCACTCGCAAAAACAACCCTTGACCATTAACCTCTGCCTCCTTCCACGAATCCAATTTTGGATCCAATTTGCCAAATTGGCCTGGATCCCATGGGCTCTTACCATCTTAACCAATCTTCCATGCGGGACCTTGTCAAAAGCCTTACTGAAGTCCATGTAGACTACATCAACTGCTTTACCCTCATCTACGCATCAGGAAGGAACTGAAGAATGGACTTAGGAGAGCTAGAAGGGGACATGAAAAAGTCTTGGCGGGTAGGATTAAGGAAAATCCCAAGGTGTTTTACACTTATGTGAGGAACAAGAGGATAGCCAGAGTGAGGGTAGGGCTGATCAGGGATAGTGGAGGGAACTTGTGCCTGGAGTCAGAGGAGGTAGGGGAGGTCCTTAATGAATACTTTGCTTCAGTATTCATTAGTGAGAGGGACCTTGTCGTTTGTGAGGACAGCGTGGAACAGGCTGATATGCTCGAACAGGTTGAGGTTAAGAAGGACGATGTGCTGGAAATTTTGAAAGACATGAGGATAGATAAGTCCCCGTGGCCAGACGGGATATACCCAAGGTTAGTACAGGAAGCAAGGGAAGAGATTGCCTTGCCTTTGGCAATGATCTTTGCGTCTTCACTGTCCACTGGAGTAGTATCAGATGATTGGAGGGTGGCAAATGTTATTCCCTTGTTCAAGAAAAGGAATAGGGCTAACCCTGGGAATTATAGACCAGTCAGTCTTACGTCGGTGGTGGGCAAATTATTGGAGAGAATTCTGAGAGACAGGATTTATGATTATTTGGAAAAGCATAGTTTGATTAGAGATAGTCAGCATGGCCTTGTGAGGGGCAGGTCATGCCTCACAAGCCTTAATGAATTCTTTGAAAATGTGACAAAACACATTGATGAAGGAAGAGCAGTGGATGTGGTGTATATGGATTTTAGCAAGGCGTTTGATAAGGTTCCACATGGTAGGCTCATTCAGAAAGTAAGGAGGCATGGGATAAGGGGAAAGTTGGCTGTCTGGATACAGAATTGGCTGGCCCATAGAAGACAGAGGGTGATAGTAGATGGAAAGTATTCAGCCTGGAGCTCGGTGACCAGTGGTGTTCTGCAGGGATCTGTTCTGGGACCTCTGCTCTTTGTGATTTTTATAAATGACTTGGATGAGGAAGTGGAAGGCTGGGTTAGTACATTTGCCGATGACACAAATGTTGCTGGAGTTGTGGATAGTGTGGAGGGCTGTTGTAGGTTGCAACGGGACATTGACAGGATGCAGAGCTGGGCTGAGAAGTAGCAGATGGAGTTCAACCTGGAAAAGTGTGAATGTGATTCATTTTGGAAGGTCGAATTTGAATGCGGAATACAGGCTTAAAGACAGGATTTTTGGCAGTGTGGAGGAACAGAGGAATCTTGGGGTCCATGTCCATAGATCTCTCAAAGTTGCCACCCAAGTTGATAGGGTTGTTAAGAAGGCGTCTGGTGTGTTGGCTTTCATTAACAGGGGGATTGAGTTTAAGAGCCGCGAGGTTATGCTGCAGCTCTATAAGGCCCTGGTTAGACCACACTTGGAATATTGTGTACAGTTCTGGTCGCCTCATTATAGGAAGGATGTGGAAGCTTTAGAGAGGATGCAGAGGAGATTTACCAGGATGCTGCCTGGACTGGAGGGCATGTCTTATGAAGAAAGATTGAGGGAGCTAGGGCTGTTCTCATTGGAGCGAAGAAGGATGAGAGGTGACTTGATAGAGGTGTACAAGATGATGAGAGGCATAGAGTTGATAGCCGGAGACTTTTTCCCAGGGTGGAAAGGGCTATCACCAGGGGGCATAATCTTAAGGTGATTGGAGGAAGGTTTAGTGGAGATGTCAGAGGTCGGTTCATTACACAGAGAGTGGTGGGTGGGTAGAATGCACTGCCAGCGGTGGTAGTCGAAGCAGATACATTAGGGGCATTTAAGCGACTCTTGGATAGGTACATGGATGATAGTAGAATGAAGGGTATGTAGGTCGTTTGATCTTAGAGTAGGTTAAAGAGTCGGCATAACATCATGGGCCAAAGGGCCTGTACTGTGCTGTACTGTTCGGTGTTCTATGTTCTTTCTCATCTGCTCCTGTGGATTTATCCAATTTTAAGCCCTCTAAAACCCTAATACTTCCTCCTGTTCAATGCTAATATGTTCAAGTATATCACAATCCCTCTCCCTGCTTCCTTAGTCCCCATAGTGCAAACAGATGAGAAGTAATCATTTAAAACCTCACCTACTACCTCTGGCTTCACACATTGATTGCCACTTTCGTCCCTAATGGGCCCTACTCTTTCCCTGTTTATCTTCTTACCCTTAATATACTTGTAAAACACCTTAGGATTTTACTTTATGTTCCCCTCAATTTTTTTTTCGTGTCCCCTCTTCGCTCACCATTTACTTTTTAAAGCTCCCCCCTGCACTTTCTATACTCTTCTAGTGCCTCCACTGTTTCCAGCGCTTGGGATCTGCCATAAGCCTCCTTTGTTTTTATGACCCAATCTTCTATATCCCTTGACATCCAGGGTTCTCTGGATTTGTTGGTCCTACGCTTCACCTTAACGGGTACATGTTGCCTCTGAACTCTTACTATTTCCTTTTTGAATCACTCCAACTGGTCTGCTGTAGACTTTCCTACAAGTAGCTGCTCCCAGTCCAATTTGGCCAGATCCTTTTTTATCATATTGAAATCGGCCTTCCCCAGTTCAGTACCTTTATTTCCGGTCCATCTTTGTCCTTTTCATAACTAAATCTTACAGAGTTATGGTAACTATTATTGAAATGATCCCCCACTGACACTTCTACCACTTGTCCGGCTTCATTTCCTAGGATTAGGTCCAGTACCGCCCCTTCTCTTGTAGGACTTTCTACGTACTGACTCAAAAAGCTCTCCTGTATGCATTTTAAGAAGTCCTCCCCCTTTAAGCCTTTTGCACTAAGACTATCCCAGTTAAAATTGGGGAAGTTGAAATCCCCTAATATTATTACCCTATCATTTTTACACCTCTCTGAGATTTGTCTATATATCTGCTCCTCTATCTCTCCCTGACTGTTTGGTGGCCTGTAGTACACTCCCAGCCAAGTGATTGCCCCCTTTTTGTTTTTAAATTCTACCCATATGGCCTTCTTTGAGGAACCGCCTAAGATATCATCCCTCCTGACTGCAGTAATTGACTCCTTCATCAACAGTGGAATGCCACCTTCTCTTTTACCCCCGCCCCTGTCACGTCTGAAGATTTTATACTCTGCAATATTGAGCTGCCAGTCTTGCCCCTCCCTCAAACATGTCTCTGTGAAAGCAATAATATCATAATCCCATGTGCTAATCAACACCCTCAATTCATCTGCCTTATTAGTAAGACTCTTTGTGTTAAAATAAATGGAATTAAGACTTACATTATTCACTTGTGTCTTAAACAGGTCGATATTTGCTCTGCCTTCCAGATTGGCTAAGTTTCTCTTCTATATCTGACTGTGCATCACCCCCTACTGTACCTCCACTCTGTATCCCATCCCCCTGCCAAATTAGTTTAAACCCCCCAACCCCCAACAGCACTAGCAAACCTCCCAGCAAGGATGTTTGTCCCATTTCGGTTCAGGTGCCACCTGTCCGATTTGTACAGGTCCCACCGTCACCAGAAATAGACCCAGTGATCCAGGAAACTAAAGCACTCCCTCCTGCACCATCTCCTCAGTCACGCATTCATCTGCTCTATCCTCCTATTCCTATAATCACTAGCACGTGGCACTGGGAGTAATACAGAGATTGCAAGCTTCGAGGTCCTGCTTTTTAATCTGCTACCTATCTCCCTAAAGTCTTGTTTCAGGACCTCATTCCTCTGTCTACCTATGTCGTTGGTACCAATGTGTACCACGTTCTCTGACTATTCACCCTCCCCCTTCTGAATATCCTGAAGCCGCCCCGTGACATCCTTTACCCGAGTAACCGGGAGGCAACATACCATCTTGGAGTCACATTTACCATCACAGAAATGCCTATCTGTAGCCCTTACAATAGAACTCCCTATCACTGTAGCTCTCCCCCTCTTTTCCTACCCTCCTGTGCAGATGAGCCACCCGTGGTTCCACAGACTTGCGTCTTGTGTCATTTCCCTGAGATGCCATCTCCCCCAACACTATACAAAGCAAAATATCTGTTAGAGAGTGCAATGGGCCTGGGGGAACTCCTGCACCACCTGCCCAGTTTTTCTACTCTGCCTGGCAGTTACCCATTCCATTTCTGCCTGAGCAGTCTTTACCTGCGATGTGACCGCCTCCCTGTACGTGCTATCCACAATGAACTCAGCCTCACGGATGCTCCACAGTGTACCCAGCCACGGCTCCAGATCCGAAACACGGATTTCGAGTATCTGCATCTGGAAACACTTCCTGCACACGCGTTCATTCTGGAGGCTGGAAGTGTCACTGACATCCCACATTGCACAGGAGGAGCACTCCACTCTGCCGAGTCGCCCTTTCATGACTTATCCTTAATTTACTCAAATAATTTGAGATTATTTACACTAGCGGCCATGATTCCCTTAAAAAAACACTAATTACGATATATATTTAAAAAGTTGTTCTTGCTGTTCCATTAACTCCACATTCCCCTCCTCCAAGCCACACACCATCTAGACTTGGACATATATCACCCTTCCTTCATCATCACTGGGTTAAAAGCTTGAAATCCTTTCTGTAACAGTATTGTGAGAACACCTTCACCACACAGACTGCAGTGGATCAGGATGAAGGCCCATCATCTTCTCATGGTAACCAGGGATGGGGAAGTAATGCCGGCCTTGTCAGTATCACCCATATCCTGAGAACAAATAGAAAGAAAATAAAATAGGAATCACATCAATGAGTTTGTAATTGCCAGATTGAAACCAGGCGAGGTCTGTGATCAGAGCAGGATCTCATTCTCTGTTAAGATATTATCAACACAACTTGCCTCACCAGCCCATTGTGTTTGCTGTTCTGCTATTCCTTTTATCAGAGATAAAGTAACAATTAATCTCTGGCTCCAAAACTACTGAATGCCAATTGTGTATATGGGAATTGGACGCTATGTCTTCTGTTATCACAGTATCAGAGAATCATACAGCACAGGATGAGGCCGTTTGGTCCATCACGTCTGTGGTGGCTCTTTGAAAGTTCTCTCCAATGAGCCTCTCTTTCCTGTTCTTTCTCCATCGCTCTGTAAATCTCACCGCTCCCACCCCCTCCTCCTCTGCCCACTGTCCACCAGAATTTATCCATGTTCGAACCATAGAGTAACCAATCAAAAATGATGGCAATTTAGATACAATTGTTTAGATATGTGGACATAAGGCTTCACATTATCATTCCCAGGAATGTCGACACAAAGACCTGTGTCCAGAGTTATGTCTTTGACTAGATAACGTCTTTCATGAAAAAACTCTGGAATAACATGCCTGCACCTTTTTCATTTTTTTATGGGATGTGGGCGTCGTTGGCAAAGCCAGCACTTGTTGTCCATCCATAATTCTCCTTGAAAACTCAATGGCTTGCTACACTATTTCAGAGGAAAGTTAAAAGTGACGGCACAGTGGCGCAGTGGTTAGCACCGCAGCCTCACAGCTCCAGCGACCCGGGTTTGATTCTGGGTACTGCCTGTGTGGAGTTTGCAAGTTCTCCCTGTGTCTGCGTGGGTTTCCTCCGGGTGCTCCGGTTTCCTCCCACAAGCCAAAGACTTGCAGGTTGATAGGTAAATTGGCCATTATAAATTTCCCCTAGTATAGGTAGGTGGTAGGGAAATATAGGGACAGGTGGGGATGTGGTAGGAATATGGTATTAGTGTAGGATTAGTATAAATGGGTGGTTGATGGTCGGCACAGACTCGGTGTGCCGAAGGGCCTGTTTCAGTGCTGTATCTCTAAACTAAACTAAACACGTTGAGTTACATGTAGATCAGATCTGGTAAGGATGGCAGATCTCCTTCCCTAAAGGACATTAGTAAACCAGATAGATTATTATAAAAATCAATGATCGTTTCATGGCAACATTGCAAAGTCCAGCTTTCATTTCCAATTTTTTATTTATCAATTGAATGTATTAAGTCATTGAATTTTAAATTCCACCAACAGCAATGGTGCAATTTGAACCCATATCCCCAGGGCATTAGCCTGAGCATCTGGATTACTAGTTCAGTGACAATACCACTGCATCACTGTCACTGCCTCTCCACATCACGTTCCTCCCTTAAGACACTAATAAAACCTTCCTCTTTGATGAAGTTGTTGGTCATCTGACTTCATATCTCCTGTTGTGTCTCAGTGCCATACTTTAAAATGCTCAAATGAAGCACCTTGGGATGTTTTATTACAGGCACTATATAAAGATAAGTTGTTGTTGTTGTTGGAATTTACCAGTCATATCTTAGCTGCTTGCCTTTTATTATCCCTTTTTTTTCAAGCAGCGAATACTTTTGTCCTGAGATGTGTACTCTACAAATTTCGCCATCAGTGACGTTAAACTGACTGGTCAGTAAACACAGGATTTACTCCGTCTCTCCTTTTGAAAACAGGGTGTACAATTTACAACCTCCGATCCTCTGTCATGACTCCCATATCCAAGGAGGATTGGAATATTCTGGACAATGCCTCTGCGATTTCCACCTTTCCCTCCCTCAGCATCCCTCACACATCCCATCCAGACTGGGTAAATGGTCTTGTTTATTCTCGTACAAAAAGTGTAAGATTGAAAGGTGTTAACTGAACCTGTTTCAGTGACTGTAATTAATGTCAGTCACCAACGACTCCAATTGTGTCACTGGAGGGTTTCCATCTTCTATTAATACAGGACCCCCTTCAATGTTTTCCACAGTGTCAGTGGGAGCATCATCCCCATCACTAACAGAGATCAGCGGCTCCAGAGAGTGGGATATGATAGGTCAGAATCTGAGAGCAATAGATTGGAATGTTACAACAATTGATCAGAATCTGAGAACAATAGATTGGAATGTTACAATAATGGGTCATCAGTAAAGTATGGAAGGTGTCATCAACAGTGCCATCAAGCGGCACTTGCTTAGCAATAACCTGCTCAGTGATGCTCAGTTTGGGTTCCGCAAAGGCCACTCCGCTCCTGACCTCATTACAGCCTTGGTTCAAACATGGACAAAAGAGCTGAACTCTCAAGAGGTGAGGTGAGAGTGACTGCCCTTGACATCAAGGCAGCATTTGACCGAGTATGGCCTCAAGGAGCCCTAGCAAAACTGAGGTCAATGGGAATCAGTGGGAAAACCCCCCCGCTGGCTGGGGTCATACCTAGCGCAAAGGAAGATGGTTGTTGTTGTTGGCGGTCAATCACCTGAGCTGCAGGACATCACTGCAGGAGTTCCTCAGGGTAGTGTCCGGGACCAAACCATCTTCTGATGCTTCATCAATGACCTTCCTTCAATCGTAAGGTCAGAAGTGGGGATGTTCGCGGAGGATTGCACAATGTTCAGCACCATTCGTGACTCCTCAGATACTGAAGCAGTCCGTGTAGAAATGCAGCAAGACCTGGACAATATCCAGGCTTGGGCTGATAAGTGGCAAGTAACATTCGCGCCACACAAGTGCCAGGCAATGACCATCTCCAACAAGAGAGAATCTAACCATCTCCCCTTGACATTCAAGGGCATTACCATCGCTGAGTCTCCCACTATCAACATTTTGACGGCTACCATTGACCAGAAACTGAACTGGAGTAGCCATATAAATACCGTGGCTACAAGAGCAGGTCAGAGGCTAGGAAGCCTGAGGCGAGTATCTCACCTCCTGACTCCCCAAAGCCTGTCCACAATCTACAAGGCACAAGTCAGGAGTGTGATGGAATACTCTCCACTTGCCTGGATGGGTGCGGCTCCAACAACACTCAAGAAGCTCGACACCATCAGGACAAAGCAGCCCGCTTGATTGGCACCCCATCCACAAACATTCACTCCCTCTACCACCGACACACAATGGCAGCAGTGTGTACCATCTACAAGATGCACTGCAGCAATGCACCAATGTCCTTAGACAGCACCTTCCAAACCCGCAACCTCTACCAATTAGAAGGACAAGGGCATCAAATGCATAGGAACACCACCACCTGCAAGTTCCCCTCCAAGCCAGACACCATCCTGACTTGAAACTATATCACCGTTCCTTCACTGTCGCTGGGTGAAAATCCTGGAACTCCCTTCCTAACAGCACTCTGTGTGTACCTACCCCAACATGGACTGCAGTGGTTCAAGAAGGCAGCTCACCACCACAATCTCAAGGGCAATTAGGGATGGGCAATAAATGCTGGCCTGGCCAGCGACACTCACATCCCATGAATGAATTAAAAAAATCTGAGAACAATAGATTGGAACGTTACAACAATGGACAGGAGCTTCTCCTCGGATCTTTACTTTCTTTCCACATATTATGATCGTATGACCTTAGACTATCGGATCCTATATGCACTTGAGATTATTCAATACATTTACTACCCCATCCTGGCTATTCTTGGTGTCCCTGGTAAGTCTCTCTGTACAGCTATCAATTCTATAAAATATATTTACTAACATTACTGTTCTTGTAATTTACTCTGTCCTCCTTGCTGCTGCAGTTATTCCTGGCGAATCTCTTCCTCCAGCTATTAGCTCTATAAACCATTGCTAATTGTATTATTGGTCTTGCAATTTAATCTCTCATTTTTGTGGCTGTTTGTGCCTATGGTAGGACTCAATTTCCAGATAGGAGATCTGTAAACCTGGTTTCACTGAAATACTGTTCTGTTATGTAAATTTTAGAAAGAGTGAAGCCAGTGTCATTGGTCTCCTTCACAAGCTCCTTCCCCTATCTGTAAACCACTTACCCCACCCTGCCCAATGTCTGAGGCTGAACCAGGCAGTTTACAGCCTCTGTGTTCTATTTATACCTGAGCTGAGTTCATCTCCATATTCTCTCCATCACCAACACTGCCTGCTACCACCTCTGTAATATCACTGTTTTCCACCTCTGCCTCAACCCATCTGCTGCATAAACCCTCATCCATGCCTTTGTTAAATCCACACTTGCGTATTCCAATTCTATCCCGGTTACCCTCCCACTTATAAACCTTCGTAAACCATCCAGAATTCTGCTGCCTGTATCCATACTCACACCAAATCCCGATCACCCATCAGTCCTGTGCTCACTGATCTAGATTGGCTGCCGGTCTGACAGCACCTTGATTTTGATATTCTCATTCTTGTGTTTGAATCCCTCCAGTCATTCCAGAAGCTTTGATACAGGTCTTTGAAACTTGGTCTGTTCATGTCCACTGACCGCCTGTGTTAGTCACTCTCAGCTCAACATATATTCAGCAGCACAAGGAACCCCCTCTCGTGTTATTTAAAAGGAACAAGAATCAACTTACAGGTGAGGGGCTTTCGACTTACTTCTGCTGTTGTAATTAGTGGAGGTGCTGTGGATCGTTTTCTGGAGTTTGCGTTCTGAGCTTCTGCAGACATTCAGGGAGGACAGAGGATTTGGTGACCCAACTCTGGACGAGGTATGGGGACTGTAGTTACAGTGTCTCTGGGTCTGTAACATGACCAACAAATTGAGCAGAGGCTGCAGAGAGGGGAAGCTCTGTAAAGAGGGAGGAGGAAGGGGCTCTGCCCTACCCACACCGGGTTTTCCAAGAGCACTTTTCCTACATACACCGAATCCAGGAGCAGTGTGTGAGGTTGCTCTGATTCAATAATGAGGAGGTCACAGAGCTGTGCCACGTCCTGTAACATGACCTGGAGCCTCACACCCGGCTGAGGACGGAGTTGTTAAGTGGCTGTTAAGGTCACAGTTTCATTGAACTTCTATGTACCTGGATCTTTTCACGTAGGAACAGCTGACACACCCATCAGAGTCCGGCCCTTCGAGAACATGCCGGTTCTCTGTGGAGCAATTCAGTCAGTCCACTCCCACACTCAATCCCCGTAGCTCTGCAAGTTCACTTCCTTCAGGCACCCATCCAGTTTCCTTTTGAAATTGGGAGGAAGGATCAAATTGGAAGGAAGTAAAGCTGGTAACAGGTGGCAGAAAATTAGCCAGTGACATTTGAAGGCAGATGAAACAGAAGTGAGAATCAATTAGGCTTAGAATGCAAAATGTCAAGAAGACAAGGTTAAGGGCAGTCTACCTGAATGCACGAAGCATTCCCAACAAGGCAGATGATTCAAAGGGCCAAATAGAGGTAATTGTTTCTGATCGAATTGTCATAACATGTTCAATGTTATGTTCAATGAAACGTTGAGACAGGATGACCAAGACTGAGAACTGAATATACAAGCATATTCGACATTTAGGAAGGTTTGGCAAAAAGGGAAAGGAGCTGGTGTTGCGCTAATAATAACAGATAGGATCAGTACATTAGTAAGGGAGGATCTCAGGTCTGAAGAGCAAAATATGGAATCTGTTTGGGTGGATCTAAGAAACAACAAGTAGCAGAAAACATTGGTAGGAGATGTTTTAGGCCACCAAGCTGTAGTAGTAGTGTGGGGCATGGCATTAATCAGGAAATTAGAGTATCATGTAGCATGGGTAATACTGGAAATACTATAGTTCGAGTACTTTAGATGGGTCAGTTTTTGTCCAGTGTGTGCAGGAGGGTTTTCTGACACAGTATGTAGACAGGCCAACCAGGGGCGATGCCACATTGGATTTGGTACTGGGTAATGAACACGGCCAGGTGTTAGATTTAGATGTAGGTGAGCACTTTGGTGATAGTGATCACAATTCGGTTAGGTTTACCTTAGCGATGGGCAGGGACAGGTATATACCGCAGGGCAAGAATTATAGCTGGGGGAAAGGAAATTATGATGCGATTAGGCAAGATTTAGGATGCGTAGGATGGGGAAGGAAACTGCAGGGGATGGGAACAATCGAAATGTGGAGCTTATTCAAGGAGCAGCTACTGCGTGTCCTTGATAAGTATGTACCTGTCAGGCAGGGAGGAAGTTGTCGAACGAGGGAGCAGTGGTTTACTAAAGAAGTTGAAGCGCTTGTCAAGAGGAAGAAGAAGGCTTATGTTAGGATGAGACGTGAAGGCTCAGTTAGGGTGCTTGAGAGTTACAAGCTAGCCAGGAAGGATCTAAAGGGAGGGCTAAGAAGAGTGAGGAGAGGACACGAGAAGTCATTGGCGGATAGGATCAGGGAAAACCCTAAGGCTTTCTATAGGTAGATCAGGAATAAAAGAATGACTAGAGTTAGATTAGGGCCAATCAAGGATAGTAGTGGGAAGTTGTGTGTGGAATCAGAGGAGATAGGGGAAGCGTTAAATGAATATTTTGCGTCAGTATTTACAGTAGAGAAAGAAAATGTTGTCGAGGAGAATACTGAGATTCAGGCGACTAGGCAAGATGGGATTGAGGTTCACAAGGAGGAGGTGTTAGCAATTTTGGAAAGTGTGAAAATAGATAAGTCCCCTGGGCCAGATGGGATTTATCCTAGGATTCTCTGGGAAGCCAGGGAGGAGATTGCAGAGCCTTTGTCCTTGATCTTTATGTCGCCATTGTCGACAGGAATAGTGCCGGAAGACTGGAGGATAGCAAATGTTGTCCCTTTGTTCAAGAAGTGGAGTAGAGACAGCCCTGGTAATTATAGACCTGTGAGCCTTACTTCGGTTGTGGGTAAAATGTTGGAAAAGGTTATAAGAGACAGGATTTATAATCATCTTGAAAAGAATAAGTTCATTAGCGATAGTCAGCACGGTTTTGTGACGGGTAGGTCGTGCCTCACAAACCTTATTGAGTTTTTCGAGAAGGTGACCAAACAGGTGGATGAGGGTAAAGCAGTGGATGTGGTGCATATGGATTTCAGTAAGGCGTTTGATAAGGTTCCCCACGGTAGGCTATTGCAGAAAATACGGAAGTATGGGGTTGAAGGTGATTTAGAGCTTTGGATCAGAAATTGGCTAGCTGAAAGAAGACAGAGGGTGGTGGTTGATGGCAAATGTTCATCCTGGAGTTTAGTTACTAGTGGTATACCGCAAGGATCTGTTTTGGGGCCACTGCTGTTTGTCATTTTTATAAATGACCTGGAAGAGGGTGTAGAAGGGTGGGTTAGTAAATTTGCGGATGACACTAAGGTCGGTGGAGTTGTGGATAGTGCCGAAGGATGTTGTAGGGTACAGAGGGACATAGATAGGCTGCAGAGCTGGGCTGAGAGATGGCAAATGGAGTTTAATGTGGAAAAGTGTGAGGTGATTCACTTTGGAAGGAGTAACAGGAATGCACAGTACTGGGCTAATGGGAAGATTCTTGGTAGTGTCGATGAGCAGAGAGATCTTGTTGTCCAGGTACATAAATCCCTGAAGGTTGCTACCCAGGTTAACAGGGCTGTTAAGAAGGCATATGGTGTGTTAGCTTTTATTAGTAGGGGGATCGAGTTTCGGAGCCATGAGGTCATGCTGCAGCTGTACAAAACTCTGGTGAGACCGCACCTGGAGTATTGCGTGCAGTTCTGGTCACCGCATTATAGGAAGGATGTGGAAGCTTTGGAAAGGGTGCAGAGGAGATTTACTAGGATGTTGCCTGGTATGGAGGGAAGGTCTTACGAGGAAAGGCTGAGGGACTTGAGGTTGTTTTCATTGGAGAGAAGGAGGAGGAAATGTGACTTAATAGAGACATATAAGATAATCAGAGGGTTAGATAGGGTGGATAGTGAGAGTCTTTTTCCTCGGATGGTGAGGGCAAACACGAGGGGGCATAGCTTTAAGTTGAGGGGTGATAGATATAGGACAGATGTCAGTGGTAGTTTCTTTACTCAGAGAGTAGTAGGGGCGTGGAACGCCCTGCCTGCAGCAGCAGTAGACTCGCCAACTTTAAGGGCATTTAAGTGGTCATTGGATAGACATATGGATGAAAATGGAATAGTGTAGGTCAGATGGTTTCACAGGTCGGCGCAACATCGAGGGCCGAAGGGCCTGTATTGCGCTGTAATGTTCTAAAAAAAAAATTCTAATTAATCACAGGTGATTTAAATCTTCATATGGACTGGGTAAACCTAATGAGAACAAATGCTATGGATGACGAGTTTCTGGACTGTGTTAGGGATAGTTTCCAAGGGCAGTATGTTGAAGAACTGACCAGAAAACAGGCTAATTTAGATCTTATATTATGTAATGAGGTAGGGCTAATTAATAATCTTATTGCAAAATAACCTTTCGGGATGAATGACCATAATGTGATATAATTTTACATTATGTTTCAAAGTGAGGTGGTTTGATCTTAAGCCAGAGTGTCAAATTTGAATAAATGAAATTATAAAAGTATGAAGGGAAAATTGGCCGAGGTGGATTGGAAAATTATATTAAGTTATTTCAGTACTTTGACAATGGATTTTCTTTAAATAAATATTACATATTTTACAGAAACTATATATTTCTTCAAGGCAAATAAACCCCAGAAGTAAAGGCAGTCAACTGTGGGCAACAAAGGAAATTAAGGATTGTATAAGAATAAAAGAAAAGGCCTGTAAAATAATAGTAAACCTGAGGATTGGGAGGATTTTATGATACAGCAAAGGAGGATGAAGAAACTGAAAAAGAAAGGGAGAATAGAATATGAATGTTCGCTGGAAAACAATAAAAACGGTCTGTAAAAGCTTCTGCAGGTAGGTAAAAAGGAAATGTTGGGCTAAGACAAACGTGGGTCCATTACAGGCAGAGTCAGGAGAATTTATAATGGGGTATGGAGAAATGGCAGAGAAACTAAATGATGACTTTGTGTCTGTCTTCACTGAGGAATAAATAAGAAATCTCCCAGAATTAGAGATCAAAGGGATTGGGAGGATGAGGAATTGAAGGAAATTTGTGTTTGCAAGAAGTTTGTGTTGGAGAATTTAATGGGGCTGATGGTTGACAAGTCCCCATGACCTAATATTCTACATCTCAGAGTGTTGGAAGAGATAGCTATGGAGATAATGGATGCATTGCTGATCATCTTCAAAAATTGCATAGATTCCGGAGCGGTTCCTGCAAATTGAAAGGTAGCAAATGTCACCCTACTATTTAGGAAGGGAGGGAGAGAGAAAACAGAGAATTACAAACCTGTTAGCCTGACATCAGTCATTGGAAAAATGCGATAATCTAATATAAATGATGTGATAATTGGACACGTGAATAATAATGATTTGACTGGGCATAGTTAACATGGATTTATGAATGTGAAATCATGTTTGACGAACCTGTTGGAGATTTTGAGGATGTTACCAACAGAATTGATAAAGGGGAGATAGTGGACGTGGTACACTTGTATTTTCAGAAGGTTTTTGATAGTCTCCCAAGAAGGTTGGTTAGCAAAATTAAAGCACATGGGATAGGACGTAATATATGGGCATAGATTAAGGATTGGTTAACAGGCTGGAAACAGACAGTAGGAATAAATGGGTCATTGTCACGTTGACAGGCTGCGACTAGTGGGGTACTGCAGGGATCAGTGCTTGGGCCCCAGCTGTTCACAATATATATCAATGATTTGGGTGTGAAGACCAAATGTAATATTTCCAAGTTCACGTATGACACAAAACTAGGTGAGAATGTGCGTTGTGAGAAATATGCAAAGCAGCTTCAAGAGAACTCGGTCAGACATAGTGAGTGGGCAAGAACATGTCAGATGGAATATAATGTAGAAAAATGTGAGGTGACCCACTTTGGTATGAGGAATGGATGTGCAGAGTATTTTTGAAATGGTAGGAGATTAGAAATTGTAATTGTACAAAGGGACCTGGGTGTCCTCGGCAATAAGTCACTGAAATCTAACATGCAGGTGCAGCAAGCAAAGATGAAGGTAAATGGTATGTTAGCATTTATCACAAGAGGATTTACAAAATACTTAAAGGAATAGACAGGGCAGATACAGCTAAGATGTTTCCTCTGGTTGTGGAGTCTAGAACCAAGGAATACAATTTCAAAATAAGTGGTAAGCCACTTAGGACAGAAATGAGGAGACATTTCTTTACTCAGAGGGTTGTCAATCTTTGGAATTCTCTACCCCAGAGGGCTGTGGAGGCTCAGTCATTGTGTATGTTTAAAGCAGAGATTGACAGATTTCTAAATATCAATGAGATAAGAGGATATGAGGATAATGTGGGGAAAAGGCAATGAAGTGGAAGATCAGCCATGATCATATTGAATGGCAGGTCAGGTTGGATGGGCTGAATGGCGTACTCCTGCTCTTATGGTCCTATGTTCATAAATCATTGATTGTCTCGGCTTCCACCACCCTCATGGGCAGTGAGTTCCAGCTCATTACCATCCACTGTGTAAAAAAGATCTTCCTCATATTCCCCCTACATCTCTTACCCAAAACGTTCCATCTGTGTTCCCTCGTCCGTGTTTCATCAGTTAATGGGAACAGTTTTTCCTTGTCTATATCTTATCTAAACCTCTCAAAATCAAGATGGGTCTGGACAGAGTTCTTCTTTTGGGCCTCCTTATCTCGAGAGACAATGGATACGCGCCTGGAGGTGGTCAGTGGTTTGTGAAGCAGCGCCTGGAGTGGCTATAAAGGCCAATTCTGGAGTGACAGGCTCTTCCACAGGTGCTGCAGAGAAATTTGTTTGTTGGGGCTGTTGCACAGTTGGCTCTCCCCTTGCGCCTCTGTCTTTTTTCCTGCCAACTACTAAGTCTCTTCGACTCGCCACAATTTAGCCCTGTCTTTATGGCTGCCCGCCAGCTCTGGCGAATGCTGGCAACTGACTCCCACGACTTGTGATCAATGTCACACGATTTCATGTCACGTTTGTAGACGTCTTTATAAAGGAGACATGGACGGCCGGTGGGTCTGATACCAGTGGCGAGCTCGCTGTACAATGTGTCTTTGGGGATCCTGCCATCTTCCATGCGGCTCACATGGCCAAGCCATCTCAAGCGCCGCTGACTCAGTAGTGTGTATAAGCTGGGGGTGTTGGCCGCTTCAAGGACTTCTGTGTTGGAGATATAGTCCTGCCACCTGATGCCAAGTATTCTCCGAAGGCAGCGAAGATGGAATGAATTGAGACGTTGCTCTTGGCTGGCATACGTTGTCCAGGCCTCGCTGCCGTAGAGCAAGGTACTGAGGACACAGGCCTGATACACTCGGACTTTTGTGTTCCGTGTCAGTGCTCCATTTTCCCACACTCTCTTGGCCAGTCTGGACATAGCAGTGGAAGCCTTACCCATGCGCTTGTTGATTTCTGCATCTAGAGACAGGTTACTGGTGATAGTTGAGCCTAGGTAGGTGAACTCTTGAACCACTTCCAGAGCGTGGTCGCCAATATTGATGGATGGAGCATTTCTGACATCCTGCCCCATGATGTTCGTTTTCTTGAGGCTGATGGTTAGGCCAAATTCATTGCAGGCAGACGCAAACCTGTCGATGAGACTCTGCAGGCATTCTTCAGTGTGAGATGTTAAAGCAGCATCGTCAGCAAAGAGGAGTTCTCTGATGAGGACTTTCCGTACTTTGGACTTCGCTCTTAGACGGGCAAGGTTGAACAACCTGCCCCCTGGTCTTGTGTGGAGGAAAATTCCTTCTTCAGAGGATTTGAACGCATGTGAAAGCAGCAGGGAGAAGAAAATCCCAAAAAGTGTGGGTGCGAGAACACAGCCCTGTTTCACACCACTCAGGATAGGAAAGGGGAGGTAGGGAGAAACTGTTCCCACTCGTCAAACGATCAAGAACAGATGGGCATAGATTTAATATAAAATCAATATACTGCGGATGCTGGAAATCCAAAATAAAAACGAGAAATTCTGGAAATACTCAGCAAGTCTGGCAGCATCTGTGGAGAGAGAAGCAGAGTTAACATTTCAGGTCTTCTTCAGAACTCTATATACTTGGTTTAAAAAATTGCAATGCCAACACGGGGAGAACATTTTCATACCGTGAGTGGTTAGGATCTGGAATACATTGTCAGAGAGTGCGATTGAGACAAGTTCACATGACGCATTCGAAAGTGAATTAAACAGTGACCTGAAATGGAAGAATGTTTAGGATTATGGGGAAAAGTTGGTGAAATGGCACTAAGTGAATTACTCACTCGGAGAACAGGTGCAGAAACGATGGGCTGGATGGGCTCCGTGTGTGCTGTAACAGCTCTGTGATTCTCTGTGATTCCGTCATAATCTTGTATATTTCTAGTAAATCCTCCCTCAATCTCAATTAATCCAGGAGGAACAACCTCAGCTTTTCCAGGTATTGTAGCAAAAACCCCATCACTGGATCGATTCAGGTAAATCTCCTTTGCACCCTCGCAAGGACTCTCACATCCTTACTAAATTATGATGACGAGAGCTGGACACAATACTCCACTTGGGGCCTAACCAGAGCTTTTAGAACATTACAGCGCAGTACAGGCCCTTCAGCCCTCGATGTTGCGCCGACCTGTGAAACCATCTGACCTACACTATTCCATTTTCATCCATATGTCTATCCAATGACCACTTAAATGCCCTTAAAGTTGGCGAATCTACTACTGTTGCAGGCAGGGCGTTCCACGCCCCTACTACTCTCTGAGTAAAGAAACTACCTCTAACATCTGTCCTATATCTATCACCCCTCAACTTAAAGCTATGCCCCCTCGTGTTTGCCATCACCATCCGAGGAAAAAGACTCTCACTATCCACCCTATCCAACCCTCTGATTATCTTATATGTCTCTATTAAGTCACCTCTCCTCCTCCTTCTCTCCAACGAAAACAACCTCAAGTCCCTCAGCCTTTCCTCGTAAGACCTTCCCTCCATACCAGGCAACATCCTAGTAAATCTCCTCTGCACCCTTTCCATAGCTTCCACATCCTTCCTATAATGCGGTGACCAGAACTGCACGCAATACTCCAGGTGCGGTCTCACCAGAGTTTTGTACAGCTGCAGCATGACCTCGTGGCTCCGAAACTCGACCCCCCTACTAATAAAAGCTAACACACCATATGCCTTCTTTACAGCCCTATTAACCTGGTTAGCAACCTTCAGGGATTTATGCACCTGGACACCAAGTTCTCTCTGTTCATCTACACTACCAAGAATCTTCCCATTAGCCCAGTACTCTGCATTCCTGTTACTCCTTCCAAAGTGAATCACCTCGCACTTTTCCGCATTAAACTCCATTTGCCATTTCTCAGCCCAGCTCTGCAGCCTATCTATGTCCCTCTGTACCCTACAACATCCTTCGGCACTATCCACAACTCCACCGACCTTAGTGTCATCCGCAAATTTACTAACCCACCCTTCTACACCCTCTTCCAGGTCAATTATAAAAATGACAAACAGCAGTGGCCCCAAAACAGATCCTTGCGATACACCACTAGTAACTAAACTCCAGGATGAACATTTGCCATCAACCACCACCCTCTGTCTTCTTTCAGCTCGCCAATTTCTGATCCAAAACTCTAAATCACCTTCAACCCCATACTTCCGTATTTTCTGCAATAGCCTACCGTGGGGAACCTTATCAAACGCCTTACTGAAATCCATATACACCACATCCACTGCTTTACCCTCATCCACCTGTTTGGTCACCTTCTCGAAAAACTCAATAAGGTTTGTGAGGCACGACCTACCCATCACAAAACCGTGCTGACTATCGCTAATGAACTTATTCTTTTCAAGATGATTATAAATCCTGTCTCTTATAACCTTTTCCAACATTTTACCCACAACCGAAGTAAGGCTCACAGGTCTATAATTACCAGGGCTGTCTCTACTCCCCTTCTTGAACAAGGGGACAACATTTGCTATCCTCCAGTCTTCCGGCACTATTCCTGTCGACAATGACGACATAAAGATCAAGGACAAAGGCTCTGCAATCTCCTCCCTAGCTTCCCAGAGAATCCTAGGATAAATCCCATCTGGCCCAGGGGACTTATCTATTTTCACACTTTCCAAAATTGCTAACACCTCCTCCTTGTGAACCTCAATCCCATCTAGCCTAGTAGCCTGAATCTCAGTATTCTCCTCGACAACATTTTCTTCCTCTACTGTAAATACTGACGCAAAATATTCATTTAACACTTCCCCTACCTCCTCTGATTCCACACACAACTTCCCACTACTATCCTTGATTGGCCCTAATCTAACTCTAGTCATTCTTTTATTCCTGATATACCTATAGAAAGCCTTAGGGTTTTCCCTGATCCTATCCGCCAATGACTTCTCGTGTCCTCTCCTTGCTCTTCTTAGCTCTCCCTTTAGATCCTTCCTGGCTAGCTTGTAACTCTCAAGCGCCCTACCTGAGCCTTCACATCTCATCCTAACATAAGCCTTCTTCTTCCTCTTGACAAGCGCTTCAACTTCTTTAGTAAACCACGGCTCCCTCGCTCGACAACTTCCTCCCTGCCTGACAGGTACATACTTATCAAGGACACGCAGTAGCTGTTCCTTGAATAAGCTCCACATTTCGATTGTTCCCATCCCCTGCAGTTTCCTTCCCCATCCTACGCATCCTAAATCTTGCCTAATCGCATCATAGTTTCCTTTCCCCCAGCTATAATTTTTGCCCTGCGGTATATACCTGTCCCTGCCCATCGCTAAGGTAAACCTAACCGAATTGTGATCACTATCACCAAAGTGCTCACCTACATCTAAATCTAACACCTGGCCGGGTTCATTACCCAGTACCAAATCCAATGTGGCATCGCCCCTGGTTGGCCTGTCTACATACTGTGTCAGAAAACCCTCCTGCACACACTGGACGAAAACTGACCCATCTAAAGTACTCGAACTATAGTATTTCCAGCCGAGATTTGGAAAGTTAAAGTCCCCCATAATAACTACCCTGTTACTCTCGCCCCTGTCGAGAATCATCTTCGCTATCCTTTACTCTACATCTCTGGAACTATTTGGAGGTCTATAAAAGACTCCCAACAGGGTGACCTCACCTCTCCTGTTTCTAACCTCGGCCCATACTACCTCAGTAGACGAGTCCTCAAATGTCCTTTCTGCCGCTGTAATACTCTCCTTGATTAACAATGACACACCCCCCCCCCACTCTTTTACCATCTTCTCTGTTCTTACTGAAACATCTAAATCCCGGAACCTGCAACATTCATTCCTGCCCCTGCTCTACCCATGTCTCCGAAATGGCCACTACATCGAGATCCCAGGTACCAACCCATGCTGCAAGCTCACCCACACTTTAAACCAGGTTCTTGCTTGCCAGTGCCCTCTTGCGTCCCTGTAACCTTATCCCTGACCTCACTACTCTCAACATCCTGCACACTGGCACTACAATTTAGGTTCCGATTCCCCTGCTGAATTAGTTTAAACTCCCCCGAAGAGCACTAGCAAATCTCCCCCCCAGGATATTGGTACCCCTCTGGTTCAGGTGAAGACCATCCTGTTTGTAGAGGTCCCACTTACCCCAGAAAGAGCCCCAATTATCCAGGAAACCAAAACCCTCCCTCCTGCACCATCCCTGCAGCCACGTGTTCAACTCCTCTCTCTCCCTATTCCTCGCTTCGCTATCACGTGGCATGGGCAACAACCCAGAGATAACAACTCTGTTTGTTCTCGCTCTAAGCTTCCACCCTAGCTCCCTGAATTTCTGTCTTAAATCCCCATCTCTCTTCCTACCTATGTCGTTGGTGCCTATGTGGACCACGACTTGGGGCTGCTCCCCCTCCCCCTTAAGGATCCCAAAAACACGATCCGAGACATCACGAACCCTGGCACCTGGGAGGCAACATACCAACCGTGAGTCTCTCTCGTTCCCACAGAACCTCCTATCTGTTCCCCTAACTATGGAGTCCCCAATGACTAATGCTCTGCTCCTCTTCCCCCTTCCCTTCTGAGCAACAGGGACAGACTCTGTGCCAGATACCTGTACCCCATTGCTTACCCCTGGTAAGTCGTCCCCCGCAACAGTATCCAAAACGGTATACCTGTTGTTGAGGGAAACGGCCCAGGGGATCACTGCACTGCCTGCTGTTTCCCTCTCCTTCCCCTGACGGTAACCCATCTACCTACTTCTTTTACCTGAGGTGTGACTACCTCCCCATAACTCCTCTCAATAACCCTCTCCGCCTCCCGAATGATCCGAAGTTCATCCAGCTCCAGCTCCAGTTCCCTAACGCGGTTCTCGAGGAGCTGGAGTTGGGTGCACTTCCCGCAGATGCAGTCAGTAGGGACACTCTTGTCGACCCTTACCTCTCACATTCTGCAGGGGGAACATACAACTGCCTTAACCTCCATTCCCTCTATTCTAAATTCCCAACAAATCTACTGTAAAACCAAAAAAAAAAATGTCAAAACTTGTTAGGTTAGCAATCCAACGGACAGAACTTCTTAAATAAAAAGCTTACCTTATCAACACAAAAGAGTCCTTTTTTTTGGTTAGAGGAGGAGGGTGGGTGGGAGACACTACACGTGTAGTGTCTCGGGTACAGCCACCACCCAAATATATAGTTTTTACTTACCCAGCAGTCCCCTGGTCCTCCGAAAACAAAAGGGAATTAACTTTTAAACTTACACTGAAATTGACTTCCCAGCTGTAAGTTCGCTCCCGCACCTTCGCTACTGTCAAGCTGCAGTCACCAAAACTAAAAGAAAGAGATTATAAACCACCCAAATATATAGTGCTGTTTACTTTAAGGTATTTACCGTTCCCTTTTCCCTTTACTATGGGGAGGATCTTTTTTCCTGATCTGCCCTATGTCCTCTGGGACATTAGCGCTCGCAGGTGTCTGTCCAGCTTTCACTGCACGCTCCTGAGCCACGTCGACTAGGTGAGACATCTCCCTCACCATCGGCTTGCATTTTTGGGAACTTTCCTTGTCCTTGCATGTTTCTGTAACTGCTGTTAGCAGCCTTTTTAGGGTGCCTCTTTGACCTGCATTTAAGGAGGAGAGTGTGTGGTCTAATTTATCTAACTTTTCAGGGTTGGATAATCGGAGAGCAGGAGGTTCCAGTTGGGAATCCTCCTGGCCCTCCTCTGACCTGTCCTCACTGTCCTTTTAAATCCTTCTCTCCTGACTCTCTGATAGATCTTTGCTTGTCTTTTCCCTCCCACAGCCTTTACCTTTTCCCTTTGGTCTGGATGTCAAGTAAATAATTTACCTGATTATTCCTTTTGCCACTCGATATGAACTACTGAACCGGCCTTTAAGGGGTTCACCCTACATTGGGAGAGGTAACAATACATGGTCTCTAGGCCGACATGTTCTAGCCTTGGCATTTTTGTCTGCATGCCTTTTCATAGCAGCCTGGGAGGTTTTTAGGTGTTCCTGAGCCATTGCACAGGCTCCCGTGAGCCACTCCCAGAGCATGGAAATATAGTCTAACATGGAAGACTCATCCCTGTGTCCCAAAAACATCTCCTTGATTAGTTTAAGAGGATCTCTCACCTTGTGTCCATAAACTAATTCAAAGAGACTAAAGCCAGTGGAATCATTGGATAAGTCCCTGGTAGGCAGCAGGTGAAATCCCAGCCCTTTGTCCCAGTTATGGGGTTACTCATCATTGTCTTTCGGGTCCAGTGGTACAGCTCCAAAGCCCCTTGTGACTGTGGGTGGTAGGCTGAGGACTTTAGATGGGTTATGTCCAAAATGCCCATGACCTTATTAAATATTGGACATAAAATGTGTGCCCTGGTCCATCTGGATCTCAGCAGGCAGCCCATATCGGATAAAGAATTGGGTTAACCCCTCCACTACTACCTTGGCAGAGATAGTTCTTCGGCAGAATGGCCTCTGGGAATCGTGTCACCACATCCAGAATGGTGAGAAGATACTGGTAGTCCCGTTTTGTTTTCAGCAGGTGTCCCACACAATCCACCAGCACTCTGCTGAAGTATTCCCCAAAAGCTGGGATGGGAATGAGGGTGCAGGTTTTATTGCAGGTTGGGACTTCCCCACAAACTGGCACATGTGACCAGTTTTATAGAACTCTACCACCTCTTTGTGGAGTTGTAGCCAGTCAAAATGTTGGCTTGTGCGAGCTTCAATTTTTCCTTCATCGACATGTCCAGTGATTAGCAGCTCGTGGGCCATTCTTAATATTTCTTTAAGGGACCTCAATGGCACCACTATCTGGTGAACCACTGTCCACTCTTCATCCGCTGGCCTCATCAGCACTGCATTCTTTAAATAGTAGCACTCTGAAACTGCCTCTTCTTCAGTGTTGGTTTGGACAGTCTGCTTTTTTTAACAGCTGGGTCAGGTTGTTGAGCCTCAACTAAGGAATATCTTTTTAACACATCCTTTGGGTCCTCTAACTTTCCAAAGAAGGTTGCAGAGAATCAGACAGTAGGGTCATCCGTCTGCAGTGTCAGTTCAGGGGATTGTTTGGCCATGGAGGAAGTCACCACACAATCGGGGAGAATGCCAGCGACCTTCTCCTGTAACTGTTCTGTCTCCCAGACCTATTTTGATCTCTCTAGAACTACTGGGGAAGCTACAACCTTTTCCCCTGTCAGATCATTGCCCAGGAGCAGGTGGACCCATCCACCGGTAAAATAGGGGCAATCCCCATGGTTACCGGTCCAGGAAATAGGTCTCACTCCAAGTGCACCGGATGTAAAGGTATGGACATATACTGTCTTCCGATACCATTCACTAGCACTCCAACATTCACTGCCCTCTCTGGATAAAGGTCATGCCTTTTCCCACCAGAGGCGATTGGTGGCCCCAGTATCCCTCAGCATGACTAAGGGCTTCAAGTAAAAGGTGTCGCTATGGGTACGCGCATGGGTCCTAGTTATGCCTGTCTTTTTGTTGGATATGTCGAGCATTCTTTGTTCCAGTCCTACTCAGGCACCCTCCCCCAACTCTTTTTCCGGTACATTGATGACTGTATCGGTGCCATTTCCTGCTCCCGCCCTGAACTAGAAAACTTGATCAACTTTGCTTCCAATTTCCACCCTTCTCTCACCTTTACATGGTCCATCTCTAACACTTCCCTTCCCTTCCTCGACTTCTCTGTCTCCATCTCTGGGGATAGGTTGACTACCAATATCCATTATAAGCCCAATGACTCCCACAGCTACCTCGACTACACTTCTTCACATCCTACCTCCTGTAAGGACTCCATTCCATTCTCCCAGTTTCTCCGTCTCCGACGCATCTGCTCTGATGATGCTACCTTCCATGACGGTGCTTCTGATATGACCTCCTTTTTCCTCAACCGAGGATTTCCCCCCACTGTGGTTGACAGGGCCCTCAACCATGTCCGGCCCATTCCCCGCAACTCTACCCTCACCCCTTCCCCTCCCTCCCAGAACCGTGATAGGGTTCCCCTTGTCCTCACTTTTCACCCCACCAGCCTCCATATCCAAAGGATCATCCTCCGCCATTTCCGCTACATCCAACGTGATGCCACTACCAGTCGCATCTTCCCCTCCCTTCCCCTGTCAGCATTCCGAAGGGATCATTCCCTCCGCGACACCCTGGTCCACTCCTCCATTACCCCCACCACCTCGTCCCCGTCCCATGGCACATTCCCCTGCAATCGCAGGAGGTGTAATACCTGTCCATTTACCTCCTCTCTCCTCACTATCCCAGGCCCCAAACACTCCTTTCAGGTGAAGCAGCGATTTACTTGTACTTCTTTCAATGTAGTATACTGTATTCGCTGCTCACAGTGTGGTCTCCTCTACATTGGGGAGACCAAGCGCAGACTGCATGACCGCTTTGCGGAACATCTCCGCTCAGTCCGCAAGCAGGACCCTGAGCTTCCAGTTACTTGCCATTTCAACACTCCCCCCTGCTCTCATGCTCACATCTCTGTCCTGGTATTGCTGCAGTGTTCCAGTGAACATCAACGCATGCTCGAGGAACAGCATCTCATTTACTGATTAGGCACACTACAGCCTGCTGGACTGAACATTGAGTTCAATAATTTCAGAGCATGACAGCCCCCCATTTTACTTTCATTTTTAGTTATTTTTTCTTCCTTTTTTTCACATTCTTTTTTATATTTTTTACAATCTTTTTTTTGCATTTATTTCATTTCATCTCAGTTTATTCAGTTTGCTTACCCACTGTTTTTTTTTCAGGTTTGCACTTGCTGCTGTTCAATATTCAGTATATTAACACCTAATCTGTACTAATGCTTTGTCTTTCAACACACCATTCACATATTGTTTGCCTTTGCTCCATGACCTTTTGGTCAGCTATATGGCCTGGTCCAATCCAGACCTCCTTTGTTATCTCTTGCCCCACCCCCACCTCACTTGCTTATAACCTGTGACTTTTCTAATATTTGTCAGTTCCGAAGAAGGGTCACTGACCCGAAACGTTAACTCTGCTTCTCTTTCAACAGATGCTACCAGACCTGCTGAGTGGTTCCAGCATTTCTTGTTTTTATTTTATGACTAAGGGCTTGCTTGCCTCACTGGAGGGGTATAGGAATCGGGTCACCACATCCATAATGGTGAAAAGATACTGGTAGTCCCCTTTTGCTTTCAGCAGGTGTCCCACACAATCCACTTTTCCTTGGGATACACAATCCTGGTAACTGTTAGGGATTTTGTTAAGTTTTCCCGCACTCTCTGTGGTAGGTTTACGGGTCTGACTGCCATAGTTAAAGGCACAGCCTGATCTGCATGCTTTCCATCAGGGCCCGTTTTCCTGCACTGGTCTGGTGGACCCTGAGTAATCCGACAGATTTTCCCCATCATTGTCAGCATTCAGTTCGATGGTGACCTGCCTTATTACAATGGAAACACACAAGTCTTCAGTCATTACTCCTGCTCTCAGTACTTTCCTATTTGGCCTGAGGATGGGTCCCATGTGTCCACCTTTTCCTCCTTGCCCATGGCTGTTCGGGCTCCGATCACCCTCCCACCTTTCATTCTCTGGTCTTTCGGGTGACAAGGGAAGTGTTTCCCTTTGTGATTAAGGCGTTGTGTACAAGGGAAAATTCATCAGCCAGAATTGCAACCCGTCTGGCTCTTTGAACCATATGTCCCTCTTTGTGGGTTTTAATGGGAGGGGGAGCGAGTTTTTGAACTCCTCGAGAAGGATCACTGCTCTGAGGTTTTCATATATGGGTTCCATCTTGAGCGTCTGTATCCATTGGTCCAAAGTAAACACAAAAACAGACTGTAAAATCTTCTATTGGTATATAAAAAGGAAACGTTTGGCGAAGTCAAATGAGGGTCCATTCGAAGCAGAGTTAGAAGATTTTTAAAAATTCATTCATGGGATGTGGGCGTCTCTGGCCAGGCCATCATTTATTGCCCATCCCTGATTGCCCTTGAGAAGGTGGTGGTGAGCTGCCTTCTTGAACTGCTGCAGTCCATTTCGGGTAGGTATACCCAGAGTGCTGTTAGGAAGGGAGTTCCAGGGATTTGACCCAGCAACAGTGAAGGAATGGTGATATAGTTTCAAGTCAGGATGGTGTGTGACTTGGAGGGGAACTTGCAGGTGGTGGTGTTCCCATGTATTTGCTGCCCTTGTCTTTCTAGTTGGTAGAGGTCGTGGGTTTGGAAGGTGCTGTCTAAGGAGCCTTAGTGAGTTGCTGCAGTGCATCTTGTAGCTGGTACACACTGCTGCCACTGTGCGTCAGTGGTGGAGGGAGTGAATGTTTGTAGATGGGGTGCCAATCAAGCGGGCTGCTTTGTCTTGGATGGTGTCGAGCTTCTTGAGTGTTGTTGGAGCTGCACCCATCCAGGCAAGTGGAGAGTATTCCATCACACTCCTGACTTGTGCCTTGTAGATGGTGGACAGGATTTGGGAAGTCAGGAGGTGAGTTACTCGCTGCAGGATTCCTCACCTCCGACCTGGTCTTGTAGCCACAGTATTTATATGGCTCCTCCAGTTCAGTTTCTGGTCAATGGTAACCCCTTGGATGTTGATAGTGGGAGATTCAGCGATGTTAATGCCATTGAATGTCAAGGGGAGATGGTTAGATTCTCTCTTGTTGGAGATGGTCATTGCCGAGCACTTGTGTGGCACAAATATTGCTTGCCACCTATCAGCCGAAGCCTGGATAATGTCCAGGGCTTTCTGCATTTCTACACGGACTGCTTCAGTGTCTCAGGAGTTTCGAATGGTGATGAGCATTGTGCAATCATCAGCGAACATCCCCACTTCTGACCTTATGATTGAAGGAAGGTCATGGATGAAGCAGCTGGAGATGGTTGGGCCTAGGACATTACCCTGAGGAACTGCTGCAGTGATGTCCTGGAGCTCAGATGATTGACCTCCAACAACCACAGCCATCTTCCTTTGTGTTAGGTATGACTCCAACCAGTGGAGAGTTTTCCCCCTGATTCCCATTGACCTCAGTTTTGCTGGGGCTCCTTGATGCCATACTCGGTCAAATGTTGCCTTGATGTCAAGGGCAGTCACTCTCACCTCACCTCTTGAGTTCAGCTCTTTTGTCTATGTTTGAACCAAGGCTGTAATGAGGTCAGGAGCTGAGTGGCCCTGGCGGAACCCAAACTGAGCGTCATTAGCCGGTTATTGCTAAGCAAGTGCTGCTTGATGGCACTGTTGATGACACCTTCCATCACTTTACAGATGATTGAGAGGAGGCTGTTAGGGCGGTAATTGGCTGGGTTGGACTTGTCATGTTTTTGTGTCCAGGACATACCTGGGCAATTTCCACATTGCAAGGTAGATGCCAGTGTTGTAGCTGTACTGGAACAGCTTGGCTAGAGACACAACAAGTTCTGGAGCACAGGTCTTCAGTACTATTGCCGGAATATTGTCAGGGCCCATAGCTTTTGCAGTATCCAGTGCCTTCAGACATTTCTTGATATCACGCGGAGTGAATTCAATTGGCTGAAATCTGGCATCTGTGATGCTGGGGACTTCAGGAAGAGGCCGAGATGGATCATCAACTCGGTAATTCTGGCTGAAGATTGTTGCAATTGCTTCAGCCTTATCTTTCGCACTGATGTGCTGGGCTCCCCATCATTGAGGATGGGGATATTTGTGGAGCCACCTCCTCCAGTTAGTTTAATTGTCCACCACCATTCACAGTTGGATGTGGCAGGACTGCAGAGCTTAGATCTGATCCGTTGGTTATGGGATCACTTAGCTCTGTCTATCGCTGCTGCTTACGCAGTTTAGCACACAGATAGTCCTGTATTCTAGCTTCACCAGGTTGACACCTCATTTTGAGGTATGCTGGGTGATGCTCCTGGCATGCCCTCCTGCAATCTTAATTGAAACAGGCTTGATGGTAATGGTAGAGTGGGGGATATGCCGGGCCATGAGTTTACAGATTGTGGTTGAGTACAATTCTGCTGCTGCTGATGGCCCACAGCGCCTCATGGATGTCCAGTTTTTCATTGCTAGATCTGTTCAAAATCTATCCCATTTAGCACGGTGGTAGTGCCACACAACACGATGGATGGTATCCTCAATGTGAAGGCGGGACTTCATCTCCACAAGGACTGTGCGGTCGTCACTCGTACCAATACAGTCATGGACAGAGGCATCTGCGGCAGGCAGATTGGTGAGGACGAAAGTATGTTTTTCCCTCGTGTTGGTTCCCCCACCACCTGCCGCAGACCCAGTCTAGCAACTATGTCCTTTAGAACTCGGCCAGCTCAGTCAGTAGTGGTGCTACTAAGCCACTCATGGTGATGGACATTGAAGTCCCCCACCCAGAGTACATTTGTGCCCTTGCCACCCTCAGTGCTTCCTCCAAGTGGTGTTCAATATGAGGAGTAAAAACAAGAAATGCTGGAACCACTCAGCAGGTCTGGCAGCATCTGTGAAAAGAGAAGCAGAGTTAACGTTTCGGGTCAGTGACCCTTCTTCGGAACTGACAAATATTAGAAAAGTCACAGATTATAAACAAGTGAGGTGGGGGTGGGGCAAGAGATAACAAAGGAGAATTGGACAAGGCCACATAGCTGACCAAAAGGTGACAGAGCAAAGGCAAACAATATGTTAATGGTGTGTTGAAAGACAAAGCATTAGTACAGATTAGGTGTGAATACACTGAATATTGAACAGCAGCAAGTGCAAACCTGAAAAAAAAACAGTGGGTAAGCAAACTGAACAAACTAAGATGAAATGAAATAAATGTAAAAAAAAGAATGTAATAAATGTAAAAAAGAATGTAAAAAAAAGGAAGAAAAATAACTAAAAATGAAAGTAAAATGGGGAGCTGTCATGCTCTGAAATTATTGAACTCAATGTTCAGTCCGGCAGGCTGTAGTGTGCCTAATCGGTAAATGAGATGCTGTTCCTCGAGCTTGCGTTGATGTTCACTGGAACACTGCAGCAATCCCAGGACAGAGATGTGAGCATGAGAGCAGGGGGGAGTGTTGAAATGGCAAGCAACCGGAAGCTCAGGGTCCTGCTTGCGGACTGAGCGAAGATGTTCCACAAAGCGGTCACCCAGTCTGCGCTTGATCTCCCCAATGTAGAGGAGACCACACTGTGAGCAGCGAATACAGTATACTACATTGAAAGAAGTACAAGTAAATCGCTGCTTCACCTGAAAGGAGTGTTTGGGGCTTGGGATAGTGAGGAGAGAGGAGGTAAATGGGCAGGTATTACACCTCCTGCGATTGCAGGAAAAGGTGCCGTGGGTCGGGGACGAGGTGGTGGGGGTAATGGAGGAGTGGACCAGGGTGTCGCGGAGGGAACGATCCCTTCGGAATGCTGACAGGGGAAGGGAGGGGAAGATGCGACTGGTAGTGGCATCACGTTGGATGTGGCGGAAATGGCGGAGGATGATCCTTTGGATATGGAGGCTGGTGGGATGAAAAGTGAGGACAAGGGGAACCTTGTCACGGTTCTGGGAGGGAGGGGAAGGGGTGAGGGTAGAGGTGCGGGGAATGGGCCGGACACGGTTGAGGGCCCTGTCAACCACAGTGGGGGGAAATCCTCGGTTGAGGAAAAAGGTCATATCAGAAGCACCGTCATGGAAGGTAGCATCATCAGAGCAGATGCGTCGGAGACGGAGAAACTGGGAGAATGGAATGGAGTCCTTACAGGAGGTAGGGTGTGAAGAAGTGTAGTCGAGGTAGCTGTGGGAGTCGGTGGGCTTATAATGGATATTAGTAGACAACCTATCCCCAGAGATGGAGACAGAGAAGTCGAGGAAGGGAAGGGAAGTGTCAGAGATGGACCATGTAAAGGTGAGAGAAGGGTGGAAATTGGAAGCAAAGTTGATCAAGTTTTTCAGTTCGGGGCGGGAGCAGGAAACGGCACCGATACAGTCATCAATGTACCGGAAAAAGAGTTGGGGGAGGGGGCCTGAGTAGGACTGGAACAAAGAATGCTCGACATATCCCACAAAAAGACAGGCATAACTAGGAACCATGTGGGGACCCATAGCGACACCTTTTACTTGAAGGAAGTGCGTGGAGTTGAAGGAGAAGTTGTTCAACGTGAGAACACGTTCAGCCAAGCGGAGGAGGGTGGTGGTGGATGGGGACTGGTTGGGCCTCTGTTCAAGGAAAAAGCGGAGAGCCCTCAAACCATCCTGGTGGGGGATGGAGGTGTAGAGCGATTGGACGACCATAGTGAAGAGGAGGCGGTTGGGACCAGGAAACTGGAAATTGTCAAAATGACATAGGGCGTCAGAAGAGTCACGGATGTACGTGGGAAGAGACTGGACCAGCGGAGAAAAGATGGAGTCTAGCTAGGAAGAAATAAGTTCAGTGGGGCAGGAGCAGGCTGACACAATGGGTCTGCCGGGACAGTCCCGTTTGTGGATTTTGGGAAGGAGGTAGAAGCGGGCTGTCCAGGGTTGTGGGACTATGAGGTTGGAAGCTGTAGAGGGAAGATCTCCAGAGGAGATGAGGTCAGTGACAGTCCTTTGGATGGTGGCTTGATGTTCGGTGGTGGGGTCATGGTCCAGACGGAGGTAGGAAGAGGTGTCTGTGAGTTGGCACTGAGCCTCTGCAAGGTAGAGGTCAGTACGCCATACAACAACAGCACCACCATTGTCTGCAAGTTTGATGACCATGTCGGGGTTAGACCTGAGAGAACGGAGTGCCTCAAGTTCAGAGGGGGACAGGTTTGAGTGAGTGAGTGGGGTAGAGAAATTGAGATGACCAATGTCTCGCCGATAGTTTTCAATGAAGAGATCAAGAGTGGGTAAGAGGCCAGGGGGAGGGGTCCAGGTAGACCCACCCCCACCTCACTTGCTTATAACCTGTGACTTTTCTAATATTTGTCAGTTCCGAAGAAGGGTCACTGACCCGAAACGTTAACTCTGCTTCTCTTTTCACAGATGCTGCCAGACCTGCTGAGCAGTTCCAGCATTTCTTGTTTTTATTTCAGATTTCCAGCATCCGCAGTATTTTGCTTTTATTTCAATATGAGGAGTACTGAGTCATCAGCTGAGGGAGGGCGGTAGGTGGTAATCAGTAGGAGGTTACCTTGCCCATATTTGACCTGATGCCATGAGACTTCATGGGGTCCAGAGTCGATGTTGAGGACTCCCAGGGTAACTCCTTCCCTACTGTATACCACTGTGCCACTACCTCTGGTGGGTATGCCCTGGCAGTGGGACAGGACATACCCAGGGATGGTGATGGCAGTGTCTGGGACATTGTCTGTAAGGTATGATTCCGTGAGTATGACTATGTCAGGCTGTTGCTTGACTAGTCTGTGGGACAGCTCTCCAAACTTTGGCACAAGCCCCCAGATGTTAGTAAGGAGGACTTTGCAGGGCTGGGTTTGCCGTTGTCGTTTCTGGTGCCTAGGTCGATGCTGGGTGTTCCGTCCAGTTTCATTCCTTTTTATTGACTTCGTAGCGGTTAGGTACAACTGCGAGGCTTGCTAGGTCATTTCAGAGGGCATGTAAGAGTTAACCACATTGCTGTGAGTCTGGACTCACATGTAGGCCAGACCAGGTAAGGACAGCAGATTTCCTTCCCTAAAGGACATTAGTGAACCAGATGGGTTTTTAAACAAATCGACAATGGTTTCATGGCCATTATTGGACTAGCTTTTAATTCCAGATTTATTAATTAAATTCAAATTCCACCTTCCGTTGTTGTGGGATTCGAACCCATGTCCCCAGAAAAATACCCTGGGTCTCTGGGTTACTAGCCCAGTGATAATACCACTAAGCCACCACCTACCCGATTTATATTGGGAATAGAGAAACGGCAATGAAGTTACATGATTACTTTGTGTGTGCCTTCACTGAAGAAGGTACAAGAAATCTCCCAGAATTAGAGATCCAAGGGACGAGGGAGATTGAAGAAGTGAAGGAAATTAATATTAGGAATGAGGTTGTATTGGAAAAAGTAATGCGGCTGAAGGTTGATAAGTCCACAGGATCTGATATTCTCCACCTCAGAGTCTTGAAAGAGGTAGCTATGGAAAGAGTGGATGCATTGGTGACCATTTTTAAAAATTCTATAGATTCTGGAATGGTTCCTGCAGATTGGAAGGTAGCAAATGTCATCCTACTATTAAAGAAGGGAGGGAGAGAGAAAACAGGGAATTATAGACTGGCTTTCGTACATCAGTCGTTGGGAAAATGCTGGGAATCTATTCTAAAGGATGAGATTAATGGACAGTTGGATAATAATGACCTGATTGGGCATACTAAACATGGATTTATGAATGACAAATCATGTTTGACGAACCTGTTGGAGTTTTTATTGAGGATGTCACTAACAGAATTGATACAGGGGAGTCGGTGGATGTGGTACACTTGGATTTTCAGAAGGCTTTTGATAACGTCTCCCACAGGAGGCTGGTTCGCAAAATTAAAGCAGATGGGATGGGAGAGGAGTTAATATAGTGGCATGGATTAAGGATTGGTTAACAGGCAGAAAACAGAGAGTAGGAACAAACAGGTCATTCTCACTTTGGCAATCTGTGACTAGTTGGGTACCGCAAGGATCAGTACTTAGGCCCCAGTTATTAACAATATATATCAGTGATTTTGATGTGGGGACCAAATGCAATATTTCCAAGTTCGCAGATGACACAAAACTAGGTGGGAATGTGTCTTGTGAGGAAGATGCAAAGCGGCTTCAAGGGGATTTGGACAGAATTAGTGACTGGGCAAGAACATGGAAGGTGGCATACGATATAGGCAAATATGAGGTTATCCACTTTGGTAGAAGGAACAGATGTGCAGGGTATTTCTTAAATTGTAGGAGATTAGAAAGTGTAGATGTGCAAAGGGACCTGGGTGTCAGCAAGTCACTGAAAACTAACATGCAGGTGCAGCAAGCAATTAGGAAAGCTAAAGGTCTGTTAGCCTTTATCACAAGATGATTTGAGTACAGGAGTAGTGAAGTCTTGCTTCAATTGTATAGAACCTCGGTTCGACCACAGCTGGAATATTGTGCGCAGTTTTGGTCCCCTTACCTTAGGAACGATATTATTGCCAGAGAGGAGGTGCAACGAATGTTCACCAGACTTGCTCCCGGGTTGGCGGGACTGTCCGATGAAGAGAGATTGGGGAAACTGGGCCTGTACTCTCTAGAGTTTCGAAGAATGAAAGATGATCTCATTGAAACCGACAAAATACTTAAAGGGATACACAGGGTAGATGCACGTACGCTATTTCCCCTGGTTGCGGAGTCTAGAACTAATTGATACAATTTCAAAATAAGTGGGACACCACTAAGGACTGAGATGAGGAGAAATTTCATTACTCAGAGGGTTGTGAATCTTTGGAATTCTCCACCTCAGAGGGCTGTGGAATCTCAGTCATTGAGTATGTTTAACTTATAGATCCACAGATTTCTAAATACAAATGACATAAGGGAAAATAGAATAGTGTGGGAAAAAGGCATTGAAGTGGATGATCAGCCATGGTCATATTGAATGGCTGAGCGGGCTCGATGGGCTGAGTGACCTACTTCTGTTCCTATGTCCCTATGTTCCGAAGCTGCTTAATTCTTTCAAACTTGAGGTAAGTTTAGTCAGGCTGCTTTCGGAGGGTTCAGATTTCTTAGCTGGTACACCTCCAGCAGTATCTAATATGAGCCCAGGATAGCATTTTTACTCATCTCATAATCTGATGAACATTCATTTGGTAACAGTGAATGAAACTCATGGGACTTTCCTGTTACATTGCTTTGTAAAAACAGCGTCCAGTTCTCTGACGGCCATTTCAGCTGCTTTGCAAGCTTTTCAAAAATGCTGAAAATTTCTGCCACATCCTCCTCATTGAACTTTGGAATGAACTGTGAGAACTTTAAGAGCTCAGCACATGGTCCTGAGCGAGGGGTAGCTCCCTCACTAGCTGTGTCTTCACTGGGTGTACTGGGTCTTTCTCTAGTTGTTTGAGCTGCCTTAACTCTCTTTCCTCCTTCTCCTTCTGGAACACTCTTACTTTTCCCCTTTTTTGACAATCACTGCTCTTTCTCGCTCTCTCTGGAATTCCAGTTCTAGTCTCTTCTGTTCCAGTTTTACCTTAGCTAACATTACTCTACCTGTTAATGATTCTAACCCTGTTTGAGTCTTCAGCGTCAAGTGAAAAATGGTTGGCCATACGGCTTAGGATTTCGGGTTTCCCAGCTTTTGGACGAGAGTAATCCCGAACTGCCCAGCTGCATTGCTCAGCTTTTCAACAGATAGAGCTTTTAACCTGTCCCAAGTTACTTCATTCCGTATGTAACTCCTTTATTCAAAAAGGGAGGGAGACAGAAAGCAGGAAAGTACAGGCCAGTAAACTTAACATCTGTCTTGGGGAAAAGTTTAGAAGCTATTATTGAAGATGTTATAGCAGCGCACTTAGAAAAAAATCAAGCTGATCAGGCAGAATCAACATGGGTTTGCGAAAAGGAAATCACTTTTAACCAATTTATTGGAGTTTGAAGAAATAACATGTGATGTGGATAAAGGGGGACTGGTGGATGTGCCGTACATAGATTTCCAGAAGGCATTTGATAAGGTGCCAGATCAAAGGTTATTGCGGAAAATAAAACCTCATGGTGTAGGGGGTAACATATTGACATGGATAGAAGATTGACTAGCTAACAGGAAACAGATTGCAGGCATAAATGAGTCGTTTTCTGGTTGGCAAGATGTAACGAGTGGTGTGCCACAGGGATCTGTGCTGGGGCTTCAACTTTTTACAATTTATATAAATGACTTGGATGAAGGGACCGAAGGTATGGTTGCTAAATTTGTTGATGACACAAAGATAGATAGCAAAATAAGTTATGAAGAGGGCATCAGGAGGTTACAAAGGGATATAGATAGGTGAAGTGAGTGGGAAAACATATGGCAAACAGAGTACAGTGTGGGAAAATGTGAAATTGTCCAAATTGGCAGGAAGAATAAAAAAGAAGCATATTATCTAAATGGTGAGAGATTGCAGAACTCTGAGATGCAGAGGTATCAGACTGTCCTAGTGCATGTATCACAAAAGGTGAGTATGCAGGGACAACACGTTGTTAGGAAAGCTAATAGAATGTTATCGTTTATCATGAGGGGAATTGAATACAAAGAACAAAGAACAAAGAACAGTACAGCACAGGAACAGGCCATTCGGCCCTCCAAGCCTGCGCCGATCTTGATCCTGCCTAAACTAACACCTTCTGCACCTCCGGGGCCCATATCCCTCTATTCCCTTCCTATTCATGTATTTGTCAAGATGCCTCTTAAACGTCGCTATCGTATCTGCTTCCACCACCTCCCGCGGCAGCAGGTTCCAGGCACTCACCACCCTCTGTGTAAAGAACTTGCCTCGCACATCCCCTCTAAACTTTGCCCCTCTCTTCTGAAACCTATGTCCCCTCGTAACTGACTCTTCCACCCTGGGAAAAAGCTTCTGACTATCCACTCTGTCCATGCCGCTCATAACTTTGTAAACCTCTATCATGTCGCCCCTCCACCTCCGTCGTTCCAGTGAAAACAATCCGAGTTTTTCCAACCTCTCCAGACCAGGCAACATCCTGGTAAACCTCTTCTGTACCCTCTCCAAAGTATCCACATCCTTCTGGTAGTGTGGCGACCAGAATTGCACACAATATTCTAAGTGTGGCCTAACTAAAGTTCTGTACAGCTGCAGCATGACTTGCCAATTTTTATGCTCTATGCCCCGACCGATGAAGGCAAGTATGCCGTATGCCTTTTTGACTACCTTATCCACCTGCGTTGCCACTTTCAGTGACCTGTGGACCTGTATGCCCAGATCGCTCTGCCTGTCAATACTCCTAAGGGTTCTGCCATTTACTGTATACTTCCCACCTGCATTAGACCTTCCATTATCTCACATTTGTCCGGATTAAACTCCATCTGCCATTTCTCCGCCCAAGTTTCCAACCGATCTATATCCTGCTGTATCCTCTGACAATCCTCATCACTATTCACAACTCCACCAACCTTTGAGTCGTCCGCAAACTTACTCATCAGACCAGCTACATTTTCCTCCAAATCATTTATATATACTACAAACAGCAAAGGTCCCAGCACTGATCGCTGCAGAACACCACTAGTCACATCCCTCCATTCAGAAAAACACCCTTCCACTGTGTTGGAGAAAATCCAGATTATGCCCAATTATTTAACAAATTCTCCGGACTCAGACTTTGAGAATAAACACTTTATTCATGATATCATGGGTGCACACCTTACCTAAAAGTGGACCAATGCTACTCCACGGAACAAAAGAAATCCACAACGGAAATATAGTTACTCAGCCCATCCTGGCTGGACATAATCCAATCATAATGATTACATACATTACACATATTACCATTTAGATTACTCATTAGGCATCATGTAGCTACGTGATCAGCTCGTGCAAGCCCCTCGATCACCAGTTGATGATCTCAGGCCCTATCAATTATCCTTGAGTCTTCCTGTAACTTTAATTGGGCCTGCATTCCTGAAGGTAACTGCAGTCTGCAGTTACACTGATAAGGGGGGCCCTCCTTGGTCAGGCTAATTAGCTGTGCTAAGCAGTACCATGCTCAAATCTGCAAGCTAACTAACTTGTCCCACAATGCCTTGGGTAAATACTCCATTTTGTAACAATATGTGGCTATACTTTCAACTTGTAGATGAGTGTATATATTCACTAGGATTATATTAATCTACTTACTCAAATAACAGTTATAGAAGTGTGAGAACAAGAAATACTGAAATGTTGTTTCTACAGCTTGTGGAAAATTACCAAGAAGTCATTTTTACACAACATAATGAAATCACTGAAAAAGAGAACTGATAAGGGTATGTAAGTAAAGACCTTGAGACAGTACAGCAGTTAAAAATTGTGCTTAGGCAGAGAAAAGAGAAACAGCAAGAGTTAGAACAAAGGATGTAGTGAATAAGAAACTGCCCCACTAAGATAAAGGCTGACAGCTGCAAGTTAAAACACACAATGGAGAGCCAAATAAAGTAAAACAACAACAAGAGTTAGGGGCTAGAAAGTTAGAGTAGGGGGAGAAGTAAACAGAGGAGGAGACTGTAGCAACTATAGGATAGGTTAGTGTCATAATATGTTATAACCAATAATGTAAACTAAAGGCGTGGAAAAATGGATTTGTATTGTATAAACATGAACTGAATATGTTGATCGGTGTGCCTGCTTGTAGGACACCCGATCTTGCAAGAACGTTAAATAAACTTACTTCTTCAGAGTTTGACTTGGTGTAAATTATTATCAAGTGGGCTACGTTTCTCACAGAAGCAACAGCTCAGCAAAACTGCTCCCACATACTGATACCCTCTGTCTTCTATGACAGAGCCAGTTCTGTATCCACCTTGCCAGCTCACCTCTGATTCCGTGTGACTTCACCTTTTGTACCAGTCTGCCATGAGGGACCTTGTCAAAAGCAATACAAAAGCAGGGAGGTTATTCTTCTGCTATACAGGGCATTGGTGAGACCACATCTGGAGTACTGTGTACATTATTGGTCTCCTTATTTAAAGAAGGATGTAAATGCATTGTAAGCAGTTCAGAAAATGTTTACGAGACTAATACCTGGAATGGGAGGGTTTCTTATGAGGAAAGCTTGGACAGGCTAGGCTTGTATCCGCTGGAATTTAGCAGCATAAGCGGCGACTTGATTGAAACCTATAAAATTCTCAGGGGTCTTGACAGGGTGGATGTGGAAAGGATGTTACCCCTTGTGGGAGAATCTCAAATTAGGCATCACTATTTAAAAATAAGTGGCCACCCATTTAAAACAGAAATGAGGAGAATTGCTTTGTGTCAGAGGGCCGTGAGGATTTTGAACTCACTTCCTCAAAAAGCAGTGGAAGCAGTCTTGAAATATTTTAAAGGTAGAAGTAGATAGTTTCTTGATAAGCAACGGGGTGAAAGTTTATTGGGGGTAGGTAGGAATGTTACAATCAGATTAGCCATGATCTTACTGAATGGCATAGCAGGCTTGAGGGGCCGAATGGCCTACTCCTGCTCCAAATTCGTATGTTCATATCTTTGTATGCTCTGGCTAAGGAAGGTACTGCCTTTGAACATCGGCATTTTAGTGTTCCAGCAGTGAAAACCACAATAAAACCTGCTTTGACATTTTTTTTCTCAGGGTCGAGTGTTTTTACCACTTCTCTGGCCATAGGAGAGGTACCAGAGGACTGGAGGACAGCGAATGTAGTACCATTATTCAAGAAGGGTAGCAGGAATAAACCAAGTAATTACAGGCCAGTGAGTCTAACATCAGTGGTAGGTAAACTATTGGGAAAAATTCTGATGGACAGGATTAATCTCCACTTGGAGTGGCAGGGATTTATCAATGATAGTCAGCATGGCTTTGTCAGGGGGAGATCATGTTTCAAAATTTGATTGCATTTTTCAAGGAGGTGACCAGATGTGTAGATGAGGGTAAAGCAATTGATGTAGTGTACATGGACTTCAGTAAGGCTTTTGATAAGTTCCCGCATGGGAAATTGGTTAAGAAGGTTAGAGCCCATGGGATCCAGGGCAATTTAGCAAATTGCATCCAAAATTGGCTTAGTGGCAGGAGGCAAAGGGTGATGGTCGAGGGTTGTATTTGTGAGTGGAAGCCTGTGACCAGTGGTGTACCACAGGGATCGGTGCAGGGGCCCTTGCTGTTTGTAGGGTACATTAATGATATAGACATGAATATAGGAGGCATGATCAGTAAGTTCACAGATGACACGGAAATCGGTGGTGTCGTAAATATTGAGGAGAGAAGCCTTGGATTACAGGATGATATGGATGGGCTGGTAAAATGGGCAGAGCAGTAGCAAATGGAACTTAATCCTGAGACGTGTGAGGTGATGCATTTTGGGAGGACTAGTAAGGCAAGGGGATATACAATGGATGGTAGGACCCAAGGAAGTAAAGAGGGTCAGAGGGACCTTGGTGTACTTGTCCATAGATCACTGAAGGCAGCAGCACAGGTCGACAAGGTGGTTAGGGAGGCATATGGGATACTTGTTTTTATTAGCGGCGGCAAAGAATATAAGAGCAGGGATGTTATGATGGAGCTGTATAAAACTCCAGTTAGGTTACAGCTGGAGCACTGTATACAATTCTGGGCACTACACCATAGGAAGGATGCGATTGAACTGGAGAGGGTGCAGAGGAGATTCACCAGGATGTTTGCCTGGGCTGGAGCATTACAGCTACGAAGAGAGACTGGATAGGCTAGGGTTGGTTTGCTTAGAGCAGAGAAGGCTGAGGGGGACCTGATTGAGGTATGCAATAGTATGTCGGGCATAGATAGGAAGAAACCTTTTTCTTTGCAGAGGTGTCAATAACCAGGGCGCATAAATTTAAGGCAAGGGACAGGAAGTTGAGAGAGGATTTGAGGATTTGTTTTTCACCCAGAGGGTGGTTGGAATCTAGAACGCACCGCCTGAAGGGGTGGTAGAGGCAGGAACCCTCACAACATTTAAGAAGTATTCAGATGAGCACTGGAAATGCCAGAGCATACAAGGCTATGGGCCAAGTGCTGGAAAATGGGATTAGAATAGATAGGTGCTTGATGGACGGCACAGATACGATAGGCTGAAGGGCCTGTTTCTGTGCTGTATAACTCTATGACTATAATTCAGTGAGTATTTTACCTTTTACCTTTGTTGTGATCGTGGAAGAACAGCTCGGACAGGTCTTCTTGAGTTTAAATAAGGTGTGAGTTTATTTTACGTAACAATCCAAACTGAATCTAAATACAATCATAAAAAATATACGCAACACATTCAAACACATCCTTACATGAAAATCACGCACAAATAAGTTACAGAGTGAGAAATAAATTTGTGTTGGATTAGAGTGCAGAATAAATAGAAAAAAATGCAGAGTCTGTAAGGATAATTATGTGGTCTGCACCTTTGCCACTTTATTTATGAGCTTCATGTCATCTGCAAGAGTTGAAATTATGTTTATTTTACATATACACCTGTGTCACTTGCTTATCTATCTATATGTCAGGAACAGCACTGGTTCTAATACGGACCATTGAGAAACAGTACTGTTTACTCCCCCTCCCCCAGTCTGAACAATGACTGTTCACCACTTCTCTCTGCTTTCTGTCCCTGAGTCAGTGTCATATTCACACTATCACTGTCACATTCATCCATGTCTTCCATTTTTCATAACAAGTCTATGAAATGTCATTTGATGACAGGCCTGTTGTAAGTCCATATACATAACAGGAAGGACACTATCCTCATTAACACTCAGTTATTTCATCAACGAACTGGATCAAGATTATCAGACATGATTTTCCATTAACCTATCCATGCTGTTTGTCACTTATTATCCAATGTTCTTCCGAGAATGATATATTTTTATGCTGGGTTACAGCCTCTAGAAATTTCCAACCACCGACAGAGGACTGACTAGTCAGTAGCTACAGGATTTATCTAATGTCTCATTTTGCAAACAGGGTGTAACATTTACAGTCCTCCAGTCCTCTGATAACACTCACACATCCAAGTAGGATTGAAAGATTCTGGCCAGGGCCTGTGCTATTTCCACCATACCTTCCCCTCAGCAACCCTCATACATCCCACCCAGACTGGGTAAATCTTCTACTTTATTGTGGTACAAAAAGTGTTGGATTGAAAGGGGTTAACTGAACCTGTTTGTTCAGTGACTGTAATTAATGTCAGTCATTACGGACTCTAATTGTATCACTGGAGAACTTTGCCATGTATTAAAATGGAACTCCACCCCCAGCATTTACAAATATCCACGGATGCATGGAGATGGAGAGGATAGATAAGAAGCTGAGAACAATAGATTGGAATGTTGCAACAATGAGTCAGAATCTGAGAACAATAGATTGGAAAGTTACAACAATGGGTCACAGTCTGAGAACAATAGATTAGAATGTAACAACAATGGGTCAGAATCTCAGAACAATAGATTGGAATGTAACAACAATGGGTCACAATCTGACAACAATAGATTGGAATGTCACAACAATTGGTCAGAATCTGAGAACAATAGATTGGAATTAACAACAATGGGTCACAATCTGAGAACAATAGATTGGAATGTAACAACAATGGGTCAGAATCTGAGAACAATAGATTGGAAAGTTACAACAATGGGTCACAGTCTGAGAACAATAGATTAGAATGTAACAACAATGGGTCAGAATCTGAGAACAATAGATTGGAAAGTTACAACAATGGGTCACAGTCTGAGCACAATAGATTAGAATGTAACAACAATGGGTCAGAATCTGAGAACAATAGATTGGAATGTAACAACAATGGGTCAGAATCTGAGAACAATAGATTAGAATGTTACAACAATGGGTCACAGTCTGAGCACAATAGATTGGAATGTTACAACAATGGGTCACAATCTGAGATCAATAGATTGGAATGTAACAACAATGGGTCAGAATCTGAGAATATAGATTGGAATGTAACAACAATGGGTCAGAATCTGAGCACAATAGATTGGAATGTAACAACAATGGGTCAGAATCTGAGATCAATTCATTGGAATGTAACAACAATGGGTCACAATCTGAGAACAATAGATTAGAATGTAATAACAATGGGTCAGAATCTGAGAACAATAGATTGGAATCTGACAACCATGAGTCAGAATCTGAGAACAATACATTGGAATGTTACAACAATGGGTCAGAATCTGAGAACAATAGATTGGAATGTTACAACAATGGGTCACAATCTGAGAACAATAGATTGGAATGTTACAACAATGGGTCAGAATCTGAGATCAATAGATTGGAATGTTACAACAATGGGTCACAATCTGAGAACAATAGATTAGAATGTAACAACAATGGGTCTGAATCTGAGAACAATAGATTGGAATGTTACAACAATGGGTCACAATCTGAGAACAATAGATTGGAATGTAACAACAATTGGTCAGAATCTTAACAATAGATTGGAATGTTACAACAATGGGTCAGAATCTGAGATCAATAGATTGGAATGTTACAACAATGGGTCACAATCTGAGAACAATAGATTGGAATGTAACAACAATTGGTCAGAATCTTAACAATAGATTGGAATGTGACAACAATGGGTCACAATCTGAGAACAATAGATTGGAATGTTACAACAATGGGTCAGAATCTGAGAATAGATTGGAATGTTACAACAATGGGTCACAATCTGAGAACAATAGATTGGAATGTTACAACAATGGGTCAGAATCTGAGAAAAATAGATTGGAATGTAACAACAATGGGTCAGAATCTGAGAACAATAGATTAGAATGTAACAACAATGGGTCCGAATCTGAGAACAATAGATTGGAATGTTACAACAATGGGTCCGAATCTGAGAAAAATAGATTGCAATGTGACAACAATGGGTCAGAATCTGAGAACAATAGATTGGAATGTTACAACAATGGGTCAGAATCTGAGAACAATAGATTAGAATGTAACAACAATGGGTCAGAATCTGAGAAAAATAGATTGGAATGTAACAACAATGTGACAAAATCTGAGAACAATAGATTGGAATGTAACAACAATGGGTCACAATCTGAGAGCAATAGATTGGAATGTTACAACAATGGGTCAGAATCAGAGAACAATAGATTAGAATGTAACAACAATGGGTCAGAATCTGAACAATAGATTGGAATGTTACAACAATGGGTCAGAATCTGAGAACAATAGATTGGAATGTTACAACAATGGGTCACAATCTGAGAACAATACATTGGAATGTTACAACAATGGGTCAGAATCTGAGAACAATAGATTGGAATGTTACAACAGTGGGTCAGAATCTCAGAACAATAGATTGGAATGTAACAACAATGGGTCAGAATCTGAGAACAATAGATTGGAATGTTACAACAATGGGTCACAGTCTGAGAACAATAGATTGGAATGTTACAACAATGGGTCACAATCTGAGAACAGTAGATTAGAATGTAACAACAATGGGTCACAATCTGAGAACAATAGATTGGAATGTTACAACAATGGGTCAGAATCTGAGATCAATAGATTGGAATGTTACAACAATGGGTCACAATCTGAGAACAATAGATTGGAATGCAACAACAATTGGTCAGAATCTTAACAATAGATTGGAATGTTACAACAATGGGTCACAATCTGAGAACAATAGATTGGAATGTTACAACAATGGGTCAGAATCTGAGAACAATAGATTGGAATGTTACAACAATGGGTCAGAATCTGAGAAAAATAGATTGAAATGTTACAACAATGGGTCACAGTCTGAGCACAATAGATTAGAATGTAACAACAATGGGTCAGAATCTGAGAACAATAGATTGGAATGTTACAACAATGGGTCACAATCTGAGAACAATAGATTAGAATGTAACAGCAATGGGTCAGAATATGAACAATAGATTGGAATGTTACAACAATGGGTCACAATCTGAGAACAATAGATTGGAATGTTACAACAATGGGTCAGAATCTGAGAAAAATAGATTGGAATGTTACAACAATGGGTCACAATCTGAGAACAATAGATTGGAATGTTACAACAATGGGTCACAATCTGAGAACAATAGATTGGAATGTTACAACAATGGGTCAGAATCTGAGAAAAATAGATTGGAATGTTACAACAATGGGTCAGAATCTGAGAACAATAGATTGGAATGTTACAACAATGGGTCAGAATCTGAGAAATATAGATTGGAATGTTACAACAATGGGTCACAATCTGAGAACAATAGATTGGAATGTTACAACAATGGGTCACAATCTGAGAAGAATAGATTGGAATGTTACAAAAATGGGTCAGAATCTGAGAACAATAGATTGAAATGTTACAACAATGGGTCACAGTCTGAGCACAATAGATTAGAATGTAACAACAATGGGTCAGAATCTGAGAACAATAGATTGGAATGTTACAACAATGGGTCACAATCTGAGAACAATAGATTAGAATGTAACAACAATGGGTCAGAATATGAACAATAGATTGGAATGTTACAACAATGGGTCAGAATCTGAGAAAAATAGATTGGAATGTGACAACAATGGGTCAGAATCTGAGAACAATAGATTGAAATGTTACAACAATGGGTCACAGTCTGAGCACAATAGATTAGAATGTAACAACAATGGGTCAGAATCTGAGAACAATAGATTGGAATGTTACAACAATGGGTCACAATCTGAGAACAATACATTGGAATGTTACAACAATGGGTCAGAATCTGAGAACAATAGATTGGAATGTTACAACAGTGGGTCAGTATCTCAGAACAATAGATTGGAATGTAACAACAATGGGTCACAGTCTGAGAACAATAGATTGGAATGTTACAACAATGGGTCACAATCTGAGAACAGTAGATTAGAATGTAACAACAATGGGTCACAATCTGAGAACAATAGATTAGAATCTAACAACAATGGGTCAGAATCTGAACAATAGATTGGAATATTACAACAATGGGTCAGAATCTGAGAACAATAGATTGGAATGTTACAACAGTGGGTCAGAATCTCAGAACAATAGATTGGAATGTTACAACAATGGGTCACAATCTGAGAACAATAGATTGGAATGTTACAACAATGGGTCAGAATCTGAGAACAATAGATTGGAATGTAACAACAATGGGTCAGAATCTGAGAACAATAGATTGGAATGTTACAACAATGGGTCACAGTCTGAGAACAATAGATTAGAATGTAACAACAATGGGTCAGAATCTGAGAACAATAGATTGGAATGTTACAACAATGGGTCCGAATCTGAGAAAAATAGATTGAAATGTGACAACAATGGGTCAGAATCTGAGAACAATAGATTGGAATGTTACAACAATGAGTCAGAATCTGAGAACAATAGATTGGAATGTTACAACAATGTGTCACAATCTGAGATCAATACATTGGAATGTTACAACAATGGGTCAGAATCTGAGAACAATCGATTAGAATGTTACAACAATGGGTCAGAATCTGAACAATAGATTGGAATGTTACAACAATGGGTCAGAATCTGAGAACAATAGATTGGAATGTTACAACAATGGGTCAGAATCTGAGAACAATAGATTGGAATGTTACAACAATGGGTCAGAATCTGAGAATAATAGATTGGAATGTTACAACAATGGGTCAGAATCTGAGAAAAATAGATTGGAATGTTACAACAATGGGTCACAATCTGAGAACAATAGATTGGAATGTTACAACAATGGGTCGGAATATGAGATCAATAGATTAGAATGTAACAACAATGGGTCGGAATATGAGATCAATAGATTGGAATGTAACAACAATGGGTCAGAATCTGAGAACAATAGATTAGAATGTTACAAAAATGGGTCAGAATCTGAGAACAATAGATTGGAATGTTACAACAATGGGTCACAGTCTGAGAACAATAGATTAGAATGTAACAACAATGGGTCAGAATCTGAACAATAGATTGGAATGTTCCAACAATGGGCCAGAATCTGAGAACAATAGATTGGAATGTTACAACAATGGGTCAGCATCTGAGAAAAATAGATTGGAATGTTACAACAATGGGTCAGAATCTGAGAACAATAGATTGGAATGTTACCACAATGGGTCATAATCTGAGAAAAATAGATTGGAATGTTACAAAAATGGGTCAGAATCTGAGAACAATAGATTGAAATGTTACAACAATGGGTCACAGTCTGAGCACAATAGATTAGAATGTAACAACAATGGGTCAGAATCTGAGAACAATAGATTGGAATGTTACAACAATGGGTCACAATCTGAGAACAATAGATTAGAATGTAACAACAATGGGTCAGAATCTGAACAATAGATTGGAATGTTACAACAATGGGTCACAATCTGAGAACAATAGATTGGAATGTTACAACAATGGGTCAGAATCTGAGAAATATAGATTGGAATGTTACAACAATGGGTCACAATCTGAGAACAATAGATTGAAATGTTACAACAATGGGTCAGAATCTGAGAACAATAGATTGGAATGTTACAACAATGGGTCAGAATCTGAGAAAAATAGATTGAAATGTTACAACAATGGGTCACAGTCTGAGCACAATAGATTAGAATGTAACAACAATGGGTCAGAGTCTGAGAACAATAGATTGGAATGTTACAACAATGGGTCACAATCTGAGAACAATAGATTAGAATGTAACAACAATGGGTCAGAATATGAACAATAGATTGGAATGTTACAACAATGGGTCAGAATCTGAGAAAAATAGATTGGAATGTTACAACAATGGGTCACAATCTGAGAACAATAGATTGGAATGTTACAACAATGGGTCACAATCTGAGAACAATAGATTGGAATGTTACAACAATGGGTCAGAATCTGAGAAAAATAGATTGGAATGTTACAACAATGGGTCACAATCTGAGAACAATAGATTGAAATGTTACAACAATGGGTCAGAATCTGAGAAAAATAGATTGGAATGTTACAACAATGGGTCACAATCTGAGAACAATAGATTGGAATGTTACAACAATGGGTCAGAATCTGAGAAAAATAGATTGGAATGTTACAACAATGGGTCACAATCTGAGAACAATAGATTGGAATGTTACAACAATGGGTCAGAATCTGAGAAAAATAGATTGGAATGTAACAACAATGGGTCACAATCTGAGAACAATAGATTGGAATGTTACAACAATGGGTCAGAATCTGAGAAAAATAGATTGGAATGTTACAACAATGGGTCACAATCTGAGAACAATAGATTGGAATGTTACAACAATGGGTCACAATCTGAGAACAATAGATTGGAATGTTACAACAATGGGTCAGAATCTGAGAAAAATAGATTGGAATGTTACAAAAATGGGTCAGAATCTGAGAACAATAGATTGAAATGTTACAACAATGGGTCACAGTCTGAGCACAATAGATTAGAATGTAACAACAATGGGTCAGAATCTGAGAACAATAGATTGGAATGTTACAACAATGGGTCACAATCTGAGAACAATAGATTAGAATGTAACAACAATGGGTCAGAATATGAACAATAGGTTGGAATGTTACAACAATGGGTCACAATCTGAGAACAATAGATTGGAATGTTACAACAATGGGTCAGAATCTGAGAAATATAGATTGGAATGTTACAACAATGGGTTACAATCTGAGAACAATAGATTGGAATGTGACAACAATGGGTCAGAATCTGAGAACAATAGATTGGAATGTTACAACAATGGGTCAGAATCTGAGAAAAATGGATTGGAATGTGACAACAATGGGTCAGAATCTGAGAACAATAGATTGGAATGTTACAACAATGGGTCACAGTCTGAGCACAATAGATTAGAATGTAACAACAATGGGTCGGAATCTGGGAAAAATAGATTGCATTGTAACAACAATGGGTCAGAATCTGGGAAAAATAGATTGCAATGTCACAACAATGGGTCAGAATCTGAGAACAATAGATTGGAATGTTACAACAATGGGTCAAAATCTGAGAACAATAGATTGGAATGTACAGCAATGGACAGGATTTATCCCATTGGTTTGGCCTGGTACTGCAGATTATTTTTGGATAACATTTAAATGGCGGATTTATTATGCACTGAAGATGGTTCAAACGATTTACTATCCCATCCTCGCCATTACTGGTGTCCCTGGTAAGTTTCTGTATCCAACTAGTAGATCTATAAACCAGATTCCACTGATTTAGTGTTGTTTTCATGTAAATCTTGGGAAGACCTAAGCCTTTATCTTCTGTCTCTGTCACAAATACCATTCCAATCCGCTGTCTGCATTCCCCTCCTTGCCCAAAGTCTGAGGCTGAAATAAACTGTTTGCAACCTCTGTGTTATATTTACATGAGAGATGAGTGCAGATCCATATTCTGTCCATCACCAACCCTGCCTACTATCACCTCTGTAATATCACCTGTCTTCACCTTTGCCTCAGCCCATGTGCTGCATCAACCCTCATCTGTGCCTTTATTAAATCCACCCTTGACTATTCCAATTCTATCCTGGTCACCCTCCCAGTTATAAACCTCCATAAACCACAGGCCATCCAGAACTCTGCTGCCTGTATCCGAACTCATACCAAATCCCGATCACCCATCACCCCTGTGCTCACTGATCTACATTGGCTCCTGGTCTGGCAGCACCTTAATCTTAACATTAATATTCTGGTGTTTGAATACCTCCATGGCCTCATCCCTCCAATTACTCCCATTCCCCTGTCCATTTCACATATTCTTGAAAATCTTATGCTTTCAAATCTTTTCCAATTCCCCTTTTGAAGTGAGTTGCTTTCTCTCTCTATCTCCCCCGGCTGTGATTTTCATGCTGGTGCCAATGTTACAGAAACCTTGATCCATAAAATGATGCGATGTGCACAGCCAGCTACTTCTAGTGTGGCCAACACAGTGCCCCATGCTGGGCAGTGGTCTTGACTGGGCAAGCCACGTATGTGCTGTCAGTGTAAGGAGCGGCTCAAGAGGACGTCAGTGCACCAGCCCGACAGTGTTGATGTACGTCTTTGAAAGTTTTTCTGTGCATGTCCACTGACCGCCTGTGTTAGTCATGTCAGATGAACATTCATTCAGCAGCCCGAGGTACCTCCACTAGTGCTATTTAAAATGACCAGACATCCAACTTACAGGTGAGGGGCTTTTGACTTACATCTGCTATTGTAAAGTTGGTGGAGGTGCTGAGGGTGGTTTTCTGGAGGTGGTGTTGTGAGCTGCTGCAGACATTCAGGGAGGACAGAGGATTTGATGACCCAACTCTGGAATAGGTATGGGAACTGTAGTTACAGTGTCTCTGGGTCTGTAACATGACCAACAATTGCAGCAGAGGCTGCAGAGAGGGGAAGCTCTGTAAAGAGGGAGGAGGAGGGGGCTCTGCCCTACCCACTCCGGGTTTTCCAAGAGCACTTTTAGTGTCTACACCAACCCAGGAGCAGTGTGTGAGGTGACTCTGATTCAATAAGGAGGTGGTCACAGAGCTGTGTCATCTCCTGTAGCACCACCTGGAGCCTCACACCAGGGTGAGGACGGAGCTGTCAGTGGCTGTTAAGATCACAGTTTCATTTAAACTCTATGGATCTGGATCTTTCCAGGCAGGAGCAGGAGACATATCCAACATACAGTCAAAGAGAGTCATAGAGTCATTAACTGTACAGAAGGAGTCCATTCATCCCATCATGTCCATGCTGGCTCTCCCAGGAGCAATCCAGTCAGTCCCACTCCCCCGCTCAATCCCTGCAACAAATGCATTTCCTTCAAATGCCCATCAGCTTTCTTTTGAAATCACCGATTGTCTCTGCTTCCACCACACTTGTGGGAGCAGAGTTCCATATCATTAACACCCTATGCATAAAAAGTTCTTCCCCATATCTCCCCTGCATCTGTTGTCCAAAACCTTCAATCTGAGTCCCCCCTAGTCCTTCCAGCAGTTAATGGGAACAGTCTTTATCTTGTCCAAAATATCTAAGCCTGTAATACACAAGTAAGCCAATCTTGTAACTAAAATGCTCCATCCCTGGAACCATTCTGTTAAATCTTCTCTGCACCATTTCAAGGACCTTCACAATCCTTCTGAAGTGTGATGAACAGAATTGGACACAATAGTCCAGCTGAGACCGAACCAGAGATTTTTAAACGTTCATCATAACTTCTCTGCTTTTGTACTCAATACCTCTATTTATGAAATGCAAGATTATATGTGTTTTACTAACCACTCTCTCAATATGTCCTGTCACCTTTAAAGATGGATACACATGCACCCACAGCTCTCTCTGTTCCTGCACACCGTGTACAACTGTGCTATTAATTCTATATTGCCTTCCTATCCTTTCTGTCAAAATGCCTCACCTCACACTTGTCTCACACTTCCATCTGCCACTTGTCTGTCCATTCTTCTTACTATCTATGTCCTGTCACAGATGGTTCTGAATATCCTCACTGTTTGTCACAGCTCAATGTTTGGTATCAGAGACAGATTTTGAAATTCTATTCTGTATTCCAAGATCCAAGTCATTTATACACAGCAAAATAAAACAGTGGCCTGGGCACTGATCCTGGGAAACACCCACTGTCTAATATCCTCCAGTCTCAAAAAACAGCCATTTGATATGACACACTGTTTTATGTACATAGCCATCTTTTTTCATCCAATTGGACACTGACCCTCCCATTCCATGAGACTCAATGTTGGTAATTAACCTTTTATGTGGTACTTTATCAAACACATTCTTCAAACCAATACAGACAACATACATCACATTCCCTTCATCAACTTTCTCTGTTACATCATCAAAAACTTCAATTAGATTAGTCAAGCATAACCTTCCTTTTGTAAATCTATGCTGGCTATCCTTAATTAACTGAAACAAAAACAAGAAATGCTGGATTCACTCAGCAGGTCTGGCAGCATCTGTAGAAAGAGAAGCAGAGTTAACGTTTCGGGTCAGTGACCCTTCTTCGGAACTGACAAATATTAGAAAAGTCACAGATTATAAACAAGTGAGGTGGGGGTTGGGCAAGAGATAACAAAGGAGAAGGTGCAGATTGGACCAGGCCACATAGCTGACCAAAAGGTCACAGAGCAAAGGCAAACAATATGTTAATGGTGTTTTGAAAGACAAAGCATTAGTACAGATTAGGTGTGAATATACTGAATATAGAACATCAGCAAGTGCAAACCTGAAGAAAAACAACCTGAAAAAAACAGTGGGTAAGCAAACTGAACAAACTAAGATGAAATGAAATAAATGCAAAAAATGTAAAAAGGAATGCAAAAAAAAGGAAGAAAAAATAACTAAAAATGACTAAAAATGAAAGTAAAGTGGGGGGCTGTCATGCTCTGAAATTATTGAACTCAATGTTCAGTTCGGCAGGCTGTAGTGTGCCTAATCGGTAGATGAGATGCTGTTCCTCGAGCTTGCGTTGATGTTCACTGGAACACTGCAGCAATCCCAGGACAGAGATGTGAGCATGAGAGCAGGGGGGAGTGTTGAAATGGCAAGCAACCGGAAGCTCAGGGTCCTGCTTGCGGACTGAGCGAAGATGTTCCACAAAGCGGTCACCCAGTCTGCGCTTGGTCTCCCCAATGTAGAGGAGACCACACTGTGAGCAGCGAATACAGTATACTACATTGAAAGAAGTACAAGTAAATTGCTGCTTCACCTGAAAGGAGTGTTTGGGGCCTGGGATAGTGAGGAGAGAGGAGGTAAATGGGCAGGTATTACACCTCCTGCGATTGCAAGGGAAGGTGCCCTGGGACGGGGACGAGGTGGTGGGGGTAATGGAGGAGTGGACCAGGGTGTCGCGGAGGGAACGATCCCTTCGGAATGCTGACAGGGGAAGGGAGGGGAAGATGCGACTGGTAGTGGCATCACGCTGGAGGTGGCGAAAATGGCGGAGGTTGATCCTTTGGATATGGAGGCTGGTGGGATGAAAAGTGAGGACAAGGGGAACCCTGTCACGGTTCTGGGAGGGAGGGGAAGGGGTGAGGGTAGAGGTGCGGGGAATGGGTCGGACACGGTTGAGGGCCCTGTCAACCACAGTGGGGGGAAATCCTCGGTTGAGGAAAAAGGAGGTCATATCAGAAGCACCGTCATGGAAGGTAGCATCATCAGAGCAGATGCGTCGGAGACGGAGAAACTGGGAGAATGGAATGGAGTCCTTACAGGAGGTAGGGTGTGAAGAAGTGTAGTCGAGGTAGCTGTGGGAGTCAGTGGGCTTATAATGGATGTTGTCCTTTTCCCCTGATTATTGTTTCTAAAACATTTCCCACCACTGATGTTAAACTAACTGACCAGTAGTTGCTAGGCCTGTGTGTTGTCCATTGATAATTCTGGGAGGTGAATGTGACCATCTATGTCATCATTTTCTCCCTCAGCAGAGAGAAGCAGGATGAGAGATCCCGTGGCTTTGTCAGGATAACGGGATTCCTGATGGTGTAGCTGTCTCTGCGGGGCCCCCAGGTCAACGGGGAGAGTTACAGGAATTGAAAGAACTCTCACTCCATTAATGTACAGTTGGTGTGTGAGCATGCCCAGTACATCATGTTGGTGAATGTCCACTATCCTAGCAGCAGCCACCATACCTTCATTCTGAAGCAGTCAGCCAGTCCCAACGTCTTCGGACCCCCGTGCAGAACCAGAATGTGGCTCCTCAGAGACAAAGGAAACCCCCCTCTAGACACAGATCATGTTTCTACACCCCAAACCACCTCACACTGTCAACCAACCTCACACAATTAACATGTGTATAACGTGAGCAATGGAGTCACCAGGAACACAGTGGAACAGACCATCGGCGTGATGAAGCAACGCTTCTGATGTCTGAACCGCTCGCGGGAGCCCTCCAGTACACACTGGAGCAGGTGTCGAAGTTCATGGTGTTCTGCTGCACCCTTCATATCATCACCATCATGAGGGAACAAGCACTGGCACCAGGAATCCGGAGGCTACCCCAGGAGGAGGAGGAGGCGGCAGGGGGGATATTTCCCAGATGCCTTCCACCCGGACAGGCTGTCGGAGAGTATCTGCTAAGATTCTTTCTCCCACAGGACAACTTCCCTTTCCCACCATGTATCCCCCATTCTCCACCATTACACCCATCTGAGATGCCCCATCACAGTGTCCCCTCAGTTACCATCCTGTAATAAAAAACACCAACAAAAACCTGTTCAATAACACCTTATCCAACAACAGATCCAATTATACAAACAAAACTGAACTATTCACCATTGTGTATTCCCTTAGTGCCTGCCTTGTGGGTTCCCTCAACTTGCCTAGTGCTCCTACACAGTGTTTCCCCAGTGACTGCAGCATGGCTGGTGGAAGGCTGCTGACTTTCACTGGGCTGACTGCAGATGGCCTTGCAGGACGTCCTCGAGCAGCTCTGGGTTTGACGGCTCGGATTCAGACTGTATCACCTCGACTTGGGCAGCAGCTCCAGCAATGTTCACATCTGAGTCCTGTGTATTACAACTCGTTTGTGACCACGTTCTCCGGGAGCTGCCACATGAACTATCCTTTCACCCTGGCCTGGCTGCAGCTCACTCGTGCTCTTTGACTCACCACGTGCAGATTCCGAGTTTATACCAGCCTCTAAGGTACACACAGTGTAAGTATTTGATCTGGTGGCTGTGAGTATCAGACCCAATGATGGGGCTTCACCATCGGTGCTCCATTGCTGTTCTCTCTCTGTCTTCTGGAGCTGCTGTGACTGGGAAGCAAGAAGTTTTGGGCTGTCATCTTCTGTCTCTTGCTCATAGAATCAGATATTTTTGCAGCACAGAAGGAGGATATTCGGCCCATTGTGTTAGTGCTGTCTCCTTGAAAGAGCTATCTAATTAGTTCCATTCCCCTCCTCTTGCCTCACATTCCAGCTTTTTTTCTCCGTTTCATGTATTTGTTAAATTCCCTTTTGAAAGATATTATTGAATCTGCTTCCACCATGTTTTCTGGCAGTGAATTCCAGATCCCAACAACTCGTTATGTAAGAACATTCTCCTCATTTCATCTCTGGTTCTTTGTCAATTACCTTCAATCTGTGTCTTCTTAATACTGAACTTTCTGACACTGGAAACAGTTTCACATTAATTACCCGATCAAAACCCTTCATGATTTTGAATTCTATATTAAATCTCCCCTTACGCTTCACCGCTCTAAAGAGAACAATCCCAGCTTTTTTGATCTCTCCATGTAACTGAATTGCCTGATCCCTGGTACCATATGATTAAAATTCTGCTGTTCTATGTGTCATGTACTGGGATATGCTGTAGTGTTTTATATAGATTTAACATAACTTCCCAGTTTTGTTTTCTCTGCCTCTATTTATAAAGCCCAGGATCTCATATACTTTATGAACTGCTTTGTTAATCCGTCCTGTGACCTTCAACGATTTACTCATAAACTCCCCAGGTCTCCCTGTTCTTGCAATTTTTACAGTTGCAACATGTAGCTTGTGTTGTCTCTCCACATGCATCCTTCTAAAATGTATTACCTCACTCATCTGCTGTGACAATTCAAATTTGAGAAGATTGAAGACATTGTTTTCAGTTCCCGCTCCAAACTTCATTCCCTAGCTACCGACTCCATCCCTCTCCCTGGCAACTCTGCGAGACTAAACCAGACTGGTCGCACCTTGGTGTCATATTTGACCCCGAGATGACCTTCTGACCACATCTACACATCTTCACTAAAGCAGCCTATCTGCACCTAGAATATCATCGGAAAATCATAGAATGATTATAACACAGAAAGAGGCTATTTGGCCCATTGTGTCTCTGCAGGCCAGATAACAATACCACCAGCCGAATCCCACCTTCCAGTATTTGGTCCGTAGCTCTGCAGATTACGATAGTTGAGGTGCAGCAAGACTCCTTTAAAATGAATTCAGAGTTTCTGCCTCAACTATCCTTTCAGACAGTGAGTTTCAGACCCCCAACACACTCTGGGTGATTTTTCCCCTCATCTCCCCTCTAATTTTTCTACCACTCACTTTAAATCTGTGCCCCCTCATCACTGATCTCTCTGCTGAGGTGAATAGATCCTTCACCTCCACTCTACCCAGCCCCCTCACGATTTTGTTCATTTCAGTCAGATCTCCCCTCAGCCATCTCTGTTTCAAGGAGAACAACCCCAGCCTATCCAATCTTTCCTCATAGCTGCATTTTTCCAGTCCTGGCAACAGCCTCTTAAATCTACTCTGTAGCCTCTCGAGTGCAATTACATCCTTTCTGTAATGAGGTGACAGAACTGCACACTGTACTCAAGTTGTGGCCTAACCAATGAGTTATATATTTCCAGAATAACCTCCCTGCTCTTATATTCGATACCTCGGCTAATAAAGGAAAGGGTTATATATGCCTTCTTAACTACCTGACGACCTGTCCTGCTAACTATAGGGATCTGTGGACATTTACTCCAAGGTCCGTTACTTCCATGACACTTCTCAGTATTTTCCATTAATCGTGTATTCCTTTGCCTTGTTTGTCCTCCCCAAATGCATCACCTCACACTTCTCCAGGTTGAATTCCATTTGCCACTTTTCTGCTCATCTGACCAGACCATCAATATCTTGCTGCAGCCTACAGCTATCCTCCACGATTTCTACCACATGGCCAATCTTTGTGTCGTCTGCAAACGTCTTGATCATGCCCCCTACATTTACAACCAAATCGTTAACGCACACCACAAAAAGCAGGGGACCCAATACTGAGCCCTGCAGATACAGCCCTTCAGTTACAAAGTCACCCGTCAACAATTACCCTTTGTTTCCTGCCACTGAGTAAATTTAGTATCCACCCTGCTACATTTCCATGGACCCCATGGGATTTTATTTTGTTAAACAGTCTTCCCTGTGGGACCTTGTCACAGGGGCAGGAATGGATGTTGGATGTTCCGGGGTTTAGATGTTTCAAAAGGAATAGGGAGGGCGGTAAAAGAGGTGGGGGAGTGGCATTGCTAATCAGGGATAGTATCACAGCTGCAGAAAGGGAGGTCGTCGACGAGGGTTTGTCTACTGAGTCAGTATGGGTGGAAGTCAGAAACAGGAAAGGAGCAGTCACTTTATTGGGAGTTTTCTATAGACCCCCCAATAGCAACAGAGACACGGAGGAACAGATTGGGAGGCAGATTTTGGAAAGGTGCAGAAGTAACAGGGTTGTTGTCATGGGTGACTTCAACTTCCCTAATATTGATGGGAACCTCCTTAGTGCAAATAGTTTGGATGGAGCAGATTTTGTCAGGTGTGTCCAGGAAGGTTTCCTGACTCAATATGTAGATAGGCCGACTAGAGGGGAGGCTATGTTGGATTTGGTGCTTGGCAACGAACCAGGCCAGGTGGCAGATCTCTCGGTGGGAGAGCATTTCGGTGATAGTGATCACAACTCCCTGACCTTTACTATAGTCATGGAGAGGGATAGGAACAGACGGGATGGGAAAATATTAATTGGGGGAGGGGGAATTACAATGATATTAGGCAGGATCTGGGGAGCTTAAATTGGGAACAGATGTTCTCAGGAAAATGCACGACGGAAATTTGGAGGGTGTTTAGGGAGCATTTGCTGCGACTGCTGGATAGGTTTGTCCCGATGAGGCAAGGAAGGGATGGTAGGGTGAAGGAACCTTGGATGACAAGAGATGTGGAACAGCTAGTCAAGAGGAAGAAGGAAGCTTACTTAAGGTTGAGGAAGCAAGGATCAGACAGGGCTCTAGAGGGTTACAAGGTAGCCAGGAAGGAACTGAAGAATGGACTTAGGAGAGCTAGAAGGGGACATGAAAAAGTCTTGGCGGGTAGGATTAAGGAAAATCCCAAGGCGTTCTACACTGATGTGAGGAACAAGAGGATGGCCAGAGTGAGGGTAGGGCCGATCAGGGATAGTGGAGGGAACTTGTGCCTGGAGTCAGAGGAGGTAGGGGAGGTCCTGAATGAATACTTTGCTTCAGTATTCACTAGTGAGAGGGACCTGGTCGTTTGTGAGGACATTGTGAAACAGGCTGATATGCTCAAACAGGTTGATGTTAAGAAGGAGGATGTGCTGGAAATTTTGAAAGACATGAGGATAGATAGGTCCCCAGGGTCAGATGGGATATACCCAAGGTTAATACGGGAAGCGAGGGAAGAGATTGCCTCGCATTTGGCGATGATCTTTGCGTCCTCACTGTCCACTGGAGTAGTACCGGATGATTAGCAGTGGTTAGCACCGCAGTCTCACAGCTCCAGCAACCCGGGTTCAATTCTGGGTACTGCCTGTGTGGAGTTTGCAAGTTCTCCCTGTGTCTGCGTGGGTTTCCTCCAGGTGCTCCGGTTTCCTCCCACATGCCAAAGACTTGCAGGTTGATAGGTAAATTGGCCATTATAAATTGTCCCTAGTATAGATAGGTGGTCGGGAAATATAGTGACAGGTGGGGATGTGGTAGGAATATGGAATTAGTGTAAGATTAGGATAAATGGGTGGTTGATGGTCGGCACAGACTCGGTTTCAGTGCTGTATCTCTAACTAACTAACTAACATTGGAGGGTGGCAAATATTATTCCCTTGTTCAAGAAAGGGAATAGGGATAACCCTGGGAATTATAGACCAGTCAGTCTTCCGTCGGTGGTGGGCAAATTATTGGAGAGGAATCTGAGAGACAGGATTTATGATTATTTGGAAAAGCATATTTTGATTAGAGACAGTCAGCATGGCTTTGTGAGGGGCAGGTCATGCCTCACAAGCCTTATTGAATTCTTTGAAAATGTGACAAAACACATTGATGAAGGAAGAGCAGTGGATGTGGTGTATATGGATTTTAGCAAGGCGTTTGATAAGGTTCCCCATGGTAGGCTCATTCAGAAAGTAAGGAGACATGGGATACAGGGAAAGTTGGCTGTCTGGATACAGAATTGGCTGGCCCATAGAAGACAGAGGGTGATAGTAGATGGAAAGTATTCAGCATGGAGCTCGGTGACCAGTGGTGTTCCGCAGGGATCTGTTCTGGGACCTCTGCTCTTTGTGATTTTTATAAATGACTTGGATGAGGAAGTGGAAGGCTGGGTTAGTAAGTTTGCCAATGACACAAAGGTTGCTGGAGTTGTGGATAGTGTTAAAGGCTGTTCTAGGTTGCAACGGGACATTGACAGGATGCAGAAGCTGGGCAGATGGAGTTCAATCTGGAAAAGTGTGAAGTGATTCATTTTGGAAGGTCGAATTTGAATGCAGAATACAGGCTTAAAGACAGGATTCTTGGTAGTGTGGAGGAACAGAGGGATCTTGGGGTCCACGTCCATAGATCGCTCAAGGTTGACACCCAGGTTGATAGGGTTGTTAAGAAGGCGTATGGTGTGTTGGCTTTCATTAACAGGGGGATTGAGTTTAAGAGCCGCGAGGTTATGCGTCAGCTCTATAAATCCCTGGTTAGATCACACTTGGAATATTGTGTTCAGTTCTGGTCACCTCATTATAGGAAGGATGTGGAAGCTTTAGAGAGGGTGCAGAGGAGATTTACCAAGATGCTGCCTGGACTGGAGGGCATGTCTTACGAAGAAAGATTGAGGGAGATAGGGCTTTTCTCATTGGAGCGAAGAAGGATGAGAGGTGACTTGATAGAGGGGTACAAGATGATGAGAGGCATAGATAGAGTGGATAGCCAGAGACGTTTTCCCAGGGTGGAAAGGGCTATCACCAGGGGGCATAATTTTAAGGTGATTGAAGGAAGGTTTAGGGGAGATGTCAGAGGTAAGTTCTTTACACAGAGAGTGGTGGGTGCGTGGAATGTACTGCCAGCGGTAGTAGGAGAAGCAGATACATTAGGGACATTTGAGCGACTCTTGGATAGGTACATGGATGAAAGTAGAATGAAGGGTATGTAGGTAGTTTGATCTTAGAGTATGTTAAAGGGTCGGAACAACATCGTGGGCCGAAGGGCCTGTACTGTGCTGTACTGTTCTATGTTCTAAAAGACTTGCCAAAATCCATGTAGTCGACATCAACTACACTACCCTCATCTAACCTCCTTTGTTCCTTCTTCAAGAATTTCAATTAAGTTCGTCAGACACGATCTTCCCTTAACAAATCCATGCTGACTATCCTTAATTAATCTCTGCCTTTCTTAGTGACAGTTTAGCCTGTCTCTCAGAATTGATTCCAATAATTTGCCCACTACTGAGGTTAAACAGACTGGCCTGTAATTATTCAGTCTATCCCTTGCTCCCTTTTTAAACTGAGGTACAATGTTAGCAGTTCTCCAATCCTCTGGTTCCATACCTGTATCCAGTGAGGTCTCGAAAGTGATGGTCAGACCCTCTGCTATTTCCTCTCTTGCTTCTTTTAACAACCTGGGGTATATTTCATCTGGATCTGGTGATTTATCAACTTTCAAGGATACTAATCCCATGAATACTTCCTCTCTCCCTATGTTTATCATATACAATACTTCACACTCTTCCTCATTAACTACAATATCTGCATTGTCCCCCTCTTTTGTGAAGACAGACACAAAGTATTCATTAAGAACCATACCAATATCTTCCTCCCCTGCACATAGGTTACCTTTTTGGTCTATTATGGGCCCTACTCTCCCCTTAGTTATCACCTTACTGTTAATATATTGATATAGGATCTTTGGGTTCACCGTGATTTTGCTTGCCAATGTTTTTCCTTGCCCTCTCTTTGCTTTCCTAATTTCCTTTTTGATTCCACCCCTCCACTTTCTATACTCCTCTCGGTTTTCTGTAGTAGAGAGTTCTCGGTGTCGGACATAAGCTTTCCTTTTCTGCCTTATCTTAACCTGTAAGCTTCTTGACATCCATGGTGCTCAAGATTTGGCCATCTCACCCTTTTTTTCTTTGTGGGAACATGTTTCCTCTGAACCTCTTGAATCTGACCTTTGAATGCTTCCCACTGTTCTGACACTGATTTACCTTCAAGTAGCTGTTTCCAGTCCACTTTCGCTAAATCACAAACAAAAACAAGAAATGCTGGATTCACTCAGCAGGTCTGGCAGCATCTGTGGAAAGAGAAGCAGAGTTAACGTTTCGGGTCAGTGACCCTTCTTCGGAAGAAGGGTCACTGACCCGAAACGTTAACTCTGCTTCTCTTTCCACAGATGCTGCCAGACCTGCTGAGTGAATCCAGCATTTCTTGTTTTTGTTTCAGATTTCCAGCATCCGCATTATTTTGCTTTTATTCGCTAAATCACACCTCAGTTTAGTAAAATTAGCCTTGCCTCAATTGAGAACTCTAACTCCTGTTCTTTCTTTGTCCTTTTCCATAATTCTGTTAAAACTGACTAAATTACGATCACTACCTCCAAAAAGCTCTCCCACTGCCACTACTTCCAACTGCCCATCTTCATTTCCTAAAACTAAGTCTAAAACTGTGCCCCCTCTCTTGTTGGACTTTCTCCATACTGGGCAAAATGGTTCTCCTAAATACGGGTCAAAAAAGTTCTCCGTAACATCACCTGATGTCACCCCTGTCTCAGCTCCTCTGCTCAAAACCCTCATTCATTTGTTCATTCCCTCTAGACCTGACCATACCAATGTCATTCTGCTGATCTCCCGCATCTACTGTCTGTAAACTTCAGGTCATCCAAAACTCTGCTGCTGAAGTGTTAAATCACAGTAGCTCCCGTTCATCTATCACTCCTGTGTTCGCTGACCTCCATTGGCAGGCGATTAATAAATGTCTTGATTTTAAAATTCTCAGCCCTGTTTTCAAATTCCTCCATGGTCTCACCACCCCCTGGGCTGGATTTTATGGGCCACCGTGAGTTGAGGTCGGAGGCAGGAGGCTCAGAGAATGGCGATGGGTAGTGGGGGCAGAGGGCCTGACTCAGCCCATTGCCAAGTGATCTTGCCTGGGCAGGGATAGGCCCACAATGACCTTCCTGCCCAGAGGCCAATTGAGCCCCAAAAGTAGTCACTGTGATTTAACCATCGGCGGGGGTAACACCACCACCTGGAGAGGGGACCTTGGAAAATGGGGTTCCCTACCTGCAGGCTTGCAGAGTCTCTCTCCTCCATGGACAATCTGTGGTCCAGTGAGGGTCCCGACCGGCAAACAATGATCCTCCCAGAATAACCTCTCCCCCAGGTCTAAATGACCACGCGTCCAATCCCACTCAGCAGGTCCTCCACACTGGACCCAGTGACCCGTCACACACACATACACCGATTAGACCACTGGCACTGAGGCAGACAGATACACAAACACAAACACGCACCGATCAGACCACAGCACTTAGGCAGACAGGTACACAAACACACGCACACAGTGATCAGTCCCCAGGCACTTAGGCAGACAGGTACACAAACACACATCGATCAGTCCCCAGGCACTGAGGCAGACAGGTACACAAACACAAACACACACCGATCAGACACCATGCACTGCGGCAGACAGATATGCAAACACACACACACAGTGATCAGACCCCAGGACTGAGACAGACAGAAATACAAACACACAAAAAAATAAGACCCGAGGAACTGAGACAGACAGAAACACACACACACAAACACACACATATCACACCCCAGGAACTGAGACACAGAGATATACAAACACACACACACACACTCACAAACACACACAGATCTGACCCTAGGCACTGAGACAGACAGATATACAAACACACACACACACACAAACGCAATGATCAGACCACAGGCACTGAGGCAGACAGATGTACAAACACAAACACACTCACCGATCAGACACGAGGCACTGAGGCAGACAGATATACAAATACACGCACAGACACACACAGATCAGACCCCAGGCACCGCCGCAGACAGATATGCAGACACACACACACAGAAATACACGCCAATCAGACTCCAGGAGCTGAGACAGACAGATATACAAATACACAGACACACACATCAGAACCCAGGACTGAGACAGACAGATATACAAAGACACAAACACACACACACATACAGAAAAAACAGAGCCCAGGCATTGAGGCAGACAGATATGCAAACACACACAGAAACACACGCCGATCAAACCCCATTAGCTGCGACAGACAGATATACAAACACGCAAAAAAAATCAGAACACAGGAACTGAGACAGACAGATATACAAACACACACACACACACACACACACATATCACACCCTAGGAGCTGAGAAAGACATATATATACACACACATAAACATAAACACACACAGATCAGACCACAGGCACTGAGGCAGACAGATATACAAACACACACACACACGCGCACGCCGATTAGACCCCAGACGCTGAGGCAGACAGATATACAAATACGCACACTCAAACATACACAGATCAGATCCCAGGCACTGAAGAAGACAGATATACACGCCCATTATCAAAAAGGAGGAGGTGTTGGGTGTCTTGCAAAGCATTGAGGTAGATCAGTCCCCAGGGCCTGATGGGATCTACCCTAGAATACCGAGGGAGGCAAGGGAAGAAATTGCTGGGGCCTTGACAGAAATCTTTGCATCCTCATTGGCTACAGGTGAGGTCCCAGAGGACTGGAGAATAGTCAATGTTGTTCCTTTGTTTAAGAAGGGTAGCAAGGATAATCCAGGAAATTATAGGCCGGTGAGCCTTACGTCAGTGGTAGGGAAATTATTAGAGAGGATTCTTCGGGACAGGATTTACTCCCATTTGGAAACAAATGGACTTATTAGCGAGTGGCAGCATGGTTTTGTGAAGGGGAGGTCGTGTTTCAATAATTTGATTGAGTTTTTTGAGGAAGTGACAAAGATGATTGATGAAGGAAGGGCAGTGGATGTTATCTATATGGACTTCAGTAAAGCCTTTGACAAGGTCCCTCATGGCAGACTGGTACAAAAGGTGAAGTTACACGGGATCAGAGGTGAGCTGGAAAGATGGATACAGAACTGGCTCGGTCATAGAAGACAGAGGGTAACAGTGGATGGGTGTTTTTCTGAATGGAGGGATGTGACTAGTGGTGTTCCGCAGCGATCAGTGCTGGGACCTTTGCTGTTTGTAGTATATATAAATGATTTGGAGGAAAATGTAGCTGGTCTGATTAGTAGGTTTGCGGACGACACAAAGGTTGGTGGAGTTGCGGATAGTGATGAGGATTGTCAGAGGATACAGCAGGATATAGATCGGTTGGAGACTTGGGCGGAGAAATGGCAGATGGAGTTTAATCCGGACAAATGTGAGGTAATGCATTTTGGAAGGTCTAATGCAGGTGGGAAGTATACAGTAAATGGCAGAACCCTTAGGAGTATTGACAGGCAGAGAGATCTGGGCGTACAGGTCCACAGGTCACTGAAAGTGGCAACGCAGGTGGATAAGGTAGTCAAGAAGGCATACGGCATGCTTGCCTTCATCGGTCGGGGCATGGAGTAAATAAATCGGCAAGTCATGCTGCAGCTGTACAGAACTTTAGTTAGGCCACACTTAGAATATTGCGTGCAATTCTGGTCACCACACTACCAGAAGGACGTGGAGGCTTTGGAGAGGGTACAGAGGAGGTTTACCAGGTTGTTGCCTGGTCTGGAGGGCATTAGCTGAGGAGAGGTTGGATAAACTCGGATTGTTTTCACTGGAACGACGGAGGTGGAGGGGCGACATGATAGAGGTTTACAAAGTTATGAGTGGCATGGACAGAGTGGATAGTCAGAAGCTTTTTCCCAGGGTGGAAGAGTCAGTTACTGGGGGACATAGGTTTAAGGTGCAAGGGGCAAAGTTTAGAGGGGATGTGCAAGGCAAGTTTTTTACACAGAGGGTGGTGAGTGCCTGGAACTTGCTGCCAGGGGAGGTGGTGGAAGCAGATACGATAGCGACGTTTAAGACAAATCTTAATTTATCTTGACAAATATATGAATAGGAAGGGAATAGAGCGATATGGGCCCCAGAAGTGCAGTTTCGGCAGGCATCAAGATCGGCGCAGGATTGGCGGGCCGAATGGCCGGTTCCTGTGCTGTTCTTTGTTCTTTGTTCCCATAAACACACACATATCACACCCTAGGAGCTGAGAAAGACATAAGAAAGACAGGTTCACAAGGAGGAGGTGTTAGCAATTTTGGAAAGTGTGAAAATAGATAAGTCCCCTGGGCCAGATGGGATTTATCCTAGGATTCTCTGGGCAGCCAGGGAGGAGATTGCAGAGCCTTTGTCCTCGATTTTTATGTCGTCATTGTCGACAGGAATAGTGCCGGAAGACTGGAGGATAGCAAATGTTGTCCCCTTGTTCAAGAAGGGGAGTAGAGACAGCCCTGGTAATTATAGACCTGTGAGCCTTACTTCGGTTGTGGGAAAAATGTTGGAAAAGGTTATAAGAGATAGGATTTATAATCATCTTGAAAAGAATAAGTTCATTAGAGATAGTCAGCACGGTTTTGTGAAGGGTAAGTCGTGCCTCACAAACCTTATTGAGTTTTTTGACAAGGTGACCAAACAGGTGGATGAGGGTAAAGCCGTGGATGTGGTCTATATGGATTTCAGTAAGGCGTTTGATAAAGTTCCCCACGGTAGGCTATTGCAGAAAATACAGAAGTATGGGATTGAAGGTGAATTAGTGCTTTGGATCAGAAATTGGCTAGCTGAAAGAAGACAGAGGGTGGTGGTTGATGGTAAATGTTCATCCTGGAGTTTAGTTACTAGTGGTGTACCGCAAGGATCTGTTTTGGGGCCACTGCTGTTTGTCATTTTTATAAATGACCTGGATGAGGCTGTAGAAGGGTGGGTTAGTAAATTTGTGGATGACACGAAGGTCGGTGGAGTTGTGGATAGTGCCGAAGGATGTTGTAGGTTACAGAGGAACATAGATAGGCTGCAGAGCTGGGCTGAGAGATGGCAAATGGAGTTTAATGCGGAAAAGTGTGAGGTGATTCACTTTGGAAGGAGTAACAGGATTGCAGAATACTGGGCTAATGGGAAGATTCTTGGTAGTGTAGATGAGCAGAGAGATCTTGGTGTCCAGGTACATAAATCCCTGAAAGTTGCCACCCAGGTTAATAGAGCTGTTAAGAAGGCATATGGTGTGTTAGCTTTTATTAGTAGGGGGATCGAGTTTAGGAGCCACGAGGTCATGCTGCAGCTGTACAGAACTCTGGTGCGGCCGCACCTGGAGTATTGCGTGCAGTTCTGGTCACCGCATTATAGGAAGGATGTGGAAGCTTTGGAAAAGTTGCAGAGGAGATTTACTAGGATGTTGCCTGGTATGGAGGGAAGGTCTTACGAGGAAAGGCTGAGGGACTTGAGGTTGTTTTCGTTCGAGAGAAGGAGGAGAAGAGGTGACTTAATAGAGACATATAAGATAATCAGAGGGTTGGACAGGGTGGATAGTGAGAGCCTTTTTCCTAGGATGGTGATGGCAAACACGAGGGGACATAGCTTTAAGTTGAGGGGTGGTAGATAGAGGACAGATGTCAGAGGTAGTTTCTTTACACAGAGAGTAGTAGGGGCATGGAACGCCCTGCCTGCAACAGTAGTAGACTCGCCAACTTTAAGGGCATTTAAGTGGTCATTGGATAGACATATGGATGAAAATGGAATAGTGTAGGTCAGATGGTTTCACAGGTCGGCGCAACATCGAGGGCCGAAGGGCCTGTACTGCGCTGTAATGTTCTATGTTCTATATACACACACACACACAAACACACACAGACCAGACCACAGGCACTGAGGCAGACAGATATACAAACACAAACACATACTGATCTGAGCCCAGGCACTGAGACAGACAGATATACAAAGACACACACACACCGATCAGACTCCAGGCACTGCGGCAGACAGCTATAAACACACACACACACAAACACATACCGATCAGACCCCAGGCACTGAGGCAGACAGATGTACAAACTCACACACAAACACCAATCAGCCAACAGGCACTGAGGCAGACAGACACGCAAACACACACACACACAGATCAGACTGCGACAGACAGCTATAAAACACACACACACACACATACACACGCCGATCAGCCCACAGGCACTGAGGCAGACAGATACACAAAACACACACACCGATCAGACCCCAAGACACTGAGGCAGAGAGATAGACAAACACACATGCACACACCAATCACACCCCAGGCCCTGAGGCAGACAGATATACAAACACAGAAATATACACACACACACACTGGTGTGACCGCAGGCTCTGAGGCAGACAGATATACAAACACACATACACAAACACACAACGATCAGACCCCAGGCACTGAGGAACACAGATTCACAAGCAGACAGGCACACCGATGACACCCAGGCAGTCAGGCAGACAGATATACAAACACACACACAGACCAATCAGACCCCAGGCACTGAAGCAGACTGATAGACAAACACACACACAAACACCGATCAGAGCACAGGCACTGAGGCAGACAGATATATAAACACACACAAGCGTGCACACACACACAATGATCAGTCCCCAGGCAGTGAGACAGACAGATATACAAACACACACACTCTCACACACACACACACAATGATCAGTCCACAGGCAGTGAGACAGACAGATATACACACACACACACTCTCACACACACCGATCAGACCACAAGCACGGAGGCAGACAGATATACAAACACACACACACACACACAATGATCAGTCCCCAGGCAGTGAGACAGACAGATATACAAACACACACACACAATTATCAGTCCCCAGGCAGTGAGACAGACCGATATACAAACACACACACACACACACAATGATCAGTCCCCAGGCAGTGAGACAGACCGATATACAAACACACACACACACAATGATCAGTCCCCAGGCAGTGAGACAGACAGATATATACACACACACACACACACACAATGATCAGTCCCCAGGCAGTGAGACAGACAGATATATACACACACACACACACACACACAATGATCAGTCCCCAGGCAGTGAGACAGACAGATATACAAACACACACACACACACACAACGATCAGTCCCCAGGCAATGAGACAGACAGATATACAAACACACACACACACACACAATGATCAGTCCCCAGGCAGTGAGACAGACCGATATACAAACACACACACACAATGATCAGTCCCCAGGCAGTGAGACAGACCGATATACAAACACACACACACACACAATGATCAGTCCCCAGGCAGTGAGACAGACCGATATACAAACACACACACACAATGATCAGTCCACAGGCAGTGAGACAGACAGATATACAAACACACACACACACATTCTCAGACACACACACACACACACCGATCAGACCACAAGCACGGAGGCAGACAGATATACAAACACACACACACACACACAATGATCAGTCCCCAGGCAATGAGACAGACAGATATACAAACACACACACACACAATGATCAGTCCCCAGGCAATGGGACAGACAGATATACAAACACACATACACACACACACAATGATCAGTCCCCAGGCAATGAGACAGACAGATATACAAACACACACACACACAATGATCAGTCCCCAGGCAATGAGACAGACAGATATACAAACACACACACACACACACACACAATGATCAGTCCCCAGGCAATGAGACAGACAGATATACAAACACACACACACACACACAATGATCAGTCCCCAGGCAATGAGACAGACAGATATACAAACACACACACACACACACACACAATGATCAGTCCCCAGGCAATGAGACAGACAGATATACAAACACACACACACACACACATGCACACACACACACACACACACACAATGATCAGACCACAAGCACAGAGGCAGACAGATATACAAACACACACACACACACCGATCAGACCCCAAGACACTGAGGCAGACAGATATACAAACACACACACACACACCGATCAGACCCCAAGACACTGAGGCAGACAGATATACAAACACACACACACACACCGATCAGACCCCAAGACACTGAGGCAGACAGATATACAAACACACACACACTCACCGATCAGACCCCAAGACACTGAGGCAGACAGATATACAAACACACACACACACACCGATCAGACCCCAAGACACTGAGGCAGACAGATATACAACCATACAGACATTCCGATTAGACCCCAAGACGCTGAGGCAGACAGATATACAAACACACACACACACACACCGATCAGACCCCAAGACACTGAGGCAGACAGATATACAACCATACAGACATTCCGATTAGACCCCAAGACGCTGAGGCAGAACGATAGACAAACACACGCACACACACACCGATCAGACTCCAGGCACTGAGGCATACAGATATACAAACACACACGCACACACCGATCAGACCCCAAGACACTGAGGCAGACAGATATACAAACACACACACACACACCGATCAGACCCCAAGACACTGAGGCAGACAGATATACAAACACACACACACACACCGATCAGACCCCAAGACACTGAGGCAGACAGATATACAAACACACACACACTCACCGATCAGACCCCAAGACACTGAGGCAGACAGATATACAAACACACACACACACACCGATCAGACCCCAAGACACTGAGGCAGACAGATATACAACCATACAGACATTCCGATTAGACCCCAAGACGCTGAGGCAGACAGATATACAAACACACACACACACACACCGATCAGACCCCAAGACACTGAGGCAGACAGATATACAACCATACAGACATTCCGATTAGACCCCAAGACGCTGAGGCAGAACGATAGACAAACACACGCACACACACACCGATCAGACTCCAGGCACTGAGGCATACAGATATACAAACACACACGCACACACCGATCAGACCCCAAGACACTGAGGCAGACAGATATACAAACACACACACACACTGATCAGGCCACAGGCACTGAGGCAGACAAATAGACAAACACACGCATCAGACCCAAGGAACTGAGAAAGACAGATATACAAACACACACACAGATCAGACCCCAGGCACAGCAGCAGACAGATATGCAAACACACACACACACAGAAACACACGCCAATCAGACTCCAGGAGCTGAGACAGACAGATATACAAATACACACACACACACATCAGAACCCAGGACCGAGACAGATATACAAAGACACAAACACACACACACATACAGAAAAAAACAGAGCCCAGGCACTGAGGCAGACAGATATGCAAACACACACAGAAACACACGCCGATCAAACCCCATTAGCTGAGACAGACAGATATACAAACACGCAAAAAAAAATCAGACCACAGGAACTGAGACAGACAGATATACAAACACACACACGCCGATCAGACCCCAGGTACTGAGGCAGACAGATATACAAACACACACACACAAATCAGACCTCAAGACACCGAGGCAGAGAGGTAGACACGCACACCGATCAGACCACAGGCACTGAGGCAGACAGATATACAATCATACACACACACCGATTAGACTCCAAGACACTGAGGCAGAGACACACACACACACAATACACCCCAGGCACTGGCGCAGACAGATATACAAACACACAAATAGACACACAAACACTGGTCAGACCCCAGACACAGAGGCAAACAGATATACAAACACACACACGCCGATCAGACACCAGGCACTGAGGCAGACAGATATACAAACACACACACAAACACCAATCACACCCCAGGCTCTGCGGCAGATAGATATACAAACACACATACACACACACACAATGATCAGACCCCAGGCACTGAGGAACACAGATTCACAAGCAGACCGGCACGCCGATGACACCCAGGCAGACAGATTTTCAAACATACACACAGACCAATCAGACCCCAGGCACTGAAGCAGACACAGACACACACACACAGATCAGTCCCCAGGCAGTGAGACAGACAGAGATACAAACTGACACACGCACAACACACCGATCAGACCACAAGCACGGAGACAGACATCTATAAAAACACACACAAACACACACACAATGATCGTTCCCAAGGCTGTGAGACAGACAGATATACAAACATAGACACACACAATGATCGTTCCCAAGGCTGTGAGGCAGACAGATATACAAACACAGAAATATACACACACACACTGATGCGACCGCAGGCTCTGAGGCAGACAGATATACAAACACACATACACACACACACAACGATCAGACCCCAGGCACTGAGGAACAATGATTCACAAGCAGACCGGCACACCGATGACACACAGGCAGTCAGGCAGACAGATATACAAACACACACACAGACCGATCAGACCCCAAGCACTGAGGCAGACGGATATACAAACACACACACACACACACACACAATGATCATTCCCAAGGCTGTGAGACAGACAGATATACTAACACACACACACAGACACACAACATACCGATCAGACCACAAGCACGGAGGGAGTCAGATATACAAACATACACAAACACACACACCGATCAGACCCCAGTCACAAAGACAGACATCTATAAAAACACACACACAAACACACTCCGATCAGACCCAAGGCACGGAGGCAGACAGATATACAAGCACACACACACCGATCAGACCCCAGGCACTGAGGCAGACAGATATATAAACACACACACACCGATCAGACCACAGGCACTGAGGCAGACAGATATACAAACACACACACACAAAAACACAAACACACACACACACAAACACAAACACACACACACAAATACACACGCACACACAAACAAACACACACACACAAACAAACACACACACACACAAACACAAACAAACACACACAAACACACACACACTAACACACACACACACACACTAACACACACACACACACACTAACACACACACACACCAATCAGACCCCAGGCACTGAGGCAGACAGATATCCAACCATACAGACATGTCGATTAGACCCCAAGACGCTAAGGCAGAGCGATAGACGAATACACACACACACACACACAGATCAGACCCCAGGCACTGCGTCGGACAGATATACAAACATTCACACACACACCGATCAGACCCCAGGCACTGAGGCAGACTGATATACAAACACACGCGCACACATCGATCAGACCCCAAGACACTGAGGCAGACAGATATATAAACACACATACACACACACACACACACAATGATCAGTCCCCAGGCAGTGAGACAGACAGATATTCAAACACACACACACACACACACACACACACACTGATCAGACCCCAGTCACTGAGACAGACATCTATAAAAACACACACACAAACACACACCGATCAGAGCATAGGCACGGAGGCAGACAGATATGCAAACTCACTCACACAAACGCACATCGATCAGACCCCAGGCACTAAGACAGACAGATATACAAACACACACACACACACAAACACACCGATCAGGCCCCAGGCATTGATGCAGACAGATATCCAACCATACAGACATGCCGATTAGAATCCAGGACGCTGAGGCAGAGCGATAGACGAACACACACACACACACAGACCGATCAGACCACAGGCACTGAGGCAGACAGATAGACAAACACACACACACATACACACACACACACACAGGTCAGACCCCAGACACTGAGGCAGACAGATATATAAACACACACACACACACACACAGTTCAGACCCCAGACACTGAGGCAGAGCGATAGACAAACAGATATACACACACCGATCATATCCAAGGCACTGAAGCAGAGAGTTATACAAACACACAAATACACACACTGGTCAGACACAGGCAATGAGCCAGACATATATACAAACACACACACACACACCGATCGGACCCCAGGCACTGAGGCAGACAGATAGACAGAGAAAGGCACAGACACACACACACACACACACACACACCGATCGGACCCCAGGCACTGAGGCAGACAGATAGACAGAGAAAGGCACAGACACACACACCGATCAGACCACAGGCACTGAGGCAGACAGATATACAAACACACACACAAACACATACACACAAACACACACACACAAATACACACGCACACACAAACAAACACACACACAAGCACACACAAACACACACACACACTAACACACACACACACACACACTAACACACACACACACCAATCAGACCCCAGGCACTGAGGCAGACAGATATCCAACCATACAGACATGTCGATTAGACCCCAAGACGCTAAGGCAGAGCGATAGACGAATACACACACACACACACACACACAGATCAGACCCCAGGCACTGCGTCGGACAGATATACAAACATTCACACACACACCGATCAGACCCCAGGCACTGAGGCAGACTGATATACAAACACACGCGCACACATCGATCAGACCCCAAGACACTGAGGCAGACAGATATATAAACACACATACACACACACACACACACAATCATCAGTCCCCAGGCAGTGAGACAGACAGATATTCAAACACACACACACACACACACACACACTGATCAGACCCCAGTCACTGAGACAGACATCTATAAAAACACACACACAAACACACACCGATCAGAGCATAGGCACGGAGGCAGACAGATATGCAAACTCACTCACACAAACGCACATCGATCAGACCCCAGGCACTAAGACAGACAGATATACAAAGACACACACACACAAACACACACACACCGATCAGGCCCCAGGCATTGATGCAGACAGATATCCAACCATACAGACATGCCGATTAGACCCCAGGACGCTGAGGCAGAGCGATAGACGAACACACACACACACACAGACCGATCAGACCACAGGCACTGAGGCAGACAGATAGACAAACACACATACACATATACACACACACACACAGGTCAGACCCCAGACACTGAGGCAGACAGATATATAAACACACACACACACACACACACACACAGTTCAGACCCCAGACACTGAGGCAGAGCGATAGACAAACAGATATACACACACCGATCATATCCAAGGCACTGAAGCAGAGAGTTATACAAACACACAAATACACACACTGGTCAGACACAGGCAATGAGCCAGACATATATACAAACACACACACACACACCGATCGGACCCCAGGCACTGAGGCAGACAGATAGACAGAGAAAGGCACAGACACACACACACACACACACACCGATCGGACCCCAGGCACTGAGGCAGACAGATAGACAGAGAAAGGCACAGACACACACACACACACCGATCAGACCACAGGCACTGAGGCAGGTAGATAGACACACACAGACACCATGCACTGAGGCCGACAGGTACACAATCACACACACAAACACCGATCGGACACCAGGCACTGAGGCAGACAGATATACAAAGACATATACACACACACTGATAAGACCCCAGACACTGAGGCAGACAGATACAGAAACATAGACACACACCAATCAGACCCCAGTCACTGATTCAGACAGATATACAAACACACACACACCGATCAGACCCCAGACACTGAGGCAGACAGATATACAAACACATAAGAACAGTTCGATCAGACCCCAAGACACTGAGGCAGAGAGATAGACAAACACACACATACACACACACACATCCCGATTACTCCCCAGGCACTGAGGCAGACAGACATACAAAGACACAAATACGCACACACAGACAACGATCAGACCCCAGGCACTGAGGCACAGAGATTGGCAAGCATACGGAGACACCGATCAGACCCCAGGCACTGAGGCAGACAGATATATAAACACACACACACACTAATCAGACCCCATTCACTGAGGCAGACAGATATACAAACACACACACACACACAATCACCGATCACTCCCCAGGCACTGAGGCAGACAGATATACAAACACACATACACACACAATCACCGATCACTCCCCAGGCACTGAGGCAGACAGATATACACACACACCGATCAGTCACCAGGCACTGTGAGGATGGATATACGAACACACACACACACACACCTTGATCAGACCACAGGTACTGAGGCATACAGATATACAAACACACACACAAACACCAATCAGGCACAAGACACTGAGGCAGACAGATAGACAAACACACACACGCACCCCGATCACTCCCCAGGCACTGAGGCAGACATATATACAAAGCCACAAAGACACATACACACTGGTCAGACCATAGGCACTGAGGCAGACTGATATGCAAACACACACACACACACACACACACACACACACCTATTAGACCCCAGGCACTGAGGAAGACAGATATACAAACACACACACAAACACACACCGATCAGTCCCCAGGCACTGAGACAGACATCTATAAAAACACACACACAAACACACACCGATCAGAGCATAGGCACGGAGGCAGACAGATATGCAAACTCACTCACACAAACGCACATCGATCAGACCCCAGGCACTGAGGAAGACAGATATACAAACACACAGACACACCGATTAGACCCCAGGCACTGCGGCAGACAGATATACAAACACACACACAAACACACACCGATCAGTCCCCAGGCACTGAGACAGACATCTATAAAAACACACACACGAACACACACCGATCAGAGCATAGGCACGGAGGCAGACAGATATGCAAACTCACTCACACAAACGCACATCGATCAGACCCCAGGCACTAAGACAGACAGATATACAAACACACACACACACAAACACCGATCAGGCCCCAGGCACTGATGCAGACAGATATCCAACCATACAGACATGTCGATTAGACCCCAAGACGCTGAGGCAGAGCGATAGACGAATACACACACACACACACACAGATCAGACCCCAGGCACTGCGTCGGACAGATATACAAACATTCACACACTCACCGATCAGACCCCAGGCACTGAGGCAGACAGATATATAAACACACATACACACACACACACACACACACAATGATCAGTTCCCAGGCAGTGAGACAGACAGATATACAAACAGACATTCAAACACACACCGATCAGAGCATAGGCACGGAGGCAGACAGATATACAAACACACACACACACTAACACACACACACTAACACACACACACACACACTAACACACACACACACACACTAACACACACACACACACCAATCAGACCCCAGGCACTGAGGCAGACAGATATCCAACCATACAGACATGCCGATTAGACCCCAGGACGCTGAGGCAGAGCGATAGATGAACACACACACACACACACAGACCGATCAGACCACAGGCACTGAGGCAGACAGATAGACAAACACACATACACATACACACACACACACACACACACACAGGTCAGACCCCAGACACTGAGGCAGACAGATATATAAACACACACACACACACACACACACAGTTCAGACCCCAGACACTGAGGTAGATAGATACACAAACACATACACATCGATCAGACCACAGGCACTGAGTCAGACAGGTCTACACACACACACACTCACACTCACACAAACAAATAAACACACACACACAATAAAACACACCGATCAGACCCCAGGCACTGAGGCAGACAGATATACAAACACACACACACACTAACACACAAACACACGCACACACACAAACACACACACTCACACACACCGATCAAACCCCAGGCACTGAGGCAGAGATACAGAAACATACACACACACTGATCCGACCCCACGACACTGAAGCAGAGAGATAGACAAACACACACATACACACACACACATCCCGATTACTCCCCAGGCACTGAGGCAGACAGACATACAAAGACACAAATACGCACACACAGACAACGATCAGACCCCAGGCACTGAGGCACAGAGATTGGCAAGCATACGGAGACACCGATCAGACCCCAGGCACTGAGGCAGACAGATATATCAACACACACACACACACACTAATCATACCCCATTCACTGAGGCAGACAGATATACAAACACACATACACATACACACACACACACAGGTCAGACCCCAGACACTGAGGCAGACAGATATATAAACACAAACACACACATACACACACACACATCCCGATTACTTCCCAGGCACTGAGGCAGACAGACATACAAAGACACAAATACGCACACACAGACAACGATCAGACCCCAGGCACTGAGGCACAGAGATTGGCAAGCATACGGAGACACCGATCAGACCCCAGGCACTGAGGCAGACAGATATATCAACACACACACACACACACTAATCAGACCCCATTCACTGAGGCAGACAGATATACAAACACACATACACACACAATCACCGATCACTCCCCAGGCACTGAGGCACAGAGATTGGCAAGCATACGGAGACACCGATCAGACCCCAGGCACTGAGGCAGACAGATATATAAACACACACACACACACTAATCAGACCCCATTCACTGAGGCACACACACACACACACACACACAGTGGTCAGACCCCAGGCTCTGGGGCAGACAGATCTACAAACTCATCTGCACACACACAACGATCAGACCCCACGCACTGAGGCAGGCAGATATACACACACACAAACACACTGATCAGACCACAGGCACTGAGTCAGACAGGTCTACACACACACATACTCACACTCACACTCACACAAACACAACGATCAGACCCCACGCACTGAGGCAGGCAGATATACACACACACAAACACACTGATCAGACCACAGGCACTGAGTCAGACAGGTCTACACACACACATACTCACACTCACACAAACACAACGATCAGACCCCACGCACTGAGGCAGGCAGATATACACACACACAAACACACCCTGATCAGACCACAGGCACTGAGGCAGACAGATATACAAACACACACACAAACACCAATCAGGCACAAGACACTGAGGCAGACAGATAGACAAACACACACACGCACCCCGACCACTCCCCAGGCACTGAGGCAGACATATATACAAAGCCACAAAGACACATACACACTGGTCAGACCATAGGCTCTGAGGCAGACAGTTATACAAACTCATACGCACACACAGACAACGATGACACCCCAGGCCCTGAAGCACAGAGATTCGCAAACACACAGGCACACCGATCAGTCCCCAGGCACTGAGGCAGACAGATATATAAACACACACAAGTACCTATCAGACCCCAAGACACTGAGGCACAGAGATAGACAAAAACACAAACATACTGATCAGACCACATTCACTGAGGCAGACAGATATGCAAACACATATACACACACACCGATCACTCCCCAGGCACTGAGGCAGACAGATATGCAAAGACACAAATACACACACACACACACACTGGTCAGACCCCAGGCTCTGAGGCAGACAGATATACAAACACATATACACACACACCGATCAGTCCCCAGGCACTGAGGCAGACAGATATACGAACACACAAACACACACACACACACCGATTAGACCACAGGCACTGCTGCAGACAGATATACAAACACACACACACACATACCGATTAGACCCCAGGCACTGAGGCAGACAGATATACAAACACACACGCACAAACACACACAAACACAAACACACACACACAAACGCACACACAAACGCACACACAAACGCAAACACAAACACAAACACACACAAACACACACACACTAACACACACACACTAACACACACACACAGACACTAACACACACACACACCAATCAGACCCCAGGCACTGAGGCAGACAGATATCCAACCATACAGACATGTCGATTAGACCCCAAGACGCTGAGGCAGAGCGATAGACGAATACACACACACACACACACACACAGATCAGACCCCAGGCACTGCGTCGGACAGATATACAAACATTCACACACTCACCGATCAGACCCCAGGCACTGAGGCAGACTGATATACAAACACACGCACACACATCGATCAGACCCCAAGACACTGAGGCAGACAGATATATAAACACACATACACACACACACACACACACACACACACAATGATCAGTCCCCAGGCACTGCGTCGGACAGATATACAAACATTCACACACTCACCGATCAGACCCCAAGACACTGAGGCAGACAGATATATAAACACACATACACACACACACACACACACTGATCAGACCCCAGTCACTGAGACAGACATCTATAAAAACACACACACAAGCACACACCGATCAGAGCATAGGCACGGAGGCAGACAGATATGCAAACTCACTCACACAAACGCACATCGATCAGACCCCAGGCACTAAGACAGACAGATATACAAACACACACACACACACAAACACACACACACACAAACACACACACACCGATCAGGCCCCAGGCACTGAGAAAGACAGATATCCAACCATACAGACATGCCGATTAGACCCCAGGACGCTGAGGCAGAGCAATAGACGAACACACACAGACCGATCAGACCACAGGCACTGAGGCAGACAGATAGACAAACACACATACACATACACACACAGGTCAGACCCCAGACACTGAGGCAGACAGATATATAAACACACACACACACACACACACACACACAGAGTTCAGACACCAGACACTGAGGTAGATAGATACACAAACACATACACACCTATCAGACCACAGGCACTGAGTCAGACAGGTCTACACACACAAACACGCACACACAAACACGCACACACAAACACAAATACACACACACACACACACACACACACACACACACACACACACACACACACACACACACACACCGATTAGACCCCAGGCACTGAGGCAGACAGATATAGAAACACACACACACACACCGATTAGACCCCAGGCACTGAGGCAGACAGATATACACACACACACACACACCGATTAGACCCCAGGCACTGTGGCAGACAGATATACAAACACACACACACACACCGATTAGACCCCAGGCACTGAGGCAGACAGATATACAAACACACAAACACACACACACACACACACCGATTAGACCACAGGCACTGCTGCAGACAGATATACAAACACACACACACACCGATTAGACCCCAGGCACTGAGGCAGACAGATATACAAACACACACGCACACACAAACACACACGCACAAACACACACAAACACAAACACACACACACAAACGCACACACAAACGCACACGCACACACAAACGCAAACACAAACACAAACACACACAAACACACACACACTAACACACACACACTAACACACACACACAGACACTAACACACAGACACTAACACACACACACACACCGATCAGACCCCAAGACACTGAGGCAGACAGATATATAAACACACATACACACACACACACACACAATGATCAGTTCCCAGGCAGTGAGACAGACAGATATACAAACACACACACACACACACACACTGATCAGACCCCAGTCACTGAGACAGACATCTATAAAAACACACACACAAACACACACCGATCAGAGCATAGGCACGGAGGCAGACAGATATGCAAACTCACTCACACAAACGCACATCGATCAGACCCCAGGCACTAAGACAGACAGATATACAAACACACACACACACACAAACACACACACACACACAAACACACACACACCGATCAGGCCCCAGGCACTGAGAAAGACAGATATCCAACCATACAGACATGCCGATTAGACCCCAGGACGCTGAGGCAGAGCAATAGACGAACACACACACACACACAGACCGTTCAGAACACAGGCACTGAGGCAGACAGATAGACAAACACACATACACATACACACACACACACAGGTCAGACCCCAGACACTGAGGCAGACAGATATATAAACACACACACACACACACACACACACACACACACACACACACACACACACACACACACACACAGAGTTCAGACACCAGACACTGAGGTAGATAGATACACAAACACATACACACCTATCAGACCACAGGCACTGAGTCAGACAGGTCTACACACACAAACACGCACACACAAACACAAATACACACGCACACACAAACACAAACACACAAACGCACACACAAACGCAAACGCAAACACACATACAAACACACACACACAAACACACACACACTAACACACACACACACACACTAACACACACACACACACAATGATCAGTTCCCAGGCAGTGAGACAGACAGATATACAAACACACACACACACACACACACTGATCAGACCCCAGTCACTGAGACAGACATCTATAAAAACACACACACAAACACACACTGATCAGAGCATAGGCACGGAGGCAGACAGATATGCAAACTCACTCACACAAACGCACATCGATCAGACCCCAGGCACTAAGACAGACAGATATACAAACACACACACACACACACACTAACACACACAAACGCACACACACACACTAACGCACGCACAAACACACACACACTAACACACACACACACACACACTAACACACACACACACACACACACACTAACACACACACACACCAATCAGACCCCAGGCACTGAGGCAGACAGATATCCAACCATACAGACATGTCGATTAGACCCCAAGACGCAGAGGCAGAGCGATAGACGAATACACACACACACACAGACTGATCAGACCACAGGCACTGAGGCAGACAGATAGACAAACACACATACACATACACACACACACACAGGTCAGACCCCAGACACTGAGGCAGACAGATATATATACACACACACACACACACACACACACACACACACACACACACACACACACACACACACACACACACACACACACACACAGTTCAGACCCCAGACACTGAGGTAGATAGATACACAAACACACACACACCGATCAGACCACAGGCACTGAGTCAGACAGGTCTACACACACACACACTCACACTCACACAAACAAATAAACACACACACACACTAAAACACACCGATCAGACCCCAGGCACTGAGGCAGAAAGATATACAAACACACACACACACTAACACACAAACACACGCACACACACACACTCACACACACCGATCAAACCCCAGGCACTGAGGCAGAGAGATACAGAAACATACACACACACTAACACACAAACACATGCACACACACAAACACACACACTCACACACACCGATCAAACCCCAGGCACTGAGGCAGAGAGATACAGAAACATACACACACACTGATCCGACCCCGCGACACTGAAGCAGAGAGATAGACAAACACACACATACACACACACACATCCCGATTACTTCCCAGGCACTGAGGCAGACAGACATACAAAGACACAAATACACACACACAGACAACGATCAGACCCCAGGCACTGAGGCACAGAGATTGATAAGCATACGGAGACACCGATCAGACCCCAGGCACTGAGGCAGACAGATATATAAACACACACACACACACACTAATCAGACCCCATTCACTGAGGCAGACAGATATACAAACACACATACACACACAATCACCGATCACTCCCCAGGCACTGAGGCACAGAGATTGGCAAGCATACGGAGACACCGATCAGACCCCAGGCACTGAGGCAGACAGATCTACAAACTCATACGCACACACACAACGATCAGACCCCACGCACTGAGGCAGGCAGATATACACACACACACACACACCCTGATCAGACCACAGGCACTGAGGCAGACAGATATACAAACACAAACTCCACAACGATCAGACCCCAGGCGCTAAGCAGACAGATATACAAGCACAAACACAGACCAATCAGACCCCAGGCACTGAGGCAGACAGATATACACACACACACACACACACACACACACACACACACACACACACACTCAAACCGATCAGGCCTCAGGCACAGAGGAAGACAGATATACAAACATACACACACATCGATCAGCCAACAGGCACTGAGGCAGACAGATATACAAGCACAAACACATACACACACACACCGATCAGACCTCAGGCACAGAGGAAGACAGATATACAAACATACACACACATCGATCAGCCAACAGGCACTGAGGCAGACAGATATACAAGCACAAACACATACACACACACACCGATCAGACCTCAGGCACAGAGGAAGACAGATATACAAACATACACACACATCGATCAGCCAACAGGCACTGAGGCAGACAGATATATAAACAGACACACAACAATTAGTCCGCAGGCCCTGAGGCAGACAGATTTATACACACACACATCAGACCCCAGGCTCTGAGGCAGACAGATATGCCAACACATACACACAGACCAATCAGACCCCAGTCACAGAGGCACACCGAAATACAAAAACACACACACACCGATCAGACCACAGGCACTGCGGCAGACAGATATACAAACACACAAACACAAACTCCACAACGATCAGATCCCAGGCGCTGAGGCACAGGGATTCACAAACACACAGACACACCGATCAGACCCCAGGCACTGAGGCAGACAGATATACAAGCACACACACACACACACACTGATCAATCCCCAGACACTGAGGCAGAGAGATAGACAAGCACACACACACACTGATCAGAACACAGGCACTGAGGCAGACAGATATACAAACACACACACACACCGATGTTGTGCTGAACGTTTAACCTACTCTCAGATAAAACTACCAGCATACCCTTCATTCTCCTACCATCCATGTACCTATCCAAGAGTCACTTAAATGTCCCTAATGTATCTGCTTCTACTACCACCATCGCTGGCAGTGCATTCCACGCACACACCACTCTCTGTGTAAAGAAACTACCTCTGACAACTCCCTGAAACCTTCCTCCAATCACCTTAAAATTATGCTCCCTGGTGATAGCCCTTTCCGCCCTGGGAAAAAGTCTCTGACTATCCACTCTATCTATGCCTCTCATCATCTTGTACCCCTCTATCAAGTCACCTCTCATCCATCTTCGCTCCAAGAGAAAAGCCCTAGCTCCCTCAACCTTTCTTCATAAGACATGCCCTCCAGTCCAGGCAGCATCCTGGTAAATCTCCTCTGCACCCTCTCTAAAGCTTCCACATCCTTCCTATAATGAGGCGACCAGAACTGAACACAATATTCCAAGTGTGGTCTATCCAGGGCTTTATAGAGCTGCAGCATAACCTCACGGCTCTTAAACTCAATCCCCCTGTTAATGAAAGCCAACACCCCATATGCCTTCTTAACAACCCTATCAACTTGGGTGGCAACTTTGAGAGATCTATGGACATGGACCCCAAGATCCCTCTGTTCCTCCACACTACCAAGAATCCTGTCTTTAAGCCTGTATTCCGCATTCAAATTCGACCTTCCAAAATGAATCACTTCACACTTTTCCAGGTTGAACTCCATCTGCCACTTCTCAGCCCAGCTCTGCATCCTGTCAATGTCCCGTTGCAACCTACAACAGCCTTCCACACTATCCACAACTCCAGCAACCTTCGTGTCATCGGAAAACTTGCTAACCGAGCCTTCCACTTCCTCATCCAAGTCATTTATAAAAATCACAAAGAGCAGAGGTCCCAGAACAGATCCCTGCGAAACACCACTGGTCACCGAGCTCCAGGCTGAATACTTTCCATCTACTACCACCCTCTGTCGTCTATGGGCCAGCCAATTCTGTATCCAGACAGCCAACTTTCCCTGTATCCCATGTCTCCTTACTTTCTGAATGAGCCTACCATGGGGAACCTTATCAAACGCCTTGCTAAAATCCATATACACCACATCCACTGCTCTTCCTTCATCAATGTGTTTTGTCACATTTTCAAAGAATTCAATAAGGCTTGTGAGGCATGACCTGCCCCTCACAAAGCTATGCTGACTGTCTCTCAGAATCCTCTCCAATAATTTGCCCACCACCGACATAAGACTGACTGGTCTATAATTCCCAGGGTTATCCCTATTCCCTTTCTTGAACAAGGGAATAACATTTGCCACCCTCCAATCATCCGGTACTACTCCAGTGGACAGTGAGGACGCAAAGATCATCGCCAAAGGCGCGGCAATCTCTTCCCTCACTTCCCGTAATATCCTTGGGTATATCCCGTCTGGCCCCAGGGACTTATCTGTCCTCATGCCTTTCACAACTTCCAGCACATCCTCCCTCTTAACCTCAACCTGTTCGAGCATATCAGCTTGTTTCACAATGTCCTCACAAACGACCAGGTCCCTCTCACCAGTGAATACTGAAGCAAAGTATTCATTTAGGACCTCCCCCACCTCCTCCGACTCCAGGCACAAGTTCCCTCCACTATCCCTGATCGGCCCTACCCTCACTCTGGCCATCCTCTTGTTCCTCAGATAAGTGTAGAACGCCTTGGGATTTTCCTTAATCCTACCCGCCAAGACTTTTTCATGTCCCCTTCTAGCTCTCCTAAGTCCATTCTTCAGTTCCTTCCTGGCTACCTTGTAACCCTCTAGAGTCTTGTCTGATCCTTGCTTCCTCAACCTTAAGTAAGCTTCCTTCTTCCTCTTGACTAGCTGTTCCACATCTCTTGTCATCCAAGGTTCCTTCACCCTACCATTCCTTCCCTGCCTCATCGGGACAAACCTATCCAGCAGTCGCAGCAAGTGCTCCCTAAACAACCTCCACATTTCTGTCGTGCATTTCCCTGAGAACATCTGTTCCCAATTTATGCTCCCCAGATCCTGCCTAATATCATTGTAATTCCCCATCCCCCAATTAAATATTTTCCCATCCCGTCTGCTCCTGTCCCTCTCCATGACTATAGTAAAGGTCAGGGAGTTGTGATCACTATCACCGAAATGCTCTCCCACCAAGAGATCTGCCACCTGGCCTGGTTCGTTGCCAACCACCAAATCCAACATAGCCTCCCCTCTAGTCGGCCTATCTACATATTGAGTCAGGAAACCTTCCTGGACACACCTGACACAAACTGCTTCATCCAAACTATTTGCACTAAGGAGGTTCCAATCAATATTAGGGAAGTTGAAGTCACCCATGACAACAACCCTGTTACTTCTGCACCTTTCCAAAATCTGCCTCCCAATCTGTTCCTCCGTGTCTCTGTTGCTATTGGGGGGGTCTATAGAAAACTCCCAATAAAGTGACTGCTCCTTTCCTGTTTCTGACTTCCACCCATAATGACTCAGTAGACAAACCCTCCTCGACGACCTCCCTTTCTGCAGCTCTGATACTATCCCTGATTAGCAATGCCACTCCCCCACCTCTTTTACCTCCCTCCCTATTCCTTTTGAAACTACTAAACCCCGGAACATCCAACATCCATTCCTGCCCCTGTGATATCCAAGTCTCCGTAATGGCCACAACATCGTAGCTCCAAATACTGATCCATGCTCGAAGTTCATCACCCTTATTCCTGAAACTTCTTGCGTTAAAATAGACACACTTCAACCCATCATACTGGCTGCAACTTTGCCCTGTCAACTGTCTAACCTTCCTCACAGACTCTCTGCACTCGGTATCTGCCTGTTCAACAGCTACCCCATCCACTGATCCGTAGCTCCGGTTCCCATCCCCCGCCAAACTAGTTTAAACCCTCCCGAAGAGCGCTAGCAAACCTCCCGCCCAGGATATTGGTGCCCCTCCAGTTCAGATGCAACCCGTCCTTCTTGTACAGGTCCCACCTTCCCCAGAAGGTATCCCAATGATCCACATATCTGAAGCCATTCCTCCTACACCAGCTCTGTAGCCACGTGTTGAGCTGCACTCGCTCTCTGTTTCTGGCCTCACTAGCACGTGGCACCGGTATCAATGCTGAGATTACTACTCTCCTCGTCCTGCCTTTCAACTTCCAACCTAACTCCCTATATTCGCTTTTCAGGTCCTCCTCCCTTCTCCTGGCTATGTCATTGGTACCGATGTGTACCACGACCTCTGGCTGCTCCCCCTCCCCCTTACGAATCCCGTAGACTTGATCCGAGATGTCCCTGACCCTGGCACCCGGGAGGCAACATACCATCCGGTCGTCTCGTTCGCGACCACAGACAGACAGACAGACAGACACACACACACACACATCAGTCCCCTGGCACTGAGGCAGACAGTTATAGAAACACACACACACATAGATCAGACCCCACGCTCTGAGGCAGACATATATACAAACACGCACACACACTGATCAGAGCCCAGGCACTGAGGCGAACAGATATACAAACACATACACAAACACACCGATCACACCCCAGGCACTGAGGCAGACAGATGTACAAAGACACACACACACACACACCGATCAGACCACAGCCACTGAGGCATACAGATATACAAACACACACACAAACACCGGCCAGGCACAAGGCACTGAAGCAGACAGATGGACAAAAACACACACAGACACCATCCACTGAGGCAGACAGATATACAAACACACACACAAACACCGGCCAGGCACAAGGCACTGAAGTAGACAGATGGACAAAAACACACGCAGACACCATCCACTGAGGCAGACAGATATACAAACACACACACAAACACCGGCCAGGCACAAGGCACTGAAGCAGACAGATGGACAAAAACACACGCAGACACCATCCACTGAGGCAGACAGATATACAAACACACACACAAACACCGGCCAGGCACAAGGCACTGAAGCAGACAGATGGACAAAAACACACACAGACACCATCCACTGAGGCAGACAGATATACAAACACACACACAAACACCGATCAGACAGGAGCCACTGTCGTAGACAGATATACAAATACACAAACACACAAAAACACACGCAGCGATCGGAACCCAGGCACTAAGGCAGACAGATACACAGGCACAGACACAAACCGATCAGACCACAGGCACTGAGTCAGACAGATACACAAACATAGACACACATCCATCAGACCACAGGCACTGAGTCAGACAGATATACAAACACACACACACCGATCAGACCCCAGGCACTGAGGCTGACAGATATACAAACACACACACAGACCAATCAGATCCCAGTCACTGAGGCACACAGATATGCAAACAAACACACACACACCGATCAGACCACAGGCACTGAAGCAGACAGATATACAAGCACAGACACACACTGATCAGACACCAGACATTGAGGCAGACAACACACACACAACACAAACACACACACACACACACGCCCCCCCCCCCTCCACCAGGCACTGAGGCAGACAGATATACACACAAACAGTCACACACATATCACACCAGAGGAACTGAGACAGATAGATATGCAAACACACACACACACATACAGACCAATCAGAGCGCAGGCTCTGAGACACACAAATATACAAACACACAAACAATCACATACACATACAGACCAATCAGAGCGCAGGCACTGAGGCAAACAGATATACAAACACACACACACACACACACAAAGGCACACGGATCAGACACCAGGCACTGAGACAGACAGATATACAAACACACAAGCACTCACCGATCAGACATCAGGCACTGAGGCAGACAGATATACAAACACACACACAAACACACAGATCGGACCCCAGGCACTGAGGCAGACTGATATACAAACACACACACACACACACACACACACCGATCAGACACCAGGCACTGAGGCAGACTGACATACAAACAAACACAGGAACACACAGATCGGACCCCAGGCACTGAGACAGATATTCTTCTTTGGCCTCCTTATCTCGAGAGACAATGGATAAGCGCCTGGAGGTGGTCAGTGGTTTGTGAAGTTGCGCCTGGAGTGGCTATAAAGGCCAATTCTAGAGTGACAGACTCTTCCACAGGTGCTGCAGAGAATTTTGTTTGTCGGGGCTGTTACACAGTTGGCTCTCCCCTTGCGCTTCTGTCTTTTTTCCTGCCAACTGCTAAGTCTCTTCGACTCGCCACACTTCAGCCCCGTCTTTATGGCTGCCCGCCAGCTCTGGCAAACGCTGGCAACTGACTCCCACGACTTGTGATCAATGTCACAGGATTTCATGTCGCGTTTGCAGACGTCTTTAAAGCGGAGACATGGACGGCTGATGGGTCTGATACCAGTGGCGAGCTCGCTGTACAGTGTGTCCTTGGGGATCCTGCCATCTTCCATGCGGCTCACATGGCCAAGCCATCTCAAGCACCGCTGGCTCAGTAGGGTGTATAAGCCGGGGATGTTGGCCGCCTCTCGGACTTCTGTGTTGGAGATACGGTCCTGCCACCTGATGCCAAGTATTCTCCGGAGGCAGCGAAGATGGAATGAATTGAGACATCGCTCTTGGCTGACATACGTTGTCCAGGCCTCACTGACATAGAGCAAGGTACTGAGGACACAGGCTTGATGCACTCGGACTTTTGTGTTCCGTGTCAGTGCGCCATTTTTCCACACTCTCTTGGCCAGTCTGGACATAGCAGTGGAAGCCTTTCCCATGCGCTTGTTGATTTCTGCATCTATAGACAGGTTACTGGTGATAGTTGAGCCTAGGTAGGTGAACTCTTGAACCACTTCCAGAGCGTGGTCGCCAATATTGATGGATGGAGCATTTCTGATGTCCTGCCCCATGATGTTCGTTTTCTTGAGGCTGATGGTTAGGCCAAATTCATTGCAGGCAGCCGCAAACCTGTCGATGAGACTCTGCAGGCACTCTTCAGTGTGAGATGTTAAAGCAGCATCGTCAGCAAAGAGGAGTTCCCTGATGAGGACTTTCCGTACTTTGGACTTCGCTCTTAGACGGGCAAGGTTGACCAACCTGCCCCCTGATCTTGTGTGGAGGAAAATTCCTTCTTCAGAGGGCTTGAACGCATGTGAAAGCAGCAGGGAGAAGAAAATCCCAAAAAGTGTGGGTGCGAGAACACAGCCCTGTTTCACGCCACTCAGGATAGGAAAGGGGTCTGACGAGGAGCCACCATGTTGAATTGTGCCTTTCATATTGTCATGGAATGAGGTGATGATACTTAGTAGCTTTGGTGGGCATCCAATCTTTTCTAGTAGTCTGAAGAGACCACGTCTGCTGACGAGGTCAAAGGCTTTGGTGAGATCAATGAAAGCAATGTAGAGGGGCATCTGTTGTTCACGGCATTTCTCCTATATCTGGCGAAGGGAGAACAGCATGTCAACGGTCGATCTCTCTGACGAAAGCCACACTGTGCCTCAGGGTAGACACGCTCGGCCAGCTTCTGGAGCCTGTTTAGAGCGACTCGAGCAAAGACTTTCCCCACTATGCTGAGCAGGGAGATTCCACGGTAGTTGTTGCAGTCACCGCGGTCACCTTTGTTTTTATAGAGGGTGATGATGTTGGCATCGCGCATGTCCTGAGGTACTGCTCCCTCGTCCCAGCACAGGCATAGCAGTTCATGTAGTGCTGAGAGTATAGCAGGCTTGGCACTCTTGATTATTTCAGGGGTAATGCTGTCCTTCCCAGGGGCTTTTCCGCTGGCTAGAGAATCAATGGCATCACTGAGTTCTGATTTGGTTGGCAGACAGATATACAAACACACAAGCACTCACCAATCAGACATCAGGTACTGAGGCAGACAGATATACAAACACAAACACAAACACCAATCAGGCACCAGGCACTGAGGCAGACAGATAGACAAACACACACACAAACACCTATCAGACCCAGGCACTGAGGCAGACAGATATACAAACATACAAAAACACACACCAACCACACCCCAAGACACTGAGGCAGAGAGATAGACAAACACACACACTGATCAGACACCAGGCACTGAGGCAGACAGATATACAAACACACACACACTCACCGATCAGACACCAGGCACTGAGGCAGACAGATATACAAACACACACACTGATCAGACACCAGGCACTGAGGCAGACAGATATACAAACACACACACACACACACACACACACACACCGATCAGACACCAGGCACTGAGGCAGACAGATAGACAAACACACAAGCACTCACCGATCAGACATCAGGTACTGAGGCAGACAGATATACAAACACACACACAAACACCAATCAGGCACCAGGCACTGAGGCAGACAGATAGACAAACACACACACAAACACCTATCAGACCCAGGCACTGAGGCAGACAGATATACAAACATACAAAAACACACACCAACCACACCCCAAGACACTGAGGCAGAGAGATAGACAAACACACACACTGATCAGACACCAGGCACTGAGGCAGACAGATGGACAAAAACACACACAGACACCATCCACTGAGGCAGACAGATATACAAACACACACACAAACACCGGCCAGGCACAAGGCACTGAAGTAGACAGATGGACAAAAACACACGCAGACACCATCCACTGAGGCAGACAGATATACAAACACACACACAAACACCGGCCAGGCACAAGGCACTGAAGCAGACAGATGGACAAAAACACACGCAGACACCATCCACTGAGGCAGACAGATATACAAACACACACACAAACACCGGCCAGGCACAAGGCACTGAAGCAGACAGATGGACAAAAACACACACAGACACCATCCACTGAGGCAGACAGATATACAAACACACACACAAACACCGATCAGACAGGAGCCACTGTCGTAGACAGATATACAAATACACAAACACACAAAAACACACGCAGCGATCGGAACCCAGGCACTAAGGCAGACAGATACACAGGCACAGACACAAACCGATCAGACCACAGGCACTGAGTCAGACAGATACACAAACATAGACACACATCCATCAGACCACAGGCACTGAGTCAGACAGATATACAAACACACACACACCGATCAGACCCCAGGCACTGAGGCTGACAGATATACAAACACACACACAGACCAATCAGATCCCAGTCACTGAGGCACACAGATATGCAAACAAACACACACACACCGATCAGACCACAGGCACTGAAGCAGACAGATATACAAGCACAGACACACACTGATCAGACACCAGACATTGAGGCAGACAACACACACACAACACAAACACACACACACACACACGCCCCCCCCCCTCCACCAGGCACTGAGGCAGACAGATATACACACAAACAGTCACACACATATCACACCAGAGGAACTGAGACAGATAGATATGCAAACACACACACACACATACAGACCAATCAGAGCGCAGGCTCTGAGACACACAAATATACAAACACACAAACAATCACATACACATACAGACCAATCAGAGCGCAGGCACTGAGGCAAACAGATATACAAACACACACACACACACACACAAAGGCACACGGATCAGACACCAGGCACTGAGACAGACAGATATACAAACACACAAGCACTCACCGATCAGACATCAGGCACTGAGGCAGACAGATATACAAACACACACACAAACACACAGATCGGACCCCAGGCACTGAGGCAGACTGATATACAAACACACACACACACACACACACACACCGATCAGACACCAGGCACTGAGGCAGACTGACATACAAACAAACACAGGAACACACAGATCGGACCCCAGGCACTGAGACAGATATTCTTCTTTGGCCTCCTTATCTCGAGAGACAATGGATAAGCGCCTGGAGGTGGTCAGTGGTTTGTGAAGTTGCGCCTGGAGTGGCTATAAAGGCCAATTCTAGAGTGACAGACTCTTCCACAGGTGCTGCAGAGAATTTTGTTTGTCGGGGCTGTTACACAGTTGGCTCTCCCCTTGCGCTTCTGTCTTTTTTCCTGCCAACTGCTAAGTCTCTTCGACTCGCCACACTTCAGCCCCGTCTTTATGGCTGCCCGCCAGCTCTGGCAAACGCTGGCAACTGACTCCCACGACTTGTGATCAATGTCACAGGATTTCATGTCGCGTTTGCAGACGTCTTTAAAGCGGAGACATGGACGGCTGATGGGTCTGATACCAGTGGCGAGCTCGCTGTACAGTGTGTCCTTGGGGATCCTGCCATCTTCCATGCGGCTCACATGGCCAAGCCATCTCAAGCACCGCTGGCTCAGTAGGGTGTATAAGCCGGGGATGTTGGCCGCCTCTCGGACTTCTGTGTTGGAGATACGGTCCTGCCACCTGATGCCAAGTATTCTCCGGAGGCAGCGAAGATGGAATGAATTGAGACATCGCTCTTGGCTGACATACGTTGTCCAGGCCTCACTGACATAGAGCAAGGTACTGAGGACACAGGCTTGATGCACTCGGACTTTTGTGTTCCGTGTCAGTGCGCCATTTTTCCACACTCTCTTGGCCAGTCTGGACATAGCAGTGGAAGCCTTTCCCATGCGCTTGTTGATTTCTGCATCTATAGACAGGTTACTGGTGATAGTTGAGCCTAGGTAGGTGAACTCTTGAACCACTTCCAGAGCGTGGTCGCCAATATTGATGGATGGAGCATTTCTGACGTCCTGCCCCATGATGTTCGTTTTCTTGAGGCTGATGGTTAGGCCAAATTCATTGCAGGCAGCCGCAAACCTGTCGATGAGACTCTGCAGGCACTCTTCAGTGTGAGATGTTAAAGCAGCATCGTCAGCAAAGAGGAGTTCCCTGATGAGGACTTTCCGTACTTTGGACTTCGCTCTTAGACGGGCAAGGTTGAGCAACCTGCCCCCTGATCTTGTGTGGAGGAAAATTCCTTCTTCAGAGGGCTTGAACGCATGTGAAAGCAGCAGGGAGAAGAAAATCCCAAAAAGTGTGGGTGCGAGAACACAGCCCTGTTTCACGCCACTCAGGATAGGAAAGGGGTCTGACGAGGAGCCACCATGTTGAATTGTGCCTTTCATATTGTCATGGAATGAGGTGATGATACTTAGTAGCTTTGGTGGGCATCCAATCTTTTCTAGTAGTCTGAAGAGACCACGTCTGCTGACGAGGTCAAAGGCTTTGGTGAGATCAATGAAAGCAATGTAGAGGGGCATCTGTTGTTCACGGCATTTCTCCTATATCTGGCGAAGGGAGAACAGCATGTCAACGGTCGATCTCTCTGACGAAAGCCACACTGTGCCTCAGGGTAGACACGCTCGGCCAGCTTCTGGAGCCTGTTTAGAGCGACTCGAGCAAAGACTTTCCCCACTATGCTGAGCAGGGAGATTCCACGGTAGTTGTTGCAGTCACCGCGGTCACCTTTGTTTTTATAGAGGGTGATGATGTTGGCATCGCGCATGTCCTGAGGTACTGCTCCCTCGTCCCAGCACAGGCATAGCAGTTTATGTAGTGCTGAGAGTATAGCAGGCTTGGCACTCTTGATTATTTCAGGGGTAATGCTGTCCTTCCCAGGGGCTTTTCCGCTGGCTAGAGAATCAATGGCATCACTGAGTTCTGATTTGGTTGGCAGACAGATATACAAACACACAAGCACTCACCAATCAGACATCAGGTACTGAGGCAGACAGATATACAAACACAAACACAAACACCAATCAGGCACCAGGCACTGAGGCAGACAGATAGACAAACACACACACAAACACCTATCAGACCCAGGCACTGAGGCAGACAGATATACAAACATACAAAAACACACACCAACCACACCCCAAGACACTGAGGCAGAGAGATAGACAAACACACACACTGATCAGACACCAGGCACTGAGGCAGACAGATATACAAACACACACACACTCACCGATCAGACACCAGGCACTGAGGCAGACAGATATACAAACACACACACTGATCAGACACCAGGCACTGAGGCAGACAGATATACAAACACACACACACACACACACACACACACACACCGATCAGACACCAGGCACTGAGGCAGACAGATAGACAAACACACAAGCACTCACCGATCAGACATCAGGTACTGAGGCAGACAGATATACAAACACACACACAAACACCAATCAGGCACCAGGCACTGAGGCAGACAGATAGACAAACACACACACAAACACCTATCAGACCCAGGCACTGAGGCAGACAGATATACAAACATACAAAAACACACACCAACCACACCCCAAGACACTGAGGCAGAGAGATAGACAAACACACACACTGATCAGACACCAGGCACTGAGGCAGACAGATGGACAAAAACACACACAGACACCATCCACTGAGGCAGACAGATATACAAACACACACACAAACACCGGCCAGGCACAAGGCACTGAAGTAGACAGATGGACAAAAACACACGCAGACACCATCCACTGAGGCAGACAGATATACAAACACACACACAAACACCGGCCAGGCACAAGGCACTGAAGCAGACAGATGGACAAAAACACACGCAGACACCATCCACTGAGGCAGACAGATATACAAACACACACACAAACACCGGCCAGGCACAAGGCACTGAAGCAGACAGATGGACAAAAACACACACAGACACCATCCACTGAGGCAGACAGATATACAAACACACACACAAACACCGATCAGACAGGAGCCACTGTCGTAGACAGATATACAAATACACAAACACACAAAAACACACGCAGCGATCGGAACCCAGGCACTAAGGCAGACAGATACACAGGCACAGACACAAACCGATCAGACCACAGGCACTGAGTCAGACAGATACACAAACATAGACACACATCCATCAGACCACAGGCACTGAGTCAGACAGATATACAAACACACACACACCGATCAGACCCCAGGCACTGAGGCTGACAGATATACAAACACACACACAGACCAATCAGATCCCAGTCACTGAGGCACACAGATATGCAAACAAACACACACACACCGATCAGACCACAGGCACTGAAGCAGACAGATATACAAGCACAGACACACACTGATCAGACACCAGACATTGAGGCAGACAACACACACACAACACAAACACACACACACACACACGCCCCCCCCCCTCCACCAGGCACTGAGGCAGACAGATATACACACAAACAGTCACACACATATCACACCAGAGGAACTGAGACAGATAGATATGCAAACACACACACACACATACAGACCAATCAGAGCGCAGGCTCTGAGACACACAAATATACAAACACACAAACAATCACATACACATACAGACCAATCAGAGCGCAGGCACTGAGGCAAACAGATATACAAACACACACACACACACACACAAAGGCACACGGATCAGACACCAGGCACTGAGACAGACAGATATACAAACACACAAGCACTCACCGATCAGACATCAGGCACTGAGGCAGACAGATATACAAACACACACACAAACACACAGATCGGACCCCAGGCACTGAGGCAGACTGATATACAAACACACACACACACACACACACACACCGATCAGACACCAGGCACTGAGGCAGACTGACATACAAACAAACACAGGAACACACAGATCGGACCCCAGGCACTGAGACAGATATTCTTCTTTGGCCTCCTTATCTCGAGAGACAATGGATAAGCGCCTGGAGGTGGTCAGTGGTTTGTGAAGTTGCGCCTGGAGTGGCTATAAAGGCCAATTCTAGAGTGACAGACTCTTCCACAGGTGCTGCAGAGAATTTTGTTTGTCGGGGCTGTTACACAGTTGGCTCTCCCCTTGCGCTTCTGTCTTTTTTCCTGCCAACTGCTAAGTCTCTTCGACTCGCCACACTTCAGCCCCGTCTTTATGGCTGCCCGCCAGCTCTGGCAAACGCTGGCAACTGACTCCCACGACTTGTGATCAATGTCACAGGATTTCATGTCGCGTTTGCAGACGTCTTTAAAGCGGAGACATGGACGGCTGATGGGTCTGATACCAGTGGCGAGCTCGCTGTACAGTGTGTCCTTGGGGATCCTGCCATCTTCCATGCGGCTCACATGGCCAAGCCATCTCAAGCACCGCTGGCTCAGTAGGGTGTATAAGCCGGGGATGTTGGCCGCCTCTCGGACTTCTGTGTTGGAGATACGGTCCTGCCACCTGATGCCAAGTATTCTCCGGAGGCAGCGAAGATGGAATGAATTGAGACATCGCTCTTGGCTGACATACGTTGTCCAGGCCTCACTGACATAGAGCAAGGTACTGAGGACACAGGCTTGATGCACTCGGACTTTTGTGTTCCGTGTCAGTGCGCCATTTTTCCACACTCTCTTGGCCAGTCTGGACATAGCAGTGGAAGCCTTTCCCATGCGCTTGTTGATTTCTGCATCTATAGACAGGTTACTGGTGATAGTTGAGCCTAGGTAGGTGAACTCTTGAACCACTTCCAGAGCGTGGTCGCCAATATTGATGGATGGAGCATTTCTGACGTCCTGCCCCATGATGTTCGTTTTCTTGAGGCTGATGGTTAGGCCAAATTCATTGCAGGCAGCCGCAAACCTGTCGATGAGACTCTGCAGGCACTCTTCAGTGTGAGATGTTAAAGCAGCATCGTCAGCAAAGAGGAGTTCCCTGATGAGGACTTTCCGTACTTTGGACTTCGCTCTTAGACGGGCAAGGTTGACCAACCTGCCCCCTGATCTTGTGTGGAGGAAAATTCCTTCTTCAGAGGGCTTGAACGCATGTGAAAGCAGCAGGGAGAAGAAAATCCCAAAAAGTGTGGGTGCGAGAACACAGCCCTGTTTCACGCCACTCAGGATAGGAAAGGGGTCTGACGAGGAGCCACCATGTTGAATTGTGCCTTTCATATTGTCATGGAATGAGGTGATGATACTTAGTAGCTTTGGTGGGCATCCAATCTTTTCTAGTAGTCTGAAGAGACCACGTCTGCTGACGAGGTCAAAGGCTTTGGTGAGATCAATGAAAGCAATGTAGAGGGGCATCTGTTGTTCACGGCATTTCTCCTATATCTGGCGAAGGGAGAACAGCATGTCAACGGTCGATCTCTCTGACGAAAGCCACACTGTGCCTCAGGGTAGACACGCTCGGCCAGCTTCTGGAGCCTGTTTAGAGCGACTCGAGCAAAGACTTTCCCCATTATGCTGAGCAGGGAGATTCCACGGTAGTTGTTGCAGTCACCGCGGTCACCTTTGTTTTTATAGAGGGTGATGATGTTGGCATCGCGCATGTCCTGAGGTACTGCTCCCTCGTCCCAGCACAGGCATAGCAGTTCATGTAGTGCTGAGAGTATAGCAGGCTTGGCACTCTTGATTATTTCAGGGGTAATGCTGTCCTTCCCAGGGGCTTTTCCGCTGGCTAGAGAATCAATGGCATCACTGAGTTCTGATTTGGTTGGCAGACAGATATACAAACACACAAGCACTCACCAATCAGACATCAGGTACTGAGGCAGACAGATATACAAACACACACACAAACACCAATCAGGCACCAGGCACTGAGGCAGACAGATAGACAAACACACACACAAACACCTATCAGACCCAGGCACTGAGGCAGACAGATATACAAACATACAAAAACACACACCAACCACACCCCAAGACACTGAGGCAGAGAGATAGACAAACACACACACTGATCAGACACCAGGCACTGAGGCAGACAGATATACAAACACACACACACTCACCGATCAGACACCAGGCACTGAGGCAGACAGATATACAAACACACACACTGATCAGACACCAGGCACTGAGGCAGACAGATATACAAACACACACACACACACACACACACACACACCGATCAGACACCAGGCACTGAGGCAGACAGATAGACAAACACACAAGCACTCACCGATCAGACATCAGGTACTGAGGCAGACAGATATACAAACACACACACAAACACCAATCAGGCACCAGGCACTGAGGCAGACAGATGGACAAACACACATACAAACACCTATCAGACCCAGGCACTGAGGCAGACAGATATACAAACATACAAAAACACACACCAACCACACCCCAAGACACTGAGGCAGAGAGATAGACAAACACACACACTGATCAGACACCAGGCACTGAGGCAGACAGATATACAAACACACACACACTCACCGATCAGACACCAGGCACTGAGGCAGACAGATATACAAACACACACACTGATCAGACACCAGGCACTGAGGCAGACAGATATACAAACACACACACACACACACACACACACACCGATCAGACACCAGGCACTGAGGCAGACAGATAGACAAACACACAAGCACTCACCGATCAGACATCAGGTACTGAGGCAGACAGATATACAAACACACACACAAACACCAATCAGGCACCAAGCACTGAGGCAGACAGATAGACAAACACACACACAAACACCTATCAGACCCAGGCACTGAGGCAGACAGATATACAAACATACAAAAACACACACCAACCACACCCCAAGACACTGAGGCAGAGAGATAGACAAACACACACACTGATCAGACACCAGGCACTGAGGCAGACAGATATACAAACACACACACACTCACCGATCAGACACCAGGCACTGAGGCAGACAGATATACAAACACACACACTGATCAGACACAAGGCACTGAGGCAGACAGATATACAAACACACACACACACACACACCTATCAGACCCAGGCACTGAGGCAGACAGATATACAAAAACACACAGAACAATCAGACACCAGGCACTGAGGCAAACAGATGTACAAACAACACACGCTAATCAGACCCCAGGCACTGAGGCAGACTGACATACAAACACACACACACTCACCGATCAGACACCAGGCACTGAGGCAGACAGATATACAAACACACACACTGATCAGACACAAGGCACTGAGGCAGACAGATATACAAACACACACACACACACACCTATCAGACCCAGGCACTGAGGCAGACAGATATACAAAAACACACAGAACAATCAGACACCAGGCACTGAGGCAAACAGATGTACAAACAACACACGCTAATCAGACCCCAGGCACTGAGGCAGACTGACATACAAACACACACACACTCACCGATCAGACACCAGGCACTGAGGCAGACTGACATACAAACACACACACACACACACCGATCAGACACCAGGCACTGAGGCAGACAGATATACAAACACACACACACTCACCGATCAGACACCAGGCACTGAGGCAGACAGATATACAAACACACACACACTCACCGATCAGACACCAGGCACTGAGGCAGACAGATATACAAACACACACACACACACACACACACACACACACACACACACACACACACACACCGATCAGACACCAGGCACTGAGGCAGACTGACATACAAACACACACACACACACACACCGATCAGACACCAGGCACTGAGGCAGACAGATATACAAACACACACACACTCACCGATCAGACACCAGGCACTGAGGCAGACAGATATACAAACACACACACACTCACCGATCAGACACCAGGCACTGAAGCAGACAGATATACAAACACACACACACACTCTGATCAGACACCAAGCACTGAGGCAGACAAATATACAAACACACACACACTCACCGATCAGACACCAGGCACTGAGGCAGACAGATATACAAACACACACACACTCACCGATCAGACACCAGGCACTGAGGCAGACAAATAGACAAACACACACACACACACCGATCAGACACCAGGCACTGAGGCAGACAGATATACAAACACACACACACTCACACACCGATCAGACACCAGGCACTGAGGCAGACAGATATACAAACACACACACACACACACACACACCGATCAGACACCAGGCACTGAGGCAGACTGACATACAAACACACACACACACACACCGATCAGACACCAGGCACTGAGGCAGACAGATATACAAACACACACACACACACACACCGATCAGACACCAGGCACTGAGGCAGACAGATATACAAACACACACACACCGATCAGACACCAGGCACTGAGGCAGACAGATATACAAACACACACACACACACACACACCGATCAGACACCAGGCACTGAGGCAGACAGATATACAAACACACACACACCGATCAGACACCAGGCACTGTAGGCAGACAAATATACAAACACACACACACACTCTGATCAGACACCAAGCACTGAGGCAGACAAATATACAAACACACACACACACACACAAACACCGATCAGTTACCAGGCACTGAGGCAGACAGATATACAAACACACAAACACTGATCAGACACCATGCAGAGGCAGGCAGATATACAAACACACACAAACACCGATCAGACACCAGGCACTGAGGCAGACAGATATCCAAACACACAAACACCGATCAGACACCATGCAGAGGCAGACAGATATACAAACACACACACACCGATCAGACACCAGGCACTGAGGCAGACAGATATACAAACACACACACACCGATCAGACACCAGGCACTGAGGCAGACAAATATACAAACACACACACACAAACACCGATCAGACACCATGCACTGAGGCAGGCAGATATACAAACACACACAAACTTTGATCACACCCCCAGCAATCAGGCAGACAGATAGACAAACACACAAATAAACACACACACATAATGGTCAGACCCCAAGCACTGAGGCAGTCAGATATACAAACACACACACACACAACGATCCGTGTTGACATCCATGCTGAACACTTTCCATCTACTATCACCCTCTGTCTTCTATGGGCCAGCTAATTCTGTATCCAGACGGCCAGATTTCCCTGTATCCCATGCCTCCTTACTTTCTGAATGAGCCTACCATGGGGAACCTTATCAAACGCCTTGCTAAAATCCATATACACCACATCCACTGCTCTCCCTTCATCAATGTGTTTTGTCACATCCTCAAAGAATTCAATAAGGCTTGTGAGGCATGACCTGCCCCTCACAAAGCCATGCTGACTATCTCTAATCAAACTATGCTTTTCCAAATAATCATAAATCCTGTCTCTCAGAATTCTGTCCAATAATTTGCCCACCACTGACGTAATACTGACTGGTCTGTAATTCCCAGGGTTACCCCTATTCCCTTTCTTGAACAAGGGAATTATATTTGCCACCCTCCAATCATCTGGTACTACTCCAGTGGATCACTCCAGTGATCATCGCCAAAGGCGCGGCAATCTCTTCCCTCGCTTCCCGTACTAACCTTGGGTTTATACCGTCTGGCCCCGGGGACTTATCTATCCTCATGTCTTTCAAAATTTCCAGCACATCCTCCTTCTTCACATCAACCTGTTCGAGCATATCAGCCAGTTTCACGCTGTCCTCACAAACGACAAGGTCCCTCTCACTAGTGAATACTGAAGCAAAGTATCCATTAAGGACCTCCCCTAACTCCACGCACAAGTTCCCTCCACTATCCCTGATCAGCCCTACCCTCACTCTGGCCATCCTCTTGTTCCTCACATAAGTGTAGAACGCCTTGGGATGTTCCTTAATCCTACCCGCCAAGACTTTTTCATGTCCCCTTCTCGCTCTCCTAAGTCCATTCTTCAGTTCCTTCCTGGCCATCTTGTAACCCTCTAGAGCCCTGTCTGATCCTTGCTTCCTCAACCTTAAGTAAGCTTCCTTCTTCCTCTTGACTAGGTGTTCCACATCTCTTGTCATCCTGGTTCCTTCACCCTACCATCCCTTCCCTGCCTCATTGGGACAAACCTATCCAGCAGTCGCAGCAAGTGCTCCCTAAACACCCTCCACATTTCTGTCGTGCATTTCCCTGAGAACATCTGTTCCTAATTTAATCTCCCCAGTTCCTGCCTCATATCACTGTAATTCCCCATCCCCCAATTAAATATTTTCCCAATCCGTCTGCTCCTGTCCGTCTCCATGACTATAGTAAAGGTCAGGGAGTTGTGATCACTATCACCGAAATGCTCTCCCACCGAGAGATCTGCCACCTGGCCTGGTTCGTTGCCAACCACCAAATACAACATAGCCTCCCCTCTAGTCGGCCTATCTACATATTGAGTCAGGAAACCTTCCTGGACACGCCTGACAAAAACTGCTTCATCCAAACTATTTGCACTAAGGAGGTTCCAATCAATATTAGAGAAGTTGAAGTCACCCATGACAACAACCATGTTACTTCTGCACCTTTCCAAAATCTGCCTCCCAATCTGTTCCTCTGTGTCTCTGTTGCTACTGGAGGGTCTATAGAAAACTCCCAATAAAGTGACTGCTCCTTTCCTGTTTCTGACTTCCACCCATAATGACTCAGTAGACAAACCCTCCTCGACGACCTCCCTTTTTGCAGCTGTGATACTATCCCTGATTAGCAATGCCACTCCTCCACCTCTTTTACCTCCCTCCCTAAGCACCGAAACCCCTGAACATCCAACATCCATTCCTGCCCCTGTGATATCCACGTCTCTGTAATGGCCACAACATCGTAGCTCCAAGTACTGATCCATGCTGTAAGTTCATCATCCTTATTCCTGACACTTCTTGCGTTAAAATAGACACACTGCAACCCATCATACTGGCTGCAACTTTGCCCGGTCAACTGTCTAACCTTCCTCACAGACTCTCTGCACTCGGTATCTGCCAGTTCAACAGCTACCCCATCCACTGATCCGTAGCTCCGGTTTCCATCCCCCTGCCAAACTAGTTTAAACCCTCCCGAAGAGCGCTAGCAAACCTCCCGCCCAGGATATTGGTGCCCCTCCAGTTCAGATGCAACCCGTCCTTCTTGTACAGGTCCCGCCTTCCCCAGAAAGTATCCCAATGATCCACATATATGAAGCCCTCCCTCCTACACCAGCTCTGTAGCCACGTGTTCAGCTGCACTCGCTCTCTGTTTCGAGCCTCACTAGCACGTGGCACCGGTATCATTCCTGAGATTACTACTCTCCTCGTCCTGCCTTTCAGCTTCCAACCTAACTCCCTATATTCGCTTTTCAGGTCCTCATCCCTTTTCCTAGTTATGTCATTGGTACTGATATGTACCACGACATCTGGCTGCTCCCCCTTAAGAATTCTGTAGACTCGATCCGAGACATCCCTGACCCGATCAGACCCAAGGTACTGAGGTAGACATTTATACAAACACACACACACACAACGATCAGACCCCAGGCACTGAGGCAGACAGATACACAAACGCATATACAAACACAGACACGCGCGCGCGCACACACACAGACCACCACCCTGCCCCCACCCCCCGCCCCTGAACCAGACACACACACACACACACTTTCTCTAACACACACATACAAACAGACACACACACACACACTCTCTCCCTCTAACACACCCACACCCATGTTCTCTCACACTCACACACTCACTCTCAGGCGCACACTCTCTTCCTCTCTATCTCTCTCTCACACACAAGCACACCTGCTCTCTGTCTCACACACACAGTCTCACACACATACGCAAACACTCTCTCAAACACACACATATATACACACACGCTCTCTCTCTTTCACACACACACACACTCACTCTCTCTGACACACGCACTGTCTCTCTTACACACACACAATCTTAGACACTCACACACGCTCTGTCTCACACAGATACACACACACACTCTCTCTCCAACACACACAGACACACATACACGCTCTCTCTCACACGCACACACACTCTCTCTCACACGCACTCACACACAAAATCTCTCTCAGACACACACACATACACAGGCGAGCGCTCTCGCTGACATACACCCACTGTCTCTCAGACACGCACACGCTCTCACTCGCACACACAAACTCTCACACACATACACTCTCACTCACATACACTCTCTCTCACACACACAAGTACTCTCACTCTCCCACACGCGCGCACACACAGGTCTCACACACACGCTCACTCTCAGACACACACACACATAGTCTCTCTGACACAAACACACACTATCACACACATGCTCTCTCTCTCTGTCTCTCACACACAGACACTCTCTCTCACTCACGCACATGCACATGCTCTCTATCACACAAACGTTCGCTGTCAGATGCACTCATGCACACATTCTCTCTCAGACACACATACGCTTTCTCACACACAAAGGCGCACTCACACATACACATGCTTTGTCTCGCATACACGCTCTCTTTCTTACACACACAAGTGCACACGCTCACTCCTACACACACACACACACGCTCTCTCTCAGACACGTAAACCGTCTCTCTCGCACACACAGACTCTCACACACATACACTCTCACTTACACGCACGCTCTCTCTCAAACACACTCATACACACTTTCTCTCTCTCACAGACGTGCTCACGTTCAGATACACTCACACACACAGTGTCTCTCACTCATACATCCTCTCTCACAACCATGCACACACATGCTCTCTCTCTCTCTCACACACGCAGACACACTCTCTCTCACACGCACACACACATGCTCTCTCTCACACACGCACACAAATACGCACACACACTTGCAGACACACAGACACATACACACACCCGCACACACATGCTCTTTCACACACACACACGCTCTCTCAGACACGAAAACACATAGACACTCTCTCTCTCACACACACACACACTCATACACCCACAAATGCACACACGCTCTCTCTCTCCCTCACACACACGCACAGAAATACACACACACGCACTCTATCTCATACACACGCACGCACACACACACACATTCTCTCTCACACACATGCACATGCTCTCTCTCAGACGCACATAAACACACATGCACTCTCTCTCACACACACACACACACTCTCTCACAGACATGCGCACACACACACAAACACAGACACATGCTCTTTCACGCACACACACGCACTCTCTCAGACACACGCACACAAATGCACACACACACACTCTCTCAGACAATCAAACACACACAGACGCACACTCTGACTCTCACACGCATACACACGCTCACTCTCAGACGCACTCACACACACTCTCTCTCAGACACACACACGCTGTCTCGCTCACGCACACACTCACACACACACAGTCAGACACACACGCACATGCTGTCTCTCACAAACACTCACTCTCTCTCAGACTCGCACACGCTCTCTCACACACATCGTATCTCTCACACACACACACTCTTGCTCACACACAGTCTCTCAAACACACACACATACACAAACACTCTCTCTCTCTCAAACACACACACATACACTCTCTCTCAGGCACATACAAGCACACATGCTGTCTCTCTCAGACATACACAGACACACACGCTGTCTCTCTCAGACACACACTCACAGACATACACACACTCTACATCTTACATACACACACACTCTCTCTTACACACACAAACACACACACTCTCAGACATAAACAGGCATGCTCTCTCTCTATCTCACACACACACAGACACTCTCTCTCTTTCAGACACACACGCGTCTGCTCTCTCTATCACACATAGACACGCATACACACACACTCTCACACATATGCGCACTCTCTCTTTCTTACACACACACGCCCTCTCTCTCACACACACACACTCTCTCTCACACACAGACATGCGCATGCTCTCTCTATCACAGATAGACAGGCATACATACACACTCTCACACACATGCGCACTCTCTCTTTCTTACACACACACGCCCTCTCTCTCACACACACACACTCTCTCTCTCTCACACACAGACATGTGCATGCTCTCTCTATCACAGATAGACAGGCATACATACACACTCTCACACACATGCGCACTCTCTCTTTCTCACACACACACGCCCTGTATCTCTCACACACACCCTCTCACGAACACACACACACACGCTCTCTCTCTCTCACACACACACACACACACACACACACACTCTCTCTCTCTCACAAACACACACACACACATGCGCGCACGCGTGCGCTCTCTCTCTCGCACGCGCGTGCTCTCTCTCTCTCTCACACACACACAGACACACACACAAATAGATCACACCACAGGCATTCAGACAGAGTCTCTCAGCCAGTTCAACATTTAACTCTCTATACAAGACCACAGTGCTGCAGATGCTGGAAATCTGAAACAAGATCAGAAAATGCTGGAAATACTCAGCAGGTCTGGCAGGATTTGTTGAGAGAGAAACAGAGTTTAATGTTTCAAGTCGGTGACCCTTCATCAGAACTGGGAGATTGGAGATGGAACCGCTTTTAAACCAGACGGGGAAAAAAAGGAGGGGGAGGATTATGATCAACATTCAGTTTAACAATTTCAATATCATCCTTTTATTATTTAATCTCTTGTGTCTTCCACCGTATCACAGACCTTCCCATTTGTTCATTCAGGTTCAATTGCTTTAATAAATTACTGAATACAGGAACACATTTATAAATCTCAATAAGTCCTCAATCAAACTGGTAACTTTGCTCCAGCCTGATGTATAATTTCTCTGTTTATTTCCCTTCCTCACAGTTAACTTGCTAACGATTGGGATCCTGTCTCGGGGAAAGTGTGGTCTCTCCAAATGTGTCACTCGCTACCTGGTGGCCATGTCAGCGGCGGATCTATTGGTCATTATCCTAGATCTGATATTGAGACACATTCCTATAATTTATCTGGAAGAGTTTCGGTTCCTGACATCCATCCCCATATGTAATATCCATGCCGTCCTGCTTTACGCAGCCACAGACTGCTCTGTCTGGTTCACCGTCACTTTCACCTTTGATCGATTTGTGGCTATTTGTTGCCAGAAGCTGAAAAGTAAATATTGCACCGAGAAAACGTCGGCTGTGGTTGTGGGAACAGTGACTGTGCTGAGCTGTTTAAAGAACATCTTCTGGTATTTTATGTTAAGGGGTCGGTATTTGCTGGAGAACAGCCCCTGGTTATGCAATATAACACAGGATGTTATGCAGTCTCGTGCCTGGGGAGCAATCGAGTTCCTCCACAACATTCTAAACCCGGGGCTCCCATTTGTGGTGATTCTGCTGCTCAACGCTCTCACCGTCAGACACATTTTAGTGAGCAGCAGAGTACGCAGGAGACTCCGGGCTCACAGCAGTGGGGAGAGTCGCAGAGATGCAGAGATGGAGACTCGAAGGAAATCCATCATTTTACTGTTGGTTATCTCGGGGAATTTCATCCTGTTGTGGGCGCTGTTCATGCTGGGTGCGATATATAACCGAATGACGTGGTTGGGTTATCGGTCTGTTTATCTACCTGAATTTCTGATGCAATTGGGCTTCATGCTGCAGCTTCTGAGTTGCTGCACAAACACTGCGATTTATGCCGTGACCCAGACTCAGTTCAGACAGCATTTGAAGAATGTGCTGAAATATCCCTTTACTACAATTGTTAAATTAATTCAATGATCAGAGGAGGGGGCGGGGCCTGTCACCACAGAGACAAAGTGGGGAAGGGGCCTGTCGCCATGGAGACAGAGCGTGGGCTGGGCCTGTCACCACAGGGACAGAGCAGGGGAGGGGCCTGTGACCATGTTTCCCCGGTGACGGAAGGGTGGGGGCGGAGTCTGTTTCCCCGATGACGGAGGGGTGGGGACGGTGTCTGTTTCCCCGGTGACGGAGGAATGGGGCAAGGTCTATTTTCAGGGTAACGGAGGTGGGAGGGCGGTGTCTGTTTCCAGGTTGATGGAGGTGTGAGGGCATGCTCTGTTTCCAAGGTAATGGAGGAGTGGGGCAGTGTCTGTTTCCCCAGTGACGGAGGAGTGAAGGCGGGGTCTGTTTCCCCGGTGACGGAGGAGTGAAGGCGGGGTCTGTTTCCCCGGTGACGGAGGAGTGAAGGCGGGGTCTGTTTCCCCGGTGACGGATTGGAGTGGAGGCGTGGTCTGTTTCTCGGTGACGGATTGTTTGGGGCGGGATCTGTTTCACCAATGACAGAGGAGTGGGGGCGTGGTCTGTTGCGCCGGTAATGGAGGAGTGGGGGCGTGGGTCTCTTTCTCTGTGACGGAGTAGTGTAAGCGGGGTGTGTTTCACCAGTGACAGGCAGTGGGGACGGGGTCTGTTTCTAGGGTTACGGGGAGTGGGAGCAGGGTCTGATTCAGGTCTGTTTCCCCGGTGACGGATGAGTGGGGGCGGGGTCTGTTTCCAGGGTGACGGGGAGGGGCGGGGTCTGTTGCTGGGGGGGCGGGCTGTTTAGCGGATCACGGAGCAATGAAGGCGGGGTCTGTCACGATGGAGACAGAGCGGAGGGTGGGGCCTATGACCATGGATCTATTACAAACATTCATAAACATTTACTGACCTTTATAAACTGTTTATAATTGATCCTAACACTTTGTAAATCTTTATAATCCTTTCTGATTGTCTTTTATTTATTATCCTTTATGAGTCTTCATTCTCATTTATAACCTGTTACATTCACTGCTGTGGACAGAAAACATTGAAAATGATCGCAGTGGATTACTCTCATTTCAAACAGACCACAGTGCATATCATTTAAAATGGCTGCAGCAGATGTCGCTTAAAATGGCGACAGTGCAGGTGACATCAAACAGCCACACATAATGTCATTTAAAATAAGCACAGCACATGTCGCTTAAAATGGCCGCAGTGCAGGTGACATCAAACAGACATCAGTGCATATCATTTAAAATGGCCACAGCGCATGTCGCTGAAAATGGTCTAGGTGCAGGTGACATCAAACAGAACACAGGACATATCATTTAAAATGCTGCAGCAGATGTGGCTTAAAATGGCCGCAGAGCAGCTGACATCAAACAGACCACAGTGCATATCATTAAAATGGCCACAGCAAATGCTGCTTAAAATTGACGCAGTGCAGGTGACAGCAAACAGAACACAGGGCATATCATTTAAAATGGCCACAGCAGATGTCACTTAAAATGGCCGCAGTGCAGGTGACATCAAATAGCCACAAGGAATGTCATATAAAATGGTCACTGGACAAGGGATAGTTTGAACCCGGCCTTTGTTAAAACAAAGTGAAGTGGTACTGAACCCAACTCACACCCCAGGAAAGGGAAAGGCTGTGTACATCTTGACCCACAGTCAGATACACCCTGTGAAGTGTAAAACACCCCCACTGTCCTCAGTAATATTAACACACTGACAGAGAACACAGAGTAACATTAACACACTCACTGACGCAATGTGTACATCATGACCCACAGTCAGTTACACAATGTGAGGTGTAAAACACCCCCACTGTCCTCAGGAATATTAACACCTGACAGAGAACACAGATTAATATGAACACACTCACTGACACACTGTGTACATCATGACCCACAGTCAGATACACCCTCTCAAGTGTAAAACACACCCATTGCCCTCAGGAATATTAACACACTGACAGAGAATACAGATTAATATCAACACACTCACTGACACACTGTGGACATCATGACCCACAGTCAGATACACACTGTGATGTATAAAACACCCCCACTCTACTCAGGAATGTTAACACACTGACAGAGAACACAGATTAATATGAACACTCTCACTGAATCACGGTGTACATCATGACCCACAGTCAGATACACCCTGTGAAGTGTAAAACACCCCCATTGTCCACAGGAATATTTAAACCTAACAGAGAACACCAATTAATATTAACACTCTCACTGAATCACGGTGTACACGATGACCCACAGTCAGATAAACCCTGTGAAGTGTAAAACACCCCCATTGTCCACAGGAATATTTAAACCTAACAGAGAACACCAATTAATATTAACACACTCACTGACACACTGTGTACATCATGACCCATAGTCAGATACACCCTGCGAAGTGTAAAATACCCCCACTGTCCTCAGGAATGTTAACACACTGAGAGAGAACACAGATTAATATCAACACACTCACTGACACACTGTGGACATCATGACCCACAGTCAGATACACCCTGTGAAGTGTAAAACACCCCCACTGTCCTCAGGAATATTAACAAAGTGACAGTGAACACGATTAATATTAACACACTCACTGACACACTGTGTACATTATGACCCACTGTCAGATACACACAGAGAAGTGTAAAACAACCTCACTGTCATCAGGAATATTAACACAGTGACAGAGAATACAGTTTAATATTAACACACTCACTGACACACTGTGTACATCATGACCCACAGTCAGATACACACAGAGAAGTGTAAAACACTCCCACTGTCATCAAGAATATTAACACACTGACAGAGAACACAGATTACTATTAACATACTCACTCACACACTGTATACATCATGACCAACAGTCAGATACACCCTGTGAAGTGTAAAACACCCCCACTGTTTTCAGGAATATTAACACCTGACAGAGAACACAGATTAATATTAACACACTCACTGACACACTGTGTAAATCATGACCCACAGTCAGATACACCCTGTGAAGTGTAAAACACCCCCACTGTCCTCAGGAATATTAACACACTGACAGAGAACACAGATCAATATTAACACACTCACTGACACAATGTGTACATCATGACCCACAGTCAGATACACACAGAGAAGTGTAAAACACTCCCACTGTCATCAAGAATATTAACACAATGCCAGAAAACACAGATCACTGTTAACATACTCACTGACAAACTGAGAACGTCACGACCCGCAGTCAGATACACCCTGTGAAGTGTAAAACACCCCCACTGCCCCCTGGAATATTAACGCAGAGACAGAGAACACAGATTAATATTAACACACTCACTAACACACTGTGTACATCATGAACCACAGTCAGATACACCCTGTGAAATGTAAAACAACCTCACTGTCCTCAGGAACATTAACACAGTGCCAGAAAACACAGATTACTGTTAACATACTCACTGACACACTGTGTACATCATGACCCACAGTCAGTTACACCCTGTGAGGTGTAAAACACCCCCACTGTCTTCAGGAATATTAACACTGGACAGAGAACACAGATTAATATTAACACACTCACTAACACACTGTGTACATCATGACCCACAGTCAGATACACCCTGTGAAGTGTAAAACACCCCCACTGTCCTCAGTAATATTAACACACTGACAGAGAACACAGATTAATATTAACACACTCACTAACACACTGTGTACATCTTGACCCACAGTCAGATACACCCTGTGAAGTGTAAAACACCCCCACTGTCCTCAGTAATATTAACACACTGACAGAGAACACAGATTAATATTAACACACTCACTAACACACTGTGTACATCTTGACCCACAGTCAGATACACCCTGTGAAGTGTAAAACACCCCCACTGTCCTCAGTAATATTAACACACTGACAGAGAACACAGATTAATATTAACATACTCACTAACACACTGTGCACATCATGACCCACAGTCAGTTACACCCTGTGAGGTGTAAAACACCCCCACTGTCTTCAGGAATATTAACACTGGACAGAGAACACAGATTAATATTAACACACTCACTAACACACTGTGCACATCATGACCCACAGTCAGATACACCCTGTGAAGTGTAAAACACCCCCACTGTCCTCAGGAATATTGACACACTGACAGAGAACACAGATTAATATTAACATACTCACTAACACACTGTGTACATCATGACCCACAGTCAGATACACCCTATGAAGCGTAAAACACCTCCACTGTCCTCAGGAATATTAACACACTGACAGAGAACACAGATTAATATTAACACACTCACTGACACACTGTGTATATCATGACCCACAGTCAGATACACCCTGTGAAGCGTAAAACACCTCCACTGTCCTCAGGAATATTAACACACTGACAGAGAACACAGATTAATATTAACACACTCACTAACACACTGTGTACATCATGACCCACAGTCAGATACACCCTGTGAAGCGTAAAACACCCCCACTGTCCTCAGGAATATTAATACTGGACAGAGAACACAGATTAATATTAACACACTCACTGACACACTGTGTACATCATGACCCACAGTCAGAAACACACAGAGAAGTGTAAAACACCCCCACTGTCATCAGGAATATTAACACAGTGACAGAGAACACAGATTAATATCAACACACTCACTGACACACTGTGTACATAATGACCCACAGTCAGTTACACACAGAGAAGTGTAAAACACCCTCACTGTCCTCAGGAATATTAACACACTGACAGAGAACACAGATTAATATTAACACACTCACTGACACACTGTGTATATCATGACCCACAGTCAGATACACACAGAGAAGTGTAAAACACCCCCACTGTCCTCAGGAATATTAACACACTGCCAGAGAACACAGATTAATATCAAAACAGTCACTGACACACTGTGCACATAATGACCCACAGTCAGTTACACACTGTGAAGTGTAAAACACCCCGACTGACCTCAGGAATATTGACACACTGACAGAGAACACAGATTAATATTAACACACTCACTGACCCACTGTGTACATAATGACCCACAGTCAGTTACACACTGTGAGGTGTAAAACACCCCGACTGACCTCAGGAATATTGACACACTGACAGAGAACACAGATGAATATTAACATACTCACTAACACACTGTGTACATCATGACCCACAGTCAGTTAAACACCAGGAAGTGTAAAACACCCCCACTGTCCTCAAGAATATAAACACACTGACAGAGAACACTGATTAATAGTAACACACTCACTGACACACTATGTATATCATCACTCACAGTCAGATACACCCTGTGAACTGCAAAACAACCTCACTGTCCTCAGGAATATTAACACAGTGACAGAGAACACAGATTAATATTAACACACTCACTGACACACTGTGTACATCATGATCCACAGTCAGATACACCCAGTGAAGTGCATACAAACCCCACCGTCCTCAGCAATATTAATACTGTGACGGAGAACACAGATTACTATTAACATACTCAATAACACACTGTGTATATCATGACCCACAGTCAGATACACCCTGTGAAGTGTAAAACACACCCATGGTCCTCAGTAATTTTAATACAGTGACAGAGAACACAGATTAATAGTAACACACTCCCTGACACACTGTGCACATCATGATCCACAGTCAGATATATCCTGGGAAGTGCATGCCAACCCCCCCGTCCACAGTAATATTAATACTGTGACAGAGAACACAGATTACCATTAACATACTCAATAACACACTGCGGACATCATGACCCACGGTCAGATACACCCAGTGAAGTGTAAAACACCCCCACTGTCCTCAGGAATATAAACACAGTAACAGAGAACACAGATTAATATTAACACACTCACTGAAACACTGTGTACATCATCACACACTCAGATACACCCTGTGAAGTGTAAAACACCCCACAGTCCTCAGGAATATGAACACAGTGACAGAGAACATAGATTACTATTAACATACTCACTCACACACTGCGGACATCATGACCCACGGTCAGATACACCCAGTGAAGTGTAAAACACCCCCACTGTCCTCAGGAATATTAACACAGCGACAGAAAAACAGATTAATATTAACACACTCACTGTTCTAGGTACTGTCACAGTCTCACAGCTCCAGTGACACGGGTTCAGTTCTGGTACTGTCACAGTCTCAGAGCTCCAGTTACCCGGGTTCTGTTCTGTGTACTGTCACAGTCTCAGAGCTCCAGATACCCGGGTTCAGTTCTGAGTACTGTCGCAGTCTCACAGCTCCAGTTACCCGGGTTCAGTTCTGGGGACTGTCACAGTCTCACAGCTCCAGTGACACGCGTTCTGTTCTGGGTACTGACACAGCCTCACACCTCCAGTGACCCGGGTTCAGTTCCGAGTACTGCCACACTCTCACAGCTTCAGTTACCCGGGTTCAGTTCTGGGTACTGCCACAGTCTCACAGCTCCAGTGACCCGGGTTCAGTTCTGAGTACTGCCACAGTCTCACAGCTCCAGTTACACGGGTTCAGTTCTGAGTACTGCCACAGTCTCACAGCTACAGTTACACGGGTTCAGTGCTGAGTACTGCCACAGTCTCACAGCTCCAGTTACCCGGGTTCTGTTCAGGGTACTGTCACAGCCTCACAGCTCCAGTGACACGGGTTCAGTTCTGGGTACTGCCACAGTCTCACAGCTCCAGTGACCCGGGTTCGATTCTGGATACTGCCACAGTCTCACAGCTCCAGAGACACAGGTTCTGTTCTGGGTACTGCCACAGCCTCACGGCTCCAGTGACCCGGGTTCTGTTCTGAGTACTGTCACAGCCTCACAGCTCCAGTGACCCGGGTTCAGTTCTGAGTTCTGCCACAGCCTCACAGCTCCAGTGACACGGGTTCGGTTCTGGGTACTGCCACAGTCTCACAGCTCCAGTGACCCGGGTTCGATTCTGGATACTGCCACAGTCTCACAGCTCCAGAGACACAGGTTCTGTTCTGGGTAATGCCACAGTCTCACAGCTCCAGTTACCCGGGTTCTGTTCAGGCTACTGTCACAGTCTCACAGCTCCAGTGACACAGGTTCTGTTCTGGGTACTGCCACAGTCTCACAGCTCCAGTTACCCGGATTCAGTTCTGAGTACGGTCACAGTCTCACAGCTCCAGTTACCCGGGTTCAATTCTGGGTACTGTCACAGTCTCACAGCTCCACTGACCCGGGTTCAATTCTGAGCACTGTCACAGTCTCACAGCTCCAGTTACCCGGGTTCAGTTCTGTGTACTGTCACAGTCTCACAGCTCCAGTGACCCGGGTTCAATTCTAAGTACTGTCACAGTCTCACGGCTCCAGTGACACAGGTTCTGTTCTGGGTACTGCCACAGTCTCACAGCTCCAGTGACCCGGGTGCAGTTCTGGGTACTGCCACAGTCTCACAGCTCCAGTGACACATGTTCTGTTGTGGGTACTGCAACAGTTTCACAGCTCCAGTTACCAGGGTTCAGTTCTGGGTACTGCCACAGTCTCACAGCTCCAGAGACACGGGTTCAGTTCTGGGTACTGCCACAGTCTCACAGCTCCAGTGACACAGGTTCTGTTCTGGGTACTGCCACAGTCTCACAGCTCCAGTTACCCGGGTTCAGTTCTGAGTACTGCCACAGTCCCACAGCTCCAGTTACACGGGTTCTGTTCAGGGTACTGTCACAGTCTCACAGCTCCAGTGACACAGGTTCTGTTCTGGGTACTGCCACAGTCTCACAGCTCCAGTTACCCGGATTCAGTTCTGAGTACGGTCACAGTCTCACAGCTCCAGTTACCCGGGTTCAATTCTGGGTACTGTCACAGTCTCACAGCTCCACTGACCCGGGTTCAGTACTGGGTACTGCCACAGTCTCACAGCTCCAGTGACACAGGTTCAGTACTGGGTACTGCCACAGCCTCACAGCTCCAGTGACCCGGGTTCAGTACTGGGTACTGCCACAGTCTCACAGCTCCAGTGACACAGGTTCTGTTCTAGGTACTGACACAGTCTCACAGCTCCAGTGACACAGGTTCTGTTCTGGGTACTGCCGCAGTCTCACAGCTCCAGTTACCCGGGTTCAGTTCTGGGTACTGTCACAGTCTCACAGCTCCAGTGACACAGGTTCTGTTCTGGGTACTGCCGCAGTCTGACAGCTCCAGTTACCCGGGTTCTGTTCTGGGTACTGTTACAGTCTCACAGCTCCAGTGACACAGGTTCTGTTCTGGGTACTGCCACAGTCTCACAGCTCCAGTGACCCGGGTTCGGTTCTGGACACTGCCAAAGTCTCACAGCTCCAGTTACCCGGGTTCAATTCTGGGTACTGTCACAGTTTCACAGCTCCACTGACCCGGGGTCAATTCTGAGTACTGTCACAGTCTCACAGCTCCAGTTACCCAGGTTCAGTTCAGGGTACTGTCACAGTCTCACAGATCCAGTGACCCGTGTTCTGTTCTGGGCACTGTCACAGTCTCACAGCTCCAGTTACCCGGGTTCAGTTCTGAGTACTGTCACAGTCTCACAGCTCCAGTTACCCAGGTTCAGTTCAGGGTACTGTCACAGTCTCACAGATCCAGTGACCCGGGTTCTGTTCTGGGCACTGTCACAGTCTCACAGCTCCAGTTACCCGGGTTCAGCTCTGGGTACTGTCACAGTCTCACAGCTCCAGTGACATGGGTTCTGTTCTGGGTACTGCCACAGTCTCCCAGCTCCAGTGACCCGGGCTGGTTCTGGGTACTGCCACAGTCTCACAACTCCAGTGACACAGGTTCTGTTCTGGGGACTGCCGCAGTTTCACAGCTCCAGTGACACAGGTTCTGTTCTGGGTACTACCGCAGTTTCACAGCTCCAGTGACACAGGTTCTGTTCAGGGTACTGCCACAGTCTCACAGCTCCAGTGACACAGGTTCTGTTCTGGGTACTGCCGCAGTTTCACAGCTCCAGTAACCCGGGTTCTGTTCTGGGTACTGTCACAGTCTCACAGCTCCAGAGACACGGGTTCAGTTCTGGGTACTGCCACAGTCTCACAGCTCCAGTGACACAGGTTCTGTTCTGGGTACTGCCACAGTCTCACAGCTCCAGTTACCCGGGTTCAGTTCTGAGTACTGCCACAGTCTCACAGCTCCAGTTACACGGGTTCAATTCTGAGTACTGTCACAGTCTCCCAGCTCCAGTGACCCGGGTTCGGATCTGGGTACTGCCACAGTCTCACAGCTCCATTGACCCGGGTTCAGTACTGGGTACTGCCACAGTCTCACAGATCCAGTGACACAGGTTCAGTACTGGGTACTGCCACAGCCTCACAGCTCCAGTGACCCGGGTTCAGTACTGGGTACTGCCACAGTCTCACAGCTCCAGTGACACAGGTTCTGTTCTGGGTACTGCCACAGTCTCACAGCTCCAGTGACACAGGTTCTGTTCTGGGTACTGCCGCAGTCTCACAGCTCCAGTTACCCGGGTTCAGTTCTGGGTACTGTCACAGTCTCACAGCTCCAGTGACACAGGTTCTGTTCTGGGTACTGCCGCAGTCTGACAGCTCCAGTTACCCGGGTTCTGTTCTGGGTACTTTTACAGTCTCACAGCTCCAGTGACACAGGTTCTGTTCTTGGTACTGCCACAGTCTCACAGCTCCAGTGACCCGGGTTCGGTTCTGGACACTGCCAAAGTCTCACAGCTCCAGTTACCCGGGTTCAATTCTGGGTACTGTCACAGTCTCACAGCTCCACTGACCCGGGTTCAATTCTGAGTACTGTCACAGTCTCACAGCTCCAGTGACCCGGGTTCAATTCTAAGTACTGTCACAGTCTCACGGCTCCAGTGACACAGGTTCTGTTCTGGGTACTGCCACAGTCTCACAGCTCCAGTGACCCGGGTGCAGCTCTGGGTACTGCCACAGTCTCACAGCTCCAGTGACACATGTTCTGTTGTGGGTACTGCAACAGTTTCACAGCTCCAGTTACCAGGGTTCAGTTCTGGGTACTGCCACAGTCTCACAGCTCCAGAGACACGGGTTCAGTTCTGGGTACTGCCACAGTCTCACAGCTCCAGTGACACAGGTTCTGTTCTGGGTACTGCCACAGTCTCACAGCTCCAGTTACCCGGGTTCAGTTCTGAGTACTGCCACAGTCCCACAGCTCCAGTTACACGGGTTCTGTTCAGGGTACTGTCACAGTCTCACAGCTCCAGTGACACAGGTTCTGTTCTGGGTACTGCCACAGTCTCACAGCTCCAGTTACCCGGATTCAGTTCTGAGTACGGTCACAGTCTCACAGCTCCAGTTACCCGGGTTCAATTCTGGGTACTGTCACAGTCTCACAGCTCCACTGACCCGGGTTCAATTCTGAGCACTGTCACAGTCTCACAGCTCCAGTTACCCGGGTTCAGTTCTGGGTACTGTCACAGTCTCACAGCTCCAGTGACCCGGGTTCAATTCTAAGTACTGTCACAGTCTCACGGCTCCAGTGACACAGGTTCTGTTCTGGGTACTGCCACAGTCTCACAGCTCCAGTTACCCGGGTTCAGTTCTGGGTACTGTCACAGTCTCACAGCTCCACTGACCTGGGTTCAATTCTAAGTACTGTCACAGTCTCACAGCTCCAGTGACACAGGTTCTGTTCTGGGTACTGCCACAGTCTCACAGCTCCAGTGACCTGGGTTCAGTTCTGGGTACTGTCACAGTCTCACAGCTCCACTGACCTGGGATCAATTCTAAGTACTGCCACAGTCTCACAGCTCCAGTGACCCGGGTTCAGTTCTGGGTACTGCCACAGTCTCACAGCTCCAGTGACACATGTTCTGTTGTGGGTACTGCAACAGTTTCACAGCTCCAGTTACCAGGGTTCAGTTCTGGGTACTGCCACAGTCTCACAGCTCCAGAGACACGGGTTCAGTTCTGGGTACTGCCACAGTCTCACAGCTCCAGTGACACAGGTTCTGTTCTGGGTACTGCCACAGTCTCACAGCTCCAGTTACCCGGGTTCAGTTCTGAGTACTGCCACAGTCTCACAGCTCCAGTTACACGGGTTCAGTTCTGAGTACTGTCACAGTCTCCCAGCTCCAGTGACCTAGGTTCGGATCTGGGTACTGCCACAGTCTCACAGCTCCATTGACCCGGGTTCAGTACTGGGTACTGCCACAGTCTCACAGCTCCAGTGACACAGGTTCAGTACTGGGTACTGCCACAGCCTCACAGCTCCAGTGACCCGGGTTCAGTACTGGGTACTGCCACAGTCTCACAGCTCCAGTGACACAGGTTCTGTTCTAGGTACTGACACAGTCTCACAGCTCCAGTGACACAGGTTCTGTTCTGGGTACTGCCGCAGTCTCACAGCTCCAGTTACCCGGGTTCAGTTCTGGGTACTGTCACAGTCTCACAGCTCCAGTGACACAGGTTCTGTTCTGGGTACTGCCGCAGTCTGACAGCTCCAGTTACCCGGGTTCTGTTCTGGGTACTGTTACAGTCTCACAGCTCCAGTGACACAGGTTCTGTTCTGGGTACTGCCACAGTCTCACAGCTCCAGTGACCCGGGTTCGGTTCTGGACACTGCCAAAGTCTCACAGCTCCAGTTACCCGGGTTCAATTCTGGGTACTGTCACAGTTTCACAGCTCCACTGACCCGGGGTCAATTCTGAGTACTGTCACAGTCTCACAGCTCCAGTTACCCAGGTTCAGTTCAGGGTACTGTCACAGTCTCACAGATCCAGTGACCCGTGTTCTGTTCTGGGCACTGTCACAGTCTCACAGCTCCAGTTACCCGGGTTCAGTTCTGAGTACTGTCACAGTCTCACAGCTCCAGTTACCCAGGTTCAGTTCAGGGTACTGTCACAGTCTCACAGATCCAGTGACCCGGGTTCTGTTCTGGGCACTGTCACAGTCTCACAGCTCCAGTTACCCGGGTTCAGCTCTGGGTACTGTCACAGTCTCACAGCTCCAGTGACATGGGTTCTGTTCTGGGTACTGCCACAGTCTCCCAGCTCCAGTGACCCGGGCTGGTTCTGGGTACTGCCACAGTCTCACAACTCCAGTGACACAGGTTCTGTTCTGGGGACTGCCGCAGTTTCACAGCTCCAGTGACACAGGTTCTGTTCTGGGTACTACCGCAGTTTCACAGCTCCAGTGACACAGGTTCTGTTCAGGGTACTGCCACAGTCTCACAGCTCCAGTGACACAGGTTCTGTTCTGGGTACTGCCGCAGTTTCACAGCTCCAGTAACCCGGGTTCTGTTCTGGGTACTGTCACAGTCTCACAGCTCCAGAGACACGGGTTCAGTTCTGGGTACTGCCACAGTCTCACAGCTCCAGTGACACAGGTTCTGTTCTGGGTACTGCCACAGTCTCACAGCTCCAGTTACCCGGGTTCAGTTCTGAGTACTGCCACAGTCTCACAGCTCCAGTTACACGGGTTCAATTCTGAGTACTGTCACAGTCTCCCAGCTCCAGTGACCCGGGTTCGGATCTGGGTACTGCCACAGTCTCACAGCTCCATTGACCCGGGTTCAGTACTGGGTACTGCCACAGTCTCACAGATCCAGTGACACAGGTTCAGTACTGGGTACTGCCACAGCCTCACAGCTCCAGTGACCCGGGTTCAGTACTGGGTACTGCCACAGTCTCACAGCTCCAGTGACACAGGTTCTGTTCTGGGTACTGCCACCGTCTCACAGCTCCAGTGACACAGGTTCTGTTCTGGGTACTGCCGCAGTCTCACAGCTCCAGTTACCCGGGTTCAGTTCTGGGTACTGTCACAGTCTCACAGCTCCAGTGACACAGGTTCTGTTCTGGGTACTGCCGCAGTCTGACAGCTCCAGTTACCCGGGTTCTGTTCTGGGTACTTTTACAGTCTCACAGCTCCAGTGACACAGGTTCTGTTCTTGGTACTGCCACAGTCTCACAGCTCCAGTGACCCGGGTTCGGTTCTGGACACTGCCAAAGTCTCACAGCTCCAGTTACCCGGGTTCAATTCTGGGTACTGTCACAGTCTCACAGCTCCACTGACCCGGGTTCAATTCTGAGTACTGTCACAGTCTCACAGCTCCAGTTACCCAGGTTCAGTTCAGGGTACTGTCACAGTCTCACAGATCCAGTGACCCGGGTTCTGTTCTGGGCACTGTCACAGTCTCACAGCTCCAGTTACCCGGGTTCAGTTCTGAGTACTGTCACAGTCTCACAGCTCCAGTTACCCAGGTTCAGTTCAGGGTACTGTCACAGTCTCACAGATCCAGTGACCCGGGTTCTGTTCTGGGCACTGTCACAGTTTCACAGCTCCAGTTACCCGGGTTCAGCTCTGGGTACTGTCACAGTCTCACAGCTCCAGTGACATGGGTTCTGTTCTGGGTACTGCCACAGTCTCCCAGCTCCAGTGACCCGGGCTGGTTCTGGGTACTGCCACAGTCTCACAACTCCAGTGACACAGGTTCTGTTCTGGGGACTGCCGCAGTTTCACAGCTCCAGTGACACAGGTTCTGTTCTGGGTACTACCGCAGTTTCACAGCTCCAGTGACACAGGTTCTGTTCAGGGTACTGCCACAGTCTCACAGCTCCAGTGACACAGGTTCTGTTCTGGGTACTGCCGCAGTTTCACAGCTCCAGTAACCCGGGTTCTGTTCTGGGTACTGTCACAGCCTCACAGCTCCAGTGACACAGGTTCTGTTCTGGGTACTGCCACAGTCTCAAAGCTCCAGTTACCCGGGTTCTGTTCTGGGTACTGTCACAGTCTCACAGCTCCAGTGACACAGGTTCTGTTCTATGTACTGCCGCTGTCTCACAGCTCCAGTTACCCGGGTTCTGTTCTGGGAACTGTCACAGTCTCACAGATCCAGTGACCCGGCTTCTGTTCTGGGCACTGTCACAGTCTCCCAGCTCCAGTGACCCGGGTTCGGTTCTGGGTACTGACACAGCCTCTCAGCTCCAGCGACCCGGGGTCAGTTCAGGATGCTGCCACAACCTCACAGCTCCAGTGACCCAGGTTCTGTTCTGGGTACTGCCACAGTCTCCCAGCTCCAGTGACCCGGGTTCGGTTCTGGGTACTGCCACAGTCTCACAGATCCAGTGACCCGGGTTCTGTTCTGGGTACTGTCACAGTCTCACAGCTCCAGTGACACAGGTTCTGTTCTGGGTACTGCCACAGTCTCAAAGCTCCAGTTACCCGGGTTCTGTTCTGGGTACTGTCACAGTCTCACAGCTCCAGTGACACAGGTTCTGTTCTGGGTACTGCCGCAGTCTGACAGCTCCTGTTACCCGGGTTCTGTTCTGGGTACTGTCACAGTCTCACAGCTCCAGTGACACAGGTTCTGTTCTGGGTACTGCCACAGTCTCACAGCTCCAGTGACCCGGGTTCGGTTCTGGACACTGCCAAAGTCTCACAGCTCCAGTTACCCGGGTTCAATTCTGGGTACTGCCACAGCCTCTCAGCTCCAGCGACCCGGGGTCAGTTCAGGATGCTGCCACAACCTCACAGCTCCAGTGATCCAGGTTCTGTTCTGGGTACTGCCACAGTCTCCCAGCTCCAGTGACCCGGGTTCGGTTCTGGGTACTGCCACAGTCTCACAGCTCCAGTGACCCGGGTTCAGTTCTGGGTACTGCCACAGTCTCACAGCTCCAGTGATTCAGGTTCAGTTCTGGGTACTGTCACAGTCTCACAGCTCCAGTGACACAGGTTCTGTTCTGGGTACTGCCGCAGTCTCACAGCTCCAGTTACCCGTGTTCTGTTCTGGGTAAAGTCACAGTCTCACAGCTCCAGTGCCACAGGTTCTGTTCTGGGTACTGCCGCAGTCTGACAGCTCCAGTTACCCGGGTTCTGTTCTGGGTAATGTCACAGTCTCACAGCTCCAGTGAAACAGGTTCTGTTCTGGGTACTGCCACAGTCTCACAGCTCCAGTGACCCGGGTTCGGTTCTGGACACTGCCAAAGTCTCACAGCTCCAGTTACCCGGGTTCAATTCTGGGTACTGTCACAGTCTCACAGCTCCACTGATCCGAGTTCAATTCTGAGTACTGTCACAGTCTCACAGCTACAGTTACCCAGGTTCAGTTCTGGGAACTGTCACAGTCTCACAGATCCAGTGACCCGGGTTCTGTTCTGGGCACTGTCACAGTCTCCCAGCTCCAGTGGCCCGGGTTCGGTTCTGGGTACTGCCACAGCCTCTCAGCTCCAGCGACCCGGGGTCAGTTCAGGATGCTGCCACAACCTCACAGCTCCAGTGACCCAGGTTCTGTTCTGGGTACTGCCACAGTCTCCCAGCTCCAGTGACCCGGGTTCGGTTCTGGGTACTGCCACAGTCTCACAACTCCAGTAACCCGGGTTCAGATCTGGGGACTGCCACAGTCTCACAGCTCCAGTGACACAGGTTCAGTTCTGGGTACTGCCACAGTCTCACAGCTCCAGTGACACAGGTTCTGTTCTGGGTACTGCCGCAGTCTGACAGCTCCAGTTACCCGGGTTCTGTTCTGGGTACTGTCACAGTCTCACAGCTCCAGTGACACAGGTTCTGTTCTGGGTACTGCCACAGTCTCACAGCTCCAGTGACCCGGGTTCGGTTCTGGACACTGCCAAAGTCTCACAGCTCCAGTTACCCGGGTTCAATTCTGGGTACTGTCACAGTCTCATAGCTCCACTGACCCGTGTTCAATTCTGAGTACTGTCACAGTCTCACAGCTCCAGTTACCCAGGTTCAGTTCAGGGTACTGTCACAGTCTCACAGATCCAGTGACCCGGGTTCTGTTCTGGGCACTGTCAAAGTCTCGCAGCTCCAGTTACCCGGGTTCAGTTCTGAGTACTGTCACAGTCTCACAGCTCGAGTTACCCAGGTTCAGTTCAGGGTACCGTCACAGTCTCACAGATCCAGTGACCCGGGTTCTGTTCTGGGCACTGTCACAGTCTCACAGCTCCAGTTACCCAGGTTCAGCTCTGGGTACTGTCACAGTCTCACAGCTCCAGTGACATGGGTTCTGTTCTGGGTACTGCCACAGTCTCCCAGCTCCAGTGACCCGGGCTCGGTTCTGGGTACTGCCACAATCTCACAACTCCAGTGACACAGGTTCTGTTCTGGGTACTGCCGCAGTTTCACAGCTCCAGTGACACAGGTTCTGTTCTGGGTACTGCCGCAGTTTCACAGCTCCAGTGACACAGGTTCTGTGCTGGGTACTGCCACAGTCTCACAGCTCCAGTGACACAGGTTCTGTTCTGGGTACTGCCGCAGTTTCACAGCTCCAGTAACCCGGGTTCTGTTCTGGGTACCGTCACAGTCTCACAGCTCCAGTGACACAGGTTCTGTTCTGGGTACTGCCACAGTCTCAAAGCTCCAGTTACCCGGGTTCTGTTCTGGGTACTGTCACAGTCTCACAGCTCCAGTGACACAGGTTCTGTTCTATGTACTGCCGCAGTCTCACAGCTCCAGTTACCCGGGTTCTGTTCTGGGAACTGTCACAGTCTCACAGATCCAGTGACCCGGGTTCTGTTCTGGGTACTGTCACAGTCTCACAGCTCCAGTGACACAGGTTCTGTTCTGGGTACTGCCACAGTCTCAAAGCTCCAGTTACCCGGGTTCTGTTCTGGGTACTGTCACAGTCTCACAGCTCCAGTGACACAGGTTCTGTTCTATGTACTGCCGCAGTCTCACAGCTCCAGTTACCCGGGTTCTGTTGTGGGAACTGTCACAGTCTCACAGATCCAGTGACCCGGGTTCTGTTCTGGGCACTGTCACAGTCTCCCAGCTCCAGTGACCCGGGTTCGGTTCTGGGTACTGCCACAGCCTCTCAGCTCCAGCGACCCGGGGTCAGTTCAGGATGCTGCCACAACCTCACAGCTCCAGTGACCCAGGTTCTGTTCTGGGTACTGCCACAGTCTCCCAGCTCCAGTGACCCGGGTTCGGTTCTGGGTACTGCCACAGTCTCACAACTCCAGTGACCCGGGTTCAGTTCTGGGTACTGCCACAGTCTCACAGCTCCAGTGACACAGGTTCAGTTCTGGGTACTGTCACAGTCTCACAGCTCCAGTGACACAGGTTCTGTTCTGGGTACTGCCGCAGTCTCACAGCTCCAGTTACCCGGGTTCTGTTCTGGGTACTGTCACAGTCTCACAGCTCCAGTGACACAGGTTCTGTTCTGGGTACTGCCGCAGACTGACAGCTCCAGTTACCCGGGTTCTGTTCTGGGTACTGTCACAGTCTCACAGCTCCAGTGACACAGGTTCTGTTCTGGGTACTGCCACAGTCTCACAGCTCCAGTGACCCGGGTTCGGTTCTGGACACTGCCAAAGTCTCACAGCTCCAGTTACCCGGGTTCTATTCTGGGTACTGTCACAGTCTCACAGCTCCAGTTATCAAGGTTCAGTTCTGGGAACTGTCACAGTCTCACAGATCCAGTGACCCGGGTTCTGTTCTGGGCACTGTCACAGTCTCCCAGCTCCAGTGACCCGGGTTCGGTTCTGGGTACTGCCACAGCCTCTCAGCTTCAGCGACGCGGGGTCAGTTCAGGATGCTGCCACAACCTCACAGCTCCAGTGACCCAGGTTCTGTTCTGGGTACTGCCACAGTCTCCCAGCTCCAGTGACCCGGGATCAGTTCTGGGTACTGCCACAGTCTCACAGCTCCAGTGACACAGGTTCAGTTCTGGGTACTGTCACAGTCTCACAGCTCCAGTGACACAGGTTCTGTTCTGGGTACTGCTGCAGTCTCACAGCTCCAGTTACCCGGGTTCTGTTCTGGGTACTGTCACAGTCTCACAGCTCCAGTGACACAGGTTCTGTTCTGGGTACTGCCGCAGTCTGACAGCTCCAGTTACCCGGGTTCTGTTCTGGGTACTGTCACAGTCTCACAGCTCCAGTGACCCGGGTTCGGTTCTGGACACTGCCAAAGTCTCACAGCTCCAGTTACCCGGGTTCAATTCTGGGTACTGTCACAGTCTCATAGCTCCATTGACCCGGGTTCAATTCTGAGTCCTGTCGCAGTCTCACAGCTCCAGTTACCCAGGTTCAGTTCAGGGTACTGTCACAGTCTCACAGATCCAGTGACCCGGGTTCTGTTCTGGGCACTGTCAAAGTCTCACAGCTCCAGTTACCCGGGTTCAGTTCTGAGTACTGTCACAGTCTCACAGCTCCAGTTACCCAGGTTCAGTTCAGGGTACTGTCACAGTCTCACAGATCCAGTGACCCGGGTTCTGTTCTGGGCACTGTCACAGTCTCACAGCTCCAGTTACCCGGGTTCAGCTCTGGGTACTGTCACAGTCTCACAGCTCCAGTGACATGGGTTCTGTTCTGGGTACTGCCACAGTCTCCCAGCTCCAGTGACCCGGGCTCGGTTCTGGGTACTACCACAGTCTCACAACTCCAGTGACACAGGTTCTGTTCTGGGTACTGCCGCAGTTTCACAGCTCCAGTGACACAGGTTCTGTTCTGGGTACTGCCGCAGTTTCACAGCTCCAGTGACACAGGTTCTGTTCTGGGTACTGCCACAGTCTCACAGCTCCAGTGACACAGGTTCTGTTCTGGGTACTGCCGCAGTTTCACAGCTCCAGTAACCCGGGTTCTGTTCTGGGTACTGTCACAGTCTCACAGCTCCAGTGACACAGGTTCTATTCTGGGTACTGCCACAGTCTCAAAGCTCCAGTTACCCGGGTTCTGTTCTGGGTACTGTCACAGTCTCACAGCTCCAGTGACACAGGTTCTGTTCTATGTACTGCTGCAGTCTCACAGCTCCAGTTACCCGGGTTCTGTTCTGGGAACTGTCACAGTCTCACAGATCCAGTGACCCGGGTTCTGTTCTGGGTACTGTCACAGTCTCACAGCTCCAGTGACACAGGTTCTGTTCTGTGTACTGCCACAGTCTCAAAGCTCCAGTTACCCGGGTTCTGTTCTGGGTACTGTCACAGTCTCACAGCTCCAGTGACACAGGTTCTGTTCTATGTACTGCCGCAGTCTCACAGCTCCAGTTACCCGGGTTCTGTTCTGGGAACTGTCACAGTCTCACAGATCCAGTGACCCGGGTTCTGTTCTGGGCACTGTCACAGTCTCCCAGCTCCAGTGACCCGGGTTCGGTTCTGGGTACTGCCACAGCCTCTCAGCTCCAGCGACCCGGGGTCAGTTCAGGATGCTGCCACAACCTCACAGCTCCAGTGACCCAGGTTCTATTCTGGGTACTGTCACAGACTCCCAGCTCCAGTGACCCGGGTTCGGTTCTGGGTACTGCCACAGTCTCACAGCTCCAGTGACCCGGGTTCAGTTCTGTGTACTGCCACAGTCTCACAGCTCCAGTGACACAGGTTCAGTTCTGGGTACTGTCACAGTCTCACAGCTCCAGTGACACAGGTTCTGTTCTGGGTACTGCCGCAGTCTCACAGCTCCAGTTACCCGGGTTCTGTTCTGGGTACTGTCACAGTCTCACAGCTCCAGTGACACAGGTTCTGTTCTGGGTACTGCCGCAGTCTGACAGCTCCAGTTACCCGGGTTCTGTTCTGGGTACTGTCACAGTCTCACAGCTCCAGTGACACAGGTTCTGTTCTGGGTACTGCCACGGTCTCACAGCTCCAGTGACCCGGATTCGGTTCTGGACACTGCCAAAGTCTCACAGCTCCAGTTACCCGGGTTCAATTCTGGGTACTGTCACAGTCTCACAGCTCCACTGACCCGGGTTCAATTCTGAGTACTGTCACAGTCTCACAGCTCCAGTTACCCAGGTTCAGTTCAGGGTACTGTCACAGTCTCACAGATCCAGTGACCCGGGTTCTGTTCTGGGCACTGTCACAGTCTCACAGCTCCAGTTACCCGGGTTCAGTTCTGAGTACTGTCACAGTCTCACAGATCCAGTGACCCGGGTTCTGTTCTGGGTACTGCCACAGTCTCCCAGCTCCAGTGACCCGGGCTCGGTTCTGGGTACTGCCACAGTCTCACAACTGCAGTGACACAGGTTCTGTTCTGGGTACTGCCGCAGTTTCACAGCTCCAGTGACACTGGTTCTGTTCTGGGTACTGCCGCAGTTTCACAGCTCCAGTGACACAGGTTCTGTTCTGGGTACTGCCACAGTCTCACAGCTCCAGTGACACAGGTTCTGTTCTGGGTACTGCCGCAGTTTCACAGCTCAAGTCACCCGGGTTCTGTTCTGGGTACTGTCACAGTCTCACAGCTCCAGTGACACAGGTTCTGTTCTATGTACTGCCACAGTCTCACAGCTCCAGTTACCCGGGTTCTGTTCTGGGAACTGTCACAGTCTCACAGATCCAGTGACCCGGGTTCTGTTCTGGGCACTGTCACAGTCTCCCAGCTCCAGTGACCCGGGTTCGGTTCTGGGTACTGCCACAGCCTCTCAGCTCCAGCGACCCGGGGTCAGTTCAGGATGCTGCCACAACCTCACAGCTCCAGTGACCCAGGTTCTGTTCTGGGTACTGCCACAGTCTCCCAGCTCCAGTGACCCGGGTTCGGTTCTGGGTACTGCCACAGTCTCACAGCTCCAGTGACCCGGGTTCAGTTCTGGGTACTGCCACAGTCTCACAGCTCCAGTGACACAGGTTCAGTTCTGGGTACTGTCACAGTCTCACAGCTCCAGTGACACAGCTTCTGTTCTGGGTACTGCCACAGCCTCACAGCTGCAGTTACCCGGGTTCAGTTCTGAGTACTGTCACAATCTCACAGCTCCAGGTACCGGTGTTCAGTTCTGGGTACTGTCACAGTCTCACAGCTCCAGTTACCCCTGTTCAGTTCTGGGTACTGTCACAGCCTCACAGCTCCAGTGACCCGGGTTCTGTTCTGGGTACTGCCACAGTCTCAGAGCTCCAGTGACCCGGGTTCAGTACTGGGAACTGCCACAGCCTCACAGCTCCAGTGACCCAGGTTCTGTTCTGGGTACTGTCACAGTATCACAGCTCCAGTGACCCGGGTTCTGTTCTGGGTACTGGAACAGTCTCACAGCTCAATTGACCCGGGTTCTGTTCTGGGTACTGCCACAGTCTCACAGCTCCAGTGACCCGGGTTCGGTTCTGGATACTGCCACAGTCTCACAGCTCCAGTGACACAGGTTCTGTTCTGGGTACTGCCACAGTCTCACAGCTCCAGTTACCAGGGTTCTGTTCTGGGTACTGCCACAGCCTCAGCTCCAGTGACGCGGGTTCTGTTCTGAGTACTGCCACAGTCTCCCAGCTCCAGTGACCCGGGTTCGGTTCTGGGTACTGCCACAGCCTCTCAGCTCCAGCGACCCGGGGTCAGTTCAGGATGCTGCCACAACCTCACAGCTCCAGTGACCCAGGTTCTGTTCTGGGTACTGCCACAGTCTCCCAGCTCCAGTGACCCGGGTTCGGTTCTGGGTACTGCCACAGTCTCACAGCTCCAGTGACCCGGGTTCAGTTCTGGGTACTGCCACAGTCTCACAGCTCCAGTGACACAGGTTCAGTTCTGGGTACTGTCACAGTCTCACAGCTCCAGTGACACAGCTTCTGTTCTGGGTACTGCCACAGCCTCACAGCTGCAGTTACCCGGGTTCAGTTCTGAGTACTGTCACAATCTCACAGCTCCAGGTACCGGTGTTCATTTCTGGGTACTGTCACAGTCTCACAGCTCCAGTTACCCCTGTTCAGTTCTGGGTACTGTCACAGCCTCACAGCTCCAGTGACCCGGGTTCTGTTCTGGGTACTGCCACAGTCTCAGAGCTCCAGTGACCCGGGTTCAGTACTGGGAACTGCCACAGCCTCACAGCTCCAGTGACCCAGGTTCTGTTCTGGGTACTGTCACAGTATCACAGCTCCAGTGACCCGGGTTCTGTTCTGGGTACTGCCACAGTCTCACAGCTCAATTGACCCGGGTTCTGTTCTGGGTACTGCCACAGTCTCACAGCTCCAGTGACCCGGGTTCGGTTCTGGATATTGCCACAGTCTCACAGCTCCAGTGACACAGGTTCTGTTCTGGGTACTGCCACAGTCTCACAGCTCCAGTGACACAGGTTCAGTTCTGAGTACTGCCGCAGTCTCACAGCTCCAGTGACCCGGGTTCGGTTCTGGGTACTGCCACAGCCTCTCAGCTCCATTGACCCGGTTTCTGTTCTAGGTACTGCCACAGTCTCACAGCTCCAGTGACCCGTGTTCTGTTCTGGGGACTGTCACAGTCTGCCAGCTCCAGTGACCCGGGTTCGGATCTGGGTACTGCCACAGTCTCACAGCTCCATTGACCCGGGTTCAGTACTGGGTACTGCCACAGTCTCACAGCTCCAGTAACCCGGGTTCTGTTCTGGGTACTGTCACAGTCTCACAGCTCCAGTGACACAGGTTCTGTTCTGGGTACTGCCACAGTCTCAAAGCTCCAGTTACCCGGGTTCTGTTCTGGGTACTGTCACAGTCTCACAGCTCCAGTGACACAGGTTCTGTTCTATGAACTGCCGCAGTCTCACAGCTCCAGTTACCCGGGTTCTGTTCTGGGAACTGTCACAGTCTCACAGATCCAGTGACCCGGGTTCTGTTCTGGGTACTGTCACAGTCTCACAGCTCCAGTGACACAGGTTCTGTTCTGGGTACTGCCACAGTCTCAAAGCTCCAGTTACCCGAGTTCTGTTCTGGGTACTGTCACAGTCTCACAGATTCAGTGACACAGGTTCTGTTCTATGTACTGCCGCAGTCTCACAGCTCCAGTTACCCGGGTTCTGTTCTGGGAACTGTCACAGTCTCACAGATCCAGTGACCCGGGTTCTGTTCTGGGCACTGTCACAGTCTCCCAGCTCCAGTGACCCGGGTTCGGTTCTGGGTACTGCCACAGCCTCTCAGCTCCAGCGACCCGGGGTCAGTTCAGGATGCTGCCACAACCTCACAGCTCCAGTGACCCAGGTTCTATTCTGGGTACTGTCACAGACTCCCAGCTCCAGTGACCCGGGTTCAGTTCTGGGTACTGCCACAGTCTCACAGCTCCAGTGACCCGGGTTCAGTTCTGTGTACTGCCACAGTCTCACAGCTCCAGTGACACAGGTTCAGTTCTGGGTACTGTCACAGTCTCACAGCTCCAGTGACACAGGTTCTGTTCTGGGTACTGCCGCAGTCTCACAGCTCCAGTTACCCGGGTTCTGTTCTGGGTACTGTCACAGTCTCACAGCTGCAGTGACACAGGTTCTGTTCTGGGTACTGCCGCAGTCTGACAGCTCCAGTTACCCGGGTTCTGTTCTGGGTACTGTCACAGACTCACAGCTCCAGTGACACAGGTTCTGTTCTGGGTACTGCCACAGTCTCACAGCTCCAGTGACCCGGATTCGGTTCTGGACACTGCCAAAGTCTCACAGCTCCAGTTACCCGGGTTCAATTCTGGGTACTGTCACAGTCTCACAGCTCCACTGACCCGGGTTCAATTCTGAGTACTGTCACAGTCTCACAGCTCCAGTTACCCAGGTTCAGTTCAGGGTACTGTCACAGTCTCACAGATCCAGTGACCCGGGTTCTGTTCTGGGCACTGTCACAGTCTCACAGCTCCAGTTACCCGGGTTCAGTTCTGAGTACTGTCACAGTCTCACAGATCCAGTGACCCGGGTTCTGTTCTGGGTACTGCCACAGTCTCCCAGCTCCAGTGACCCGGGCTCGGTTCTGGGTACTGCCACAGTCTCACAACTGCAGTGACACAGGTTCTGTTCTGGGTACTGCCGCAGTTTCACAGCTCCAGTGACACTGGTTCTGTTCTGGGTACTGCCGCAGTTTCACAGCTCCAGTGACACAGGTTCTGTTCTGGGTACTGCCACAGTCTCACAGCTCCAGTGACACAGGTTCTGTTCTGGGTACTGCCGCAGTTTCACAGCTCAAGTCACCCGGGTTCTGTTCTGGGTACTGTCACAGTCTCACAGCTCCAGTGACACAGGTTCTGTTCTATGTACTGCCGCAGTCTCACAGCTCCAGTTACCCGGGTTCTGTTCTGGGAACTGTCACAGTCTCACAGATCCAGTGACCCGGGTTCTGTTCTGGGCACTGTCACAGTCTCCCAGCTCCAGTGACCCGGGTTCGGTTCTGGGTACTGCCACAGCCTCTCAGCTCCAGCGACCCGGGGTCAGTTCAGGATGCTGCCACAACCTCACAGCTCCAGTGACCCAGGTTCTGTTCTGGGTACTGCCACAGTCTCCCAGCTCCAGTGACCCGGGTTCGGTTCTGGGTACTGCCACAGTCTCACAGCTCCAGTGACCCGGGTTCAGTTCTGGGTACTGCCACAGTCTCACAGCTCCAGTGACACAGGTTCAGTTCTGGGTACTGTCACAGTCTCACAGCTCCAGTGACACAGCTTCTGTTCTGGGTACTGCCACAGCCTCACAGCTGCAGTTACCCGGGTTCAGTTCTGAGTACTGTCACAATCTCACAGCTCCAGGTACCGGTGTTCAGTTCTGGGTACTGTCACATTCTCACAGCTCCAGTTACCCCTGTTCAGTTCTGGGTACTGTCACAGCCTCACAGCTCCAGTGACCCGGGTTCTGTTCTGGGTACTGCCACAGTCTCAGAGTTCCAGTGACCCGGGTTCAGTACTGGGAACTGCCACAGCCTCACAGCTCCAGTGACCCAGGTTCTGTTCTGGGTACTGTCACAGTATCACAGCTCCAGTGACCCGGGTTCTGTTCTGGGTACTGCCACAGTCTCACAGCTCAATTGACCCGGGTTCTGTTCTGGGTACTGCCACAGTCTCACAGCTCCAGTGACCCGGGATCGGTTCTGGATACTGCCACAGTCTCACAGCTCCAGTGACACAGGTTCTGTTCTGGGTACTGCCACAGTCTCACAGCTCCAGTGACACAGGTTCAGTTCTGAGTACTGCCGCAGTCTCACAGCTCCAGTGACCCGGGTTCGGTTCTGGGTACTGCCACAGCCTCTCAGCTCCATTGACCCGGTTTCTGTTCTAGGTACTGCCACAGTCTCACAGCTCCAGTGACCCGTGTTCTGTTCTGGGGACTGTCACAGTCTGCCAGCTCCAGTGACCCGGGTTCGGATCTGGGTACTGCCACAGTCTCACAGCTCCATTGACCCGGGTTCAGTACTGGGTACTGCCACAGTCTCACAGCTCCAGTAACCCGGGTTCTGTTCTGGGTACTGTCACAGTCTCACAGCTCCAGTGACACAGGTTCTGTTCTGGGTACTGCCACAGTCTCAAAGCTCCAGTTACCCGGGTTCTGTTCTGGGTACTGTCACAGTCTCACAGCTTCAGTGACACAGGTTCTGTTCTATGTACTGCCGCAGTCTCACAGCTCCAGTTACCCGGGTTCTGTTCTGGGAACTGTCACAGTCTCGCAGATCCAGTGACCCGGGTTCTGTTCTGGGCACTGTCACAGTCTCCCAGCTCCAGAGTCCCGGGGTCAGTTCAGGATGCTGCCACAACCTCACAGCTCCAGTGACCCAGGTTCTGTTCTGGGTACTGCCACAGTCTCCCAGCTCCAGTGACCCGGGTTCGATTCTGGGTACTGCCACAGTCTCACAGCTCCAGTGAACCGGGTTCAGTTCTGGGTACTGCCACAGTCTCACAGCTCCAGTGACCCGGGTTCAGTTCTGGGTACTGCCACAGTCTCACAGCTCCATTGACACAGGTTCAGTTCTGGGTACTGTCACAGTCTCACAGCTCCAGTGACACAGGTTCAGCTCTGGGTACTGCCACAGCCTCACAGCTGCAGTTACCCGGGTTCAGTTCTGAGTACTGTCACAATCTCACAGCTCCAGGTACCGGTGTTCAGTTCTGGGTACTGTCACAGTCTCACAGCTCCAGTTACCCCTGTTCAGTTCTGGGCACTGTCACAGCCTCACAGCTCCAGTGACCCGGGTTCTGTTCCGGGTACTGCCACAGTCTCAGAGCTCCAGTGACCCGGGTTCAGTACTGGGTACTGCCACAGCCTCACAGCTCCAGTGACCCAGGTTCTGTTCTGGGTACTGTCACAGTCTCACAGCTCCAGTGACCCGGGTTCTGTGCTGGGTACTGCCACAGTCTCACAGCTCAATTGACCCGGGTTCTGTTCTGGGTACTGCCACAGTCTCACAGCTCCAGTGACCCGGGTTCGGTTCTGGATACTGCCACAGTCTCACAGCTCCAGTGACACAGGTTCTGTTCTGGGTACTGCCACAGTCTCACAGCTCCAGTGACACAGGTTCAGTTCTGAGTACTGCCGCAGTCTCACAGCTCCAGTGACACAGGTTCTGTTCTGGGTACTGCCACAGTCTCACAGCTCCAGTGACACAGGTTCTGTTCTGGGTACTGCCACAGTCTCACAGCTCCAGTGACACAGGTTCTGTTCTGAGTACTGCCGCAGTCTCACAGCTCCAGTTACCAGGGTTCTGTTCTGGGTACTGCCACAGCCTCAGCTCCAGTGACGCGGGTTCTGTTCTGAGTACTGCCACAGTCTCACAGCTCCACGGACCCGTGTTCGGTTCTGGGTACTGCCACAGTCTCACAGCTACAGCAACCCGGGGTCAGTTCAGGATGCTGCCACAGCCTCACAGCTCCAGTGACCCGGGTTCTGTTCTGGGTACTGCCACAGTCTCAGAGCTCCAGTGACCCGGGTTCAGTACTGGGTACTGCCACAGCCTCACAGCTCCAGTGACCCGGGTTCTGTTCTGGGTACTGCCTCAGTCTCACAGCTCCATTGACCCGGTTTCTGTTCTAGGTACTGCCACAGTCTCACAGCTCCAGTGACCCGTGTTCTGTTCTGGGGACTGTCACAGTCTCCCAGCTCCAGTGACCCGGGTTCGGATCTGGGTACTGCCACAGTCTCACAGCTCCATTGACCCGGGTTCAGTACTGGGTACTGCCACAGTCTCACAGCTCCAGTAACCCGGGTTCTGTTCTGGGTACTGTCACAGTCTCACAGCTCCAGTGACACAGGTTCTGTTCTGGGTACTGCCACAGTCTCAAAGCTCCAGTTACCCGGGTTCTTTTCTGGGTACTGTCACACTCTCACAGCTCCAGTGACACAGGTTCTGTTCTATGTACTGACGCAGTCTCACAGCTCCAGTTACCCGGGTTCTGTTCTGGGAACTGTCACAGTCTCACAGATCCAGTGACCCGGGTTCTGTTCTGGGCACTGTCACAGTCTCCCAGCTCCAGTGACCCGGGTTCGGTTCTGGGTACTGCCACAGCCTCTCAGCTCCAGCGACCCGGGGTCAGTTCAGGATGCTGCCACAACCTCACAGCTCCAGTTACCCGGGTTCTGTTCTGGGAACTGTCACAGTCTCCCAGCTCCAGTGACCCGGGTTCGGTTCTGGGTACTGCCACAGTCTCACAGCTCCAGTGACCCGGGTTCAGTTCTGGGTACTGCCACAGTCTCACAGCTCCAGTGACACAGGTTCTGTTCTGGGTACTGCCACAGTCTCAAAGCTCCAGTTACCCGGGTTCTGTTCTGGGTACTGTCACAGTCTCACAGCTTCAGTGAAACAGGATCTGTTCTATATACTGCCGCAGTCTCACAGCTCCAGTTACCCGGGTTCTGTTCTGGGAACTGTCACAGTCTCACAGATCCAGTGACCCGGGTTCTGTTCTGGGCACTGTCACAGTCTCCCAGCTCCAGTGACCCGGGTTCGGTTCTGGGTACTGCCACAGCCTCTCAGCTCCAGCGACCCGGGGTCAGTTCAGGATGCTGCCACAACCTCACAGCTCCAGTGACCCAGGTTCTGTTCTGGGTACTGCCACAGTCTCCCAGCTCCAGTGACCCGGGTTCGGTTCTGGGTACTGCCACAGTCTCACAGCTCCAGTGACCCGGGTTCAGTTCTGGGTACTGCCACAGTCTCACAGCTCCAGTGACCCGGGTTCAGTTCTGGGTACTGCCACAGTCTCACAGCTCCAGTGACACAGGTTCAGTTCTGGGTACTGTCACAGTCTCACAGCTCCAGTGACACAGGTTCAGTTCTGGGTACTGCCACAGCCTCACAGCTGCAGTTACCCGGGTTCAGTTCTGAGTACTGTCACAATCTCACAGCTCCAGGTACCGGTGTTCAGTTCTGGGTACTGTCACAGTCTCACAGCTCCAGCTACCCCTGTTCAGTTCTGGGCACTGTCACAGCCTCACAGCTCCAGTGACCCGGGTTCTGTTCCGGGTACTGCCACAGTCTCAGAGCTCCAGTGACCCGGGTTCAGTACTGGGTACTGCCACAGCCTCACAGCTCCAGTGACCCAGGTTCTGTTCTGGGTACTGTCACAGTCTCACAGCTCCAGTGACCCGGGTTCGGTTCTGGATACTGCCACAGTCTCACAGCTCCAGTGACACAGGTTCTGTTCTGGGTACTGCCACAGTTTCACAGCTCCAGTGACACAGGTTCAGTTCTGAGTACTGCCGCAGTCTCACAGCTCCAGTGACACAGGTTCTGTTCTGGGTACTGCCACAGTCTCACAGCTCCAGTGACGCAGGTTCTGTTCTGGGTACTGCCACAGTCTCACAGCTCCAGTGACACAGGTTCTGTTCTGAGTACTGCCGCAGTCTCACAGCTCCAGTTACCCGGGTTCTGTTCTGGGTACTGCCACAGCCTCAGCTCCAGTAACGCGGGTTCTGTTCTGAGTACTGCCACAGTCTCACAGCTCCACGGACCCGGGTTTGGTTCTGGGTACTGCCACAGCCTCTCAGCTCCAGCAACCCGGGGTCAGTTCAGGATGCTGCCACAGCCTCACAGCTCCAGTGACCCGGGTTCTGTTCTGGGTACTGCCACAGTCTCAGAGCTCCAGTGACCCGGGTTCAGGACTGGGTACTGCCACAGCCTCACAGCTCCAGTGACCCGGGTTCTGTTCTGGGTACTGCCACAGTCTCACAGCTCCATTGACCCGGTTTCTGTTCTAGGTACTGCCACAGTCTCACAGCTCCAATGACCCGTGTTCTGTTCTGGGGACTGTCACAGTCTCCCAGCTCCAGTGACCCGGGTTCGGATCTGGGTACTGCCACAGTCTCACAGCTCCATTGACCCGGGTTCAGTACTGGGTACTGCCACAGTCTCACAGCTCCAGTAACCCGGGTTCTGTTTTGGGTACTGTCACAGTCTCACAGCTCCAGTGACACAGGTTCTGTTCTGGGTACTGCCACAGTCTCAAAGCTCCAGTTACCCGGGTTCTGTTCTGGGTACTGTCACAGTCTCACAGCTCCAGTGACACAGGTTCTGTTCTATGTACTGCCGCAGTCTCACAGCTACAGTTACCCGGGTTCTGTTCTGGGAACTGTCACAGTCTCACAGATCCAGTGACCCGGGTTCTGTTCTGGGTACTGTCACAGTCTCACAGCCCCAGTGACACAGGTTCTGTTCTGGGTACTGCCACAGTCTCAAAGCTTCAGTTACCCGGGTTCTGTTCTGGGTACTGTCACAGTCTCACAGCTCCAGTGACACAGGTTCTGTTCTATGTACTGCCGCAGTCTCACAGCTCCAGTTACCCGGGTTCTGTTCTGGGTACTGTCACAGTCTCACAGATCCAGTGACCCGGGTTCTGTTCTGGGCACTGTCACAGTCTCCCAGCTCCAGTGACCCGGGTTCGGTTCTGGGTACTGCCACAGCCTCTCAGCTCCAGCGACCCGGGGTCAGTTCAGGATGCTGCCACAACCTCACAGCTCCAGTGACACAGGTTCTGTTCTGGGTACTGCCACAGTCTCCCAGCTCCAGTGACCCGGGTTCGGTTCTGGGTACTGCCACAGTCTCACAGCTCCAGTGACCCGGGTTCAGTTCTGGGTACTGCCACAGTCTCACAGCTCCAGTGACCTGGGTTCAGTTCTGAGTACTGTCACAGTCTCACAGCTCCAGTTACCCAGGTTCAGTTCAGGGTACTGTCACAGTCTCACAGATCCAGTGACCCGGGTTCTGTTCTGGGCACTGTCACAGTCTCACAGCTCCAGTTACCCGGGTTCAGCTCTGGGTACTGTCACAGTCTCACAGCTCCAGTGACATGGGTTCTGTTCTGGGTACTGCCACAGTCTCCCAGCTCCAGTGACCCGGGCTCGGTTCTGGATACTGCCACAGTCTCACAACTCCAGTGACACAGGTTCTGTTCTGGGTACTGCCGCAGTTTCACAGCTCCAGTGACACAGGTTCTGTTCTGGGTACTGCCACAGTCTCACAGCTCCAGTGACACAGGTTCTGTTCTGGGTACTGCCGCAGTTTCACAGCTCCAGTAACCCGGGTTCTGTTCTGGGTACTGTCACAGCCTCACAGCTCCAGTGACACAGGTTCTGTTCTGGGTACTGCCACAGTCTCAAAGCTCCAGTTACCCGGGTTCTGTTCTGGGTACTGTCACAGTCTCACAGCTCCAGTGACACAGGTTCTGTTCTATGTACTGCCGCAGTCTCACAGCTCCAGTTACCCGGGTTCTGTTCTGGGAACTGTCACAGTCTCACAGATCCAATGACCCGGGTTCTGTTCTGGACACTGTCACAGTCTCCCAGCTCCAGTGACCCGGGTTCGGTTCTGGGTACTGCCACAGCCTCTCAGCTCCAGCAACCCGGGGTCAGTTCAGGATGCTGCCACAACCTCACAGCTCCAGTGACCCAGGTTCTGTTCTGAGTACTGCCACAGTCTCCCAGCTCCAGTGACCCGGGTTCGGTTCTGGGTACTGCCACAGTCTCACAGCTCCAGTGAGCCTGAATCAGTTCTGGGTACTGCCACAGTCTCACAGCTCCAGTGACACAGGTTCAGTTCTGGGTACTGTCACAGTCTCACAGCTCCAGTGACACAGGTTCAGTTCTGGGTACTGCCACAGCCTCACAGCTGCAGTTACCCGGGTTCAGTTCTGAGTACTGTCACAATCTCACAGCTCCAGGTACCGGTGTTCAGTTCTGGGTACTGTCACAGTCTCACAGCTCCAGTTACCCCTGTTCAGTTCTGGGTACTGTCACAGCCTCACAGCTCCAGTGACCCGGGTTCTGTTCCGGGTACTGCCACAGTCTCAGAGCTCCAGTGACCCGGGTTCAGTACTGGGTACTGCCACAGCCTCACAGCTCCAGTGACCCAGGTTCTGTTCTGGGTACTGTCACAGTCTCACAGCTCCAGTGACCCGGGTTCTGTTCTGGGTACTGCCACCGTCTCACAGCTCAATTGACCCGGGTTCTGTTCTGGGTACTGCCACAGTCTCACAGCTCCAGTGACCCGGGTTCCGTTCTGGGTACTGCCACAGTCTCACAGCTCCAGTGACACGGGTTCTGTTCTGGGTACTGTCACAGTCTCACAGCTCCAGTGACACTTGTTCTGTTCTGGGTACTGCCACAGTCTCACAGCTCCAGTTCCCCGGGTTCTGTTCTGGGTACTGCCACAGTCTCACAGCTGCAGTTACCCGGATTCAGTTCTGAGTACTGTGACAGTCTCACAGCTCCAGTTACCCGGGTTCTGTTCTGAGTACTGTCACAGTCTCACAGCTCCAGTTACCCGGGTTCAGTTCTGGGTACTGTCACAGTCTCACAGCTCCAGTTACCCGGGTTCAGTTCTGAGTACTGTCACAGTCTCACAGCTCCAGTTACCCGGGTTCAGTTCTGAGTACTGTCACAGTCTCACAGCTCCAGTTACCCAGGTTCAGTTCAGGGTACTGTCACAGTCTCACAGATCCAGTGACCCGGGTTCTGTTCTGGGCACTGTCACAGTCTCACAGCAACAGTTACCCGGGTTCTGTTCTGGGTACTGTCACAGTCTCACAGCTCCAGTGACACAGGTTCTGTTCTGGGTACTGCCGCAGTCTGACAGTTCCAGTTACCCAGGTTCTGTTCTGGGTACTGTCTCAGTCTCACAGCTCCAGTGACACAGGTTCTGTTCTGGGTACTGCCACAGTCTCACAGCTCCAGTGACCCGGGTTCGGTTCTGGACACTGCCAAAGTCTCACAGCTCCAGTTACCCGTGTTCAATTCTGGGTACTGTCACAGTCTCACAGCTCCACTGACCCGGGTTCAATTCTGAGTACTGTCACAGTCTCACAGCTCCAGTTACCCAAGTTCAATTCAGGGTACTGTAACAGTCTCACAGATCCAGTGACCCGGGTTCAGTTCTGGGAACTGTCACAGTCTCACAGCTCCAGTTACCCGGGTTCAGTTCTGAGTGCTGTCACAGTCTCACAGCTCCAGTTACCCAGGTTCAGTTCAGGGTACTGTCACAGTCTCACAGATCCAGTGACCCGGGTTCTGTTCTGGGCACTGTTACAGTCTCACAGCTCCAGTTACCCGGGTTCAGCTCTGGGTACTGTCACAGTCTCACAGCTCCAGTGACATGGGTATTGTTCTGGGTACTGCCACAGTCTCCCAGCTCCAGTGACCCGGGCTCGGTTCTGGGTTCTGCCACAGTCTCACAACTCCAGTGACACAGGTTCTGTTCTGGGTACTGCCGCAGTTACACAGCTCCAGGGACACAGGTTCTGATCTGGGTACTGCCGCAGTTTCACAGCTCCAGTGACACAGGTTCTGTTCTGGGTACTGCCACAGTCTCACAGCTCCAGTGACACAGGTTCTGTTCTGGGTACTGCCGCAGTTTCACAGCTCCAGTAACCCGGGTTCTGTTCTGGGTACTGTCACAGTCTCACAGCTCCAGTGACACAGGTTCTGTTCTGGGTACTGCCACAGTCTCAAAGCTCCAGTTACCCGGGTTCTGTTCTGGGTACTGTCACAGTCTCACAGCTCCAGTGACCCGGGTTCAGTACTGGGTACTGCCACAGCCTCACAGCTCCAGTGACCCAGGTTCTGTTCTGGGTACTGTCACAGTCTCACAGCTCCAGTGACCCGGGTTCTGTTCTGGGTACTGCCACAGTCTCACAGCTCAATTGACCCGGGTTCTGTTCTGGGTATTGCCACAGTCTCACAGCTCCAGTGACCCGGGTTCGGTTCTGGATACTGCCACAGTCTCACAGCTCCAGTGACACAGGTTCTGTTCTGGGTACTGCCACAGTCTCACAGCTCCAGTGACACAGGTTCTGTTCTGAGTACTGCCGCAGTCTCACAGCTCCAGTGACACAGGTTCTGTTCTGGGTACTGCCACAGTCTCACAGCTCCAGTGACACAGGTTCTGTTCTGGGTACTGCCACAGTCTCACAGCTCCAGTGACACAGGTTCTGTTCTGAGTACTGCCGCAGTCTCACAGCTCCAGTTACCCGGGTTCTGTTCTGGGTACTGCCACAGCCTCAGCTCCAGTGACGCGGGTTCTGTTCTGAGTACTGCCACAGTCTCACAGCTCCACGGACCCGGGTTCGGTTCTGGGTACTGCCACAGCCTCTCAGCTCCAGCAACCCGGCGTCCGTTCAGGATGCTGCCACAGCCTCACAGTTCCAGTGACCCGGGTTCTGTTCTGGGTACTGTCACAGTCTCAGAGCTCCAGTGACCCGGGTTCAGTACTGGGTACTGCCACAGCCTCACAGCTCCAGTGACCCGGGTTCTGTTCTGGGTACTGCCACAGTCTCACAGCTCCATTGACCCGGTTTCTGTTCTAGGTACTGCCACAGTCTCACAGCTCCAGTGACCCGTGTTCTGTTCTGGGGACTGTCACAGTCTCCCAGCTCCAGTGACCCGGGTTCGGATCTGGGTACTGCCACAGTCTCACAGCTCCATTGACCCGGGTTCAGTACTGGGTACTGCCACAGTCTCACAGCTCCAGTGACACAGGTTCAGTTCTGGGTACTGCCACAGTCTCACAGCTCCAGTGACACAGGTTCTGTTCTGGGTACTGCCGCAGTCTCACAGCTCCAGTTACCCGGGTTCTGTTCTGGGTACTGTCACAGTCTCACAGCTCCAGTGACACAGGTTCTGTTCTGGGTACTGCCGCAGTCTGACAGCTCCAGTTACCCGGGTTCTGTTCTGGGTACTGTCACAGTCTCACAGCTCCAGTGACACAGGTTCTGTTCTGGGTACTGCCACAGTCTCACAGCTCCAGTGACCCGGGTTCGGTTCTGGACACTGCCAAAGTCTCACAGCTCCAGTTACCCGGGTTCAATTCTGGGTACTGTCACAGTCTCACAGCTCCACTGACCCGGGTTCAATTCTGAGTACTGTCACAGTCTCACAGCTCCAGTTACCCGGGTTCAGTTCTGGGTACTGTCACAGTCGCACAGCTCCACTGACCCAGTTTCAATACTGAGTACTGTCACAGTCTCACCGCTCCAGGGACACAGGTTCTGTTCTGGGCACTGCCACAGTCTCACAGCTCCAGTGACCCGGGTTCAGTTCTGGGTACTGCCACAGTCTCACAGCTCCAGTGACACTCGTTCTATTCTGGGTACTGTAAAAGTCTCACAGCTCCAGTGACACTTGTTCTGTTGTGGGTACTGCCACAGTCTCACAGCTCCAGTTACCCGGGTTCTGTTCTGGGTACTGCCACAGTCTCACAGCTGCAGTTACCCGGATTCAGTTCTGAGTACTGTGACAGTCTCACAGCTCCAGTTACCCGGGTTCTCTTCTGAGTACTGTCACAGTCTCACAGCTCCAGTTACCCGGGTTCAGTTCTGGGTACTGTCACAGTCTCACAGCTCCAGTTACCCGGGTTCAGTTCTGAGTACTGTCACAGTCTCACAGCTCCAGTTACCCGGGTTCAGTTCTGAGTACTGTCACAGTCTCACAGCTCCAGTTACCCAGGTTCAGTTCAGGGTACTGTCACAGTCTCACAGATCCAGTGACCCGGGTTCTGTTCTGGGCACTGTCACAGTCTCACAGCTCCAGTTACCCGGGTTCAGCTCTGGGTACTGTCACAGTCTCACAGCTCCAGTGACATGGGTTCTGTTCTGGGTACTGCCACAGTCTCCCAGCTCCAGTGACCCGGGCTCGGTTCTGGGTACTGCCACAGTCTCACAACTCCAGTGACACAGGTTCTGTTCTGGGTACTGTCGCAGTTTCACAGCTCCAGTGACACAGGTTCTGTTCTGGGTACTGCCGCAGTTTCACAGCTCCAGTGACACAGGTTCTGTTCTGGGTACTGCACCAGTCTCACAGCTCCAGTGACACAGGTTCTGTTCTGGGTACTGCCACAGTCTCAAAGCTCCAGTTACCCGGGTTCTGTTCTGGGTACTGTCACAGTCTCACAGCTCCAGTGACACAGGTTCTGTTCTATGTACTGCCGCAGTCTCACAGCTCCAGTTACCCGGGTTCTGTTCTGGGAACTGTCACAGTCTCCCAGCTCCAGTGACCCGGGTTCGGTTCTGGGTACTGCCACAGCCTCACATCTCCAGCGACCCGGGGTCAGTTCAGGATGCTGCCACAACCTCACAGCTTCAGTGACCCAGGTTCTGTTCTGGGTACTGCCACAGTCTCCTAGCTACAGTGACCCGGGTTCAGTTCTGGGTACTGCCACAGTCTCACAGCTCCAGTGACCGGGGTTCATTTCTGGGTACTGCCACAGTCTCACAGCTCCAGTGACACAGGTTCAGTTCTGGGTACTGCCACAGTCTCACAGCTCCAGTGACACAGGTTCTGTTCTTAGTACTGCCGCAGTCTCACAGCTCCAGTGACACAGGTTCTGTTCTGGGTACTGCCACAGTCTCACAGCTCCAGTGACACAGGTTCTGTTCTGGGGACTGGCACAGTCTCACAGCTCCAGTGACACAGGTTCTGTTCTGAGTACTGCCGCAGTCTCACAGCTCCAGTTACCCGGGTTCAGTTCTGAGTACAGTCACAATCTCACAGCTCCAGTTACCGGTGTTCAGTTCTGGGTACTGTCACAGTCTCACAGCTCCAGTTAACCCTGTTCAGTTCTGGGTACTGTCACAGCCTCACAGCTCCAGTGACCCGGGTTCAGGACTGGGTACCGCCACAGCCTCACAGCTCCAGTGACCCGGGTTCTGTTCTGGGTACTGCCACAGTCTCACAGCTCAATTGACCCGGGTTCTGTTCTGGGTACTGCCACAGTCTCACAGCTCCAGTGACCCGGGTTCGGTTCTGGGTACTGCCACAGTCTCACAGCTCCAGTGACACAGGTTCTGTTCTGGGTACTGCCACAGTTTCACAGCTCCAGTGACCCGGGTTCTGTTCTGGGTACTGCCACAGTCTCACAGCTCCACTGACCCGGGTTCGGTTCTGGGTACTGCCACAGCCTCAGCTCCAGTGATGCGGGTTCTGTTCTGAGTACTGCCACAGTCTCACAGCTCCACGGACCCGGGTTCGGTTCTGGGTACTGCCACAGCCTCTCAGCTCCAGCAACCCGGGGTCAGTTCAGGATGCTGCCACAGCCTCACAGCTCCAGTGACCCGGGTTCTGTTCTGGGTACTGCCACAGTCTCAGAGCTAAAGTGACCCGGGTTCTGTTCTGGGTACTGCCACAGTCTCACAGCTCCATTGACCCGGTTTCTGTTCTAGGCACTGCCACTGTCTCACAGCTCCAGTGACCCGTGTTCTGTTCTGGGGACTGTCACAGTCTCCCAGCTCCAGTGACCCGGGTTCGGATCTGGGTACTGCCACAGTCTCACAGCTCCAGTGACCCGGGTTCGGTTCTGGGTACTGCCACAGTCTCACAGCTCCAGTGACACAGGTTCTGTTCTGGGTACAGCCACAGTCTCACAGCTCCAGTTACCCGGGTTCTGTTCTGGGTACTGTCACAGTCTCACAGCTCCAGTGACACAGGTTCTGTTCTGGGTACTGCCAGAGACTCACAGCTCCAGTTACCCGGGTTCTGTTCTGGGTACTGCTACAGCCTCAGCTCCAGTGACCTGGGTTCTGTTCTGGGTACTGCCACAGTCTCACAGCTCCACTGACCCGGGTTCGGTTTTGGGTACTGCCACAGCCTCTCAGCTCCAGCGACCCGGGGTCAGTTCAGGATGCTGCCACAGCCTCACAGCTCCAGTGACCCAGGTTCTGTTCTGGGTACTGCCACAGTCTCAGAGCTCCAGTGACCCGGGTTCAGTACTGGGTACTGCGACAGTCTCACAGCTCCATTGACCCGCGTTCTGTTCTGGGTACTGCCACAGCCTCACAGCTCCAGTGACCCGGGTTGTGTTCTGGGTACTGCCACAGTCTCACAGCTCCATTGACCCGGGTTCTGTTCTGGGTACTGCCACAGTCTCACAGCTCCATTGACCCGGGTTCTGTTCTGGGTACTGCCACAGTCTCACAGCTGCAGTTACCCGGGTTCAGTTCTGAGTACTGTCACAATCTCACAGCTCCAGTTACCGTTGACAGTTCTGGGTACTGTCACAGTCTCACAGCTCCAGTTAACCCTGTTCAGTTCTGGGTACTGTCACAGCCTCACAGCTCCAGTGTCCCGGGTTCAGTACTGGGTACTGCCACAGCCTCACAGGTCCAGTGACCCGGGTTCTGTTCTGGGTACTGCCACAGTCTCACAGCTCAATTGACCCGGGTTCTGTTCTGGGTACTGCCACAGTCTCACAGCTCCAGTGACCCGGGTTCGGTTCTGGGTACTGCCACAGTCTCACAGCTCCAGTGACACAGGTTCTGTTCTGGGTACTGCCACAGTCTCACAGCTCCACTGACCCGGGTTCGGTTCTGGGTACTGCCACAGCCTCTCAGCTCCAGCGACCCGGGGTCAGTTCAGGATGCTGCCACATCCTCACAGCTCCAGTGACCCGGGTTCTGTTCTGGGTACTGCCACAGTCTCACAGCTCAATTGACCCGGGTTCTGTTCTGGGTACTGCCACAGTCTCACAGCTCCAGTGACCCGGGTTCGGTTCTGGGTACTGCCACAGTCTCACAGCTCCAGTGACACAGGTTCTGTTCTGGGTACTGCCACAGTCTCACAGCTCCAGTGACACAGGTTCTGTTCTGGGTACTGTCACAGTCTCACAGCTCCACTGACCCGGGTTCGGTTCAGGGTACTGCCACAGCCTCTCAGCTCCAGCGACCCGGGGTCAGTTCAGGATGCTGCCACAGCCTCACAGCTCCAGTGACCCGGGTTCTGTTCTGGGTACTGCCACAGTCTCAGATCTCCAGTGAGCCGGGTTCAGTACTGGGTACTGCCACAGCCTCACAGCTCCAGTGACCCGGGTTCTGTTCTGGGTACTGCCACAGTCTCACAGCTCCATTGACCCGGGTTCTGTTCCAGGTACTGCCACAGTCTCACAGCTCCAGTGACCTGTGTTCTGTTCTGGGTACTGTCACCGTCTCACAGCTCCAGTGACACGGGTTCTGTTCTGAGTACTGTCACAATCTCACAGCTCCAGTTACCGGTGTTCAGTTCTGGGTACTGTCACAGTCTCACAGCTCCAGTTACCCCTGCTCAGTTCTGGGTACTGTCACAGTCTCACAGCTCGAGTTACCCGGGTTCTGTTCTGGGTACTGCCACAATCTCACAGCTCCAGTTACCCGGGTTCTGTTCTGGGTACTGTCACAGTCTCACAGCTCCAGTTACCCGGGTTCAGTTCTGAGTACTGTCACAGTCTCAGAGCTCCAGTTACCCGGGTTCAGTCCTGGGTACTGTCACAGTCTCAGAGCTCCAGTTAACCGGGTTCTGTTCTGGGTACTGTGACGGTCTGACAGCTCCAGTGACCCTGGTTCTGTTCTGGGTACTGTGACAGTCTCACAGCTCCAGTTACCCGGGTTCAGTTCTGAGTACTGTCACAGTCTCACAGCTCCAGTTACCCGGGTTCAGTTCTGGGTACTGTCACAATCTCACAGCTCCAGTGACACGGGTTCTGTTCTGGGTACTGCCACAGTATCACCGCTCCAGTGACCCGGGTTCAGTTCTGGGTACTGTCACAGTCTCACAGCTCCAGTGACACAGGTTCTGTTCTGGGTACTGCCACAGTCTCACAGCTCCAATTACCCGGGTTCTGTTCTGGGTACTGCCACAGCCTCAGCTCCAGTGACCCGGGTTCTGTTCTGGGTACTGCCACAGTCTCACAGCTCCACTGACCCGGGTTCGGTTTCGGGTACTGCCACAGCCTCTCAGCTCCAGCGACCCGGGGTCAGTTCTGGGTACTGCCACAGTCTCAGAGCTCCAGTGACCCGGGTTCAGTACTGGGTACTGTCACAGTCTCACAGCTCCAGTTACCCAGGTTCAGTTCTGGGTACTGTCACAGTCTCACAGATCCAGTGACCCGGGTTCTGTTCTGGGCACTGTCACAGTCTCACAGCTCCAGTTACCCGGGTTCAGCTCTGGGTACTGTCACAGTCTCACAGCTCCAGTGACATGGGTTCTGTTCTGGGTACTGCCACAGTCTCCCAGCTCCAGTGACCCGGGCTCGGTTCTGGGTACTGCCACAGTCTCACAACTCCAGTGACACAGGTTCTGTTCTGGGTACTGCCGCAGTTTCACAGCTCCAGTGACACAGGTTCTGTTCTGGGTACTGCCGCAGTTTCACAGCTCCAGTGACACAGGTTCTGTTCTGGGTACTGCCACAGTCTCACAGCTCCAGTGACACAGGTTCTGTTCGAGGTACTGTCACAGTCTCACAGCTCCAGTGACACAGGTTCTGTTCTATGTACTGCCGCAGTCTCACAGCTCCAGTTACCCGGGTTCTGTTCTGGGAACTGTCACAGTCTCCCAGCTCCAGTGACCCGGGATCGGTTCTGGGTACTGCCACAGCCTCACATCTCCAGCGACCCGGGGTCAGTTCAGGATGCTGCCACAACCTCACAGCTCCAGTGACCCAGGTTCTGTTCTGGGCACTGCCACAGTCTCCCAGCTACAGTGACCCGGGTTCAGTTCTGGGTACTGCCACAGTCTCACAGCTCCAGTGACCGGGGTTCATTTCTGGGTACTGCCACAGTCTCACAGCTCCAGTGACACAGGTTCAGTTCTGGGTACTGCCACAGTTTCACAGCTCCAGTGACCCGGGTTCAGTTCTGGGTACTGCCACAGCCTCACAGCTGCAGTTACCCGGGTTCAGTTCTGAGTACTATCACAATCTCACAGCTCCAGGTACCGGTGTTCAGTTCTGGGTACTGTCACAGTCTCTCAGCTCCAGTTACCCCTGTTCAGTTCTGGGTACTGTCACAGCCTCACAGCTCCAGTGACCCGGGTTCTGTTCTGGGTACTGCACAGTCTCAGAGCTCCAGTGACCCGGGTTCAGTACTGGGTACTGCCACAGCCTCACAGCTCCAGTGACCCGGGTTCTGTTCTGGGTACTGTCACAGTCTCACAGCTCAAGTGACCCGGGTTCTGTTCTGGGTACTGCCACAGTCTCACAGCTCAATTGACCCGGGTTCTGTTCTGGGTACTGCCACAGTCTCACAGCTCCAGTGACCCGGGTTCGGTTCTGGATACTGCCACAGTCTCACAGCTCCAGTGACACAGGTTCTGTTCTGGGTACTGCCACAGTCTCACAGCTCCAGTGACACAGGTTCTGTTCTTAGTACTGCCGCAGTCTCACAGCTCCAGTGACACAGGTTCTGTTCTGGGTACTGCCACGGTCTCACAGCTCCAGTGACACAGGTTCTGTTCTGGGGACTGCCACAGTCTCACAGCTCCAGTGACACAGGTTCTGTTCTGAGTACTGCCGCAGTCTCACAGCTCCAGTTACCCGGGTTCTGTTCTGGGGACTGCCACAGCCTCAGCTCCAGTGATGCGGGTTCTGTTCTGAGTACTGCCACAGTCTCACAGCTCCACGGACCCGGGTTCGGTTCTGGGTACTGCCACAGCCTCACAGCTCCAGTGACCCAGGTTCTGTTCTGGGTACTGCCACAGTCTCAGAGCTCCAGTGACCCGGGTTCAGTACTGGGTACTGCGACAGTCTCACAGCTCCATTGACCCGCGTTCTGTTCTGGGTACTGCCACAGCCTCACAGCTCCAGTGACCCGGGTTGTGTTCTGGGTACTGCCACAGTCTCACAGCTCCATTGACCCGGGTTCTGTTCTGGGTACTGCCACAGTCTCACAGCTCCACTGACCCGGGTTCGGTTTCAGGTACTGCCACAGCCTCTCAGCTCCAGCGACCCGGGGTCAGTTCTGGGTACTGCCACAGTCTCAGAGCTCCAGTGACCCGGGTTCAGTACTGGGTACTGCAACAGTCTCACAGCTCCATTGACCCGGGTTCTGTTCTGGGTACTGCCACAGCCTCACAGCTCCAGTGACCCGGGTTCTGTTCTGGGTACTGCCACAGTCTCACAGCTGCAGTTACCCGGATTCAGTTCTGAGTACTGTCACAGCCTCACAGCTCCAGTGACCCGGGTTCTGTTCTGGGTACTGCCACAGTCTCAGAGCTCCAGTGACCCGGGTTCAGTACTGGGTACTGCCACAGCCTCACAGCTCCAGTGACCCGGGTTCTCTTCTGGGTACTGCCACAGACTCACAGCTCAATTGACCCGGGATCTGTTCTGGGTACTGCGACAGTCTCACAGCTCCAGTTTCCCGGGTTCGGTTCTGGGTACTGCCACAGTCTCACAGCTCCAGTGACACAGGTTCTGTTCTGGGTACTGCCACAGTCTCACAGCTCCAGTGACACAGGTTCTGTTCTGGGTACTGCCGCAGTCTCACAGCTCCAGTTACCCGGGTTCTGTTCTGGGTCCTGTCACAGTCTCACAGCTCCTCTGACCCAGGTTCGGTTCTGGGTACTGCCACAGCCTCTCAGCTCCAGCGACCCGGGGTCAGTTCAGGATGCTGCCACAGCCTCACAGCTCCAGTGACCCGGGTTCTGTTCTGGGTACTGCCACAGTCTCACAGCTCCAGTGACCCGGGTTTAGTACTGGGTACTGCCACAGCCTCACAGCTCCAGTGACCCGGGTTCTGTTCTGGGTACTGCCACAGTCTCACAGCTCCATTGACCCGGGTTCTGTTCTGGGTACTGTCACAGTCTCACAGCTCCAGTGACACGGGTTCTGTTCTGAGTACTGCCACAGTCTCACAGCTCCAGTGACACGGGTTCTGTTCTGAGTACTGTCACAATCTCACAGCTCCAGTTACCGGTGTTCAGTTCTGGGTACTGTCACAGTCTCACAGCTCCAGTTACCCCTGCTCAGTTCTGGGTACTGTCACAGTCTCACAGCTCTAGTTACCCGGGTTCTGTTCTGGGTACTGCCACAATCTCACAGCTCCAGTTACCCGGGTTCAGTTCTGGGTACTGTTACAGTCTCACAGCTCCAGTGACACGGGTTCTGTTCTGAGTACTGTCACGGTCTCACAACTCCAGTGACCCGGGTTCTGTTCTGGGTACTGTCACAGTCTCACAGCTCCAGCTATCCGGGTTCAGTTCTGAGTACTGTCACAGTCTCAGAGCTCCAGTTACCCGGGTTCAGTCCTGGGTACTGTCACAGTCTCAGAGCTCCAGTTACCCGGGTTCGGTTCTGGGTACTGTCACAGTCTCACAGCTCCAGTTACCCGGGTTCAGTTCTGAGTACTGTCACATTCTGACAGCTCCAGTTACCCGGGTTCAGTTCTGGGTACTGTCACAGTCTCAAAGCTCCAGTGACATGGGTTCTGTTCTGGGTACTGCCACAGTCTCACAGCTCCAGTGACACGGGTTCTGTTCTGGGTACTGTCACAGTCTCACAGCTCCAGTGACTCGTGTTCTGTTCTGGGTACTGCCACAGTCTCACAGCTCCAGTGACATGGGTTCTGTTCTGGGTACTGCCACAGTCTCACAGCTCCAGTGACACAGGTTCTGTTCTGGGTACTGCCACAGCCTCAGCTCCAGTGACCCGGGTTCTGTTCTGGGTACTGCCACAGTCTCACAGCTCCACTGACCCGGGTTCGGTTTCAGGTACTGCCACAGCCTCTCAGCTCCAGCGACCCGGGGTCAGTTCTGGGTACTGCCACAGTCTCAGAGCTCCAGTGACCCGGGTTCAGTACTGGGTACTGCAACAGTCTCACAGCTCCATTGACCCGGGTTCTGTTCTGGGTACTGCCACAGCCTCACAGCTCCAGTGACCCGGGTTCTGTTCTGGGTACTGCCACAGTCTCACAGCTGCAGTTACCCGGATTCAGTTCTGAGTACTGTCACAGCCTCACAGCTCCAGTGACCCGGGTTCTGTTCTGGGTACTGCCACAGTCTCAGAGCTCCAGTGACCCGGGTTCAGTACTGGGTACTGCCACAGCCTCACAGCTCCAGTGACCCGGGTTCTCTTCTGGGTACTGCCACAGTCTCACAGCTCAATTGACCCGGGATCTGTTCTGGGTACTGCGACAGTCTCACAGCTCCAGTTTCCCGGGTTCGGTTCTGGGTACTGCCACAGTCTCACAGCTCCAGTGACACAGGTTCTGTTCTGGGTACTGCCACAGTCTCACAGCTCCAGTGACACAGGTTCTGTTCTGGGTACTGCCGCAGTCTCACAGCTCCAGTTACCCGGGTTCTGTTCTGGGTCCTGTCACAGTCTCACAGCTCCTCTGACCCAGGTTCGGTTCTGGGTACTGCCACAGCCTCTCAGCTCCAGCGACCCGGGGTCAGTTCAGGATGCTGCCACAGCCTCACAGCTCCAGTGACCCGGGTTCTGTTCTGGGTACTGCCACAGTCTCAGAGCTCCAGTGACCCGGGTTTAGTACTGGGTACTGCCACAGCCTCACAGCTCCAGTGACCCGGGTTCTGTTCTGGGTACTGCCACAGTCTCACAGCTCCATTGACCCGGGTTCTGTTCTGGGTACTGTCACAGTCTCACAGCTCCAGTGACACGGGTTCTGTTCTGAGTACTGCCACAGTCTCACAGCTCCAGTGACACGGGTTCTGTTCTGAGTACTGTCACAATCTCACAGCTCCAGTTACCGGTGTTCAGTTCTGGGTACTGTCACAGTCTCACAGCTCCAGTTACCCCTGCTCAGTTCTGGGTACTGTCACAGTCTCACAGCTCTAGTTACCCGGGTTCTGTTCTGGGTACTGCCACAATCTCACAGCTCCAGTTACCCGGGTTCAGTTCTGGGTACTGTTACAGTCTCACAGCTCCAGTGACACGGGTTCTGTTCTGAGTACTGTCACGGTCTCACAACTCCAGTGACCCGGGTTCTGTTCTGGGTACTGTCACAGTCTCACAGCTCCAGCTATCCGGGTTCAGTTCTGAGTACTGTCACAGTCTCAGAGCTCCAGTTACCCGGGTTCAGTCCTGGGTACTGTCACAGTCTCAGAGCTCCAGTTACCCGGGTTCGGTTCTGGGTACTGTCACAGTCTCACAGCTCCAGTTACCCGGGTTCAGTTCTGAGTACTGTCACATTCTGACAGCTCCAGTTACCCGGGTTCAGTTCTGGGTACTGTCACAGTCTCAAAGCTCCAGTGACATGGGTTCTGTTCTGGGTACTGCCACAGTCTCACAGCTCCAGTGACACGGGTTCTGTTCTGGGTACTGTCACAGTCTCACAGCTCCAGTGACTCGTGTTCTGTTCTGGGTACTGCCACAGTCTCACAGCTCCAGTGACATGGGTTCTGTTCTGGGTACTGCCACAGTCTCACAGCTCCAGTGACACAGGTTCTGTTCTGGGTACTGCCACAGTGTCACAGCTCCAGTGACACAGGTTCTGTTCTGGGTACTGCCGCAGTCTCACAGCTCCAGTTACCCGGGTTCTGTTCTGGGTCCTGTCACAGTCTCACAGCTCCTCTGACCCAGGTTCGGTTCTGGGTACTGCCACAGCCTCTCAGCTCCAGCGACCCGGGGTCAGTTCAGGATGCTGCCACAGCCTCACAGCTCCAGTGACCCGGGTTCTGTTCTGGGTACTGCCACAGTCTCAGAGCTCCAGTGACCCGGGTTTAGTACTGGGTACTGCCACAGCCTCACAGCTCCAGTGACCCGGGTTCTGTTCTGGGTACTGCCACAGTCTCACAGCTCCATTGACCCGGGTTCTGTTCTGGGTACTGTCACAGTCTCACAGCTCCAGTGACACGGGTTCTGTTCTGAGTACTGCCACAGTCTCACAGCTCCAGTGACACGGGTTCTGTTCTGAGTACTGTCACAATCTCACAGCTCCAGTTACCGGTGTTCAGTTCTGGGTACTGTCACAGTCTCACAGCTCCAGTTACCCCTGCTCAGTTCTGGGTACTGTCACAGTCTCACAGCTCTAGTTACCCGGGTTCTGTTCTGGGTACTGCCACAATCTCACAGCTCCAGTTACCCGGGTTCAGTTCTGGGTACTGTTACAGTCTCACAGCTCCAGTGACACGGGTTCTGTTCTGAGTACTGTCACGGTCTCACAACTCCAGTGACCCGGGTTCTGTTCTGGGTACTGTCACAGTCTCACAGCTCCAGCTATCCGGGTTCAGTTCTGAGTACTGTCACAGTCTCAGAGCTCCAGTTACCCGGGTTCAGTCCTGGGTACTGTCACAGTCTCAGAGCTCCAGTTACCCGGGTTCGGTTCTGGGTACTGTCACAGTCTCACAGCTCCAGTTACCCGGGTTCAGTTCTGAGTACTGTCACATTCTGACAGCTCCAGTTACCCGGGTTCAGTTCTGGGTACTGTCACAGTCTCAAAGCTCCAGTGACATGGGTTCTGTTCTGGGTACTGCCACAGTCTCACAGCTCCAGTGACACGGGTTCTGTTCTGGGTACTGTCACAGTCTCACAGCTCCAGTGACTCGTGTTCTGTTCTGGGTACTGCCACAGTCTCACAGCTCCAGTGACATGGGTTCTGTTCTGGGTACTGCCACAGTCTCACAGCTCCAGTGACACGGGTTCAGTTCTGGCTCCTGCCACAGCCTCACATCTCCAGTGACCAGGGATCTGTTCTGGGTACTGCCACAGCCTCAGCTCCAGTGACCCGGGTTCTGATCTGGGTACTGCCACAGTCTCACATCTCCAGTGACCCGGGTTCAGTTCTGGGTACTGCCACAGTCTCACAGCTCCAGTTAACCGGGTTAGGTTCTGAGTACTGTCACAGTCTCACAGCTCCAGTTACCCGGGGTCAGTTCTGGGTACTGTCACAGTCTCACAGCTCCAGGGACACGTTTTCAGTTCTGAGTACTGCCACAGTCTCACAGCTCCAGTTAACCGGGTTAAGATCTGAGTACTGTCACCGTCTCACAGCTCCAGTTACCCGGGTTCAGTTCTGAGTACTGTCACAGTCTCACAGCTCCAGTTACCCTGGATCAGTTCAGGGTACTGTCACAGTCTCACAGATCCAGTGACCCGGGTTACTGTTCTGGGCACTGTCACAGTCTCACAGCTCCAGTTACCCGGGTTCAGTTCTGGGTACTGTCACAGTCTCACAGCTCCAGTGACCCGGGTTCTGTTCTGGGTACTGCCACAGTCTCACAGCTCCAGTGACCCGGGTTCGATTCAGGGTACTGCCACAGTCTCACAGCTCAATTGACCCGTGATCTGTTCTGGGTACTGCCACAGTCTCACAGCTCCAGTGACACAGGTTCTGTTCTGGGTACTGCCACAGTCTCACAGCTCCAGTGACACAGGTTCTGTTCTGGGTACTGCCGCAGTCTCACAGCTCCAGTTACCCGGGTTCTGTTCTGGGTCCTGTCACAGTCTCACAGCTCCACTGACCCGGGTTCGGTTCTGGGTACTGCCACAGCCTCTCAGCTCCAGCGACCCGTTGTCAGTTCAGGATGCTGCCACAGCCTCACAGCTCCAGTCACCCGGGTTCTGTTCTGGGTACTGCCACAGTCTCACAGCTCCAGTGACCCGGGTTTAGTACTGGGTACTGCCACAGCCTCACAGCTCCAGTGACCCGGGTTCTGTTCTGGGTACTGCCACAGTCTCACAGCTCCATTGACCCGGGTTCTGTTCTAGGTACTGCCACAGTCTCACAGCTCCAGTGACCCGTGTTCTGTTCTGGGTACTGTCACAGTCTCACAGCTCCAGTGACACGGGCTCTGTTCTGAGTACTGTCACAATCTCACAGCTCCAGTTACCGGTGTTCAGTTCTGGGTACTGTCACAGTCTCACAGCTCCAGTTACCCTGGATCAGTTCAGGGTACTGTCACAGTCTCACAGATCCAGTGACCCGGGTTACTGTTCTGGGCACTGTCACAGTCTCACAGCTCCAGTTACCCGGGTTCTGTTCTGGGTACTGTCACAGTCTCACAGCTCCAGTGACCCGGGTTCTGTTCTGGGTACTGCCACAGTCTCACAGCTCCAGTGACCCGGGTTCGGTTCAGGGTACTGCCACAGTCTCACATCTCCAGTGACCCGGGTTCGGTTCTGGGTACTGACACAGCCTCAAGGCTCTAGTTACCCGGGTTCTGTTCTGGGTCCTGCCACAGACTCACAGCTCCAGTGACACGGGTTCAGTACTGGGTACTGCCACAGTCTCAAAGCTCCATTGACCCGGGTTCGGTTATGGGTACTGCCACAGCCTCACAGCTCCAGCGACATGGGTTCAGTTCTGGGTACTGCCACAGTCTCACAGCTCCACTAACCTGGGTTCAGTTCTGGGTACTGCCACAGTCTCACAGCTCCAGTGACACGGGTTCAGTTCTGGGTAATGCCACAGCCTCAACTCCAGTGACCCGGGTTCTGTTCTGGGTACTGCCGCAGCCTCACATCTCCAGTGACCAGGGATCTGTTCTGGGTACTGCCACAGTCTCACAGCTCCAGTTAACCAGGTTAGGTTCTGAGTACTGTCACAGTCTCACAGCTCCAGTTGCCCGGGTTCAGTTCTGGGTACTGCCACAGTCTCACAGCTCCAGTTAACCGGGTTAGGTTCTGAGTACTGTCATAGTCTCACAGCTCCAGTTGCCCGGGTTCAGTTCTGGGTACTGCCACAGTCTCACAGCTCCAGTTAACCGGGTTAGGTTCTGAGTACTGTCACAGTCTCACAGCGCCAGTTGCCGGGGTTCAGTTCAGGGTACTGTGACAGTCTCACAGCTCCAGTGACACGTTTTCAGTTCTGAGTACTGTCACAGTCTCACAGCTCCAATTACCCAGGTTCAGTTCAGAGTGCTGTCACAGTCTCACAGCTCCAGTTACCCGGGTTCAGTTCTGGGCACTGTCACAGTCTCACAGCTCCAGTGACACGCTTTCAGTTCTGAGTACTGCCACAGTCTCACAGCTCCAGTTAACTGGGTTAAGTTCTGAGTACTGTCACAGTCTCACAGCTCCAGTTACCCGGGTTCAGTTCTGAGTACAGTCACAGGCTCACAGCTCCAGTTACCCTGGTTCAGTTCAGGGTACTATCACAATCTCACAGATCCAGTGACCCGGGTTACTGTTCTGGGCACTGTCACAGTCTCACAGCTCCAGTTACCCGGGTTCAGTTCTGGGTACTGTCACAGTGTCACAGCTCCAGTGACCCGGGTTCTGTTCTGGGTACTGCCACAGTCTCACAGCTCCAGTGACCCGGGTTCGGTTCTGGGTACTGCCACACTCTCACAGCTCCAGTGACCCGGGTTCGGTTCTGGGTACTGACACAGCCTCAAGGCTCCAGTTACCCGTGTTCTGTTGTGGGTACTGCCACAGGCTCACAGCTCCAGTGACCCGGGTTCGGTTCTGGGTACTGCGACAGCCTCACAGCTCCAATGACCCGGGTTCTGTTATGGGTACTGCCACAGCCTCACAGCTCCACTGACACGGGTTCGGTTCTGGGTACTGCCACAGTCTCAAAGCTCCATTGACCCGGGTTCAGTTCTGGGTACTGCCACAGCCTCACAGCTCCTGCGACATGGGTTCAGTTCTGGGTACTGCCACAGTCTCACAGCTCCAGAGACACGGGTTCAGTTCTGGTCCTGCTACAGTCTCATAGCTCCACTAACCTGGGTTCAGTTCTGGGTGCTGCCACAGTCTCACAGCTCCATTGACCCGGATTCTGTTATGGGTACTGCCACAGTCTCACAGCTCCAGTGACCCGTGTTCTGTTCTGGGTACTGCCACAGTCTCACAGCTCCATTGACCCGGGTTCTGTTATGGGTACTGCCACAGTCTCACAGCTCAAGTGACCCGGGTTCTGTTCTGGGTACTGTCACAGTCTCACAGCTCCAGTGACCCGTGTTCTGTTCTGGGTACTGTCACAGTCTCACAGCTCCCGTCACCTGGTTTCAGTTCTGGGTACTGCCACAGTCTCACAGCTCCAGTTACCCGGGTTCAGTTCTGAGTACTGTCACAGTCTCACAGCTCCAGTTACCCGGGTTCAGTTCTGGGTACTGCCACAGTCTCACAGCTGCAGTGACCCGGGTTCAGTTCTGAGTACTGTCACAATCTCACAGCTCCAGTTACCCGGGTTCGTTTCTGAGTACTGTCACAGTCTCACAGCTCCAGTTACCCGGGTTCAGTTCAGGGTACTGTCACAGTCTCACAGATCCAGTGACCCGGGTTCTGTTCTAGGCACTGTCACAATCTCACAGCTCCAGTGACCCGGGTTCAGGTCTGGGTACTGTCACAGTCTCAAAGCTCCAGTGACCCATGTTCTGGTCTGGGTACTGACACAGCCTCAAAGCTCCAGTGACCCGGGTTCGGTTCTGGATACTGCCACAGACTCACAGCCCCAGTGACACGGGTTTGGTTCTGGGTACTGCCACAGTCTCACAGCTCCAGTGACCCGGGTTCGGTTCTGGGTACTGACACAGCCTCAAAGCTCCAGTGACCCGGGTTCTGTTCTGGGTACTGCCACAGTCTCACAGCTCCAGTGACCCGGGTTCGGTTCTGGGTACTGCCACAGTCTCACAGCTCCATTGACCCGGGTTCTGTTTTGGGTACTGCTACAGCCTCACAGCTCCAGTGACACGGGTTCAGTTCTGGGTACTGCCACAGTCTCACAGCTCCATTGACCCGGGTTCTGTTCTGGGTACTGCCACAGCCTCACAGCTCCAGTGACATGGATTCAGTTCTGGGTACAGCCACAGTCTCACAGCTCCATTGACCCGGGTTCTGTTTTGGGTACTGCCACTGCCTCGCAGCTCCAGTGACACGGGTTCAGTTCTGGGTACTGCCACAGCCTCACAGCTCCAGTGACACGGGTTCAGTTCTGGGTACTGTCACAGTCTCACAGCTCCATTGACCCGGGTTTGGTTCTGGGTACTGCCACAGCCTCACAGCTCCAGTGACCCGGGTTCAGTTCTGGGTACTGTCACAGTCTCACAGCTCCAGTTACCCGGGTTCTGTTCTGGGTACTGTCACAGTCTCACAGATCCAGTGACCCGGCTTCTGTTCTGGGCACTGTCACACTCTCACAGCTCCAGTTACCCAGGATCAGTTCTGGGTACTGCCACAGCCTCACAGCTCCAGTGACCCGGGATCAGTTCTGGGTGCTGCCACAGCCTCACAGCTCCAGTGACCCGGGTTCGGTTCCGGGTACTGCCACAGTCTCAAAGCTCCAGTGACACGGGTTCAGTTCAGGGTACTGCCACAGCCTCAGCTCCACTGACCCGGGTTCCAGGGAGTGGAGAACAGAAACCAGTCAGAGTCAGCACCTTCAGAGGAGGAGAGAGAGGAACCAGTGAGTGTAGAACTGAACCCAGTCAGAGTCAGCAGCTGCAGAGGAGGAGAGAGAGGAACCAGTGAGTGTAGAACTGAACCCAGTCAGAGTCAGCACCATCAGAGGAGGAGAGAGAGAGGAACCAATGATTGCAGAACGGAATCCAGTCAGAGTCTGCACGTTCAGAGGAGGAGAGAGAGGAACCAGTGAGAGGAGAACTGAACCCAGTCAGAGTCAGCATCTTCAGAGGAGAGAGAGAGAGGAACCATTGATTGCAGAACTGAATCCAGTCAGAGTCTGCACGTTCAGAGGAGGAGAGAGAGGAACCAGTGAGTGTAGAACTGAACCCAGTCAGAGTCAGCACCATCAGAGGAGGAGAGAGAGGAACCAGTGAGTGTAGAACTGAACCCAGTCAGAGTCAGCATCTTCAGAGGAGGAGAGAGAGGAACCAGTGAGTGTAGAACTGAACCCAGTCTGAGTCGGCACCTTCAGAGGAGGAGAGAGAGGATCCAGAGAGTGCAGAACTGAACCCAGTCAGAGTTAGCAAGTTCAGAGGAGGAGATAGGAACCAGTGAGTGTAGAAGTGAACCCAGTCAGAGTCAGCACCTTCAGAATGGAGAGAGAGAGGAACCAATGAGTGGAGAACTGAACCAAGTCAGAATCAGCACCTTGAGAGGCGGAGAGAGAGAGGATACAGTGAGTGTAGAACTGAACTCAGTCAGAGTCAGCACCTTCAGAAGAAGAGAGAGAGAGAGAGGAACCAGTGAGTGAAGAACTGAATCCAGTTAGAGTCAGCACCTTCAGAGGAGGAGAGAGAGGAACCAGTGAGTGTAGAATTGAACCCAGTTAGAGTCAGCACCTTCAGAGGAGGAGAGAGAGGAACCAGTGAGTGTAGAATTGAACCCAGTTAGAGTCAGCACCTTCAGAGGAGGAGAGAGAGGAACCAGTGAGTGTAGAACTGAACTCAGTCAGAGTCAGCACCTTCAGAAGAAGAGAGAGAGAGAGAGGAACCAGTGAGTGAAGAACTGAATCCAGTTAGAGTCAGCACCTTCAGAGGAGGAGACAGAGGAACCAGTGAGTGTAGAACTGAACTCAGTCAGAGTCAGCAGCTTCAGAGGAAGAGAGAGAGAGAGAGGAACCAGTGAGTGTAGAACTGAACGCAGTTAGTGACAGCACCTTTAGAGGAGGCGAGAGAGGAACCAGTGAGTGGAGAACTGAACCCTGTCTGAGTCAGCACCTTCAAAGGAGGAGAGAGGAACCAGTGAGTGGAGAACTGAACCCAGTCAGAGTCAGCACCTTCAGAGGAGGAGAGAGGAACCAGTGAGTGGAGAACAGAACCCAGTCACAGTCAGCACCTTCAGAGGAGGAGAGCGAGAGAGAGGAACCAGTGAGTGTAGAACTGAACCCAGTCAGAGTCAGCACCATCAGAGGAGGAGAGAGAGGAACCAGTGAGTGTAGAACTGAACCCAGTCAGAGTCAGCAACTTCAGAGGAGGAGAGAGGAACCAGTGAGTGGAGAACAGAACCCAGTCACAGTCAGCACCTTCAGAGGAGAGAGAGCGAGAATCCAGAGAGTGCAGAACTGAACCCAGTCAGAGTCAGCATATTCAGAGGAGGAGAGAGGAACCAGTGAGCGTAGAACTGAACCCAGTCAGAGTCAGCATCTTCAGAGGAGAGAGAGAGAGAGGAACCAGTGAATGCAGAAGTGAACCCAGTCAAAGTCAGCACCTTCAGAGGAGGAGAGAGGAACCACTGAGTGCAGAACTGAAACCAGTCAGAGTCAGCACCTTCAGAGGAGGAGAGAGGAACTAGTGAGTGTAGAAGTGAACCCAGTCAAAGTCAGCACCTTCAGAGGAGGAGAGAGGAACCACTGAGTGCAGAACTGAACCCAGTCAGAGTCAGCACCTTCAGAGGAGGAGAGAGGAACTAGTGAGTGCAGAACTGAACCCAGTCAGAGTCAGCACCTTCAGAGGAGGAGAGGGGAACCAGTGAGTGGAGAACTGAACTCAGTTAGAGTCAGCACCTTCAGAGGAGGAGAGAGAGGAACCAGTGAGTGTAGAACTGAACCCAGTTAGAGTCAGCACCTTCAGAGGAGGAGAGAGAGGAACCAGTGAGTGTAGAATTGAACTCAGTCAGAGTCAGCATCTTCAGAGGAAGAGAGAGAGAGAGAGAGGAACCAGTGAGTGTAGAACTGAACGCAGTTAGAGACAGCACCTTTAGAGGAGGCGAGAGAGGAACCAGTGAGTGGAGAACTGAACCCAGTCTGAGTCAGCACCTTCAAAGGAGGAGAGAGGAACCAGTGAGTGCAGAACTGAACCCAGTCAGAGTCAGCATTTTCAGAGGGGGAGAGAGGAACCAGTGAGCGGATAACTGAACCCAATCAGAGTCAGCACCTTCAAATGAGGAGAGAGGAACCAGTGAGTGGAGAACTGAACCCAGTCAGAGTCAGCACTTTCAGAGGAGGAGAGAGGAACCAGTGAGTGGAGAACTGAAACCAGTCAGAGTCCGCATCTTCAGAGGAGAGAGAGAGAGAGGAACCAGTGAGTGCAGAACTGAACCCAGTCAGAGTCAGCTCCTTCAGAGGAGGAGAGAGGAACCAGTGAGTGGAGAACTGAAACCAGTCAGAGTCCGCATCTTCAGAGGAGAGAGAGAGAGAGGAACCAGTGAGTGCAGAACTGAACCCAGTCAGAGTCAGCATCTTCAGAGGAAGAGAGAGGAACCAGTGAGTGGAGAACTGAACCCAGTCAGAGTCAGCATCTTCAGAGGAGACAGAGAGAGGAACCAGTGAGTGCAGAACTGAACCCAGTCAGAGTCCGCACTTTCAGAGGAGGAGAGAGAGGAACCAGTGAGTGTAGAACTGAACCCAGTCAGAGTCAGCACCTTCAAATGAGGAGAGAGGAACCAGTGAGTGGAGAACTGAACCCAGTCAGAGTCAGCACCTTCAAATGAGGAGAGAGGACGCAGTGAGTGCAGAACTGAACCCAGTCAGAGTCAGCTCCTTCAGAGGAGGAGAGAGGAACCAGTGAGTGGAGAACTGAACCCAGTCAGAGTCAGCACCTTCAGAGGAGGAGAGAGGAACCAGTGAGTGTAGAACTGAACCCAGTCAAAGTCAGCACCTTCAGAGGAGGAGAGAGGAACCAGTGAGTGCAGAAGAGAACCCAGTCAAAGTCAGCACCTTCAGAGGAGGAGAGAGGAACTAGTGAGTGTAGAAGTGAACCCAGTCAAAGTCAGCACCTTCAGAGGAGGAGAGAGGAACCACTGAGTGCAGAACTGAACCCAGTCAGAGTCAGCACCTTCAGAGGAGGAGAGAGGAACTAGTGAGTGTAGAACTGAACACAGTCAGAGTCAGCACCTTCAGAGGAGGAGAGAGGAACCAGTGAGTGTAGAACTGAACCCAGTTAGAGTCAGCACCTTCAGAGGAGGCGAGAGAGGAACCAGTGAGTTGAGAACTGAACCCAGTCAGAGTCAGCACTTTCAGAGGTGGAGAGAGGAACCAGTGAGTGGAGAACTGAACCTAGTCAGAGTCAGAACCTTCAGAGGAGGAGAGAGGAACCAGTGATTGGAGAACTGAAACCAGTCAGAGTCAGCATCTTCAGAGGAGAGAGAGAGGAACCAGTGAGTGCAGAACTGAACACAGTCAGAGTCAGCACCTTCAGAGGAGGAGAGAGGAACCAGTGAGTGGAGAACTGAACCCAGTCAGAGTCAGCATCTTCAGAGGAGGAGAGAGGAACCAGTGAGTGGAGAACTGAACCCAGTCAGAGTCAGCATCTTCAGAGGAGAGAGAGAGAGGAACAAGTGAGTGCAGAACTGAACCCAGTCAGAGTCAGCATATACAGAGGAGGAGAGAGGAACTAATGAGTGTAGAACTGAACCCAGTCAGAGTCAGCATATTCAGAGGAGAGAGAGAGAGAGGAACCAGTGAATGCAGAAGTGAACCCAGTCCAAGTCAGCACCTTCAGAGGAGGAGAGAGGAACTAGTGAGTGTAGAAGTGAACCCAGTCAAAGTCAGCAACTTCAGAGGAGGAGAGAGGAACCACTGAGTGCAGAACTGAACCCAGTCAGAGTCAGCACCTTCAGAGGAGGAGAGAGGAACTAGTGAGTGCAGAACTGAACCCAGTCAGAGTCAGCACCTTCAGAGGAGGAGAGGGGAACCAGTGAGCGGAGAACTGAACTCAGTTAGAGTCAGCACCTTCAGAGGAGGAGAGAGAGGAACCAGTGAGTGTAGAACTGAACCCAGTTAGAGTCAGCACCTTCAGAGGAGGAGAGAGAGGAACCAGTGAGTGTAGAATTGAACTCAGTCAGAGTCAGCATCTTCAGAGGAAGAGAGAGAGAGAGAGAGGAACCAGTGAGTGTAGAACTGAACGCAGTTAGAGACAGCACCTTTAGAGGAGGCGAGAGCGGAACCAGTGAGTGGAGAACTGAACCCAGTCTGAGTCAGCACCTTCAAAGGAGGAGAGAGGAACCAGTGAGTGCAGAACTGAACCCAGTCAGAGTCAGCACATTCAGAGGGGGAGAGAGGAACCAATGAGCGGATAACTGAACCCAATCAGAGTCAGCACCTTCAAATGAGGAGAGAGGAACCAGTGAGTGGAGAACTGAACCCAGTCAGAGTCAGCACTTTCAGAGGAGGAGAGAGGAACCAGTGAGTGGAGAACTGAAACCAGTCAGAGTCCGCATCTTCAGAGGAGAGAGAGAGAGAGGAACCAGTGAGTGCAGAACTGAACCCAGTCAGAGTCAGCTCCTTCAGAGGAGGAGAGAGGAACCAGTGAGTGGAGAACTGAACCCAGTCAGAGTCAGCATCTTCAGAGGAGGAGAGAGGAACCAGTGAGTGGAGAAATGAACCCAGTCAGAGTCAGCATCTTCAGAGGAGAGAGAGAGAGGAACCAGTGAGTGCAGAACTGAACCCAGTCAGAGTCCGCACTTTCAGAGGAGGAGAGAGAGGAACCAGTGAGTGTAGAACTGAACCCAGTCAGAGTCAGCACCTTCAAATGAGGAGAGAGGAACCAGTGAGTGGAGAACTGAACCCAGTCAGAGTCAGCACCTTCAAATGAGGAGGGAGGACGCAGTGAGTGCAGAACTGAACCCAGTCAGAGTCAGCTCCTTCAGAGGAGGAGAGAGGAACCAGTGAGTGGAGAACTGAACCCAGTCAGAGTCAGCATCTTCAGAGGAGGAGAGAGGAACCAGTGAGTGGAGAACTGAACCCAGTCAGAGTCAGCACCTTCAGAGGAGAGAGAGAGAGTAACCAGTGAGTGCAGAACTGAACCCAGTCAGAGTCCGCACTTTCAGAGGAGGAGAGAGAGGAACCAGTGAGTGCAGAACTGAACCCAGTCAGAGTCCGCACTTTCAGAGGAGGAGAGAGAGGAACCAGTGAGTGCAGAACTGAACCCAGTCAGAGTCAGCTCCTTCAGAGAAGGAGAGAGGAACCAGTGAGTGCAGAACTGAACCCAGTCAGAGTCAGCATCTTCAGAGGAGGAGAGAGGAACCAGTGAGTGGAGAACTGAACCCAGTCAGAGTCAGCATCTTCAGAGGAGAGAGAGAGAGGAACCAGTGAGTGCAGAACTGAACCCAGTCAGAGTCCGCACTTTCAGAGGAGGAGAGAGAGGAACCAGTGAGTGCAGAACTGAACCCAGTCAGAGTCAGCATCTTCAGAGGAGACAGAGAGAGGAACCAGTGAGTGGAGAACTGGACCCAGTGAGAGTCTGCACCTTCAGAGGAGGAGAGAGGAATTAGTGAGTGTAGAACTGAACCCAGTCAGAGTCAGCATATTCAGAGGAGGAGAGAGGAACCAGTGAGCGTAGAACTGAACCCAGTCAGAGTCAGCACCTTCAGAGGGGGAGAGAGAGGAACCAGTGAGTGGAGAACTGAACCCAGTCAGAGTCAGCAGCTTCAGAGGAGAGAGAGAGAGGAACCAGTGAGTGGAGAACTGAACCCAGTCAGAGTCAGCAGCTTCAGAGGAGAGAGAGAGAGGAACCAGTGAGTGGAGAACTGAACCCAGTCAGAGTCAGCACCTTCAGAGGAGAGAGAGAGAGAGGAACCAGTGAGGGTAGAACTGAACCCAGGCAAAGTCAGCACCTTCAGAGGAGAGAGAGAGAGAGAGAGGAATCAGTGAGTGTCAAACTGAACCCAGCCAGAGTCAGCACCTTCAGAGGAGGAGAGAGGAACCAGTGAGTGTAGAACTGAAACCAGTCAGAGTCAGCACCTTCAGAGGAGAGAGGAACCAGTGAGTGTGGAACTGAACCCAGTCAGAGTCAGCACCTTGAGAGGAGAGAGGAACCAGTAAGTGTGGAACTGAACCCAGTCAGAGTCAGCACCTTCAGAGGAGAGAGGAACCAGTGAGTGTGGAACTGTAGCCAGTCAGAGTCAGCACCTTGAGAGGAGAGAGGAACCAGTGAGTGTAGAACTGAACCCAGTCACAGTCAGCACCTTGAGAGAAGGAGAGAGAGGAACCAGTGAGTGGAGAACTGAACCCAGTCTGAGTCAGCATCTTCAGAGGAGAGAGAGAGAGGAACCAGTGAGTGTCGAATTGAACCCAGTCAGAGTCAGCACCTTCAGAGGAGGAGAGAGAGAGGAACCATTGAGTGCAGAACTGAACCCAGTCAGAGTCAGCAACTTCAAAGGAGGAGAGAGGAACCAGTGAGTGTAGAACTGAACCCAGTCAGATTCAGCACCTTCAGAGGAGGAGAGAGAGGAACCAGTGAGTGTAGAACTGAACCTAATCAGAGGCAGAACCTTCAGAGGAGAGAGAGAGAGGAACCAGTGAATGGAGAACAGAACCCAGTCAGAGTCAGCACCTTCAGAGGAGAGAGAGAGAGGAACCAGTGAGTGCAGAACTGAACCCAGTCAGTCAGCACCTTCAGAGGAGGAGAGAGGAACCAGTGAATGGAGAACAGAATCCAGTCAGAGTCAGCACCTTCAGAGGAGAGAGAGAGAGAGGAACCAGTGAGAGTAGAAGTGAAGCCAGTCAAAGTCAGCACCTTCAGAGGAGAGAGAGAGAGGAACCAGTGAGTGTAGAACTAAATCCAGTCAGTCAGCATCTTCAGAGGAGAGAGAGAGGAACCAGAGAGAGTAGAACTGAACCCAGTCAGAGTCAGCACCTTCAGAGGAGAGAGAGAGAGAGGAACCAGTGAGAGTAGAAGTGAACCCAGTCAAAGTCAGCGCCTTCAGAAGAGAGAGAGAGGAACCTGTGAGTGCAGAACTGAATCCAGTCAGTCAGCATCTTCAGAGGAGACAGAGAGAGGAACCAGTGAGTGTAGAACTGAACCCAGTCAGAGTCAACTCCTTCAGAGGAGAGAGAGAAGAGGAACCAGTGAGTGTAGAACTGAACCCAGTCAGATTCAGCACCTTCAGAGGAGAGAGAGAGAGGAACCAGTGAGTGTAGAACTGAACCTAGTCAGAGGCAGAACCTTCAGAGGAGAGAGAGAGAGGAACCAGTGAGTGTAGAACTGAATCCAGTCAGAGTCAGCATCTTCAGAGGAGAGAGAGGAACCAGTGAGTGGAGAACTGAACCCAGTCAGAGTCAGCATCTTCAGAGGAGGAGAGAGGAACCAGTGAGTGGAGAACTGAACCCAGTCAGAGTCAGCACCTTCAGAGGAGAGAGAGAGAGGAACCAGTGAGTGCAGAACTGAACCCAGTCAGAGTTCGCACTTTCAGAGGAGGAGAGAGAGGAACCAGTGAGTGCAGAACTGAACCCAGTCAGAGTCAGCTCCTTCAGAGGAGGAGAGAGGAACCAGTGAGTGCAGAACTAAACCCAGTCAGAGTCAGCATCTTCAGAGGAGGAGAGAGGAACCAGTGAGTGGAGAACTGAACCCAGTCAGAGTCAGCATCTTCAGAGGAGAGAGAGAGAGGAACCAGTGAGTGCAAAACTGAACCCAGTCAGAGTCCGCACTTTCAGAGGAGGAGAGAGAGGAACCAGTGAGTGCAGAACTGAACCCAGTCAGAGTCAGCATCTTCAGAGGAGACAGAGAGAGGAACCAGTGAGTGGAGAACTGGACCCAGTGAGAGTCTGCACCTTCAGAGGAGGAGAGAGGAATTAGTGAGTGTAGAACTGAACCCAGTCAGAGTCAGCATATTCAGAGGAGGAGAGAGGAACCAGTGAGCGTAGAACTGAACCCAGTCAGAGTCTGCACCTTCAGAGGAGGAGAGAGAGGAACCAGTGAGTGGAGAACTGAACCCAGTCAGAGTCAGCACCTTCAGAGGAGAGAGAGAGAGGAACCAGTGAGTGGAGAACTGAACCCAGTCAGAGTCAGCATCTTCAGAGGAGGAGAGAGGAACCAGTGAGTGGAGAACTGAACCCAGTCAGAGTCAGCATCTTCAGAGGAGAGAGAGAGAGGAACCAGTGAGCGCAGAACTGAACCCAGTCAGAGTCCGCACTTTCAGAGGAGGAGAGAGAGGAACCAGTGAGTGCAGAAGTGAACCCAGTCAGAGTCAGCACCTTCAAATGAGGAGAGAGGAACCAGTGAGTGGAGAACTGAACCCAGTCAGAGTCAGCACCTTCAAATGAGGAGAGAGGAACCAGTGAGTGGAGAACTGAACCCAGTCAGAGTCAGCACTTTCAGAGGAGGAGAGAGGAACCAGTGAGTGGAGAACTGAACCCAGTCAGAGTCAGCACTTTCAGAGGTGGAGAGAGGAACCAGTGAGTGGAGAACTGAACCCAGTCAGAGTCAGCACCTTCAGAGGAGGAGAGAGGAACCAGTGATTGGAGAACTGAAACCAGTCAGAGTCCGCATCTTCATAGGAGAGAGAGAGAGGACGCAGTGAGTGCAGAACTGAACCCAGTCAGAGTCAGCTCCTTCAGAGGAGGAAAGAGGAACCAGTGAGTGGAGAACTGAACCCAGTCAGAGTCAGCATCTTCAGAGGAGGAGAGAGGAACCAGTGAGTGGAGAACTGAACCCAGTCAGAGTCAGCACCTTCAGAGAAGAGAGAGAGAGGAACCAGTGAGTGCAGAACTGAACCCAGTCAGAGTCCGCACTTTCAGAGGAGGAGAGAGAGGAACCAGTGAGTACAGAACTGAACCCAGTCAGAGTCCGCACTTTCAGAGGAGGAGAGAGAGGAACCAGTGAGTGCAGAACTGAACCCAGTCAGAGTCAGTTCCTTCAGAGGAGGAGAGAGGAACCAGTGAGTGCAGAACTGAACCCAGTCAGAGTCAGCATCTTCAGAGGAGGAGAGAGGAACCAGTGAGTGGAGAACTGAACCCAGTCAGAGTCAGCATCTTCAGAGGAGAGAGAGAGAGGAACCAGTGAGTGCAGAACTGAACCCAGTCAGAGTCCGCACTTTCAGAGGAGGAGAGAGAGGAACCAGTGAGTGCAGAACTGAACCCAGTCAGAGTCAGCATCTTCAGAGGAGACAGAGAGAGGAACCAGTGAGTGGAGAACTGGACCCAGTGAGAGTCTGCACCTTCAGAGGAGGAGAGAGGAATTAGTGAGTGTAGAACTGAACCCAGTCAGAGTCAGCATATTCAGAGGAGGAGAGAGGAACCAGTGAGCGTAGAACTGAACCCAGGCAAAGTCAGCACCTTCAGAGGAGAGAGAGAGAGAGAGGAACCAGTGAGTGTCAAACTGAACCCAGTCAGAGTCAGCAGCTTCAGAGGAGGAGAGAGGAACCAGTGAGTGTAGAACTGAACACAGTCAGAGTCAGCACCTTCAGAGGAGAGAGGACCCAGTGAATGTGGAACTGAAACCAGTCAGAGTCAGCACCTTCAGAGGAGAGAGGATCCAGTGAGTGCAGAACTGAACCCAGTCAGAGTAAGCACGTTCAGAGGAGGAGACAGAGAGGAACCAGTGAGTGCAGAACTGAACCCAGTCAGAGTCAGCACCTTCAAAGGAGGAGAGAGCGGAACCAGTGAGTGGAGAACTGAACCCAGTCAGAGTCAGCACCTTCAGAGGAGATAGTGAGAGGAACCAGTGAGTGGAGAACTGAACCCAGTCAGAGTCAGCACCTTCAGAGGAGGAGAGAGAGAGGAACCAGTGAGAGTAGAAGTGAAGCTAGTCAGAGTCAGCACCTTCAGAGGAGAGAGAGAGAGAGGAACCAGTGAGGGTAGAACTGAACCCAGGCAAAGTCAGCACCTTCAGAGGAGAGAGAGAGAGAGAGGAACCAGTGAGTGTCAAACTGAACCCAGTCAGAGTCAGCACCTTCAGAGGAGGAGAGAGGAACCAGTGAGTGCAGAACTGAACACAGTCAGAGTCAGCACCTTCAGAGGAGAGAGGAACCAGTGAGTGGAGAACTGAACCCAGTCAGAGTCAGCACCTTCAGAGGAGAGAGAGAGAGGAACCAGTGAGTGCAGAACTGAACCCAGTCAGAGTCCGCACTTTCAGAGGAGGAGAGAGAGGAACCAGTGAGTGGAGAACTGAACCCAGTCAGAGTCAGCTCCTTCAGAGGAGGAGAGAGGAACCAGTGAGTGCAGAACTGAACCCAGTCAGAGTCAGCATCTTCAGAGGAGGAGAGAGGAACCAGTGAGTGGAGAACTGAACCCAGTCAGAGTCAGCTCCTTCAGAGGAGGAGAGAGGAACCAGTGAGTGCAGAACTGAACCCAGTCAGAGTCAGCATCTTCAGAGGAGGAGAGAGGAACCAGTGAGTGGAGAACTGAACCCAGTCAGAGTCAGCATCTTCAGAGGAGAGAGAGAGAGGAACCAGTGAGTGCAGAACTGAACCCAGTCAGAGTCCGCACTTTCAGAGGAGGAGAGAGAGGAACCAGTGAGTGCAGAACTGAACCCAGTCAGAGTCAGCATCTTCAGAGGAGACAGAGCGAGGAACCAGTGAGTGGAGAACTGGACCCAGTGAGAGTCTGCACCTTCAGAGGAGGAGAGAGGAATTAGTGAGTGTAGAACTGAACCCAGTCAGAGTCAGCATATTCAGAGGAGGAGAGAGGAACCAGTGAGCGTACAACTGAACCCAGTCAGAGTCAGCACCTTCAGAGGAGGAGAGAGAGGAACCAGTGAGTGGAGAACTGAACCCAGTCAGAGTCAGCACCTTCAGAGGAGAGAGAGAGAGGAACCAGTGAGTGGAGAACTGAACCCAGTCAGAGTCAGCACCTTCAGAGGAGAGAGAGAGAGAGGAACCAGTGAGGGTAGAACTGAACCCAGGCAAAGTCAGCACCTTCAGAGGAGAGAGAGAGAGAGAGGAACCAGTGAGTGTCAAACTGAACCCAGTCAGAGTCAGCACCTTCAGAGGAGGAGAGAGGAACCAGTGAGTGTAGAACTGAACACAGTCAGAGTCAGCACCTTCAGAGGAGAGAGGAACCAGTGAATGTGGAACTGAACCCAGTCAGAGTCAGCACCTTCAGAGGAGAGATGATCCAGTGAGTGCAGAAATGAACCCAGTCAGAGTAAGCACGTTCAGAGGAGGAGACAGAGAGGAACCAGTGAGTGCAGAACTGAACTCAGTCAGAGTCAGCACCTTCAGAGGAGGAGAGAGAGGAACCAGTGAGTGGAGAACTGAACCCAGTCAGAGTAAGCACCTTCAGAGGAGAGAGGATCCAGTGAGTGTGGAACTGAACCCAGTCAGAGTAAGCACGTTCAGAGGAGGAGACAGAGAGGAACCAGTGAGTGCAGAACTGAACCCAGTCAGAGTCAGCACCTTCAGAGGAGGAGAGAGAGGAACCAGTGAGTGGAGAACTGAACCCAGTCAGAGTAAGCACCTTCAGAGGAGAGAGTGAGAGGAACCAGTGAGTGGACAACTGAACCCAGTCAGAGTCAGCACCTTCAGAGGAGGAGAGAGAGAGGAACCAGTGAGAGTAGAAGTGAAGCTAGTCAGAGTCAGCACCTTCAGAGGAGAGAGAGAGAGAGAGGAACCAGTGAGGGTAGAACTGAACCCAGGCAAAGTCAGCACCTTCAGAGGAGAGAGAGAGAGAGAGGAACCAGTGAGTGTCAAACTGAACCCAGTCAGAGTCAGCACCTTCAGAGGAGGGGAGAGGAACCAGTGAGTGTGGAACTGAACCCAGTCAGAGTCAGCACCTTGAGAGGAGAGAGGAACCAGTAAGTGTGGAACTGAACCCAGTCAGAGTCAGCACCTTCAGAGGAGAGAGGAACCAGTGAGTGTGGAACTGTACCCAGTCAGAGTCAGCACCTTGAGAGGAGAGAGGAACCAGTGAGTGTAGAACTGAACCCAGTCACAGTCAGCACCTTGAGAGAAGGAGAGAGAGGAACCAGTGAGTGGAGAACTGAACCCAGTCTGAGTCAGCATCTTCAGAGGAGAGAGAGAGAGGAACCAGTGAGTGTCGAATTGAACCCAGTCAGAGACAGCACCTTCAGAGGAGGAGAGAGAGAGGAACCATTGAGTGCAGAACTGAACCCAGTCAGAGTCAGCAACTTCAAAGGAGGAGAGAGGAACCAGTGAGTGTAGAACTGAACCCAGTCAGATTCAGCACCTTCAGAGGAGGAGAGAGAGGAACCAGTGAGTGTAGAACTGAACCTAGTCAGAGGCAGAACCTTCAGAGGAGAGAGAGAGAGGAACCAGTGAATGGAGAACAGAACCCAGTCAGAGTCAGCACCTTCAGAGGAGAGAGAGAGAGGAACTAGTGAGTGCAGAACTGAACCCAGTCAGTCAGCACCTTCAGAGGAGGAGAGAGGAACCAGTGAATGGAGAACAGAATCCAGTCAGAGTCAGCACCTTCAGAGGAGAGAGAGAGAGAGGAACCAGTGAGAGTAGAAGTGAAGCCAGTCAATGTCAGCACCTTCAGAGGAGAGAGAGAGAGGAACCAGTGAGTGTAGAACTAAATCCAGTCAGTCAGCATCTTCAGAGGAGAGAGAGAGAGAGAGGAACCAGAGAGAGTAGAACTGAACCCAGTCAGAGTCAGCACCTTCAGAGGAGAGAGAGAGAGAGGAACCAGTGAGAGTAGAAGTGAACCCAGTCAAAGTCAGCACCTTCAAAGGAGGAGAGAGAGGAACCTGTGAGTGCAGAACTGAATCCAGTCAGTCAGCATCTTCAGAGGAGACAGAGAGAGGAACCAGTGAGTGCAGAACTGAACCCAGTCAGAGTCAACACCTTCAGAGGAGAGAGAGAAGAGGAACCAGTGAGTGTAGAACTGAACCCAGTCAGATTCAGCACCTTCAGAGCAGAGACAGAGAGGAACCAGTGAGTGTAGAACTGAATCTAGCCAGAGGCAGAACCTTCAGAGGAGAGAGAGAGAGGAACCAGTGAGTGTAGAACTGAATCGAGTCAGAGTCAGCATCTTCAGAGGAGAGAGAGGAACCAGTGAGTGGAGAACTGAACCCAGTCAGAGTCAGCATCTTCAGAGGAGGAGAGAGGAACCAGTGAGTGGAGAACTGAACCCAGTCAGAGTCAGCACCTTCAGAGGAGAGAGAGAGAGGAACCAGTGAGTGCAGAACTGAACCCAGTCAGAGTCAGCACCTTGAGAGGAGAGAGGAACCAGTAAGTGTGGAACTGAACCCAGTCAGAGTCAGCACCTTCAGAGGAGAGAGGAACCAGTGAATGTGGAACTGAACCCAGTCAGAGTCAGCACCTTCAGAGGAGAGAGGATCCAGTGAGTGCAGAACTGAACCCAGTCAGAGTAAGCACGTTCAGAGGAGGAGACAGAGAGGAACCAGTGAGTGCAGAACTGAACTCAGTCAGAGTCAGCACCTTCAGAGGAGGAGAGAGAGGAACCAGTGAGTGGAGAACTGAACCCAGTCAGAGTAAGCACCTTCAGAGGAGAGAGGATCCAGTGAGTGTGGAACTGAACCCAGTCAGAGTAAGCACGTTCAGAGGAGGAGACAGAGAGGAACCAGTGAGTGCAGAACTGAACCCAGTCAGAGTCAGCACCTTCAGAGGAGGAGAGAGAGGAACCAGTGAGTGGAGAACTGAACCCAGTCAGAGTCAGCACCTTCAGAGGAGAGAGAGAGAGGAACCAGTGAGTGGACAACTGAACCCAGTCAGAGTCAGCACCTTCAGAGGAGGAGAGAGAGAGGAACCAGTGAGAGTAGAAGTGAAGCTAGTCAGAGTCAGCACCTTCAGAGGAGAGAGAGAGAGAGGAACCAGTGAGGGTAGAACTGAACCCAGGCAAAGTCAGCACCTTCAGAGGAGAGAGAGAGAGAGAGGAACCAGTGAGTGTCAAACTGAACCCAGTCAGAGTCAGCACCTTCAGAGGAGGGGAGAGGAACCAGTGAGTGTGGAACTGAACCCAGTCAGAGTCAGCACCTTGAGAGGAGAGAGGAACCAGTAAGTGTGGAACTGAACCCAGTCAGAGTCAGCACCTTCAGAGGAGAGAGGAACCAGTGAGTGTGGAACTGTACCCAGTCAGAGTCAGCACCTTGAGAGGAGAGAGGAACCAGTGAGTGTAGAACTGAACCCAGTCACAGTCAGCACCTTGAGAGAAGGAGAGAGAGGAACCAGTGAGTGGAGAACTGAACCCAGTCTGAGTCAGCATCTTCAGAGGAGAGAGAGAGAGGAACCAGTGAGTGTCGAATTGAACCCAGTCAGAGACAGCACCTTCAGAGGAGGAGAGAGAGAGGAACCATTGAGTGCAGAACTGAACCCAGTCAGAGTCAGCAACTTCAAAGGAGGAGAGAGGAACCAGTGAGTGTAGAACTGAACCCAGTCAGATTCAGCACCTTCAGAGGAGGAGAGAGAGGAACCAGTGAGTGTAGAACTGAACCTAGTCAGAGGCAGAACCTTCAGAGGAGAGAGAGAGAGGAACCAGTGAATGGAGAACAGAACCCAGTCAGAGTCAGCACCTTCAGAGGAGAGAGAGAGAGGAACTAGTGAGTGCAGAACTGAACCCAGTCAGTCAGCACCTTCAGAGGAGGAGAGAGGAACCAGTGAATGGAGAACAGAATCCAGTCAGAGTCAGCACCTTCAGAGGAGAGAGAGAGAGAGGAACCAGTGAGAGTAGAAGTGAAGCCAGTCAAAGTCAGCACCTTCAGAGGAGAGAGAGAGAGGAACCAGTGAGTGTAGAACTAAATCCAGTCAGTCAGCATCTTCAGAGGAGAGAGAGAGAGAGAGGAACCAGAGAGAGTAGAACTGAACCCAGTCAGAGTCAGCACCTTCAGAGGAGAGAGAGAGAGAGGAACCAGTGAGAGTAGAAGTGAACCCAGTCAAAGTCAGCACCTTCAAAGGAGGAGAGAGAGGAACCTGTGAGTGCAGAACTGAATCCAGTCAGTCAGCATCTTGAGAGGAGACAGAGAGAGGAACCAGTGAGTGCAGAACTGAACCCAGTCAGAGTCAACACCTTCAGAAGAGAGAGAGAAGAGGAACCAGTGAGTGTAGAACTGAACCCAGTCAGATTCAGCACCTTCAGAGGAGAGAGAGAGAGGAACCAGTGAGTGTAGAACTGAAACTAGCCAGAGGCAGAACCTTCAGAGGAGAGAGAGAGAGGAACCAGTGAGTGTAGAACTGAATCCAGTCAGAGTCAGCATCTTCAGAGGAGAGAGAGGAACCAGTGAGTGGAGAACTGAACCCAGTCAGAGTCAGCATCTTCAGAGGAGGAGAGAGGAACCAGTGAGTGGAGAACTGAACCCAGTCAGAGTCAGCACCTTCAGAGGAGAGAGAGAGAGGAACCAGTGAGTGCAGAACTGAACCCAGTCAGAGTCCGCACTTTCAGAGGAGGAGAGAGAGGAACCAGTGAGTGCAGAACTGAACCCAGTCAGAGTCCGCACTTTCAGAGGAGGAGAGAGAGGAACCAGTGAGTGCAGAACTGAACCCAGTCAGAGTCAGCTCCTTCAGAGGAGGAGAGAGGAACCAGTGAGTGCAGAACTAAACCCAGTCAGAGTCAGCATCTTCAGAGGAGGAGAGAGGAACCAGTGAGTGGAGAACTGAACCCAGTCAGAGTCAGCATCTTCAGAGGAGAGAGAGAGAGGAACCAGTGAGTGCAAAACTGAACCCAGTCAGAGTCCGCACTTTCAGAGGAGGAGAGAGAGGAACCAGTGAGTGCAGAACTGAACCCAGTCAGAGTCAGCATCTTCAGAGGAGACAGAGAGAGGAACCAGTGAGTGGAGAACTGGACCCAGTGAGAGTCTGCACCTTCAGAGGAGGAGAGAGGAATTAGTGAGTGTAGAACTGAACCCAGTCAGAGTCAGCATATTCAGAGGAGGAGAGAGGAACCAGTGAGCGTAGAACTGAACCCAGTCAGAGTCTGCACCTTCAGAGGAGGAGAGAGAGGAACCAGTGAGTGGAGAACTGAACCCAGTCAGAGTCAGCACCTTCAGAGGAGAGAGAGAGAGGAACCAGTGAGTGGAGAACTGAACCCAGTCAGAGTCAGCATCTTCAGAGGAGGAGAGAGGAACCAGTGAGTGGAGAACTGAACCCAGTCAGAGTCAGCATCTTCAGAGGAGAGAGAGAGAGGAACCAGTGAGCGCAGATCTGAACCCAGTCAGAGTCCGCACTTTCAGAGGAGGAGAGAGAGGAACCAGTGAGTGCAGAAGTGAACCCAGTCAGAGTCAGCACCTTCAAATGAGGAGAGAGGAACCAGTGAGTGGAGAACTGAACCCAGTCAGAGTCAGCACCTTCAAATGAGGAGAGAGGAACCAGTGAGTGGAGAACTGAACCCAGTCAGAGTCAGCACTTTCAGAGGAGGAGAGAGGAACCAGTGAGTGGAGAACTGAACCCAGTCAGAGTCAGCACTTTCAGAGGTGGAGAGAGGAACCAGTGAGTGGAGAACTGAACCCAGTCAGAGTCAGCACCTTCAGAGGAGGAGAGAGGAACCAGTGATTGGAGAACTGAAACCAGTCAGAGTCCGCATCTTCATAGGAGAGAGAGAGAGGACGCAGTGAGTGCAGAACTGAACCCAGTCAGAGTCAGCTCCTTCAGAGGAGGAAAGAGGAACCAGTGAGTGGAGAACTGAACCCAGTCAGAGTCAGCATCTTCAGAGGAGGAGAGAGGAACCAGTGAGTGGAGAACTGAACCCAGTCAGAGTCAGCACCTTCAGAGAAGAGAGAGAGAGGAACCAGTGAGTGCAGAACTGAACCCAGTCAGAGTCCGCACTTTCAGAGGAGGAGAGAGAGGAACCAGTGAGTACAGAACTGAACCCAGTCAGAGTCCGCACTTTCAGAGGAGGAGAGAGAGGAACCAGTGAGTGCAGAACTGAACCCAGTCAGAGTCAGTTCCTTCAGAGGAGGAGAGAGGAACCAGTGAGTGCAGAACTGAACCCAGTCAGAGTCAGCATCTTCAGAGGAGGAGAGAGGAACCAGTGAGTGGAGAACTGAACCCAGTCAGAGTCAGCATCTTCAGAGGAGAGAGAGAGAGGAACCAGTGAGTGCAGAACTGAACCCAGTCAGAGTCCGCACTTTCAGAGGAGGAGAGAGAGGAACCAGTGAGTGCAGAACTGAACCCAGTCAGAGTCAGCATCTTCAGAGGAGACAGAGAGAGGAACCAGTGAGTGGAGAACTGGACCCAGTGAGAGTCTGCACCTTCAGAGGAGGAGAGAGGAATTAGTGAGTGTAGAACTGAACCCAGTCAGAGTCAGCATATTCAGAGGAGGAGAGAGGAACCAGTGAGCGTAGAACTGAACCCAGGCAAAGTCAGCACCTTCAGAGGAGAGAGAGAGAGAGAGGAACCAGTGAGTGTCAAACTGAACCCAGTCAGAGTCAGCAGCTTCAGAGGAGGAGAGAGGAACCAGTGAGTGTAGAACTGAACACAGTCAGAGTCAGCACCTTCAGAGGAGAGAGGACCCAGTGAATGTGGAACTGAAACCAGTCAGAGTCAGCACCTTCAGAGGAGAGAGGATCCAGTGAGTGCAGAACTGAACCCAGTCAGAGTAAGCACGTTCAGAGGAGGAGACAGAGAGGAACCAGTGAGTGCAGAACTGAACCCAGTCAGAGTCAGCACCTTCAAAGGAGGAGAGAGCGGAACCAGTGAGTGGAGAACTGAACCCAGTCAGAGTCAGCACCTTCAGAGGAGATAGTGAGAGGAACCAGTGAGTGGAGAACTGAACCCAGTCAGAGTCAGCACCTTCAGAGTAGGAGAGAGAGAGGAACCAGTGAGAGTAGAAGTGAAGCTAGTCAGAGTCAGCACCTTCAGAGGAGAGAGAGAGAGAGGAACCAGTGAGGGTAGAACTGAACCCAGGCAAAGTCAGCACCTTCAGAGGAGAGAGAGAGAGAGAGGAACCAGTGAGTGTCAAACTGAACCCAGTCAGAGTCAGCACCTTCAGAGGAGGAGAGAGGAACCAGTGAGTGCAGAACTGAACACAGTCAGAGTCAGCACCTTCAGAGGAGAGAGGAACCAGTGAGTGGAGAACTGAACCCAGTCAGAGTCAGCACCTTCAGAGGAGAGAGAGAGAGGAACCAGTGAGTGCAGAACTGAACCCAGTCAGAGTCCGCACTTTCAGAGGAGGAGAGAGAGGAACCAGTGAGTGGAGAACTGAACCCAGTCAGAGTCAGCTCCTTCAGAGGAGGAGAGAGGAACCAGTGAGTGCAGAACTGAACCCAGTCAGAGTCAGCATCTTCAGAGGAGGAGAGAGAAACCAGTGAGTGGAGAACTGAACCCAGTCAGAGTCAGCTCCTTCAGAGGAGGAGAGAGGAACCAGTGAGTGCAGAACTGAACCCAGTCAGAGTCAGCATCTTCAGAGGAGGAGAGAGGAACCAGTGAGTGGAGAACTGAACCCAGTCAGAGTCAGCATCTTCAGAGGAGAGAGAGAGAGGAACCAGTGAGTGCAGAACTGAACCCAGTCAGAGTCCGCACTTTCAGAGGAGGAGAGAGAGGAACCAGTGAGTGCAGAACTGAACCCAGTCAGAGTCAGCATCTTCAGAGGAGACAGAGAGAGGAACCAGTGAGTGGAGAACTGGACCCAGTGAGAGTCTGCACCTTCAGAGGAGGAGAGAGGAATTAGTGAGTGTAGAACTGAACCCAGTCAGAGTCAGCATATTCAGAGGAGGAGAGAGGAACCAGTGAGCGTACAACTGAACCCAGTCAGAGTCAGCACCTTCAGAGGAGGAGAGAGAGGAACCAGTGAGTGGAGAACTGAACCCAGTCAGAGTCAGCACCTTCAGAGGAGAGAGAGAGAGGAACCAGTGAGTGGAGAACTGAACCCAGTCAGAGTCAGCACCTTCAGAGGAGAGAGAGAGAGAGGAACCAGTGAGGGTAGAACTGAACCCAGGCAAAGTCAGCACCTTCAGAGGAGAGAGAGAGAGAGAGGAACCAGTGAGTGTCAAACTGAACCCAGTCAGAGTCAGCACCTTCAGAGGAGGAGAGAGGAACCAGTGAGTGTAGAACTGAACACAGTCAGAGTCAGCACCTTCAGAGGAGAGAGGAACCAGTGAATGTGGAACTGAACCCAGTCAGAGTCAGCACCTTCAGAGGAGAGAGGATCCAGTGAGTGCAGAAATGAACCCAGTCAGAGTAAGCACGTTCAGAGGAGGAGACAGAGAGGAACCAGTGAGTGCAGAACTGAACTCAGTCAGAGTCAGCACCTTCAGAGGAGGAGAGAGAGGAACCAGTGAGTGGAGAACTGAACCCAGTCAGAGTAAGCACCTTCAGAGGAGAGAGGATCCAGTGAGTGTGGAACTGAACCCAGTCAGAGTAAGCACGTTCAGAGGAGGAGACAGAGAGGAACCAGTGAGTGCAGAACTGAACCCAGTCAGAGTCAGCACCTTCAGAGGAGGAGAGAGAGGAACCAGTGAGTGGAGAACTGAACCCAGTCAGAGTAAGCACCTTCAGAGGAGAGAGTGAGAGGAACCAGTGAGTGGACAACTGAACCCAGTCAGAGTCAGCACCTTCAGAGGAGGAGAGAGAGAGGAACCAGTGAGAGTAGAAGTGAAGCTAGTCAGAGTCAGCACCTTCAGAGGAGAGAGAGAGAGAGAGGAACCAGTGAGGGTAGAACTGAACCCAGGCAAAGTCAGCACCTTCAGAGGAGAGAGAGAGAGAGAGGAACCAGTGAGTGTCAAACTGAACCCAGTCAGAGTCAGCACCTTCAGAGGAGGGGAGAGGAACCAGTGAGTGTGGAACTGAACCCAGTCAGAGTCAGCACCTTGAGAGGAGAGAGGAACCAGTAAGTGTGGAACTGAACCCAGTCAGAGTCAGCACCTTCAGAGGAGAGAGGAACCAGTGAGTGTGGAACTGTACCCAGTCAGAGTCAGCACCTTGAGAGGAGAGAGGAACCAGTGAGTGTAGAACTGAACCCAGTCACAGTCAGCACCTTGAGAGAAGGAGAGAGAGGAACCAGTGAGTGGAGAACTGAACCCAGTCTGAGTCAGCATCTTCAGAGGAGAGAGAGAGAGGAACCAGTGAGTGTCGAATTGAACCCAGTCAGAGACAGCACCTTCAGAGGAGGAGAGAGAGAGGAACCATTGAGTGCAGAACTGAACCCAGTCAGAGTCAGCAACTTCAAAGGAGGAGAGAGGAACCAGTGAGTGTAGAACTGAACCCAGTCAGATTCAGCACCTTCAGAGGAGGAGAGAGAGGAACCAGTGAGTGTAGAACTGAACCTAGTCAGAGGCAGAACCTTCAGAGGAGAGAGAGAGAGGAACCAGTGAATGGAGAACAGAACCCAGTCAGAGTCAGCACCTTCAGAGGAGAGAGAGAGAGGAACTAGTGAGTGCAGAACTGAACCCAGTCAGTCAGCACCTTCAGAGGAGGAGAGAGGAACCAGTGAATGGAGAACAGAATCCAGTCAGAGTCAGCACCTTCAGAGGAGAGAGAGAGAGAGGAACCAGTGAGAGTAGAAGTGAAGCCAGTCAATGTCAGCACCTTCAGAGGAGAGAGAGAGAGGAACCAGTGAGTGTAGAACTAAATCCAGTCAGTCAGCATCTTCAGAGGAGAGAGAGAGAGAGAGGAACCAGAGAGAGTAGAACTGAACCCAGTCAGAGTCAGCACCTTCAGAGGAGAGAGAGAGAGAGGAACCAGTGAGAGTAGAAGTGAACCCAGTCAAAGTCAGCACCTTCAAAGGAGGAGAGAGAGGAACCTGTGAGTGCAGAACTGAATCCAGTCAGTCAGCATCTTCAGAGGAGACAGAGAGAGGAACCAGTGAGTGCAGAACTGAACCCAGTCAGAGTCAACACCTTCAGAGGAGAGAGAGAAGAGGAACCAGTGAGTGTAGAACTGAACCCAGTCAGATTCAGCACCTTCAGAGCAGAGACAGAGAGGAACCAGTGAGTGTAGAACTGAATCTAGCCAGAGGCAGAACCTTCAGAGGAGAGAGAGAGAGGAACCAGTGAGTGTAGAACTGAATCGAGTCAGAGTCAGCATCTTCAGAGGAGAGAGAGGAACCAGTGAGTGGAGAACTGAACCCAGTCAGAGTCAGCATCTTCAGAGGAGGAGAGAGGAACCAGTGAGTGGAGAACTGAACCCAGTCAGAGTCAGCACCTTCAGAGGAGAGAGAGAGAGGAACCAGTGAGTGCAGAACTGAACCCAGTCAGAGTCAGCACCTTGAGAGGAGAGAGGAACCAGTAAGTGTGGAACTGAACCCAGTCAGAGTCAGCACCTTCAGAGGAGAGAGGAACCAGTGAATGTGGAACTGAACCCAGTCAGAGTCAGCACCTTCAGAGGAGAGAGGATCCAGTGAGTGCAGAACTGAACCCAGTCAGAGTAAGCACGTTCAGAGGAGGAGACAGAGAGGAACCAGTGAGTGCAGAACTGAACTCAGTCAGAGTCAGCACCTTCAGAGGAGGAGAGAGAGGAACCAGTGAGTGGAGAACTGAACCCAGTCAGAGTAAGCACCTTCAGAGGAGAGAGTGAGAGGAACCAGTGAGTGGAGAACTGAACCCAGTCAGAGTCAGCACCTTCAGAGGAGGAGAGAGAGAGGAACCAGTGAGAGTAGAAGTGAAGCTAGTCAGAGTCAGCACCTTCAGAGGAGAGAGAGAGAGAGGAAGCAGTGAGGGGAGAACTGAACATAGGCAAAGTCAGCACCTTCAGAGGAGAGAGAGAGAGAGAGGAACCAGTGAGTGTCAAACTGAACCCAGTCAGAGGCAGAACCTTCAGAGGAGAGAGAGAGGAACCATTGAGTGTGGAACTGTACCCAGTCAGAGCCAGCACCTTGAGAGGAGAGAGGAACCAGTGAGTGAAGAACTGAACCCAGTCAGAGTCAGCACCTTGAGAGAGAGGAACCAGTGAGTGGAGAACTGAACCCAGTCTGAGTCAGCATCTTCAGAGGAGAGAGAGAGAGGAACCAGTGAGTGTAGAATTGAACCCAGTCAGAGTCAGCACCTTCAGAGGAGGAGAGAGAGAGGAACCATTGAGTGCAGAACTGAACCCAGTCAGAGTCAGCAACTTCAAAGGAGGAGAGAGGAACCAGTGAGTGTAGATCTGAACCCAGTCAGAGTCAGCATCTTCAGAGGCGAGAGAGAAAGGAATCAGTGAGGGTAGAACTGAACCTAGTCAGAAGCAGAACATTCAGAGGAGAGAGAGAGAGGAACCAGTGAGTGTCAAACTGAACCCAGTCAGAGTCAGCACCTTCAGAGGAGAGAGAGAGAGAGGAACCAGTGAGAGGAGAAGTGAACCCAGTCAAAGTCAGCACCTTCAGAGGAGAGAGAGAAGAGGAACCAGTGAATGTAGAACTGAACCCAGTCAAATTCAGGACCTTCAGAGGAGAGAGAGAGAGGATCCAGTGAGTGTAGAACTGAACCTAGTCAGAGGCAGAACCTTCAGAGGAGAGAGAGAGAGGAACCAGTGAGTGTAGAACTGAACCCAGTCAGAGTCAGCATCTTCAGAGGAGAGAGAGGAACCAGTGAGTGGAGAACTGAACCCAGTCAGAGTCAGCACCTTGAGAGGAGGAGAGAGAGAGGAACCAGTGAGTGTAGAACTGAACCCAGTCAGAGACAGCATCTTCAGAGGAGAGAGAGAAAGGAACCAGTGAGTGTAGAACTGAACCTAGTCAGAAGCAGAACATTCAGAGGAGAGAGAGAGAGGAACCAGTGAGTGTCAAACTGCACCCAGTCAGTCAGCACCTTCAGAGGAGGAGAGATGATCCAGTGAGTGTAGAACTGAACCCAGTCACAGTCAGCACCTTCAGAGGAGGAGAGAGAGGAACCAGTGAGTGGAGAACTGAACCCAGTCTGAGTCAGCATCTTCAGAGGAGAGAGAGAGAGGAACCAGTGAGTGTAGAATTGAGCCCAGTCAGAGTCAGCACCTTCAGAGGAGGAGAGAGAGAGGAACCATTGAGTGCAGAACTGAACCCAGTCAGAGGCAGAACCTTCAGAGGAGAGAGAGAGAGGAACCAGTGAGTGTAGAACTGAACCCAGTCAGAGTCAGCAGCTTCAGAGGAGGAGAGAGAGGAACCAGTCTCTGTGCAACTGAACCCAGTCAGTCAGCACCTTCAGAGGAGGAGAGAGGAACCAGTGAGTGTCAAACTGAACCCAGAGCTAGCACCTTCAGAGGATGACAGAGAGGAACCAGTGAGTGTAGAACTGAACCCAGTCAGAGGCAGAACCTTCAGAGGAGAGAGAGAGAGGAACCAGTGAGTGTAGAACTGAATCCAGTCAGATTCAGCATCTTCAGAGGAGAGAGTGGAACCAATGAGTGGAGAACTGAACCCAGTCAGAGTCAGCACCTTCAGAGGAGAGAGAGAGAGGAACCAGTGAGTGTAGAACTGAACCTAGTCAGAGGCAGAACCTTCAGAGGAGAGAGAGAGAGGAACCAGTGAATGGAGAACAGAACCCAGTCAGAGTCAGCACCTTCAGAGGAAAGAGAGAGAGGAACCAGTGAGTGCAGAACTGAACCCAGTCAGTCAGCACCTTCAGAGGAGGAGAGAGGAACCAGTGAATGGAGAACAGAATCCAGTCAGAGTCAGCTCCTTCAGAGGAGAGAGAGAGAGAGGAACCAGTGAGAGTCGAAGTGAAGCCAGTCAAAGTCAGCACCTCCAGAGGAGAGAGAGAGAGGAACCAGTGAGTGTAGAACTGAACCCAGTCAGAGTCAGCACCTTCAGAGGAGAGAGAGAGAGGATCCAGTGAGTGCAGAACTAAACCCAGTCAGAGTCAGCACCTTCAGAGGAGAGAGAGAGAGGAACCAGTGAGAGTAGAAGTGAACCCAGTCAAGTCAGCACCTTCAAAGGAGGAGAGAGAGGAACCTGTGAGTGCAGAACTGAATCCAGTCAGTCAGCATCTTCAGAGGAGAGAGAGAGAGGAACCAGTGAGTGTAGAAATGAACCCAGTCAGATTCAGCACTTTCAGAGGAGAGAGAGAGAGGAACCAGTGAGTGTAGAACTGAACCTAGTCAGAGGCAGAACCTTCAGAGGAGACAGAGAGAGGAACCAGTGAGTGTAGAACTGAACCAAGTCAGAGGCAGAACCTTCAGAGGAGAGAGAGAGAGGAACCAGTGAGTGTAGAACTGAACCCAGTCAGATTCAGCACCTTCAGAGGAGACAGAGAGAGGAACCAGTGAGTGTAGAACTGAACCAAGTCAGAGGCAGAACCTTCAGAGGAGAGAGAGAGAGGAACCAGTGAGTGTAGAACTGAATCCAGTCAGAGTCAGCATCTTCAGTGGAGAGAGAGGAACCAGTGAGTGGAGAACTGAACCCAGTCAGAGTCAGCACCTTGAGAGGAGGAGAGAGAGAGAACCAGTGAGCTTAGAACTGAACCCAGTCAGAGTCAGCATCTTCAGAGGAGAGAGAGAAAGGAACCAGTGAGTGTAGAACTGAACCTAGTCAGAAGCAGAACATTCAGAGGAGGAGAGAGAGGAACGAGTGAGTGTAGAACTGAACCCAGTCAGAGTCAGCACCTTCAGAGGAGAGAGAGAGAGGATCCAGTGAGTGCAGAACTGAACCCAGTCAGAGTAAGCACGTTCAGAGGAGGAGACAGAGAGGAACCAGTGACTGCAGAACTGAACCCAGTCAGAGTCAGCACCTTCAGAGGAGAGAGAGAGAGGAACCAGTGAGTGGAGAACTGAACCCAGTCAGAGTCAGCACCTTCAGAGGAGAGAGAGAGAGGAACCAGTGAGTGGAGAACTGAACCCAGTCAGAGTCAGCACCTTCAGAGGAGGAGAGAGAGAGGAACCAGTGAGAGTAGAAGTGAAGCCAGTCAGAGTCAGCACCTTCAGAGGAGAGAGAGAGAGAGGAACCAGTGAGGGTAGTGTGAACCCAGGCAAAGTCAGTACCTTCAGAGGAGAGAGAGAGAGAGAGAGGAACCAGTGAGTGTAGAACTGAACCCAGTCAGAGGCAGAACCTTCAGAGGAGAGAGAGAGAGGAACCAGTGAGTGTCAAACTGAACCCAGTCAGAGTCAGCACCTTCAGAGGAGGAGAGAGGAACCAGTGAGTGTCAAACTGAATCCAGAGCCAGCACCTTCAGTGGAGGACAGAGAGGAACCAGTGAGTGGAGAACTGAACCCAGTCAGAGTCAGCACCTTCAGAGGAGAGAGGAACCAGTAAGTCTGGAACTGAACCCAGTCAGAGTCAGCACCTTCAGAGGAGAGAGGAACCAGTGAGTGTGGAACTGAACCCAGTCAGTTGCAGCAACTTGAGAGGAGCAGAGAAACCAGTGAGTGTAGAACTGAACCCAGTCAGAGTCAGCACCTTCAGAGGAGGAGAGAGGATCCAGTGAGTGTAGAACTGAACCCAGTCACAGTCAGCACCTTGAGAGGAGGAGAGAGAGGAACCAGTGAGTGGAGAACTGAACCCAGTCTGAGTCAGCATCTTCAGAGGAGAGAGAGAGAGGAACCAGTGAGTGTAGAATTGAACCCAGTCAGAGTCAGCACCTTCAGAGGAGGAGAGAGAGAGGAACCATTGAGTGCAGAACTGACCCCAGTCAGAGTCAGCACCTTCAAAGGAGGAGAGAGGAACCAGTGAGTGCAGAACTGAACCCAGTCAGATTCAGCACCTTCAGAGGAGGAGAGAGAGGAACTAGTGAGTGTAGAACTGAACCTAGTCAGAGGCAGAACCTTCAGAGGAGAGAGAGAGAGGAACCAGTGAATGGAGAACAGAACCAGTCAGAGTCAGCACCTTCAGAGGAGAGAGAGAGAGGATCCAATGCGTGCAGATCTGAACCCAGTCAGAGTCAGCACCTTCAGAGGAGGAGAGAGAGAGGAACCAGTGAGAGTAGAAGTGAAGCCAGTCAAAGTCAGCACCTTCAGAGCACAGAGAGAGAGGAACCAGTGAGTGTAGAACTGAATCCAGTCAGTCAGGATCTTCAAAGGAGAGAGATAGAGGAACCAGTGAGTGGAGAACTGAACCCAGTCAGAGTCAGCACCTTGAGAGGAGGAGAGAGAGAGGAACCAGTGAGTGTGGAACTGAGCCCAGTCAGAGTCAGCATCTTCAGAGGAGAGAGAGAGAGGAACCAGTGAGTGTCAAACTGAACCCAGTCAGAGGCAGAACCTTCAGAGGAGAGAGAGAGGGAGGAACCAGTGAGTGTAGAACTGAACCCAGTCAGAGTCAGCACCTTCACAGGAGGAGAGAGGAACCAGTGAGTGTCAATCTGAACCCAGAGCCAGCACCTTCAGTGGAGGACAGAGAGGAACCAGTGAGTGTAGAAGTGAACACAGTCAGAGTCAGCACCTTCAGAGGAGAGAGGAACCAGTAAGTGTGGAACTGAACCCAGTCAGAGTCAGCACCTTCAGAGGAGAGAGGATCCAGTGAGTGTGGAACTGAACCCAGTCAGAGTCAGCACCTTGAGAGGAGAGAGGAACCAGTAAGTGTGGAACTGAACCCAGTCAGAGTCAGCACCTTCAGAGGAGAGAGGAACCAGTGAGAGTAGCACTGAACCCAGTCTGAGTCAGCATCTTCAGAGGAGAGAGAGAGAGGAACCAGTGAGTGTAGAATTGAACCCAGTCAGAGTCAGCACCTTCAGAGGAGGAGAGAGAGAGGAACCATTGAGTGCAGAACTGAACCCAGTCAGAGGCAGAACCTTCAGAGGAGAGAGAGAGGAACCAGTGAGTGTAGAACTGAACCCAGTCAGAGTCAGCAGCTTCAGAGGAGGAGAGAGAGGAACCAGTCTCTGTGCAACTGAACCCAGTCAGTCAGCACCTTCAGAGGAGGAGAGAGAGGAACCAGTGAGTGTAGAATTGAACCCAGTCAGAGTCAGCACCTTCAGAGGAGGAGAGAGAGAGGAACCATTGAGTGTAGAACTGAACCCAGTCAGAGTCAGCACCTTCAGAGGAGGAGAGAGGAACCAGTGAGTGTCAAACTGAACCCAGAGCCAGCACCTTCAGTGGAGGACAGAGAGGAACCAGTGAGTGTAGAACTGAACCCAGTCAGAGGCAGAACCTTCAGAGGAGAGAGAGAGAGGAACCAGTGAGTGTAGAACTGAATCCAGTCAGATTCAGCATCTTCAGAGGAGAGAGTGGAACCAATGAGTGGAGAACTGAACCCAGTCAGAGTCAGCACCTTCAGAGGAGAGAGAGAGAGGAACCAGTGAGTGTAGAACTGAACCTAGTCAGAGGCAGAACCTTCAGAGGAGAGAGAGAGAGGAACCAGTGAATGGAGAACAGAACCCAGTCAGAGTCAGCACCTTCAGAGGAAAGAGAGAGAGGAACCAGTGAGTGCAGAACTGAACCCAGTCAGTCAGCACCTTCAGAGGAGGAGAGAGGAACCAGTGAATGGAGAACAGAATCCAGTCAGAGTCAGCTCCTTCAGAGGAGAGAGAGAGAGAGGAACCAGTGAGAGTCGAAGTGAAGCCAGTCAAAGTCAGCACCTCCAGAGGAGAGAGAGAGAGGAACCAGTGAGTGTAGAACTGAACCCAGTCAGAGTCAGCACCTTCAGAGGAGAGAGAGAGAGGATCCAGTGAGTGCAGAACTAAACCCAGTCAGAGTCAGCACCTTCAGAGGAGAGAGAGAGAGAGGAACCAGTGAGAGTAGAAGTGAACCCAGTCAAGTCAGCACCTTCAAAGGAGGAGAGAGGAACCTGTGAGTGCAGAACTGAATCCAGTCAGTCAGCATCTTCAGAGGAGAGAGAGAGAGGAACCAGTGAGTGTAGAACTGAAACCAGTCAGAGTCAACACCTTCAGAGGAGAGAGAGAAGAGGAACCAGTGAGTGTAGAACTGAACCCAGTCAGATTCAGCACCTTCAGAGGAGACAGAGAAGAGGAACCAGTGAGTGTAGAACTGAACCCAGTCAGATTCAGCACCTTCAGAGGAGAGAGAGAGAGGAACCAGTGAGTGTCAAACTGAACCCAGTCAGAGGCAGAACCTTCAGAGGAGAGAGAGAGGGAGGAACCAGTGAGTGTAGAACTGAACCCAGTCAGAGTCAGCACCTTCACAGGAGGAGAGAGGAACCAGTGAGTGTCAATCTGAACCCAGAGCCAGCACCTTCAGTGGAGGACAGAGAGGAACCAGTGAGTGTAGAAGTGAACACAGTCAGAGTCAGCACCTTCAGAGGAGAGAGGAACCAGTAAGTGTGGAACTGAACCCAGTCAGAGTCAGCACCTTCAGAGGAGAGAGGAACCAGTGAGTGTGGAACTGAACCCAGTCAGAGTCAGCACCTTGAGAGGAGAGAGGAACCAGTAAGTGTGGAACTGAACCCATTCAGAGTCAGCACCTTCAGAGGAGAGAGGAACCAGTGAGAGTAGCACTGAACCCAGTCTGAGTCAGCATCTTCAGAGGAGAGAGAGAGAGGAACCAGTGAGTGTAGAATTGAACCCAGTCAGAGTCAGCACCTTCAGAGGAGGAGAGAGAGAGGAACCATTGAGTGCAGAACTGAACCCAGTCAGAGGCAGAACCTTCAGAGGAGAGAGAGAGGAACCAGTGAGTGTAGAACTGAACCCAGTCAGAGTCAGCAGCTTCAGAGGAGGAGAGAGAGGAACCAGTCTCTGTGCAACTGAACCCAGTCAGTCAGCACCTTCAGAGGAGGAGAGAGGAACCAGTGAGTGTCAAACTGAACCCAGAGCCAGCACCTTCAGAGGAGGACAGAGAGGAACCAGTGAGTGTAGAACTGAACCCAGTCAGAGGCAGAACCTTCAGAGGAGAGAGAGAGAGGAACCAGTGAGTGTAGAACTGAATCCAGTCAGATTCAGCATCTTCAGAGGAGAGAGTGGAACCAATGAGTGGAGAACTGAACCCAGTCAGAGTCAGCACCTTCAGAGGAGAGAGAGAGAGGAACCAGTGAGTGTAGAACTGAACCTAGTCAGAGGCAGAACCTTCAGAGGAGAGAGAGAGAGGAACCAGTGAATGGAGAACAGAACCCAGTCAGAGTCAGCACCTTCAGAGGAAAGAGAGAGAGGAACCAGTGAGTGCAGAACTGAACCCAGTCAGTCAGCACCTTCAGAGGAGGAGAGAGGAACCAGTGAATGGAGAACAGAATCCAGTCAGAGTCAGCTCCTTCAGAGGAGAGAGAGAGAGAGGAACCAGTGAGAGTCGAAGTGAAGCCAGTCAAAGTCAGCACCTCCAGAGGAGAGAGAGAGAGGAACCAGTGAGTGTAGAACTGAACCCAGTCAGAGTCAGCACCTTCAGAGGAGAGAGAGAGAGGATCCAGTGAGTGCAGAACTAAACCCAGTCAGAGTCAGCACCTTCAGAGGAGAGAGAGAGAGAGGAACCAGTGAGAGTAGAAGTGAACCCAGTCAAGTCAGCACCTTCAAAGGAGGAGAGAGGAACCTGTGAGTGCAGAACTGAATCCAGTCAGTCAGCATCTTCAGAGGAGAGAGAGAGAGGAACCAGTGAGTGTAGAACTGAAACCAGTCAGAGTCAACACCTTCAGAGGAGAGAGAGAAGAGGAACCAGTGAGTGTAGAACTGAACCCAGTCAGATTCAGCACCTTCAGAGGAGACAGAGAGAGGAACCAGTGAGTGTAGAACTGAACCAAGTCAGAGGCAGAACCTTCAGTGGAGAGAGAGGAACCAGTGAGTGGAGAACTGAACCCAGTCAGAGTCAGCACCTTGAGAGGAGGAGAGAGAGAGGAACCAGTGAGTGTAGAACTGAACCCAGTCAGAGTCAGCATCTTCAGAGGAGAGAGAGAAAGGAACCAGTGAGTGTAGAACTGAACCTAGTCAGAAGCAGAACATTCAGAGGAGGAGAGAGAGGAACGAGTGAGTGTAGAACTGAACTCAGTCAGAGTCAGCACCTTCAGAGGAGAGAGAGAGAGGATCCAGTGAGTGCAGAACTGAACCCAGTCAGAGTAAGCACGTTCAGAGGAGGAGACAGAGAGGAACCAGTGACTGCAGAACTGAACCCAGTCAGAGTCTGCACCTTCAGAGGAGGAGAGAGAGGAACCAGTGACTGCAGATCTGAACCCAGTCAGAGTCAGCACCTTCAGAGGAGGAGAGAGAGAGGAACCAGTGAGAGTAGAAGTGAAGCAAGTCAATGTCAGCACCTTCAGAGGACAGAGAGAGAGGAACCAGTGAGTGTAGAACTGAATCCAGTCAGTCAGGATCTTCAAAGGAGAGAGATAGAGGAACCAGTGAGTGGAGAACTGAACCCAGTCAGAGTCAGCACCTTGAGAGGAGGAGAGAGAGAGGAACCAGTGAGTGTGGAACTGAACCCAGTCAGAGTCAGCATCTTCAGAGGAGAGAGAGAGAGCAACCAGTGAGTGTCAAACTGAACCCAGTCAGAGGCAGCATCTTCAGAGGAGAGAGAGAGGGAGGAACCAGTGAGTGTAGAACTGAACCCAGTCAGAGTCAGCACCTTCACAGGAGGAGAGAGGAACCAGTGAGTGTCAATCTGAACCCAGAGCCAGCACCTTCAGTGGAGGACAGAGAGGAACCAGTGAGTGTAGAACTGAACACAGTCAGAGTCAGCACCTTCAGAGGAGAGAGGAACCAGCAAGTGTGGAACTGAACCCAGTCAGAGTCAGCACCTTCAGAGGAGAGAGGAACCAGTGAGTGTGGAACTGAACCCAGTCAGAGTCAGCACCTTGAGAGGAGAGAGGAACCAGTGAGAGTAGAACTGAACCCAGTCAGAGTCAGCACCTTCAGAGGAGGAGAGAGGATCCAGTGAGTGTAGAACTGAACCCAGTCACAGTCAGCACCTTGAGAGGAGGAGAGAGAGGAACCAGTGAGTGGAGAACTGAACCCAGTCTGAGTCAGCATCTTCAGAGGAGAGAGAGAGAGGAACCAGTGAGTGTAGAATTGAACCCAGTCAGAGTCAGCACTTTCAGAGGAGAGAGAGAGGAACCATTGAGTGCAGAACTGAACCCAGTCAGAGTCAGCACCTTCAAAGGAGGAGAGAGGAACCAGTGAGTGTAGAACTGAACCCAGTCAGTCAGCACCTTCAGAGGAGGAGAGAGGAACCAGTGAATGGAGAACAGAATCCAGTCAGAGTCAGCAGCTGCAGAGGAGAGAGAGGGAGGATCCAAAGAGTGCAGAACTGAACCCAGTCAGAGTCAGCACATTCAGAGGAGGAGAGAGAGAGGAACCAGTGAGAATAGAAGTGAAGCCAGTCAAAGTCATCACCTTCAGAGGAGAGACAGAGAGGAACCAGTGAGTGCAGAACTGAACCTAGTCAGAGTCTGCACCTTCAGAGGAGGAGAGAGAAACTAGTGAGTGTAGAACTGAACCCAGTCAGAGTCAGCACCTTCAGAGGAGAGAGAGAGAGGATCCAGTGAGTGGAGAACTGAACCAAGTCAGAGTCAGCACCTTCAGAGGAGAGAGAGAGAGGATCCAGTGAGTGCAGAACTGAACCCAGTCAGAGTAAGCACGTTCAGAGGAGGAGACAGAGAGGAACCAGTGAGTGCAGAACTGAACCCAGTCAGAGTCAGCACCTTCAGAGGAGGAGAGAGAGGAACCAGTGAGTGGAGAACTGAACCAAGTCAGAGTCAGCACCTTCAGAGGAGAGAAAGAGAGGAACCAGTGAGTGGAGAACTGAACCCAGTCAGAGTCAGCACCTTCAGAGGAGGAGAGAGAGAGGAACCAGTGAGAGTAGAAGTGAAGCTCGTCAGAGTCAGCACCTTCAGAGGAGAAAGAGAGAGAGGAACCAGTGAGGGTAGAACTGAACCCAGGCAAAGTCAGCACCTTCAGAGGAGAGAGAGAGAGAGAGGAACCAGTGTGTGTCAAACTGAACCCAGTCAGAGTCAGCACTTTCAGAGGTGGAGAGAGGAACCAGTGAGTGTAGAACTGAACACAGTCAGAGTCAGCACCTTCAGAGGAGAGAGGAACCAGTAAGTGTGGAACTGAACCCAGTCAGAGTCAGCACCTTCAGAGGAGAGAGGAACCAGTGAGTGTGGAACTGTACCCAGTCAGAGTCAGCACCTTGAGAGGAGAGAGGAACCAGTGAGTGCAGAACTGAACCCAGTCAGAGTCAGCACCTTCAGAGGAGAGAGGATCCAGTGAGTGTAGAACTGAACCCAGTCACAGTCAGCACCTTGAGAGGAGGAGAGAGAGGAACCAGTGAATGGAGAACTGAACCCAGTCTGAGTCAGCATCTTCAGAGGAGAGAGAGAGAGGAACCAGTGAGTGTAGAATTGAACCCAGTCAGAGTCAGCACCTTCAGAGGAGGAGAGAGAGAGGAACCATTGAGTGCAGAACTGAACCCAGTCAGAGTCAGCAACTTCAAAGGAGGAGAGAGGAACCAGTGAGTGTAGATCTGAACCAAGTCAGATTCAGCACCTTCAGAGGAGGAGAGAGAGGAACCAGTGAGTGTAGAACTGAACCTAGTCAGAGGCAGAACCTTCAGAGGAGAGAGAGAGAGGAACCAGTGAATGGAGAACAGAACCCAGTCAGAGTCAGCACCTTCAGAGGAGAGAGACAGAGGATCCAATGCGTGCAGATCTGAACCCAGTCAGAGTCAGAACCTTCAGAGGAGGAGAGAGAGAGGAACCAGTGAGAGTAGAAGTGAAGCCAGTCAATGTCAGCACCTTCAGAGGACAGAGAGAGAGGAACCATTGAGTGTAGAACTGAATCCAGTCAGTCAGGATCTTCAAAGGAGAGAGATAGAGGAACCAGTGAGTGTAGAACTGAACCTAGTCAGAGGCAGAACCTTCAGAGGAGAGAGAGAGAGGAACCAGTGAATGGAGAACAGAATCCAGTCAGAGTCAGCACCTTCAGAGGAGAGAGAGAGAGGAACCAGTGAGTGCAGAACTGAACCCAGTCAGTCAGCACCTTCAGAGGAGGAGAGAGAGAGGAGCCAGTGAGTGGAGAACTGAACCCAGTCAGAGTCAGCATCTTCAGAGGAGAGAGAGAGAGGAACCAGTGAGTGGAGAACTGAACCCAGTCAGAGTCAGCACCTTCAGAGGAGAGAGAGAGAGAGGAACCGGTGAGAGTAGAAGTGAACCCAGTCAAAGTCAGCGCCTTCAGAAGAGAGAGAGAGGGGAACCAGTGAGTGTGGAACTGAACCCAGTCAGAGTCAGCACCTTCAGAGGAGAGAGAGAGAGGAACCAGTGAGTGCAGAACTGAATCCAGTCAGTCAGCATCTTCAGAGGAGAGAGAGAGAGAGAGGAACCAGTGAGAGTAGAACTGAACCCAGTCAGAGTCAGCACCTTCAGAGGAGAGAGAGAGAGAGGAACCAGTGAGAGTAGAAGTGAACCCAGTCAAAGTCAGCACCTTCAAAGGAGGAGAGAGAGGAACCTGTGAGTGCAGAACTGAATCCAGTCAGTCAGCATCTTCAGAGGAGAGGGAGAGAGGAACCAGTGAGTGTAGAAATGAACCCAGTCAGTCAACACCTTCAGAGGAGAGAGAGAAGAGGAACCAGTGAGTGTAGAACTGAACCCAGTCAGATTCAGCACCTTCAGAGGAGAGAGAGAGAGGAACCAGTGAGTGTAGAACTGAACCTAGTCAGAGGCAGAACCTTCAGAGGAGAGAGAGAGAGGAACCAGTGAGTGTAGAACTGAATCCAGTCAGAATCAGCATCTTCAGAGGAGAGAGAGGAACCAGTGAGTGGAGAACTGAACCCAGTCAGAGTCAGCACCTTGAGAGGAGGAGACAGAGAGGAACCAGTGAGTGTAGAACTGAACCCAGTCAGAGTCAGCATCTTCAGAGGAGAGAGAGAAAGGAACCAGTGAGTGCAGAACTGAACCCAGTCAGAGTCAGCACCTTCAGAGGAGAGAGAGAGAGAGGAACCAGTGAGAGTAGAAGTGAACCCAGTCAAAGTCAGCACCTTCAGAGGAGAGAGAGAGAGGAACCAGTGAGTGTAGAACTGAACCTAGTCAGAGGCAGAACCTTCAGAGGAGGAGAGAGAGGAACCAGTGAGTGTAGAACTGAATCCAGTCAGAAAAAGCATCTTCAGAGGAGAGAGAGAGAGGAACCAGTGAGTGTAGAAAAGAACCCAGTCAGAGTCAGCACCTTCAGAGGAGGAGAGAGAGAGGAACCATTGAGTGCAGAACTGAACCCAGTCAGAGTCAGCACCTTCAAAGGAGGAGAGAGGAACCAGTGAGTGTGGAACTGAACCCAGTCAGATACAGCACCTTCAGAGGAGGAGAGAGAGGAACCAGTGAGTGTAGACCTGAACCTAGTCAGAGGCAGAACCTTCAGAGGAGAGAGAGAGAGGAACCAGTGAATGGAGAACAGAACCCAGTCAGAGTCAGCACCTTCAGAGGAGAGAGAGAGAGGATCCAATGAGTGCAGAACTGAACCCAGTCAGAGTCAGCACCTTCAGAGGAGGAGAGAGAGAGGAACCAGTGAGAGTAGAAGTGAAGCTAGTCAGAGTCAGCACCTTCAGAGGAGAGAGAGAGAGAGGAACCAGTGAGGGTAGAACTGAACCCAGGCAAAGTCAGCACCTTCAGAGGAGAGAGAGAGAGAGAGGAACCAGTGAGTTTCAAACTGAACCCAGTCAGAGTCAGCACCTTCAGAGGTGGAGAGAGGAACCAGTGAGTGTAGAACTGAACACAGTCAGAGTCAGCACCTTCAGAGGAGAGAGGAACCAGTAAGTGTGGAACTGAACCCAGTCAGAGTCAGCACCTTCAGAGGAGAGAGGAACCAGTGAGTGTGGAACTGTACCCAGTCAGAGTCAGCACCTTGAGAGGAGAGAGGAACCAGTGAGTGTAGAACTGAACCCAGTCAGAGTCAGCACCTTCAGAGGAGAGAGGATCCAGTGAGTGTAGAACTGAACCCAGTCACAGTCAGCACCTTGAGAGGAGGAGAGAGAGGAACCAGTGAATGGAGAACTGAACCCAGTCTGAGTCAGCATCTTCAGAGGAGAGAGAGAGAGGAACCAGTGAGTGGAGAATTGAACCCAGTCAGAGTCAGCACCTTCAGAGGAGGAGAGAGAGAGGAACCAGTGAGTGTAGAACTGAACCCAGTCACAGTCAGCACCTTGAGAGGAGGAGAGAGAGGAACCAGTGAATGGAGAACTGAACCCAGTCTGAGTCAGCATCTTCAGAGGAGAGAGAGAGAGGAACCAGTGAGTGGAGAACTGAACCCAGTCAGAGTCAGCAACTTCAAAGGAGGAGAGAGGAACCAGTGAGTGTGGAACTGAACCCAGTCAGATTCAGCACCTTCAGAGGTGGAGAGAGAGGAACCAGTGAGTGTAGAACTGAACCTTGTCAGAGGCAGAACCTTCAGAGGAGAGAGAGAGAGGAACCAGTGAATGGAGAACAGAATCCAGTCAGAGTCAGCATCTTCAGAGGAGAGAGAGAGAGGAACCAGTGAGTGCAGAACTGAACCCAGTCAGTCAGCACCTTCAGAGGAAGAGAGAGAGAGGAACCAGTGAGTGGAGAACTGAACCCAGTCAGAGTCAGCACCTTCAGAGGAGAGAGAGAGAGAGGAACCGGTGAGAGTAGAAGTGAACCCAGTCAAAGTCAGCGCCTTCAGAAGAGAGAGAGAGAGGAACCAGTGAGTGTGGAACTGAACCCAGTCAAAGTCAGCACCTTCAGAGGAGAGAGAGAGAGGAACCAGTGAGTGCAGAACTGAATCCAGTCAGTCAGCATCTTCAGAGGAGAGAGAGAGAGAGAGGAACCAGTGAGAGTAGAACTGAACCCAGTCAGAGTCAGCACCTTCAAAGGAGGAGAGAGAGGAACCTGTGAGTGCAGAACTGAATCCAGTCAGTCAGCATCTTCAGAGGAGAGGGAGAGAGGAACCAGTGAGTGTAGAAATGAACCCAGTCAGTCAACACCTTCAGAGGAGAGAGAGAAGAGGAACCATTGAGTGCAGAACTGAACCCAGTCAGAGTCAGCATCTTCAGAGGAGAGAGAGGAACCAGTGAGTGGAGAACTGAACCCAGTCAGAGTCAGCACCTTGAGAGGAGGAGACAGAGAGGAACCAGTGAGTGTAGAACTGAACCCAGTCAGAGTCAGCATCTTCAGAGGAGAGAGAGAAAGGAACCAGTGAGTGCAGAACTGAACCTAGTCAGAAGCAGAACATTCAGAGGAGAGAGAGAGAGGAACCAGTGAGTGTCAAACTGAACCCAGTCAGAGTCAGCACCTTCAGAGGAGAGAGAGAGAGGATCCAGTGAGAGTAGAAGTGAACCCAGTCAAATTCAGCACCTTGAAAGGAGGAGAGAGAGGAACCTGTGAGTGCAGAACTGAATACAGTCAGTCAGCATCTTCAGAGGAGAGAGAGAGAGGAACCAGTGAGTGTAGAATTGAACCCAGTCAGAGTCAGCACCTTCAGAGGAGGAGAGAGAGAGGAACCATTGAGTGCAGAACTGAACCCAGTCAGAGTCAGCACCTTCAAAGGAGGAGAGAGGAACCAGTGAGTGTGGAACTGAACCCAGTCAGATTCAGCTCCTTCAGAGGAGGAGAGAGAGGAACCAGTGAGTGTAGAACTGAACCTAGTCAGAGGCAGAACCTTCAGAGGAGAGAGAGAGAGGAACCAGTGAATGGAGAACAGAACCCAGTCAGAGTCAGCACCTTCAGAGGAGAGAGAGAGAGGATCCAATGAGTGCAGAACTGAACCCAGTCAGAGTCAGCACCTTCAGAGGAGGAGAGAGAGAGGAACCAGTGAGAGTAGAAGTGAAGCCAGTCAAAGTCAGCACCTTCAGAGGACAGAGAGAGAGGAACCAGTGAGTGTAGAACTGAATCCAGTCAGTCAGGATCTTCAAAGGAGAGAGAGAGAGGAACCAGTGAGTGGAGAACTGAACCCAGTCAGAGTCAGCACCTTGAGAGGAGGAGAGACAGAGGAACCAGTGAGTGTGGAACTGAACCCACTCAGAGTCAGCATCTTCAGAGGAGAGAGAGAGAGGAACCAGTGAGTGTCAAACTGAACCCAGTCAGAGGCAGAACCTTCAGAGGAGAGAGAGAGGGAGGAAACAGTGAGTGTAGAACTGAACCCAGTCAGAGTCAGCACCTTCAGAGGAGGAGAGAGGAACCAGTGAGTGTCAATCTGAACCCAGAGCCAGCACCTTCAGTGGAGGACAGAGAGGAACCAGTGAGTGTAGAACTGAACACAGTCAGAGTCAGCACCTTCAGAGGAGAGAGGAACCAGTAAGTGTGGAACTGAACCCAGTCAGAGTCAGCACCTTCAGAGGAGAGAGGAACCAGTGAGTGTGGAACTGAACCCAGTCAGAGTCAGCACCTTGAGAGGAGAGAGGAACCAGTGAGAGTAGAACTGAACCCAGTCAGAGTCAGCACCTTCAGAGGAGGAGAGAGGATCCAGTGAGTGTAGAACTGAACCCAGTCACAGTCAGCACCTTGAGAGTAGGAGAGAGAGGAACCAGTGAGTGGAGAACTGAACCCAGTCTGAGTCAGCATCTTCAGAGGAGAGAGAGAGAGGAACCAGTGAGTGTAGAATTGAACCCAGTCAGAGTCAGCACTTTCAGAGGAGGAGAGAGAGAGGAACCATTGAGTGCAGAACTGAACCCAGTCAGAGTCAGCACCTTCAAAGGAGGAGAGAGGAACCAGTGAGTGTAGAACTGAACCCAGTCAGATTCAGCACCTTCAGAGGAGGAGAGAGAGGAACCAGTGAGTGTAGAACTGAACCTAGTCAGAGGCAGAACCTTCAGAGGAGAGAGAGAGAGGAACCAGTGAATGGAGAACAGAACCCAGTCAGAGTCAGCACCTTAAGAGGAGAGAGAGAGAGGATCCAGTGAGTGTAGAACTGAACCCAGTCAGTCAGCACCTTCAGAGGAGGAGAGAGGAACCAGTGAATGGAGAACAGAATCCAGTCAGAGTCAGCACCTTCAGAGGAGAGAGAGAGAGGATCCAAAGAGTGCAGAACTGAACCCAGTCAGAAAAAGCACCTTCAGAGGAGGAGAGAGAGAGGAACCAGTGAGAGTAGAAGTGAAGCCAGTCAAAGTCAGCACCTTCAGAGGAGAGACAGAGAGGAACCAGTGAGTGCAGAACTGAACCCAGTCAGAGTCAGCACCTTCAGAGGAGAGAGAGAGAGAGGATCCAGTGAGTGGAGAACTGAACCAAGTCAGAGTCAGCACATTCTGAGGAGAGAGAGAGAGGATCCAGTGAGTGCAGAACTGAACCCAGTCAGAGTCAGCACCTTCAGAGGAGGAGAGAGAGGAACCAGTGAGTGGAGAACTGAACCAAGTCAGAGTCAGCACCTTCAGAGGAGAGAAAGAGAGGAACCAGTGAGTGGAGAACTGAAACCAGTCAGAGTCAGCACCTTCAGAGGAGGAGAGAGAGAGGAACCAGTGAGAGTAGAAGTGAAGCTAGTCAGAGTCAGCACCTTCAGAGGAGAGAGAGAGCGAGAGGAACCAGTGAGTGTCAAACTGAACCCAGTCAGAGTCAGCACCTTCAGAGGTGGAGAGAGGAACCAGTGAGTGTAGAACTGAACCCAGTCAGAGTCAGCACCTTCAGAGGAGAGAGGATCCAGTGAGTGTAGAACTGAACCCAGTCACAGTCAGCACCTTGAGAGGAGGAGAGAGAGGAACCAGTGAATGGAGAACTGAACCCAGTCTGAGTCAGCATCTTCAGAGGAGAGAGAGAGAGGAACCAGTGAGTGTAGAATTGAACCCAGTCAGAGTCAGCACCTTCAGAGGAGAGAGGAACCAGTGAGTGTGGAACTGAACCCAGTCAGAGTCAGCACCTTGAGAGGAGAGAGGAACCAGTGAGTGCAGAACTGAACCCAGTCAGAGTCAGCACCTTCAGAGGAGAGAGGATCCAGTGAGTGTAGAACTGAACCCAGTCACAGTCAGCACCTTGAGAGGAGGAGAGAGAGGAACCAGTGAATGGAGAACTGAACCCAGTCTGAGTCAGCATCTTCAGAGGAGAGAGAGAGAGGAACCAGTGAGTGTAGAATTGAACCCAGTCAGAGTCAGCACCTTCAGAGGAGTAGAGAGAGAGGAACCATTGAGTGCAGAACTGAACCCAGTCAGAGTCAGCAACTTCAAAGGAGGAGAGAGGAACCAGTGAGTGTAGAACTGAACCCAGTCAGATTCAGCACCTTCAGAGGAGGAGAGAGAGGAACCAGTGAGTGTAGAACTGAACCTAGTCAGAGGCAGAACCTTCAGAGGAGAGAGAGAGAGGAACCAGTGAATGGAGAACAGAATCCAGTCAGAGTCAGCACCTTCAGAGGAGAGAGAGAGAGGAACCAGTGAGTGCAGAACTGAACCCAGTCAGTCAGCACCTTCAGAGGAGGAGAGAGAGAGGAGCCAGTGAGTGGAGAACTGAACCCAGTCAGAGTCAGCATCTTCAGAGGAGAGAGAGAGAGGAACCAGTGAGTGGAGAACTGAACCCAGTCAGAGTCAGCACCTTCAGAGGAGAGAGAGAGAGAGGAACCGGTGAGAGTAGAAGTGAACCCAGTCAAAGTCAGCGCCTTCAGAAGAGAGAGAGAGAGGAACCAGTGAGTGTAGAACTGAACCCAGTCAGAGTCAGCTCCTTCAGAGGAGAGAGAGAGAGAGAGGAACCAGTGAGAGTAGAACTGAACCCAGTCAGAGTCAGCACCTTCAGAGGAGAGAGAGAGAGAGGAACCAGTGAGAGTAGAAGTGAACCCAGTCAAAGTCAGCGCCTTCAGAAGAGAGAGAGAGAGGAACCAGTGAGTGCAGAACTGAATCCAGTCAGTCACCATCTTCAGAGGAGAGGGAGAGAGGAACCAGTGAGTGTAGAAATGAACCCAGTCAGTCAACACCTTCAGAGGAGAGAGAGAAGAGGAACCAGTGAGTGTAGAACTGAACCCAGTCAGAGGCAGAACCTTCAGAGGAGAGAGAGAGGGGAACCAGTGAGTGTAGAACTGAATCCAGTCAGAGTCAGCATCTTCAGAGGAGAGAGAGGAACCAGTGAGTGGAGAACTGAACCCAGTCAGAGTCAGCACCTTGAGAGGAGGAGACAGAGAGGAACCAGTGAGTGTAGAACTGAACCCAGTCAGATTCAGCACCTTCAGAGGAGGAGAGAGAGAGGAACCAGTGAGAGTAGAAGTGAAGCTAGTCAGAGTCAGCACCTTCAGAGGAGAGAGAGAGAGAGGAACCAGTGAGGGTAGAACTGAACCCAGGCAAAGTCAGCACCTTCAGAGGAGAGAGAGAGAGAGAGGAACCAGTGAGTGTCAAACTGAACCCAGTCAGAGTCAACACCTTCAGAGGTGGAGAGAGGAACCAGTGAGTGTAGAACTGAACACAGTCAGAGTCAGCACCTTCAGAGGAGAGAGGAACCAGTAAGTGTGGAACTGAACCCAGTCAGAGTCAGCACCTTCAGAGGAGAGAGGAACCAGTGAGTGTGGAACTGTACCCAGTCAGAGTCAGCACCTTGAGAGGAGAGAGGAACCAGTGAGTGCAGAACTGAACCCAGTCAGAGTCAGCACCTTCAGAGGAGAGAGGATCCAGTGAGTGTAGAACTGAACCCAGTCACAGTCAGCACCTTGAGAGGAGGAGAGAGAGGAACCAGTGAATGGAGAACTGAACCCAGTCTGAGTCAGCATCTTCAGAGGAGAGAGAGAGAGGAACCAGTGAGTGTAGAATTGAACCCAGTCAGAGTCAGCACCTTCAGAGGAGGAGAGAGAGAGGAACCATTGAGTGCAGAACTGAACCCAGTCAGAGTCAGCAACTTCAAAGGAGGAGAGAGGAACCAGTGAGTGTAGAACTGAACCCAATCAGATTCAGCAACTTCAAAGGAGGAGAGAGGAACCAGTGAGTGTAGAACTGAACCCAGTCAGATTCAGCACCTTCAGAGGAGGAGAGAGAGGAACCAGTGAGTGTAGAACTGAACCTAGTCAGAGGCAGAACCTTCAGAGGAGAGAGAGAGAGGAACCAGTGAATGGAGAACAGAATCCAGTCAGAGTCAGCACCTTCAGAGGAGAGAGAGAGAGAGCAACCAGTGAGTGCAGAACTGAACCCAGTCAGTCAGCACCTTCAGAGGAGGAGAGAGAGAGGAGCCAGTGAGTGGAGAACTGAACCCAGTCAGAGTCAGCATCTTCAGAGGAGAGAGAGAGAGGAACCAGTGAGTGGAGAACTGAACCCAGTCAGAGTCAGCACCTTCAGAGGAGAGAGAGAGAGAGGAACCGGTGAGAGTAGAAGTGAACCCAGTCAAAGTCAGCGCCTTCAGAAGAGAGAGAGAGAGGAACCAGTGAGTGGGGAACTGAACCCAGTCAAAGTCAGCACCTTCAGAAGAGAGAGAGAGAGGAACCAGTGAGTGCAGAACTGAATCCAGTCAGTCAGCATCTTCAGAGGAGAGAGAGAGAGAGAGGAACCAGTGAGAGTAGAACTGAACCCAGTCAGAGTCAGCACCTTCAGAGGAGAGAGAGAGAGAGGAACCAGTGAGAGTAGAAGTGAACCCAGTCAAAGTCAGCACCTTCAAAGGAGGAGAGAGAGGAACCTGTGAGTGCAGAACTGAATCCAGTCAGTCAGCATCTTCAGAGGAGAGGGAGAGAGGAACCAGTGAGTGTAGAAATGAACCCAGTCAGTCAACACCTTCAGAGGAGAGAGAGAAGAGGAACCAGTGAGTGTAGAACTGAACCCAGTCAGATTCAGCACCTTCAGAGGAGAGAGAGAGAGGAACCAGTGAATGGAGAACAGAACCCAGTCAGAGTCAGCACCTTCAGAGGAGAGAGAGAGAGGATCCAATGAGTGCAGAACTGAACCCAGTCAGAGTCAGCACCTTCAGAGGAGGAGAGAGAGAGGAGCCAGTGAGTGGAGAACTGAACCCAGTCAGAGTCAGCACCTTCAAAGGAGGAGAGAGGAACCAGTGAGTGTGGAACTGAACCCAGTCAGATTCAGCACCTTCAGAGGAGGAGAGAGAGGAACCAGTGAGTGTAGAACTGAACCTAGTCAGAGGCAGAACCTTCAGAGGAGAGAGAGAGAGAGGAACCAGTGAATGGAGAACAGAACCCAGTCAGAGTCAGCACCTTCAGAGGAGAGAGAGAGAGGAACCAGTGAGAGTAGAAGTGAAGCCAGTCAAAGTCAGCACCTTCAGAGGACAGAGAGAGAGGAACCAGTGAGTGTAGAACTGAATCCAGTCAGTCAGGATCTTCAAAGGAGAGAGAGAGAGGAACCAGTGAGTGGAGAACTGAACCCAGTCAGAGTCAGCACCTTGAGAGAAGGAGAGAGAGAGGAACCAGTGAGTGTGGAACTGAACCCAGTCAGAGTCAGCATCTTCAGAGGAGAGAGAGAGAGGAACCAGTGAGTGTCAACCTGAACCCAGTCAGAGGCAGAACCTTCAGAGGAGAGAGAGAGGGAGGAACCAGTGAGTGTAGAACTGAACCCAGTCAGAGTCAGCACCTTCAGAGGAGGAGAGAGGAACCAGTGAGTGTCAATCTGAACCCAGAGCCAGCACCTTCAGTGGAGGACAGAGAGGAACCAGTGAGTGTAGAACTGAACACAGTCAGAGTCAGCACCTTCAGAGGAGAGAGGAACCAGTAAGTGTGGAACTGAACCCAGTCAGAGTCAGCACCTTCAGAGGAGAGAGGAACCAGTGAGTGTGGAACTGAACCCAGTCAGAGTCAGCACCTTGAGAGGAGAGAGGAACCAGTGAGCGTAGAACTGAACCCAGTCAGAGTCAGCACCTTCAGAGGAGGAGAGAGGATCCAGTGAGTGTAGAACTGAACCCAGTCACAGTCAGCACCTTGAGAGTAGGAGAGAGAGGAACCAGTGAGTGGAGAACTGAACCCAGTCTGAGTCAGCATCTTCAGAGGAGAGAGAGAGAGGAACCAGTGAGTGTAGAATTGAACCCAGTCAGAGTCAGCACTTTCAGAGGAGGAGAGAGAGAGGAACCATTGAGTGCAGAACTGAACCCAGTCAGAGTCAGCACCTTCAAAGGAGGAGAGAGGAACCAGTGAGTGTAGAACTGAACCCAGTCAGATTCAGCACCTTCAGAGGAGGAGAGAGAGGAACCAGTGAGTGTAGAACTGAACCTAGTCAGAGGCAGAACCTTCAGAGGAGAGAGAGAGAGGAACCAGTGAATGGAGAACAGAACCCAGTCAGAGTCAGCACCTTCAGAGGAGAGACAGAGAGGAACCAGTGAGTGTAGAACTGAACCCAGTCAGTCAGCACCTTCAGAGGAGGAGAGAGGAACCAGTGAATGGAGAACAGAATCCAGTCAGAGTCAGCACCTTCAGAGGAGAGAGAGAGAGAGGATCCAAAGAGTGCAGAACTGAACCCAGTCAGAGTCAGCACCTTCAGAGAAGGAGAGAGAGAGGAACCAGTGAGAGTAGAAGTGAAGCCAGTCAAAGTCAGCACCTTCAGAGGAGAGACAGAGAGGAACCAGTGAGTGCAGAACTGAACCTAGTCAGAGTCTGCACCTTCAGAGGAGGAGAGAGAAACTAGTGAGTGTAGAACTGAACCCAGTCAGAGTCAGCACCTTCAGAGGAGAGAGAGAGAGGATCCAGTGAGTGGAGAACTGAACCAAGTCAGAGTCAGCACCTTCAGAGGAGAGAGAGAGAGGATCCAGTGAGTGCAGAACTGAACCCAGTCAGAGTCAGCACCTTCAGAGGAGGAGAGAGAGGAACCAGTGAGTGGAGAACTGAACCAAGTCAGAGTCAGCACCTTCAGAGGAGAGAAAGAAAGGAACCAGTGAGTGGAGAACTGAACCCAGTCAGAGTCAGCACCTTCAGAGGAGGAGAGAGAGAGGAACCAGTGAGAGTAGAAGTGAAGCTAGTCAGAGTCAGCACCTTCAGAGGAGAGAGAGAGAGAGGAACCAGTGAGGGTAGAACTGAACCCAGGCAAAGTCAGCACCTTCAGAGGAGAGAGAGAGCGAGAGGAACCAGTGAGTGTCAAACTGAACCCAGTCAGAGTCAGCACCTTCAGAGGTGGAGAGAGGAACCAGTGAGTGTAGAACTGAACACAGTCAGAGTCAGCACCTTCAGAGGAGAGAGGAACCAGTAAGTGTGGAACTGAACCCAGTCAGAGTCAGCACCTTCAGAGGAGAGAGGAACCAGTGAGTGTGGAACTGTACCCAGTCAGAGTCAGCACCTTGAGAGGAGAGAGGAACCAGTGAGTGCAGAACTGAACCCAGTCAGAGTCAGCACCTTCAGAGGAGAGAGGATCCAGTGAATGGAGAACTGAACCCAGTCTGAGTCAGCATCTTCAGAGGAGAGAGAGAGAGGAACCAGTGAGTGTAGAATTGAACCCAGTCAGAGTCAGCACCTTCAGAGGAGAGAGGAACCAGTAAGTGTGGAACTGAACCCAGTCAGAGTCAGCACCTTCAGAGGAGAGAGGAACCAGTGAGTGTGGAACTGTACCCAGTCAGAGTCAGCACCTTGAGAGGAGAGAGGAACCAGTGAGTGCAGAACTGAATCCAGTCAGAGTCAGCACATTCAGAGGAGAGAGGATCCAGTGAATGGAGATCTGAACCCAGTCTGAGTCAGCATCTTCAGAGGAGAGAGAGAGAGGAACCAGTGAGTGTAGAATTGAACCCAGTCAGAGTCAGCACCTTCAGAGGAGTAGAGAGAGAGGAACCATTGAGTGCAGAACTGAACCCAGTCAGAGTCAGCAACTTCAAAGGAGGAGAGAGAGGAACCAGTGAGTGTAGAACTGAACCTAGTCAGAGGCAGAACCTTCAGAGGAGAGAGAGAGAGGAACCAGTGAATGGAGAACTGAACCCAGTCAGAGTCAGCATCTTCAGAGGAGAGAGAGAGAGGAACCAGTGAGTGGAGAACTGAACCCAGTCAGAGTCAGCACCTTCAGAGGAGAGAGAGAGAGAGGAACCGGTGAGAGTAGACGTGAACCCAGTCAAAGTCAGCGCCTTCAGAAGAGAGAGAGAGAGGAACCAGTGAGTGTAGAACTGAACCCAGTCAGAGTCAGCTCCTTCAGAGGAGAGAAAGAGAGAGGAACCAGTGAGAGTAGAAGTGAAGCCAGTCAAAGTCAGCACCTTCAGAGGAGAGAGAGAGAGGAACCAGTGAGTGCAGAACTGAACCTAGTCAGAGTCTGCACCTTCAGAGGAGGAGAGAGAAACTAGTGAGTGTAGAACTGAACCCAGTCAGAGTCAGCACCTTCAGAGGAGAGAGAGAGAGGATCCAGTGAGTGGAGAACTGAACCAAGTCAGAGTCAGCACCTTCAGAGGAGAGAGAGAGAGGATCCAGTGAGTGCAGAACTGAACCCAGTCAGAGTCAGCACCTTCAGAGGAGGAGAGAGAGGAACCAGTGAGTGGAGAACTGAACCAAGTCAGAGTCAGCACCTTCAGAGGAGAGAAAGAAAGGAACCAGTGAGTGGAGAACTGAACCCAGTCAGAGTCAGCACCTTCAGAGGAGGAGAGAGAGAGGAACCAGTGAGAGTAGAAGTGAAGCTAGTCAGAGTCAGCACCTTCAGAGGAGAGAGAGAGAGAGGAACCAGTGAGGGTAGAACTGAACCCAGGCAAAGTCAGCACCTTCAGAGGAGAGAGAGAGCGAGAGGAACCAGTGAGTGTCAAACTGAACCCAGTCAGAGTCAGCACCTTCAGAGGTGGAGAGAGGAACCAGTGAGTGTAGAACTGAACACAGTCAGAGTCAGCACCTTCAGAGGAGAGAGGAACCAGTAAGTGTGGAACTGAACCCAGTCAGAGTCAGCACCTTCAGAGGAGAGAGGAACCAGTGAGTGTGGAACTGTACCCAGTCAGAGTCAGCACCTTGAGAGGAGAGAGGAACCAGTGAGTGCAGAACTGAACCCAGTCAGTGTCAGCACCTTCAGAGGAGAGAGGATCCAGTGAATGGAGAACTGAACCCAGTCTGAGTCAGCATCTTCAGAGGAGAGAGAGAGAGGAACCAGTGAGTGTAGAATTGAACCCAGTCAGAGTCAGCACCTTCAGAGGAGTAGAGAGAGAGGAACCATTGAGTGCAGAACTGAACCCAGTCAGAGTCAGCAACTTCAAAGGAGGAGAGAGGAACCAGTGAGTGTAGAACTGAACCCAGTCAGATTCAGCAACTTCAGAGGAGGAGAGAGAGGAACCAGTGAGTGTAGAACTGAACCTAGTCAGAGGCAGAACCTTCAGAGGAGAGAGAGAGAGGAACCAGTGAATGGAGAACTGAACCCAGTCAGAGTCAGCATCTTCAGAGGAGAGAGAGAGAGGAACCAGTGAGTGGAGAACTGAACCCAGTCAGAGTCAGCACCTTCAGAGGAGAGAGAGAGAGAGGAACCGGTGAGAGTAGACATGAACCCAGTCAAAGTCAGCGCCTTCAGAAGAGAGAGAGAGAGGAACCAGTGAGTGTAGAACTGAACCCAGTCAGAGTCAGCTCCTTCAGAGGAGAGAAAGAGAGAGGAACCAGTGAGAGTAGAAGTGAAGCCAGTCAAAGTCAGCACCTTCAGAGGAGAGAGAGAGAGGAACCAGTGAGTGCAGAACTGAATCCAGTCAGTCAGCATCTTCAGAGCAGAGAGAGAGAGAGAGGAACCAGTGAGAGTAGAACTGAACCCAGTCAGAGTCAGCACCTTCAGAGGAGAGAGAGAGAGAGGAACCAGTGAGGGTAGAAGTGAACCCAGTCAAAGTCAGCACCTTCAAAGGAGGAGAGAGAGGAACCTGTGAGTGCAGAACTGAATCCAGTCAGTCAGCATCTTTAGAGGAGAGGGAGAGAGGAACCAGTGAGTGTAGAAATGAACCCAGTCAGTCAGCACCTTCAGAGGAGAGAGAGAGAGAGGATCCAAAGAGTGCAGAACTGAACCCAGTCAGAGTCAGCACCTTCAGAGGAGGAGAGAGAGAGGAACCAGTGAGAGTAGAAGTGAAGCCAGTCAAAGTCAGCACCTTCAGAGGAGAGACAGAGAGGAACCAGTGAGTGCAGAACTGAACCTAGTCAGAGTCTGCACCTTCAGAGGAGGAGAGAGAAACTAGTGAGTGTAGAACTGAACCCAGTCAGAGTCAGCACCTTCAGAGGAGAGAGAGAGAGGATCCAGTGAGTGGAGAACTGAACCAAGTCAGAGTCAGCACCTTCAGAGGAGAGAGAGAGAGGATCCAGTGAGTGCAGAACTGAACCCAGTCAGAGTAAGCACGTTCAGAGGAGGAGACAGAGAGGAACCAGTGAGTGCAGAACTGAACCCAGTCAGAGTCAGCACCTTCAGAGGAGGAGAGAGAGGAACCAGTGAGTGGAGAACTGAACCAAGTCAGAGTCAGCACCTTCAGAGGAGAGAAAGAAAGGAACCAGTGAGTGGAGAACTGAACCCAGTCAGAGTCAGCACCTTCAGAGGAGGAGAGAGAGAGGAACCAGTGAGAGTAGAAGTGAAGCTAGTCAGAGTCAGCACCTTCAGAGGAGAGAGGAACCAGTGAGTGTGGAACTGTACCCAGTCAGAGTCAGCACCTTGAGAGGAGAGAGGAACCAGTGAGTGCAGAACTGAATCCAGTCAGAGTCAGCACCTTCAGAGGAGAGAGGATCCAGTGAATGGAGAACTGAACCCAGTCTGAGTCAGCATCTTCAGAGGAGAGAGAGAGAGGAACCAGTGAGTGTAGAATTGAACCCAGTCAGAGTCAGCACCTTCAGAGGAGTAGAGAGAGAGGAACCATTGAGTGCAGAACTGAACCCAGTCAGAGTCAGCAACTTCAAAGGAGGAGAGAGAGGAACCAGTGAGTGTAGAACTGAACCTAGTCAGAGGCAGAACCTTCAGAGGAGAGAGAGAGAGGAACCAGTGAATGGAGAACTGAACCCAGTCAGAGTCAGCATCTTCAGAGGAGAGAGAGAGAGGAACCAGTGAGTGGAGAACTGAACCCAGTCAGAGTCAGCACCTTCAGAGGAGAGAGAGAGAGAGAAACCGGTGAGAGTAGACGTGAACCCAGTCAAAGTCAGCGCCTTCAGAAGAGAGAGAGAGAGGAACCAGTGAGTGTAGAACTGAACCCAGTCAGAGTCAGCTCCTTCAGAGGAGAGAAAGAGAGAGGAACCAGTGAGAGTAGAAGTGAAGCCAGTCAAAGTCAGCACCTTCAGAGGAGAGAGAGAGAGGAACCAGTGAGTGCAGAACTGAATCCAGTCAGTCAGCATCTTCAGAGGAGAGAGAGAGAGAGAGGAACCAGTGAGAGTAGAACTGAACCCAGTCAGAGTCAGCACCTTCAGAGGAGAGAGAGAGAGAGGAACCAGTGAGGGTAGAAGTGAACCCAGTCAAAGTCAGCACCTTCAAAGGAGGAGAGAGAGGAACCTGTGAGTGCAGAACTGAATCCAGTCAGTCAGCATCTTCAGAGGAGAGGGAGAGAGGAACCAGTGAGTGTAGAAATGAACCCAGTCAGTCAGCACCTTCAGAGGAGAGAGAGAGAGAGGATCCAAAGAGTGCAGAACTGAACCCAGTCAGAGTCAGCACCTTCAGAGGAGGAGAGAGAGAGGAACCAGTGAGAGTAGAAGTGAAGCCAGTCAAAGTCAGCACCTTCAGAGGAGAGACAGAGAGGAACCAGTGAGTGCAGAACTGAACCTAGTCAGAGTCTGCACCTTCAGAGGAGGAGAGAGAAACTAGTGAGTGTAGAACTGAACCCAGTCAGAGTCAGCACCTTCAGAGGAGAGAGAGAGAGGATCCAGTGAGTGGAGAACTGAACCAAGTCAGAGTCAGCACCTTCAGAGGAGAGAGAGAGAGGCTCCAGTGAGTGCAGAACTGAACCCAGTCAGAGTAAGCACGTTCAGAGGAGGAGACAGAGAGGAACCAGTGAGTGCAGAACTGAACCCAGTCAGAGTCAGCACCTTCAGAGGAGGAGAGAGAGGAACCAGTGAGTGGAGAACTGAACCAAGTCAGAGTCAGCACCTTCAGAGGAGAGAAAGAAAGGAACCAGTGAGTGGAGAACTGAACCCAGTCAGAGTCAGCACCTTCAGAGGAGGAGAGAGAGAGGAACCAGTGAGAGTAGAAGTGAAGCTAGTCAGAGTCAGCACCTTCAGAGGAGAGAGAGAGAGAGGAACCAGTGAGGGTAGAACTGAACCCAGGCAAAGTCAGCACCTTCAGAGGAGAGAGAGAGCGAGAGGAACCAGTGAGTGTCAAACTGAACCCAGTCAGAGTCAGCACCTTCAGAGGTGGAGAGAGGAACCAGTGAGTGTAGAACTGAACACAGTCAGAGTCAGCACCTTCAGAGGAGAGAGGAACCAGTAAGTGTGGAACTGAACCCAGTCAGAGTCAGCACCTTCAGAGGAGAGAGGAACCAGTGAGTGTGGAACTGTACCCAGTCAGAGTCAGCACCTTGAGAGGAGAGAGGAACCAGTGAGTGCAGAACTGAACCCAGTCAGAGTCAGCACCTTCAGAGGAGAGAGGATCCAGTGAATGGAGAACTGAACCCAGTCTGAGTCAGCATCTTCAGAGGAGAGAGAGAGAGGAACCAGTGAGTGTAGAATTGAACCCAGTCAGAGTCAGCACCTTCAGAGGAGTAGAGAGAGAGGAACCAGTGAGTGTAGAACTGAACCCAGTCAGATTCAGCACCTTCAGAGGAGGAGAGAGAGGAACCAGTGAGTGTAGAACTGAACCTAGTCAGAGGCAGAACCTTCAGAGGAGAGAGAGAGAGGAACCAGTGAATGGAGAACAGAATCCAGTCAGAGTCAGCACCTTTAGAGGAGAGAGAGAGAGGAACCAGTGAGTGCAGAACTGAACCCAGTCAGTCAGCACTTTCAGAGGAGAGAGAGAGGAGCCAGTGAGTGGAGAACTGAACCCAGTCAGAGTCAGCATCTTCAGAGGAGAGAGAGAGAGGAACCAGTGAGTGGAGAACTGAACCCAGTCAGAGTCAGCACCTTCAGAGGAGAGAGAGAGAGAGGAACCGGTGAGAGTAGACGTGAACCCAGTCAAAGTCAGCGCCTTCAGAAGAGAGAGAGAGAGGAACCAGTGAGTGTAGAACTGAACCCAGTCAGAGTCAGCTCCTTCAGAGGAGAGAAAGAGAGAGGAACCAGTGAGAGTAGAAGTGAAGCCAGTCAAAGTCAGCACCTTCAGAGGAGAGAGAGAGAGGAACCAGTGAGTGCAGAACTGAATCCAGTCAGTCAGCATCTTCAGAGGAGAGAGAGAGAGAGAGGAACCAGTGAGAGTAGAACTGAACCCAGTCAGAGTCAGCACCTTCAGAGGAGAGAGAGAGAGAGGAACCAGTGAGGGTAGAAGTGAACCCAGTCAGATTCAGCACCTTCAGAGGAGAGAGAGAGAGGAATCAGTGAGTGTAGAACTGAACCTAGTCAGAGGCAGATCCTTCAGAGGAGAGAGAGAGGGGAACCAGTGAGTGTAGAACTGAATCCAGTCAGAGTCAGCATCTTCAGAGGAGAGAGAGGAACCAGTGAGTGTAGAACTGAACCCAGTCAGATTCAGCACCTTCAGAGGAGAGAGAGAGAGGAATCAGTGAGTGTAGAACTGAACCTAGTCAGAGGCAGAACCTTCAGAGGAGAGAGAGAGAGGAACCAGTGAGTGGAGAACTGAACCCAGTCACAGTCAGCACCTTGAGAGGAGGAGACAGAGAGGAACCAGTGAGTGTAGAACTGAACCCAGTCAGAGTCAGCATCTTCAGAGGAGAGAGAGAAAGGAACCAGTGAGTGCAGAACTCAACCTACTCAGAAGCAGAACATTCAGAGGAGAGAAAGAGAGGAACCAGTGAGTGTCAAACTGAACCCAGTCAGAGTCAGCACCTTCAGAGGAGAGAGAGAGAGGATCCAGTGAGAGTAGAAGTGAACCCAGTCAAAGTCAGCACCTTGAAAGGAGGAGAGAGAGGAACCTGTGAGTGCAGAACTGAATCCAGTCAGTCAGCATCTTCAGAGGAGAGAGAGAGTGGAACCAGTGAGTGTAGAACTGAACCCAGTCAGAGTCAACACCTTCAGAGGAGAGAGAGAGAGGAACCAGTGAGTGTAGAACTGAACCTAGTCAGAGGCAGAACCTTCAGAGGAGACAGAGAGAGGAACCAGTGAGTGTAGAACTGAATCCAGTCAGAATCAGCATCTTCAGAGGAGAGAGAGAGAGGAACCAGTGAGTGTAGAATTGAACCCAGTCAGAGTCAGCACCTTCAGAGGAGGAGAGAGAGAGGAACCATTGATTGCAGAACTGAACCCAGTCAGATTCAGCACCTTCAGAGGAGGAGAGAGAGGAACCAGTGAGTGTAGAACTGAACCTAGTCAGAGGCAGAACCTTCAGAGGAGAGAGAGAGAGGAACCAGTGAATGGAGAACAGAATCCAGTCAGAGTCAGCACCTTCAGAGGAGAGAGAGAGAGGATCCAATGAGTGCAGAACTGAACCCAGTCAGAGTCAGCACCTTCAGAGGAGGAGAGAGAGAGGAACCAGTGAGAGAAGAAGTGAAGCCAGTCAAAATAAGCACCTTCAGAGGACAGAGAGAGAGGAACCAGTGAGTGTAGAACTGAATCCAGTCAGTCAGGATCTTCAAAGGAGAGAGAGAGAGGAACCAGTGAGTGGAGAACTGAACCCAGTCAGAGTCAGCACCTTGAGAGGAGGAGAGAGAGAGGAACCAGTGAGTGTAGAACTGAACCCAGTCAGAGGCAGAACCTTCAGAGGAGAGAGAGAGAGGAACCAGTGAGTGTAGAACTGAACCCAGTCAGAGTCAGCACCTTCAGAGGAGAGAGAGGAACCAGTGAGTGGAGAACTGAACCCAGTCAGAGTCAGCACCTTGAGAGGAGGAGAGAGAGAGGAACCAGTGAGTGTAGAACTGAACCCAGTCAGAGTCAACATCTTCAGAGGAGAGAGAGAGAGGAACCAGTGAGTGTCAAACTGAACCCAGTCAGAGGCAGAACCTTCAGAGGAGAGAGAGAGAGGAACCAGTGAGTGTAGAACTGAACCCAGTCAGAGTCAGCACCTTCAGAGGAGGAGAGAGGAACCAGTGAGTGTCAAACTGAACCCAGAGCCAGCACCTTCAGTGGAGGACAGAGAGGAACCAGTGAGTGTAGAACTGAACACAGTCAGAGTCAGAACCTTCAGAGGAGAGAGGAACCAGTAAGTGTGGAACTGAACCCAGTCAGAGTCAGCACCTTCAGAGGAGAGAGGAACCAGTGAGTGTGGAACTGAACCCAGTCAGAGTCAGCACCTTGAGAGGAGAGAGGAACCAGTGAGCGTAGAACTGAACCCAGTCAGAGTCAGCACCTTCAGAGGAGGAGAGAGGATCCAGTGAGTGTAGAAATGAACCCAGTCACAGTCAGCACCTTGAGAGGAGGAGAGAGAGAAACCAGTGAGTGTAGAATTGAACCCAGTCAGAGTCAGCACTTTCAGAGGAGGAGAGAGAGAGGAACCATTGAGTGCAGAACTGAACCCAGTCAGAGTCAGCACCGTCAAAGGAGGAGAGAGGAACCAGTGAGTGTCGAACTGAACCCAGTCAGATTCAGCACCTTCAAAGGAGGAGAGAGGAACCAGTGAGTGTAGAACTGAACCCAGTCAGTCAGCACCTTCAGAGGAGGAGAGAGGAACCAGTGAATGGAGAACAGAATCCAGTCAGAGTCAGCACCTTCAGAGGAGAGAGAGAGAGGATCCAGTGAGTGCAGAACTGAACCCAGTCAGAGTCAGCACCTTCAGAGGAGGAGAGAGAGAGGAACCAGTGAGAGTAGAAGTGAAGCCAGTCAAAGTCAGCACCTTCAGAGGAGAGAGAGAGAGGAACCAGTGAGTGCAGAACTGAACCCAGTCAGAGTCAGCACCTTCAGAGGAGGAGAGAGAAACTAGTGAGTGTAGAACTGAACCCAGTCAGAGTCAGCACCTTCAGAGGAGAGAGAGAGAGGATCCAGTGAGTGCAGAACTGAACCCAGTCAGAGTAAGCACGTTCAGAGGAGGTGACAGAGAGGAACCAGTGAGTGCAGAACTGAACCCAGTCAGAGTCAGCACCTTCAGAGGAGGAGAGAGAGGAACCAGTGAGTGGAGAACTGAACCAAGTCAGAGTCAGCACCTTCAGAGGAGAGAAAGAGAGGAACCAGTGAGTGGAGAACTGAACCCAGTCAGAGTCAGCACCTTCAGAGGAGGAGAGAGAGAGGAACCAGTGAGTGGAGAACTGAACCCAGTCAGAGTCAGCACCTTCAGAGGAGAGAGAGTGAGAGAGGAACCAGTGAGTGTCAAACTGAACCCAGTCAGAGTCAGCACCTTCAGAGGAGGAGAGAGGAACCAGTGAGTGTAGAACTGAACACAGTCAGAGTCAGCACCATCAGAGGAAAGAGGAACCAGTGAGTGGAGAACTGAACCCAGTCAGAGTCAGCACCTTCAGAGGAGGAGAGAGGAACCAGTGAGTGTCAAACTGAACCCAGAGCCAGCACCTTCAGAGGAGGACAGAGAGGAACCAGTGAGTGTAGAACTGAACCCAGTCAGAGGCAGAACCATCAGAGGAGAGAGAGAGAGGAACCAGTGAGTGTAGAACTGAACCCAGTCAGAGTCAGCATCTTCAGAGGAGAGAGAGAAAGGAACCAGTGAGTGGAGAACTGAACCCAGTCAGAGTCAGCACCTTGAGAGGAGGAGACAGAGAGAGGAACCAGTGAGTGCAGAACTGAATCCAGTCAGTCTGCATCTTCAGAGGAGAGAGAGAGAGGAACCTGTGAATGTCGAACTGAACCCAGTCAGAGTCAACACCTTCAGAGGAGAGAGAGAAGAGGAACCAGTGAGTGTAGAACTGAACCCAGTCAGATTCAGCACCTTCAGAGGAGAGAGAGAGAGGAACCAGTGAGTGTAGAACTGAACCTATTCAGAGGCAGAACCTTCAGAGGAGAGAGAGAGAGGAACCAGTGAGTGTAAAACTGAATCCAGTCAGAGTCAGCATCTTCAGAGGAGAGAGAGGAACCAGTGAGTGGAGAACTGAACCCAGTCACAGTCAGCACCTTGAGAGGAGGAGAGAGAGAGGAACCAGTGAGTGTAGAACTGAACCCAGTCAGAGTCAGCATCTTCAGAGGAGAGAGAGAAAGGAACCAGTGAGTGTAGAACTGAAAATAGTCAGAAGCAGAACATTCAGAGGAGAGAGAGAGAGGAACCAGTGAGTGTCAAACTGAACCCAGTCAGAGGCAGAACCTTCAGAGGTGAGAGAGAGAGGAACCAGTGAGTGTAGAACTGAACACAGTCAGAGTCAGCATCTTCAGCGGAGAGAGAGGAACCAGTGAGTGGAGAACTGAACCCAGTCAGAGTCAGCAACTTGAGAGGAGGAGAGAGAGAGGAACCAGTGAGTGTAGAACTGAACCCAGTCAGAGTGAGCATCTTCAGAGGAGAGAGGGAGAGGTACCAGTGAGTGCAGAACTGAACCCAGTCAGAGTCAGCACCTTCAGAGAGAGAGAGAGGAAGCAGTGAGTGTAGAACTGAATCCAATCAGAGTCAGCATCTTCAGAGGAGAGAGAGAGAGGAACCAGTGAGTGTAGAACTGAACTCAGTCAGAGGCAGCACCGTCAGAGGAGACAGAGAGAGGAACCAGTGAGTGTAGAACTGAACCCAGTCACAGTCAGCAGCTTCAGAGGAGGAGAGAGGAACCAGTGAGTGTCAAACTGAACCCAGTCAGTCAGCACCTTCAGAGGAGGATAGAGAGAGAGAGAGGAACCAGTGAGGGTAGAAGTGAACCCAGTCAGAGTCAGCACCTTCAGAGGAGGAGAGAGGAACCAGTGAGTGGAGAACTGAACCCAGTCAGAGTCAGCACCTTCAGAGGAGGAGAGAGGAACCAGTGAGCGCAGATCTGAACCCAGTCAGAGTCAGCACCTTCAGAGGAGGAGAGAGGAACCAGTGAGTGGAGAACTGAACCCAGTCAGAGTCAGCACCTTCAGAGGAGGAGAGAGGAACCAGTGAGCGCAGATCTGAACCCAGTCAGAGTCAGCACCTTCAGAGGAGGAGAGGGAGAGGAACCAGTGAGTGTCGAACTGAACCCAGTCAAAGTCAGCACCTTAAGAGGAGAGAGAGAGAGAGGAACCAGTGAGGGTAGAAGTGAACCCAGTCAAAGTCAGCACCTTCAGAGGAGAGAGAGAGAGAGAGAGGAACCAGTGAGTGTAGAACTGAACCCAGTCAGAGTCAGCATCTTCAGAGGAGAGAGAGGAACCAGTGAGTGGAGAACTGAACCCAGTCACAGTCAGCACCTTGAGAGGAGGAGAGAGAGAGGAACCAGTGAGTGTAGAACTGAACCCAGTCAGAGTCAGCATCTTCAGAGGAGAGAGAGAAAGGAACCAGTGAGTGTAGAACTGAACCTAGTCAGAAGCAGAACATTCAGAGGAGAGAGAGAGAGGAACCAGTGAGTGTCAAACTGCACCCAGTCAGTCAGCACCTTCAGAGGAGGAGAGAGAGAGGAACCAGTGAGTGGAGAACTGAACCTAGTCTGAGTCAGCATCTTCAGAGGAGAGAGAGAGAGGAACCATTGAGTGCAGAACTGAACCCAGTCAGAGGCAGAAACTTCAGAGGAGAGACAGAGAGGAACCTGTGAGTGCAGAACTGAATCCAGTCAGTCTGCATCTTCAGAGGAGAGAGAGAGAGGAAGCTGTGAGTGGAGAACTGAACCCAGTCAGATTCAGCACCTGCAGAGGAGAGAGAGAGAGGAACCAGTCAGTGTAGAACTGAACCTATTCAGAGGCAGAACCTTCAGAGGAGAGAGAGAGAGGAACCAGTGAGTGGAGAACTGAACCCAGTCACAGTCAGCACCTTGAGAGGAGGAGAGAGAGAGGAACCAGTGAGTGTAGAACTGAACCCAGTCAGAGTCAGCATCTTCAGAGGAGAGAGAGAAAGGAACCAGTGAGTGTAGAACTGAACCTAGTCAGAAGCAGAGCATTCAGAGGAGAGAGAGAGAGGAACCAGTGAGTGTCAAACTGAACCCAGTCAGAGGCAGAACCTTCAGAGGTGAGAGAGAGAGGAACCAGTGAGTGTAGAACTGAACCCAGTCAGAGTCAGCAGCTTCACAGGAAGAGAGAGAGGAACCAGTGAGTGGAGAACTGAACCTAGTCTGAGTCGGCACCTTCAGAGGAGAGAGAGAGAGGAACCAGTGAGTGTAGAATTGAACCCAGTCAGAGTCAGCAGCTTGAGAGGAGGAGAGAGAGGAACCAGTCTCTGTGAAACTGAACCCAGTCAGTCAGCACCTTCAGAGGAGGAGAGAGGAACCAGTGAGTGTAGAACTGAATCCAGTCAGAGTCAGCACCTTCAGAGGAGAGAGAGAGAGGAACCAGTGAGTGTAGAACTGAATCCAGTCAGAGTCAGCATCTTCAGCGGAGAGAGAGGAACCAGTGAGTGGAGAACTGAACCCAGTCAGAGTCAGCAACTTGAGAGGAGGAGAGAGAGAGGAACCAGTGAGTGTAGAACTGAACCCAGTCAGAGTCTGCATCTTCAGAGGAGAGAGGGAGAGGTACCAGTGAGTGCAGAACTGAACCCAGTCAGAGTCAGCACCTTCAGAGAGAGAGAGAGGAACCTGTGAGTGCAGAACTGAATCCAGTCAGAGTCAGCACCTTCAGAGGAGAGAGAGAGAGGAACCAGTGAGTGTAGAACTGAATCCAGTCAGAGTCAGCATCTTCAGAGGAGAGAGAGGAACCAGTGAGTGGAGAACTGAACCCAGTCAGAGTCAGCATCTTGAGAGGAGGAGAGAGAGAGGAACCACTGAGTGTAGAACTGAACCCAGTCAGAGTCAGCATCTTCAGAGGAGAGAGAGAGAGGAACCAGTGAGTGTAGAACTGAACCTAGTCAGAAGCAGAACATTCAGAGGAGAGAGAGAGAGGAACCAGTGAGTGTCAAACTGAACCCAGTCAGAGGCAGCACCGTCAGAGGAGAGAGAGAGAGGAACCAGTGAGTGTAGAACTGAACTCAGTCAGAGGCAGAACCTTCAGAGGAGACAGAGAGAGGTACCAGTGAGTGTAGAACTGAACCCAGTCACAGTCAGCAGCTTCAGAGGAGGAGAGATGAACCAGTGAGTGTCAAACTGAACCCAGAGCCAGCACCTTCAGAGGAGGATAGAGAGGAACCAGTGAGTGGAGAACAGAACCCAGTCAGAGTCAGCACCTTCAGAGGAGGAGAGAGGAACCAGTGAGTGGAGAACTGAACCCAGTCAGAGTCAGCACCTTCAGAGGAGGAGAGAGGAACCAGTGAGCGCAGATCTGAACCCAGTCAGAATCAGCACCTTCAGAGGAGGAGAGAGGAACCAGTGAGTGTCGAACTGAACCCAGTCAAAGTCAGCACCTTAAGAGGAGGAGAGAGAGAGGAACCAGTGAGAGTAGAAGTGCAGCCAGTCAAACTCAGCATCTTCAGAGGAGAGAGAGAGAGAGGAACCAGTGAGGGTAGAAGTGAACCCAGTCAAAGTCAGCACCTTCAGAGGAGAGAGAGAGAGAGAGAGGAACCAGTGAGTGTAGAACTGAACCCAGTCAGAGTCAGCACCTATAGAGGAGGAGAGAGAGAGGAACCAGTGAGTGTAGAACTGAACCTAGTCAGAGGCAGAATCTTCAGAGGAGAGAGAGAGAGGAACCAGTGAGTGTAGAACTGAATCCAGTCAGAGTCAGCATCTTCAGAGGAGAGAGAGGAACCAGTGAGTGGAGAACTGAACCCAGTCACAGTCAGCACCTTGAGAGGAGGAGAGAGGAACCAGTGAGTGTAGAACTGAACCCAGTCAGAGTCAGCACCTTGAGAGGAGGAGAGAGAGGAACCAGTGAGTGGAGAACTGAACCTAGTCTGAGCCAGCATCTTCAGAGGAGAGAGAGAGAGGAACCAGTGAGTGTAGGACTGAACCTAGTCAGAAGCAGAACATTCAGAGGAGAGAGAGAGAGGAACCAGTGAGTGTCAAACTGCACCCAGTCAGTCAGCACCTTCAGAGGAGGAGAGATGATGCAGTGAGTGTAGAACTGAACCCAGTCACAGTCAGCACCTTGAGAGGAGGAGAGAGAGGAACCAGTGAGTGGAGAACTGAACCTAGTCTGAGCCAGCATCTTCAGAGGAGAGAGAGAGAGGAACCAGTGAGTGTAGAATTGAACCCAGTCAGAGTCAGCACCTTCAGAGGAGGTGAGAGAGAGGAACCATTGAGTGCAGAACTGAACCCAGTCAGAGGCAGAAACTTCAGAGGAGAGAGAGAGAGGAACCAGTGAGTGTAGAACTGAACCCAGTCAGAGTCAGCACCTTCAGAGGAGGAGAGAGGAACCAGTGAGTGTCAAACTGAACCCACAGCCAGCACCTTCAGAGGAGGACAGAGAGGAACCAGTGAGTGTAGAACTGAATCCAGTCAGAGGCAGAACCTTCAGAGGAGAGAGAGAGAGGAACCAGTGAGTGTAGAACTGAATCCAGTCAGATTCAGCATCTTCAGAGGAGAGAGAGGAACCAGTGAGTGGAGAACTGAACCCAGTCAGAGTCAGCAACTTGAGAGGAGGAGAGAGAGAGGAACCAGTGAGTGTAGAACTGAACCCAGTCAGAGTCAGCATCTTCAGAGGAGAGAGGGAGAGGTACCAGTGAGTGCAGAACTGAACCCAGTCAGAGTCAGCACCTTCAGAGAGAGAGAGAGGAACCAGTGAGTGCAGAACTGAATCCAGTCAGAGTCAGCACCTTCAGAGGAGAGAGAGAGAGGAACCAGTGAGTGTAGAACTGAATCCAGTCAGAGTCAGCATCTTGAGAGGAGGAGAGAGAGAGAACCAGTGAGCTTAGAACTGAACCCAGTCAGAGACAGCATCTTCAGAGGAGAGAGAGAGAGGAACCAGTGAGTGTAGAACTGAACCTAGTCAGAAGCAGAACATTCAGAGGAGAGAGAGAGAGGAACCAGTGAGTGTCAAACTGAACCCAGTCAGTCAGCACCTTCAGAGGAGGAGAGATGAACCAGTGAGTGTCAAACTGAACCCAGAGTCAGCACCTTCAGAGGAGGATAGAGAGGAACCAGTGAGTGGAGGACAGAACCCAGTCAGAGTCAGCACCTTCAGAGGAGGAGAGAGGAACCAGTGAGTGGAGAACTGAACCCAGTCAGAGTCAGCACCTTCAGAGGAGGAGAGAGGAACCAGTGAGCGCAGATCTGAACCCAGTCAGAGTCAGCACCTTCAGAGGAGGAGAGGGAGAGGAACCAGTGAGAGTAGAAGTGCAGCCAGTCAAACTCAGCATCTTCAGAGGAGAGAGAGAGAGAGGAACCAGTGAGGGTAGAAGTGAACCCAGTCAAAGTCAGCACCTTCAGAGGAGAGAGAGAGAGAGAGAGGAACCAGTGAGTGTAGAACTGAACCCAGTCAGAGTCAGCACCTATAGAGGAGGAGAGAGAGAGGAACCAGTGAGTGTAGAACTGAACCTAGTCAGAGGCAGAATCTTCAGAGGAGAGAGAGAGAGGAACCAGTGAGTGTAGAACTGAATCCAGTCAGAGTCAGCATCTTCAGAGGAGAGAGAGGAACCAGTGAGTGGAGAACTGAACCCAGTCACAGTCAGCACCTTGAGAGGAGGAGAGAGAGAGGAACCAGTGAGTGTAGAACTGAACCCAGTCAGAGTCAGCATCTTCAGAGGAGAGAGAGAAAGGAACCAGTGAGTGTCAAACTGCACCCAGTCAGTCAGCACCTTCAGAGGAGGAGAGATGATGCAGTGAGTGTAGAACTGAACCCAGTCACAGTCAGCACCTTGAGAGGAGGAGAGAGAGGAACCAGTGAGTGTAGAATTGAACCCAGTCAGAGTCAGCACCTTCAGAGGAGGAGAGAGAGAGGAACCATTGAGTGCAGAACTGAACCCAGTCAGAGGTAGAAACTTCAGAGGAGAGAGAGAGAGGAACCAGTGAGTGTAGAACTGAACCCAGTCAGAGTCAGCACCTTCAGAGGAGAGAGAGAGAGGAACCAGTGAGTGTAGAACTGAATCCAGTCAGAGTCAGCATCTTCAGCGGAGAGAGAGGAACCAGTGAGTGGAGAACTGAACCCAGTCAGAGTCAGCAACTTGAGAGGAGGAGAGAGAGAGGAACAGTGAGTGTAGAACTGAACCCAGTCAGAGTCAGCATCTTCAGAGGAGAGAGGGAGAGGTACCAGTGAGTGCAGAACTGAACCCAGTCAGAGTCAGCACCTTCAGAGAGAGAGAGAGGAACCAGTGAGTGTAGAACTGAATCCAGTCAGAGTCAGCACCTTCAGAGGAGAGAGAGAGAGGAACCAGTGAGTGTGGAACTGAACCCAGTCAGAGTCAGCATCTTCAGAGGAGAGAGAGAGAGGAACCAGTGAGTGTAGAACTGAACCCAGTCAGAGTCAGCATCTTCAGAGGAGAGAGAGAGAGGAACCAGTGAGTGTAGAACTGAACCTAGTCAGAAGCAGAACATTCAGAGGAGAGAGAGAGAGGAACCAGTGAGTGTCAAACTGAACCCAGTCAGAGGCAGCACCGTCAGAGGAGAGAGAGAGAGGAACCAGTGAGTGTAGAACTGAACTCAGTCAGAGGCAGAACCTTCAGAGGAGACAGAGAGAGGAACCAGTGAGTGTAGAACTGAACCCAGTCACAGTCAGCAGCTTCAGAGGAGGAGAGATGAACCAGTGAGTGGAGAACAGAACCCAGTCAGAGTCAGCACCTTCAGAGGAGGAGAGATGAACCAGTGAGTGTCAAACTGAACCCGGAGCCAGCACCTTCAGAGGAGGATAGAGAGGAACCAGTGAGTGGAGAACAGAACCCAGTCAGAGTCAGCACCTTCAGAGGAGGAGAGAGGAACCAGTGAGTGGAGAACTGAACCCAGTCAGAGTCAGCACCTTCAGAGGAGGAGAGAGGAACCAGTGAGTGCAGATCTGAACCCAGTCAGAGTCAGCACCTTCAGAGGAGGAGAGGGAGAGGAACCAGTGAGTGTCGAACTGAACCCAGTCAAAGTCAGCACCTTAAAAGGAGGAGAGAGAGAGGAACCAGTGAGAGTAGAAGTGAAGCCAGTCAAACTCAGCATCTTCAGAGGAGAGAGAGAGAGAGGAACCAGTGAGGGTAGAAGTGAACCCAGTCAAAGTCAGCACCTTCAGAGGAGAGAGAGAGAAACCAGTGAGTGTAGAACTGAACCCAGTCAGAGTCAGCACCTATAGAGGAGGAGAGAGAGAGGAACCAGTGAGTGTATAACTGAACCCAGTCAGAGTCAGCACCTTCAGAGGAGGAGAGAGAGGAACCAGTGAGTGTCGAACTGAACCCAGTCAGAGTCAGCACGTTCAGAGGAGAGAGAGAGAGGAACCAGTGAGTGTAGAACTGAACCTAGTCAGAGTCAGCATCTTCAGAGGAGAGAGAGAGAGGAACCAGTGAGTGGAGAACTGAACCCAGTCAGAGTCAGCACCTTCAGAGGAGGAGAGAGAGAGGAACCAGTGAGTGCAGAACTGAACCCAGTCAGAGTCAGCACCTTCAGAGGAGAGAGAGGAACCAGTGAGAGTAGAAGTGAAGCCTGTCAAAGTCAGCACCTTCAGAGGAGAGAGAGAGAGGAACCAGTGAGTGTAGAACTGAACCCAGTCAGAGTCAGCACCTTCAGAGGAGAGAGAGAGAGAGGAACCAGTGAGACTAGAAGTGAACCCAGTCAATGTCAGCACCTTCAGAGGAGAGAGTGAGAGAGAGGAACCAATGAGTGTAGAACTGAACCCAGTCAGGGCTCAAGCTGTTGCAGCCGTTGACACTTTCTGCAGATGTGTTTGTCTAGGACACATGCTGCGTCCATGATTTCCCACATGCCACAGGCTGTACAGTCCACTCGGTCGAGCTGCTCTGCCATACCTTAACTTTATAGACTATTTATTCTAAGTAGAATAGCTTACCAGGTACTCACCATACAGCTCCTTCCACTGCACCAAAGTAGGAACCAAATACTGGAGGGTTAAAAAAGTAGAAAAAAGGAGCACCTCCTCCCCGCTTCACCGAACTCGCTACTCACCGAACTCGAATCTCCACACTCAGCATGCAATCTTCACACCATTTTCAGTCTGTGTATCTCTGTGTCTTTGTGTTTGTGTGTGCCTTTATGTGCCTGTTTTTATCTGTTTGTGTGTCTCAGTGTGTGTATCTCTGTGTGTGTCTTCATGCTTGTGTGTGTATGTGTTTATGCGTTTGTGTCTCAGTGTGTGTATCTGAGTGTGTTTTTGTGTATGTGTGCTTACCTGTTTGTTTGTGTCTGTGTGTTTTTCTGTTTCCCACTTACCTTTGTCCCCCTCCTTTCTACTACTGTTCAACATCAATGTTTCTAGGCCTTTCATCTCCCCAGAAAGTGCTGAATTTTCTCTTTCAATTGCTGCATTTTAATTAATCTGATTCTGATATTTAACAGCAGCAAACAACTCCTGAACATTCCCTGCATCTGAATCTCGTTTTGGAATAGTTCACAAATCTTCTCCAACTTACACTTTTTAAAAAATTTGTTTACGGGATGTGGGCATCATTTGCTAGGCCAGCATTTATTGTCCTTCCTGAACTGCAGTCCTTGGGGTATAGGTACACCTACAGTATTGTTAGGAAGGGAGTTCCAGGATTTTGAGCTCGTGACAGTGAAGGAACAGCGATGTAGTTCCAAGTCAGGATGGTGTGTGACTTGGAGGAAACTTGCAGGTGGTGGTGTTCCCTTGCATTTGCTGCCCTTGTCCTTCTAGGTGGTAGAGGTCGCGGGTTTGGAAGGTGCTGTCGAAGGAGTCTTGGCGAATTGCTGCATTGCATCTTGTAGATGGTACACACTGCTGCCACTGTGCGTCGGCGGTGCAGGGAGTTAAAGTTTGTGGATGGGGTGCCAATCAAGCGGGCTCCTTTGTTCTGGACGGTGTTGAGCTTCTTGAGTAGTGTTGGAGCTGCACCCATCCAGGCAAGTGGAGAGTATTCCATCGTACACCTGACTTGTGCTTTGTAGATTGTGGATAGGCATTGGGGGAACAGGAGGTGAGTTACTCACCGCAGAATTCCCAGCCTCTGACCTGTCTTGTAGCCACAGCATTTATGTGGCTGGTCCAGTTCAGTTTCTGGTCAATGGTAACCCCCAGGATGTTGAAAGTAGGGGATTCAGCGATGGTAATGTCACTGAACATCGAGGGGACCATCTTGTTTGAGATGGTCATTGCCTGGCACTTGTGCGGTGTGAATGTTACTTGCCACTTATCAGCCCGAGCCTGAATGTTCTCCAGATCTTGCTGCACATGGAAATGGCTTCTTCTGTATCTGCATAGCATAGTAATCAGGTGAGATTTCAACTACTGCCATAGAAACTGGAAAGACGACATGGGTGAAGGGAAAAAGGGCATGGATTATTTAACGTCTGGTCAGATCTCCTTTCTTACCCAGTACGAAAGAGGCCCAGGAAGAAGTGTGTGGTTAGCAAAGCATATGGGATCTTGGGCTTCATAAATAGAGGCATTGAGTACAAAAGCAGGGAAGTTATACTGAACCTTTATAAAGTTCTGGTTCGGCCCCAACTACAGTATTACATCCAGTTCTGGTCAACACACTTCAGGAAGGATATGAGGGCGCTTGAGAGGGTGCAGAGGAGATTTACTGGAATGGTTCCAGGGAAGGAGAATTTTAGTTACAAGGCTTGGTTGGAAAAAGTTGCTTTGTTCTCCTTCCAACAAAGCAGACTGAGGGGAGTTTTAATAGAAGTGTACAAGATTATGACAGGCTTAGATAAGTCCCCATTAACAAATGGTACAAGGAATAGAGGAGACAGATTGAAAGTTTTGGGCAAAGGATGCAGGGGGAATTTGAACAAGAACTTTTTTTTGCAGTGAGTGATAATCACCAGGAACTTGCTGCCCACAAGGGTGATGGAAGCGGAGACAATCAATGACTTCAAGAGGGAGTTGGATGGCCACTTGAAAGAAATATATTTGGAAGACTGCGGGGATCGGGCCGCGGAGTGGAACTGACTGCATAGCTCCATGGAGAGACAGCATGGACTCGATGCACTGAATCGCCTCCTTCTGTGCCATAAATGACTCAATGATTCTATGAAGGTGTTGACTCTGACTGGGTTCAGTTCTACTCTCACTGGTTCCCCTCTCTCTCTCCTCCCCTGAAGGTGCTGACTCTGACTGGGTTCAGTTCTATTCTCACTGGTTCCCCTCTCTCTCCTCCCTTGAAGGTGCTGACTCTGGTTGGGTTCAGTTTTACAGTCACTGGTTCTGCTCTGTCTCTCCTCCCTGAAGTTGCTGACTTTGGCTGGGTTCAGTTCTACGCTAGATTCTATGAATAACTACAGGCAAATACTTGGCGAATACCCTGACTCTTCCAAGGTGACTCGCCATTTGTCCCTAAATGTCATGAATCTGCTCTTGATGTGTCACACATTTTGCTGTTGCACCTTCTGAGCCATAAGAACATAAGAAATAGGAGCAGGAGTAGGCCATTCAGCCCTTCGAGCCTGCTCTGCCATTCAATGAGATCATAGCTGATCTCCTACTTCAACACCATTTTCCTGCACTATCCCCGTAACCCTTGATATTTTGAATATGTGGAAATCTATCGATCTCAGTCTTGAACATACTCAACAACTGAGCCTCCACAGCTTTCTGGGACTGGGAATTCCAAAGATTCACCACCCTCTCAGTCAAGAAATTCCTCCTCATCTCAGTCCTAAATGGCCTGCCCCTTATTCTGAGACTGTATCCTCTGATTCTAGACTTCCCAGCTCGGGGAAACATCCTTCCTGCATTTACCCTGCACAGCCCTGTAAGAATTTTGTATGTTTGAATGAGATCACCTCTCATTCTTCCTAACTCGAGAATAAAGTCTATTTAATCCTTCCTCATAGGACTATCCCTCCATCCCAGGAATTAGCTTGGTGAACTTTAATTGCACTACCTCTTATGGCAAGTATATCTTTCTTTAGGTAAGGAGACCAAAACTGCACACGATACTCCAGGTACAGTCTCAGCAAGGCTCTATATAATTGCAGTCAGACATCCTTACTCCTGTACTCAAATGCTCTTGCAATAAAGGCCAACATACCATTTACCTGCTGTACCTGCATGTTAGCTTTCAATGACTTATGAACAAAGAAAGCCAAGACTCCGAGAAGTTCAGCACATCCCAGCCTCTCACCATTTCAGAAATACTCTGTATTTTTTGTTTTTCCTACTAAAGTGAATAACATTTCATTTCTCTACATTGTATTCCATCTGCCAATTTTTTGCCCATTTGCTTAGCTTCTCTAAATCCCCTTGAAGTGGCTTTGCATCCTCCTCACAACTCATACTTCCACCTCGTCATCTGCAAACTTGGAACAGTTACGTTTAATGCCCACATCCAAATCATTGATATAGATTGTGAATAGCTGGGGCCCAAGCACTGATCCTTGCAGTCCTCCACTAGTCACAGCCTGCCAATCCAAAAATGGCCCATTTATTCCTGCGCTCTGTTTTCTGTCCATTAATCAGTTCTCAATCTATGCCAGTATATTCCCCAATCCCATGTGCTCTTAATTCTGTTTACTAACCTCTTGTGTGGGACTTATCAAAAGCTTTCTGAAAATCTAAATATACCACATCTACTAGCTTCCCCCTTATCTATTCTGCTAGTTACATCCTCAAAACAGTCCAACACTTCGGTCACATCATTAGAGTATAAAGTAGACTGAGACAATTATTGGAAGAAAAGATCGATGGAAAACATAGGAGAGGGAAGCAGAGAAGAAAATGGATGACAGATATAATGGTCTGGATGTAGGTGACCTATGCAGAATGTGTAAGGACAGCACGGGACAGACAGAGGTGGAGATCCATGACAGTTAACTTCCAGGAAGAGGATGAGACGAAGAAACAAACAAAGTTCTACATTCACTGGTTCCCCTTCCTCTCCTACCCCCCTCCCCCCCCCAAACAGGACAAAGCAACCCACTTGATTGGCACCCCATTCACAAACATTCACTCCCTCCACCACCGACACACGGTGGCAGCAGTGTGTACCATCTACAAGATGCACTGCAGCAACGCACCAAGGCTCCTTAGACAGCAGCTTCCTAACCCACGCCATCTACCACCCAGAAGGACAAGGGTAGTAGATGCATGGGAACACCACCACTTGCAAGTTCCCCACCAGGCCACACACCATCCTGACCTGGAACTATATCGCAGTTCCTTCACTGTCGCTGGTCAAAAACCCGAAACTCCCTTCCTAACAGCACTGTGGGTGTACCTACCCCATATGGACTGCAACGGTTCAAGAAGGCGGCTCACCACCACCTTCTCAAGGGGGACTTGGTTTTAGGTAATGAAGCTGGGTAGATGGAAGGAGTGGCAGTGGGAGAGCATATTTCTGGTAGTGATCATAATTCAGTTTGCTTTAACATAATTATGGAAAAGGATAGAGAGAGAACAGGAGTTAAAGTTCTAAATTGGGGTAAGGGCAATTTTACTAAGCTGAGAACAGATTTAACAAAAGTGGACTGGAAACAGCTACTTGAAGGTAAATCAGTGTCAGAGTAGTGGAAGCATTCAAAGGGGAGATTCAGGGTTTCAGAGTAAATATGTTCTCACAAAGAAAAAGGGTGCGATGGCCAAATCTAGAACCCCCTAGATGTCAAGGAGCTTACAAAGTATGAGAAGGCAGACACTGAGGAATCAACTACAGAAAGCCGAGAGGAGTATAGAAAGTGGAGGGGCAAAATCAAAAAGGAAAATAGGAAAGCAAAGAGAAGACATGAAAGAATTTTGGCAAGCAAAATCAAGGAAAACGCAGAGATTTTTTATCAATACATTAAGAATAAGAGAATAACTAAGGAAAAAGTAGGGCCGATAAAAGTCCAAAAAGGTAACCTATGTGTAGGGGCGGAAGATGGGCGGCACAGTGGCACAATGGGCGGCACATGGTTAGCACCGCAGCCTCACAGCTCCAGCGACCCGGGTTCAATTCTGGGTACTGCCTGCGTGGAGTTTGCAAGTTCTCCCTGTGTTTGCGTGGGTTTCCTCCGGGTGCTCCGGTTTCCTCCCACATGCCAAAGACTTGCTGGTTGATAGGTTAATTGGCCATTATAAATTGCCCCTAGTATAGGTAGGTGGTAGGGGAATATAGGAACAGGTGGGGATGTGGTAGGAATATGGAATTAGTGTAGGATTAGTATAAATGGGTGGTTGATGGTCGGCACAGACTCGGTGGGCCGAAGGGCCTGTTTCAGTGCTGTATCTCTAAACTAAACTAAAACTTAATGAATACTATGCGTTTGTCTTCACAAAAGAGGGGGGTGCTGCAGACATTGTAGTTAAGGAGGAGGAGTGTGAAATACGGATGTGATAAACATATGGAGAGAGGACGTATTAAGGGGATTAGCTTGACAGCGGATATATCACCAGGGTCAGACAAAATGTATCCCAGGCTGTTAAAAGAAGCCAGAGAGGAAATAACAGAAGGTCTGACCATCATTTTCCAATCCTCACTTGATACAGGTGTGCTGCTGGAGGATTAGAGGTTTGCCAACATTGTACCTTTGTTTAAAAAGGGAGCGAGGGAGAGGCTGGATAAATACAGGCCAGTCAGTCTAACCTCAGTAGTGGACAAATTATTGGAATCAATTCTGAGAGACAGGATAAACTGTTACTTGGAAAGGCACAGGTTAATCAAGGATAGTCAGCATAGATTTGTTCAAGGAAGGTCATGTCTGACTAACTTGAATTAATGTTTTGAAGAAGTAACAAGGAAGATAGATGAGGGTAGTGCAGTTGATGTTGTCTACATGGATTTTAGAAAGGCTTTAGACAAGATCCCACATGGCAGACTGGCTAAAAAAATAAAAGCCCATGGGATCCAAGGAAATACAGCAAGGTGGATACAAAATTGACTCAGTGGCAGGAAACAAAGGGTAATTGTTGTGGATGTTTTTGCGACTGGAGGACTGTTTCCAGTGGGGTTCCACAGGGCTCAGTACTGGGTCCCCTGCTTTTTGTGGTATATATTAATGATTTGGATGCAAACGTAGGGGGAACGATCAAGAAGTTTGCAAATGACATGAAAATTGTCCATGTGGTTGATCGCGAGGAAGATAGCTGTAGACTGCAGGAAGATATCAATGGACTGGTCAGCTGGGCAGAAAAGTGGCAAATGCAATTTAACCCAAAGAAGTGTGAGGTGATGCATGTGGGGAGGTCAGACAATGCAAATGAATACATGCTAATGGGAGGATACTGAGAGGTGTAGAGGAAGTGAGGGACCTTGGGGTGTATATCCACACATCCCTGAAGGTAGGAGAACAAGTCGCTAAGGCATATGGAATCCTTTCCTTTATTAGCCGAGGCATAGAATAGAAGAGTAGGGAGATTATACTGGAACTATATAAAACATTGGTTAGGCCACAACTTGAGTACTGTGTACAGTTCTGGTCACTTCATTACAGAAAGGATGTAATTGCACTAGAGATGGTACAGAGGAGATTTACAAGGATAGAAACAGAGAAAATAGGGGCAGGAGTAGGCCATTCGAGCCTGCTCTGTCATTCATTATGATCATGGCTGATCATTCAACTCAGTAACCTGTTCCTGCTTTCACCTCATACCCTTTGATCCCTTTAGACCCAAGAGCTATATCTAACTCCTTCTTGAAAACATACAATGTTTTGGCCTCAACTGCTTTCTGTGGTAGTGAATTCCACAGGCTCACCGCTCTCTGGGTGAAGAAATTTCTCCTCATCTCATACCTGAAAGGTTTACCCCGTATCCTTAGACTATGACCCCTGATTCTGGACTCCCCCAATATCGGGAACATCCTTCCTGCGTCTACCCTGTCAAGTCCTGTTAGAATTTTATAGGTTTCTATGAGATCCCCCCCTCACTCTTCTGAACTCCAGCGAATATAATTCTAACCAACTCAATCTCTCCTCATATGTCAGTCCCACCATCCCAGGAATCAATCTGGTAAACATTCGCTGCACTCCCTCTGTATGTTGCCAGGACTGGAAAATTGCAGCTTTGAGAAAAGATTGGATAGGCTGGGGTTGTTCTCCTTGGAAACAAGGCGAAGGGGAGTTTTGACTGAGATATAAAAAATTGTGACGGTCTGAACAAAGTGGATGGGAAAGGCCTATTTACCTTAACAGAGCATCAGTGACCAGGGGGCATAGATTTTAAAATGATTGGTAGACAGATTAGAGGGGAGATGAGGAAAATATTTTCCACCCACAGGGTAATGGGGGTCTGGAACTTTCTGCCTGAAAGGGTGGTAGAGGCAGAAAACCTCATATTTTAAAGGTGTCTGAATGTGCACCTGAAGTGCCATAAACTTTCTATGATTCTATGAAGGTGCTGACTCTGACTGGATTCAGTTCCACATTCTCTCACTTCTCCCCTGAAGATGCTGACTCTGACTGGATTCAGTTCCACATTCTCTCACTTCTCCCCTGAAGATGCTGACTCTGGCTGGGTTCAGTTCTATAATAAAAACAGAAAGTGCTGGAAATACTTAGCAGATCTGGCAGCATCTGTGGACAGAGTAGCAGAGTTAATGTTTCAGGTCAGTGACCTTTCATCAGAACTCCAGTTCTATAATGATTTGTTTCTCCTCTGGAAGGTTTTAGTTCAGTGACATCCAAGAATTGATAGTGATGTGTTCAGTAGTGATGTTGTGGTCCAGTGGGTGTTAGGGAAGATGTTGTCTCTCTTTAGGGAATGAGTTGAGTAATAGAGTAATTAAAACTGACTTGTAGGGAACTGATGATTAGTGCTGATATAATAACACTGATGATTAGTCGTAGTCTTGCTGTTAGTTTGACATTTAGCCTTTGTTAGAGAGGAATGTATGATTCTAAAATTGTAATACTGTAATATCTTAAAGTAATCTTGGGGCGGCGCAGTGGTTAGCACTGCAGCCTCACAACTCCAGCGACCCGGGTTCAGTTCTGGGTTCTCCCTGTGACCGCGTGGGTTTCCGCTGGGTGCTCCGGTTTCCTCCCACAGCCAAAGACTTGCAGGTTGATAGGTAAATTGACCATTGTAAATTGCCCCTAGTGTAGGTAGATGGTAGGAGAATGGTTGGAAATATGGGGTTAATGTAGGATTAGTATAAATGGGTGGTTGTTGTTCAGCACGGACTTGGTGGGCCTGTTTCAGTGCAGTATCTCTAAATAAAATAAATAATTCTAAATATCAAACTACATGGCCATTTTAAAATGGTGACCACTGAATGTTTGTACTCAGATTGACCCTCACATTACCAACAGTTTCAAACATAACATCAACATCTGGCCAATTGGATAAATTAACTGAAATCGTCCAGTGGCAGCATTTGAGAAACTGAGATAATTGTAAGGACATGACAACTGTGACAAACATTATCTTCCATAGAGTTTACAAGAAGGGTGGTGTGGCTGAATGTTACAGATTCAAAGACAGACTCAGAATTATAATGTTTCACCTGTGGAATGATGATTAAATGACGAGAGAAATGTGCAATAAATAATGAAATAGGGAGTTATAATGATCTCATTTGCCCAATGGGAAAATAACGCATTGGAGAGAAATTCTGTTAATTAATCAAAGTTATTATATATAAAGTTTTTTATATTTAGAGACACAGCACTGAAACAGGCCCTTTGGCCCACCGAGTCTGTGCCGACCATCAACCACCCATTTATACTAATCCTACATTAATCCCATATTCCTACCACATCCCTACAATTCCCCTACCAATACTCGGGGCAATTTACAATGGCCAATTTACCCATCAACCTGCAAGTCTTCGGCTGTGGGAGGAAACCAGAGCACCCAGCAAAAAACCACACGGTCACAGGGAGAACTTGTAAACTCCGCACAGGCAGTACCCAAAACTGAACCCGGGTCGCTGGAGCTATGAGGCTGTGGTGCTAACCACTGCGCCACTGTGCTGCCCTTATAGGTTTTCATTATTTTCTCCTATCTGAATGAGTTGATTTTAACTTTTGATATCATGATGAATTGTGTAAACAAGCTGAAGATTACATACTGGGGTTAAAGAAAGGCGTCTGAGCAGCAATGAGAATTTGGACTCAAACAGTTTGATCCATCTCAACACTGAGCTGAGAACGGTATTGTAGGAGAGTCCCCAGTCACCATCTCCCAGTGGTTTTCAATACTGTACACACAGAATAAATCGGTGAACTTTAACCTTAATATTCCAAGAACTTTCTTAAATGAAAAATAGATAGAACATCTAATTATAAATAAATAAATATTCACTAAAACATCCTCTTAACTATTCTCTCATCCTCTGGGATTTGTAGATGTCTTTAATTTCTCGACTTTATCTAATCATCCCTCCTTTTCTCTTTTAATGTTATCACTTGACTCATTTACCCACCTCCTGCTCTCCACCCAACTGTACAGTTCATTATTTTTCCTTCCTTCTGCATATTTGTTTACTCTCCTCTCGTCCTGTCACATTGTCTCTGGCTGTAAGTTATCCATTTGTAAGAACTGCCAGCTCTGCTGAAGGTCTCTCCTTCACTAGTCACTTTTCTTTGTTCAATTAGAGACACTCCCTGTTCAGTCCCCATTTCTCCTCCATTGACAGATGCTTCTGACCAATCACCATTTCTCCTGTTTACAGACACTCCCTGATCAAAGAACAAAGAGTACAGCACAGGAACAGGCCATTCGGCCCTCCAGGCCTACGCCGATATTGATGCCTGTCGAAACTAAAACCTTCTCCACTTCCGGGGTCCGTATCCCTCTATTCCCATCCTATTCATGTATTTGTCAAGATGTCTCTTAAACGTCTCTATGGTACCTGCTTCCACCACCTCCCCCGGCAGCAAGTTTCAGGCACTCACCACCCTCTGTGTAAAGAACTTGCCTCGCACATCCCCTCTAAACTTTGCCCCTCGCACCTTAAACCTATGTCCCATAGTAACTGACTCTTCCACCCTGGGAAAAAGCTTCTGACTATCCACTCTATCCCTGCCACTCATAACTTTGAAATCATGTCGCCCTTCCACCTCCGTTGTTCCAGTAAAAACAATCCGGGTTTATCCAACCTCTCCTCATAGCTAATACCCTCCAAACCAGGCAACATCCTGGTAAACCTCTCTGTACCCTCTCCAAAGCCTCCACATCCTTCTGGTAGTGTGGCGACCAGAAATGCATGCAATATTCTAAGTGTGGCCTAACTAAGGTTCTGTACAGCTGCAACATGACTTTCCTATTTTTATACTCTATTCCCCGACAGAGAAGGTATGCGTATGCCTTCTTGACTACCTTATCCACCTGCGTTACCACTTTCAGTGATCTGTGGAACTGTACGCCCAGAACTCTCTGCCTGTCAATACTCCTAAGGGTTCTGCCATTTACTGTATACTTCCCACCTGTATTAGACCTTCCAAAATGCATTACCTCACATTTGTATGGATTAAACTCCATCTGCCATTTCTCCGCCTAAGTCTCCAACCGATCTACATCCTGCTGTATCCTCTGACAACCCTCATCACTATCCGCAACTCCACCAACCTTTGTGTCATCCGCAAACTTACTAATCAGACCAGCTACATTTTCCTCCAAATCATTTATATATGCTACAAACAGCAATGGTCCCAGCACTGATCCCTGCGGAACACCACTAGTCACATTCCTCCATCCACTGCTACCCTCTGTCTTCTATGACCAAGCCAGTTCTGCATCCATCTTGCCAGCTCCCCTCTTATCCCATGTGACTTCACCTTTTGTACCAGTCTGGGATGAGGGACTTTGTCAAAGGCTTTACTGAAGTCCATATAGATAACATCCACTGCTCTTCCTTCATCAATCATCTTCATCACTTCCTCAAAAAACTTGATCAAGTTCGTGAGACACGACCTCCCCTTCACAAAACCATGCTGCCTCTTGCTAATAAGTCCATTTGTTTCCAAATGGGAGTAAATCCTGTCCCGAAGAATCCTCTCCAATATCCTCTCCAATGGGCAGCACAGTGGCGCAGTGGTTAGCACCGCAGCCTCGCAGCTCCAGCGACCCGGGTTCAGTTCTGGGTACTGCCTGTGCGGAGTTTGCAAGTTCTCCCTGTGTCTGCGTGGGTTTCCGCCGGGTGCTCCGGTTTTCTCCCACCTCCGAACGCTTGCATGTTGATAGGTAAATTGGCCATTAAAAATTGCACCTGGTGTAGGTAGATGGTAGGAGAATGGTGGGGATGTGATAGAGAATATGGGATTAATGTAGGATTAGTATAAATGGGTGGTTGTTGGTCGGCACAGACTCGGTGGGCCAAAGGGCCTGTTTCAGTGCTGTATCTCTAAACAAATCAACAAATCTTTATAAGGGTGGCACAGTGGTGAGCACTGCAGCCTCACAGCTCCAGTGACCCGGGTTCAATTCTCGGTATTGCCTGTGTGGAGTTTGCAAGTTCGCCCTGTGTCTCCGTGGGTTTCCTCCGGGTGCTCCAGTTTCCTCCTACAGCCAAAACACTTGCAGATTGATAGGTAAATTAGCCATTATAAATTGCCCCTAGTATAGGTAGGTGGTAGGAATATGGGATTAGTGTAGGATTAGTATAAATGGGTGGTTAATGGTCGGCACAGACCCAGTGGGCCGAAGGGCCTGTTTCAGTGCTGTATCTCTAAATAAAATAAATAAAAATTTCCCTACCACTGACCTGCCTGTAATTTCCTGGATTATCCTTGCTACCCTTCTTAAACAAAGGAACAACATTGGCTATTCTCCAGTCCTCTGGAACCTCACCTGTAGCCAATGAGAATACAAAGATTTCTGTCAAGGCCCCAGCAATTTCCTCCCTTGCCTCCCTCAGTATTCTGGGGTAGATCCCATCAGGCCCTGGGGACTTATCTATCTTAATGTTTTTCAAGACGCGCAACACCACCTCCTTTTTGATAATGACATGACCCAGACTATCTACACTCCCTTCCCTAGACTCATCATCCACCAAGTCCTTCTCTTTGATGAATACTGTTACAAAGTACTCATTTAGTACCTCGCCCATTTCCTCTGGCTCCACGCATAGATTCCCTCCTCTGTCCTTGAGTGGGCCAACCCTTTCCCCGGCTACTCTCTTGCTCTTTATATACATATAAAAAGCCTTGGGATTCTCCTTAATCCTGTTCGCCAATGACTTTTCATGACCTCTTTTAGCCCTCCTGACTTCTTGCTCAAGTTCCTTCCTACTTACTTTATATTCCTCAAGGGCTTCGTCTGTTCCCAGCCTTCTAGCCCTTACATATGCTTCCTTTTTCTTTTTGACTAGGCTCACAACATCCCTTGTTATCCAAGGTTCCCAAAACTTGCCAAACTTATCCTTCATCCTCACAGGAACATGCTGGTCCTGGATTCTAATCAACTGACGTTTGAAAGACTCCCATATGTCAGATGCTGATTTACCCTCAAACAGCCGTCCCCAATCTAAATTCTTCAGTTCCTGCCTAATATTGTTATAATTAGCCTTCCCCCAATTTAGCACCTTCACCCGAGGACTACTATTATCCTTATCCACAAGTACCTTAAAACTTAGGGAATTATGGTCACTGTTCCCGAAATGCTCCCCTACTGAAACTTCGACCACTTGGCCAGGTTCATTCCCCAATACCAGGTCCAGTTCGGCCCCTTCCCTAGTTGGACTACATAAATATTGTTTCAAGAAGCCCTCCTGGGTGCTCCTTACAAATTCTGCCCCATCCAAGCCCCTAACACTAAGTGAGTCCCAGTCAATATAGGGGAAGTTAAAATCACCCACCACAACAACCCTGTTGCTTTTACATCTTTCCAAAATCTGTCTCCATATCTGCTCCTCTATCTCCCGCTGGCTGTTGGGAGGCCTGTAGTAAACCCCCAACATCATGACTGCACCCTTCCTATTCCTGAGCTCTACCCATATTGCCTCGCTGCACGACCCCTCCGAGGTGTCCTCCCGCAGTACAGCTGTGATATTCTCCTTAACCAGTAATGCAACTCCCCCACCCCTTTTACATCCCCCTCTATCCCACTTGAAGCATCTAAATCCCGGAACGTTTAGCTGCCAATCCTGTACTTCCCTCAACCAAGTTTCTGTAATAGCAACATCACAGTTCCAAGTACTAATCCAAGCTCTAAGTTCATCTGCCTTACCTGTTATACTTCTCGCATTGAAACAAATGCACTTCAGACCATCAGTTCCCATTCCTCCATTTAGACACTAGCCAACCCAAACCCATTGCTTCCCCATCTTCTCATGTTACCTGACAAGGATCCAGTCCTCCATTTACAGGCACTCCTGAACCAATCCCCATTCATTCTCCATTTAAAGATGCTCCCTGACCAGTCCCCATTTCGCCAGCATTTACAAATTCTCCCGGACCTGTTCCCATTTCTCCTCCATTTATAGATGTGCCATGACCTTCACAGTTGTAGCGAGACTTGTCTACTTTTATACTCCATTCCCCTTGCAATACAAGTCATCATTTTATTTGCCTTCCTAATTACTTGCTGTATCTGCATGCTAACTTTTTATGATTCATGTACGAGGATGCTCAGATCTCTCTGTACCTCTGCATTCTGTAGTCTCTATCTATTCAAATAATATTCTGCTTTTCTATCCTTCACACCAAAGGGTGGGCGGCTCAGTGGTTAGCACCGCAGCCTCACAACTCCAGCGACCCAGGTTCAGTTCTGGGTACTGCCTGTTTGCAAGTTCTCCCTGTGATCGCATGGGTTTCTGCTGGGTGCTCCAGTTTCCTCCCACAGCCAAAGACTTGCAGGTTGATAGGTAAATTGGTCATTGTCAATTAACCCTCGTGCAGGTAGGAGAGTGGTAGGGAATATGGGATTAGTGTAGGATTAATATAAATGGGTGGTTGTTGGTTAGCACTGACTTGGTGGGCCGAAGGGCCTGTTTCAGTGCTGTATCTCTAAATAAATTTTTAAAAAGTGCACAACCTGACATTTTCCCACATTATGCTCCATCTGCCAAATTTTGGCCCACTCACTGGGCAGGATTTTAAGTGATCTCCCGTGCGGCAGCTCATTTAAATACCCTAGTCAGCCCAACCCTCCAATCACACGGAGGGGACGGGCTCTCTGACGCCAGCAATGGGTCAACTGCCTGTGCACAGGCCCCGGCGCCATTTTTAAAGGGCAGCCAGCCCTGCCGGCTAATTTCAGTTTTTAAAGGGAACCACCAACCACCCCCTGCCACCCCCCCACTATTCAAATCAAAATTCAACTGCCCCTTTCCCATCCCCAATAACAATAAAGTGAAGTATCTGCCCTCCCTCCCGCAAAACACTTAGCTTTCAAATACGACCTGCCCCACCCCCCTGCCAAAACTGAACAAAGTTCCGGTCACCCCTTCCCCCCATCCCCGATATTAATGATGAAAGTTTGACCCCATTCCCCCCCATGCAGTAAAAGTCTCACACTCCCCCCTTCCCCATCACTGTGGCACCTGCTTTCCCCAGACGGGAAAGTGAAGGCACTGGAGTACTGGCTGCTGCTCTGAAGTTCGCAGCCCGACTGTAATAGTTGAGGCCCCGGCACTGATCCCTGTGGCACTCCACTAGTTACAGTTTACCAACCTCTCGCGGTTACCAAACCTTACTCTCTGTTTCCTGTTAGTTAGCCAATCCTCTATCCATGCTAATATATCACACTTTGAACTCTTACCTTGTGCAGTAACCTTTTATTAGGCACCTCGTCAAGTGCCTTTTGGAAATCTAAATACATTACATCTACTGGTACCCTTTATCCACCCTGCTTGCTACATACTCAAACACAATTTCCTTTTCATAAAACCATATTGACACTGCCTCATAGTATTATGATTTTCTAAATGCCCTGCTACTAGGGGAGGTGGTGGCATACTGGTATTGTCACTGGACTAGTAACTCAGAGACCCAGGTATTGCTCTGGGGACATGGGTTCGTATCCCACCACAGCAGAAGGTGGAATTTGAATTCAATTAATAAATCTGGAATTTAAAAGCTAGTCTAATGATGGCCATGAAACCGTTGTCGATTGTTGTAAAAACCCATCTGGTTCACTAATGTCCTTTAGGGAAGGAAATCTGCTGTCCTTACCTGGTCTGGCCTACATGTGACACCAGATCCATAGCAATGTGGTTGACTCGTACATGCCCTCGAAATGGTCTAACAAGCCACTCAGTTTAAGGGCAATTAGGGATGGGCAATAAATGCTGGCCTGCGACGCCCACATCCCATGAAAGAATTTTTTAAAAATCAAGAAACGATTGAAGGCACTGAATACTGCAAAGGCTATGGACCCTGACAACATTCCAGCAATAGTATTGAAGACCTGTGCTCCAGAACTTGCCATGCCCTTAGCCAAGCTGTTCCAGTAAGCTACAACACTGTGTACAGTATTGGTCTCCTTATTTAAGGATATAAATGTGTTGGAAGCAGTTTGGAGATTTACTAGACTAATACCTGGAATGGGCAGATTGTTTTATGAGGAAAGGTTGGACAGGCTGGGATTGCATCCACTGGAGTTTAGAAGAGTAAGAGGAAACTTGATTGAAACATGTAAGATTCTGAGGGGTCTTGACAGGGTGGATATGGAAAGGATGTTTCCTCTTGTGGAAGAGTCCAGAACCAGGAGTCACTGATTTAAAAATAAGGGGTCACCCATGAAAGACAGAGATGAGGAGAAATGTTTTCTCTGATGGTCGTGAGTCTTTGAAAACCTTTTCCTCAAAAGGGGGTGGAAGCAGTATCTCATTATTTTTAAGACAGAGGTAGATAGATTCTTGATAAGCAAGGGGGTGAAAGGTTATTGGTTGTAGGCAGGAATGTGGAGTTGAAGTTACAATCAGATCAGCCATGATCTTGTGGAATGACGGAGCAGGCTCGAGGGGCAGGGTGGCCTACTCCGAACTTGAATGATCCTAGTTGAAACTACTGCCCTATTTAAAGAAAAACTCAAAACTCACTAACCAATCATCTACCTGCTCACCTAATTAATGCCCCTAAAACTCCGCTTTCAGGTCTTCATGTCTCTTGCTCCCTCTCTCAGACCACTTCTTGTTTTGTAAAAGACCAGAACAGCACCTCTTCTCACTGTGCCAAATTCCCTCACTCAAGTTCCTGGGTTAAGCAATCTGTACAAGCTGTACTCGGTCATGCTACTTGTCCATGCGAAGAACAAAGATCTATGAACTGAAATAATCTAGAGTAACGATGAGGTATTAGTTTTGGCTCGGTGGTTGCTTTGTCATCTGACTCAGCAGATTGTGGGTTCAAATCCACCTCCAGAGACCTGAGCATGAAATCTAGACAGATATTCCACTGCAGTACTGAGGGAGCACTGCACTGTGAAAGGTCCTGTGTTACATGAGACTTTCAACTAATGGGTGTAAAAGATCCACTGACGTTATAGTGAAGAGCAGGGGAGTTCCCCTCAGAGTCTTGATCAGTATTTATCCCTCAATTAATATCACAAACAGATTATCTGGGCATCATCACATTGCTGTCTGCGGGACCTTGCTATGGGCAAATTAGTTGCCGCATTTCCTGCATTACAAAAGTGGCTGCATGTTAACAGAATGTCATTGGCTGTAAAATGCTTTGGGATGTCTTGATGTCATGAAAGACCTTACAAGTCTTGCTTTAACAGAGAAAAGGCCCAGAAATAGAACTGTGGATAACAGGATTTCAATTAGTTTCCTCTTCTGCTGGAGATAATAAGTATTCAACACATCGAGTGTTGGAAATAAAGCTGGTTTATTTGATATTTATCCAGAATATTAAATCCCAACGAGTTATAGGGTTATTAAACATCATCAGAAATAAACTCCAACTGACAGAATGAACAAAGTTCAGTCCTGGATGTGATTAACAGCAGCATCCAACCACTGCAATTACTTGTGAACTTGCTGGTGTCTCAGTAGGTGAGATGAATTAGTAAATCTCTTCCCACACACACAGCAGGTAAACGGCCTCTCCCCAGTGTGAACTCGCTGGTGTCTCAGCAGGTGGGATGACTGAATGAATCCCTTCCCACACTCGGAGCAGATGAAAGGCCTCTCCCCAGTATGAAGTCGTTGGTGTTTCCGCAGAGTCGATGAATGGGTAAATCCCTTCCCACACATGGAGCAGGTGAACGGCCTCTGCCCAGTGTGAACTTGCTGGTGTGTCAGAAGGTTGGATGACTGAGTGAATCCCTTTCCACAAAGGGAGCAGGTGAACGGCCTCTCCCCAGTATGAACACGTTGGTGTTTCAACAGATCCATTTTCCTTTTAAAGCCGCTCTCACAGTGAGAACATGTAAAAGGTTTGCTATCAGAGTGAACAAGTTGGTGTGTCAGAAGGCAGGATGACCGCGTGAATCCCTTCCCACACAGAGCAGGTAAATGGTCTCTCTCCCGTGTGACTGCGTTGATGAGATTCCAGCTTCGAAGGGGAACTGAATCCTTTCCCACAGACCTCACATTTCCATGGTTTCTCCATGGTGCAGGTGTCCTTTTCTCTCTCCAGGCTGGATGACTGAAGCCTCGTCCACACACAGAGTGGAATGGTGCAATATGTTTTCAGGCTGTGTAACAGGTTAAAGCTTTTTGCACAGTCAGTCCACTGGAACACTCTCACTCGTGTGTGTGCATTGTGGAGCCTTTCTGTCACACAAATGTTTGAAATCTTTTCCCACATACAGAGCAGACAAACATTTCTCCTTCCACATTGAAAGGTTGATATTCAGATCCTGATAAAAATAGAGTGCCTCAGTCAGATCTTCATGTGATGCTTGGCTTCAGTTTCCCATCTGTAAAGCCTCCCCTTCTAAAACTCTGTAAAGGAGTTTACAAAAGTTAGTCTGGATTAGAAATTCAGAAAAGACAAACGTTTCTCTTGGTTTGAGTTTGCTGTGTGTAAATCCTCCCCTTCTAAGCCCCTGTAAAACAATCACTTGGCAGTTTAGGATAGAAATTCACAACAATCTCTCCTCCTGCTTCCTGGTCCAGGATGACCATGCAGGCGACCTGTAGCATAATGTCACCTAGAAAGATGGTGGCTGTTAATCAGAGAGAAGCCCCACAACTGCTGCCCCTTTAAGTGCAAATGCGGACGGGTAGCTTTATTCAGGGTTTGAGGCCTACACTGGGTGTTAATGAAGCCTTCCGCCTATCCACAGCTCCATTCCTCTCCTGCACTCAGTGGTATCCTCACCTGCTGCAGATCCAACGTGACCGCCCAAGTCCAGCTCCAGCACAGGGGCTCCTGTCGTGAGGATAGGGCACATGCTGCCCCACAGGGAACACTGGGTTACAGACCCACCATTGGAAGGGAATATGGGCAAATTGAAAGTAATGTTTTGTGATCCAATTACAACTGGAGTCAGGGGGCCAAGATAGAAAAGTAATAAAAGTAACAGAAAGCCAAGTCCATGCATCCTCCACCATTGTTCTGTCCTGAATGTAATTAATAGCAGCAATAATGGAACAAATGTGAACTCAAAGGTGAACTCACTGGTCATAGAGTCATACAGCATAGAAACAGGCCCTTCGGCCCACCGCATCCATGCCGACTATAATGCCTATCTATACTAATCCCACTTGCCTGCATTAATTCCATATCCCTCTATGCCTTGCTCATTCAAGTGTCTGTCCAGATGCCTCTTAAACGTCGCTACTGTTCCTGTCTCCACTACCTCCTCTGGCAGCTCATTCCAGATACCCACTATTCTTTGTGTGAAAAATTTACCCTTTGATCCCCTTTAAACCTCCTCCGTCTCACCTTAAATCTATGCCCTCTAGTTTTAGTCACCCCTACCATGGGAAACAGAATCTGGCTATCTACCCTATCTATGCCTCTCATAATTTTATATACCTCTATCATGCCCCTCTCAACCTCCTTCGCTCCAGGGAAAATAGACCCAGCCTATCCAATCTCTCTTTATAACTCAAGCTCTCCAAACCAGGCAACATCCTTGTGAATCTTTTCTGCACCCTCTCCAGCTTAATCACATCTTTCCTGTAGTGCGGCGACCAGAACTGCACACAGTACTCCAAATGCGGCCTAACCAACGTTATGTACAACTGTAACATGACGTCCCAAATCTTATACTCAATGCCTCAGCCGATGAAGGCAAGCATGCCATACCCCTTCTTCACCACCCTGTCTACCTGTGCTGCCACTTTCAGGGAACTATGTACTTTCACCCCAAGGTCTTTCTGCTCAACAACACTCCCCAGGGCCCTGCCATTCACTGTATATGTCCTGCCCTGGTTTAACGTCCCAAAATGCATCACTTCACACTAGTCTGCATTAAATTCCGTTTGCCATTCCCTTGCCCACTTTCCCAGTTGATCTATATCCTGTTGTAACCTTAGACAACCTTCTTCACTGTCCACTATACCTCCAATTTTGGTGTCATCTGCAAACTTACTAATCATGCCCCTTACATTCACATCCAAGTCATTAATATATATGACAAACAAAAGAGGGCCCAGCACCAATCCCTGCAGCACACCACTGGTCACCGGCCTCCAATCTGAAAAACAACCCTCCACTACCACCCTCTACCTCCTATCACCAAGCCAATTTTGTATCCAATTTGCTTGCTCACCCTGGATCCCATGTGTTCGAACATTCTGGACCAGCCTACCATGCGAAACCTTGTCACAGACCTTGCTTAAGTCCATGTAGACAAAGTCCATCACCCTGCCCTCGTCAATCCTCTTGGTCACCTCCTCGAAAAACTCAACCAAATTCGTGAGACATGATTCCCCACGCACAAAGCCATTCTGACTGTCCCTAATCAGACCATACCTTTCCAGATGCATATAAATCCTGTCTCTCAGAATCCCTTCCAATAACTTTCCCACCACTGATGTAAGGCTCACCGGCCTGTAGTTCCCTGGCTTATCCCTGCTACCCTTCTTAAATCAAGGCACAACATTAGCTATCCTCCAGTCTTCCAGTATCTCACCCGTGGCCAACAATGATACAAAAATCTCTGCCAGGTCCCCAGCAATCTCCTCCCTTACTTCCCATAGCATCCTAGGATGCACCTGGTCAGGCCCTGGGGATTTATCCACCTTAATGTGCTTCAATACCTCCAACAGCTCCTTCTTTGTAATGTTGATATGCTCCAGGATATCGGTGTTCCCTCCCTTGAACTAATTAGCTTCCATGACCTTCTCCATGGTAAATACGGACGAGAAATATTCCTTTAAGACCTCGCCCATTTCCCGTGGCTCCACACAGATTACCACACTGATCCTTAAGGGGACCTACTCTCTCCCTAGCTATCCTTTTACTCTTAATATACTTACATAATCTTTTAGGATTCTCCTTTATCTTATCCGCCAGGAAAATCTCATGGCCCCTTTTTGCCCTCCTAATTTCCTTCTTAAGTGTAGTCCTACATCCCCTATACTCCTCGAGGGGCTCACTCGATCCTAGCTGCCTACACCAGACATATGCCTCCTTCTTTGTCCTGACCAGACCCTCAATATCCCTCATCAACCAAGGTTCCCTAAACTTGCCTTCCATCTAACAGGAACATGCCTGCCCTGAACTCTTCCTATCCCACTTTTAAAAGCCTCCCACTTGCCAGACGTCCCTTTACCTGTAAACAGCCTCTCCCATTCAACTTTTGAGAGTTCCTGTCTGATGCCATCGAAATTAGCCTTCCACCAATTTTGGACTTCAGTCGGAGGACCAGTCCTATCCATTTCCATAACTATCTTGAAGCTAAATCGAGTTATGGTCACTGGTCCCAAAGTGCTCCCCCACTGACACATCAACCACCTGCCCATCCTCATTTCCTAAGAGGAAGTCGAGTGCAGCCCCTTCTCTAGTAGGGCCATCCACATACTGCTTCAGAAAACTATCCTGGACACACTTAACAAATTCTTCCCCATCTGATCACTTAGCACTCAGGCAGTCCCAGTCAATATTAAGGAAGTTAAAATCACCTACTATTACAACCCTATAATTCCTACGCCTATCTGTGATTTCCCTACATATATGCTCCTCCACTTCCCTCTGACTATTGGGGGGCCGATAGTAGAATCCCAAAGTGAGCACCCCTTTCTTATTTCTATGTTCTACCCATATGGCCTCGCTGGACATTCCCCCCAGGATATCCTCTCTAAGTACTGCCGTGATGTCCCCCCTAATCAATAGTGCAACTCCCCCTCCTCTCTTACCTCCACCTCTGTCACGCTGGAAGGATCAGTACCCCGGAACATTAAGCTGCCAGTCCTCCATTTCCCTCAACCACGTTTCCGTAGTAGCTATAATATCACAATCCCATTTACCGATCCATGCTCTGAGTTCATCTGCCTTATCTGTAAGGCTTCTTGCATTAAAGTAAATGCAGTTCAGCCTACCAGACCTTCCACGCTCCCTGTCCTGCCCCTGCCCGGCCTGCCTACTGGACTTGCTTGCTTTAACCTCTACATTTGCCTCAACTATCTCATCTGAGCGACTACTACTTTGGGTCCCACCCCCCCTGCAAGAGTAGTTTAAACCCTCCCAAGTAGTACAAGCAAACCTCCCCACAAGGATATTGGTCCCCCTCCAGTTTAGATGCAACCCGTCCTTCTTGTACAGGTCACCTCTGCACCAGAAGAGATCCCAATGATCCAAGTAGCTGAAGCCCTCCCTCCTACACCAGCTCTTCAGCCACGCATTCATTTGCCTAATCCTCCTATTCCTACCCTCACTAGCACATGGTACAGGGAGTAATCCTGAGATTGCAACCCTAGAGGTCCTGCTTTTTAACCTTCTGCCTAACTCCCTATATTCACTTTGCAGGACCTCATCTCTCTTCTTGCCTACGTCGTTAGTACCAATATGGTACAATCTGGCTGCTCACCCTCCCCTTTCAGAATGTCCTGCAGCCGCTACGAGACATCCTTGACCCTAGCACCAGGAAGGCAACATACCATCCTGGAGTCTCGTTTGTGGCCACAGAAACGCCTATCTGCAACCCTTACGATAGAATCCCCTATCACTATAGCTCTTCCAACACTTCTCCTCCCCTTCTGTGCAGCAGATCCCTCCGTGGTGCTACAAACTTGGCTGTTACTGCTTTCTCCTGGGAGGTCATCTTCCCCCCCCCACCGCCCCCCGTCACAGGGGACTCCTGGACTACCTACCTGTGCCTACTACTCCATCTGGTGGTCACCCATCTCTTTTGTGCCTGTGCAGCCATTACCTACGGTGTAACCACCTCACTAAATGTGTTATCCACGACTTCCTCAGCATCGCAGATGCTCCACAGTGAATCCACCCACAGCTCCAGCTCCATAATGCGGGTAGCCAGTAGCTGCAGATGGATACACTTCCTGCACACATAGTCATTGGAAGTGTCCCTGATTTCCCACATAGTGCAGGAGGAGCATATCACGGGGCTGAGCTCTCCTGCCATGACTTACCCTTAGGTTAGTTAGTTACTCCCTTAATTAAAAAATACTAATTATACTAGGGGCCCTGTTCTACCTACTTTAGATTGAAGTCCTTAAAAAAAACACTTTAGTAGTACTCACCTTATCACCAGAGATTTTTTTTTCCTGGTGTATCAGCAGGTGAGTCAGAACGTGGGAGCAGTAACATAGGACAGACATTAATAGGTCAAATAGAGAATTTCGGAGGAATTTCTCTACGCAGCGGTATGTGGAACTCACAGACACATGGAGTGGTTGAAACAGACAAGAATGATTTATTTAATGACAGGCCAATACAATTATATTCATTCATGTAATGTGGGCATCACTGGCCAGGCCAGCATTTATTGCCCATCCCTAATTGCACTTGAGAAGGTGGTGGTGAGCTGCCTTCTTGAACCGCTGCAGTCCATGTGGAGTAGGTACACCCACAGTGCTGTTAGGAAGGGAGTTCCAGGAGTTTGACCCAACGACAGTGAAGGAACGGCGATATAGTTTCAAGTCAGGATGGTGTGTGACTTGGAGGGAACTTGCAGGTGGTGGTGTTCCCATGCATTTGCTGCCCTTGTTCTTCTAGTTGGTAGAGGTTGCAGGTTTGGAAGGTGCTGTCGAAGGAGTCTTGGTTCGTTGCTGCAGTGCATCTTGTAGATGGTACACACTGCTGCCACTGTGCGTCAGTGCTGGAGTGAGTGAATGTTTGTAGATGGGGTGCCAATCAAGCAGGCTGCTTTGTCCTAGATGGTGTCGAGCTTCTTGAGTGTTGTTGGAGCTGCACCCATCCAGGCAAGTGGAGAGTATTCCATCACACTCCTGACTTGTGCCTTGTAGATGGTGAACAGGGTTTGGGGAGTCAGGAGGTGAGTTACTCGCCACAGAATTCCTAGCCTCTGACCTGCTCTTGTAGCCACGGTATTTATATGGCTACTCCAGTTCAGTTTCTGGTCAATGGTAGCCCCTAGGATGTTGATAGTGGGAGATTCAGCGATGGTAATGCCGTTGAATGTCAAGGAGAGATGGTTAGATTCTCTCTTGTTGGAGATAATCATTGCCTGGCACTTGTGTGGCACGATTGTTACTTGCCACATATCAGCCCAAGCCTGGATATTGTCCAGGTCCTGCTGCATTTCTACACGGACTGCTTCAGTATCTGAGGAGTCGTGAATGGTGCTTAACATTGTGCAATCACCAGCGAACATCCCCACTTCTGAACTTATGATCGGAGGAAGGTCATTGATGAAGCAGCTGAAGATGGTTGGGCCTAGGACACTACCCTGAGGAACCCCTGCAGTGATGTCCTGGAGTTCAGATGATTGACCTCCAACAACCACAACCATCTTCCTTTGCGCTGGGCATGACTCCAACCAGCGGAGAGTTTTCCCCCGATTCCCATCGACTTCAGTTTTGCTAGAGCTCCTTGATGCCATACTCGGTCAAATGCTGCCTTGATGTCAAGGGCAGTCACTCTCACCTCATGTTCAGCTGTTTTGTCCATGTTTGAACCAAGGCTGTAGTGAGGTCAGGAGCTGAGTGGCCCTGAAGGAACCCAAACTGAGCGTCACTCAGCAGGTTATTGCTAAGCAAGTGCCGGTAGGTCATGGCGGTAGGTTTTAAGGAGCATCTTAAAGGAGGAAAGCGAGGTGTCGGGAGGGTATTCCAAAGTTTGGGGCCTAGGCAACTGAAGCCATGGCCACCAATGGTAGTGAGATTAAAATCAGGGATGCAGAAGAGGCTAGAATTTAGGAATTCATATCTCTGAGGGTTGTAGAGTTGGAAGAGATTACAGAGATCGGGAGAGATGAGGCCAAAGGGAGATTTGACAACGGGATGAGAATTTTAAAATTAGGCCATTGTAGGTCTCTGAGCACAGGGTTGATAGCGGAATGAGACTTGGTGCGAGTTAAGACACAGGCAGCAGAGTTTTGGAAGACCCCAAGTTTAGGGAGAGTAGAATGTTGGAGACCAGCCAGGAATGCGTTGGAATAGCCAAGTCGAGAGGTAACAAAGGATTTCAGCAGATGAGCTGAGACGGGGAGAAGTCTGGTGATGTTACAAAGGTAGAAAAAGGCAGTCTTAGTGATGGCACAAATGAGACGCCGGAAGCTCATCTTGGGGTCAAAGGTTGTGAACTTACGCACTTAATCACAGACTGTTGCCAAAGAGATGAATGGAATGGCAGCTGGGGAATGGAGACCGAAAACAATATTTCAATTCATCCTCTACTGGATGTCAGATAAGCAGTCTGATAATTTAGCAACAGTGGAAGAGTTAAGAAAAGTACTGGTGAGGTAGAACTGAATGTCATCAGCATACATATGAAAACTAATGCCATGCTTTCGGATGATGTCACCGAGGGGGAGACGGAGATGAGAAATAAGAGGGGGCCAAGGATAAACCCTTGGCGGACACCAGAGGTAATGGTGCAGGAGAAGCCACTGCAAGTGATTCTCTAGCTAAAATAGAGAGCAGTCCCACTCAGTAGAGTGGGGGGGGGGGGTGGGCGGCGGTGCATTCTAGGAGAATGGTGTGCTCAACCATTTCAAAGGCTGCAGACAGGTCGAGAAGGGATAGTTTGCCATAGTCACAGTGACATAGGATGCCAATTGTGACTTTGATAAGAGCTGTTTCAGTACTGTGGCAGGGATGGAAACCTGATTGGAGGGATTCAAACATGGAGTTCCAGGAAAGATAGGAACAGATTTGGGAGGTGACAACACATTCGAGAACTTGAGAGGAACGCAAGTGTGCAAGGGCAGTGCAGCAAGGGTTTTTTTTTTTTGAGGAGAGGGGCGATGATGGCAGATTGAAAAGAAAGAGGGACTACACCTGAAGAGACAGAACTGTATATAGTATCAGCTAATATGGAATCAGGAGGGGAAATTTGGTATAAAAACATGAAACGCTGGAAATATTCAGCAGGTCTGGCGGCATCTGTGGAGAGAGAAGCACAGTTAACATTTCAGGTCAGTGACCCTTCTTCAGAACTGGCATATATAAGAAATGTAAAATATTTTAAGCAAGTAAAGCGGGGGTGGGGCAAGAGATAACAAAAGAGGTGTTGATAGGACAAGGTCACATAATAGCTGACCAGAAGGTCATGGAGCAAATGCAAACAATATGTTAATGGTGTGCTGAAAGACAAAGCATTAGTACAGATAGAGTATTAATGGACTGAAAACTGAAGAACCACAATCACAAACATGAAAAAAAAAATAGTGGGTAGGCACAGTAGAAACTAAAATAAACACAACAATAAGAAAAAATAACTAAAAAGTAAAACAGGGGGCCCCCGTCATGATCTGAAATTATTGAACTCAATGTTCAGTCCGGCAGGCTGTAGTGTGCCTAATCGGTAAATAAGGTGCTGTTCCTCGAGCTTGCGTTGGTGCTCACTGGAACACTGCAGCAATCCCAGGACAGAGATGTGAGCAGGGGGTGTGTTGAAATGGCAAGCAACCGGAAGCTCGGGGTCATGCTTGTGGACTGAGCAGAGATGCTCCGCAAAGCGGGCACCCAGTCTGCGTTTGGTCTCCCCAATGTAGAGGAGACCACACTGTGAGCAGCGAATACAGTATACTACATTGAAAGAAGTACAAGTAAATCACTGCTTCACCTGAAAGGAGCGTGTGGGGCCTTGGATAGTGAGGAGAGAGGAGGTAAATGGGCAGCTATTACACCTCCTGCGATTGCAGGGGAAGGTGCCGTGGGAAGGGGACGAGGTGGTGGACAACGGTGTCGCAGAGGGATCGATCCCTTCAGAATGCTGACAGGGGAAGGGAGGGGAAGATGTGTTTGGTAGTGGCATCATGCTGGAGGTGTTGAAAATGGTGGAGGATGATCTTTTGGATAAGGAGGTTGATGGGGTGGAAAGTGAGGACAAGGGGAACCCTGTCACGGTTCTGGGAGGGAGGGGGAGGGTAAAGGTGCGGGAAATGGGTCGGACATGGTTGAGGGCCCTGTCAACAACAGTGGGGGGGGAATCGTCGGTTGAGGAAAAAGGAAGACATATCAAAAGCGCTGTCATGGAAGGTATCATCAGAGTAGATGCGTCGGAGACGGAGAAACTGGGAGAATGGAATGGAGTCCTTACAGGAGGTCAGGTGTGATGAAGTGTAGTCGAGGTAGCTGTAGGAGTCGGTGAGCTTACAATGAATATTAGTAGACAGCTTATCCACAGAGATGGAGAGAGAGAGAAGTCGAGGAAGGGGAGGGAAGTGTCGGAGATGGACCATGTAAAAGTGAGAGAAGGGTGGAAGTTAGAAACAAAGTTGATAAACTTTTCCAGTGCGGGGTGGGAACAGGACATGGCACCGATACAGTCATCAATGTACCAGAAAAAGTGTTGGGGGAGGGGGCCCGAGTAGGACCTGAACAAGGAATGTTCAACATATCCCACAAAAAGACAGGCATAACTAGGACCCATGCGGTTACCCATAGCAACACCTTTTACGTAAAGGAAGTGAGTGGAGTTGAAGGAGACGTTGTTCAATGTGAGAACAAGTTCAGCCAGGCGGAGGAGGGTGGTGGTGGATCTGCTCGAGGAAGAAGTGGAGAGCCCTCAAACTGTCCTGGTGGGGGATGGAGGTGTCGAGAGATTGGACGTCCATAGTGAAGAGGAGGCAGTTGGGGCCATTGGAAAATTTTGTGATCAGTAGTTTAGTGGGAATAGGGCTGAGGAAACAGGAGGTGGGTCTCATGGACAAGATGAGCTCAGAGAGGGCTTGAGGAGAGATAGGAGACAAACTAGAGAAAGATGAGAGTTTAGGGCTAGGGTGGCAGGGGTGGGGTGGTGGGGGAAGCATTAGAGGAAGTTTGACCCAGTGGGCTTGTGGAAGGGTGGAATGCGGCAGAGGCAGTTGATCAGATGGTTCTTGATCTTAGTGACAAAGAAGTCCATGAATTCCTTGCATTTATGTTGGAGCCGAGGGTGGAGGGGAGGGGAGAGGGGTTTAAGATGACAATTTTCAGTCAAGAAAAGAAGCTAGGGGTTATTGTTGCATTCCAAGATGATCCTGGAATAGTCAGCAGTTTTAGCAGATGACAGCAGTACCCGATAGTGTTTTAAGTGATCCAGCCAGATCTGGGAGGTGAATGGCTAAACCAGTTGCTTGCCATATCAAGTCTGTGCCCCTTGGACTTAAGGGAGTGGAGATGAGAGTAGCCTAGGGGTAATGGCCAGGGTGCGACGGACTGATATTTTTAATGGGAATTAGGGCATCAAAAGCTGGAACTGAGGGTGTGGTTGAACAGATCAGTTACTGTGGAAATAGTGTGGGAAATGGAGGGCCAAAAGCTGGACAGTTGTGATTTAGAAAGTGCAGCTGTAAGTGAATAGGGAGGATAGTTTTTAATTTCCAGGGACAGATACAGAGGAGGTAGGGTTGCAACTTGGAAGGGGGATGTGCGTGGACAGAGATACTGAAAATGTGAACTTGTCCACCTGGTAGGAAGAATAGAAAAGCAGAATGTTATTTAAATGGAGAGAGACTGCATAACAGAGGGACCTGGGTGCCCTGGTAAATGGATCACAAAAAGCTAGTATGCAGGTAAAGCAAGTAATTAGGAATGTTGGCATTTGTTTCCAGGAGAATTGTGTATAAAAGTAAGTGCTGCTACAGCTGTACAGGGCCTTTGTTAGACCGCATCTACAGTACTGCATACAGTTTTGGTCTCCTTACTTTAAAAAGGATAAATTTACATTAGCAATTCAGAGAAGGTTCACTTGACTGATTCCTGGGATGAAGGACTTATCTCATTAGGAAAGGTTGAACAAGTGGGCCTCTACCCATTGGAGTTTAGAATAAAGAGGGGTGACTTTATTGAAGCATAGAAGATCCTGAGGGGACTGACAGGGTGGATGCTGAAAGAATGTTTCCATTTATGGGCGAGACTAGAACTAGGGGACACAGTTTAAAAATAAGGGGTCTCCCATTTAAGACAGACGAGGAAATTTTTTTTCCCTGAGGGTCATTTGTCTGTGGAACTCTCTTGACCAGGCAGAAGTGGAGGCAGGGTCATTGAATATATTCAAGGTTGAGTTAGATATATTTTTGATCAACTAGGGAATCAAGTGTAATGGAAGGCAGACAGGAAAAATGGAGTTGAGACCACATTCAAATCAGTCATCTTATCAAATGGCGGAGCAGGCTCGAGGAGCCGAATGGCCTACTTCTGTTCCTAATTCATATGCTCGTTTGCACAATGACGCGATCAGAGATGGCCTTATGTTTAACTGATACGATAGGATTAGCAAGACTACGTGAGATGGCAAGGTCAAGGGGTGGCCATGAATATGGGTCGGGGAGTTTATGTGGAGGGACAGATTTAGGGAGGATAAGAGGGCAGTGAACTCAGAGGAGAGAGACATGATGAGCTGAGATGGAGATTGAAATTACCAAAGATGAGAAGTTGCTCGGTGCAGACGGAGGAAAGCAGTGAAGATATCTTGGTGAATTTTTATCGTGCTTGGGTGGATGGTAGAGGATGATTTTAAAAAAAGAGAAGTGAGAGGGTGGAACAAGGCGAGATGCTTGAAGGAGCAGCAACTACCAGAGGAGCGGTACAGTGGCGCAGTGGTTAGCACCGCAGCCTCACAGCTCCAGCGACTCGCGTTCAGTTCTGGGCACTGCCTAAGCGGAGTTTGCAAGTTCTCCCTGTGACCGCGTGGGTTTCCGCCGGGTGCTCCAGTTTCATCCCACAGCCAAAGACTTGCAGGTTGGTAGGTAAATTGGCCATTGTAAATTGCCCCTAGTGTAGGTAGGTGGTGGGAGAATGGTGGGGATGTGGTAGGGAATATGGGATTAATGTAGAATAAGTATAAATGGGTGGGCAGACTCAGTGGGCTGAAGGTCCTGTTTCAGTGCTGTATCTCTCTATGACTCTGAGTAGGGGGTCAGCCCAAGCTGTGATCTGGTGATAATCTCCACACTACCACCATGATGGTCTTGGTGGGGCAAGTGGTGAAAAATGTAGCCAGGCAGGGAGGCTTCATTAAGAGGCAAGGTTAAAGACTATGATGTTGATGCAATCATCCATAATAAGATCATTGTTCACAAGTGAACGGATATTCTGGAGGGAGATGCATAGAGAGGTGGTGAGAGCTGATCCACTGACATAGTACACAGGGTCAGCAGTGGGACAAGATGATTACAGGGTCCAGGGATGGATTAATGCTCGGGTTTTCAGGGTCCAGGGGTGCATCAATGAAAGGTCTGGCTTGAAGCTGAAAAACTACGCCCCCGGTCTAGATTACCCAGCCAGTGGAAATAGTTTCTTTCTACCCAATGTCTCAGTTCCAATTAATATCATGAAGTCTTTGATCAAATCACCCCTTAATCTTCCAAATTCCATGGAAAACAACTATCGTCATGAGGTGATGCATTTTGGCAGAGGGATAAGCAGTGGCAATGTAGAATTAATGGCAGAATCTGAAGAGTGTGCAGGGATAGAGGGACTTGGGGTTCATGTGCATAGATCTTTGAAGGTGGCAGAACATAGAGAATAATTAGCAAAGAATATGGGATCTTCAGTTTCATAAGGAGGGGTATGGAGTACGGAGTACAAAAGCAGGGAAGTTATGCTTTACAACCTCTGGTTCGGTCACAACTTGACTACTGCAGCCAGTTCTGGTCACCACACCTTAGGAAGGATGTGAAGAGGGTGCAAAAGAGATTTACCAGAATATTTCCAAGGATGAAGAAATTTAGCTACAAGGTTAGGTTGGAGCAGCTGGGGTTTTTTTCCTTCACAAAATTTGTTACAGTACCGAAGGAGGACAACAGGGCCCATTGTGTCTGCACCGGCTCTGTCAATGAGTAATTCACCTGGTGCCACTCACCCACCTTCTCCCTGTAACCCTGCACTTTTATCCTTTTCAGGTAATAGTCTAATTCTAATACCTCGATTGAACCTACCTGCACCACACTTTCAGGCAGTGAACAAAGAACAGTACAGCACAGCACAGGAACAGGCCATTCGGCCCTCCAAGCCTGCGCCGATCTTGATGTCTCCCAAAACTAACACCTTCTGCACTTCCGGGGCCCATATCCCTCTATTCCCTTCCTATTCATATATTTGTCAAGATGTCTCTTAAACGTCGCTATCGTATCTTCTTCCACCACCTCCCCTGGCAGCAGGTTCCACGTACTCACCACCCTCTGTGAAAAAAACCTTGCCTCGCACATCCCCTCTAAACTTTGCCCTTCTCACCTGAAACCTATGTCCCCTAGTAACTGACTTTTCCACCCTGGGAAAAAGCTTCTGACTATCCACTCTGTTCATGCCGCTCATAACTTTGTAAACCTCTATCATGTCGCCCCTCCACCTCCGTCGTTCCAGTGAAAACAATCTGAGTTTTTCTAACCTCTCCTCATAGCTAATGCCCACCAGACCAGGCAACATCCTGGTAAACCTCCTCTGTACCCTCTCCAAAGCCTCCATGTCCTTCTGGTAGTGTGGCGACCAGAATTGCACGCAATATTCTAAGTGTGGCCTAACTAAGGTTCTGTACAGCTGCAACATGACTTGCTAATTTTTATACTCTATGCCCCGACCGATGAAGGCAAGCATGCCGTATGCCTTCTTCCAGACCTTGACCACTTGCTGCATGAAAATGTTTTTCCTCATGTCGCCAATGCTTCTGTTGCCAATTACAAGGACTAGGAGCCAAAGATTTAAGATTTTGGGCCAAGAGACAAGGGGTTTTGGGGGCAGGGGGCAGAAAGTGTTTTTTGTTTTCCACAGCAAATGGTAATGACCTGGAACTCGCTGCCGATGAGGGTGGTGAAAGCAGAGGCGATCAATGATTTCCAAGGAAAGTGGATAGGCAGTTGAAGAAAATAAACTTTGAAGGGCTATAAGAATGGAGCAGGGGGCTGGGACTGATTGGATTGCTCTACAGAGAGCTGGCATGGACTGGATGGGCTGAATTGCCTCCTTTATGCCATAACTTTATGACTCATTTGTGTAATTGCTACCCATAATTTAACCCTTTGAGTCCAGATATCAGTTAAGTAAATCTACGCTGCACTTCCTCCAAGGCCAATATATCCTTCCAAAAGTGTAGTGCACAGGACTGAACACTAGGTGTGGTCTAACCCGGACTGCTTTCCAGTCACATTGATACCTGAAATCTTTGCCCATAGACAAAAGTGGTTCAAGAGTTCACCTACCTAGGCTCAACTATCACCAGTAACCTGTCTCTAGATGCAGAAATCAACAAGCGCATGGGTAAGGCTTCCACTGCTATGTCCAGACTGGCCAAGAGAGTGTGGGAAAATGGCGCACTGACACGGAACACAAAAGTCCGAGTGTATCAGGCCTGTGTCCTCAGTACCTTGCTCTACGGCAGCGAGGCCTGGACAACGTATGCCAGCCAAGAGCGACGTCTCAATTCATTCCATCTTCGCTGCCTTCGGAGAATACTTGGCATCAGGTGGCAGGACTATATCTCCAACACAGAAGTCCTTGAAGCGGCCAACACCCCCAGCTTATACACACTACTGAGTCAGCGGCGCTTGAGATGGCTTGGCCATGTGAGCCGCATGGAAGATGGCAGGATCCCCAAAGACACATTGTACAGCGAGCTCGCCACTGGTATCAGACCCACCGGCCGTCCATGTCTCCGTTATAAAGACGTCTGCAAACGCGACATGAAATCGTGTGACATTGATCACAAGTCGTGGGAGTCAGTTGCCAGCATTCGCCAGAGCTGGCGGGCAGCCATAAAGACAGGGATAAATTGTGGCGAGTCGAAGAGACTTAGTAGTTGGCAGGAAAAAAGACAGAGGCGCAAGGGGAGAGCCAACTGTGCAACAGCCCCAACAAACAAATTTCTCTGCAGCACCTGTGGAAGAGCCTGTCACTCCAGAATTGGCCTTTATAGCCACTCCAGGCGCTGCTTCACAAACCACTGACCACCTCCAGGCGCGTATCCATTGTCTCTCGAGATAAGGAGGCCCAAAAGAAGAAAGAAAGACAGAACAGACACAAACCTTCTTCCTTCCATACTCAAAGCCTGATGATATTCAGGTCCTGATGAATTGACTGATATCAGATCTTGATGTGATGTTTGGTTTGATTTTCCCACCTGCAAATCTCCCCTTCAAATATTCTGTAAAAGGAGTTTACAAAAGCCATCCCTGTAAATCCAGGATAGAAATTCATAACATTCTCTTTTCCTGCTTCCTGGCCCAGGATGGCCATGCAGGCCCCCTGCTGTAAAGGCCTGCTCAAGTCACAAAAAAAACCCAACCCGTACCCGACGGAACCACATCGGCCCGACCACCAGAATATTCCCTTTACTTACCTTGCAACTCCGAATCTTTCAGGAAGCTGCAGCATGAACGTGATGACGTCATAGAGATGCTCACTGCGCAGACTCAGAGTTTCCCTCCTTGACATCCCAGACTCCCAGCTCAGGTAGGTTTTTTACTTTTAACACTTGCCTGCAATTCTTGCTGTGTCTCCCCGACCTGGACCCAGCCCGACCCCGACCCAGAATATCAGCCCGACCCAAGTCGTCGGATCCCGTCGGGTAGCAGGCCTTTACCCTGCTGCACATTGCCGCCTAGAAAGATGGTGGCTGTTAACCCGGGCCTGTCACCAGGAGAAGCCTCACAGCTGCCACCTCACTGGGTGTAAACGGAGGACTGGTAGCTTCTTATGAGGGGTGCTGAGACCAACACCAGGTGTTCCTGAAGCCTCCCCGCTTATTGAATGGTGGAGCAGGCATGAGGGGCTGAACGGCCATTTCTGCTCTTAATTCCGATGTCCGTATGTTCATTCCTCTCCTGCACGGTTTCTCACCACCTGCCGATCTGACACGACTGTCTCTGTCCAGCTCTAGCACCCGCACTGCACATGCTCCAGTCACAGTTGCACTGGACAAACACGTGACCCCAATCGTTTTCTCTCCTGAGTGCCGGGAGCAGTTGGGAATAGGGAGCTGAGGTCCCGCCTATTCAGTCTGCCTGCACCAATATAGTGGCAGCCACTAACCTGGATCTGTTACCTTGAGAAAGCTGCAAACACGGTACCTGTAGGTTATTAATCGGGAGGCCAATCAATAGAATTAATAACATACAGAAACCCAAGTGCGTGAATTCTCCATTATCCAGCAGAAAGAAGGGGAATGGGAACTAGTGACCAATCAAGAGCCCCCAAAACAGCAGCAAAAAGAACAGAATCAAGCCACTCCAATCAAATGTGAATTCAGTGCTCTCAGCAGGTGGGGTGAACTAGTGAATCTCTTTACACACACACAATATTTAAACAGCTTCTCTCCAATTAGAATGTGCTAATTATGCTTCAAATCCTTTGAAATTTGAAAGCTGGTGTGTCAATAGGTGGGAAAAATGTGTAAATCCCTTCACACATGTGGAGTATCCGAATGGTCTGTCTCCAGTGTGACAATGGAATGACTGAGTTAATCCCTTTCCACATTCAGCTGGTGAACACCCTCTCCCCGATGTGACTGCATCCATGAGTTTGCAACTCAGACTGGCAACTAAATCCCTGCCATCAGTTAACAACAACAATGCATTTACGTAGCACCTTTAACATAGTAAAAATGTCCCTAGACACTTCACAGCAGCGTTAACAGTTTCAACATTTGATCCCCGTCACGTCTGTGCCTGTATCTCCAATATAGTCCCCAAAACACCGCTATAATCTCCACATAATAAAAATAGGAACTGCACAGATTTTACAAACGTCTATCAGCAGCTCTGATGAATGGTCCATAACACCATCTCACACTCCTCTGGTTGTAAAACAGCAGACCCTCAGGCTCGGTAAGAGCCGTGCCTTGGTAGATCTGCTAGGAATATAATATAAACAGGAATTGTTCGTCTATTTCATTTATGTATCACATGAATCAAAGTCAAAATCTTGCACCCGTTTGCTCCCAAGCAAATATATTCCATCAATCTTAGTGACCAGTGTTTCCTGTCTCCCAGTTTTGTTTCTACTGCTCCAGCATTCAGCCGATCCCATTGTTATTTCTTGCTACTTTCATTCATTATTTTCTTTACCATTGTTTCTCTTAATCAGTTTCCCATCTGCATCTACCCCAACTCTTCCGATGTTGCGGTGCAACATCGAGGGCCGAAGGGCCTGTACTGCGCTGTAATATTCTAATTCTAATTCGTTTTTCAAGTTGGTAAGGAAGTAAGAAGTGCCAAAAGTGTTGCAAAGCGACAGATGAGAGATTTAAACTGAGCAGCATTTTGAAATTCAGCAAACTTCAACACAGAATTGTTGCAACGCAGGAGGCGGCCATTTACAGAGAAACATAGAAACTAGGAGCAGCTGCAGGCCATTCGGCCCTTCGAGCCTGCTCCGCTATTCATTATGATAATAGCTGATCATCCAACTCTGTAACCTGTTCCCACTTTCCCCCCATATCCTTTGGTTCCTTAAAACCCAAGAGCGAAATCTAACTCCTTCCTGAAAACATACAATGTTTTGGCCTCAACTGCTTTCTGGGTTCACCACTCTCTGCGTGAAGAAATTTCTCCTCATCTCAGTTACATCCTCGAAGGATTCTGGTAGATTTGTCAAGCATGATTTCCCCATCGGAAATCCATGCTGACTCTGTCCAACTCTACCACTGTTCTCCAAGTGCTCTGCTATAAAATCTTTGATAATGGACTCTAGAATTTTCCCCACTACCGACATGAGGCTGACTGGTCTATAATTCCCTGTTTTCTCTCTACCTCCATTTTTAAATAGTGGGGTTACATTAGCTACCCTCCAATCTGTAGGAACTGTTCCAGAGTCTATAGAATCTTGGAAGATGACCACCAATGCATCCACTATTTCTAGGGCCACTTCCTTAAGTATTCTGGGATGCATACCATCAGGCCCTGATTATCGGCCTTCAATCCCATCAATTTCCCCAACACCATTCCTCTACGAGAACAAAGAACAGTACAGCACAGGAACAGGCCATTCGGCCCTCCAAGCCTGCGCCAATCTTGATGCCTGTCTAAACTAAAACCTTCTGCACTTCCGGGGACCGTATCCCTCTATTCCCATCCTAGTCATATATTTGTCAAGATGTCTCTTAAACGTCGCTATCATACCTGCTTCCACCACCTCCCCCGGCAGCAAGTTCCAGGCACTCACCACCCTCTGTGTAAAGAACTTGCCTCGCACATCCCCTCGAAACTTTGCCCCTCGCACCTTAAACCTATGTCCCCTAGTAACTGACTCTTCCACCCTGGGAAAAAGCTTCTGACTATCCACTCTGTCCATGCCGCTCATAACTTTGTAAACCTTTTAAACCTCTATCATGTCACCGCTCATAACTTTGTAAACCTCTATCATGTCATTACATTACTGGTTAAGGAGAATATCACAGGAGGACGACGGTGTGGTAAACTGTGTCAAAGGCTGTTAGGAAAATAAAAGTTGCATTTATAGAGGGTCTTTCACGATCATAGGACGTTCAAAGCACTTTACACTCAATGAAGTACTTTTTAAAGTGCAGTCACTATTGTAATGTAGGCAATGTAGCAGCCAATTGATACACAGCAAACTCCCACAAATAACAATTTAATAATGACCAGATCATCTGTTTGTGGTGTTGGCTGAGAGATAAATATTGGCCAGGACACTAGGAAACACACTCTCTTGTAAATATTGCCAGGGGACTTTTTACATTCACCCGAGGGGGCAGATGGGGCCTTAATTTGGCATTTAATTGGAAAGGCAACAATTCCGACAATGCAGCACTCACACAATACTGCACAGCAGAAGGGTGATTTAGGATTGTGCACCATTGTCACTGTGGATATCATTTGTAACAATGAAGGCAGCTTCAGTACTGTGACGGGGGTGAATCTGATTGCAGAGTCACAAATATGAAGACACAGGAAAAAGACAGGCAAAAATTTGGGAGATGACAACATGTTCAAGCACCTTGGAAAGGAAAGAGGTTGGAAATTGGTACTTTGCTCAGAGTCATGATGAAAGGTAAGGTGTTTTTAGGTATGAAAGAGAAATACAGTACCTGTGAAGATGGAACTATTTATAATATCAGCTATCAAGTACAACAAAAGGAAAGCTGGGTAGCCAGAGGTTTAGTTGGAATACTAAATTCATCATTTACATTCATCATTGTAAATCTGCAAAAGATACATCGGATACATTTTCAGGTCAGCTATCTGATAGTAATTCATATGCCATCCCTGGGTGGAAGTGTTTTGAAGAGACTAAGTGTTTTGAGGACAGACTGTGGTGATAGATAACTTCGAAGGACAGATTGTACTTTTTCCCCTTCATGTCTCTAATGTCCACCATGTTTTGTGACCAACATTAAGCATTCACTAGGGCCGGAGACAGTCTGAAGTGATGAACCCAGACACCCAATATTCATCTTCACGTGAACACTCTAACCACACACCTTCTCTTTCTGTTCTGAAGAAGGGTCACTGACCCGAAACGTTAACTCTGCTTCTCTTTCCACAGATGCTGCCAGACCTGCTGAGTGAATCCAGCATTTCTTGTTTTTGTTTCAGAATTCCAGCATCCGCAGTATTTTGCTTTTATTACCTTCTCTTTCTTGTTTGTTTCAAACTTTCATTGTTTGAAAGGTGAGAGTTTTAAGGTGAGAGTTTCCCCATTCTAACAAAGTCATTTTAAAGTTAAAATAAGAGGAATGATGTGAAGTCTTTAGAGAGGGTGCAGAAAGGATTCACGAGAATGGATCCAGGGATGAGGAGCTTCAGTGATGTAGATAGATAGGAGCAGCTAGGGTTGTTGTTCTCAGAGAAAAGGCGGCGGACAGGAGATCTTATAGAGGAGTTCAAAATCATGAGGGGTCTGGATAGACTGGATAGAGAGAAACTATCCCTATTGGCAGAAGGATAGAGAACCAGAGAACAATGATTCAAGGGGATTGGCAGAATCTAGTTGAATCATCAGGTTTAGGCCCTATCATCACTGGGGAACTCCAGCTGCTTTGACTGAGTTCAATTAGGTGGTTTTCCAGCATGTATTGGATTTCTGATTTTACCTGGGCCTGTTGCTCTGGACTTAAGTGATACACTGCAGCAACTCACAAAGATACCTTCAACAGCACCATCCAAATCTGCAACCTCTACCATCATGAAGAAGAAGGGCAACAGATGCATGGGAAAACCAAGTTTCCCTCCAAGCCACACACCATCCTGATTTGGAACTATATCACTGTTCCAAGAAGGCAGCTCACCACCATCTTCTCAAGGGCAATTAGTGATGGGCAATAAATGCTGGCCAAGCCAGTTACACACATTCCGTGAAATAATAAAAAAAATTCCATCACGGATTACCAGGCAAGGAGTAGTTCCATACCTCTTCTTAGGCATGTCCCTTGGGAGCGAGGATGACTTTCTTCCACTCCAGGGTTGTGCATCCTTAGGTGAGTGAATAGTCCACTTCTGGATCCACACACTCTGCCACAGGTGGGGCTGGTGGTGTTTGGTGAGGTGTGAGTGGGATGCTCGAAATGCTGAACGCTCCTTCCGCTGTTTGCACTTGATCGGTACCTGGGTATGTCGATGTTGTTTGACCTGGCTGGTACCTTCCAAGATGCTTCTTTTCCATTTTAGGCGGGCTCGGGCAATAGATTCCAACGAATCGGTGAGATGTCACATTTTTTCAGGGAGGCTTTAAAGGACACCCTTGTAGCGTTTCCTCTTCCTTCCTAATAACCTGTTGCCTTGACGGAGCTCGGAGTTGAAAGCTTGTTTTGGGAGGCTTGTGTCAGGCATGCGGACGATGTGGCCTGAGAGAGGACACAGATATTGGAGCGCCTATCCTGCCATTAAATTTGCAGGATCTTGCAAAGACACTGCTGGTGATATCTCTCCAGGACTTTGTGATTTCTGCTGTATAGTGTCCATGTTTCCGACACATACAGAAGGGCAGATAACACAGTGTCCCTGTAAACCATGAGCTTGGTGCCAGGTAGGAGGTCTTTGTCATCAAACACTCTTTTCCTCAGATGACTGAAGGCTGCATTGGCTCACTGGAGGCGATGTTGAGTTTCATCATCAATGTTTGCCCTTGCTGAGGGGTGGCTCCCAAGATATGGGAAGTGATCAACATTGTCAGTGGTTCACTGTGGATCTTGATACTCGGGGGCAGTGTTGCGCTGCAGGAGCAGGCTGCTAGAGGACCTCTGTCTTCCAGATGCCAGAGAACTCCGCCATTACAGCATTGATATCACTACCCTGAGTGAGACACAATGCGCAGGAGAAGGCCAGCTCAAGGAAGGTGGTGGTGGATACACAGTCTTCTGGAAAGGTAAACCAGAAGAAGAGTGCCGACACCATGGGGTTGGCTTCGCCGTAAAAAAAAATTAACTAGCTGACCACCTCAGCGAGCCCCCCCTGTGGATTAAATGCTCGTCTCAGGACCCTCTGGCTCACCCTATCCCAGGAACAGGGGCGGCACAGTGGCGCAGTGGTTAGCACCGCAGCCTCACAGCTCCAGCGACCCGGATTCAATTCTGGGTACTGCCTGTGTGGAGTTTGCAAGTTCTCCCTGTGTCTGCGTGGGTTTTCTCCGGGTGCTCCGGTTTCCTCCCACAGCCAAAAGACTTGCAGGTTGATAGGTAAATTGGCCATTATAAATTGCCCCTAGTATAGGTAGGTGGTAGGGAAATATAGGGACAGGTGGGGATGTGGTAGGAATATGGGATTAGTGTAGGATTAGTATAAATGGGTGGTTGATGGTCGGCACAGACTCGGTGGGCCGAAGAGCCTGTTTCAGTGCTGTATCTCTAAACTAAACAGCAAGCCAGTCATCAGCAGGCACGCCCCAATCCTAGAAGCAACAGATGAGGCCAAAGAGGAATTCTACTCCAGCCTTGATCACTTGCTGTCCCGTGTTCCCAAGGAAGACAAGCTGATCCTCCTCGGAGACTTCAATGCCAGAGTTGGGAGGAACACAAACCTTTAGAAAGGTATGATTGGCAAGGAAAGTGTTGGAAGGGCCAACTCCAGCAGAGTCCTTCATCTGACGAAATGTTTGGAACATGGCCTGATCATAACGAACACCCTATTTCATCAGAGAGATAAATACAAGACCTCATGGGAGCATCCTAGCTCCAGGTACTGCCATTTGCTTGACTCTACCATCATCCGAGTGAAGGACCGCAAGGTTGTTTCCATCTCCCGTGCCACGGTAGGAGCCGATGACTGCTGGACTGACCATCACCTAATCCGAGCTACTACCTCCATAAACCCAGTCCAAAAACAGCAGCAGCAGCAGAAGCACTGCCGCAGGAAAATCAATGTCGATGGTATCAAGGACTCTGCGAATATCAATCTACTCAGGCAGTGTCTTGCAAACAACCTGGTGACACTCAACGAGCAGGAACCACAATGTTCACAATGCCTGGTCTGCTCTCAATGCTACCATAATCAGCACTTGCGAAGATACTCTTGATTTCTCAACCAGGAAACATCAAGACTGGTTTGACGAGAACAACCAGGAGATCCAGGAGCTATTAAATTGCAGGCGCAAGGCGTTCCTGAACTAGAAGCATCACCTACATTTGAGAGGAAAACAAAGCAGGTAAACAGACAAAAAACCAGTGACCTAAAGAACAGCTAACGGGCTGAAAGAGCACAGGAAGTCCAGCAACTCGCTGACAGCCACGACATGCATCCTTTATGGCCCATGTACCCAGGGATCTACCCCACTGAGAGCAAAGAATGGAGTTGCGCTGATCAAGAACAGAGAGGCAGTCAGTGCTCTTTGGAAGGAACATTTTGAAGATATTCTCAGTCACGACTCCATCTTTGATGTAAGCACCCTCAACCACATTCCACAGCATGCTACCCACCACGACCTCAGCACAACCCCAGCCCAACATGAGATCAAAAAGGCCACCTGACAGCTAAAAACAATAAGACCACCATGGACGGAATTCCCGATGAAATTCTAAAATACGGTGGAGACGTGCTCTTGACACAATTGGATGGTCTCATCTCCCTCGTCGGGCAGGAGGAAAGCATGCCAAGGGATCTCCAAGACTTTGTAATTGTGACCATCTTCAAAAAAGCGACAAAACTGACTGTGCTAACTACAGAGGGGTATCCCTGCTGTTCGCCACAGGGAAGGCTTCCTCCCTGTGGCTGAAGAGCTTCTACCGGAATCACAATGTGGATTCCATCCATCAAGAAGCACAGTGGACATGATCTTCACAGCAAGACAACTCCAAGAGAAATGTAGGGAGCAGCAGCAATCTTTATACCTGGCCTTCTTTGACCTCACATAGGCCTTCGACTCCACCAACTGAGAGGGATTATGGAACATCCTCCTCAAATTTGGCTGCCTGGAGAAATTCATCACCATCCTCCGCTGCTGCACAACAACATGCAAGCTGTAATCCTTGCCAACAGATCTGCCACTGACCCAATCAGAGTGCAAACTAGGGTCAAGCTAGGCTGTGTTCCATAACTACCCAATCCTTTATAACACAAAAGGTTTTTTTTTGTAATGGCTTTGTTATAACTTTAAGATTTCACCAACACCCCCCCCCCCCCCCCCCTTTTTCTGGTTTGTCCGAACACAGTTAATATTGTTCACCTGCCCATGTTTAACATAATGAATAGCTTGGCAGAATATTTACAGAGAAAGTCTGGGTATATCAGAACAAGGGGGAAGAATATTAGACCACTGACGTATCCCTGGAAACATAACTAGTTAAGCGAGTCTCCAAACATAACTCAGTTCCTTCATCTCACAACTAACCTGAACAATCACAGCTGGTATGTTTACCCTGGGACAGGCATCGAAAGCTGAACAGCCTTGAGTTCAACCAACTTAACTGCATTGGGCCTTTGAGTATTTTCAGAATTTGAATGTAAGTTTTTTAATGATTTTTATATTAAGAATCGAACTCAGTTGGAAAATCTCCCAGTAATGCCCTACTCACTCTGTATTCCAATGTGTAACTTTGAATTTAAGAGTGTATTGTCTCATAATGTGCTCCATTAAACTACTTCCACAATCTCACTACTGTGCTGCCTAGGAATGGCGGGATCACCGCACACCGTGTCCTCAAAAGGAAAAGACTGGCCTGGAAACTATAATAACCTTGCCTGAACTGCCAATATTCCGTTTCCCTGTAGAACCTACCAGTTCTCTGCTTTTAAGCCCACTACTACCAATGAAGAGGTGGTTCCTCGTTGTCCTTCAGTCCATCACACTTTAGAAAATGCCTCTCCCTTTCAAACCACCGGTGGAAACAAGGAGCATGCGCAATTAACGCACGGCGTCATCGCGCGCATGCGTGGAAACGTCCTGGCAAGCATGCAAATGTCAGCCGCGCTCCGAGGACGTAGAGGCGGATCTGCGCATGCGCGGAGCTTGTTCTCTGATTGGCAAGGCGCACTCTGATGACGAACTGCTTTGGCAACTGGCTCAACAAGGATAGTTACAAACAATTCGTTAAGTACAATGAGTTCAGTAGAAGAGGCACATCTCTAGAGATGAACCGTTGCGTTTCTATCTGAATCTGGATGAAACGTTCCAATAGTTCCTAGATGTTTGGACTTTCAGGCCGGTACCTAACGAGCCAGATTGCAAAATATTTGTCACCTCGAAAGGCCAACACTTTAACCATTTAACTGCTGGATGAAGTTGATGTTGAATGAGCAGGAAATTATTTTGCCATGGCCGCTCCGATTATATTCAGGATTGTATTCACTCCAGCTACCTGTTCACCCGCGTCCGCACTGATCTACATTGGGTCCTAGCCCAGAACCACCTTGATACGAACATACGAATTAGGAGCAGGAGTAGGCCACTCGACCCCTCGAGCCTGCTCTGCTATTCAAAAAGTGCATGACTGAACTGATTTCTCCACACTCCCATTGTGAGAAACGTAGCCCACTTAATAATAATTTACACCAAGTCAAACTCTGAAGAAGTAAGTTTATTTAACGTTCTTGCAAGATCGGGTGTCCTAAAAGCAGGCACACCGATCAACATATTCAGTTCATGTTTATACAATACAAATCCATTTGTCCACACCTTTATTTTACATTATTGGTTATAACGTATTATGACACTAACCTATCCTATAGTTGCTACAGTCTCCTCCTCTGTTTACTTCTCCCCCTACTCTAACTTTCTAGCCCCTAACTCTTGTTTTTGTTTTACCTTATTTGGCTCTCCATTGTGTGTGTTAACTTGCAGCTGTCACTATCTTAGTGGGACAGTTTCTCATTCACTACATCCTTTGTTCTAACTCTTGCTGTTTTTCTTTTCTCTGCCTAAGCACAATTTTTAACTGCCGTACTGTCTCAAGGTCTTTTTTACATACCCTTATCAGTTCCCTTTTTCAGTGATTTCATTATGTTGTGTAGAAATGGCTTCTTGGTAATTTTCCACAAGGTGTAGAAACAACATTTCAGTATTTTTTATTTTCACAATTCCCCCTTTTCTTTTACTTAATCCTTGTTGTTTTCTACATACTGAGGAGGGATCTCATATGTCCTCTCAAATCCTCTGAGCATTATTTCAGCTGCCTTCTCAATGTCTGTACTCCCGTTGATACTATCCATTCTGTCATTTGGTTTTGGGCCTTGAATTCATCAGGTACCCTTTTTGGGACCCCTATGGAATCCAAGTACACCTGGTCGTCAAAAGAGTTCGCTATCGCTTCCCTTTTACCCCTTTCCCTCGTTATTATCTTTTGTTTCTCAAATGCCAAGGTGAATGGTATTGCCAATTGAACAATTGCGCACGTCCCCTTCCACTGGGAGGGTAGGGTCTGTCTCAGGATTTTTCCTCCGCAATACCACCATAAATCCGCTCTGGGGACATTCAATGATGAGTTGTTCCCTCCCCTGACTCTTCCAGTTACGTCCTCAGTCTCTATGCATGACTTCAACTCTCCCATATTTCTGGTTAGCTCCGCACCGTGTCGACTTACGCATGATGTGTGATTCACACCGGTGGCTAAAAATGAAGGGGGAGTCCTTGAATCTTTTTCCTCTAGGGGAGGGAACATTAATGACAAGGATATGCAAGTTTGAATACCCCAAGCCATCTTATCCTGATATAGGGCTAACATGCATTCCATGCCCTTTCGGTCACGCTCCCACCCCAGCGGGAAAGGTACTACTTGAGCTATCGGTCTACCAGATGCACAAGCATAGCAATTGTTTTTGTTCAAACTTTTTACAGTATATTTTATCCATTCTACCCAGGCATTTGTGTCCACGTAACCGGTTTCTATCTCAATTGTCTTTCTCAAGTCTTTTACCTCTATTATTTTTATTATGTTAGGATCGTTATGAGAGGTCCTTTTTAGTTTGTTAGATGGTTTACCAGTCTTATCTATTGTTACCTGAAAACAACATTTTAATTCACCTTTCTTTTTCCCTTCTCTAACTGTTACTCCAAACACCTTGTTGTCTAATTGTAAGTGGGTATTTTTGATTTGTCGTTCCTCTGTTATTGAGCCATTCCGATGGCGTTGGATGGATATTCCACCAGTCGTTTCTGTCCACTCGGTTCTTTTTATTGTCAAATATATAGGGTTGCATTCCTTATCTGGACAATCTGGGCCTGGTTTTATGGGGCTCTGGTGAATGGATATAATCGGTGGGAGTCGGTCTCCTGTTAGTAGTCCATCCCCATAATAATGGAGGGACTCCACATAATAATTTCTTTGGTTATGTATGCCCCCACATGGGATTAGGAAACATAAGCCTACTTCTACCACCTGAGGGTCCTGGCTCTTGGGGATTTCAATTCGTGTACCGTTGTCCCCGTCAGTTCCGTCCCACATTGTTATTTTTCCCATTACTGGGATGACTAATACTGCATACAAAAACATCCAACCCATTTTATTTCCTGGCTACTTTTGAAAAGAAAGAGAGAGAGAGAGAGAAAAGACACACAATATTACAGACAGTATTTCCGCGCTCGCGCCGCTATATAAAAAACGTTTGTTACTCAAAGTCTTTTTAGCTTTAGTTTCAATGGTTCTTCTGTTAATTCGGTTGTCCAAGTTCCTTCCTCGGCCGGGGGGTTGTACCGGCCCCTTGATTCTTGTGAAGTGGGTCCAACCTCTTTCTGCCATTCTTATGGCTGTTTCAGTGGTTAGGAGAGTCTGGTATGGTTCTTCCCAGTTCGGTTGTAGTTTAGTCTCTTTCCACGATTTCACCAGAACCCAATCTCCTGGTTGGATCTTGTGCACTGCAAATTCGAGAGGTGGGGTCTGTGCTAAAAGGCCTTGCTTCCTGAGGAATGACAATGAGGAAGAAAACGCCAGTATATAGTTCTTTAGAAACGAATCTTTAGTTTCTAAGGTTGGCATCTCGCCCCTGGTTCCCATATAGGGTAATCCGAATAGCATTTCATAGGGGACAGTCCCACATCTTTTTTAGGGTCTGTCCGAATTCTGAGTATCGCTATAGGTAATCATTTGGTCCAGGGTAACCTTGTTTCAAGTACCAGTGCCATGCCTTTCTGCTCACTTCCACATTCCCCCCTTTTATCATTCTATGATAACCTTCTATCTACTGATCAACTTATATATGATTATATATATTCACTAGGATTATGTGGATCTATTTACTCAAATAACATTTAAACAGTATAATATAAAGGCAAATATAAAAAACTCAGCAACTGCTGAATCAGAAGGGTAGGCTGAGCCACCCTCTAACAAGGGGGCGTGTATTAGCCTGGTCGGTATGTTTTTCATTCTAACTTTTCCCTAGGATTGTCATGTCTGGGTGATAAGAAGAGTGCTGTTGAAGTACAATCTCTCTCTCTCTCTCTCTCTCTCTCTCTCGCTGTACCAGCTGCAAGGCCAAGTTGCCTCTGCAGCCCTGAAGTTATGAAGTCATTTCTGATAAGCTGTCCCTCCCTGCAGCACTGAAGCTAGCTTGTTAGCAATACATGACTGATTAATTGTTTCATCTTAAATGTTCCCATGCAATTCTGTTCTTAAAAATTCTAAAATCTAAATTCTGTTCTCACAGTCCCCCCTTTGATTCTTCAAAACATTTAAAAAAATCAATCCCTTGATCCCACCTAGGTGCCTTTAATGGTGTCTATTTGTCTAGAAACAGCCTTCAACACCCAGAGGGGTCGCACTCAATACGCCGCCTGCTTGTGCCATAAGAGGGGCCTGCGGTAACTCTGTAAAGGCATAAGTTTTGCAGGAGCTTCAACTACTTGTTTACAACATAAAAGGGTGGAACACTTGTACAATTACCATCTCATTTAAGCTTCACTGTTTTTCTCTGGCTTCATCTCTATTAACGAAAACTTTCTGCGCTTCTCTGAGCAGTTCGTCCAATTGTTTTTCACTCCATCCAGCTATCTTTTGAATTTTCTTTTGGATGTCTGGCCATGATTTTGTTACAAAATGGACTCGAAGGAGTCCTTGGGCAACCGGGTCTTCTGGATCTAAACCTGAATATTTCCTCATTGTGTCCCGTAATCTCTGTAAGAAATTTGAGGGAGTCTCATCCTTTTCCTGTCTTACTTCGAAGGCCTTATTCAAATTTTGTAATTTTGGGACAGATTCCCTAATGCCTTTTACTATCAGATTTCTAAGGTCTTTCATCTGGTCCCTATGGCCGACGTTATTGTTCTGCCACTGCGGGTCTTGATTAGGGTATTTTTGTTCGGCTGGTTCGTTTCCCCCTACCCCAGGAGGGTTTTCTCTTTCCCAAATTTTCATTGCAGACCGTCTAATCATTCCCCTTTCTTCACTCGTAAATAAGATGTTCATAATGGACATTAATTCCGTCCAAGTATATATACTTGGACCGAGAAATTGATCTACTTGGTCTGCCAATCCTAAGGGGTCTTCTATGAGGACTTTCATTTCCTTTTTAAACGCTCTTACCTCTCCTGATGTTAATGGTGCACTAACAAATCCAATTTCATTATTTCCTATTGGTACCTCTCTCAAGGGCATCATTGTCTTAGGAGACTCTCTGTCTCTATCGTCGTCGTTATCGTCGGGTTTAGGGGTGGTCCTTCTTGCTGTCCTTAGATCATATTTGGGTCTTTTTCTCCTTGGTTTTTGACTCTAAATCCCAATACTCCAACATCCGTCCCAATGGACTTTCTGGAGGGATGTTGCCGGCAGACTTTCCTTGTCTCCCATCGTCTTCCTTTTTAGACGATTTATTTCCCATGGTCTACAGTATTCACCTCCTAACTGAAGGGTCTTGTACCCTACGGTATTCACCTCCTAGCTGAAGGGTCTTATACCTTACGGTATTCACCTCCTAGCTGAAGGGTCTTATACCATACAGTACTCACCTCCTAGCTGAAGGGTCTTATACCTTACGGTATTCACCTCCTAGCTGAAGGGTCTTATACCATACAGTACTCACCTCCTAGCTGAAGGGTCTTATACCCCACAGTATTCACCTCCTAACTGAAGGGTCTTGTACCCTACGGTATTCACCTCCGAGCTGAAGGGTCTTAAACCTTACAGTACTCACCTCCTAGCTGAAGGGTCTTATACTGCAGGACTGTAAAATTCACTCCTTAAGGACTTTTAGTACTTAGAAGGTCTTATCCTACAGTTAACCAGTATTCACCTCCTAACTGAAGGGTCTTATACCTTACGGTACTCACCTCCTAGCTGAAGGGTCTTATACCCCACAGTATTCACCTCCTAACTGAAGGATCTTGTACCCTACGGTATTCACCTCCTAGCTGAAGGGTCTTATACCTTATGGTACTCACCTCCTAACTGAAGGGTCTTATACCATACAGTACTCACCTCCTAGCTGAAGGGTCTTATACCCCACAGTATTCACCTCCTAACTGAAGGGTCTTGTACCCTACGGTAGTCACCTCCTAGCTGAAGGGTCTTATACCTTACGGTACTCACCTCCTAGCTGACAGGGTCTTATACCCCACAATATTCACCTCCTAACTGAAGGGTCTTATACTCACCTCCTAGCTGAAGGGTCTTATACTGCAGGACTGTAAAATTCACTCCTCAAGGACTTTTAGTACTTAGAAGGTCTTATCCTACAGTTAACCATAAGTCACCAAGATAATACTTAAAAGTCGTTTTTCTTACCTTGGTCCATGCACGGAGTTGCCTGACTTCACGTGTGTACCTGCCGCACTAAATACTCGTTCAGAGTGACTTCCCTAGGATCGTTTTCAGTCGATTACTCGGGTCCGCTACCAACGAGAGAAACGAGACCGTTTTTAAATTAACGGGACGCGTCTTCTCGTCTGTCGTCGGCCGCGGTCCCGGCAATGATGAAGAGATACCGGACGAGCCCCCAATTGTGAGAAACGTAGCCCACTTAATAATAATTTACGCCAAGTCAAACTCTGAAGAAGTAAGTTTATTTAACGTTCTTGCAAGATCGGGTGTCCTACAAGCAGGCACACCGATCAACATATTCAGTTCATGTTTATACAATACAAATCCATTTGTCCACGCCTTCATTTTACATTATTGGTTATAACGTATTATGACACTAACCTATCCTATGGTTGCTACAGTCTCCTCCTCTGTTTACTTCTCCCCCTACTCTAACTTTCTAGCCCCTAACTCTTGTTTTTGTTTTACCTTATTTGGCTCTCCATTGTGTGTGTTAACTTGCAGCTGTCAGCCTTTATCTTAGTGGGGCAGTTTCTCATTCACTACATCCTTTGTTCTAACTCTTGTTGTTTTTCTTTTCTCTGCCTAAGCACAATTTTTAACTGCCGTACTGTCTCAAGGTCTTTTTTACATACCCTTATCAGTTCCCTTTTTCAGTGATTTCATTATGTTGTGTAGAAATGACTTCTTGGTAATTTTCCACAAGCTGTAGAAACAACATTTCAGTATTTTTTATTCTCACACCGCCGACCCCCAATAACCTTTCACCCCCTTGCTTATCAAGAATCTATCTACCTCTGCCTTAAAAATATTCAAAGACTCTGCTTCCACTGCCTTTTGAGGAAGAGAATTCCAAAGACTCGCGACCCTCTGAGAGAAAAAAAATTTGCCTCATCTTGGTCTTAAATGGGCAACTCCTTACTCTTAAACAGTGACCCCTAGTTCCAGCTTCTTCCACAAGAGGAAACAGCCATTCCACATCCACCCTGTCAAGACCCCTCAGGATCCTTTATGTTTAAATCAAGTTGCCTCTTATTCTTCTAAATTCCAGTGGATACAAGCTTAGCCTGTCCAATCTTTCCTCATAAGACAACCTGCCCATTCCAGTTATTAGTCTAGTAAACCTTCTCTGAACTGCTTCCAATGCAGTTACATCCTTCCTTAAATAAGGTGGGGCAGTGGGAGAGCATTTTGGTGATAGTGATCATAATTGAGTCAGTTTTAACATAATTATGGAAAAGGACAGGAATTAGAGTTCTTAATTGAGGAAAGGCCATTTTTACCAAACTGAGGAGTGATTTAACGAAAGTGGACTGAAGGTAAATCAGTGTTTGAACAGTGGGAGGCAGTCAAATGGGACATTCAGGGGATTCTGGGTAAACATGTTCCCACAAAGAAAAAGGGTGAGGCAGCCAAATCTACAGCCCCCCATGGATGTCAAGGAGCCTACAAGGTAAGATAAGGCAGAAAAGGAAAGCTTATGTCCGACACCAAGAACTCAATACGACAGAAAGCCGAGAGGAGTATAGAAAGTGGAGGGGTGAAATCAAAAAGGAAATTAGGAAAGCAAAGAGGGGGCATGAAGGAATATTGGCAAGTAAAATCAAGGTGAACCCAAAGATGTTTCATCAATACATTAAGAGTAAGAGGATAACTAAGGAGAGCAGGGCCCATAAAAGACCAAAAAGGTAACCTATGTGTAGGGGCAGAAGATATTGGTATGGTTCTTCATGAATACTTTGTGTCTGTTTTAACAAATGAGGGGAATGATGCAGATATTGTAGTTAAGGAGGACGAGTGTGAAGTATTAGATGTGATAAACATAGTGAGAGAGGAAGTATTAATGGTATTAACATCCTTGAAAGTTGATAAATCACCAGGGCTGTTAAAAGAAGCCAGAGAGGAAGTAGCAGAGGGTCTGACCATCATTTTCCAGTCCCCACTGGATACAGGTGTGGTGCCGGAGGATTGGTGAATTGCTAATATTGTACCTCTGTTTTAAAAAGGAGCGAAGGATAAACCGAATAATTACAGGTCAGTCAGTCTAACCTCAATCGTGGGAAAATTATTGGAATCTATTCTGAGAGACAGGACAAACTGTCAGAAAGGCACAGGTTAATCAAGGATAGCATGGATTTGTTACGGGAAGATCTTGTTTGACCAACTTGGTCGAATGTTTTGAACAAGGAAGATAGATGAGGGTAGTGCAGTTGATGTGGTCTACATGGATTTTAGCAAAGCTTTTGAAAAGGTTCCGCATGGCAGACTGGTTTAAAAAAATCCCATGGGATCCAGGGAAATGCAGCAAGGTGGATAAAAAATTGGCTCAGTGGCAGGAAACAAAGGGTAATTGTGACGGCTGTTTTAGCGACTGGAGGGCTGTTTCCAGTGGTGTTCTGCAGGGCTCGGTACTGGGTCCTCTGGTTTTTGTGTATATTAACAATTTGGATGTAATGGAGGTCATGATCAAGAAGTTTGCGAATGACACAAAGAATGGCTGTCTGGTAGCTAGCGAGGAAGACAGCTGTAGGTTGCAGGAAGATATTGATGGTCTGGTCAGATGGGCAGAAAAGTGGCAAATGAAATTCAACTTGGAGAAGTGTGAGGTGATGCATTTGGGGAGGTCAAACAAGGCAAAGGAATACACGATCAATGGGAAAATACTGAGAAGTGTAGAGGAAGTGAGGGATCTTAGAGTGAATGCCCACAGATCCCTGAAGGTAGCAGTGATAAGGTGGTTAAGGGCATATGGAATCCTTTCCTTTATTAGCCGAGGCATAGAATATAGGAGCAGGGAGGTTATGCTGGAACTGTATAACACATTGGTTAGGCCACAACTTGAATACTGTGTGCAGTTCTAGTCACCTCATTACAGAAAGGATGTAATTGCACTAGAGAGGGTGTCGAGGAGATTTACAAGGATGTTATCAGGACTGGAAAAATGCAGCTCTGAGGAAAGTTTGGATAGGCTGGGGTTGTTCTCCTTGGAACAGAGAAGGCTGAGGGGAGATCTGATTGAAATGTACAAAATTTTGAGGGGCCTGGATAGAGTGGAGGTGAAGGGCCTATTCACCTTAGCAGAAAGGTCAGTGACGAGGGGGTCTAGATTTAAAGTGATTGGTAGAAAAATTAGAGGGGCGATGAGGAAAAGTGGTGATGGTCTGGAACTTACTGCCTGAAAGGGTAGTTGAGGCAGAGACCCTCAACTCATTCAAACAAAGGGAGAAATGGGAACTTAATATTCCTGACTCAGATGTATTCAAGAAAAATGGAGAAGAAAATAGGCAGTGGGTGGGGGTGGCTGTATTGATCAAAAATATTGTTACAGCACAAGAAGGAGACGATATACTTGAGGGTTAAAGGGTAGAATCTACTTGTTTAGAATGATGCAGCAATGGAGGAGTTATTCCACTGCTCAGTGTATATCCAGGACACTGAATAGCGGGAAGGACATAGAGGAGCAAATTTGCAGGCAAGTTGTCGAAAGATGCAAGAACTTCTGAATAATGCTAATGGGGGATTTCAATTATCCTATTACAAGGCTGTGAAAACAAAGGGCAAAGAGGGGGAAGAATTCCTGAAATGTGCACATGAGAACTTTCTTAATTAGTATGTTTCCAATTGAATGGGGAAGGGAATGGTACTGGATCCAAATCTGGAGAATAAAGTAGGGCAAGTGAAGCATGTTTCAGTAGGAGAGAATTGTGTGAAAGAGTGATCAAAATATCATTCGTTTTAGAGTTGCAGTGAGGAAGGACTGTCTGTGTAGGCAGTTCCTACATAGACCCAGACAACTCCTACACACACCAAGGGAGCTTACATAGACCTAGGGAGCTCCTACACTGAGCAACAGAGCTTACGCAGACCCAGGGAGCTCCTAAACTGGCCAAAGCCAGCATAGATTCCACTTCGGGAAGATTTCCCTCCTGAGATCTATTTATATACCATATTTCTAGGGGCTTGTGCATGGCCCATGTCATCACTTGTTCGATTCCAATGGCCCAATCACCGAGGAACAAATACTAAAAGTAAACCTCTCCCATGCCCATCCCTCTGCCCCCCAAAGTCACCTTCCAGTTTATCTCGTGCTTGGTATCATTTGTAAACTCATGCCAGACACTTGTCTCGAGAGGGTATAACTCTCCATCTTATCAGATTTAGCAATGTCTTGTTTCAGAGCCTCTGCTAGCAGTGATAACAGGCCTATACTGTCTTGTGTCTGTTAGCCCAGCAGACTGTTACAGAATCTTTCTTAATTAAAGAGAGAGAGGGAGAACTATAATATTTAACGAATCTCTGAATTGTTACAGCACAGGAGGCGGCAATTTGGCCCATTGTGTCTGCATTGGCTCTCCAAATGAGCAATTTACCTAGTGCCATTCCCCTGCCACCTTCCCAAAACCCTGCACATTCTTCCGTTTCAGGTAAATATCTATTCCCTTTTGAATGCCTCAAAGGAACCTGCCTCCACCACACTCTGGCAGGGCATTCAGATTCTAACACTCGCTGCGTGAAAAGGTTTTTCCTCATGTCGCCATTGCTTCTTTTGCCAATTACCTTAAATCTGTGCCCTCTCATTATTGACGCTTTCACGAGTGGGAGCAGTTTTTCCCTATCTACTCTGTCCAGTCCTCTCATGATTTTGAATACCTCTATCAAATCTCCTCTCAGCTTTCTCTTGTTCAAGGAAAACAGTCCCAACTTCTCCAATCTATCTTTATAAATGAAGTTCCTCATCCTTGGAACCATTCTCGTGAATCTTTTCTGTACTCTCTCCAATGCCTTCACATCTTTCCTAAAGTGCGGTGCCCAGAACTGGATACAATACTCCTGTTGAGGCTGAACTAGTGTTTTATACAAGTTTAACATAACCTCCTTGCTCTTGTACTCTATGCCCCTATTAATAAAGCCCAGGATACTGTATATTTTATTGACTGCTCTCTCAACCTGTCCTACCACCTTCAATGACTTCTGCACATATAAACCCAGGTTCCTCTGTTCCTGCACCAACTTTATTTTATATTGTCTCTCCAGCTTCTTTCTACCAAAATGAATCACTTCACATTTCTCCACATTGAACTTCATCTGCCACTTGTCCACCCATTCCACAAACTTGTCTATGTCCTATTGAAGTTCTATACTGTCCTCCTCACAACTCACAATGCTTCCAAGTTTCGTATTATATATGCAAATATTGTGATTAGAATCCAGGACCGGCATGTTCCTGTGAGGATGAAGGATAGGTTTGGCAAGTTTCAGGAAACTTGGATAATGAGGGATATTGTGAGCCTAGTCAAAAAGAAAAAGGAAGCATTCGGAAGGGCTAGAAGGCGGGGAACAGACGAAGCCCTTGAGGAATATAAAGAAAGGAGGAAGGAACTTAAACAAGGAGTCAGGAGGGTTACAAGGGGTCATGAAAGGTCATTGGCAAACAGGATTAAGGAGAATCCCAAGGCTTTTTATACGTATATAAAGAGCAAGAGGGTAGCCAAGGAAAGGGTTGGCCCGCTCAAGGACAGAGGAGGGAATCTATGCGTGGAGCCAGAGGAAATGGGCGAGGTACGAAATGAGTACTTTGCATCAGTATTCACCAAAGAGAAGGACTTGGTGGATGATGAGTCTAGGGAAGGGAGTGTAGTTAGTAGATAGTCTGAGTCATGTCGATATCAAAAAGGAGGAGATGTTGGGCGTCTTGAAAAACATTAATGGAGATATATTCCCAGGGCCTGATGGGATCTACCCCAGAATACTGAGGGAGGCAAGGGAGGAAATTGCTGGGGCCTTGACAGAAATCTTTGTATCCTCATTGGCGACAGGTGAGGTCCCAGAGGACTGGAGAATAGCCAATGTTGTTCCTTTGTTTAAGAAGGGCAGCAAGGATAATCCAGGAAATTACAGGCCGGTGAGCCTTACGTCAGTGGTAGGGAAATTATTGGAGAGGATTCTTCGGGACAGGATTTACTCCCATTTGGAAACAAAGGAACTTATTAGTGAGAGGCAGCATGGTTTTGTGAAGGGGAGGTCGTGTCTCACTAACTTGATCGAGTTTTTTGAGGAAGTGACGATGAAGGAAGGGTAGTGGATGTTGTCTACATGGACTTCAGTAAAGCCTTTGACAAGGTCCCTCATGGCAGACTGGTACAAAAGGTGAAGTCACACGGGATCAAAGGTGAGCTGGCAAGATGGATACAGAACTGGCTCGGTCATAGAAGACAGAGGGTAGCAGTGGAAGGGTGCTTTTCTGAATGGCGGGCTGTGAATAGTGGTGTTCCGCAGGGATCAGTGCTGGGACCTTTGCTGTTTGTAGTATATATAAATTATTTGGAGGAAAATGTAGCTGGTCTGATTAGTAAGTTTGCGGATGACACAAAGGTTGGTTGAGTTGCGGATAGTGATGAGGATTGTCAGAGGATACAGCAGGATATAGATCGGTTGGAGACTTGGGCGGAGAAATGGCAGATGGAGTTTAATCCGGACAAATGTGAGGTAATGCATTTTGGAAGGTCTAATACAGGTGGGAAGTATACAGTAAATGGCAGAACCCTTAGGAGTATTGACAGGCAGAGAGATCTGGCCGTACAGGTCCACAGATCACTGAAAGTGGCAACGCAGGTGGATAAGGTAGTCAAGAAGGCATACGGCATGCTTGCCTTCATCGGTCGGGGCATAATAGAGTATAAAAATTGGCAAGTCATGCTGCAGCTGTACAGAACCTTAGTTCGGCCACACTTGGAATATTGCGTGCAATTCTGGTCGCCACACTACCAGAAGGATGTGGAGGCTTTGGAGGCTTACCAGGATGTTGCCTGGTCTGGAGGGTATTAGCTATGAGGAGAGGTTAGAAAAACTCGGATTGTTTTCACTGGAACGACGGAGGTGGAGGGGCGACATGATAGAGGTTTACAAAGTTATGAGCGGCATGGACAGAGTGGATAGTCAGAAGCTTTTTCCCAGGGTGGAAGAGTCAGTTACTGGGGGACATAGGTTTAAGGTGCGAGGGGCAAAGTTTAGAGGAGATGTGCGAGGCAAGTTTTTTACACAGAGGATGGTGAGTGCCTGGAACTTGCTGCCGGGGGAGGTGTTGGAAGCAGGTACGATAGCGACGTTTAAGAGGCATCTTGACAAATACATGAATAGGATGGGAACAGAGGGATACGGACCCCGAAAGTGCAGAAGGTTTTAGTTTAGACAGGCATCAAGATCGGCGCAGGCTTGGAGGGCCGAATGGCCTGTTCCTGTGCTGTACTGTTCTTTGTTCTTTTTTGTAATTAAGCTGGGCAAGTAGAGGAAGTAAAAGTGGGTGACCATTTTGGAGATATTGACCATAATACAGTAAGTTTTAGCATAATCATGGAAAAGTATAAAGATAAAACAGGAGTAAGAGTTCGATATTGGGGGAAGGCAAATTTTACAAAACTGAGAGGTGACCAGGTGAAAGTGGACTGGCTACAGCTACTTGTAGGAATATCAGTGACAAACCAGTGGGAGACATTCAAATGTGAGATTCTACAGGCACAATCTAGATATATCCCCACAAATATAAAGGGTGGTACTGCCCACTGGTTATCTAGAAACTTACAGGGTAAGTTAAATCAGAAAAAGAAAGCTTATGACTATCACAAAAAACTTAATACTTTAGAAAGCTTGGAGGAGTATAGAACGTGCAGGGGTGAAGTAAAAAAGGGAAATTAGGAAAGCAAAGAGATGACATGAAAATTATTGGCAGGTACATTCAAGGAAAACCCAAAGATGTTTTAGCAGTATATTAATAGGTTAATTGGCCATTATAAATTGCCCCTAGTATAGGTAGATGGTAGGGGAGTATAGGGACAGGTGGGGATGTGGTAGGAATATGGGATTAGTGTAGGATTAGTATAAAATGGGTGGTTGATGGTCGGCACAGACTCAGTGGGCCGAAGGGCCTGTTTCAGTGCTATATCTCTAAACTAAACTAAACTAAATTAAGAGCAAGAGGATAACTAAGGAAAGGGTAGGGCCTATCAGAGATGCACAAAGGAACTTATGCGTGGATGCAGAAGATGTGGGCAGGGTTCTTAATGAGTTTTTTGTCTCTGGCTTCACAAAGGAGAGGGATGATGCACATATTGTAGTTAAAGAGGAGCAGTGTGAAATATTAGATATGATAAGCATAATGAGAGAGGAAGTACTAGAGGGTCTGGCATCCTTGAAAGTGGATAAATCACCAGAGCCGGATGGATTGTGTCCCAGGTTGTTAAAGGAAGCCAGGGAGGAAATTTTGGAGATAGCATTGGCTCCCTCCCTGCAGTCAATCCCTCCCTGCATTCACTGCCTCCCAGCATTCGCCCTCTCCCTGCATGCATTACCTCCTGCCTTCACTCTCTCCCTGCATTCTCTACCTCCCTGTATTCACTCTCTCCCTGCATTCGCTGCTTCCCTGCCTTCACGCTCTCCCTGCCTTCACGCTCTCCCTGCATTGGCTCCCTCCCTGCATTGGCTCCCTCCCTGCATTTGCTCCCTCCCTCCGCTCCCTCCCTCCCTCCATTCGTTCCCTCCCTCCCTCCCTCCCTGCATACGCTCCCTCCCTCCCTGCATTCGCTCCCACCCTGCATTCGCTCCCACCCTGCATTCGCTCCCTCCCTGCCTTCGCTCCCTCCCTGCATTCGCTCCCTCCCTGCATTCGCTCCCTCCCTGCCTTCGCTCCCTCCCTGCATTCGCTCCCTCCCTGCATTCGCTCCCTCCTGGTCTTCACTCCCTCTCTGCATTCACTCCCTCCCTGCATTCGCTCCCTCCTGGTCTTCGCTCCCTCCCTGCATTCGCTCTTTCCCTCACTAAGTCCCTGTATTCACTCTCTCTCTGCATTCTCTACCTCCCTGTATTCGTTCCCTCCCTGTATTCGCTCCCTCCCTGCATTGGCTCCCTCCCTGCATTGGCTCCCTCCCTGCATTGCCTCCCTCCCTGCATTGGCTCCCTCCCTGCATTGGCTCCCTCCCTGCATTCGCTCTCTCCCTGCATTCGCTCTCTCCCTGCATTCGCTCCCTCCCTGCATTCGCTCCCTCCCTGCATTCGCTCCCTCCTGGTCTTCGCTCCCTCCCTGCATTCACTCCCTCCCTGCATTCGCTCCCTCCTGGTCTTCGCTCCCTCCCTGCATTCGCTCTTTCCCTCACTAACTCCCTGTATTCACTCTCTCTCTGCATTCTCTACCTCCCTGTATTCGTTCCCTCCCTGTATTCGCTCCCTCCCTGCATTGGCTCCCTCCCTGCATTGGCTCCCTCCCTGCATTGGCTCCCTCCCTGCATTGCCTCCCTCCCTGCATTGCCTCCCTCCCTGCATTGGCTCCCTCCCTGCATTGGCTCCCTCCCTGCATTCGCTCTCTCCCTGCATTCGCTCTCTGCCTGCATTCTTTACCTCCCTCTATTCGCGCTCTCCCTGCATTCGCTCTCTCCCTGCATTGGCTCCCTCCCTGCATTGGCTCCCTCCCTGCATTGGCTCCCTCCGTGCATTCGCTCTCTCACTGCATTGGCTCCCTCCCTGCATTGGCTCCCTCCCTGCATTGGCTCCCTCCCTGCATTCATTCTCTCACTGCATTCCTTACCTCCCTGCATTCTTTACCTCCCTGCATTCTTTACCTCCCTGCATTCTTTACCTCCCTGCCTGCAAATGCTCCCTGCCTGCATTGGCTCCCTCCCTGCAATCGCTCTCTCCCTGCATTCGCGCTCTCCCTGCATTCGCTCTCTCCCTGCATTCGCTCTCTCCCTGCATTCGCTCTCTCCCTGCATTCTCTACCTCCCTGTATTCACTCTCTCCCTGTATTCACTCTCTCCCTGTATTCACTCTCTCCCTGCATTCTCTACCTCCCTGCAGTCTCTCCCTTCCTGCAGTCTCTCCCTTCCTGCATTCGCTCCCTCCCTGCATTCGCTCCCTCCCTGCATTCGCTCCCTCCCTGCATTCGCTCCCTCCCCGCATTCGCTCCCTTCCCGCATTCGCTCCCTCCCTGCATTCGCTCCCTCCCTGCATTCGCTCCATCCCTGCATTCGCTCCATCCCTGCATTGGCTCTCTCCCTGCATTGGCTCTCTCCCTGCATTGGCTCTCTCCCTGCATTGGCTGCCTCCCTGCATTGGCTCCCTCCCTGTATTCGTTTTCTCCCTATATTCGCTCTCCCCTTGTATTCGTTCTCTCCATTTGTTGTAGAAAATCCAGATTGTGCCCAAATGTTGAACAAATTCTCCGGACTCAGACGTTGAGAACAAACACTTTATTGCATGATATCATGGGGACCCCACCTTTCCTAAAGGCGGTCCAGTGCTACTCCCAAAGCGCTACAGATCGCCGTGGACTTATATAGTATAAAAGAGGCAGAACTAACAGTTTCACAATTAGATAAGCCCCCATAAGATGGTCACAAGACTGCCTACGTGACGCTGCACCATACAGAGTCCGTTATGAGTAAAGCTTTAGTTTCAACAATAACAAACTATAATTCCATATTTCAATGCCCACTCCAGACATCAATCTGGCCGTAACGACTGATTGTGGTTAGCTGCTCTGTCTACAATTTATGACCGTTGGTTAGATTAGCTACAAGCTGTGTCCTGTTTTTCTGCTTCTACAAAGTTAAGTAATAATTAGCAAAACTCAGCAAAATTCTCCAACAATCCCTCCTTTTATCATACCATGATAACAAAACATCATCATGAGTAGAGGGGAGAGGTATGGGACTTAACGTAGTCATTGAAGCATAATATCTTTCCGACCATCGCGCTGTATCAGCCGCAAAGCCAAGCTAGCAATACATGATTGATTAATCTCAGCTTAAATGTCCCCATAAACTCTGTTCTTAAAAGTCTAAAATTCTGTTCTCAGTCCCCTCTTGACTCTTCTACAACCCTTTTCAGAATCCTTCCCTTGATCCCACCTAGGTGCCTTTAATGGTCTCTATTTGTCTAGAAACAGCCTTCAACACTCGGAGGTTTCGCACTCAATACATCGCCTGCTTATATCACAAGGGGGCAGCGGGAACTCTGTAAAGGCATAAGTTTTGCAGGGGCTTCAAATACTTGCTTACAAAATAAAAGGTGGTACATTTATACATTTACCATCTCAGTTAAGCATCACTGTTACATAATCAATTGTACAAACCTAATACAATTTCATTCTTAAGGTACATTGATCATTCATTTGCTCATTTTCAGTATATATGAAAAGGTTAAACAATTACCCCTTTTATGGCATAACTAATTGTCCCTCCTTTGACAGAGCAAGTTCAAACACTAATTGCTTTTCGGGTAGCTGTCCAACCTGTGTTCATACATCCTCTTACATCACCTAATTAATTTCTTAAATTGCCAAATTAAGTAAGTCACATCTAACACCATGATACCCAAAACCACTATCAGGTCATGGGAGATAATTCTAAACCAGGGGTGTATCTGCACGTCTGACCTCCAGTTCCATAAGTCCTCCTGTCAGGTAGAATCATTTATCTTGTCAATCTCATCTTGTAGCATCTTCGACTGTTCCAGATTGTAGCACACTACAGCAATGACTTCTAGCTGCTGTCTCTCTTTACCCAAGCATGTGGGCAATGGCTGAATAGTATATTCATATTCCCGGAGGTAATTTGTCAAATCCTCCTTAATACTTTCTGTCACAGTTATCGTTTCTGTCTTTTGTTCATGTATCTCTACCAACTCCATCTTCCCTACTCGGGTTGGTATTTGTGGGTTGAACCAAAATGTACTGTTGCTCACCGGACAAGTCCATTTATGTCCATACTGGTATTCCTTCGCTGTGGTGGTTAAGCAATATCTCCCCTTTCCCATATAGGCCACATGGGTTAGCTCTGACAATGCTTTCCTAGTCTTCATTGTGCAATTTACAGTGGTATTAAATCCACATTTTGATTCTGCCGTTTTATATATAGGACGAGGACATATGACCACCTGGTTTTCCAGACTACACTCAGACAATGGACAATGTTGTTCCAATTACCTCTTTTCCAATTTCCATAACATAGGGTAAAACATCATTGTATTTTGTGAATTTTCTCATTACCAAATTCCTGTCTCAACAATTGTTACAGTAATACCTTGTACAACTCTCGGGTCTTCTCAGGGCACCAGTCAGGTAGCTGGATATCTGAGAAAATCAATATTACCGGTACCAACTCAAGCTTTATATTATCATATACAATGTTATTAGTTTTTATTATCGCAAGTCCATTTTCTAGTCCTGTAGTCAAGACCGGGCAAGGGAGACCAGTCACTTGTGGCTGTTGGGTCGTAACCTTACTCGTCGGTAATTCGGATGTGGGGTTAACCGTGGGGGTTGGTGCTTCTTGTCTGTTTAATCTCACAACCTGAAATAGGAACTGTCCTTTTTTTTTATCTTAGAGATTTAATATCTTGCACTAGGGGGAGTTCGAGGATTGTCTGCACTCACTTTTGCCCTGTCTCATGCTTTCCCTGTGTTATTACTATTCCCAAATAAGAAACCTTTTCCTTCATTATCGGTGCCATTTTCAGCTTAACTTTCACTCTAACCTTCTGAAGGAAGGTGGAATATCGATGGATTATTATAAAATCCCTGGGAGAACACGTCCAGATGTACTGTTGTCCCTTGAACCTAAACGCAAATTTATATTGACACTCTTGTGCCAACTGTATGGACCAGAACCCATTGCTAATGTCCAACACAGTAAACCACTAATTTATTTTCTAAAACTTTGATTGTCCTCTTAAATATCAGATAAATTTCCCTTTTAGTGCTTTAAATAACCACTCATATCAGTTAAATTTTGTTTATTGATTCCAATTTCTTATGCCCAGACTTGGTTGTACTTTTTGTATGTTAAGGACAGAAATGCTTGCAACTATCTTTCCTTCTCAAGCATTTTGTCTCATTGATAAAGATGCTATGATATTTGATGTCTGCAATTAAGTTCTTAAATTCTCAAAGCTGCTGGATCTCTTGCTGTGGCATCAGTTCTCATGTGGCCTTGGAACCTGCCGTCACCTGCTTAAAAAGAATCCATTGTGGCTCTGCCCCTGAGCCCAATGGGTTAATTTGTCCAATTCTATCTGTCTATTTAGAAATGTAAAATTTAACAATGTCCAATATGTATAACAAAAACAAGAAATGCTGGATTCACTCAGCAGGTCTGGCAGCATCTGTGGAAAGAGAAGCAGAGTTAACGTTTCGGGTCAGTGACCCTTCTTCGGAACTGACAAATATTAGAAAAGTCACAGATTATAAACAAGTGAGGTGGGGGTCACTTGTTTATAGTCTGTGACTTTTCTAATATTTGTCAGTTCCGAAGAAGGGTCACTGACCCGAAACGTTAACTCTGCTTCTCTTTCCACAGATGCTGCCAGACCTGCTGAGTGAATCCAGCATTTCTTGTTTTTGTTTCAGATTTCCAGCATCCGCAGTATTTTGCTTTTATTCCAATATGTATAAATTTGACTCTCAGCAATGCAAAAAGCTGCAGCGAGTTAAGTTCTTTGTTTGTCTCCAAGGGGGCGGAGCAAAACATTCTCAGCTCCGTCACTTTACGAAACCTTTCTTTTCTGATCGAAAAGAACCATCCATTTTAAATTTTTTCAATCTTTTTGGTATCCTTAGGGTTTAAAAACAACAAAATCATGTGTAACATTTTCAACTTCAAAGGAAAGCATCTCCATCAGGAAAGACAGCATTTTAGATTAAACTCCAATTGTTTCCAAACCTTTAGTATCTTTTGTAAGAGGTTCCTAATCCAAGGATTTTTACAACAAAGATGATTCCAATTCCAATTCACTGCAATAATATTTAAAAATCAAAACTGCCGATGTTATATGAGTGAGTCCCCTGTCCGGAACTGAAGACTCCTCCAAAACATGACATAATAAACTTGAAAGTTCATTGTGGTTGCAAATGACATTTCCAGTTCTTCAACTTAAACAGGTCAATTAACCTGAACAGTATTAATTCAATTCAGACTTATTAACTTATAATACTTATTAACTACACACAACAGAACAGAATAGCACGTGCTTATTTTAAAAGATAGGTAAATTACGTCATTTTTTTGCTCGCTCTTCAGGTGCCTTTTTCAAACGACTGTAATAAAACCAAAAACTAAAGAAAAAGTTATTTAACATTCTTACAACAAAAGATTTAACACCAGCTTTTTAAACAGACAGAATCTTTCCTATATCTCCTTTGTTTATTTATCTCTCCCTTAAAACAATATAACAGTCAGTAAAACATGTCTTCAAATCTAGACTGTAAAATAAAACAATAGCAGAGTTTCCAATTAAAACAATGTTCCAAACCCCAAATTAGATTTCTGCCAGACATCTTCAGACCTTCAAGGCTGAAGCTTATCCCTCAGAAAATTGTTCATTGCCTTTTCACAGTTGCAAAACCAACTAAAAATAAATCTTTAACTTAAAATATAATTCAATTTTATATCCCATTCCTGGGTGCACAATCTTAAATCGAAATGAACACACTCAACAATCACTTTTCACACTCATTCAATTCCAAACAACTTAATAGACTCATGCTTTTAACATTAAAGCCAGACAACAAAGAGTTAACGACAGTCAGTTCTACAGAACACAATCTGTACAAAACACAAGCTGTTCTTCCCAGATATTCAATTCATTCGCGGAAGCTTCCGACATTCTCACAGTCGAATCAAAGACAGTTACTTGTTTTTACTCTAAAACATACCTATCTTTAAAACACATATTTACCGTGGCACTTCTACGTCTCCTTCGATGGGGCAAACGGACGTGGGTCGCCTTTCTCCAGAGGACATGGTTTACTTGTCCCCGGGGGCAACCCTTCCTTCTTGGAAGCCGTTAAGTCCACTCTTCCTTCTACTCCTCCTACTTTCTCAAAACCTTCTAATTTTACGAGTTCTTTTCTATGAATCAAGTAGCATTAAAACAAAGGAAAACAAACAAGACACAACAAAACGAATAGACACAAGGATACGAACAGGCGCAGTTAATGTTAAATTCTCAGGGTCAGCTAACCAGCTCACCCCTGTCTCTCAGGCCAACGCTCTTTCATTCTCCCTCCGTCCCACAGCCTTTCTCTCGAGGGCCAGATTCCGGCTCCTGTACTCAGCAGCAACGATCACGTGCCTGTCGGGTCAATTTGCTATTAACTTTAGTTACAGCCCCAGTCGTTCACCGTCCCAGACGGTTGTCCTAATTCCTTTTGTCCCACAGCCTCTTTACTCCACCCGGTGGAGGAACAGCTCGTGCAAACTCAAATTAGGATCACCAAATTCCCGGAATTTGGTACTACTACTACACCAAATTTGCCACATTTTACTGGATTTTCTACTTTAGGTTCCTAATCCGCGTTAGGTTCATTCAGGATCCCGTACAAAAGGGATCCTGCCGACTACGCCAAATCTGTTGGAAAAAATCCAGATTGTGCCCAAATGTTGAACAAATTCTCCGGACTCAGACGTTGAGAACAAACGCTTTATTGCATGATTTCATGGGGACCCCACCTTTCCTAAAGGCGGTCCAGTGCTACTCCCAAAGCGCTACAGATCGCCGTGGACTTATATAGTATAAAAGAGGCAGAACTAACAGTTTCACAATTAGATAAGCCCCCATAAGATGGTCACAAGACTGCCTACATGACGCTGCACCATACAGAGTCCGTTATGAGTAAAGCTTTAGTTTCAACAATAACAAACTATAATTCCATATTTCAATGCCCACTCCAGACATCAATCTGGCCGTAACGACTGATTGTGGTTAGCTGCTCTGTCTACAATTTATGACCGTTGGTTAGATTAGCTACAAGCTGTGTCCTGTTTTTCTGCTTCTACAAAGTTAAGTAATGATTAGCAAAACTCAGCAAAATTCTCCAACACCATGTATTCGCTCTCTCCCTGTATTCGCTCTCTCCCTGTATTCGCTCTCTCCCTGCATCGGCTCTCTCCCTGCATTCTCTACCTCCCTGCATTCACTCTCTCCCTGCCGTCGCTCCCTCCCTGCATTCGCTCCCTCCCTGCATTCGCTCCCTCCCTGCATTCGCTCCATCCCTGCATTCGCTCTCTCCCTGCCTTCACTCTCTCCCTGCATTCTCTACCTCCCTGTATTCACTCTCTCCCTGAATTGGCTCTCTCCCTGCATTATCTACCTCCCTGTATTCACTCTCTCCCTGTATTCACTCTCTCCCTGTATTCACTCTCTCCCTGCATTCTCTACCTCCCTGCGTTTGCTCCCTCCCTCCCTGCGTTTGCTCCCTCCCTCCCTGCGTTTGCTCCCTCCCTCCCTGCGTTCGCTCCCTCCCTCCCTGCGTTCGCTCCCTCCCTCCCTGCGTTCGCTACCTCCCTCCCTGCGTTCGCTCCCTCCCTCCCTGCGTTCGCTCCCTCCCTCCCTGCGTTCGTTCCCTCCCTCCCTGCATTCGCACCCTCCCTCCCTGCATTCGCTCCCTCCCTCCCTGCATTCGCTCCCTCCCTGCATTCGCTCCCTCCCTCCCTGCATTCGCTCCCTCCCTCCCTGCATTCGCTCCCTCCCTCCCTGCATTCGCTCCCTCCCTCCCTGCATTCGCTCCCTCCCTGCATTCGCTTCCTCCCTGCATTCGCTTCCTCCCTGCATTCGCTTTCTCCCTGTATTCGCTCCCTCCATGTATTTGCTCTCTCCCTGCATTGGCTCCCTCCCTGCATTGGCTCCCTCCCTGCATTGGCTCTCTCCCTGCATTGGCTCTCTCCCTGCATTGGCTCTCTCCCTGCATTGGCTCCCTCCCGGCATTGGCTCCCTCCCTGCATTGGCTCCCTCCCTGCATTGGCTCTCTCCCTGCATTGGCTCTCTCCCTGCATTGGCTCTCTCCCTGTATTCTCTCTCTCCCTGTATTGACTCTCTCCCTGCATTCGCTCCCTCCATGTATTCGCTCCCTCCCTGCATTGGCTCCCCCCCTGCGTTCACACTCTTCCTGCATTCTCTACCTCCCTGTATTCACTCTCTCCCTGCCTTCACTCTCTCCCTGCATTCTCTACCTCCCTGTATTCACTCTCTCCCTGCATTCTCTACCTCCCTGTATTCATTCTTTCCCTGTATTCACTCTCTCCCTGCATTCTCTACCTCCCTGTATTCGCTCTCTCCCTGTATTCGCTCTCTCCCTGCATTCTCTACCTCCCTGCATTCTCTACCTCCCTGCATTCTCTACCTCCCTGCATTCTCTACCTCCCTGCATTGGCACCCTCCTTGCATTCGCTCTCTCCCTGCATTCGCTCCCTCCATGTATTCGCACTCTCCCTGCATTGGCTCTCTCCCTGCATTGGCTCTCTCCCTGCATTGGCTCTCTCCCTGTATTGGCTCTCTCCCTGCATTGGCTCTCTCCCTGCATTCGCTCTCTCCCTGCATTCGCTCTCTCCCTGCATTGGCTCTCTCCCTGCATTGGCTCTCTGCCTGCATTGGCTCCCTCCCTGCATTGGCTCTCTCCCTGCATTGGCTCTCTCCCTGCATTGGCTCTCTCCCTGTATTGGCTCTCTCCCTGCATTGGCTCTCTCCCTGCATTGGCTCTCTCCCTGCATTGGCTCTCTCCCTGTATTCTCTCTCTCCCTGTATTGACTCTCTCCCTGCATTCGCTCCCTCCATGTATTCGCTCCCTCCCTGCATTGGCTCCCCCCCTGCATTCACACTCTCCCTGCATTCTCAACCTCCCTGTATTCACTCTCTCCCTGCCTTCACTCTCTCCCTGCATTCTCTACCTCCCTGTATTCACTCTCTCCCTGCATTCTCTACCTCCCTGTATTCACACTCTCCCTGCATTCGCTCTCTCCCTGCATTTGCTCTCTCTTTGCATTCGCACTCTCCCTGCCTTCGCTGTCTCCCTGCCTTCGCTGTCTCCCTGCCTTCGCTCCCTCCCTCCCTTCTCTCGCTCCCTCCCTTCTCTCGCTCCCTGCCTTCGCTCCCTCCCTGCCTTCGCTCCCTCCCTGCCTTCGCTCCCTCCCTGCCTTCGCTCTCTCCCTGCATTCTCTGCCTCCCTGCATTCTCTGCCTCCCTGCATTCTCTGCCTCCCTGCATTCGCTCCCTCCCTGCATTCGCTATCTCCGTGCATTCACTCTTTCCCTCTCTCTCTCCCTGCATTCACTCTCTCCCTGCATTCTCTGCCTCCCTGCATTCACTCTCTCCCTGCATTCACTGCTTCCCTGAATTTATTATCTGCCTGCATTCGCTCTCTCCCTGCATTCACTCTCTCCCTGCATTCACTGCTTCCCTGCATTTATTATCTGCCTGCATTCACTCTCTCCTTGCATTCACTGCTTCCCTGCATTTATTATCTCCCTGCATTCACTCTCTCCCTGCATTCACTGCTTCCCTGCATTTATTATCTCCCTGCATTCACTCTCTCCCTGCATTCACTGCTTCCCTGCATTTATTATCTCCCTGCATTCACTCTCTGCGATCCATCATGAGTAAACTAACAACATTTTAGTGCCCTGCACTGGCCTTCCAAAAGAAAACCACCTCTACACATGCAGAGTTCTCACAACTAACCCCTCCGTTACAGACACACCACTTGCAGAGTTCCAAACTACTACTCCCACCCTCAACATACAATGCAGTTGCCAAGTTGCCACGGAAACGTGGTTGAGGGATGGGCAGGACTGGTAGCTAAATGTTCCGGGGTACCAATCCTTGCGGCGTGACAGAGGTGGAGGTAAGAGAGGAGGGGGGAGTTGCACTATTGATTAGGGACGACATCACGGCAGAGGATATCCCGGGGGGAATGTCCAGTGAGGCCATATGGGTAGAACTTAGAAATAAGAAAGGGGTGATCACTTTGATGGGATTATACTATAGGCCCCCCAATAGTCAGTGGGAAGTGGAGAAGCAGATATGTCGGGAAATCACAGATAGGTGTAGGAATTATAGGATTGTAATAGTAGGTGATTTTAACTTCCCTAATATTGACTGGGACTGCCTTAGTGCTAAGGGATCAGATGGGGAAGAATTTGTTAAGTGTGTCCAGGATAGTTTTCTGAAGCAGTATATGGATGGCCCTACTAGAGAAGGGGCTACACTCGACCTCGTCTTAGGAAATGAGGATGGGCAGGTGGTTGATGTGTCAGTGGGGGAGCACTTTGGGACCAGTGACCATAATTAGCTTCAAGATAGTTATGGAAAAGTATAGGACTGGTTCTCAGGTTGAAGTCCTAAATTGGAGGAAGGCTAATTTTGATGGCATCAGACAGGAACTCTCAAAAGTTGAATGGGAGAGGCTGTTTACAGGTAAAGGGACGTCTGGCAAGTGGGAGGCTTTTAAAAGTGGGATAGGAAGAGTTCAGGGCCGGCATGTTCCTGTTAGATGGAAGGGCAAGGCTGGCAAGTTTAGGGAACCTTGGTTGATGAGGGATATTGAGGGTCTGGTCAGGACAAAGAAGGAGGCATATGTCAGGTATAGGCAGCTGGGATCAAGTGAGTCCCTCGAGGAGTATAGGGGATGTAGGACAACACTTAAGAAGGAAATTAGGAGGGCGAAAAGGGGCCATGAGATTTCCCTGGCAGATAAGATAAAGGAGAATCCTAAAAGATTCGATAAGTATATTAAGAGTAAAAGGGTAGCTGGGGAGAGAGTAGGTCGCCTTAAGGATCAGTGTGGTAATCTATGTGTGGAGCCACGGGAAATGGGCGAGGTCTTAAATGAATACTTCTCATCTGTATTTACCGTGGAGAAGGTCATGGAAGCTAATGAGTTCAAGGGGGGGGGGGAACAGCGATATCCTGGAGCATATCAACATTACAAAGGAGGAGGTGTTGGAGTTTTTGAAGTGCATTAAGGTGGATAAATCCCCAGGGCCTGACCAGGTGTATCCTAGGATGCTCTGGGAAGCAAGGGAGGAGATTGCTGGGGCCCTGGCAGAGATTTTTGTATAATGGTTAGCCACGGGTGAGGTACCGGAAGACTGGAGGATAGCTAATGCTGTGCCTTGATTTAAGAAGGGCAGCAGGGATAAGCCAGGGAACTGCAGGCCGGTGAGCCTTACATCAGTGGTGGGAAAGTTATTGGAAGGGATTCTGAGAGACAGGATTTATATGCATTTGGAAAGACATGGTCTGATTAGGGATAGTCAGCATGGCTTTGTGCGTGGGAAATCATGTCTCACGAATTTGATTGAGTTTTTAGAGGAGGTGACCAAGAGGATTGACGAGGGCAGGGCGATGGACGTTGTCTACATGGACTTTAGCAAGGCCTTTGACAAGGTCCTGCATGGTAGGCTGGTCCAGAAGGTTCGAGCACATGGGATCCAGGTTGAGCTAGCAAATTGGATACAAAATTGGCTTGGTGATAGGAGGCAGAGGGTGGTAGTGGAGGGTTGTTTTACAGATTGGAGGCCAGTGACCAGTGGTGTGCCGCGGGGATCGGTGCTGGGCCCTCTGTTGTTTGACATATATATTAATGACTTGGATGTGAATGTAAGAGGCATGATTAGTAAGTTTGCAGATGACACTAAAATTGGTGGTATAGTGGACAGTGAAGAAGGTTGTCTGAGGTTACAACAGGATATAGATCAACTGGAAAAGTGGGCAAGGGATTGGCAAATGGAATTTAGCGCAGACAAGTGTGAAGTGATGCATTTTGGGAAGTTAAACCAGGGTAGGACATATACAGTAAATGGCAGGGTCTTGGGGAGTGTTGTTGAGCATAGAGACCTTGGGGTGCAAGTACATAGTTCCCACAGGTAGGCAGGGTGGTGAAGAAGGCGTGTGGCATGCTTGCCTTTGTTGGCTGAGGCATTGAGTACAAGAGTTGGGACGTCATGTTACAATTGTACATCACGTTGGTTAGGCTGCATTTGCAGTACTGTGTGCAGTTCTGGTCGCTGCACTACAGGAAAGATGTGATTAAGCTAGAGAGGGTGCAGAAATGATTCACAAGGATGTTGCCTGGTTTGGAGGGCTTGAGTTATAAAGAGAGATTGGATAGGCTGGGTCTGTTTTCCCTGGAGCGAAGGAGGCTGAGAGGGGGCATGATAGCGGTATATAAAATTATGAGAGTCATAGATAGGGTATATAGCCAGAGTCTGTTACCCATGATAGGGGTAACTAAAACTAGAGGGCATAGATTTAAGGTGAGAGGGAGGAGGTTTAAAGGCGATCAAAGGGGTAAATTTTTCACGCAAAAATAGTGGGTATCTGGAATGAGACAGTGGAGGTGGTGGAGGCAGGAACAGTACTTGAATGAGCAGGGCATAAAAGGCTATGGAATTAATGCAGGCAAGTGGGATTAGTATAGATAGGCATTATGGTCGGCATGGACGTGGTGGGCCGAAGGGCCTGTTTTCTATGCTGTACGACTCAATGACTCTAAGCTTTTCAAACCAACCACTTCCACTAGATAACAGCGTTAAAGTAAATTACCCTTTCGGGTCACTGAGGACTCTCGTCTCGGTGCTGCCAGCTTTTCAAAGACACGAATCTGAAGGCACGTTGAGTGCCACACGCCCAACACAAGATTGCGAATGCCTGGTAAAATTGCTATTAATTACATTCAGATGTATGCTAAATAGTATTTAACATATGTAAATGCCAATGCCATCACGGTGGTGCGGATGGGCAGATTTAGCATTATTATGGAAACGGACAAGGGTAGAACAGGAGTAAAAGTTCTAAATTGGGGGCAAAGCAAATTTTACGAAGCTGAAAGGGAGGAAATAGTGAATGCACTGAGGATTATCTTCAAATTTTACTAGTTCCAGGCAAGGTACCAGAGGATTCGAGATCTGCGAATATTGTACCATTGTTTAAAAAGACTGCAAGAGATAGGCCAAATAATTAGAGGCCAGTCAATCTGACCTCAGTGGTGGGCAAATGATTAGAATCAGTTCTGGGAGATAGGATAAACTGTCATGTAGAAAGGTACAGATTAATCAGGGATAGTCAGCATGGATTTGTTCAGAGATGGTCATGTCTTACTAAATTAATTGAATTTTTTGAGGAAGTAACAAGGAGGATTGACGAGGGTAGTGCAGTGGATGTTGTCTACATGGATTTTAGTAAGGGATTTGACAAGGTCCTGCATGGCAGACTGGTCAGAAAAAATAAAAGCCCATGGAATACAAGGGAATTTGGCAAACTGGATCCAAAATTGGCTCAGTGGCAGGAAACGAAGGGAATGTTTGATGGATGTTTTTGCAAATGGAAAGCTGTTTCCAGTGGCATTCCACAGGGCTCACTGTTGGATCCCTTGCTGTTTGTGGTATATATTAATGATTTGGACTTAAATGTGGGAGACATGATTGGGAAATTTGCAGATGATGCAAAAATTGGCCGTGTAGTTAATAGTGAAGAGGATAGCCATAGACTCCAGAAAGATATCAATGGTTTGGCGGAAGTGGGCGGAAAAGTGGCAAATGGAATTCAATCAGGAGAAGTGTGAGGTAGTGCATTTGGGGAGGGCAAATAAAGCGAGGGAATACACAATAAACGGGAGGATATTGAGAGGGGTAGAAGAAATGAGAGACCTTGGAGTGCATGTCCACAGGTCCCTGCAGGTGGCGGGACAGGTAAATAAGTGGCAAAGAAGGCATATGGAATCCTTTCCTTTATAGGCCGAGGTGTTGGCCAATTTTTTGGCGTCTGTGCTGGAACCTCAACTTTTTACAATTTATATCAATGACTTAAGATGAGGGGAGTGATGGGCATGCTAGCTAAATTTGCAGATGTCACAAAGACAGGTGGGAAAGTATGTAGTGAAGAGGACATAAGGAGGTTGCAGACTGATATAGATAGGTTGAGTGAGTGGGCAAAAATCTGGCAGATGGAGTATAATGTGGGAAAATGTGAAGTTGTTCTCTTTGATGAGAAGAATAAAAAAGCAGAGTATTACTTAAACGGAGAATGACTGTAGAATTCCGAGGTGTTCTAGTGCATGAGTCACAAAAAGTTAATATGCAGGTACAGCAAGTAATAAAGAAAGCTAATGGAATGCTACCCTTTATGCTGAGAGGAATTGAAAATAAAAGTAAGGATGTTATGTTTCAGTTATACAGGGCATTGTGGAGACCACATCTCGAATACTGTGTGCAGTTTTAGAACAGAGGAGGCTGAGGGGTGACTTAATTGAGGTGTACAAAATTATGAGGGGCCTAGATAGCGTAGACAGGAAGTACCTGTTTCCCCTAGTGGAGAGATGAATTACCAGGGGGCACAGATTTAAGGTGATTGGTAGAAGGATTAGAGGGGACATGAGGAAAAGCTTTTTCACCCAGAGGGTGGTGGGTATCTAGAATTCACTGCCAGGAATGGTGGTGAAGGCAGAAACCCTCAACTCATTTAAAAGGTCCCTGAACCTACGTCTGAAGTGCTGCAACCTGCAAGGCTACGGACCAGGTGCTGGAAGGTGGGATTAGAATGGGCGGCTAGTTTTTTCATCATCTGGTGCTGACATGATGGGCTGAATGGCCTCTTTCTGTGCCGTAACTTTTCTATGGTTCTATTAGACATCCATTTTTATACTTTGGAACGCATGTCCACAGATCCCTGAAGGCAGGTGGACAGGTAGATAAGGTGATCAAGAAGGCATACAGGATACTTGCCTTTATTAGCTGAGTCATAGAATATAAGAGCTGGAAGATTATGCTGGAACTGTAAAAAATACTAGTTGGGCCACAACTGGAGTACTTTGTGCAGTTTTGGTCACCACACTAAAGGAAAGATATGATTGCACAACCGAGGATACAGAGGACATTTACAACGATAAAAACAGAAAGTACTGGAAATAGTCAGCAGGTCTGGCAGCATCTGTGGAGAGAGAAGCAGAGTTACAGTTTCATCAGAAGTTCTGATGAAAGGTCACTGACCTGAAATGTTAATTGGCAGACCAATTAAATACTTGCTTTAGTTCTGTCTTCACAAAGGAATACACAAATTACCTCCCAGAAATGTTGGGGAACATAGGGTCTAGTGAGAAGGAGGAACTGTATGCAATCAGTATTAGTAGGGAAATGGTGTTGGGGAACTTGACAGGATTGAAGGCCAATAAATCCCCAGGGCCTGATAATCTACATCCCAGAGTACTTAAGGAAGTGGCCCCAGAAATAGTAGAGGCATTGCTGGTCATTTTTCAAAATTCTTTAGAATCTGGAACAGTTCCAACAGATTGGAGGGTAACTAATGTAACTGCAGTATTTAAAGTAAGAGTTAGAGAGAAAACAGGGAATTATAGACCGGTTAGCCCGACAGCAATAGTGGGGGAAATGCTAGAGTCCATTATAAAAGATGTAATAACAGAGCACTTGGAAAACAGTGACAGGATCGGACAAAGACAACATGGATTTATGAAAGGGAAATCATGCTTGACAAATTTACTGGAATTTTATGAGGATGTAACTAATAGAATAGATAATGGAGAACCAGTGGATGTGGTGTATTTGGACTTTCAGAAGGCTTTCGATAAGGTCCCACAGAAGAGATTAGTGTGTAAAATTAAAGCACATGGGATTGGGGGTCAGTTACTGACATGGATCGAGAACTGGTTGGCAGACAGGAAACAGAGTAGAAATAAACGGGTCTTTTTCCGAGTGTTAGGCAGTGACTAGTGGGGTACCACAGGGATCAGTGCTAGGACTCCAGCTATTCACAATATATATTAATGATATAGATGAGGGAATTAAATGTAATATATCCAAGTTTGCAGATGACACAAAGCTGTGAGGAGGATGCAGAGAAGCTCCAGTGTGATTTGGACAGTTTGTGAAGTGGGCAAATACATGGCAGATGCAGTATAATGGACATTGCAGCACTTCAGGAGACACGCCTCCCTGCAAGCGGATCTCTAAGAGAGCAAGACTACACCTTCTTCTGGCAGGGCAGGGATCCTGAAGAACCAAGACAGCATGGAGTGGGCTTTGCCATCAGAAACTCTTCGCTCAGCATGATAGAGCCACCCTCAAATGGCTCGGAACGCATACTGTCCATCTAACTGTTCACCGCCTCTGGTCCAGTACACCTACTCAGCATCTATGCTCCAACACTCTGCTCCCCACTTGAAGCTAAAGACCAGTTCTACGAGGAACTCCATAATATCATTAGTAGCATCCCCAGTAGATTTTCAGTAGATTTGTTGGGAATCTAGAATAGTGGGAATGGAGGTAAAGGCAGTTGTATGTTCCTCCTGCAGAATGTGGGAGGTAGGGGTCGCCAAGAGTGTCCCTGCTGACTGCATCTGCGGGAAGTGCACCCAACTCCAGCTCCTCGCAGACCGCGTTAGGGAACTGGAGCTGGAGCTGGATGAACTTCGGATCATTCGGGAGGCGGAGGGGATTATTGACAGGAGTTATAGAGAGGCAGTCACACCTCAGGTAAAAGAAGTAGGTAGATGGGTTACCGTCAGGGGAAGGAAAGGGAACCAGCAGGCAGTGCAGGGATCCCCTGTGGCCGTTTCCCTCAACAACAGGTATACCGTTTTGGATACTGTTGGGGGGGACGACTTACCAGGGGTAAGCAATGGGGTGCAGGTCTCTGGCACAGAGTCTGTCCCTGTTGCTCAGAAGGTAAAGGGGAAGAGGAGCAGAGCATTAGTCATTGGGGACTCCATAGTTAGGGGAACAGATAGGAGGTTCTGTGGGAACGAGAGAGACTCACGGTTGGTGTGTTGCCTCCCAGGTGCCAGGGTACGTGATGTCTCTGATCGTCTTTTTGGGATCCTTAAGGGGGAGGGGGAGCACCCCCAAGTCGTGGTCCACATAGGCACCAACGACATAGGTAGGAAGAGAGATGGGGATTTAAGACAGAAATTCAGGGAGCTAGGGTGGAAGCTTAGAGTGAGAACAAACAGAGTTGTTATCTCTGGGTTGTTGCCCGTGCCACGTGATAGCGAAGCGAGGAATAGGGAGAGAGAGGAGTTGAACACGTGGCTGCAGGGATGGTGTAGGAGGGAGGGTTTTGGTTTCCTGGATAATTGGGGCTCTTTCTGGGGTAGGTGGGACCTCGACAAACAGGATGGTCTTCACCTGAACCAGAGGGGTACCAATATCCTGGGGGGGAGATTTGTTAGTGCTCTTCGGGGGGGTTTAAACTAAATCAGCAGGGGAATGGGAACCTAAATTGTAGTTCCAGTGTACAGGCTGTTGAGAGTAGTGAGGTAGGGGATAAGGTTACAGGGACGCAAGAGGGCACTGGCAAGCAAGAACTTGGTTTAAAGTGTGTCTACTTCAACGCCAGGAGCATCCGGAATAAGGTGGGTGAGCTTGCAGCATGGGTTGGTACCTGGGATCCTGATGTTGTGGCCATTTCAGAGACATGGGTAGAGCAGGGGCAGGAATGGATGTTGCAGGTTCCGGGATTTAGATGTTTCAGTAAGAACAGAGAAGAGGGTAAAAGAGGGGGGGGTGTGGCATTGTTAATCAAGGAAAGTATTACAGCGGCAGAAAGGACGTTTGAGGACTCGTCTACTGAGGTAGTATGGGCCGAGGTTAGAAACAGGAGAGGAGAGGTCACCCTGTTGGGAGTTTTCTACAGACCTCCGAATAGTTCCAGAGATGTAGAGGAAAGGATAGCGAAGATGATTCTCGACAGGAGCGAGAGTAACAGGGTAGTGGTTATGGGGGACTTTAACTTTCCAAATATTGACTGGAAATACTATAGTTCGAGTACTTTAGATGGGTCTGTTTTTGTCCAGTGTGTGCAGGAGGGTTTTCTGACACAGTATGTGGACAGGCCAACCAGGGGCGATGCCACATTGGATTTGGTACTGGGTAATGAACCCGGCCAGGTGTTAGATTTAGATGTAGGTGAGCACTTTGGCGATAGTGATCACAATTCGGTTAGGTTTACCTTAGCGATGGGCAGGGACAGGTATATACCGCAGGGCAAGAATTATAGCTGGGGGAAAGGAAATTATGACGCGATTAGGCAAGATTTAGGATGTGTAGGATGGGGAAGGAAACTGCAGGGGATGGGCACAAACGAAATGTGGAGCTTATTCAAGGAGCAGCTAATGCGTGTCCCTAATAAGTATGTACCTGTCAGGCAGGGAGGAAGTTGTCGAGCGAGGGAGCCGTGGTTTACTCAAGAAGTTGAAGCGCTTATCAAGAGGAAGAGGACGGCTTATGTTAGGATGAGACGTGAAGGCTCAGTTAGGGCGCTTGAGAGTTACAAGCTAGCCAGGAAGGATCTAAAGGGAGGGCTAAGAAGAGCAAGGAGAGGACACGAGAAGTCATTGGCGGATAGGATCAAAGAAAACCCTAAGGCTTTCTATCGGTATATCAGGAATAAATGAATGACTAGAGTTAGAATAGGGCCAATCAAGGATAGTAGTGGGAAGTTGTGTGCGGAATCAGAAGAGATAGGGGAAGCGTTAAATGAATATTTTTCGTCAGTATTTACAGTAGAGAAAGAAAATGTTGCCGAGGAGATTACTGAGATACAGCCTACTAGGCTAGATGGGATTGAGATTCACAAGGAGGAGGTGTTAGCAATTTTGGAAAGAGTGAAAATAGATAAGTCCCCTGGGCCAGATGGGATTTATCCTAGGATTCTCTGGGAAGCCAGGGAGGAGATTGCAGAGCCGTTGATCTTTATGTCGTCATTGTCGACAGGAGTAGTGCCGGAAGACTGGAGGATAGCAAATGTTGTCCCCTTGTTCAAGAAGGGGAGTAGAGACAGCCCTGGTAATTATAGACCTGTGAGCCTTACTTCGGTTGTGGGTAAAATGTTGGAAAAGGTTATAAGAGATAGGATTTATAATCATCTTGAAAAGAATAAGTTCATTTGCGATAGTCAGCACGGTTTTGTGAAAGGTAGGTCGTGCCTCACAAACCTTATTGAGTTTTTCGAGAAGGTGACCAAACAGGTGGATGAGGGTAAAGCCGTGGATGTGGTGTATATGGATTTCAGTAAGGCATTTGATAAGGTTCCCCACGGTAGGCTATTGCAGAAAATACGGAAGTATGGGGTTGAAGGTGATTTAGAGCTTTGGATCAGAAATTGGCTAGCTGAAAGAAGACAGAGGGTGGTGGTTGATGGCAAATGTTCATCCTGGAGTTTAGTTACTAGTGGTGTACCGCAAGGTTCTGTTTTGGGGCCACTGCTGTTTGTCATTTTTATAAATGACCTGGATGAGGGTGTAGAAGGGTGGGTTAGTAAATTTGTGGATGACATGAAGGTCGGTGGAGTTGTGGATAGTGTCGAAGGGTGTTGTAGGGTACAGAGGGACATAGATAGGCTGCAGAGCTGGGCTGAGAGATGGCAAATGGAGTTTAATGCGGAGAAGTGTGAGGTGATTCACTTTGGAAGGAGTAACAGCAATGCAGAGTACTGGGCTAATGGGAAGATTCTTGGTAGTGTAGATGAGCAGAGAGATCTTGGTGTCCAGGTACATGAATCCCTGAAAGTTGCTACCCAGGTTAATAGGGCTGTTAAGAAGGCATATGGTGTGTTAGCTTTTATTAGTAGGGGGATCGAGTTTAGGAGCCACGAGATCATGATGCAGCTGTACAAAACTCTGGTGAGGCCGCACCTTGAGTATTGCGTGCAGTTCTGGTCACCGCATTATAGGAAGGATGTGGAGGCTTTGGAAAGGGTGCAGAGGAGATTTACTAGGATGTTGCCTGGTATGGAGGGAAGGTCTTACGAGGAAAGGCTGAGGGACTTGGGGTTGTTTTCGTTAGAGAGAAGGAGGAGGAGAGGTGACTTAATAGAGACATACAAGATAATCAGAGGGTTAGATAGGGTGGATAGTGAGAGTCTTTTTCCTCGGATGATGATGGCAAACACAAGGGGACATAGCTTTAAGTTGAGGGGTGAAAGATATAGGACAGATGTTAGAGGTAGTTTCTTTACGCAGAGAGTAGTAGGGGCGTGGAACGCCCTGCCTGCAACAGTAGTAGACTCGCCAACTTTAAGGGCATTTAAGTGGTCATTGGATAGACATATGGATGAAAATGGAATGGTGTAGGTCAGATGGTCGGCGCAACATCGAGGGCCGAAGGGCCTGTACTGCGCTGTAATGTTCTAATTCTAATTCAACAACGAACACCTATTCCTGCTGGGGGACTTGAATACCAGGGTTGGGGCCGACCATGACTCATGGCCCTCCTGCCTTGGGTGCTATGGCATTGAAAGGATGAATGAGAATGGACAGAGACTGCTTGAGTTGTGTACCTATCATAACCTCTGCATCATCAACTCGTTCTTTCATACTAATCCCTGTCACCAGGTTTCTTGGAGGCACCCAAGATCGTTGGCACCAGCTGGACCTCATCGTCACAAAGCGAGGCTCTTTAAACATCCTTCAAATCACACGCAGCTTCCACAGTGCGGACTGCAACGCTGACCACTCCCTGGTCTGCAGCAAGGTTAGACTCAAACCAAAGAAGCTGCATCACTCCAAGCAGAAGGGTCGCCCGCGCATCAACACTAGCGGAATTTCTTATCCACAGCTGTTACATAAGTTTCTAAATTCACTTGAAAATGCCCTTCAAAACACTCCTACAGAGGATGCAGAGACCAAGTGGGCCCACATCAGAGACGCCATCGATGACTCAGCAATGACCACCTTTGGCAAACGTGTGAAGCAGAATGCAGACTGGTTTCGATCTCACTTTGAAGAGCTGGAACCTGTCATAGCTGCTAAGCGCATTGCACTGCTGAACTACAAGAAAGCCCCCAGCGAGTTAACATCCGTAGCTCTTAAAGCAGCCAGAAGCGCTGCACAAAGAACAGCCAGGCGTTGCGCAAATGACTACTGGCAACACCTATGCAGTCATATTCAGCTGGCCTCAAACACCGGAAACATCAGAGGAATGTATGATGGCATTAAGAGAGCTCTTGGACCAACCATCAAGAAGATCGCCCCCCTCAAATCTAAATCAGGGGACATAATCACTGACCAACGCAAGCAAATGGACCGCTGGGTGGAGCACTACCTAGAACTGTACTCCAGGGAGAATGTTGTCACTGATACCGCCCTCAATGCAGCCCAATCCCTGCCAGTCATGGATGAGCTGGACGAACAGCCAACAAAATCGGAACTCAGTGATGCCATTGATTCTGTAGCCAGCGGAAAAGCCCCTGGGAAGGACGGCATTACCCCTGAAATAATCAAGAGTGCCAAGCCTGCTATACTTTCAGCACTCTACGAACTGCTTTGCCTGTGCTGGGACGAGGGAGCAGTACCACAGGACATGCGCGATGCCAATATCATCACCCCCTATAAGAACAAGGGTGATCGCGGGGACTGCAACAACTACCATGGAATCTCCCTGCTCAGCATAGTGGGAAAAGTCTTTGCTCGAGTCGCTTTCAACAGGCTCCAGAAGCTGGCTGAGCGTGCCTACCCTGAGGCACAGTGTGGCTTTCGAGCAGAGAGATCCACCATTGACATGCTGTTCTCCCTTCGCCAGCTACATAAGAAATGCCATGAACAACAGATGCCCCTCTACGTTGCTTTCATTGATCTCACCAAAGCCTACTAGAAAAGACTACCAGAAAAGATCGGATGTCCACCAAAGCTACTAGGTATCATCACTTCATTCCATGACAATATGAAAGGCACAATTCAGCATAGCGGCACCTCATCAGACCCCTTTCCAATCCTGAGTGGCGTGAAACGGGGCTGTGTTCTCACACCTACACTGTTTGGGATCTTCTTCTCCCTGCTGCTCTCACATGCATTCAAGTCTTCAGAAGAAGGAATTTTCCTCCACACAAGATCAGGAGGCAGGTTGTTCAACCTTGCCCGTCTAAGAGCGAAGACCAAAGTACGGAAAGTCCTCATCAGGGAACTCCTTTTTGCTGACGATGCTGCGTTAACATCTCACACTGAAGAGTGTCTGCAGAGACTCATCGACAGGTTTGCAGCTGCCTGCAACGAATTTGGCCTAACCATCAGCATCAATAAAACGAACATCATGGGACAGGACATCAGAAATGCTCCATCCATCAATATCAGCGACCACGCTCTGGAAGTAGTTCAAGAATTCACCTACCTAGGCTCAACTATCACCAGTAACCTGTCTCTCGATGCAGAAATCAACAAGCGCATGGGAAAGGCTTCCACTGCTGTGTCCAGACTGGCCAAGAGAGTGTGGGAAAATGGCGCACTGACACAGAACACAAAAGTCCAAGTGTATCAAGCCTGTGTCCTCAGTACCTTGCTCTACGGCAGTGAGGCCTGGATAACGTATGTCAGCCAAGAGCAACGTCTCAATTCATTCCATCTTTGCTGCCTCCGGAGAATCCTTGGCATCAGGTGGCAGGACCGTATCTCCAACACAGAAGTCCTCGAGGCGGCCAACATCCCCAACATATACACCCTACTGAGCCAGCGGTGCTTGAGATGCCTTGGCCATGTGAGCCGCATGGAAGATGGCAGGATCCCCAAGGACACATTGTACAGCGAGCTCGCCACTGGTATCAGACCCACCGGCCGTCCATGTCTCCACTTTAAAGACGTCTGCAAATGCGACATGACGTCCTGTGACGTTGATCACAATTCGTGGGAGTCAGTTGCCAGTGACTGCCAGAGCTGGCGGGCAGCCATAAAGGCAGGGCTAACGTGTGGCGAGTCGGAGACTTAGCAGTTGGCAGGAAAAAAGACAGAAGCGCAAGGGGAGAGCCAACTGTGTAACAGCCCTGACAACCAATTTTATCTGCAGCACCTATGGAAGAGTCTGTCACTCTAGAATTGGCCTTTATAGCCATTCCAGGCACTGCTTCACAAACCACTGACCACCTCCAGGCGCTTATCCACTGTCTTTCGAGATAAGGAGGCCAAAGAAGAAGAAGAAGTATAATGTGGAAAAATGTGAGGTTATCCACTTTGGTGGTAAAAACAGGAAGGCAGATTATTATTTGAACAGCGATAGATTGGGAAAGGGGAAGGTGCAGCGAGTCCTGGATGTCCTTGTGCACCAGTCGCTGAAAGTAAGCATGCAGGTGCAGCAGGCAGTTAAGAAGGCAAATGGTATGTTGGCCTTCATAGCGAAAAGATTTGAGTACAGGAGCAGGGATGTCTTGCTACAATTACACAACCTTGAATATTGTGTGCAGTTTTGGTCTCCTTATCTGAGGAAGGATGTTCTTGCTATGGAGGGAGTGTAACGAAGGTTCACCAGACTGATTCCTGGGATGGCAGGACTGATGTATGGAGAGAGATTGGGTCGATTAGGCTTGTATTCGCTAGAGTTTAGAAGAATGAGAGGGGATCTCATAAAAACCTACAAAATTCTAACAGGCCTGGACAGACGAGATGCAGGAAGGATGTTCCTGATGGTGGGGGAGTCCAGGACCACGAGTTACAGTCTAAGGATCAGGGGTAAGCCATTTAGGACTGAGATGATGAGAGATTTCTTCACCCAGAGAGTGGTGAACCTGTGGAATTCTCGACCACAGAAAGCAGTTGAGGCCAAATCATTAAATATATTCAAGAAAGAGTTAGATATAGTTCTTAGGGCTTAAGAGATCAAGGGATACGGGGAGAAAGTGGGAACAGCCATGATCGTATTGAATGGCAGAACAGGATTGAAGGGCCGAATGACCTACTCCTGCTCCTATTTTTCTATGTTTCTAGATAGAGTGGATAGGAAGACCCTATTCCCCTTGGCTGAGAGGCCCATAATCAGGTGGCATAGACTGGTATCAGGTGGTAAGAGGGAGGAGGTTTAGAGGCAATTCGAGAGGAAACCTTTCACCCAGAGGGTGGTGGGGAATCTGGAACTCACTGCCTGAAAGGGTGGTGGATGCAGAAACTTTGATCACATTTAAAAAGGACTTGGAGATGCATTTGAAATGCAGTACCTACAAGGTTACGGACTAAGAGCTAGATAGGGGGATTTTAGGCTGGATGGCTACTTGTCGGCTGGCATGGACACAATGAGCTGAATGGCCTCCTTTTGTGCTGTAAATTTCTATGATTTTATGATTCAGGACAGAATTTAGGAAACACTTCATCAAACAAAGGGTGGTGGAAGTGTAGATCTCACTCCCCCCCCTCCCAAAAAAAAATAGCAGATGCGAGCTGAATTAATACATTAAAATCTGAGACCAGGATATTGAGGGACATGGAGCCAAAGCAGGTAAATGGAGTTATGATACAGATCAGCCATGATCTCATTGAATAGCGGAACAGGATGAAGGGCAGAATGGCCTCATGTTGCTATGTTCCTATGTTTGTTTTTTCTGCTGCTATTGACGTTTAAAATTTAAAACAATGGGCTCTTATGATGCCATACAGTCCTGGTGCCATTATGTCATGCTATTAGGTAGCATGTATCTATTGCTAAGGATCATCAAACCAAGTTAATGGAAAACAAAGTTAGACAGCACATGAACATCATGAATAGTGTAGCAAATTACGAAGATAAAAGATATCTGCAGTTCCTGGGAGAAATGGTACACCACATGGCCAATGACATTGGAGCAACAATGATCGAAGCCAGGAAAGTATTAGACAACGGAGCCAAAACAGATATAGATCAGAAGGGGTCACAATCGCACCTGAGTCTTCCATCCAGTTCCGATTACTGAGACATGAGGGAAACTTTCATCTGCTGGAGACGCAGCAGAAAACATCCATGAGTTACAAGATCAGAGGAACTTGCAGTCGGACACCGTGGTTGAGGCTGACAGACAGGACCAGCTGGCAGCTGCCAGGAAGCAGGTGAGAGAGAGGCACAGAGTGAATGAGGAGACAAGGATCGCAGTGTTGGGAGAAAGTGATCGGTCGGCGATATCGGAGGCTGAGGCCCAGTGACAGACTGTCAGGCTGCTTTCTCTCTCTCTCCAGCCCCCCACCACCTTCTCCAATCCCCAGCTACCTGCTGACTGTTTCCTTCACTTCCTTTATTGCTCTTGTGCTTATCTAGCTTCCCCTTAAATGTACCTATGCTTTTCACCTCAACTACTCTTTCTCCCCACTCTCTGGGTAAAGAAGTTTCTCCTGAACCTCACTATTAGATTTATTAGTAACGCTCTTATATTTATGACCCATAGTTTCATTTGATTGTTTGTTTGTTGCTTGTTACCATGGAGTGTTTGTAGAAGGTGCAATGATGTTCCAAGCACATCCCCTCCCCCTTGGGCCATTATGTAATACTGTCCGCCTGACATCACAGTGCTGGGTGAATGGCTGGACGCAGTGCAGGCTGGGATACAGGAGGAGTTGCCAGCTGGCTGACTGGTGAGATGTGTGGGATTGGCATCATGGCTGAGGGCCCAAGCTGGCGGCTGCCAATAAAAAGGTGAGACAGAGGCCCCAGCACAAACTGAGGAGGCAAGGATCTAAAATTCATGGGAGAAAAATCAGTGAGGAAAAATAAAGGACTTGAAGGGTCTTGAAAATCAAAGCATCAAAAATACATGAATAAGTGCACAGGGGAAAGAAAACTAGCGCTGACAATAGGACAGATTGCAGTCCAGTAAGAAATAGTAAGGTATTAGGGACAGTCGGAGTAAGAGGGAATGCAATAAGGTCTAAATTAGGTTACAGTGTATGTATGTGAAAACATGGAGTGTAGTAAATAAGATTGGCGCAGATGGAAATATTGTGTCATGGCGATATCAGCTTAAAAACGGCAGGACTGGGTACTGAATATTCCTAGATATAGGCTGTTCAGGAAAGATAGGAAAAGAAAGAAAGGAGGAGTGGTAGTATTGATTAAGGAGAACTTTGCAGTGCTGGAGAGGAAGGATTTCCTAGAGGTTTCAAGGACAGAATCTATTTGGTTAGAGCTTAGAAACAATACAGGGTCCATTGCATTATTGGGTGTAATAGTGGGCAAGATGTAGAGGAATAAATTTGCAAGGAAATTACAGAGAGATGCAAGCATTCTAGAGTATATAATGTGGGACTTCAATTATCCTAATTTAGACTAGAATAGCAATCGTGTGAAGAGCAGAGAGGACGAAGAGTTTATGAAGTGTATTCAGGAGAATTTTCTGGATTAGTATGTCTCTGGTCCAACAAGGAAAGAAGCAATGCTGGATCTGGATCTGGGGAATGAGGTGGATTAAGTGGATCAATTGTCAGTAGGGGTGTATTTAGGGGACAGTGATCATAGTATTGCAAGATTTATTTTGGCTATGGAAAAGGACTAGGGGCAATCTAGAGTAAAAATAATTAATTGGGAGAGGGCCAACTTCAATGGGGTGAGAACAGATCTGACCCAAGTTAACTGAAATCAAAGACTGGCAGGCAAAACTGTAATTGAACAATGGGCTGCCTTTAAAGAGATAGTTCAGGTACAGTCGAGGTACATTGCCATGAGGGGGAAAGGTAGGACAAACAAATCCAGACATCCCTGCATGATGAAAGAGATAGAGAGTAAGATGAAGCAGAAAAAGGATGCATGGGACAGATGGCAGGCTGATAATACAAGTGAGAACCAGGCTAAATATAGAAAGTTCAGAGGGGAAATGAAAAATCAAATAAGGGAAGCAAAGAGAGTGTATGAGAAGAGACTGGCATCTAACATAAAAGGAATTCCAAAAGTCATTTATAGGCTTATACATAGTAAAAGGGTGATAAAAGAAGGAGTGAGCCCAATTAGGAACCAAAAAGGGAATTTGCACATGGAGGCAGAGGGCATGGCTGAGGTATTAAATGCGTACTTTGTATCTGTCTTTACCAAGAAAGATGGTGCTGCCCAAGTCATAGTGAAAGTGAAGGTAGTTGATGGACTAAAAATTGATGAAGAGAAGATAGCTTTTTTTTAATTCATTCATGAGATGTGGGCATCGCTGGCTATACCAGCATTTCTTGCCCATTCCTAATTGCCCTCGAGAAGGTGGTGGTGAGCCACCTTCTTGAACCACTGCAGTCCATGTGCGGTACTTAATGTTGATGAAGCACCAGGACCGGATGGTATGCATCCAAGGACACTGAGGGAAGAAATTGTGGAGTTCTGGCCATAATCTTCCAATCCTCCTTAGATACAAGGGTGATGCTTAGAGAACTTGAGAATTGCAACAGTTACATCCTTGCTCAGGAAAGGCAATAAGAATAAGTACGGCATCTGCAGGCCAGTCAGTTTAACTTCAATGGTGAGAAAATAATAATTCAGGACAAAATTAACAGTGACTTGGACAAATGTGGATTAATTAAGGAAAGCCAGCATGGATTTGTTAAAGGCAAATCTTGTTTAACCAATTAGATTTTTTTAATGAGTTAACAGAGAGGGTTGATAAGGGTCATGTGGTTGATTGGAGTACATGGACTTCCAAAAACATTTGATAAAGTGCCACTTAACGCACTTGTCAAAAAAGTTAAAGCTTATGGAATAAAATGGATAAAAGGAATAAAGGACAGCACGGATATGAAGTTGGCTGTGTGACAGGAAGCAGAAAGTAATTTTAGTTTAGACAGGCATCAGGATCGGCGCAGGCTTGGAGGGCCGAATGGCCTATTCCTGTGCTGTACTGTTCTTTGTTCTTTGTTCGGACTGGAGGAGGATTTTTAGTGGGGTTCCTCAGGGGTCGGTATTAGGACAAATGCTTTTCTTCATATGTATTAATAACCTAGACTTGGGGGCAAAGGGTACAGTTTCAAAATTTGAGGACGACACAAAACTTGGAAGTATTGTGAACTGTGAGGAGGATAGTGATCGACTACAAGAGGACATTGGTGGAATGGACGGACACATGGTGACAGATGAAATTTAATGTAGAGACGTGTGAAGTGATACATTTTGGTAGGACGAATAAGAAGAGGCAATATAAAATGAAGGATATAATTCTAAAGGGGTGCAGGAGCAGTGGGACCTGTGGGTTTATGTGCACAAATCATTGAAAGTGACAGGTCAAGTTGAGGAAGTGGTTAATAAAGCATACGGAAGCCTACGTTCTATAAGTAGGGGCATAGAGTACAAAAGCAAGGAAGTTATGGTGAACCTTCATAAATCACTGGTTCGGCCTCAACTGCAGTACTGTGTCCAGTTCTGGGCACTGCATTTTAGGAAGGATGTGAAGGTATTGGAGACGGTGCAGAAAAGATTCACATGAATGGTTCCAGGGATGTGGGACTTCAGTTACGTGGATTGGAGAAGCTGGGTTTGTTTTCTTTGGAGAAGAGAAGTTTAAGAGGAGATTTAGAACAAAGAACAGTACAGCACAGGAACAGGCCATTCGGCCCTCCAAGCCTGCGCCGATCTTGATGCCTGTCTAAACTAACACCTTCTGCACTTCCGGGGTCCGTATCCCTCCATTCCCATCCTATTCATGTATTTGTCAAGATGCCTCTTAAACGTCGCTATCGTACCTGCTTCCACCACCTCCCCCAGCAGCAAGTTCCAGGCACTCACCACCCTCTGTGTAAAGAACTTGCCTCGCACATTCCCTCTAAACCTTGTCCCTCACACCTTAAACCTATGTCCCCTAGTAACTGACTCTTCCACCCTGGGAAAAAGCTTCTGACTATCCACTCTGTCCATGCCACTCATAACTTTGTAAACCTCTATCAGGTCGCCCCTCCACCTCCGTCGTTCCAGTGAAAACAATCCGAGTTTATCCAACCTCTCCTCATAGCTAATACCCTCCAGACCAGGCAACATCCTGGTAAACCTCTTCTGTACCCTCTCCAAAGCCTCCACGTCCTTCTGGTAGTGTGGCGACCAGAATTGCACGCAATATTCCAAGTGTGGCCGAACTAAGGTTCTGTACAGCTGCAGCATGACTTGCCAATTTTTATACTCCATGCCCCGACCAATGAAGGCAAGCATGCCGTATGCCTTCTTGACTACCTTGTCCACCTGCGTTGCCACTTTCAGTGATCTGTGGACCTGTACGCCCAGATCTCTCTGCCTGTCAATACTCCCAAGGGTTCTGCCATTTACTGTATATTTCCCACCTGTATTAGACCTTCCAAAAATGCATTACGTCTCATTTGTCCGGATTAAACTCCATCTGCCATTTCTCCGCCTAAGTCTTCAACCGATCTATATCCTGCTGTATCCTCTGACATTCCTCATCACTATCCGCAACTCCACCAACCTTTGTGTCGGTCCGCGAACTTACTAATCAGACGATACTACAAACAGCAAAGGACCCAGCAATGATCCCTGTGGAACACCACTAGGCACATTCCTCCATTTAGAAAAGCACTCTTCCACTGCTACCCTCTGTCTTCTGTGACCGAGCCAGTTCTGCATCCATCTTGACAGCTCATCTCTGATCCCGTGTGACTTCACCTTTTGTACCAGTCTGCCATGAGGGACCTTGTCAAAGGCTTTACTGAAGTCCATGTAGACAACATCCACTGCCCTTCCTTCATTGTCACTTCCTCAAAAAGCTCGATCAAGTTAGTGAGACACGACCTCCCCTTCACAAAACCATGCTGCCCCTCACTAATAAGTTCATTTGTTTCCAAATGGGAGTAAATCCTGTCCCGAAGAATCCTCTCCAATAATTTCCCTACCACTGACGTAAGGCTCACCAGCCTGTAATTTCCTGGATTATCCTTGCTACCCTTCTTAAACAAAGGAACAACATTGGCTATTCTCCAGTCCTCTGGGACCTCACCTGTAGCCAATGAGGATACAAAGATTTCTGTCAAGGCCCCAGCAATTTCCTCCCGTGCCTCCCTCAGTATTCTGGAGTAGATCCCATCAGGCCCTGGGGCCTTATCCATCTTAATGTTTTTCAAGACGCCCAACACTTCCTCCTTTTTGATATTGACATGACCCAGACTATCTACACTCCCTTCCCTAAACTCATCATCCACCAGGTCCTTCTCTTTGGTGAATACTGATGCAAAGTACTCATTTAGTACCTCACCCATTTCCTCTGGCTCCACGTATCGATTTCTTCCTCTGTCCTTGAGTGGGCCAAACCTTTCCCCGGCTACTCTCTTGCTCTTTATATACGTATAAAAAGCCTTGGGATTCTTAGTTTAGTTTAGTTTAGAGATACAGCACTGAAACAGGCCCTTCGGCCCACCGAGTCTGTGCCGACCATCAACCACCCATTTATACTAATCCTACACTAATTCCATATTCCTACCACATCACCACCTGTCCCTATATTTCCCTACCACCTACCTCTACTAGGGACAATTGCTAATGGCCAATTTACCTAACAATCTGCAAGTCTTTGGCATGTGGGAGGAAACCGGAGCACCCGGAGGAAACCCATGCAGACACAGGGAGAACTTGCAAATTCCACACAGGCAGTACCCAGAATTGAACCCAGGTCACTGGAGTTGTGAGGCTGCGGTGCTAACTACTGCACCACTGTGCCGCCCACAATTAAGGATTCTCCTTAATCCTGTTCGCTAATGACTTTTCATGACCCTTTTTAGCCCTCCTGATTCCTTGCTTAAGTTCGTTCCTACTTTCTTTATATTCCTCGAGGGCTTCGTCTGTTCCCCGCCTTCCAGCCCTTATGAATGCTTCCTTTTTCTTTTTGACTAGGCTCACAATATCCCTTGTTATCCAAGGTTTCCGAAACTTGCCAAACTTATCCTTCTTCCTCACAGGAACATGCCGGTCCTGGATTCTAATCAACTGACGTTTGAAAGACTCCCACATGTCAGATGTTGATTTACCCTCAAACAGCCACCCCCAATCTAAATTCTTCAGTTCCTGCCTAATATTGTTATAATTACCCTTCACCCGAGGACTACGCTTATCCTTATCCACAAGTACCTTAAAACTTACGGAATTATGGTCACTGTTCCCGAAATGCTCCCCTACTGAAATTCGACCACCTGGAGGGTTCATTCCCCAATACCAGGTCCAGTACGTCCCCTTCCCTAGTTGGACTATCTACATATTGTTTCAAGAAGCCCTTTTGTATGCTCCTTACAAATTCTGCCCCATCCAAGCCCCTAGCACTAAGTGAATCCCAGTCAATATAGGGGAAGTTAAAATCACCCACCACAACAACCCTGTTACGTTTACATCTTTCCAAAATCTGTCTACATATCTGCTCCTCTATCTCCCGCTGGCTGTTGGGAGGCCTGTAGTAAACCCCCAACATTGTGACTGCACCCTTCCTATTCCTGAGCTCTACCCATATTGCCTCGCTGCATGACCCCTCCGAGGTGTCCTCCCGCTGTGATATTCTCCTTAACCAGTAATGCAACTCCCCCACCCCTTTTATATCCCCCTCTATCCTGCCTGAAGCTTCTAAAGCCTGGAACATTTAGCTGCCAATCCTGCCCTTCCCTCAACCAAGTCTCTATAATAGCAACAACATCATAGTTTCAAGTACTCATCCAAGCTCTAAGTTCATCTGCCTTACCTGTTATACTTCTCGCATTGAAACAAATGCACTTCAGACCACTAGTCCCGCTGTGCTCAGCAACATCTCCCTGCCTGCTCTTCCTCTCAGTCTTACTGGCCTTATTCACTAGTTCCCCCTCAGTTATTTCACCTGTTGTCCTACTGTTCTGGTTCCCACCCCCCTGCCACACTAGTTTAAACCCTCCCGAGTGACGCTAGCAAACCTCGCAGCCAGGATATTTGTGCCCCTCCAGTTTAGATGCAACCCGTCCTTCTTGTACAGGTCCCACCTGTCCCTGAAGAGATCCCAATGGTCCAGATATCTGAAACCCTCCCTCCTACACCAGCTGTTTAGCCATGTGTTTAGCTGCGCTATCTTCCCATTTGTAGCCTCACTGGCACGTGGCACAGGGAATAATCCCGAGATTACAACCCTCGAAGTCCTGTTTTTTAACTTACTACCTAACTCCCTAAACTCCCCCTGCAGGACCTTGTCACTGTTCCTGCCTATGTCGTTAGTACCAATGTGCACCACAACCTCTGGCTGTTCACCCTCCCCCTTCAGAATGCCCCCTGCCCGTTCAGAGACATCCTTGACCCTGGCACCAGGGAGGCAACATACCATCCTGGAGTCTCTTTCACGTCCACAGAAGCGCCTATCTGTGCCCCTGACTATAGAGTCCCCTATAACTATTGCTCTTCTGCGCTTTGTCCCTCCCTGCTGAACAACAGAGCCTGCTGTGGTGCCACTGCTCTGGCTGCTGCTGCTGTTTTCCCCTGATAGGCCATTCCCCCCCCCCCCCCAACAGTATCCAAAACGGTATACTTGTTAGAGAGGGGGATAGCCACAGGGGATTCCTGCACTGACTGCCTGCCCCTTCTAGCGGTCACCCATCTATCTGCCTGCACCTTGGGTGTAAACATGTCTCTAAAACTCCTGTCTCTGCTGCTTTCCACCACCTGCATGCTCCTAAGTGCATCCAATTGCTGCTCCAACCAATCCATGCGGTCTGTGAGGAGCTGCAACTGGGTACACTTCCTTCAGATGTAGTTGTCCGGAACGCTGGAAGCGTCACGGACCTCCCACATCTCACAGGTGAAGCACTTCACCCCTCTAACTGACATTTCTCATACTAATTAATAAATTAATTTTAAATAAATAAATACTTATTAAATCCTTACTAAGTTGAGCTACAATTAACTATATGGTCCCTTGCGCTAGATTTCTGCTATATATATTAAATGCTAAATACAGTAATCTGTAATCTCCTCCCTCCGGTTTAGTTACTCCTCTACTTGTTAATTAGGGTTAATTAGTTTATCAATGTTTTATTTTCAAATTCAGTGCAGATTCCCTACCAGCCAATCAGGTCACAGCTTTCCTCTATGTAATCACTGCTCCGGAACTCCGCCCTCTGAGTCTTCTCCCAATCAATCACCTTGCAGCTCCCCTCTGATGTCACTGTTGGCTTTTTTTCAAACTCCGGCGCGCTGGAAGAGCTCCTTTCTGCTCCACTCCCGGAAGGTAAGAGACTGGGCCTCAATCGGTGGGGTCGATTTATAGGCTCCGTTCTCCCCACAGATCCGTTCCCCTCCGCTCCCGGAAGGTGTCATCAGCAAATTTCACAACCATACCTTCGGTCCATTCATCCAAGTCATTTATATAAATTGTCAAAAGTTGAGGATAGCACAGATCCCTGTGGTACACCACTCACTGCATCTTGCCAACCAGAAAATGATCCATTTATGCCTACTCTCTGTTTCCTATTAGCTAGCCAATCTTCTGTCCATGCTAATATGATACACCCTGCATCATGAGCTTTTATTTACTGCAATAACTTTTGATATGGCACTTTATCAAATGCCTTCTGGAAATCCAAGTACAGTACATCCACTGGTTCCCCTTAATCCACAGCACATGTTACTTCTTCAAAGAATTCCGATAAATTTGATTTAACATGATTTCCCTTTCACAAAACTATGTTGACTCTGCTTGATTACCTTGAAGTTTTCTAAGTTCCCTGCTATAAAGTCTTTAATAATAGCTTGTAGCATTTTTCCTATGAAAATGTTAAACTAACTAGCCTTTACTTTCCTACCTTCTGTCTCCCTCCCTTTTTGAGTAAAAGAGTTACATTGGCTATTTCAGATCTGGAATGAATTGCCTGAGAATGTGGTGGAGGCAGATTCAATCAGTGCTTTCAAAAGAGAATTGATAATTATCTAAAGAAAAAAATTGCAGGGCTACAGGTAAAAAGCGGGGAGTGGGACTAGTTGAGTTGCTCGTGCAGAGAGCCAACATAGACACGATGAGCCGAATGGCCTCCTTCTATGTTTAACCATTCTATGATTCTAAAAGAGGGCTGAAAGAGAAGCTGAGATTCAGCCTGCATGCATGCTGCAAGAGAGTAAGTTACCTGACTGCCTAAAGGAGGGAACTGCTTAAAAGGAAGATTCTTCAAGGGAATAATTTCCCAGTGATATCTTTTTGCCCAGTTCTACTCTGTTATGTTTCATCTTCGAAGTGGGTTTCCATGACGTACTAGCTCTGATGGAAGTCCCAGATGAAATTTTAACCTCCCTTTTCTCTTTCATTTAGTGACTGACCTAGTTATATATTTGCTGTATTTTCTGTTTCTATTTCTAATTCCTAGCATTTATGCATTTTTCTTTTTATCGCTCACTAATTGATCTCCTACAGAATTGAACACAGGGAGTCAAACCCAAGTGTAGTCCTTCAGATGAAGCAGGTTTAGAGGGAAGAAAATAATTGGACTAGGGCATGCAGTTGTAATTCCGTCCCCATTTTAATATATCCATACATTCTGTTCTTATCGCATAGTTCCGTTATAAATTCCTATGGCCAAATTTATAATAGAGACTGCCTATCTAAACCCATCACACTGTAATTATAGCTTCCTGTCAGTGGAGAGACTGCAGACCCTCCACAGGGCAGAGGGTGTAATTACAGTGTGTTGGGTTTATACATACAGTTAACAATATCAATGCAAACAGGGAAATGTTGACAGGAACTGTGTGCAAGCGTAGGGGGCTGAATTTTACAGACCACCCCCCCCCCAATGTTGGGGGTTGTGGCAGGGGGTGGGGCGGAAAATGCCTCCAGGAGAGGGCCACCATGCACCCCGACGCTGTGAGGGCCGGTCTGATATTTCTGGCGGCAGTAAGGCCTCATGGTGGCTCCCCCGCCGGTCAGCGACATGACTGCCATTAACATATGTAAATCAATTTAAATCACTGAATTCATGATACTTATATTCCCGCCGTCTGTCCCGGTGCGATCTTCGTGCGGCAGTCCGGCACTCCCGTCCGGGGAGCCGAGGCTGAACACTGATGGGGAGGGGGGAGCAGGTAAGTTTCTCAGTGCGGGAGTGGAGGAAGCGGCGTCAAAGTAATATTGTTGGTGTAGGGGATAGTGGGAAGGGTTATCGTTTAAAGTTTATGTACTTTGTTCGGGGAGGGGGAAGTTCAGGTGGGCAAGGGAAATGTTTTTGGTGGGGAGAGGTCAGATAATTTTGTTGGGAGAAGGGCAATGTAAATGGGTTTAAATTTTTTTTATTACCTGTTCCTTTTAAATGTTTAAATTGAATGGTAGGGTTCAAAGCCCTTTAAAAATGGCGGCAGCGCCTGCACGTAGCTGGCTGATGCCATTGCTGGGGACTGACGGCCTGCCCCCTCCACATGATCGGGCGGGGGCGGTCTGTCCCCGCTACTTAAATGAGCTGCCACTCTTAATATCACAGCAGCTCTGTGTCGCCTGCCACTGATCTTGGCAGCAGGAATATAAGTTTCAGCCCAGGATTTTTGATAGTTTAATACTATTTACCTAACAGCATAGTTAAAGATAAGAATGACCTGTTGGTTGAGCTACTAGAAATTGAAAAGACCCACAGCCATGTGTTTAAATCATTCACACTTTGTAATGTTACCTTGAGAGTGCCAGTCCTGCAGACAAACACTATTAATCTGTTTGCTGTCGCTGTTGTTATGCGCCTTTAAATTTAACGGGGTGATGACATCATGCAGACACATTTGACCATCATATCATAAATCACCCATAGTGTATTCTCATCTGGAACTTTGAACGATTGGGTTGGACTTATTGATGTAAACTTGGAAGTTTATGACTTCGTTGGCTGGATTTTTAAAAATCTCTCCCTGCACTCGTCTTATTGCCTAAAGAAAGAACAGTACAGCACAGGAACAGGCCATTCGGCCCTCCAAGTCTGCGCCGATCTTGATGCCTGCCTAAACTAAAACCTTCTGCACTTCCGGGGTCCGTATCCCTCTATTCCCATCCTATTCATGTATTTGTCAAGATGCCTCTTAAACGTCACTATCGTATCTGCTTCCACCACCTCCCTCGGCAGCAAGTTCCAGGCACTCACCACCCTCTGTGGAAAGAACTTGCCTCGCACATCCCCTCTAAACTTTGCCCCTCGCACCTTAAACCTATGTCCCCTAGTAACTGATTCTTCCACCCTGGGAAAAAGCTTCTGACTATCCACTCTGTCCATGCCACTCATAACTTTGTAAATCTCTATCATGTCGCCTCTCCACCTCCGTCGTTCCAGTGAAAACAATCCGAGTCTGTACCCTCTCCAAAGGCTCCACGTCCTTCTGGTAGTGTGGTGACCAGAATTGTACTCAATATTCCAAGTGTGGCCTTATTTTTCCTGTTTAGCTATCTCGCTCAATTTGAGGCAGGATAGTATAGTGATATAAAAGCAAAATACTGCAGATGCTGGAAATCTGAAATAAAAACATGAAATGCTGGAAATACTCAGCAGGTCTGGCAGCATCTGTGGAGAGAGAGAAACAGAGTTAACATTTTGGGTCAGTGACCCTTCGGAACTAGTATAGTGTATACGATATACTAGTAAAGGATAGTATAGTGTATTCATTTATTGTTCATTTAATATGTCATGTATTGTTCATTTGAGGCCACCATACATGCTTGGTGTAGCTTGCACAGTGTACCACTAGAGGAGTCGATAATAAAGCTCAGTTTACAGCAACAATCCAGAAGATGGTGATGTGTGTTTCTTCCAGAGATTTGCAGTAGTATATTTACAATGTGAGATTTTACAATTGTGATGAGGGCAGAATCTGCATTTACTTTATAGCCAGGAATAATTCGCTGTGTTTGCAGTCGTGAACTCAAGGCAATGCAGGTTGTCAAATATGGACAGTGTTGAGGTATGTGCGCAGAAGTATCTTTGTGCAGCTAATGCAGGACAGCCATTTGGTCTCACATGCTTAGACCTGCGCGAGATGACTATGACTCAACAAAATGTGCACTAATGACTTATTTCACCCCCAAGGAGAATGCAATATATGAACCAAGCAAGAAACAAATGAGATAATTGATCAGTATTGCACACGATTGAGACAATTGGCAAGCAAATGTGACTTTGGTGACGTCGAACGGGAAATCAAAACACAAATTGAAGGTTGCCTCTCTAGTCAAATATGCAGAAAAGCACTCGAGAAAGACCTGAAATGTTAACTCTGTTTCTCTCTCCATAGATGGTCCCAGACCTGCTGAGTCGTTCCAACACTTCCTGTTTCTGTCTTACTACCGAGTTGTTTCTGTTTGAATTATCTCACTCGATTTGGGTCAGGATAGTAGAAACAATTCTAGGCCCAGGACCTAACCTCAAAATCAGAGCCAGGCTCAGGTAGGCAGGCTCCTCAGGTAGGATCCCATTTTCTAACCGGTATTCAGTTCCGACTACCGATGGGAGAGAGGGTTCCTCTGGAGAGTACAGCGAGAGTCATGACCAGAGCACAGTGGTTGGCTCAGTTGTGCAGAGAAGGAGGAGAAAAGACAAGAGCAATAGTGGTAATAGATTCTATAGTTAGGGGAACAGATAGGCATTTCTGTGGTCACAGACGTGATTCCAGGATGGTATGTTGCCTCTTTGGTGCAAGGATCATGGATATCACCGAGCAGCTACAGAGCATTCTGGAGGGCAAGGGTGCACAGTGTTATGCTCCTGTAATTTTCTTTTTCTTTTGCGGAAAGTATGCGGTGTGCCTTCAAGGCTGGAAAAGGATCAGTACTACTTTCAGGGAGCAAGTGATTCCAAGAATGCATTTTCGTTGCTGTAGGCTACAGCCACTCAGAGACTGAGAATCAAGAGATGCAATGTTACAATTTAAATTTGAACTGGCTTGTAGTGGAAACAGATTGTTCTAACTCACAGAAACAGACTGACAGCTGGGATCAGAATGAGACTAATTTGGAGAGCTGGCATTTGGGAACATGTTGATTTCTCGTTTCTGGGATAACATATTTAAATTGGGGTCTTATGTCTGGCATCATATTTAATTGCTCTCGCGTCTGGGATCAGAGCAATTGAAAATTCGATTGTTGGGATCAAAATCTAACGCCAATTGCAAAGAAATTAAAAGAACCAGGTCTCTTGTATAATAAGGTACATTCTATACCATTGCAATGGCATTAGTGGTTGCAGCAGAGTTTTTGGGAAAGCAGAATGTTTCCTTTAGTGACTTGATAACTTTAAGAAAGTAAAAGAATTGGCAGCGACATGGGGTTGGAATTAAAATTAGGTGCCAAAAAAGCAGAGATAATTGACAGAATAGTCCCACATCTGGAATTAGTAGAAGATGATGATGATGATAATGATGCTGATGATGGGCAATACGAGGAACAAGAAGGTAGTAGGTCTGAGAGTGATGCAGTGGCATTGGCCAGGACTCAGTTAGAAATGAGAAAACTTGAAATTGAAAAAGAAACAGAAATAAGAAATAAGAAAAAGAAGGAAAGAAGAAAGAGAGAGTATTTCAGAGAGAAAGTGAAAGAGAAGAGAGGGAATTTAAGTTAAAAGAGATGGAACTAAGACAAAAGGGTAGTCTTGAATCCAGGGAAAATTTGGGTCAGTAAGGAACCAGCACGATATAGTTTAAATTTATACAGGCTCTGCCTTAGTTCGAGGAAAGGGATGTAGAAGCATTTTTCATATCTTTTGGAAAAAATAGCCAAACAGATGAAATAGCCAAAAGAAAGCTGGACATTGCTCATGCAGGGCAGGTTGTTGGGCAGAGCTCATGAAGCTTATGCCATGCTTCCTGAAGCGGCTTCTGCAGATTATGAGATGGCAAAAAAGGCTATTCTCGCTGAATATGAGTTAGTTCCTGAAGCTTACCGTCAGAAGTTTAGGAACTTACGGAGATTGACTGGGCAGACATATTTAGAATTTGAGAGGGTGAAGCAAATTACTTTTGACCATTGGATATAGGCATTAAAGATAGAAACCACATGTGAGAACCTTCGAGAATTGATTCGACTAGAAGAGTTTAAAAACTCCATTCCTTCAGTAGTGAGAACTCATGTCGATAACCTAAAAGTTTTAGAAGCTAGGCAAGCAGCAGAAATTGCTGATGATTTTGAGCTTGTGAATAAGCCAACCTATTTTGTCCATCACCCCCACAAACCCGAGAAGGATAGAAAGTGGGAGAGTGAAAGGAAGGCAAGGGATAAGAAGGAACAGCTGGGAATGCCCCAGGATCACCACCTCAGGTCAGAAAGGAAGGTGCTGAGGGTAGAAGTGAGGTTCGCAAGCCAAAGTGTTATCATTGCCACAAAATGGATCATCTTAGTTCAGAGTGCTGGAAATTGTGAGGTAAACCCATAAGGACTTGTTGGGGTACGCAAAGTTAGTGCAGGGAAAAAGACTCTGACTGAGAGTATAGCAGACCAGGCTATAGCTTTAACGACAGCTGTGAAACCAGATACTAAAACGAAAAGGAGTGTAGAGGTTAAGAATAAAATGCCTAAGAGTTATAATGAATTTCTGTCAAAGGGGTGAGTAACTCCGTATCCTATAAGTGAGGCAGGAAAATCTGTCATTATACTCGGGGATACAGGAGCAATCCAAACACTCTTGCTGGGGAAAGATATAAGGTTTCCACCAGAGAGCACTTTGAACGCCAAAGTTTTAGTTAATGGAATTGGCGGGGAGTATATACCCGTACCTTTATATAAAGTACACCTAGAGAGTGACTTAATATCTGGGGTAGTAACTGTAGGAGTTGTCCACAGTTTGCCAGTGAAGGGAATTGTTCTACTCCTAGGAAATGATTTGGCTGGATCAAAAGTATCAGTTTCTCCTATAGTTACAGAGGAACCAAGTGAAAGTAAGGAAATGGAGCAATTACAGGAACAAGTTCTGGGACTATTTCCTGCGTGTGTAGTCACCCGAACAATGGCTAAACAGGATCCATTGTTGGAGGTAAAAGGGGCACCACAAATAGATAGCTAAGTATCTGAAACCTTATTTGGGGATTTAGATTATCCAAATGAGATGTTTAACAGATCATTTATCATTGTAGCACAGCAAGCCGATCCACAGACATACCAAATAGCACAGACGGCTCTGTCAGAAGCTGAGGCGAAGGAAGTTCCAGAAGGCTATTATATGGCAAACAGGGTTTTGAGCAGGAAATGTAGACTGCCGATGGAGACTGAACAGTTATTGAACAGATAGTGGTACCACCTAAATATCAACAAGGATTTGTTAAGGTTAGCACACAACATTCTTTTTACAGGACATGGGGGAATTCGGAAGACCAAATCACACATCAGCAAACATTATTACTGGCCAGGTCTTACAAAGGATGTGAGACAATTTTGTAGGACATGCCATACCTGTCAAATGGTGGGAAAACCACAACCTAGCATAAAACCAGCGGATGAAGTATTACTGTTGTTACTGTCACAGGGAGAACCATTAAAAGCACAGTTCAGTGGCCCATATAGAGTGATCAAAAGAATGGGTAAGGTAGATTACTTGATTGACACCCTTGATCACTGGAAGAAGAACTGGTTGTGTCACATTAATTTGCTCTAACAATATTACCGCAGGGAGAAGGATAAGCCAGTACAGGTATGTCAGGTTATCGGGACTGTGGAGAAGGAAAAGGATAGTGAGGATGAGGCAGAAGTAGGCCGAGGAAATTCTCAGATTGAACCTCCAACTATCAGATTAGTGAATACAGAATGGCTAGGAAAATTAGACAATATGCTTTTACGCTTAGAGGCAAAACAACACGAAGACCCAACCAGGCTTTTAACAATGTTTCAAAAAGTTTCTAGGGGTAAGCCTTAGCCACACATGATGTGGATATAGGGGGAAACCATTCCTTTAAAATAACATCCTTGTCACTTAGGTCCAGACAGACAGACCCAAGTGGAAGCAGAGGTATAATGCATGCTTCAGGGCAGCTTAGTTGAACCTAGTCAGGGCAGCTGGAATCGCAGGTGCTCTTGATGCTTAAACCTGGTGGGTCGGCTCAAACTTTCATAGACTCTAGAAAAGTCACAGTGGTAAAGAAGGCAGACTCCAACCCAAATTCTCATGTAAAGAACTATATGGATAGAGTGGGCAACACAGTGTCTTAAAGAGACAGCTGTGTTGGAGGGATACTGTCAAATTCCTTTGACCCCCTAGGGTAAGAAAAAAAATCAGCTTCTGTTACACCGACAGGGTTTTCCAGTGTCAAGTGATGCCACTTAGGTTAAGGGGTACTCGAGAAACCTCTCAGAGAACAATAAACCTTGTAGTGGTGAGTGCTGTTACCTGTGCAGTTCACTTGGCTGAGGTGATGGACAATAGGGACACTTGGAAGGAAAACACAAAACAACTGGAGGACTATGCTTGGAAATTTGAAATGGGTTAATTAATTGGGACAAATTTTGGAAACATTTTAAGCTGAAAATGTTTTGGTGGAACTTGTTGCTGTAATCTTAACATTTTAGAAGATTGTATATCTGTAAATGCAGGGAAAAATGTGTTAGCATTTTTTTTTCAAATTGTATTTTTCACACACTATAATGAAATGCATTTCAGGAATGGCATTTCATTCCGCCGGGGCGGTTGTGTTATGATCCTGTAGTTTTCTTTTTCTTTTACAGAAAGTATGCGGTGTGCCTTTAAGGCTAGAAAAGGATCAGTACTGCTTTAAGGCAGCAAGCTCCAGGGACTGTGATTCAAAGAATGCATTCTCGTTGCCATAGGATAGAGCCACTCAGAGAACGAGGATTGAGAGATACAATGTTACAATTTAATTTTGAACTGGCTTATAGTGGAAACAAATTGTTCTAACTCACAGACACAGCCAGATAGCTGGAACAGCATGAACGGAACAGAGATCTCTGATAATTTAAAACTGAAGGAAGGTGAATTTTAGACTGATCACTTTTTCACCCCTCAAAGTTCTAAAGCCAAATTGATTCATTGAATTGTTTGCGAGGTGTTGATCAGCTGAGGTCATCGTTGGACAGCTTTGAGGAGAGATGATATGCTAAATGAATCATCAAATGAGGCCGTATGGGTGGAGTTCAGAAATAAAAAAAGGGGCAGCCACACTACTAGGATTGTACTGTAGACCCTCAAATAGTGAGAGGGTGGTGGAAGAACAAATATGTAGGCACATTTCTGAGTGCAAAAACTATAGGGCAATAATAGTTGGGGATTTCAGCTACCCCAATATCAACTGGGATACAAATAGTGTGAAGGGCACAGAGGGGACAAAATTCTTGAACTTCATTCAAGAGAACATTTTTAGCCAGCACGTAACAAGCCGAACGAGAGAGGCGCAATTTTAGATTTAGTCTTCGGTAATGAAGCTGGGCAAGTGGATGAAGTAACAGTGAGTGACCATTTTGGAGATTGTGACAATAATAGTTAGTTTTAGCATAATCATGGAAAGGGACAAAGATCAACCAGGTGTAAAAGTTCTAAATTGAGGGAAGGTAAATTTTACAAAACTGAGAGGTGACCAGACAAAACTGGACTGGATACAGCTACATGAAGGAAAATCAATGGCAAAACAGTGGGAGGCATTCAAAAGCAAGATACTACAGACACAATATAGGCATGTCCCCATGAAGATAAAAGGTGGTACTGCCAAATCTAGAACCCCCTGGTTATCTAGAAGCTTACAGGGTAAGTTAAAGCAGAAAAAGAAAGCTTATGATGATCACAAAAAACTTAATACTTTAGAGAGCCTAGAGGATTATAGAATGTGCAGGGGTGAAGTAAAAAAGGAAATTAGAAAAACAAAGAGAGGACATGAAAAATTATTGGCAGGTAAAATCAAGGCAAACCTGAAGATGTTTTATCAGTACATTAAGAGAAAGAGGATAACTGAGGAAAGGGTAGGGCCTATCAGAGATGTACAAGGGAACTTATGCGTGGATGCAGAAGATGTGGGCAAGGTTCTTAATGAGTTTTTGTCTCTGTCTTCACAAAGGAGAGGGATGATGTAGACATTGTAGTTAAAGAGGAGTGTGAAATATTAGATATGATAAGCATAATGAGAGAGAAAGTACTAGAGGGTCTGGCATCCTTGAAAGTGGATAAATCACCAGGGAGGAAATAGTGGATGCACTGAGAATCATCTTCAAATTAATCAGGGATAGTCAGCATGGATTTGTTACGTGAAGGGTGATGTCTTACTCACTTAATTGAGTTTTTTTGAGAAAATAACAAGGAGGATTGATGAGGGTAGTGCAGTGGATGTGGTCTACATGGATTTTAGTAAGGCTTTTGACAAGGTCCCACATGGTAGACTGGTCAGTAAAATGAAAGCCCATGAGATACAGGAAAATGTGGCAGATTTGATCCAAAATTGGCTCAGCGACAGGAAACAAAGGGTAGTAATCGACGGATGTTTTTGTGAATGGAAGGCTGTTTCCAATGACGTTCCACAGGGCTCAGTGTTGGGTCCCTTGCTGTTTGTGGTATATATTAATGATTTGGACTTAAATATGGGAGGCATGATTGGGAAATTTGACGATGACACAAAAATTGCCCCTGTACTAGATAGTGAAGAGGATAGCCATAGACTCCCGAATGATATCAGTGGTTTGGTTGAGTGGGCAGAAAAGTGCCAAATGGAATTCAATCCAGATAAGTGTGAAGTAATGCATTTGGGGAGGGCAAATAAAGCGAGGAAATACACAATAAACGGGAGGATATTGAGAGGGGTAGAAGAAGTGAGACCTTGGAGTGCATGTCCACAGGTCCCTGAAGGTGGCAGGACAGGTAGATAGAGTGGTGAAGAAGGCATATGGAATTCTTTCCTTTATTGGCCGAGGTATAGAATACAAAAGTGGGGATGTAATGCTGGAACTGTATAAAATGCTGGTAGGATCACAGCTGGAGTATTGTGTACAGTTCTGGTCACCACGTTACAGGAAGGACATAATTGCTCTGGAGAAAGTACAGGAAATTTACAAGAACGTTGCCAGGGCTTGAAAGTTGCAGCTATGAGAAAAGATTGGATAGGCTAGGGTTGTTTTCCTTAGAACAGAGGAGGCTGAGGGGTGCCTTAATTGAGGTGTACAAAATTATGAGGGGCCCAGATAGAGTAGACAGGAAGGACCTGTTTCCCCTAACGGAGAGGTCAATTACCAGGGACACAGATTTAAGGTCATTGGTAGAAGGATTAGCCGGGACATGAGGAAAAACTTTTTCACCCAGGGGGTGGTGGGTGTCTGGAATTCACTGCCAGGAATGGTGGTCAAGGCAGAAACCCTCAGTTCTTTTAAAAGATACCCGGACATGCACCTGACGTGCTGTAACCTGCAAGGCTACAGACCAAGTGCTGGAAGGTGGGATGAGATTGGGCGGCTAGTTTATTCAGCATGGATATGACTGGCTGAAAGGCCTCCATCTGTGCTGTAATTTTTCTATGGTTCTATGGTTCAGGCCATTCAGGAGAGAAGTTAGGAAACACTTCTACACACGAAGGCTCAGAGAAATGTAGAACTCGCTCCCTCAAAAAAAAAAGCAGATATTATTTCAATTAATAATTTGAATCTGAGACTGATGGACTTTTGGCAGACCAGGGTATTAAGGAACATGGAGCCAAAATGGGTAAATGAAGTTGAGATACAGATCAGCCATAATCTCATTGAATGGCGGAATAGGCTTGAGGGACTGAAATGACCTCTTCATGTTGCTATGTTACTATGTTATTCCTGTTGCTATGTTTCTATGTTTTTCATGTTGCTATTGACATTTAAAATTTAGAAATAATGCATTCTTGTGATGTCATAAAGTCCTAGTGTCATGATGTCATGAAGGTAACAACAGATCCTTAGTAGTGTAAAGATTTTTGTTTGCTGTGTCAGTAAGCCCATTGCTTCAAGATTACCAAAAAAGATAATGGAAAACAAAGTAAGACAGCACATGAACATCATGAATAGTGTAGAAAATTATGAATATGAAAAATATCTACAGTTCCTGGTAGAAATGGTGCACCACATGTCAGATGCTGTTGTAGCAAGAATGATCGAAGCCAGGAAAGTATTAGACAATGGAGCCAAAACAGCAGAAAGGGTCACAATCACACCAGACCTGAGTCTTCCATCCAGTTCCAATTGCTGAGGCATGAGGGAAAATTTTATCTGCTGGAGACTGCAGCAGAGAAAATCCATGAGTTACAAGATCAGAGGAACTTGGGTCGGACACCGTGGTTGAGGCTGACAGACAGGACCAGCTGGCAGCCGCCAAGAAGCAGGTGAGAGAGAGGCACAGAGTGAATGAGGAGACGAGGATCGCAGTGTTGGTGAGAGAGAGGCACAGAGTGAATGAGGAGACGAGGATCGCATTGTTGGTGAGAGAGGCACAGAGTGAATGAGGAGATGAGGATTGCAGTTTTGGTGAGAGAGAGGCACAGAGTGAATGAGGAGACGAGGATTGCAGTTTTGGTGAGAGAGAGGCACAGAGTGAATGAGGAGACAAGGATCTTAAAGATCATGAGTGAAAATTCAATGGGGAAAAATAAAGACGTTGAAGGATCTGGACAATCAAAGCATCAACAATATGTAAATAAACATACAGAGGAAAGAAAACTACCACTGACAATAGGACAGATAGCACTATGGTAAGAAATAGTATGGTATTAGGGAGGGTCAAAGTAAAAGGGAATGCTATAAGGTGTAAATTAGTTTTACAGTGCACATATGTGAACATATGGAATGTGGTAAATAAGGTTGCTATCTATCTCTTGTTGCTGTGTTCCTATGTTTTTCCTTTTGTATGTTCCTATCATTTTCTTCTGACTATGTTCCTGTGTTTCCTTATTGCTATTGACATTTAAAATTTAGAAATAATGGTCTGTTATGACGTCATTCAGTCCTAGTGCAGTGATGTCATGAAGAAGTGAGGTGAGAGTGACTGCCCTTGCCATCAAGACAGCATTTGACTGAGTGCAGCATCAAGGAGTCCTAGCAAAATTGAAGACAATGGAAATCAGGGGGATACATCTCCACTGGTTCGAGTCATATCTAGCTAAAAGAAAGATGTTTACGGTTGTTGGAGGCAAATCATCTCAGTCCCAGGACATTGCGGCAGGAGTTCCTCCAGGTAGTGTCCTAGGCCCAACCATCTTCAGCTGCTTCATCAATGACCTTCCCTCCAATCATAAATGATACACTATCGCTGGGTCAAAATCCTGGAACTCCCTTCCTAACAGCACCGTTAGTGGACCTATACCCCAAGGACTGCAGCAGTTCAAGAAGGCAGCTTGCCACCACTTTCTCAAGGGCAATTCAGGATGGGCAATAAATGCTGACCTAGCCAGCGATGCCCACATCCCATGAACAAATAAAAAAGATTATGTGTTTTGTCCTTTTCAAATCTGGGTTGTCTGCTGCGGGGAATTGGAACTATGAAGCACTGGAGTGAAATGCTAATAAAGAGTTCCGAAGAAGGGTCACTGACCCGAAACGTTAACTCTGCTTCTCTTTCCACAGATGCTGCCAGACCTGCTGAGTGATTCCAGCATTTCTTGTTTTTGTTTCAGATTTCCAGCATCCACAGTATTTTGCTTTTATGCTAATAAAGAGTCCTGTATTTGTATTAGTGCAGGATTTGAGAAATGCCTCTTCAACAATTAATTCCGTTCAAAAATGGCCATGTTTGATAACTTCATCTATCTCAAGCTTGTAAAGACTGTCACCATCCTTAATCACTCAATTAAATTTTGTTCTCCCAATTACCTGTCAGCAGTCTCCCAGGATACTCCTGTGGTTTTTGAGTTCAAAGAATTCCAGTTGGCTTGCAATAAAGATTTGAGTTAAATGATAAATAATAATAACTACAAAACTTTTTTTAAATGCCATTTTTTATTGTTGCTTACTATTGTACAATCCTAACAAAACTTATACAAAAGCTGGATGAATCTACTGGATATTCAGACTGGCCTAATGTAATTTGTTTCAAAAACTAGCCTGGGAAAGACCATAACACAAAGAGAGGTAGACATTCTATTTTGTTGTGAGGAATGTCACTGGAGGCCAACCAGTGTTCATAAAGTTCAGCTTGAGATCTTTTTTATACATCCAGCATTTCAAAAGTGCATATCTAATGGTTCAGAGATATTTCACCATTCCCAAGTGGTTGGTTCTTTTTGGCCTCTACAGCTGTCTTATCAAAATGCAGTGCATATAAGTAGCAGATGCATTGAGCATCTGCTCTGGATTAAGTCCAAATATGTAGAAATATTCATCAGCTAGAGTGAAAAGAATGCAGAGCTGTCCCATCTTTCTATCATCTTTAAAGGCAACTTAATGAAAGCCAAGAGCTGCCCAGGATTGAATACTGGAATTTTTTTTATTTCAGTGGTTGACTAATGTCTTAGAGTCATAGAGTTATACAGCACAGAAACAGGCCCTTTGGCCCATCATGTCTGTGCCGACCGTCAAGCACCTATCCTAATCCCATATGGCGTTTCAAGTGCTCATCTAAATACTTCTTAAATGCTGTGAGGGTTCCTGTCTCTACCACCCCTTCAGGCAGTGCGTTCCAGATTCCAACCACCCTCTCGGTGAAAAATCTTCTCCTTCTATCCCCTCTAAACCTCCTGCCCCTTATTATAAATCTATGCCCCCTGGTTATTGACCCCTCCGCTAAGGGAAAAAGTTTCTTCCTATCTATCCGATCAATGCCCTTCAATCAGGTCCCCCCTCAGCCTTCTCTGCTCTAAGGAAAACAACCCTAGCTTATCCAGCCTCTCTTCATAGCTGAAATACTCCAGCCCAGGCAACATCCTGGTGAATCTCCTCTACACTCTCTCCAGTGCAATCACATCCTTCCTATGGTGTGGTGACCAGAACTGTACACAGTACACCAGCTGTGACCTAACTTGCATTTTATACAGCTCCATCATAACCTCTCTGCTCTTTTCTATTCTATGCCTTGGCTAATAAAGGCAAGTATCCCGTATGCCTTCCTAACCATCATATCCACCTGCGCTACTGCCTTCAGTGATCTATGGACAAGTACACCGAGGTCCCTCTGACCCTCTGTACTTCCTAAGGTCCGACCATCCATTGTATATTCCCTTGCCTTGTTAGTCCTTCCAAAATGCATCACCTCACACTTCTCAGGATTAAATTCCATTTGCCACTGCTCTGCCCATCTTACCAGCCCATCTATATCATCCTGTAATCTAAGGCTTTCCTCCTCACTATTTACACCACCAATTTTCATGTCATCTGTGAACTTACTGCTCATACCTCCTATATTCACATCTAAATCATTAAAGTACACTACAAACAGTAAGGATCCCGGCACTGATCCCTGCGGTACACCACTGGTCACGGGCGTCCACTCGCAAAAAAGCCCTCGACCATCACCCTCTGTCTCCTTCCAATAAGCCAATTTTGGATCCAATTTGCCAAATTGCCCTGGATCCTATTGGCTGTTAACTTCTTAACCAATCTCCCATGAGGGACCTTATCAAAAGCCTTACTGAAGTCCATGTAGACTACATCAACTGCTTTACCCTCATCTACACATCTAGTCACCACCTCGAAAAATTCAATCAAGTTAGTTAGACACGATTTCCCCCTGACAAAGCCATGCTGACTATCCCTGATTAATCCCTTCTTTCAATGTAGTATAATGTATTCGCTGCTCACAATGTGGTCTCCTGTACATTGGGGAGACCAAGCGCAGACTGGGTGACCGTTTTGCGGAACACCTCCGCTCGGTCCGCAAGCAGGACCCCGAGCTTCCGGTTGCTTGCCATTTCAACACTCCCCCCTGCTCTCATGCTCACATCTCTGTCCTGGGATTGCTGCAGTGTTCCAGTGAACATCAACGCAAGCTCGAGGAACAGCATCTCATCTACCGATTAGGCACACTACAGCCTGCCGGACTGAACATTAAGTTCAATAATTTCAGAGCATGACAGCCCCCCATTTTAATTTAATTTTTAGTTTTTTCTTTTTCCTTTTTTCTTTTTTACATTTTTTACAACCTTTTTTTTGCATTTATTTCATTTCATCTTAGTTTGTTCAGTTTGCTTACCCACTGTTTTTTTTTCATATTTGCACTTGCTGCTGTTCAATATTCAGTCCGTTAACACCTATTCTGTACTAATGCTTTGTCTTTCAACACACTATTAACATATTGTTTGCCTTTGCTCCATGAACTTTTGGTCAGCTATGTGGCCTTGTCCAATCTACACGTTCTCCTTTGTTATCTCTTGCCCAACCCCCACCTCAGATGCTTATAACCTGTGACTTTTCTAATATTTGTCAGTTCCAAAGAAGGGTCACTGACCCGAAACGTTAACTCTGCTTCTCTTTCCACAGATGCTGCCAGACCTGCTGAGTGGTTCCAGCATTTATTGTTTTTATTTCAGATTTCCAGCATCCGCAGTATTTTGCTTTTATCCCTGCTTAATCCCTGTCTCTCCAAGTGGAGATTAATCCTGTCTCTCAGAATTTTTTCCAATAGTTTCCCAATCACTGATGTTAGACTCACCGGCCTGTAATTACCTGGTTTATCCCTACTACCCATCTTAAATAATGGTACCACATTCACAGGCCTCCAGTTCTCTGGTACCTCTCCAGTGGCCAGAGAGGATTTGAAAATTTGTGTCAAAGCCCCTGCTATCTCCTCCCTTGCCTCACATAACAGTCTGGGATACATCTCATCTGGGCCTGGGGATTTATCCACTTTTAAGCCCACTAAAATAACTAATACTTTATCCCTTTCAACGTTAATTTTTTCAAGTAATCACAATCCCCCTCCCTGATCTCTACACTGCCTTCCAGACTGACTTAGTTTCTCTTCTATGTATATTTTGTCATCTGACAGATCTTTCCAGATGTTCATGTTAATACATTGGTGCATTGATGGTGGAGGGAGTGAATGTTTGTAGATGGGATGCCAATCAAGCGGGCTGCTTTGTCCTGGAAGGTGTCGAGCTTCTTGAGTGTTGTTGGAGCTGCACCCATCCAGCCAAGTGGAGAGTATTCCATCACACTCCTGACCTGTGTCTTGTAGATAGTGGACAGGCTTTGGAGAGACAGGAGGTGGGTTCCACACTGCCGAATTCCCAGCCTCCGACCTGCTCTTGTAACCATGGTATTTATGTGGCTGGTCCAGTGTGAGTATGAGACTGTTAGTGTGATACTGATTTTGTGTGGGACTGATGGAGTGTGAATGTGCGAGCTTTATTGAGAGTGAGTGTAAGACTAATTGATGGAGTGTGGGACTGATGAGAGTGTGCATGGGACTGATTGACTGGCTGTGAGTGAGAGACTGAGAGAGGCAGTAAGGGGATCGAGAAGACAGAAGTGGCTGACTATACTCTACCCGAATACCACTACATTCCTATTTATTCCCCCTCCTGAATGGCTTCCTGTACCATGTTGCCATGGTCAGTTTGTTCATCCACCCTGCAGCCCTCGCTCTCATCCATACAAGCTGCAAGAACCTCGAACCTGTTGGACAATTGAAAGGGCTGAGGTGGACATTGCTCTCTGCAGCCAAGAGCGAGAGTCCAGAAGTCTGTGTTGTCTGCCTAGTGCCAGGCTTCAGGACATCTGCTCTGGGCTGGAGAGGAATTTGCAGTGGGAGGGGCAGGATCCAGTTGTCGTGGTCCACGTGGGTACCAATGACATAGATAGGCTTAGGAAAGAGGTTCTGCAGATAGAGTATGAGCAGTTAGGGGCTAAATTAAAAAGCAGAACCTCAAAGATAATAATCGCTGGGTTATTACCTAAGCCACAAGCAAGTTGGAGTAGGGTAAATAAGATTAGCGAGTTAAATGTATGGCTCAAAGACTGGTGTGGGAGAAATGGGTTTCGATTCATGGGGAAAGTGGGAGCGGTATCGTGCAGGGACCAGTTTTCTGGTGAGTTGTATAACTAGCGCAGCAGAGAGGACTTTAAACTAAATAGTGGGGGCAAGGGATCCAGTGAGGAAAGATGTGATAATTTAAAGAGAGAGGAAAAGGCAACAGAGCAAGATAGCAAGAAGGGTAACGATAATTAGAGTGTGAAAGGAAGGGACAGTGTGTACAAACTCCAGAGTGCTCCAGCAGATAAGACTAGAGGTTGTGAACTAACAGAGGTTGGAGGGGAAGGTTGGGGTAAAGGGAGATTTAAAAATACAGAGAGGAAGGCCAAGGCATTGGAACAGTATAGCGTGTGGGTAAAGACAAGCAGATTGGGACAGGAAGGGACTGAGAGCTTAACAGAAATTGTACATCAGCAAATAAGGTCATTGAAGGGAATAGGAAGAAAAACATGACAGTAGCTTTAGCTGAATGCGTGAAGCATCTGTAATAAGATGGATGAACTAGTGGCACTCATCGAGGTACATGATTTAGACATAATCGCCATTATGGTTACATGATGATCAAGAATGGGAAATAAATATTCCAGGGTACACAATATTTTGGAAAGACAGACAAATTAGGAAAGGAGGAGGGGTAGCACTGATGGTAAAGGATGACTTAAGGACATTAGTGAGAAAGGATTTGGCCTCAGAAGATCATGAAGTAGAATCAGTACGGATGGAAATTAAGAATAGCAAGAATCAGAAACCGCTGGTGGCAGTAATTTATAGTTCCCCGAACAGTAGTTATATTGTTAGACGGAACATTCAACAAAAAATTATTGGAGCTTGTTACAAAGGCTATGTAATAATTGTGGGGAACCTTAATCTTCACATAGACTGAGACAATGAAATTGGCAAGAGTGGTCTGGAAGATGAGTTTGTAGAATGTTTTTGGGACAGTTTCTTTAACAATACATTGTGGAATTGACTAGGGATAAAACTCTCTTAGATCTAGTATTGTGTAATGAAGCAGAGTTACTTGATAATGTCATAGTGAAAGATCCACTGGGAAACAGTGATCATAATACCACTGAATTCCATGTAAGTTTGAAAGTGACATACTCCAATCGCAAACAAGAATCCTAAACTAACAAAGCTAATTACATAAGTATGAGGGAAGAACTGGCTAAGGTAAATTGGGTAAGTAGACTAAAGGGTATGGCAGGAAATGAACAGTGGGAAACCTTTAAAGAAACAATTCAAAATGTTCAACAAAAATACATTCCACTGAAAAACAAAAACTCAGCAAGAAAGACCCATCCGTGGCTCACTCACGAAGTTAAGGATAGTATTAGCTTAAAAGCAGAAGCTTACAATGTTACAAAAAAGAGTAGCAAGTCTGAGAATTGGGAGTGTTTTAGAAACCAGCAAAGAGCCATCTAAATGTTGATAAAAAAGGAAAAAGTAGAATGAGTAAATTAGCCAGTAATATAAAAGGATTTTATTTTATTTAGAGATACAGCACTGAAACAGGCCCTTCGAACCACCGAGTCTGTGCTGACCAACAACCACCCATTTATACTAACCCTACAGTAATCCCATATTCCCTATCACCTCCCTACACTAGGGGCAATTTACAACGGCCAATTTACCTATCACCTGCAAGTCTTTGGATGTGGGAGGAAACCGGAGCACCCGGCGAAAACCCACGTAGACACAGGGAGAACTTGCAAACTCCACACAGGTAGTACCCAGAATTGAACCCGGGTCCCTGGAGCTGTGAGGCTGCGGTGCTAACCACTGCACCACTGTCAGAGCTTTTACAGAGATAAAAAGGAACAGAGTAGCTAAAGTAAACGTTGGTCTCTTAGAAGCAGAGACAGGAGAAGTATCATGAGGAATGAGGAAATAGCAGAGACATTGAACAAATATTATGTGTCTGTATTCACAGTAGAAGACACAAGTTTCATACCAAAAATAGACTGTAACCTAGGGGCTAAAAAGAGGGAGGAAATTAAAGGAACTAATATCAGCAGAGAAAATGTGTTGTAGAAACATAAGGGACTAAAATTTAACAAATCTACAGGCTCTGATGGCCTACACCCTAATGAATAGCTACAGAGATAGTGAATGTGCTAGCTGTGATTTTCCAAAATTCCTTAGATTTGGAAATGGTCCCATCAGATTGAAAGTTGGAAAATGTTACACAAGTTTTCAAGAAAAGAGAGAGAAAGAAAACAGAAATACAGGCCAGTTAGCCTAACATAAGTTGTTGGGAAAATGCTGGAATCTATTATGAAGGAAGTCTTAACAATGCACTGAGCAAAGCACAGTATGATTAGAACAAGTCAACATAGTTTTACTAAAGGTCAATACTTCTTGACAAATGTATTAGAGAGTTTTGAGGATGTAACTAGTAGGATAGATACAGGGGAACCAGTAGATTCAGTATACCTGGATTTCCAAAAGACATTCAATAAGGTGCCACACAAGCGTTAATAGAGGTGGAGTTAATATATTAGCATAGGTAGATGATTGGTTAATGGACAGGAAGCGAAGAGTGGGCAGAAACGGGCATTTTCAAGTTGGCAGGCAGTGAATAGTGGTGTGCCGCAAGGATCAGTGCTGGGGGCCTCAGCTATTTATAAATCTATATCCGTGACTTAGATGAAGAGACAGAGAGTAACGTATCTAAGTTTGCTGATGATACAAAGTTAGGTGGAAAGATAAGCTGTGGTGAGGACACAGAGAGGCTGCAAAGAAAAATAGACAGGTGAAGTAAGTGGGCAACAAGATGGCAGATGTTCTGTAATCTAGGGAAGTGTGAGGTTATTCACTTCGGTCATAAGAATAGAAAAGCAGAACATTTTTTAAAAGGTGTGAAACTTGTAAATGTTGATATTCAAGGAGTGTATGCTTGTACAATGAACACAGAAAGTTAGCATGCAGGTACAGCAAGCAATTAGAAAGGCAAATGGCATGTTGGCCTTGATTGCAAGGGAATTGGAGAACAGGAATAAGGAAGTATTGCTACAATTGTACAGAATTTTGGTGAGAACACATCTGGAATACTGTGTGCAGTTTTGGTCTCCACATTTAAGGAAGGATATGCTAACACTGAAGGAAGAACGGCGAAGGTTCACAAAATTGGTCCCTGGGATGAGAGGGTTGTCCTATTGCAAGAGGCTGAGTAAATTAGGACTAAAGTCGCTGGAGTTTCGAAGACCGCTTGAGTGCGAGTGCGGGACCGCTTGAGTGCGAGTGCAGTACGTTTTGAGTGTTAGTGCGCGACTGCTTGAGCGCGAGTGCGGGACTGCTTGAGCGCGAGCGTGGGACCACTTGAGGGTGAGCGCAGGACCGCTTGATTGTGTGTGTGAGACCGCTTGAGTGTGTGTGCAGGACTGCTAGAGTGCGCGTGAAGGACCGTGCGGGAGCGGGACCGCTTGTGTGCAAGTGGGGGCCACTTCAGTGCGAGTGCAGTATCACCTGAGTGCAGTACGTTTTGAGTGTGAGTGCAGGACGGCTTGCGTGTGAGTGCAGGACGGCTTGCGTGTGAGTGCGGGACGGCTTGCGTGTAAGTGCGGGACGGCTTGCGTGTAAGTGCAGGAACGCTTGCATGTGAGTGCAGGACCGCGTGATTGCTGGACCACTGGAATGCAGGACCACTTAAGTGCAAGTGCAGGACGGCTAGAGCGCGAGTGCGGGACCGCTTGCGTGCAGGACCGCTTCAGTGCGAGTGCGGGACGGCTTCAGTGCTAGTGCAGTATCGCCTGAGTGAAGGACGGCTTGAGTGTGAGTGAAGGGCCGCTTGCGCGTGAGTGCAGGAATGCTTGCATGTGAGTGCAGGACCGTTTAAGTGCAAGTGCTGGACCGCGTGAGTGTGCGACCGCTTGATTGTGAGTGCAGTACGTTTTGAGAGTTAGTGCGGACTGCTTGAGGGCAGGACCGCTTGCGTGTGAGTGACGGACCGCCGGAGTGCGGGAGCTTGAGTGCAAGAATGCTTGAGCATGAGTGCGGGACCGCTAGTGTGTTAGTGCGAGACCTCTTGAGTGTGTGTGCAGGACCGTTGGAGTGCGGGTTAAGGACTGTGTGAGAGCAGGATCGCTTGAGTGCGAGTGCGGGACCACTTCAGTGCAGTACGTTTTGAGTGTGAGTGAAGAACGGCTTGCGTGTGAGTGCAGGACCGCTTGAGTGCGAGTGCGAGTGCGGGACCGCTTCAGTGCAGTACGTTTTGAGTGTGAGTGAAGAACGGCTTGCGTGTAAGTGCAGGACCGCTTGAGTGCGAGTGCGGGACCGCTTCAGTGCAGTACGTTTTGAGTGTGAGTGAAGAACGGCTTGCGTGTGAGTGCAGGACCGCTTGAGTGCGAGTGCGGGACCGCTTCAGTGCAGTACGTTTTGAGTGTGAGTGAAGAACGGCTTGCGTGTGAGTGCAGGACCGCTTGAGTGCGAGTGCGGGACCGCTTCAGTGCAGTACGTTTTGAGTGTGAGTGAAGAACGGCTTGCGTGTGAGTGCAGGACCGCTTGAGTGCGAGTGCGGGACCGCTTCAGTGCAGTACGTTTTGAGTGTGAGTGAAGAACGGCTTGCGTGTGAGTGCAGGACCGCTTGAGTGCGAGTGCGGGACAGCTTGAGTGTGAGAGTGGGACCGCTCGAGTGCAGGACCGCTTGAGCGCGAGGGCGGGACCGCTTGAGTGTGAGTGCAAACCTGCACTCACACTCAAGTGGTTCTGCACTCACACTCAAGCGGTCCTACACTTGCACTCAAGCGGCCCTGCACTCACAAAGAACAAAGAACTGTTCAGCACAGGAACAGGCCATTCGGCCCTCCAAGCCTGCGCCGATCTTGATGCCTGTCTAAACTAAAACCTTCTACACTTCCGGGGTCCGTATCCCTCTATTCCCATCCTATTCATGTATTTGTCAAGATGTCTCTTAAACGTCTCTATGGTACCTGCTTCCACCACCTCCCCCGGCAGCAAGTTCCAGGCACTCACCACCCTCTGTGTAAAGAACTTGCCTCGCACATCCCCTCTAAACTTTGCCCCTCTCACCTTAAACCTATGTCCCCTAGTAACTGACTCTTCCACCCTGGGAAAAAGCTTCTGACTATCCACTCTGTCCATGCCACTCATAACTTTGTAAACCTCTATCATGCCGCCTCTCCACCTCCGTCGTTCCAGTGTAAACAATCCGAGTTTATCCAACCTCTCCTCAGCTAATGCCCTCCAGACCAGGCAACAACCTGGTAAACCTTTTCTGTACCCTCTCCAAAGCCTCCACGTCCTTCTGGTAGTGTGGCGACCAGAATTGCACGCAATATTCTAAGTGTGGCCTAACTAAAGTTCTGTACAGCTGCAGCATGACTTGCCGATTTATTTACTCCATGCCCCGACTGATGAAGGTAAGCATGCCGTATGCCTTCTTGACTACCTTATCCACCTGCGTTGCCACTTTCAGTGACCTGTGGACCTGTACGCCCAGATCTCTCTGCCTGTCAATACTCCTAAGGATTCTGCCATTTACTGTATACTTCCCACCTGCATTAGATCTTCCAAAATGCATTACCTCACATTTGTCCGGATTAAACTCCATCTGCCATTTCTCCGCCCAAGTCTCCAACCGATCTATATCCTGCTGTATCCCCTGACAATCTTCATCACTGTCCGCAACTCCACCAACCTTTGTGTCGTCTGCAAACTTACTAATCAGGCCAGCTACATTTTCCTCCAAATCATTTATATATACTACAAACAGCAAAGGTCCCAGCACTGATCCCTGCGGAACACCACTAGTCACATCCCTCCATTCAGAAAAGCACCCTTCCACTGCTACCCTCTGTCTTCTATGACCGAGCCAGTTCTGTATCCATCTTGCCAGCTCCCCTCTGCTCCAATGTGACTTCACCTTTTGTACCAGTCTGCCATGAGGGACTTTGTCAAAGGCTTTACTGAAGTCCATATAGATAACATCCACTGCCCTTCCTTCATCAATCATCTTCGTCACTTCCTCAAAAAACTCAATCAAATTAGTGAAACACGACCTCCCCTTCACGAAACCATGCTGCCTCTCGCTAATGAGTCCATTTGTTTCCAAATGGGAGTAAATCTTGTCCCGAAGAATCCTCTCTAATAATTTCTCTACCACTAACGTAAGGCTCACCGGCCTATAATTTCCTGGATTTTCCTTTTTACCCTTTTTAAACAAAGGAACAACATTGGCTATTCTCTAGTCCTCTAGGACCTCACCTGTAGCCAATGAGAATGCAAAGATTTCTGTCAAGGCCCCAACAATTTCTTCCCTTGCCTCCCTCAGTATTCTGGGGTCGATCCCATCAGGCCCTGGGGACTTATCTACTTTAATGCTTTGCAAGACACCCAACACCTCCTCCTTTTTGATAATGAGATGACTGAGACTATCTACACTCCCTTCCCTAGACTCATCATCCACCAAGTCCTTCTCCTTGGTGAATACTGATGCAAAGTACTCATTTAGTACCTCGCCCATTTACTCTGGCTCCACACATAGATTGAAATTGACAATGGTCACCAGTGGGTTAGCTTTGTAATTCAGATTTATGAATTGAATTCAAATCTCACAATCTGCCGTTCACACTCAAGCGGTCCTGCAGTCACACTCAAGAATCCCACAATCACTCTCAAGCGGTTCTGCACTCACACTCGATCAGTCCCGCACACAAGCGCTCCCGCACTCTCACTCAAGCTGTCCTGCACTCGCACTGAAGCGCACCCGCACTCTCACTGATGCGGTCCTGCACTCACACTCGAGCAGTCCTGCGCTCACACTCGAGCGGTCCTGCGCTCACACTCAAGCGGTCCTGCGCTCACACTCAAGCGGTCCTGCACTCACAAGCAAGTGGTCCTGCACGCACACTCAAATAACCCGCACTCACATACAAGCGGTCCTGCGCTCACACTCAAGCGGTCCTGCGCTCACACTCAAGCGGTCCTGCACTCACAAGCAAGTGGTCCTGCACGCACACTCAAATAACCCGCACTCACATACAAGCGGTCACGCACTCACAGTCAAGCGGTCCTGCACTCAACCTCCAGTGGTTCTGTACTCAAGCGGTCCTGCATTCACACTCATGCAGTCCAGCACTCAAGCGGTCCCACTCTCAAGCAGTCCCCTACTCAAGCGGTTCTGCACTCGCACTCAATTATCCCGCACTCACACTCAAGCTGTCCCGCATTCAAGCAGTTCTGCACTCGCACTCAATCGGTCCCACACTCGCACTAAAGTAGTCCTGCAGTCTTTTCTTTTTTTCTTTTGAGCCTCCTTATCTCGAGAGACAATGGATACGCACCTGGAGGTGGTCAGTGGTTTGTGAAGCAGCGCCTGGAGTGGCTATAAAGGCCAATTCTAGAGTGACAGGCTTTTCCACAGGTGCAAGGTACTGAGGACACAGGCCTGATACACTCGGACTTTTGTGTTCCATGTCAGTGCGCCATTTTCCCACACTCTCTTGGCCAGTCTGGACATAGCAGTGGAAGCCTTTCCCATGCGCTTGTTGATTTCTGCATCTATAGACAGGTTACTGATGATATGTGAGCCTAGGTAGGTGAACTCTTGAACCACTTCCAGAGCGTGGTCGCCAATATTGATGGATGGAGCATTTCTGACATCCTGCCCCATGATGTTTGTTTTCTTGAGGCTGATGGTTAGGCCAAATTCATTGCAGGCAGCCGCAAACCTGTCGATGAGACTCTGCAAGCACTCTTCAGTGTGAGATGTTAAAGCAGCATCGTCAGCAAAGAGGAGTTCCCTGATGAGGACTTTTCGTACTTTGGACTTCGCTCTTAGACGGGCAAGGTTGAACAACCTGCCCCCTGATCTTGTGTGGAGGAAAATTCCTTCTTCAGAGGACTTGAACGCATGTGAAAGCAGCAGGAAGAAGAAAATCCCAAAAAGTGTGGGTGCGAGAACACAGCCCTGTTTCACGCCACTCAGGATAGGAAAGGGCTCTGAGGAGGAGCCACCATGTTGAATTGTGCCTTTCATATTGTCATGGAATGAGGTGATGATACTTAGTAGCTTTGGTGGGCATCCAATCTTTTCTAGTAGTCTGAAGAGACCACATCTGCTGACGAGGTCAAAGGCTTTGGTGAGATCAATGAAAGCAATGTAGAGGGGCATCTGTTGTTCACGGCATTTCTCCTGTATCTGACGATGGGAGAACAGCATGTCAATAGTCGATCTCTCTGCACGAAAGCCACACTGTGCCTCAGGGTAGACGCGCTCGGCCAGCTTCTGGAGTCTGTTCAGAGCGACTCGAGCAAAGACTTTCCCCACTATGCTGAGCAGGGAGATTCCATGGTAGTTGTTGCAGTCACCGCGGTCACCTTTGTTTTTATAGAGGGTGATGATATTGGCATCGCGCATGTCCTGGGGTACTGCTCCCTCGTCCCAGCACAGGCATAGCAGTTCATGTAGTGCTGAGAGTTTAGCAGGCTTGGCGCTCTTGATTATTTCAGGGGTAATGCTGTCCTTCCCAGGAGCTTTTTCGCTGGCTAGAGAATCAATGGCATCACTGAGTTCCGATTTGGTTGGCTGTATGTCCAGCTCATCCATGACTGGTAGAGGCTGGGCTGCATTGAGGGCAGTCACAGTGACAGCATTCTCCCTGGAGTACCGTTCTAGGTAGTGCTCAACTCAGCGGTCCATTTGTTTGTGTTGGTCAGTGATTATGTCCCCTGATTTAGATTTGAGGGGGGCGATCTTCTTGATGGTTGGCCCAAGAGCTCTCTTCATGCCATCATACATTCCTCCGATGTTTCCGGTGTCTGAGGCCAGCTGAATATGACTGCATAGGTGTTGCCAGTAGTCGTTTGCACAGCGCCTGGCTGTTCTTTGTGCAGTGCTTCTGACTGCTTTAAGAGCTGCGGATGTTAAATCGCTGGGGGCTTTCTTGTAGTTCAACAGTGCAATGCGCTTAGCGGCTATGACAGGTTCCAGCTCTTCATTATGAAATTGAAACCAGTCTGCATTTCTCTTCGCACTTTTGCCGTAGGTGGTCAAAGCTGACACATAGATGGCGTCTCTGATGTGGGCCCACTTGGTCTCAGCATCCCCTGTGGGAGTGTTTTGAAGGGCTGTTACAAGTGAATTTAGAAATTTTTGTAACAACTGTGGGTGAGAAATTCTGTTCGTGTTGATGCGCGGGTGGCCCTTCTGCTTGGAATGATGCAACTTCTTTGGTCTGAGTCTAACCTTGCTGCACACCAGGGAGTGGTCGGTGTCGCAGTCCGCACTGTGGAAGCTGCGTGTGATTTGAACACTGTTTAAGGCGGCTCGTCTTGTGACAATGAGGTCCAGCTGGTGCCAACGATGCGATCTTGGGTGCCTCCATGAAACCTGGTGACAGGGTTTAGTGTGAAAGAACGAGTTGGTGATGCAGAGGTTATGATAGGTACACAACTCAAGCAGTCTCTGCCCGTTCTCGTTCATCCTTCCAATGCCATAGCACCCAAGGCAGGAAGGCCATGAGTCATGGTCGGCCCCAACCCTGGCATTAAAGTCCCCCGGCAGGAATAGGTGTTCGGTGTTGGGGATGCTACTAATGATATTATGGAGTTCCTCATAGAACTGGTCTTTAGCTTCAGGTGAGGAGCAGAGTGTTGGAGCATAGATGCTGAGTAGGTGTATTAGACCAGAGGCGGTGAACAGTTGAATGGACTGTATGCGTTCCGAGCCATTTGAGGGAGGCTCTATCATGCTGAGCAAAGAGTTTCTGATGGCGAAGCCCACTCCATGCTGTCTTGGTTCTTCAGGATCCCTACCCTGCCAGAAGAAGGTGTAGTCTTGCTCTGCTAGAGATCCACTCACAGGGAGGTGTGTCTCCTGAAGTGCTGCAATGCCCACATTGAGTCTACTGAGCTCGTTGTTAATGATGGCGGTCTTCCGAGAATCGTTGATTTGTGTAAAGTCTTCCGACAGGCCAGGACCCATTGAAGCAGGTAGACTGTGGCGGGACAGAGCCTTATTGACCGGGGGCTGCCCGGTTTGAGGCGGGCGGTAGCTGTCCAGTGAGGTGCGATGACCTCTCCCACCGACAAAGGCAACCCGTGGCGCCCAGTTTCTACGCCAATTTATCTGGACTTATAACCCGTAACTGCTGCCTTCCGTGTTGTTTTAGTCGCTGTGAGGCAACTATGGAGTGACCTCTCCGTGGCGCATGCCTGGGCAAATTTATGGAGGTTGAGAGTTGCCCAGTCGTCAAAACCCCCCTCTCGGCCTTTCTGGTGGGGTCCAAAGGAGTGCAGGACACGACGTTTGGCACCAGTATGGCTGCAGGAACTGCCGGAAACATGCCAAAGGTGACACATGACCGCCTACGGGGTTCCGCTCCGGATTTTCTGTTAGGGTTTACTCCCTTCGCCTTGGTCTCTCCTGAGGCGCCCACAAGGCAGTGGGGTTGTTAGGGCCCCTACACAGGTGCAGGATGGTGCCTGTGGGAGGAGGGGATGCGAGGGGGAGGGGTGGAGGGGGGGTGCGAGGGGGAGCTGGGAAGGGGGCTGTAAGGGGGTGGGGGGGTGCAGGGGAAGGGGGTGTGGGGGGAAGATGGTGCGCGGGGGGGGGGCTGGGACGGGGTTGTTGGGGGGTGAGCTGAGAGGGTGGAGCAGGGAAGGGGAAGGGGGGAAAAGGGGGGGGGGAGAAGCGGGTGCAGGTAATAAGGTCCCTAATGCCAACCATCGACGTCCGGAAAGCTCATCCACGTCCTTCAGGAGGTGAAGCATCTTTTCCAGAGGTGATTACATTCACTAAGGGTTTTTTTTCCAGTGGTTTAAATAAAGGCATGCAGCATTGCCGACAGTGCGCTGCAGATGCTCTCCGAGCCATCTCCCGCGGGCGCTTTGAAGTTGCGGCCGGGGGGGCCGTTCGTGGATGTTTTGGGTGTTCGGGGCACCTTTTCACAGGACTTCTCTCGGGTCCCGCAGCTCCTTCTTCACCTCAATGGACTTACCGCATGCCGTGGCTGCAGACACTCTGGACTGTGAAGACAGCAGGATCGGAGATTGAAGTATCGGCAGCTGTGCTCGTCAGTTTTATCCGGATCAATTTCATTGAGAAAACAAAGAGCAGGTGTGGCTGGGGGAGGGCAGTGGGCCCAGGTAAAATACACTAAACTAACTGTTAACTTTTAGATAGGGCTAAAATGAACTGATTTAAAGAGCCAGGGGAATTTAAACAGTTTAAGAGGGCAGATTGGGGGAGAAAACGTTAGGGATGGGAGCAGATGGCCATGGATAGAGTTGAACAGCAAGGGAGCTTCCTCGGGAGCTAACAGCCCAGGAGCAGTCACACTCAAGCATTCCCGCACTCTCACTCAAGCGGTCCCGCAATGTCACTCAATCGGTCCTGCACTCACACTCAAATGCTCCCGCACTCACACTCAAACGCTCCCGCACTCACACTCAAGCAGTCCTGCACTCACGCTCAAGCGGTCCCGCACTCACACTCAAGCGGTCCTGCACTCACACTCAAGCGGTCCCGCACTCACACTCAAGCGGTCCCGCACTCTTACTCAAGCGGTCCTGCATTCAAGCAGTCCCGCACTCACACTCAAGCGGTCCTGCACTCACACTCAAGCGGTCCCGCACTCACACTCAAGCGGTCCCGCACTCTCACTCAAGCAGTCCTGCATTCAAGCAGTCCCGCACTCACACTCAAGCGGTCCCGCACTCACACTCAAGCGGTCCTGCACTCACGCTCAAGCGGTCCTGCACTCACGCTCAAGCGGTCCTGCATTCAAGCAGTCCCGCACTCACACTCAAGCAGTCCTGGACTCACACTCAAGCAGTCCCGCACTCACACTCAAGCGGTCCTGCACTCACACTCAAGCAGTCCCGCATTCAAGCAATTCCCGCACTCACACTCAAGCAGTCCCGCACTCTCACTCAAGCGGTCCCGCACTCACACTCAAGCGGTCCCGCACTCTCACTCAAGCGGTCGTGCACGCACGCTCATGTGATCCTGCACTCACACTCAAGTGGTCCCGCACTCTCACTCAAACGGTCCCGTACTTGCACTCAAATATCCCGCACTCACGCTCAAGAAGTCCCGCATTCAAGCAATTCCTGCACTCACACTCAAGCGGTCCTGCACTCACACTCAAGTGGTCCCGCACTCTCACTCAAGCGGTCCTGCACTCGCACTCAAGTGGTCCCGCACTCTCACTCAAGCAGTCCCGCACACTCACTCAAGCGGTCCTGCACTCACACTCGAGTGGTCCCGCATTCTCACTCAAGCGGTCCTGCATTCAAGCAATTCCCGCACTCTCACTCAAGCGGTCCCGCACTCTCACTCAAGCGGTCCTGCACTCACACTCAAGTGGTCCCGCATTCTCACTCAAGCGGTCCTGCATTCAAGCAATTCCGCACTCTCACTCAAGCGGTCCCGCACTCACACTCAAGTGGTCCCGCACTCACACTCAAGCGGTCCTGCACTCACACTCAAGCGGTCCCGCACTCACACTCAAGCGGTCCTGCACTCACACTCAAGCGGTCCCGCACTCACACTCAAGCGGTCCTGCACTCACGCTGAAGCGGTCCCGCACTCACACTCAAGCGGTCCCACACTCACACTCAAGTGGTCCCGCACTCACGCTCAAGCGGTCCTGCACTCACGCTCAAGCGGTCCCGCACTCACACTCAAGCGGTCCTGCACTCACACTCAAGCGGTCCCGCACTCGCACTCAAGCGGTCCTGCACTCACGCTGAAGCGGTCCCGCACTCACACTCAAGCGGTCCCACACTCACACTCAAGTGGTCCCGCACTCACGCTGAAGCGGTCCTGCACTCACGCTCAAGCGGTCCCGCACTCACACTCAAGCGGTCCTGCACTCACACTCAAGCAGTCCCGCACTCACACTCAAGCGGTCCTGCACTCACACTCAAGCAGTTCCGCACTCACACTCAAGCAGTCCCGCACTCTCACTCAAGCGGTCCTGCATTCAAGCAGTCCCGCACTCACGCTCAAGCGGTCCCGCACTCACACTCAAGCGGTCCTGCATTCAAGCAGTCCCGCACTCACACTCAAGCGGTCCCGCACTCACACTCAAGCGGTCCTGCATTCAAGCAGTCCCGCACTCACACTCAAGCGGTCCTGCATTCAAGCAGTCCCGCACTCACGCTCAAGCGGTCCCGCACTCACACTCAAGCGGTCCTGCACTCACACTCAAGCGGTCCCGCACTCTCACTCAAGCAGTCCTGCATTCAAGCAGTCCCGCACTCACACTCAAGCGGTCCTGCACTCACACTCAAGCGGTCCTCCACTCACGCTCAAGCGGTCCTGCACTCACGCTCAAGCGGTGCTGCATTCAAGCAGTCCCGCACTAACACTCAAGCAGTCCTGGACTCACACTCAAGCAGTCCCGCACTCACACTCAAGCGGTCCTGCACTCACACTCAAGCAGTCCCGCATTCAAGCAATTCCCGCACTCTCACTCAAGCGGTCCTGCATTCAAGCAGTCCCGCACTCACACTCACGCGGTCCTGCACTCACACTCAAGCGGTCCCGCACTCTCACTCAAGCGGTCGTGCACGCACGCTCATGTGATCCTGCACTCACACTCAAGTGGTCCCGCACTCTCACTCAAACGGTCCCGTACTTGCACTCAAATATCCCGCACTCACGCTCAAGAAGTCCCGCATTCAAGCAATTCCTGCACTCACACTCAAGCGGTCCTGCACTCACACTCAAGTGGTCCCGCACTCTCACTCAAGCGGTCCTGCACTCACACTCAAGTGGTCCCGCACTCTCACTCAAGCAGTCCCGCACTCTCACTCAAGCGGTCCTGCACTCACACTCGAGTGGTCCCGCATTCTCACTCAAGCGGTCCTGCATTCAAGCAATTCCCGCACTCTCACTCAAGCGGTCCCGCACTCACACTCAAGCAGTCCCGCACTCTCACTCAAGCGGTCCTGCACTCACACTCAAGTGGTCCCGCATTCTCACTCAAGCGGTCCTGCATTCAAGCAATTCCCGCACTCTCACTCAAGCGGTCCCGCACTCACACTCAAGTGGTCCCGCACTCACACTCAAGCGGTCCTGCATTCAAGCAGTCCCGCACTCACACTCAAGCCGTCCCGCACTCACACTCAAGCGGTCCTGCACTCACACTCAAGCGGTCCTGCACTCACACTCAAGCAGTCCCGCACTCACACTCAAGCGGTCCTGCACTCACACTCAAGCAGTCCCGCACTCACACTCAAGCAGTCCCGCACTCTCACTCAAGCGGTCCTGCATTCAAGCAGTCCCGCACTCACGCTCAAGCGGTCCCGCATTCACACTCAAGCGGTCCTGCATTCAAGCAGTCCCGCACTCACACTCAAGCGGTCCCGCACTCACACTCAAGCGGTCCTGCATTCAAGCAGTCCCGCACTCACACTCAAGCGGTCCTGCATTCAAGCAGTCCCGCACTCACGCTCAAGCGGTCCCGCACTCACACTCAAGCGGTCCTGCATTCAAGCAGTCCCGCACTCACACTCAAGCGGTCCTGCACTCACACTCAAGCGGTCCTGCACTCACACTCAAGCGGTCCCGCACTCTCACTCAAGCAGTCCTGCATTCAAGCAGTCCCGCGCTCACACTCAAGCGGTCCTGCACTCACACTCAAGCGGTCCTCCACTCACGCTCAAGCGGTCCTGCACTCACGCTCAAGCGGTGCTGCATTCAAGCAGTCCCGCACTAACACTCAAGCAGTCCTGGACTCACACTCAAGCAGTCCCGCACTCACACTCAAGCGGTCCTGCACTCACACTCAAGCAGTCCCGCATTCAAGCAATTCCCGCACTCACACTCAAGCAGTCCCGCACTCTCACTCAAGCGGTCCCGCACTCACACTCAAGCGGTCCCGCACTCTCACTCAAGCGGTCGTGCACGCACGCTCATGTGATCCTGCACTCACACTCAAGTGGTCCCGCACTCTCACTCAAACGGTCCCGTACTTGCACTCAAATATCCCGCACTCACGCTCAAGAAGTCCCGCATTCAAGCAATTCCTGCACTCATACTCAAGCAGTCCTGCATTCACACTCAAGTGGTCCCGCACTCTCACTCAAGCGGTCCTGCACTCACACTCAAGTGGTCCCGCACTCTCACTCAAGCGGTCCCGCACTCTCACTCAAGCAGTCCCGAACTCACACTCAAGCGGTCCTGCACTCTCACTCAAGCGGTCCCGCATTCAAGCAGTCCCGCACTCACGCTCAAGCGGTCCTGCACTCTCACTCAAGCGGTCCTGCATTCAAGCAGTCCCGCACTCACACTCAAGCGGTCCTGCACTCACACTCAAGCGGTCCCGCACTCTCACTCAAGCGGTCGTGCACGCACGCTCATGTGATCCTGCACTCACACTCAAGTGGTCCCGCACTCTCACTCAAACGGTCCCGTACTTGCACTCAAATATCCCGCACTCACGCTCAAGAAGTCCCGCATTCAAGCAATTCCTGCACTCACACTCAAGCGGTCCTGCACTCACACTCAAGTGGTCCCGCACTCTCACTCAAGCGGTCCTGCACTCACACTCAAGTGGTCCCGCACTCTCACTCAAGCAGTCCCGCACTCTCACTCAAGCGGTCCTGCACTCACACTCGAGTGGTCCCGCATTCTCACTCAAGCGGTCCTGCATTCAAGCAATTCCCGCACTCTCACTCAAGCGGTCCCGCACTCACACTCAAGCAGTCCCGCACTCTCACTCAAGCGGTCCTGCACTCACACTCAAGTGGTCCCGCATTCTCACTCAAGCGGTCCTGCATTCAAGCAATTCCCGCAATCTCACTCAAGCGGTCCCGCACTCACACTCAAGCAGTCCCGCAATCTCACTCAAGCGGTCCTGCACTCACACTCAAGTGGTCCCGCACTCACACTCAAGCGGTCCTGCATTCAAGCAGTCCCGCACTCACACTCAAGCGGTCCTGCACTCACACTCAAGCGGTCCCGCACTCACACTCTAGCGGTCCTGCACTCACACTCAAGCGGTGCCGCACTCACACTCAAGCGGTCCTGCACTCACGCTCAAGCGGTCCCGCACTCACACTCAAGCGGTCCCACACTCACACTCAAGCGGTCCCACACTCACACTCAAGTGGTCCCGCACTCACACTCAAGCGGTCCTGTACTCACACTCAAGCGGTCCCGCACTCACACTCAAGCGGTCCTACACTCACACTCAAGCAGTCCCGCACTCACACTCAAGCAGTCCCGCACTCTCACTCAAGCGGTCCTGCATTCAAGCAGTCCCGCACTCACGCTCAAGCGGTCCCGCACTCACACTCCAGCAGTCCCGCACTCACGCTCAAGCGGGTCCGCACTCACACTCAAGCGGTCCCGCACTCTTACTCAAGCGGTCCTGCATTCAAGCAGTCCCGCACTCACACTCAAGCGGTCCTGCACTCACACTCAAGCGGTCCTGCACTCACACTCAAGCGGTCCCGCACTCTCACTCAAGCAGTCCTGCATTCAAGCAGTCCCGCACTCACACTCAAGCGGTCCTGCACTCACACTCAAGCGGTCCTCCACTCACGCTCAAGCGGTCCTGCACTCACACTCAAGCAGTCCCGCATTCAAGCAATTCCCGCACTCACACTCAAGCAGTCCCGCACTCTCACTCAAGCGGTCCCGCACTCACACTCAAGCGGTCCCGCACTCTCACTCAAGCGGTCGTGCACGCACGCTCATGTGATTCTGCACTCACACTCAAGTGGTCCCGCACTCTCACTCAAACGGTCCCGTACTTGCACTCAAATATCCCGCACTCACGCTCAAGAAGTCCCGCATTCAAGCAATTCCTGCACTCATACTCAAGCGGTCCTGCACTCACACTCAAGTGGTCCCGCACTCTCACTCAAGCGGTCCTGCACTCACACTCAAGTGGTCCCGCACTCTCACTCAAGCGGTCCCGCACTGTCACTCAAGCAGTCCCGAACTCACACTCAAGCGGTCCTGCACTCTCACTCAAGCGGTCCCGCATTCAAGCAGTCCCGCTCTCACGCTCAAGCAGTACCGCACTCTCACTCAAGCAGTCCTGCACTCACACTCAAGTGGTCCCGCACTCTCACTCAAGCGGTCCCGCACTCACACTCAAGCGGTCCTGCACTCTCACTCAAGCGGTCCTGCATTCAAGCAATTCCCGCACTCACACTCAAGCAGTCCCGCACTCACACTCAAGTGGTCCCGCACTCACACTCAAGCGGTCCTGCACTCACACTCAAGGGGTCCCGCACTCTCACTCAAGCGGTCCTGCATTCAAGCAATTCCCGCACTCACACTCAAGCAGTCCCGCACTCACACTCAAGTGGTCCCGCACTCACACTCAAGCGGTCCTGCATTCAAGCAGTCCCGCACTCACACTCAAGCGGTCCTGCACTCACACTCAAGCGGTCCTGCACTCACACTCAAGCGGTCCCGCACTCACACTCAAGCGGTCCTGCACTCCCACTCAAGCGGTCCCGCACTCACACTCAAGCGGTCCTGCACTCACGCTCAAGCGGTGCGCACTCACACTCAAGCGGTCCCGCACTCACACTCAAGCGGTCCCGCACTCACGCTCAAGCGGTCCTGCACTCACGCTCAAGCAGACCCGCACTCACACTCAAGCAGTCCCGCACTCTCACTCAAGCGGTCCTGCATTCAAGCAGTCCCGCAATCACACTCAAGCGGTCCTGCATTCAAGCAGTCCCGCACTCACACTCAAGCGGTCCTGCACTCACGCTCAAGCGGTCTCGCACTCACACTCAAGCGGTCCCGCACTCTCACTCAAGCGGTCCTGTATTCAAGCAGTCCCGCACTCACACTCAAGCGGTCCTGCACTCACACTCAAGTGGTCCCGCACTCTCACTCAAGCGGTCCTGCACTCACACTCAAGCAGTCCCGCACTCTCACTCAAGCAGTCCCGCACTCTCACTCAAGCGGTCCTGCACTCACACTCGAGTGGTCCCGCATTCTCACTCAAGCGGTCCTGCATTCAAGCAATTCCCGCACTCTCACTCAAGCGGTCCCGCACTCACACTCAAGCAGTCCCGCACTCTCACTCAAGCGGTCCTGCACTCACACTCAAGTGGTCCCGCATTCTCACTCAAGCGGTCCTGCATTCAAGCAATTCCCGCAATCTCACTCAAGCGGTCCCGCACTCACACTCAAGCAGTCCCGCACTCTCACTCAAGCGGTCCTGCACTCACACTCAAGTGGTCCCGCACTCACACTCAAGCGGTCCTGCATTCAAGCAGTCCCGCACTCACACTCAAGCGGTCCTGCACTCACACTCAAGCGGTCCCGCACTCACACTCAAGCGGTCCTGCACTCACACTCAAGCGGTGCCGCACTCACACTCAAGCGGTCCTGCACTCACGCTCAAGCGGTCCCGCACTCACAATCAAGCGATCCCACACTCACACTCAAGCGGTCCCACACTCACACTCAAGTGGTCCCGCACTCACACTCAAGCAGTCCTGCACTCACACTCAAGCGGTCCCGCAATCACACTCAAGCGGTCCTGCACTCACACTCAAGCAGTCCCGCACTCACACTCAAGCAGTCCCGCACTCTCACTCAAGCGGTCCTGCATTCAAGCAGTCCCGCACTCACGCTCAAGCGGTCCCGCACTCACACTCCAGCAGTCCCGCACTCACGCTCAAGCGGTCCCGCACTCACACTCAAGCGGTCCCGCACTCTTACTCAAGCGGTCCTGCATTCAAGCAGTCCCGCACTCACACTCAAGCGGTCCTGCACTCACACTCAAGCGGTCCTGCACTCACACTCAAGCGGTCCCGCACTCTCACTCAAGCAGTCCTGCATTCAAGCAGTCCCGCACTCACACTCAAGCGGTCCTGCACTCACACTCAAGAGGTCCTCCACTCACGCTCAAGCGGTCCTGCACTCACACTCAAGCAGTCCCGCATTCAAGCAATTCCCGCACTCACACTCAAGCAGTCCCGCACTCTCACTCAAGCGGTCCCGCACTCACACTCAAGCGGTCCCGCACTCTCACTCAAGCGGTTTTGCACGCACGCTCATGTGATCCTGCACTCACACTCAAGTGGTCCCGCACTCTCACTCAAACGGTCCCGTACTTGCACTCAAATATCCCGCACTCACGCTCAAGAAGTCCCGCATTCAAGCAATTCCTGCACTCATACTCAAGCGGTCCTGCACTCACACTCAAGTGGTCCCGCACTCTCACTCAAGCGGTCCTGCACTCACACTCAAGTGGTCCCGCACTCTCACTCAAGCGGTCCCGCACTGTCACTCAAGCAGTCCCGAACTCACACTCAAGCGGTCCTGCACTCTCACTCAAGCGGTCCCGCACTCACACTCAAGCGGTCCTGCACTCTCACTCAAGCGGTCCTGCATTCAAGCAATTCCCGCACTCACACTCAAGCAGTCCCGCACTCACACTCAAGTGGTCCCGCACTCACACTCAAGCGGTCCTGCACTCACACTCAAGGGGTCCCGCACTCTCACTCAAGCGGTCCTGCATTCAAGCAATTCCCGCACTCACACTCAAGCAGTCCCGCACTCACACTCAAGTGGTCCCGCACTCACACTCAAGCGGTCCTGCATTCAAGCAGTCCCGCACTCACACTCAAGCGGTCCTGCACTCACACTCAAGCGGTCCTGCACTCACACTCAAGCGGTCCCGCACTCACACTCAAGCGGTCCTGCACTCCCACTCAAGCGGTCCCGCACTCACACTCAAGCGGTCCTGCACTCACGCTCAAGCGGTCCCGCACTCACACTCAAGCGGTCCCGCACTCACACTCAAGCGGTCCCGCACTCACGCTCAAGCGGTCCTGCACTCACGCTCAAGCAGACCCGCACTCACACTCAAGCAGTCCCGCACTCTCACTCAAGCGGTCCTGCATTCAAGCAGTCCCGCACTCACACTCTAGCGGTCCTGCATTCAAGCAGTCCCGCACTCACACTCAAGCGGTCCTGCACTCACGCTCAAGCGGTCCCGCACTCACACTCAAGCGGTCCCGCACTCTCACTCAAGCGGTCCTGCATTCAAGCAGTCCCGCACTCACACTCAAGCGGTCCTGCACTCACACTCAAGCGGTCCCGCACTCACACTCAAGCATTCCCGCACTCACACTCAAGCGGTCCTGCACTCACACTCAAGCAGTCCCGCATTCAAGCAATTCCCGCACTCACACTCAAGAAGCCCCGCACTCTCACTCAAGCGGTCCCGCACTCACACTCAAGCTGTCCCACACTCTCACTCAAGCGGTCCCGCACTCACACTCAAGCATTCCCGCACTCACACTCAAGCGGTCCTGCATTCAAGCAGTCCCGCACTCACACTCAAGCAGTCCTGCACTCACACTCAAGCAGTCCCGCATTCAAGCAATTCCCGCACTCACACTCAAGCAGTCCCGCACTCTCACTCAAGCTGTCCCGCACTCACACTCAAGCAGTCCCGCACTCTCACTCAAGCGGTCCTGCATTCAAGCAGTCCCGCACTCACACTCAAGCAGTCCCGCACTCACACTCAAGCAGTCCCGCACTCTCACTCAAGCGGTCCTGCATTCAAGCAGTCCCGCACTCACACTCAAGCGGTCCTGCACTCACGCTCAAGCGGTCCCGCACTCTCACTCAAGCGGTCCTGCATTCAAGCAGTCCCGCACTCACACTCAAGCGGTCCCGCACTCACACTCAAGCAGTCCCGCACTCTAACTCAAGCGGTCCAGCATTCAAGCAGTCCCGCACTCACACTCAAGCAGTCCCGCACTCACACTCAAGCAGTCCCGCACTCACACTCAAGCGGTCCTGCATTCAAGCAGTCCCGCACTCACACTCAAGCGGTCCTGCACTCACGCTCAAGCGGTCCCGCACTCTCACTCAAGCGGTCCTGCATTCAAGCAGTCCCGCACGCACACTCAAGCGGTCCTGCACTCACGCTCAAGCGGTCCCGCACTCACACTCAAGCAGTCCCGCACTCACACTCAAGCGGTCCAGCACTCACACTCAAGCGGTCCTGCACTCACGCTCAAGCGGTCCTGCATTCAAGCAGTCCCGCACTCACACTCAAGCAGTCCCGCACTCTCACTCAAGCGGTCCCGCACTCTCACTCAAGCGGTCCTGCATTCAAGCGGTCCCGCACTCTCACTCAAGCGGTCCTGCATTCAGGAGGTCCTGCACTCACGCTCAAGCGGTCCCGCACTCTCACTCAAGTGGTCCCGCACTCTCACTCAAGCGGTCCTGCATTCAAGCAGTCCCGCACTCATACTCAAGCGGTCCTGCACTCACACTCAAGCAGTCCTGCACTCACGCTCAAGCGGTCCTGCATTCAAGCAGTCCCGCACTCTCACTCAAGCGGTCCCGCACTCACGCTCAAGTGGTCCCGCACTCACGCTCAAGTGGTCCCGCACTCTCACTCAAGCGGTCCTGCACTCACACTCAAGCTGTCCTGCACTCACACTCAAGCGGTCCTGCACTCACTCTCAAGCGGTCCTGCACACAAGCTCAAGCGGTCCTGCATTCAAGCAGTCCCGCACTCACACTCAAGCGGTCCCGCACTCACGCTCAAGCGGTCCCGCACTCTCACTCAAGCGGTCCTGCACTCACGCTCAAGCGGTCCCGCACTCTCACTCAAGCGGTCCCGCACTCACGCTCAAGCGGTCCCGCACTCTCACTCAATCGGTCCTGCACTCACGCTGAAGCGGTCCTGCATTCAAGCAGTCCCGCACTCACACTCAAGCGGTCCTGCACTCACACTCAAGCGGTCCTGCATTCAAGCAGTCCCGCACTCACACTCAAGCGGTCCTGCACTCCCACTCAAGCGGTCCCGCACTCACACTCAAGCGGTCCTGCACTCACGCTCAAGCGGTCCCGCACTCACGCTCAAGCGGTCCTGCACTCCCACTCAAGCGGTCCCGCACTCACACTCAAGCGGTCCTGCACTCACGCTCAAGCGGTCCCGCACTCACGCTCAAGCGGTCCTGCACTCACGCTCAAGCAGACCCGCACTCACACTCAAGCAGTCCCGCACTCTCACTCAAGCGGTCCTGCATTCAAGCAGTCCCGCACTCACACTCAAGCGGTCCTGCACTCACACTCAAGCGGTCCCGCACTCACACTCAAGCGGTCCTGCACTCACGCTCAAGCGGTCCCGCACTCACGCTCAAGCGGTCCTGCACTCACGCTCAAGCAGACCCGCACTCACACTCAAGCAGTCCCGCACTCTCACTCAAGCGGTCCTGCATTCAAGCAGTCCCGCACTCACACTCAAGCGGTCCTGCATTCAAGCAGTCCCGCACTCACACTCAAGCGGTCCTGCACTCACGCTCAATCGGTCCCGCACTCACCATCAAGCGGTCCCGCACTCTCACTCAAGCGGTCCTGCATTCAAGCAGTCCCGCACTCACACTCAAGCGGTCCTGCACTCACACTCAAGCGGTCCCGCACTCACACTCAAGCATTCCCGCACTCACACTCAAGCGGTCCTGCACTCACACTCAAGCAGTCCCGCATTCAAGCAATTCCCGCACTCACACTCAAGAAGCCCCGCACTCTCACTCAAGCGGTCCCGCACTCACACTCAAGCGGTCCCACACTCTCACTCAAGCGGTCCCGCACTCACACTCAAGCGGTCCCGCACTCACACTCAAGCGGTCCTGCATTCAAGCAGTCCCGCACTCACACTCAAGCAGTCCTGCACTCACACTCAAGCAGTCCCGCATTCAAGCAATTCCCGCACTCACACTCAAGCAGTCCCGCACTCTCACTCAAGCTGTCCCGCACTCACACTCAAGCAGTCCCGCACTCTCACTCAAGCGGTCCTGCATTCAAGCAGTCCCGCACTCACACTCAAGCAGTCCCGCACTCACACTCAAGCAGTCCCGCACTCTCACTCAAGCGGTCCTGCATTCAAGCAGTCCCGCACTCACACTCAAGCGGTCCTGCACTCACGCTCAAGCGGTCCCGCACTCTCACTCAAGCGGTCCCGCTCTCACACTCAAGCAGTACCGCACTCTCACTCAAGCGGTCCTGCATTCATGCAGTCCCGCACTCACACTCAAGCAGTCCCGCACTCACACTCAAGCAGTCCCGCACTCACACTCAAGCGGTCCTGCATTCAAGCAGTCCCGCACTCACACTCAAGCGGTCCTGCACTCACGCTCAAGCGGTCCCGCACTCTCACTCAAGCGGTCCTGCATTCAAGCAGTCCCGCACGCACAATCAAGCGGTCCTGCATTCAAGCAGTCCCGCACTCACACTCAAGCGGTCCCGCACTCACACTCAAGCAGTCCCGCACTCACACTCAAGCGGTCCAGCACTCACACTCAAGCGGTCCTGCACTCACGCTCAAGCGGTCCTGCATTCAAGCAGTCCCACACTCACACTCAAGCAGTCCCGCACTCTCACTCAAGCGGTCCCGCACTCACACTCAAGCGGTCCTGCATTCAAGCGGTCCCGCACTCTCACTCAAGCGCTCCTGCATTCAGGAGGTCCTGCACTCACGCTCAAGCGGTCCCGCACTCTCACTCAAGCGGTCCCGCACTCTCACTCAAGCGGTCCTGCATTCAAGCAGTCCCGCACTCACACTCAAGCGGTCCTGCACTCACACTCAAGCGGTCCTGCATTCAAGCAGTCCCGCACTCACACTCAAGCGGTCCTGCACTCACACTCAAGCGGTCCTGCACTCACACTCAAGCGGTCCCGCACTCTCACTCAAGCAGTCCTGCATTCAAGCAGTCCCGCACTCATACTCAAGCGGTCCTGCACTCACACTCAAGCGGTCCTCCACTCACGCTCAAGCGGTCCTGCACTCACGCTCAAGCGGTCCTGCATTCAAGCAGTCCCGCACTCACACTCAAGCAGTCCTGGACTCACACTCAAGCAGTCCCGCACTCACACTCAAGCGGTCCTGCACTCACACTCAAGCAGTCCCGCATTCAAGCAATTCCCGCACTCACACTCAAGCAGTCCCGCACTCTCACTCAAGCGGTCCCGCACTCACACTCAAGCGGTCCCGCACTCTCACTCAAGCGGTCGTGCACGCACGCTCATGTGATCCTGCACTCACACTCAAGCGGTCCCACACTCACACTCACGCGGTCCTGCACTCACACTCAAGTGGTCCCGCACTCTCACTCAAGCGGTCCTGCACTCACACTCAAGTGGTCCCGCACTCTCACTCAAGCGGTCCCGCACTCTCACTCAAGCAGTCCCGAACTCACACTCAAGCGGTCCTGCACTCTCACTCAAGCGGTCCCGCATTCAAGCAGTCCCGCACTCACGCTCAAGCGGTCCTGCACTCACGCTCAAGCGGTCCTGCACTCTCACTCAAGCGGTCCTGCATTCAAGCAGTCCCGCACTCACACTCAAGCGGTCCTGCACTCACACTCAAGCGGTCCTGCATTCAAGCAGTCCCGCACTCACACTCAAGCGGTCCTGCACTCACACTCAAGCGGTCCCGCACTCTCACTCAAGCGGTCGTGCACGCACGCTCATGTGATCCTGCACTCACACTCAAGTGGTCCCGCACTCTCACTCAAACGGTCCCGTACTTGCACTCAAATATCCCGCACTCACGCTCAAGAAGTCCCGCATTCAAGCAATTCCTGCACTCACACTCAAGCGGTCCTGCACTCACACTCAAGCAGTCCCGCACTCTCACTCAAGCGGTCCTGCACTCACACTCGAGTGGTCCCGCATTCTCACTCAAGCGGTCCTGCATTCAAGCAATTCCCGCACTCTCACTCAAGCGGTCCCGCACTCACACTCAAGCAGTCCCGCACTCTCACTCATGCGGTCCTGCACTCACACTCAAGTTGTCCCGCATTCTCACTCAAGCGGTCCTGCATTCAAGCAATTCCCGCACTCTCACTCAAGCGGTCCCGCACTCACACTCAAGTGGTCCCGCACTCACACTCAAGCGGTCCTGCATTCAAGCAGTCCGGCACTCACACTCAAGCGGTCCTGCACTCACACTCAAGCGGTCCCGCACTCACACTCAAGCGGTCCTGCACTCACAATCAAGCGGTCCCGCACTCACACTCAAGCGGTCCTGCACTCACGCTCAAGCGGTCCCGCACTCACACTCAAGCGGTCCCACACTCACACTCAAGTGGTCCCGCACTCACGCTCAAGCGGTCCCGCACTCACACTCAAGCGGTCCTGCACTCACACTCAAGCAGTTCCGCACTCACACTCAAGCAGTCCCGCACTCTCACTCAAGCGGTCCTGCATTCAAGCAGTCCCGCACTCACGCTCAAGCGGTCCCGCACTCACACTCAAGCGGTCCTGCATTCAAGAAGTCCCGCACTCACACTCAAGCGGTCCTGCACTCACACTCAAGCGGTCCTGCACTCACACTCAAGCGGTCCCGCACTCTCACTCAAGCAGTCCTGCATTCAAGCAGTCCCGCACTCACACTCAAGCGGTCCTGCACTCACACTCAAGCGGTCCTCCACTCACGCTCAAGCGGTCCTGCACTCACGCTCAAGCGGTCCTGCATTCAAGCAGTCCCGCACTCACACTCAAGCAGTCCTGGACTCACACTCAAGCAGTCCCGCACTCACACTCAAGCGGTCCTGCACTCACACTCAAGCAGTCCCGCATTCAAGCAATTCCCGCACTCACACTCAAGCAGTCCCGCACTCTCACTCAAGCGGTCCCGCACTCACACTCAAGCGGTCCCACACTCTCACTCAAGCGGTCGTGCACGCACGCTCATGTGATCCTGCACTCACACTCAAGTGGTCCCGCACTCTCACTCAAACGGTCCCGTACTTGCACTCAAATATCCCGCACTCACGCTCAAGAAGTCCCGCATTCAAGCAATTCCTGCACTCATACTCAAGCGGTCCTGCACTCACACTCAAGTGGTCCCGCACTCTCACTCAAGCGGTCCTGCACACACACTCAAGTGGTCCCGCACTCTCACTCAAGCGGTCCCGCACTCTCACTCAAGCAGTCCCGAACTCACAATCAAGCGGTCCTGCACTCTCACTCAAGCGGTCCCGCATTCAAGCAGTCCCGCACTCACGCTCAAGCGGTCCTGCACTCACGCTCAAGCGGTCCTGCACTCTCACTCAAGCGGTCCTGCATTCAAGCAGTCCCGCACTCACACTCAAGCGGTCCTGCACTCACACTCAAGCGGTCCCGCACTCTCACTCAAGCGGTCGTGCACGCACGCTCATGTGATCCTGCACTCACACTCAAGTGGTCCCGCACTCTCACTCAAACGGTCCCGTACTTGCACTCAAATATCCCGCACTCACGCTCAAGAAGTCCCGCATTCAAGCAATTCCTGCACTCACACTCAAGCGGTCCTGCACTCACACTCAAGTGGTCCCGCACTCTCACTCAAGCGGTCCTGCACTCACACTCAAGTGGTCCCGCACTCTCACTCAAGCAGTCCCGCACTCTCACTCAAGCGGTCCTGCACTCACACTCGAGTGGTCCCGCATTCTCACTCAAGCGGTCCTGCATTCAAGCAATTCCCGCACTCTCACTCAAGCGGTCCCGCACTCACACTCAAGCAGTCCCGCACTCTCACTCAAGCGGTCCTGCACTCACACTCAAGTGGTCCCGCATTCTCACTCAAGCGGTCCTGCATTCAAGCAATTCCCGCACTCTCACTCAAGCGGTCCCGCACTCACACTCAAGCAGTCCCGCACTCTCACTCAAGCGGTCCTGCACTCACACTCAAGTGGTCCCGCACTCACACTCAAGCGGTCCTGCATTCAAGCAGTCCCGCACTCACACTCAAGCGGTCCTGCACTCACACTCAAGCGGTCCCGCAGTCACACTCAAGCGGTCCTGCACTCACACTCAAGCGGTGCCGCACTCACACTCAAGCGGTCCTGCACTCACGCTCAAGCGGTCCCGCACTCACACTCAAGCGGTCCCACACTCACACTCAAGCGGTCCCACACTCACACTCAAGTGGTCCCGCACTCACACTCAAGCGGTCCTGCACTCACACTCAAGCGGTCCCGCACTCACACTCAAGCGGTCCTGCACTCACACTCAAGCAGTCCCGCACTCACACTCAAGCAGTCCCGCACTCTCACTCAAGCGGTCCTGCATTCAAGCAGTCCCGCACTCAAGCTCAAGCGGTCCCGCACTCACACTCCAGCAGTCCCGCACTCACGCTCAAGCGGTCCCGCACTCACGCTCAAGCGGTCCCGCACTCACACTCAAGCGGTCCCGCACTCTTACTCAAGCGGTCCTGCATTCAAGCAGTCCCGCACTCACACTCAAGCGGTCCTGCACTCACACTCAAGCGGTCCTGCACTCACACTCAAGCGGTCCCGCACTCTCACTCAAGCAGTCCTGCATTCAAGCAGTCCCGCACTCACACTCAAGCGGTCCTGCACTCACACTCAAGCGGTCCTCCACTCACGCTCAAGCGGTCCTGCACTCACACTCAAGCAGTCCCGCATTCAAGCAATTCCCGCACTCACACTCAAGCAGTCCCGCACTCTCACTCAAGCGGTCCCGCACTCACACTCAAGCGGTCCCGCACTCTCACTCAAGCGGTCGTGCACGCACGCTCATGTGATCCTGCACTCACACTCAAGTGGTCCCGCACTCTCACTCAAACGGTCCCGTACTTGCACTCAAATATCCCGCACTCAAGCTCAAGAAGTCCCGCATTCAAGCAATTCCTGCACTCATACTCAAGCGGTCCTGCACTCACACTCAAGTGGTCCCGAACTCTCACTCAAGCGGTCCTGCACTCACACTCAAGTGGTCCCGCACTCTCACTCAAGCGGTCCCGCACTGTCACTCAAGCAGTCCCGAACTCGCACTCAAGCGGTCCTGCACTCTCACTCAAGCGGTCCCGCATTCAAGCAGTCCCGCACTCACGCTCAAGCAGTACCGCACTCTCACTCAAGCAGTCCTGCAATCACACTCAAGTGGTCCCGCACTCTCACTCAAGCGGTCCCGCACTCACACTCAAGCGGTCCTGCACTCTCACTCAAGCGGTCCTGCATTCAAGCAATTCCCGCACTCACACTCAAGCAGTCCCGCACTCACACTCAAGTGGTTCCACACTCACACTCAAGCGGTCCTGCACTCACACTCAAGGGGTCCCGCACTCTCACTCAAGCGGTCCTGCATTCAAGCAATTCCCGCACTCACACTCAAGCAGTCCCGCACTCACACTCAAGTGGTCCCGCACTCACACTCAAGCGGTCCTGCATTCAAGCAGTCCCGCACTCACACTCAAGCGGTCCTGCACTCACACTCAAGCGGTCCTGCACTCACACTCAAGCGGTCCCGCACTCACACTCAAGCGGTCCTGCACTCCCACTCAAGCGGTCCCGCACTCACACTCAAGCGGTCCTGCACTCACGCTCAAGCGGTCCCGCACTCACACTCAAGCGGTCCCGCACTCACACTCAAGCGGTCCCGCACTCACGCTCAAGCGGTCCTGCACTCACGCTCAAGCAGACCCGCACTCACACTCAAGCAGTCCCGCACTCTCACTCAAGCGGTCCTGCATTCAAGCAGTCCCGCACTCACACTCAAGCGGTCCTGCACTCACGCTCAAGCGGTCCCGCACTCACACTCATGCGGTCCCGCACTCTCACTCAAGCGGTCCTGCATTCAAGCAGTCCCGCACTCACACTCAAGCGGTCCTGCACTCACACTCAAGCGGTCCCGCACTCACACTCAAGCATTCCCGCACTCACACTCAAGCAGTCCTGCATTCAAGCAGTCCCGCACTCACACTCAAGCGGTCCTGCACTCACACTCAAGCGGTCCTCCACTCACGCTCAAGCGGTCCTGCACTCACACTCAAGCAGTCCCGCATTCAAGCAATTCCCGCACTCTCACTCAAGCGGTCCCGCACTCACACTCAAGCGGTCCCGCACTCTCACTCAAGCGGTCCCGTACTTGCACTCAAATATCCCGCACTCACGCTCAAAAAGTCCCGCATTCAAGCAATTCCTGCACTCATACTCAAGCGGTCCTGCACTCACACTCAAGTGGTCCCGCACTCTCACTCAAGCGGTCCTGCACTCACACTCAAGTGGTCCCGCACTCTCACTCAAGCGGTCCCGCACTCTCACTCAAGCAGTCCCGAACTCACACTCAAGCGGTCCTGCACTCTCACTCAAGCGGTCCCGCATTCAAGCAGTCCCGCACTCACGCTCAAGCGGTCCTGCACTCACGCTCAAGCGGTCCTGCACTCTCACTCAAGCGGTCCTGCATTCAAGCAGTCCCGCACTCACACTCAAGCGGTCCTGCACTCACACTCAAGTTGTCCCGCACTCTCACTCAAGCGGTCGTGCACGCACGCTCATGTGATCCTGCACTCACACTCAAGTGGTCCCGCACTCTCACTCAAACGGTCCCGTACTTGCACTCAAATATCCCGCACTCACGCTCAAGAAGTCCCGCATTCAAGCAATTCCTGCACTCACACTCAAGCGGTCCTGCACTCACACTCAAGTGGTCCCGCACTCTCACTCAAGCGGTCCTGCACTCACACTCAAGTGGTCCCGCACTCTCACTCAAGCAGTCCCGCACTCTCACTCAAGCGGTCCTGCATTCACACTCGAGTGGTCCCGCATTCTCACTAAAGCGGTCCTGCATTCAAGCAATTCCCGCACTCTCACTCAAGCGGTCCCGCACTCACACTCAAGCAGTCCCGCACTCTCACTCAAGCGGTCCTGCACTCACACTCAAGTGGTCCCGCATTCTCACTCAAGCGGTCCTGCATTCAAGCAATTCCCGCACTCTCACTCAAGCGGTCCCGCACTCACACTCAAGCAGTCCCGCACTCTCACTCAAGCGGTCCTGCACTCACACTCAAGCAGTCCCGCACTCACACTCAAGCGGTCCTGCATTCAAGCAGTCCCGCACTCACACTCAAGCGGTCCTGCACTCACACTCAAGCGGTCCCGCACTCACACTCAAGCGGTCCTGCACTCACACTCAAGCGGTGCCGCACTCACACTCAAGCGGTCCTGCACTCACGCTCAAGCGGTCCCGCACTCACACTCAAGCGGTCCCACACTCACACTCAAGCGGTCCCACACTCACACTCAAGTGGTCCCGCACTCACACTCAAGCGGTCCTGCACTCACACTCAAGCGGTCCCGCACTCACACTCAAGCGGTCCTGCACTCACACTCAAGCAGTCCCGCACTCACACTCAAGCAGTCCCGCACTCTCACTCAAGCGGTCCTGCATTCAAGCAGTCCCGCACTCACGCTCAAGCGGTCCCGAACTCACACTCCAGCAGTCCCGCATTCAAGCAGTCCCGCACTCACACTCAAGCGGTCCTGCACTCACGCTCAAGCGGTCCCGCACTCACACTCAAGCGGTCCCGCACTCTCACTCAAGCGGTCCTGCATTCAAGCAGTCCCGCACTCACACTCAAGCGGTCCTGCACTCACACTCAAGCGGTCCCGCACTCACACTCAAGCATTCCCGCACTCACACTCAAGCAGTCCTGCATTCAAGCAGTCCCGCACTCACACTCAAGCGGTCCTGCACTCACACTCAAGCGGTCCTCCACTCACGCTCAAGCGGTCCTGCACTCACACTCAAGCAGTCCCGCATTCAAGCAATTCCCGCACTCACACTCAAGCAGTCCCGCACTCTCACTCAAGCGGTCCCGCACTCACACTCAAGCGGTCCCGCACTCTCACTCAAGCGGTCGTGCACGCACGCTCATGTGATCCTGCACTCACACTCAAGTGGTCCCGCACTCTCACTCAAACGGTCCCGTACTTGCACTCAAATATCCCGCACTCACGCTCAAGAAGTCCCGCATTCAAGCAATTCCTGCACTCATACTCAAGCGGTCCTGCACTCACACTCAAGTGGTCCCGCACTCTCACTCAAGTGGTCCTGCACTCACACTCAAGTGGTCCCGCACTCTCACTCAAGCGGTCCCGCACTCTCACTCAAGCAGTCCCGAACTCACACTCAAGCGGTCCTGCACTCTCACTCAAGCGGTCCCGAATTCAAGCAGTCCCGCACTCACGCTCAAGCGGTCCTGCACTCACGCTCAAGCGGTCCTGCACTCTCACTCAAGCGGTCCTGCATTCAAGCAGTCCCGCACTCACACTCAAGCGGTCCTGCACTCACACTCAAGCGGTCCCGCACTCTCACTCAAGCGGTCGTGCACGCACGCTCATGTGATCCTGCACTCACACTCAAGTGGTCCTGCACTCTCACTCAAACGGTCCCGTACTTGCACTCAAATATCCCGCACTCACGCTCAAGAAGTCCCGCATTCAAGCAATTCCTGCACTCACACTCAAGCGGTCCTGCACTCACACTCAAGTGGTCCCGCACTCTCACTCAAGCGGTCCTGCACTCACACTCAAGTGGTCCCGCACTCTCACTCAAGCAGTCCCGCACTCTCACTCAAGCGGTCCTGCACTCACACTCGAGTGGTCCCGCATTCTCACTCAAGCGGTCCTGCATTCAAGCAATTCCCGCACTCTCACTCAAGCGGTCCCGCACTCACACTCAAGCAGTCCCGCACTCTCACTCAAGCGGTCCTGCACTCACACTCAAGTGGTCCCGCATTCTCACTCAAGCGGTCCTGCATTCAAGCAATTCCCGCACTCTCACTCAAGCGGTCCCGCACTCACACTCAAGCAGTCCCGCACTCTCACTCAAGCGGTCCTGCACTCACACTCAAGTGGTCCCGCACTCACACTCAAGCGGTCCTGCATTCAAGCAGTCCCGCACTCACACTCAAGCGGTCCTGCACTCACACTCAAGCGGTCCCGCACTCACACTCAAGCGGTCCTGCACTCACACTCAAGCGGTGCCGCACTCACACTCAAGCGGTCCTGCACTCACGCTCAAGCGGTCCCGCACTCACACTCAAGCGGTCCCACAATCACACTCAAGCGGTCCCACACTCACACTCAAGTGGTCCCGCACTCACACTCAAGCGGTCCTGCACTCACAATCAAGTGGTCCTGCACTCACACTCAAGCGGTCCCGCACTCACACTCAAGCGGTCCTGCACTCACACTCAAGCAGTCCCGCACTCACACTCAAGCAGTCCCGCACTCTCACTCAAGCGGTCCTGCATTCAAGCAGTCCCGCACTCACGCTCAAGCGGTCCCGCACTCACACTCCAGCAGTCCCGCACTCACGCTCAAGCGGTCCCGCACTCACACTCAAGCGGTCCCGCACTCTTACTCAAGCGGTCCTGCATTCAAGCAGTCCCGCACTCACACTCAAGCGGTCCTGCACTCACACTCAAGCGGTCCTGCACTCACACTCAAGCGGTCCCGCTCTCTCACTCAAGCAGTCCTGCATTCAAGCAGTCCCGCACTCACACTCAAGCGGTCCTGCACTCACACTCAAGCGGTCCTCCACTCACGCTCAAGCGGTCCTGCACTCACACTCAAGCAGTCCCGCATTCAAGCAATTCCCGCACTCACACTCAAGCAGTCCCGCACTCTCACTCAAGCGGTCCCGCACTCACACTCAAGCGGTCCCGCACTCTCACTCAAGCGGTCGTGCACGCACGCTCATGTGATCCTGCACTCACACTCAAGTGGTCCCGCACTCTCACTCAAACGGTCCCGTACTTGCACTCAAATATCCCGCACTCACGCTCAAGAAGTCCCGCATTCAAGCAATTCCTGCACTCATACTCAAGCGGTCCTGCACTCACACTCAAGTGGTCCCGCACTCTCACTCAAGCGGTCCTGCACTCACACTCAAGTGGTCCCGCACTCTCACTCAAGCGGTCCCGCACTGTCACTCAAGCAGTCCCGAACTCACACTCAAGCGGTCCTGCACTCTCACTCAAGCGGTCCCGCATTCAAGCAGTCCCGCACTCACGCTCAAGCAGTACCGCACTCTCACTCAAGCAGTCCTGCACTCACACTCAAGTGGTCCCGCACTCTCACTCAAGCGGTCCCGCACTCACACTCAAGCGGTCCTGCACTCTCACTCAAGCGGTCCTGCATTCAAGCAATTCCCGCACTCACACTCAAGCAGTCCCGCACTCACACTCAAGTGGTCCCGCACTCACACTCAAGCGGTCCTGCACTCACACTCAAGGGGTCCCGCACTCTCACTCAAGCGGTCCTGCATTCAAGCAATTCCCGCACTCACACTCAAGCAGTCCCGCACTCACACTCAAGTGGTCCCGCACTCACACTCAAGCGGTCCTGCATTCAAGCAGTCCCGCACTCACACTCAAGCGGTCCTGCACTCACACTCAAGCGGTCACGCACTCACACTCAAGCGGTCCTGCACTCCCACTCAAGCGGTCCCGCACTCACACTCAAGCGGTCCTGCACTCACGCTCAAGCGGTCCCGCACTCACACTCAAGCGGTCCCGCACTCACACTCAAGCGGTCCCGCACTCACGCTCAAGCGGTCCTACACTCACGCTCAAGCAGACCCGCACTCACACTCAAGCAGTTCCGCACTCTCACTCAAGTGGTCCTGCATTCAAGCAGTCCCGCACTCACACTCAAGCGGTCCTGCATTCAAGCAGTCCCGCACTCACACTCAAGCGGTCCTGCACTCACGCTCAAGCGGTCCCGCACTCACACTCAAGCGGTCCCGCACTCTCACTCAAGCGGTCCTGCATTCAAGCAGTCCCGCACTCACACTCAAGCGGTCCTGCACTCACACTCAAGCGGTCCCGCACTCACACTCAAGCATTCCCGCACTCACACTCAAGCGGTCCTGCACTCACACTCAAGCAGTCCCGCATTCAAGCAATTCCCGCACTCACACTCAAGAAGCCCCGCACTCTCACTCAAGCGGTCCCGTACTCACACTCAAGCGGTCCCACACTCTCACTCTAGCGGTCCCGCACTCACACTCAAGCGGTCCCGCACTCACACTCAAGCGGTCCTGCATTCAAGCAGTCCCGCACTCACACTCAAGCAGTCCTGCACTCACACTCAAGCAGTCCCGCATTCAAGCAATTCCCGCACTCACACTCAAGCAGTCCCGCACTCTCACTCAAGCTGTCCCGCACTCACACTCAAGCAGTCCCGCACTCTCACTCAAGCGGTCCTGCATTCAAGCAGTCCCGCACTCACACTCAAGCAGTCCCGCACTCACACTCAAGCAGTCCCGCACTCTCACTCAAGCGGTCCTGCATTCAAGCAGTCCCGCACTCACACTCAAGCGGTCCTGCACTCACGCTCAAGCGGTCCCGCACTCTCACTCAAGCGGTCCTGCATTCAAGCAGTCCCGCACTCACACTCAAGCGGTCCCGCACTCTCACTCAAGCGGTACTGCATTCAAGCAGTCCCGCACTCACACTCAAGCAGTCCCGCACTCACACTCAAGCAGTCCCGCACTCACACTCAAGCGGTCCTGCATTCAAGCAGTCCCACACTCACACTCAAGCGGTCCTGCACTCACGCTCAAGCGGTCCCGCACTCTCACTCAAGCGGTCCTGCATTCAAGCTGTCCCGCACGCACACTCAAGCGGTCCTGCACTCACGCTCAAGTGGTCCCGCACTCACTCTCAAGCAGTCCCGCACTCACACTCAAGCGGTCCAGCACTCACACTCAAGCGGTCCTGCACTCACGCTCAAGCGGTCCTGCATTCAAGCGGTCCCGCACTCTCACTCAAGCGGTCCTGCATTCAGGAGGTCCTGCACTCACGCTCAAGCGGTCCCGCACTCTCACTCAAGCGTTCCCGCACTCTCAATCAAGCGGTCCTGCATTCAAGCAGTCCCGCACTCACACTCAAGCGGTCCTGCACTCACACTCAAGCGGTCCTGCACTCACGCTCAAGCGGTCCTGCATTCAAGCAGTCCCGCACTCTCACTCAAGCGGTCCCGCACTCACGCTCAAGTGGTCCCGCACTCTCACTCAAGCGGTCCTGCACTCAAGCTCAAGCGGTCCTGCATTCAAGCAGTCCCGCACTCACACTCAAGCGGCCCTGCACTCACACTCAAGCTGTCCTGCACTCACACTCAAGCGGCCCTGCACTCACTCTCAAGCGGTCCTGCACTCAAGCTCAAGCGGTCCTGCATTCAAGCAGTCCCGCACTCACACTCAAGCGGTCCTGCACTCACGCTCAAGCGGTCCCGCACTCTCACTCAAGCGGTCCTGCACTCACGCTCAAGCGGTCCCGCACTCTCACTCAAGCGGTCCCGCACTCACGCTCAAGCGGTCCCGCACTCTCACTCAATCGGTCCTGCACTCACGCTCAAGCGGTCCTGCATTCAAGCAGTCCCGCACTCACACTCAAGCGGTCCTGCACTCACACTCAAGCGGTCCTGCATTCAAGCAGTCCCGCACTCACACTCAAGCGGTCCTGCACTCCCACTCAAGCGGTCCCGCACTCACACTCAAGCGGTCCTGCACTCACGCTCAAGCGGTCCCGCACTCACGCTCAAGCGGTCCTGCACTCCCACTCAAGCGGTCCCGCACTCACACTCAAGCGGTCCTGCACTCACGCTCAAGCGGTCCCGCACTCACGCTCAAGCGGTCCTGCACTCACGCTCAAGCAGACCCGCACTCACACTCAAGCAGTCCCGCACTCTCACTCAAGCGGTCCTGCATTCAAGCAGTCCCGCACTCACACTCAAGCGGTCCTGCACTCACACTCAAGCGGTCCCGCACTCACACTCAAGCGGTCCTGCACTCCCACTCAAGCGGTCCCGCACTCACACTCAAGCGGTCCTGCACTCACGCTCAAGCGGTCCCGCACTCACGCTCAAGCGGTCCTGCACTCACGCTCAAGCAGACCCGCACTCACACTCAAGCAGTCCCGCACTCTCACTCAAGCGGTCCTGCATTCAAGCAGTCCCGCACTCACACTCAAGCGGTCCTGCATTCAAGCAGTCCCGCACTCACACTCAAGCGGTCCTGCACTCACGCTCAAGCGGTCCCGCACTCACACTCAAGCGGTCCCGCACTCTCACTCAAGCGGTCCTGCATTCAAGCAGTCCCGCACTCACACTCAAGCGGTCCTGCACTCACACTCAAGCGGTCCCGCACTCACACTCAAGCATTCCCGCACTCACACTCAAGCGGTACTGCACTCACACTCAAGCAGTCCCGCATTCAAGCAATTCCAGCACTCACACTCAAGAAGCCCCGCACTCTCACTCAAGCGGTCCCGCACTCTCACTCAAGCGGTCCCACACTCTCACTCAAGCGGTCCCGCACTCACACTCAAGCGGTCCCGCACTCACACTCAAGCGGTCCTGCATTCAAGCAGTCCCGCACTCACACTCAAGCAGTCCTGCACTCACACTCAAGCAGTCCCGCATTCAAGCAATTCCCGCACTCACACTCATGCAGTCCCGCACTCTCACTCAAGCTGTCCCGCACTCACACTCAAGCTGTCCCGCACTCTCACTCAAGCGGTCCTGCATTCAAGCAGTCCCGCACTCACACTCAAGCAGTCCCGCACTCACACTCAAGCAGTCCCGCACTCTCACTCAAGCGGTCCTGCATTCAAGCAGTCCCGCACTCACACTCAAGCGGTCCTGCACTCACGCTCAAGCGGTCCCGCACTCTCACTCAAGCGGTCCTGCATTCAAGCAGTCCCGCACTCACACTCAAGCGGTCCCGCACTCACACTCAAGCAGTCCCGCACTCTCACTCAAGCGGTCCTGCATTCAAGCAGTCCCGCACTCACACTCAAGCAGTCCCGCACTCACACTCAAGCAGTCCCGCACTCACACTCAAGCGGTCCTGCATTCAAGCAGTCCCGCACTCACACTCAAGCGGTCCTGCACTCACGCTCAAGCGGTCCCGCACTCTCACTCAAGCGGTCCTGCATTCAAGCAGTCCCGCACGCACACTCAAGCGGTCCTGCACTCACGCTCAAGCGGTCCCGCACTCACACTCAAGCAGTCCCGCACTCACACTCAAGCGGTCCTGCATTCAGGAGGTCCTGCACTCACGCTCAAGCGGTCCCGCACTCTCACTCAAGCGGTCCCGCACTCTCACTCAAGCGGTCCTGCATTCAAGCAGTCCCGCACTCACACTCAAGCGGTCCTGCACTCACACTCAAGCGGTCCTGCACTCACGCTCAAGCGGTCCTACATTCAAGCAGTCCCGCACTCTCACTCAAGCGGTCCCGCACTCACGCTCAAGTGGTCCCGCACTCTCACTCAAGCGGTCCTGCATTCAAGCAGTCCCGCACTCACACTCAAGCAGTCCCGCACTCACACTCAAGCAGTCCCGCACTCTCACTCAAGCGGTCCTGCATTCAAGCAATTCCCGCACTCACACTCAAGCAGTCCCGCACTCACACTCAAGTGGTCCCGCACTCACACTCAAGCGGTCCTGCACTCACACTCAAGGGGTCCCGCACTCTCACTCAAGCGGTCCTGCATTCAAGCAATTCCCGCACTCACACTCAAGCAGTCCCGCACTCACACTCAAGTGGTCCCGCACTCACACTCAAGCGGTCCTGCATTCAAGCAGTCCCGCACTCACACTCAAGCGGTCCTGCACTCACGCTCAAGCGGTCCCGCACTCACACTCAAGCGGTCCCGCACTCTCACTCAAGCTGTCCTGCATTCAAGCAGTCCCGCACTCACACTCAAGCGGTCCTGCACTCCCTCTCAAGCGGTCCCGCACTCTCACTCAAGCGGTCCTGCATTCAAGCAGTCCCGCACTCACACTCAAGCGGTCCTGCACTCACACTCAAGCGGTCCTGCAATCACACTCAAGCGGTCCCGCACTCACACTCAAGCAGTCCCGCACTCACACTCAAGCGGTCCTGCACTCACACTCAAGCAGTCCCGCATTCAAGCAATTCCCGCACTCACACTCAAGCAGCCCCGCACTCTCACTCAAGCGGTCCCGCACTCACACTCAAGCGGTCCTGCACTCACGCTCAAGCGGTCCCGCACTCACACTCAAGCGGCCCCGCTCTCTCACTCAAGCGGTCCTGCATTCAAGCAGTCCCGCACTCACACTCAAGCGGTCCTGCACTCACACTCAAGCGGTCCCGCACTCAGACTCAAGCAGTCCCGCACTCACATTCAAGAGGTCCTGCACTCACACTCAAGCAGTCCCGCATTCATGCAATTCCCGCACTCACACTCAAGAAGCCCCGCACTCTCACTCAAGCGGTCCCGCACTCACACTCAAGCGGTCCCACACTCTCACTCAAGCGGTCCCGCACTCACACTCAAGCGGTCCCGCACTCACACTCAAGCGGTCCTGCATTCAAGCAGTCGCGCACTCACACTCAAGCAGTCCTGCACTCACACTCAAGCAGTCCCGCATTCAAGCAATTCCCGCACTCACACTCAAGCAGTCCCGCACTCTCACTCAAGCTGTCCCGCACTCACACTCAAGCAGTCCCGCACTCTCACCAAGCGGTCCTGCATTCAAGCAGTCCCGCACTCACACTCAAGCAGTCCCGCACGCACACTCAAGCAGTCCCGCACTCTCACTCAAGCGGTCCTGCATTCAAGCAGTCCCGCACTCACACTCAAGCGGTCCTGCACTCACGCTCAAGCGGTCCTGCATTCAAGCAGTCCCGCACTCACACTCAAGCGGTCCTGCACTCACGCTCAAGCGGTCCCGCACTCTCACTCAAGCGGTCCTGCATTCAAGCAGTCCCGCACTCACACTCAAGCGGTCCTGCACTCACACTCAAGCGGTCCCGCACTCAGACTCAAGCAGTCCCGCACTCACACTCAAGCGGTCCTGCACTCACACTCAAGCAGTCCCGCATTCATGCAATTCCCGCACTCACACTCAAGAAGCCCCGCACTCTCACTCAAGCGGTCCCGCACTCACACTCAAGCGGTCCCACACTCTCACTCAAGCGGTCCCGCACTCACACTCAAGCGGTCCCGCACTCACACTCAAGCGGTCCTGCAGTCAAGCAGTCCCGCACTCACACTCAAGCAGTCCTGCACTCACACTCAAGCAGTCCCGCATTCAAGCAATTCCCGCACTCACACTCAAGCAGTCCCGCACTCTCAATCAAGCTGTCCCGCACTCACACTCAAGCAGTCCCGCACTCTCACTCAAGCGGTCCTGCATTCAAGCAGTCCCGCACTCACACTCAAGCAGTCCCGCACTCACACTCAAGCAGTCCCGCACTCTCACTCAAGCGGTCCTGCATTCAAGCAGTCCCGCACTCACGCTCAAGCGGTCCCGCACTCTCACTCAAGCGGTCCTGCATTCAAGCAGTCCCGCACTCACACTCAAGCGGTCCTGCACTCACGCTCAAGCGGTCCCGCACTCACACTCAAGCAGTCCCGCACTCACACTCAAGCGGTCCAGCACTCACACTCAAGCGGTCCTGCACTCACGCTCAAGCGGTACTGCATTCAAGCAGTCCCGCACTCACACTCAAGCAGTCCCGCACTCTCACTCAAGCGGTCCCGCACTCTCACTCAAGCGGTCCTGCATTCAAGCAGTCCCGCACTCACACTCAAGCGGTCCCGCACTCACACTCAAGCAGTCCCGCACTCACACTCAAGCGGTCCTGCACTCACACTCAAGCGGTCCCGCACTCAGACTCAAGCAGTCCCGCACTCTCACTCAAGCGGTCCTGCATTCAAGCAGTCCCGCACTCACACTCAAGCGGTCCCGCACTCACACTCAAGCAGTCCCGCACTCACACTCAAGCGGTCCTGCACTCACACTCAAGCAGTCCCGCATTCATGCAATTCCCGCACTCACACTCAAGAAGCCCCGCACTCTCACTCAAGCGGTCCCGCACTCACACTCAAGCAGTCCCACACTCTCACTCAAGCGGTCCCGCACTCACACTCAAGCGGTCCCGCACTCACACTCAAGCGGTCCTGCATTCAAGCAGTCCCGCACTCACACTCAAGCAGTCCTGCACTCACACTCAAGCAGTCCCGCATTCAAGCAATTCCCGCACTCACACTCAAGCAGTCCCGCACTCTCACTCAAGCTGTCCCGCACTCACACTCAAGCAGTCCCGCACTCTCACTCAAGCGGTCCTGCATTCAAGCAGTCCCGCACTCACACTCAAGCAGTCCCGCACTCACACTCAAGCAGTCCCGCACTCTCACTCAAGCGGTCCTGCATTCAAGCAGTCCCGCACTCACACTCAAGCGGTCCTGCACTCACGCTCAAGCGGTCCTGCATTCAAGCAGTCCCGCACTCACACTCAAGCGGTCCTGCACTCACGCTCAAGCGGTCCCGCACTCTCACTCAAGCGGTCCTGCATTCAAGCAGTCCCGCACTCACACTCAAGCGGTCCTGCACTCACACTCAAGCGGTCCCGCACTCAGACTCAAGCAGTCCCGCACTCACACTCAAGCGGTCCTGCACTCACACTCAAGCAGTCCCGCATTCATGCAATTCCCGCACTCACACTCAAGAAGCCCCGCACTCTCACTCAAGCGGTCCCGCACTCACACTCAAGCGGTCCCACACTCTCACTCAAGCGGTCCCGCACTCACACTCAAGCGGTCCCGCACTCACACTCAAGCGGTCCTGCAGTCAAGCAGTCCCGCACTCACACTCAAGCAGTCCTGCACTCACACTCAAGCAGTCCCGCATTCAAGCAATTCCCGCACTCACACTCAAGCAGTCCCGCACTCTCACTCAAGCTGTCCCGCACTCACACTCAAGCAGTCCCGCACTCTCACTCAAGCGGTCCTGCATTCAAGCAGTCCCGCACTCACACTCAAGCAGTCCCGCACTCACACTCAAGCAGTCCCGCACTCTCACTCAAGCGGTCCTGCATTCAAGCAGTCCCGCACTCACGCTCAAGCGGTCCCGCACTCTTTCTCAAGCGGTCCTGCATTCAAGCAGTCCCGCACTCACACTCAAGCGGTCCTGCACTCACGCTCAAGCGGTCCCGCACTCACACTCAAGCAGTCCCGCACTCACACTCAAGCGGTCCAGCACTCACACTCAAGCGGTCCTGCACTCACGCTCAAGCGGTCCTGCATTCAAGCAGTCCCGCACTCACACTCAAGCAGTCCCGCACTCTCACTCAAGCGGTCCCGCACTCTCACTCAAGCGGTCCTGCATTCAAGCAGTCCCGCACTCACACTCAAGCGGTCCCGCACTCACACTCAAGCAGTCCCGCACTCTCACTCAAGCGGTCCTGCATTCAAGCAGTCCCGCACTCACACTCAAGCAGTCCCGCACTCACACTCAAGCAGTCCCGCACTCACACTCAAGCGGTCCTGCATTCAAGCAGTCCCGCACTCACACTCAAGCGGTCCTGCACTCTCGCTCAAGCGGTCCCGCACTCTCACTCAAGCGGTCCTGCATTCAAGCAGTCCCGCACTCACACTCAAGCGGTCCTGCACTCACGCTCAAGCGGTCCCGCACTCACACTCAAGCAGTCCCGCACTCACACTCAAGCGGTCCAGCACTCACACTCAAGCGGTCCTGCACTCACGCTCAAGCGGTCCTGCATTCAAGCAGTCCCGCACTCACACTCAAGCAGTCCCGCACTCTCACTCAAGCGGTCCCGCACTCTCACTCAAGCGGTCCTGCATTCAAGCGGTCCCGCACTCTCACTCAAGCGGTCCTGCATTCAGGAGGTCCTGCACTCACGCTCAAGTGGTCCCGCACTCTCACTCAAGCGGTCCCGCACTCTCACTCAAGCGGTCCTGCATTCAAGCAGTCCCGCACTCACACTCAAGCGGTCCTGCACTCACGCTCAAGCGGTCCTGCATTCAAGCAGTCCCGCACTCTCACTCAAGCGGTCCCGCACTCACGCTCAAGTGGTCCCGCACTCTCACTCAAGCGGTCCTGCACTCAAGCTCAAGCGGTCCTGCATTCAAGCAGTCCCGCACTCACACTCAAGCGGTCCTGCACTCACACTCAAGCTGTCCTGCTCTCACACTCAAGCGGTCCTGCACTCACTCTCAAGCGGTCCTGCACTCAAGCTCAAGCGGTCCTGCATTCAAGCAGTCCCGCACTAACACTCAAGCGGTCCTGCACTCACGCTCAAGCGGTCCCGCACTCTCACTCAAGCGGTCCTGCACTCACGCTCAAGCGGTCCCGCACTCTCAGTCAAGCGGTACCGCACTCACGCTCAAGCGGTCCCGCACTCTCACTCAAGCAGTCCTGCACTCACGCTCAAGCGGTCCTGCATTCAAGCAGTCCCGCACTCACACTCAAGCGGTCCTGCACTCACGCTCAAGCGGTCCCGCACTCACACTCAAGCATTCCTGCACTCACACTCAAGTGGTCCCGCACTCACACTCAAGCGGTCCTGCACTCACGCTCAAGCGGTCCTGCATTCAAGCAGTCCCGCCCTCACACTCAAGCGGTCCCGCACTCACACTCAGCAGTCCCGCACTCACACTCAAGCGGTCCCGCACTCACACTCAAGCGGTCCTGCACTCACACTCAAGCAGTCCCGCATTCAAGCAATTCCCGCACTCACACTCAAGCAGTCCCGCACTCTCACTCAAGCGGTCCCGCACTCACACTCAAGCGGTCCCGCACTCTCACTCAAGCGGTCGTGCACGCACGCTCATGTGATCCTGCACTCACACTCAAGTGGTCCCGCACTCTCACTCAAACGGTCCCGTACTTGCACTCAAGTATCCCGCACTCACGCTCAAGCAGTCCCGCATTCAAGCAATTCCTGCACTCACACTCAAGCGGTCCTGCACTCACACTCAAGTGGTCCCGCACTCTCACTCAAGCGGTCCTGCACTCACACTCAAGTGGTCCCGCACTCTCACTCAAGCGGTCCCGCACTCTCACTCAAGCAGTCCCGCACTCACACTCAAGCGGTCCTGCACTCTCACTGAAGCGGTCCTGCATTCAAGCAGTCCCGCACTCACGCTCAAGCAGTCCTGCACTCACGCTCAAGCGGTTCTGCACTCTCACTCAAGCGGTCCTGCACTCACACTCAAGGGGTCCCGCACTCTCACTCAAGCGGTCCTGCATTCAAGCAATTCCCGCACTCACACTCAAGCAGTCCCGCACTCTCACTCAAGCAGTCCTGCACTCACACTCAAGTGGTCCCGCACTCTCACTCAAGCGGTCCTGCACTCACGCTCAAGCGGTCCCGCACTCGCACTCAAGCGGTCCCGCACTCACGCTCAAGCAGTCCCGCACTCACATTCAAGCGGTCCTGCACTCACACTCAAGCAGACCCGCACTCACACTCAAGCAGTCCCGCACTCTCACTCAAGCGGTCCTGCATTCAAGCAGTCCCGCACTCACACTCAAGCGGTCCTGCACTCACACTCAAGCGGTCCCGCACTCACACTCAAGCAGTCCCGCACTCTCACTCAAGCGGTCCCGCACTCACACTCAAGCAGTCCCGCACTCTCACTCAAGCGGTCCTGCATTCAAGCAGTCCCGCACTCACACTCAAGCAGTCTCACACTCACACTCAAGCAGTCCCGCACTCTCACTCAAGCGGTCCTGCATTCAAGCAGTCCCGCACTCACACTCAAGCGGTCCTGCACTCACGCTCAAGCGGTCCCGCACTCACGCTCAAGCGGTCCTGCATTCAAGCAGTCCCGCACTCACACTCAAGCGGTCTCGCACTCACACTCAAGCAGTCCCGCACTCTCACTCAAGCGGTCCTGCATTCAAGCAGTCCCGCACTCACACTCAAGCAGTCCCGCACTCACACTCAAGCAGTCCCGCACTCTCACTCAAGCGGTCCTGCATTCAAGCAATTCCCGCACTCACACTCAAGCAGTCCCGCACTCACACTCAAGTGGTCCCGCACTCACACTCAAGCGGTCCTGCACTCACACTCAAGGGGTCCCGCACTCTCACTCAAGCGGTCCTGCATTCAAGCAATTCCCGCACTCACACTCAAGCAGTCCCGCACTCACACTCAAGTGGTCCCGCACTCACACTCAAGCGGTCCTGCATTCAAGCAGTCCCGCACTCACACTCAAGCGGTCCTGCACTCACGCTCAAGCGGTCCCGCACTCACACTCAAGCGGTCCCGCACTCTCACTCAAGCTGTCCTGCATTCAAGCAGTCCCGCACTCACACTCAAGCGGTCCTGCACTCCCTCTCAAGCGGTCCCGCACTCTCACTCAAGCGGTCCTGCATTCAAGCAGTCCCGCACTCACACTCAAGCGGTCCTGCACTCACACTCAAGCGGTCCTGCACTCACACTCAAGCGGTCCCGCACTCACACTCAAGCAGTCCCGCACTCACACTCAAGCGGTCCTGCACTCACACTCAAGCAGTCCCGCATTCAAGCAATTCCCGCACTCACACTCAAGCAGCCCCGCACTCTCACTCAAGCGGTCCCGCACTCACACTCAAGCGGTCCTGCACTCACGCTCAAGCGGTCCCGCACTCACACTCAAGCGGTCCCACACTCTCACTCAAGCGGTCCGGCATTCAAGCAGTCCCGCACTCACACTCAAGCGGTCCTGCACTCACACTCAAGCGGTCCCGCACTCAGACTCAAGCAGTCCCGCACTCACACTCAAGCGGTCCCGCACTCTCACTCAAGCGGTCCTGCATTCAAGCAGTCCCGCACTCACACTCAAGCGGTCCCGCACTCACACTCAAGCAGTCCCGCACTCTCACTCAAGCGGTCTTGCATTCAAGCAGTCCCGCACTCACACTCAAGCGGTCCTGCACTCTCGCTCAAGCGGTCCCGCACTCTCACTCAAGCGGTCCTGCATTCAAGCAGTCCCGCACTCACACTCAAGCGGTCCTGCACTCACGCTCAAGCGGTCCCGCACTCACACTCAAGCAGTCCCGCACTCACACTCAAGCGGTCCAGCACTCACACTCAAGAGGTCCTGCACTCATGCTCAAGCGGTCCTGCATTCAAGCAGTCCCGCACTCACACTCAAGCAGTCCCGCACTCTCACTCAAGCGGTCCCGCACTCTCACTCAAGCGGTCCTGCATTCAAGCGGTCCCGCACTCTCACTCAAGCGGTCCTGCATTCAGGAGGTCCTGCACTCACGCTCAAGTGGTCCCGCACTCTCACTCAAGCGGTCCCGCACTCTCACTCAAGCGGTCCTGCATTCAAGCAGTCCCGCACTCACACTCAAGCGGTCCTGCACTCACACTCAAGCGGTCCTGCACTCACGCTCAAGCGGTCCTGCATTCAAGCAGTCCCGCACTCTCACTCAAGCGGTCCAGCACTCATGCTCAAGTGGTCCCGCACTCTCACTCAAGCGGTCCTGCACTCAAGCTCAAGCGGTCCTGCATTCAAGCAGTCCCGCACTCACACTCAAGCGGTCCTGCACTCACACTCAAGCTGTCCTGCTCTCACACTCAAGCGGTCCTGCACTCACTCTCAAGCGGTCCTGCACTCAAGCTCAAGCGGTCCTGCATTCAAGCAGTCCCGCACTAACACTCAAGCGGTCCTGCACTCACGCTCAAGCGGTCCCGCACTCTCACTCAAGCGGTCCTGCACTCACGCTCAAGCGGTCCCGCACTCTCACTCAAGCGGTACCGCACTCACGCTCAAGCGGTCCCGCACTCTCACTCAAGCAGTCCTGCACTCACGCTCAAGCGGTCCTGCATTCAAGCAGTCCCGCACTCACACTCAAGCGGTCCTGCACTCACGCTCAAGCGGTCCCGCACTCACACTCAAGCATTCCTGCACTCACACTCAAGCGGTCCCGCACTCACACTCAAGCGGTCCTGCACTCACGCTCAAGCGGTCCTGCATTCAAGCAGTCCCGCCCTCACACTCAAGCGGTCCCGCACTCACACTCAAGCAGTCCCGCACTCACACTCAAGCGGTCCCGCACTCACACTCAAGCGGTCCTGCACTCACACTCAAGCAGTCCCGCATTCAAGCAATTCCCGCACTCACACTCAAGCAGTCCCGCACTCTCACTCAAGCGGTCCCGCACTCACACTCAAGCGGTCCCGCACTCTCACTCAAGCGGTCGTGCACGCACGCTCATGTGATCCTGCACTCACACTCAAGTGGTCCCGCACTCTCACTCAAACGGTCCCGTACTTGCACTCAAGTATCCCGCACTCACGCTCAAGCAGTCCCGCATTCAAGCAATTCCTGCACTCACACTCAAGCGGTCCTGCACTCACACTCAAGTGGTCCCGCACTCTCACTCAAGCGGTCCCGCACTCTCACTCAAGCAGTCCCGCACTCACACTCAAGCGGTCCTGCACTCTCACTGAAGCGGTCCTGCATTCAAGCAGTCCCGCACTCACGCTCAAGCAGTCCTGCACTCACGCTCAAGCGGTTCTGCACTCTCACTCAAGCGGTCCTGCACTCACACTCAAGGGGTCCCGCACTCTCACTCAAGCGGTCCTGCATTCAAGCAATTCCCGCACTCACACTCAAGCAGTCCCGCACTCTCACTCAAGCAGTCCTGCACTCACACTCAAGTGGTCCCGCACTCTCACTCAAGCGGTCCTGCACTCACGCTCAAGCGGTCCCGCACTCGCACTCAAGCGGTCCTGCATTCAAGCAGTCCCGCACTCACACTCAAGCGGTCCCGCACTCACACTCAAGCAGTCCCGCACTCTCACTCAAGCGGTCTTGCATTCAAGCAGTCCCGCACTCACACTCAAGCAGTCCCGCACTCACACTCAAGCAGTCCCGCACTCACACTCAAGCGGTCCTGCATTCAAGCAGTCCCGCACTCACACTCAAGCGGTCCTGCACTCTCGCTCAAGCGGTCCCGCACTCTCACTCAAGCGGTCCTGCATTCAAGCAGTCCCGCACTCACACTCAAGCGGTCCTGCACTCACGCTCAAGCGGTCCCGCACTCACACTCAAGCAGTCCCGCACTCACACTCAAGCGGTCCAGCACTCACACTCAAGAGGTCCTGCACTCACGCTCAAGCGGTCCTGCATTCAAGCAGTCCCGCACTCACACTCAAGCAGTCCCGCACTCTCACTCAAGCGGTCCCGCACTCTCACTCAAGCGGTCCTGCATTCAAGCGGTCCCGCACTCTCACTCAAGCGGTCCTGCATTCAGGAGGTCCTGCACTCACGCTCAAGTGGTCCCGCACTCTCACTCAAGCGGTCCCGCACTCTCACTCAAGCGGTCCTGCATTCAAGCAGTCCCGCACTCACACTCAAGCGGTCCTGCACTCACACTCAAGCGGTCCTGCACTCACGCTCAAGCGGTCCTGCATTCAAGCAGTCCCGCACTCTCACTCAAGCGGTCCAGCACTCATGCTCAAGTGGTCCCGCACTCTCACTCAAGCGGTCCTGCACTCAAGCTCAAGCGGTCCTGCATTCAAGCAGTCCCGCACTCACACTCAAGCGGTCCTGCACTCACACTCAAGCTGTCCTGCTCTCACACTCAAGCGGTCCTGCACTCACTCTCAAGCGGTCCTGCACTCAAGCTCAAGCGGTCCTGCATTCAAGCAGTCCCGCACTAACACTCAAGCGGTCCTGCACTCACGCTCAAGCGGTCCCGCACTCTCACTCAAGCGGTCCTGCACTCACGCTCAAGCGGTCCCGCACTCTCACTCAAGCGGTACCGCACTCAAGCTCAAGCGGTCCCGCACTCTCACTCAAGCAGTCCTGCACTCACGCTCAAGCGGTCCTGCATTCAAGCAGTCCCGCACTCACACTCAAGCGGTCCTGCACTCACGCTCAAGCGGTCCCGCACTCACACTCAAGCATTCCTGCACTCACACTCAAGCGGTCCCGCACTCACACTCAAGCGGTCCTGCACTCACGCTCAAGCGGTCCTGCATTCAAGCAGTCCCGCCCTCACACTCAAGCGGTCCCGCACTCACACTCAAGCAGTCCCGCACTCACACTCAAGCGGTCCCGCACTCACACTCAAGCGGTCCTGCACTCACACTCAAGCAGTCCCGCATTCAAGCAATTCCCGCACTCACACTCAAGCAGTCCCGCACTCTCACTCAAGCGGTCCCGCACTCACACTCAAGCGGTCCCGCACTCTCACTCAAGCGGTCGTGCACGCACGCTCATGTGATCCTGCACTCACACTCAAGTGGTCCCGCACTCTCACTCAAACGGTCCCGTACTTGCACTCAAGTATCCCGCACTCACGCTCAAGCAGTCCCGCATTCAAGCAATTCCTGCACTCACACTCAAGCGGTCCTGCACTCACACTCAAGTGGTCCCGCACTCTCACTCAAGCGGTCCTGCACTCACACTCAAGTGGTCCCGCACTCTCACTCAAGCGGTCCCGCACTCTCACTCAAGCAGTCCCGCACTCACACTCAAGCGGTCCTGCACTCTCACTGAAGCGGTCCTGCATTCAAGCAGTCCCGCACTCACGCTCAAGCAGTCCTGCACTCACGCTCAAGCGGTTCTGCACTCTCACTCAAGCGGTCCTGCACTCACACTCAAGGGGTCCCGCACTCTCACTCAAGCGGTCCTGCATTCAAGCAATTCCCGCACTCACACTCAAGCAGTCCCGCACTCTCACTCAAGCAGTCCTGCACTCACACTCAAGTGGTCCCGCACTCTCACTCAAGCGGTCCTGCACTCACGCTCAAGCGGTCCCGCACTCGCACTCAAGCGGTCCCGCACTCACGCTCAAGCAGTCCCGCACTCACATTCAAGCGGTCCTGCACTCACACTCAAGCAGACCCGCACTCACACTCAAGCAGTCCCGCACTCTCACTCAAGCGGTCCTGCATTCAAGCAGTCCCGCACTCACACTCAAGCGGTCCTGCACTCACACTCAAGCGGTCCCGCACTCACACTCAAGCAGTCCCGCACTCTCACTCAAGCGGTCCCGCACTCACACTCAAGCAGTCCCGCACTCTCACTCAAGCGGTCCTGCATTCAAGCAGTCCCGCACTCACACTCAAGCAGTCCCACACTCACACTCAAGCAGTCCCGCACTCTCACTCAAGCGGTCCTGCATTCAAGCAGTCCCGCACTCACACTCAAGCGGTCCTGCACTCACGCTCAAGCGGTCCCGCACTCACGCTCAAGCGGTCCTGCATTCAAGCAGTCCCGCACTCACACTCAAGCGGTCTCGCATTCACACTCAAGCAGTCCCGCACTCTCACTCAAGCGGTCCTGCATTCAAGCAGTCCCGCACTCACACTCAAGCAGTCCCGCACTCACACTCAAGCAGTCCCGCACTCTCACTCAAGCGGTCCTGCATTCAAGCAATTCCCGCACTCACACTCAAGCAGTCCCGCACTCACACTCAAGTGGTCCCGCACTCACACTCAAGCGGTCCTGCACTCACACTCAAGGGGTCCCGCACTCTCACTCAAGCGGTCCTGCATTCAAGCAATTCCCGCACTCACACTCAAGCAGTCCCGCACTCACACTCAAGTGGTCCCGCACTCACACTCAAGCGGTCCTGCATTCAAGCAGTCCCGCACTCACACTCAAGCGGTCCTGCACTCACGCTCAAGCGGTCCCGCACTCACACTCAAGCGGTCCCGCACTCTCACTCAAGCTGTCCTGCATTCAAGCAGTCCCGCACTCACACTCAAGCGGTCCTGCACTCCCTCTCAAGCGGTCCCGCACTCTCACTCAAGCGGTCCTGCATTCAAGCAGTCCCGCACTCACACTCAAGCGGTCCTGCACTCACACTCAAGCGGTCCTGCACTCACACTCAAGCGGTCCCGCACTCACACTCAAGCAGTCCCGCACTCACACTCAAGCGGTCCTGCACTCACACTCAAGCAGTCCCGCATTCAAGCAATTCCCGCACTCACACTCAAGCAGCCCCGCACTCTCACTCAAGCGGTCCCGCACTCACACTCAAGCGGTCCTGCACTCACACTCAAGGGGTCCCGCACTCTCACTCAAGCGGTCCTGCATTCAAGCAATTCCCGCACTCACACTCAAGCAGTCCCGCACTCTCACTCAAGCAGTCCTGCACTCACACTCAAGTGGTCCCGCACTCTCACTCAAGCGGTCCTGCACTCACGCTCAAGCGGTCCCGCACTCGCACTCAAGCGGTCCCGCACTCACGCTCAAGCAGTCCCGCACTCACATTCAAGCGGTCCTGCACTCACACTCAAGCAGACCCGCACTCACACTCAAGCAGTCCCGCACTCTCACTCAAGCGGTCCTGCATTCAAGCAGTCCCGCACTCACACTCAAGCGGTCCTGCACTCACACTCAAGCGGTCCCGCACTCACACTCAAGCAGTCCCGCACTCTCACTCAAGCGGTCCCGCACTCACACTCAAGCAGTCCCGCACTCTCACTCAAGCGGTCCTGCATTCAAGCAGTCCCGCACTCACACTCAAGCAGTCCCACACTCACACTCAAGCAGTCCCGCACTCTCACTCAAGCGGTCCTGCATTCAAGCAGTCCCGCACTCACACTCAAGCGGTCCTGCACTCACGCTCAAGCGGTCCCGCACTCACGCTCAAGCGGTCCTGCATTCAAGCAGTCCCGCACTCACACTCAAGCGGTCTCGCACTCACACTCAAGCAGTCCCGCACTCTCACTCAAGCGGTCCTGCATTCAAGCAGTCCCGCACTCACACTCAAGCAGTCCCGCACTCACACTCAAGCAGTCCCGCACTCTCACTCAAGCGGTCCTGCATTCAAGCAATTCCCGCACTCACACTCAAGCAGTCCCGCACTCACACTCAAGTGGTCCCGCACTCACACTCAAGCGGTCCTGCACTCACACTCAAGGGGTCCCGCACTCTCACTCAAGCGGTCCTGCATTCAAGCAATTCCCGCACTCACACTCAAGCAGTCCCGCACTCACACTCAAGTGGTCCCGCACTCACACTCAAGCGGTCCTGCATTCAAGCAGTCCCGCACTCACACTCAAGCGGTCCTGCACTCACGCTCAAGCGGTCCCGCACTCACACTCAAGCGGTCCCGCACTCTCACTCAAGCTGTCCTGCATTCAAGCAGTCCCGCACTCACACTCAAGCGGTCCTGCACTCCCTCTCAAGCGGTCCCGCACTCTCACTCAAGCGGTCCTGCATTCAAGCAGTCCCGCACTCACACTCAAGCGGTCCTGCACTCACACTCAAGCGGTCCTGCACTCACACTCAAGCGGTCCCGCACTCACACTCAAGCAGTCCCGCACTCACACTCAAGCGGTCCTGCACTCACACTCAAGCAGTCCCGCATTCAAGCAATTCCCGCACTCACACTCAAGCAGCCCCGCACTCTCACTCAAGCGGTCCCGCACTCACACTCAAGCGGTCCTGCACTCACGCTCAAGCGGTCCCGCACTCACACTCAAGCGGTCCCGCACTCTCACTCAAGCGGTCCTGCATTCAAGCAGTCCCGCACTCACACTCAAGCGGTCCTGCACTCACACTCAAGCGGTCCCGCACTCAGACTCAAGCAGTCCCGCACTCACACTCAAGCGGTCCTGCACTCACACTCAAGCAGTCCCGCATTCATGCAATTCCCGCACTCACACTCAAGAAGCCCCGCACTCTCACTCAAGCGGTCCCGCACTCACACTCAAGCGGTCCCACACTCTCACTCAAGCGGTCCCGCACTCACACTCAAGCGGTCCCGCACTCACACTCAAGCGGTCCTGCATTCAAGCAGTCCCGCACTCACACTCAAGCAGTCCTGCACTCACACTCAAGCAGTCCCGCATTCAAGCAATTCCCGCACTCACACTCAAGCAGTCCCGCACTCTCACTCAAGCTGTCCCGCACTCACACTCAAGCAGTCCCGCACTCTCACTCAAGCGGTCCTGCATTCAAGCAGTCCCGCACTCACACTCAAGCAGTCCCGCACTCACACTCAAGCGGTCCTGCACTCACACTCAAGCGGTCCCGCACTCACACTCAAGCAGTCCCGCACTCTCACTCAAGCGGTCCCGCACTCACACTCAAGCAGTCCCGCACTCTCACTCAAGCGGTCCTGCATTCAAGCAGTCCCGCACTCACACTCAAGCAGTCCCACACTCACACTCAAGCAGTCCCGCACTCTCACTCAAGCGGTCCTGCATTCAAGCAGTCCCGCACTCACACTCAAGCGGTCCTGCACTCACGCTCAAGCGGTCCCGCACTCACGCTCAAGCGGTCCTGCATTCAAGCAGTCCCGCACTCACACTCAAGCGGTCTCGCACTCACACTCAAGCAGTCCCGCACTCTCACTCAAGCGGTCCTGCATTCAAGCAGTCCCGCACTCACACTCAAGCAGTCCCGCACTCACACTCAAGCAGTCCCGCACTCTCACTCAAGCGGTCCTGCATTCAAGCAATTCCCGCACTCACACTCAAGCAGTCCCGCACTCACACTCAAGTGGTCCCGCACTCACACTCAAGCGGTCCTGCACTCACACTCAAGGGGTCCCGCACTCTCACTCAAGCGGTCCTGCATTCAAGCAATTCCCGCACTCACACTCAAGCAGTCCCGCACTCACACTCAAGTGGTCCCGCACTCACACTCAAGCGGTCCTGCATTCAAGCAGTCCCGCACTCACACTCAAGCGGTCCTGCACTCACGCTCAAGCGGTCCCGCACTCACACTCAAGCGGTCCCGCACTCTCACTCAAGCTGTCCTGCATTCAAGCAGTCCCGCACTCACACTCAAGCGGTCCTGCACTCCCTCTCAAGCGGTCCCGCACTCTCACTCAAGCGGTCCTGCATTCAAGCAGTCCCGCACTCACACTCAAGCGGTCCTGCACTCACACTCAAGCGGTCCTGCACTCTCACTCAAGCGGTCCCGCACTCACACTCAAGCAGTCCCGCACTCACACTCAAGCGGTCCTGCACTCACACTCAAGCAGTCCCGCATTCAAGCAATTCCCGCACTCACACTCAAGCAGCCCCGCACTCTCACTCAAGCGGTCCCGCACTCACACTCAAGCGGTCCTGCACTCACACTCAAGGGGTCCCGCACTCTCACTCAAGCGGTCCTGCATTCAAGCAATTCCCGCACTCACACTCAAGCAGTCCCGCACTCTCACTCAAGCAGTCCTGCACTCACACTCAAGTGGTCCCGCACTCTCACTCAAGCGGTCCTGCACTCACGCTCAAGCGGTCCCGCACTCGCACTCAAGCGGTCCCGCACTCACGCTCAAGCAGTCCCGCACTCACATTCAAGCGGTCCTGCACTCACACTCAAGCAGACCCGCACTCACACTCAAGCAGTCCCGCACTCTCACTCAAGCGGTCCTGCATTCAAGCAGTCCCGCACTCACACTCAAGCGGTCCTGCACTCACACTCAAGCGGTCCCGCACTCACACTCAAGCAGTCCCGCACTCTCACTCAAGCGGTCCCGCACTCACACTCAAGCAGTCCCGCACTCTCACTCAAGCGGTCCTGCATTCAAGCAGTCCCGCACTCACACTCAAGCAGTCCCACACTCACACTCAAGCAGTCCCGCACTCTCACTCAAGCGGTCCTGCATTCAAGCAGTCCCGCACTCACACTCAAGCGGTCCTGCACTCACGCTCAAGCGGTCCCGCACTCACGCTCAAGCGGTCCTGCATTCAAGCAGTCCCGCACTCACACTCAAGCGGTCTCGCACTCACACTCAAGCAGTCCCGCACTCTCACTCAAGCGGTCCTGCATTCAAGCAGTCCCGCACTCACACTCAAGCAGTCCCGCACTCACACTCAAGCAGTCCCGCACTCTCACTCAAGCGGTCCTGCATTCAAGCAATTCCCGCACTCACACTCAAGCACTCCCGCACTCACACTCAAGTGGTCCCGCACTCACACTCAAGCGGTCCTGCACTCACACTCAAGGGGTCCCGCACTCTCACTCAAGCGGTCCTGCATTCAAGCAATTCCCGCACTCACACTCAAGCAGTCCCGCACTCACACTCAAGTGGTCCCGCACTCACACTCAAGCGGTCCTGCATTCAAGCAGTCCCGCACTCACACTCAAGCGGTCCTGCACTCACGCTCAAGCGGTCCCGCACTCACACTCAAGCGGTCCCGCACTCTCACTCAAGCTGTCCTGCATTCAAGCAGTCCCGCACTCACACTCAAGCGGTCCTGCACTCCCTCTCAAGCGGTCCCGCACTCTCACTCAAGCGGTCCTGCATTCAAGCAGTCCCGCACTCACACTCAAGCGGTCCTGCACTCACACTCAAGCGGTCCTGCACTCACACTCAAGCGGTCCCGCACTCACACTCAAGCAGTCCCGCACTCACACTCAAGCGGTCCTGCACTCACACTCAAGCAGTCCCGCATTCAAGCAATTCCCGCACTCACACTCAAGCAGCCCCGCACTCTCACTCAAGCGGTCCCGCACTCACACTCAAGCGGTCCTGCACTCACGCTCAAGCGGTCCCGCACTCACACTCAAGCGGTCCCGCACTCTCACTCAAGCGGTCCTGCATTCAAGCAGTCCCGCACTCACACTCAAGCGGTCCTGCACTCACACTCAAGCGGTCCCGCACTCAGACTCAAGCAGTCCCGCACTCACACTCAAGCGGTCCTGCACTCACACTCAAGCAGTCCCGCATTCATGCAATTCCCGCACTCACACTCAAGAAGCCCCGCACTCTCACTCAAGCGGTCCCGCACTCACACTCAAGCGGTCCCACACTCTCACTCAAGCGGTCCCGCACTCACACTCAAGCGGTCCCGCACTCACACTCAAGCGGTCCTGCATTCAAGCAGTCCCGCACTCACACTCAAGCAGTCCTGCACTCACACTCAAGCAGTCCCGCATTCAAGCAATTCCCGCACTCACACTCAAGCAGTCCCACACTCTCACTCAAGCTGTCCCGCACTCACACTCAAGCAGTCCCGCACTCTCACTCAAGCGGTCCTGCATTCAAGCAGTCCCGCACTCACACTCAAGCAGTCCCGCACTCACACGCAAGCAGTCCCGCACTCTCACTCAAGCGGTCCTGCATTCAAGCAGTCCCGCACTCACACTCAAGCGGTCCTGCACTCACGCTCAAGCGGTCCTGCATTCAAGCAGTCCCGCACTCACACTCAAGCGGTCCTGCACTCACGCTCAAGCGGTCCTGCACTCTCACTCAAGCGGTCCTGCATTCAAGCAGTCCCGCACTCACACTCAAGCGGTCCTGCACTCACACTCAAGCGGTCCCGCACTCAGACTCAAGCAGTCCCGCACTCACACTCAAGCGGTCCTGCACTCGCACTCAAGCAGTCCCGCATTCATGCAATTCCCGCACTCACACTCAAGAAGCCCCGCACTCTCACTCAAGCGGTCCCGCACTCACACTCAAGCGGTCCCACACTCACACTCAAGCGGTCCCACACTCTCACTCAAGCGGTCCCGCACTCACACTCAAGCGGTCCCGCACTCACACTCAAGCGGTCCTGCACTCACGCTCAAGCGGTCCCGCACTCACGCTCAAGCGGTCCTGCATTCAAGCAGTCCCGCACTCACACTCAAGCGGTCTCGCACTCACACTCAAGCAGTCCCGCACTCTCACTCAAGCGGTCCTGCATTCAAGCAGTCCCGCACTCACACTCAAGCAGTCCCGCACTCACACTCAAGCAGTCCCGCACTCTCACTCAAGCGGTCCTGCATTCAAGCAATTCCCGCACTCACACTCAAGCAGTCCCGCACTCACACTCAAGTGGTCCCGCACTCACACTCAAGCGGTCCTGCACTCACACTCAAGGGGTCCCGCACTCTCACTCAAGCGGTCCTGCATTCAAGCAATTCCCGCACTCACACTCAAGCAGTCCCGCACTCACACTCAAGTGGTCCCGCACTCACACTCAAGCGGTCCTGCATTCAAGCAGTCCCGCACTCACACTCAAGCGGTCCTGCACTCACGCTCAAGCGGTCCCGCACTCACACTCAAGCGGTCCCGCACTCTCACTCAAGCTGTCCTGCATTCAAGCAGTCCCGCACTCACACTCAAGCGGTCCTGCACTCCCTCTCAAGCGGTCCCGCACTCTCACTCAAGCGGTCCTGCATTCAAGCAGTCCCGCACTCACACTCAAGCGGTCCTGCACTCACACTCAAGCGGTCCTGCACTCACACTCAAGCGGTCCCGCACTCACACTCAAGCAGTCCCGCACTCACACTCAAGCGGTCCTGCACTCACACTCAAGCAGTCCCGCATTCAAGCAATTCCCGCACTCACACTCAAGCAGTCCCGCACTCTCACTCAAGCTGTCCCGCACTCACACTCAAGCAGTCCCGCACTCACACTCAAGCAGTCCCGCACTCTCACTCAAGCGGTCCTGCATTCAAGCAGTCCCGCACTCACGCTCAAGCGGTCCTGCACACACGCTCAAGCGGTCCCGCACTCACACTCAAGCAGTCCCGCACTCACACTCAAGCGGTCCAGCACTCACACTCAAGCGGTCCTGCACTCACGCTCAAGCGGTCCTGCATTCAAGCAGTCCCGCACTCACACTCAAGCGGTCCCGCACTCACACTCAAGCAGTCCCGCACTCTCACTCAAGCGGTCCTGCATTCAAGCAGTCCCGCACTCACACTCAAGCAGTCCCGCACTCACACTCAAGCAGTCCCGCACTCACACTCAAGCGGTCCTGCATTCAAGCAGTCCCGCACTCACACTCAAGCGGTCCTGCACTCACGCTCAAGCGGTCCCGCACTCTCACTCAAGCGGTCCTGCATTCAAGCAGTCCCGCACTCACACTCAAGCGGTCATGAACTCACGCTCAAGCGGTCCCGCACTCACACTCAAGCAGTCCCGCACTCACACTCAAGCGGTCCAGCACTCACACTCAAGCGGTCCTGCACTCACGCTCAAGCGGTCCTGCATTCAAGCAGTCCCGCACTCACACTCAAGCAGTCCCGCACTCTCACTCAAGCGGTCCCGCACTCTCACTCAAGCGGTCCTGCATTCAAGCGGTCCCGCACTCTCACTCAAGCGGTCCTGCATTCAGGAGGTCCTGCACTCACGCTCAAGCGGTCCCGCACTCTCACTCAAGCGGTCCCGCACTCTCACTCAAGCGGTCCTGCATTCAAGCAGTCCCGCACTCACACTCAAGCGGTCCTGCACTCACACTCAAGCGGTCCTGCACTCACGCTCAAGCGGTCCTGCATTCAAGCAGTCCCGCACTCTCACTCAAGCGGTCCCGCACTCACGCTCAAGTGGTCCCGCACTCTCACTCAAGCGGTCCTGCACTCAAGCTCAAGCGGTCCTGCATTCAAGCAGTCCCGCACTCACACTCAAGCGGTCCTGCACTCACACTCAAGCTGTCCTGCTCTCACACTCAAGCGGTCCTGCACTCACTCTCAAGCGGTCCTGCACTCAAGCTCAAGCGGTCCTGCATTCAAGCAGTCCCGCACTAACACTCAAGCGGTCCTGCACTCACGCTCAAGCGGTCCCGCACTCTCACTCAAGCGGTCCTGCACTCACGCTCAATCGGTCCCGCACTCTCACTCAAGCGGTACCGCACTCACGCTCAAGCGGTCCCGCACTCTCACTCAATCGGTCCTGCACTCACGCTCAAGCGGTCCTGCATTCAAGCAGTCCCGCACTCACACTCAAGCGGTCCTGCACTCACGCTCAAGCGGTCCCGCACTCACACTCAAGCATTCCTGCACTCACACTCAAGCGGTCCCGCACTCACACTCAAGCAGTCCTGCACTCACGCTCAAGCGGTCCTGCATTCAAGCAGTCCCGCCCTCACACTCAAGCAGTCCCGCACTCACACTCAAGCAGTCCCGCACTCACACTCAAGCAGTCCTGCACTCACACTCAAGCAGTCCCGCATTCAAGCAATTCCCGCACTCACACTCAAGCAGTCCCGCACTCTCACTCAAGCGGTCCCGCACTCACACTCAAGCGGTCCCGCACTCTCACTCAAGCGGTCGTGCACGCACGCTCATGTGATCCTGCACTCACACTCAAGTGGTCCCGCACTCTCACTCAAACGGTCCCGTACTTGCACTCAAGTATCCCGCACTCACGCTCAAGCAGTCCCGCATTCAAGCAATTCCTGCACTCACACTCAAGCGGTCCTGCACTCACACTCAAGTGGTCCCGCACTCTCACTCAAGCGGTCCTGCACTCACACTCAAGTGGTCCCGCACTCTCACTCAAGCGGTCCCGCACTCTCACTCAAGCAGTCCCGCACTCACACTCAAGCGGTCCTGCACTCTCACTGAAGCGGTCCTGCATTCAAGCAGTCCCGCACTCACGCTCAAGCAGTCCTGCACTCACGCTCAAGCGGTACTGCACTCTCACTCAAGCGGTCCTGCACTCACACTCAAGGGGTCCCGCACTCTCACTCAAGCGGTCCTGCATTCAAGCAATTCCCGCACTCACACTCAAGCAGTCCCGCACTCTCACTCAAGCAGTCCTGCACTCACACTCAAGTGGTCCCGCACTCTCACTCAAGCGGTCCTGCACTCACGCTCAAGCGGTCCCGCACTCGCACTCAAGCGGTCCCGCACTCACGCTCAAGCAGTCCCGCACTCACATTCAAGCGGTCCTGCACTCACACTCAAGCAGACCCGCACTCACTCTCAAGCAGTCCCGCACTCTCACTCAAGCGGTCCTGCATTCAAGCAGTCCCGCACTCACACTCAAGCGGTCCTGCACTCACACTCAAGCGGTCCCGCACTCACACTCAAGCGGTCCCGCACTCACACTCAAGCGGTCCTGCTTTCAAGCAGTCCCGCACTCACACTCAAGCGGTCCTGCACTCACTCTCAAGCGGTCCCGCACTCTCACTCAAGCGGTCCTGCATTCAAGCAGTCCCGCACTCACACTCAAGCGGTCCTGCACTCACACTCAAGCGGTCCTGCACTCACACTCAAGCGGTCCCGCACTCACACTCAAGCAGTCCCGCACTCACACTCAAGCGGTCCTGCACTCACACTCAAGCAGTCCCGCATTCAAGCAATTCCCGCACTCACACTCAAGCAGCCCCGCACTCTCACTCAATCGGTCCCGCACTCACACTCAAGCGGTCCCACACTCTCACTCAAGCGGTCCCGCACTCACACTCAAGCGGTCCTGCATTCAAGCAGTCCCGCACTCACACTCAAGCGGTCCTGCACTCACGCTCAAGCGGTCCTGCACTCACACTCAAGCGGTCCCGCACTCTCACTCAAGCTGTCCTGCATTCAAGCAGTCCAGCACTCACACTCAAGCGGTCCTGCACTCCCTCTCAAGCGGTCCCGCACTCTCACTCAAGCGGTCCTGCATTCAAGCAGTCCCGCACTCACACTCAAGCGGTCCTGCACTCACGCTCAAGCGGTCCTGCATTCAAGCAGTCCCGCACTGTCACTCAAGCGGTCCCGCACTCACGCTCAAGTGGTCCCGCACTCTCACTCAAGCGGTCCTGCACTCAAGCTCAAGCGGTCCTGCATTCAAGCAGTCCCGCATTCACACTCAAGCGGTCCTGCACTCACACTCAAGCTGTCCTGCTCTCACACTCAAGCGGTCCTGCACTCACTCTCAAGCGGTCCTGCACTCAAGCTCAAGCGGTCCTGCATTCAAGCAGTCCCGCACTAACACTCAAGCGGTCCTGCACTCACGCTCAAGCGGTCCCGCACTCTCACTCAAGCGGTCCTGCACTCACGCTCAAGCGGTCCCGCACTCTCACTCAAGCGGTACCGCACTCACGCTCAAGCGGTCCCGCACTCTCACTCAAGCAGTCCTGCACTCACGCTCAAGCGGTCCTGCATTCAAGCAGTCCCGCACTCACACTCAAGCGGTCCTGCACTCACGCTCAAGCGGTCCCGCACTCACACTCAAGCATTCCTGCACTCACACTCAAGCGGTCCCGCACTCACACTCAAGCGGTCCTGCACTCACGCTCAAGCGGTCCTGCATTCAAGCAGTCCCGCCCTCACACTCAAGCGGTCCCGCACTCACACTCAGCAGTCCCGCACTCACACTCAAGCGGTCCCGCACTCACACTCAAGCGGTCCTGCACTCACACTCAAGCAGTCCCGCATTCAAGCAATTCCCGCACTCACACTCAAGCAGTCCCGCACTCTCACTCAAGCGGTCCCGCACTCACACTCAAGCGGTCCCGCACTCTCACTCAAGCGGTCGTGCACGCACGCTCATGTGATCCTGCACTCACACTCAAGTGGTCCCGCACTCTCACTCAAACGGTCCCGCACTTGCACTCAAGTATCCCGCACTCACGCTCAAGCAGTCCCGCATTCAAGCAATTCCTGCACTCACACTCAAGCGGTCCTGCACTCACACTCAAGTGGTCCCGCACTCTCACTCAAGCGGTCCTGCACTCACACTCAAGTGGTCCCGCACTCTCACTCAAGCGGTCCCGCACTCTCACTCAAGCAGTCCCGCACTCACACTCAAGCGGTCCTGCACTCTCACTGAAGCGGTCCTGCATTCAAGCAGTCCCGCACTCACGCTCAAGCAGTCCTGCACTCACGCTCAAGCGGTACTGCACTCTCACTCAAGCGGTCCTGCACTCACACTCAAGGGGTCCCGCACTCTCACTCAAGCGGTCCTGCATTCAAGCAATTCCCGCACTCACACTCAAGCAGTCCCGCACTCTCACTCAAGCAGTCCCGCACTCTCACTCAAGCAGTCCTGCACTCTCACTCAAGCGGTCCTGCACTCACGCTCAAGCGGTCCCGCACTCGCACTCAAGCGGTCCCGCACTCACGCTCAAGCAGTCCCGCACTCACATTCAAGCGGTCCTGCACTCACACTCAAGCAGACCCGCACTCACACTCAAGCAGTCCCGCACTCTCACTCAAGCGGTCCTGCATTCAAGCAGTCCCGCACTCACACTCAAGCGGTCCTGCACTCACACTCAAGCGGTCCCGCACTCACACTCAAGCAGTCCCGCACTCTCACTCAAGCGGTCCTGCACTCAAGCTCAAGCGGTCCTGCATTCAAGCAGTCCCGCATTCACACTCAAGCGGTCCTGCACTCACACTCAAGCTGTCCTGCTCTCACACTCAAGCGGTCCTGCACTCACTCTCAAGCGGTCCTGCACTCAAGCTCAAGCGGTCCTGCATTCAAGCAGTCCCGCACTAACACTCAAGCGGTCCTGCACTCACGCTCAAGCGGTCCCGCACTCTCACTCAAGCGGTCCTGCACTCACGCTCAAGCGGTCCCGCACTCTCACTCAAGCGGTACCGCACTCACGCTCAAGCGGTCCCGCACTCTCACTCAAGCAGTCCTGCACTCACGCTCAAGCGGTCCTGCATTCAAGCAGTCCCGCACTCACACTCAAGTGGTCCTGCACTCACGCTCAAGCGGTCCCGCACTCACACTCAAGCATTCCTGCACTCACACTCAAGCGGTCCCGCACTCACACTCAAGCGGTCCTGCACTCACGCTCAAGCGGTCCTGCATTCAAGCAGTCCCGCCCTCACACTCAAGCGGTCCCGCACTCACACTCAGCAGTCCCGCACTCACACTCAAGCGGTCCCGCACTCACACTCAAGCGGTCCTGCACTCACACTCAAGCAGTCCCGCATTCAAGCAATTCCCGCACTCACACTCAAGCAGTCCCGCACTCTCACTCAAGCGGTCCCGCACTCACACTCAAGCGGTCCCGCACTCTCACTCAAGCGGTCGTGCACGCACGCTCATGTGATCCTGCACTCACACTCAAGTGGTCCCGCACTCTCACTCAAACGGTCCCGCACTTGCACTCAAGTATCCCGCACTCACGCTCAAGCAGTCCCGCATTCAAGCAATTCCTGCACTCACACTCAAGCGGTCCTGCACTCACACTCAAGTGGTCCCGCACTCTCACTCAAGCGGTCCTGCACTCACACTCAAGTGGTCCCGCACTCTCACTCAAGCGGTCCCGCACTCTCACTCAAGCAGTCCCGCACTCACACTCAAGCGGTCCTGCACTCTCACTGAAGCGGTCCTGCATTCAAGCAGTCCCGCACTCACGCTCAAGCAGTCCTGCACTCACGCTCAAGCGGTTCTGCACTCTCACTCAAGCGGTCCTGCACTCACACTCAAGGGGTCCCGCACTCTCACTCAAGCGGTCCTGCATTCAAGCAATTCCCGCACTCACACTCAAGCAGTCCCGCACTCTCACTCAAGCAGTCCCGCACTCTCACTCAAGCAGTCCTGCACTCTCACTCAAGCGGTCCTGCACTCACGCTCAAGCGGTCCCGCACTCGCACTCAAGCGGTCCCGCACTCACGCTCAAGCAGTCCCGCACTCACATTCAAGCGGTCCTGCACTCACACTCAAGCAGACCCGCACTCACACTCAAGCAGTCCCGCACTCTCACTCAAGCGGTCCTGCATTCAAGCAGTCCCGCACTCACACTCAAGCGGTCCTGCACTCACACTCAAGCGGTCCCGCACTCACACTCAAGCAGTCCCGCACTCTCACTCAAGCGGTCCCGCACTCACACTCAAGCAGTCCCGCACTCTCACTCAAGCGGTCCTGCATTCAAGCAGTCCCGCACTCACACTCAAGCAGTCCCACACTCACACTCAAGCAGTCCCGCACTCTCACTCAAGCGGTCCTTCATTCAAGCAGTCCCGCACTCACACTCAAGCGGTCCTGCACTCACGCTCAAGCGGTCCCGCACTCACGCTCAAGCGGTCCTGCATTCAAGCAGTCCCGCACTCACACTCAAGCGGTCTCGCACTCACACTCAAGCAGTCCCGCACTCTCACTCAAGCGGTCCTGCATTCAAGCAGTCTCGCACTCACACTCAAGCAGTCCCGCACTCACACTCAAGCAGTCCCGCACTCTCACTCAAGCGGTCCTGCATTCAAGCAATTCCCGCACTCACACTCAAGCAGTCCCGCACTCACACTCAAGTGGTCCCGCACTCACACTCAAGCGGTCCTGCACTCACACTCAAGGGGTCCCGCACTCTCACTCAAGCGGTCCTGCATTCAAGCAATTCCCGCACTCACACTCAAGCAGTCCCGCACTCACACTCAAGTGGTCCCGCACTCACACTCAAGCGGTCCTGCATTCAAGCAGTCCCGCACTCACACTCAAGCGGTCCTGCACTCACGCTCAAGCGGTCCCGCACTCACACTCAAGCGGTCCCGCACTCTCACTCAAGCTGTCCTGCATTCAAGCAGTCCCGCACTCACACTCAAGCGGTCCTGCACTCCCTCTCAAGCGGTCCCGCACTCTCACTCAAGCGGTCCTGCATTCAAGCAGTCCCGCACTCACACTCAAGCGGTCCTGCACTCACACTCAAGCGGTCCTGCACTCACACTCAAGCGGTCCCGCACTCACACTCAAGCAGTCCCGCACTCACACTCAAGCGGTCCTGCACTCACACTCAAGCAGTCCCGCATTCAAGCAATTCCCGCACTCACACTCAAGCAGCCCCGCACTCTCACTCAAGCGGTCCCGCACTCACACTCAAGCGGTCCTGCACTCACGCTCAAGCGGTCCCGCACTCACACTCAAGCGGTCCCGCACTCTCACTCAAGCGGTCCGGCTTTCAAGCAGTCCCGCACTCACACTCAAGCGGTCCTGCACTCACACTCAAGCGCTCCCGCACTCAGACTCAAGCAGTCCCGCACTCACACTCAAGCGGTCCCGCACTCTCACTCAAGCGGTCCTGCATTCAAGCAGTCCCGCACTCACACTCAAGCGGTCCCGAACTCACACTCAAGCAGTCCCGCACTCTCACTCAAGCGGTCCTGCATTCAAGCAGTCCCGCACTCACACTCAAGCAGTCCCGCACTCACACTCAAGCAGTCCCGCACTCACACTCAAGCGGTCCTGCATTCAAGCAGTCCCGCACTCACACTCAAGCGGTCCTGCACTCTCGCTCAAGCGGTCCCGCACTCTCACTCAAGCGGTCCTGCATTCAAGCAGTCCCGCACTCACACTCAAGCGGTCCTGCACTCACGCTCAAGCGGTCCCGCACTCACACTCAAGCAGTCCCGCACTCACACTCAAGCGGTCCTGCACTCACACTCAAGGGGTCCCGCACTCTCACTCAAGCGGTCCTGCATTCAAGCAATTCCCGCACTCACACTCAAGCAGTCCCGCACTCTCACTCAAGCAGTCCTGCACTCACACTCAAGCAGTCCCGCACTCACACTCAAGCGGTCCTGCATTCAAGCAGTCCCGCACTCACACTCAAGCGGTCCTGCACTCTCGCTCAAGCGGTCCCGCACTCTCACTCAAGCGGTCCTGCATTCAAGCAGTCCCGCACTCACACTCAAGCGGTCCTGCACTCACGCTCAAGCGGTCCCGCACTCACACTCAAGCAGTCCCGCACTCACACTCAAGCGGTCCAGCACTCACACTCAAGCGGTCCTGCACTCACCTCAAGCGGTCCTGCATTCAAGCAGTCCCGCACTCACACTCAAGCAGTCCCGCACTCTCACTCAAGCGGTCCCGCACTCTCACTCAAGCGGTCCTGCATTCAAGCGGTCCCGCACTCTCACTCAAGCGGTCCTGCATTCAGGAGGTCCTGCACTCACGCTCAAGTGGTCCCGCACTCTCACTCAAGCGGTCCCGCACTCTCACTCAAGCGGTCCTGCATTCAAGCAGTCCCGCACTCACACTCAAGCGGTCCTGCACTCACACTCAAGCGGTCCTGCACTCACGCTCAAGCGGTCCTGCATTCAAGCAGTCCCGCACTCTCACTCAAGCGGTCCCGCACTCACGCTCAAGTGGTCCCGCACTCTCACTCAAGCGGTCCTGCACTCAAGCTCAAGCGGTCCTGCATTCAAGCAGTCCCGCACTCACACTCAAGCGGTCCTGCACTCACACTCAAGCTGTCCTGCTCTCACACTCAAGCGGTCCTGCACTCACTCTCAAGCGGTCCTGCACTCAAGCTCAAGCGGTCCTGCATTCAAGCAGTCCCGCACTAACACTCAAGCGGTCCTGCACTCACGCTCAAGCGGTCCCGCACTCTCACTCAAGCGGTCCTGCACTCACGCTCAAGCGGTCCCGCACTCTCACTCAAGCGGTAACGCACTCACGCTCAAGCGGTCCCGCACTCTCACTCAAGCAGTCCTGCACTCACGCTCAAGCGGTCCTGCATTCAAGCAGTCCCGCACTCACACTCAAGCGGTCCTGCACTCACGCTCAAGCGGTCCCGCACTCACACTCAAGCATTCCTGCACTCACACTCAAGCGGTCCCGCACTCACACTCAAGCGGTCCTGCACTCACGCTCAAGCTGTCCTGCATTCAAGCAGTCCCGCCCTCACACTCAAGCGGTCCCGCACTCACACTCAAGCAGTCCCGCACTCACACTCAAGCGGTCTCGCACTCACACTCAAGCGGTCCTGCACTCACACTCAAGCAGTCCCGCATTCAAGCAATTCCCGCACTCACACTCAAGCAGTCCCGCACTCTCACACAAGCGGTCCCGCACTCACACTCAAGCGGTCCCGCACTCTCACTCAAGCGGTCGTGCACGCACGCTCATGTGATCCTGCACTCACACTCAAGTATCCCGCACTCACGCTCAAGCAGTCCCGCATTCAAGCAATTCCTGCACTCACACTCAAGCGGTCCTGCACTCACACTCAAGTGGTCCCGCACTCTCACTCAAGCGGTCCTGCACTCACACTCAAGTGGTCCCGCACTCTCACTCAAGCGGTCCCGCACTCTCACTCAAGCAGTCCCGCACTCACACTCAAGCGGTCCTGCACTCTCACTGAAGCGGTCCTGCATTCAAGCAGTCCTGCACTCACGCTCAAGCGGTTCTGCACTCTCACTCAAGCGGTCCTGCACTCACACTCAAGGGGTCCCGCACTCTCACTCAAGCGGTCCTGCATTCAAGCAATTCCCGCACTCACACTCAAGCAGTCCCGCACTCTCACTCAAGCAGTCCTGCACTCACACTCAAGTGGTCCCGCACTCTCACTCAAGCGGTCCTGCACTCACGCTCAAGCGGTCCCGCACTCGCACTCAAGCGGTCCCGCACTCACGCTCAAGCAGTCCCGCACTCACATTCAAGCGGTCCTGCACTCACACTCAAGCAGACCCGCACTCACACTCAAGCAGTCCCGCACTCTCACTCAAGCGGTCCTGCATTCAAGCAGTCCCGCACTCACACTCAAGCGGTCCTGCACTCACACTCAAGCGGTCCCGCACTCACACTCAAGCAGTCCCGCACTCTCACTCAAGCGGTCCCGCACTCACACTCAAGCAGTCCCGCACTCTCACTCAAGCGGTCCTGCATTCAAGCAGTCCCGCACTCACACTCAAGCAGTCCCGCACTCACACTCAAGCAGTCCCGCACTCTCACTCAAGCGGTCCTGCATTCAAGCAGTCCCGCACTCACGCTCAAGCAGTCCTGCACTCACGCTCAAGCGGTACTGCACTCTCACTCAAGCGGTCCTGCACTCACACTCAAGGGGTCCCGCACTCTCACTCAAGCGGTCCTGCATTCAAGCAATTCCCGCACTCACACTCAAGCAGTCCCGCACTCTCACTCAAGCAGTCCTGCACTCACACTCAAGTGGTCCCGCACTCTCACTCAAGCGGTCCTGCACTCACGCTCAAGCGGTCCCGCACTCGCACTCAAGCGGTCCCGCACTCATGCTCAAGCAGTCCCGCACTCACATTCAAGCGGTCCTGCACTCACACTCAAGCAGACCCGCACTCACACTCAAGCAGTCCCGCACTCTCACTCAAGCGGTCCTGCATTCAAGCAGTCCCGCACTCACACTCAAGCGGTCCTGCACTCACACTCAAGCGGTCCCGCACTCACACTCAAGCGGTCCCGCACTCACACTCAAGCGGTCCTGCTTTCAAGCAGTCCCGCACTCACACTCAAGCGGTCCTGCACTCACTCTCAAGCGGTCCCGCACTCTCACTCAAGCGGTCCTGCATTCAAGCAGTCCCGCACTCACACTCAAGCGGTCCTGCACTCACACTCAAGCGGTCCTGCACTCACACTCAAGCGGTCCCGCACTCACACTCAAGCAGTCCCGCACTCACACTCAAGCGGTCCTGCACTCACACTCAAGCAGTCCCGCATTCAAGCAATTCCCGCACTCACACTCAAGCAGCCCCGCACTCTCACTCAATCGGTCCCGCACTCACACTCAAGCGGTCCCACACTCTCACTCAAGCGGTCCCGCACTCACACTCAAGCGGTCCTGCATTCAAGCAGTCCCGCACTCACACTCAAGCGGTCCTGCACTCACGCTCAAGCGGTCCTGCACTCACACTCAAGTGGTCCCGCACTCTCACTCAAACGGTCCCGCACTTGCACTCAAGTATCCCGCACTCACGCTCAAGCAGTCCCGCATTCAAGCAATTCCTGCACTCACACTCAAGCGGTCCTGCACTCACACTCAAGTGGTCCCGCACTCTCACTCAAGCGGTCCTGCACTCACACTCAAGTGGTCCCGCACTCTCACTCAAGCGGTCCCGCACTCTCACTCAAGCAGTCCCGCACTCACACTCAAGCGGTCCTGCACTCTCACTGAAGCGGTCCTGCATTCAAGCAGTCCCGCACTCACGCTCAAGCAGTCCTGCACTCACGCTCAAGCGGTTCTGCACTCTCACTCAAGCGGTCCTGCACTCACACTCAAGGGGTCCCGCACTCTCACTCAAGCGGTCCTGCATTCAAGCAATTCCCGCACTCACACTCAAGCAGTCCCGCACTCTCACTCAAGCAGTCCCGCACTCTCACTCAAGCAGTCCTGCACTCTCACTCAAGCGGTCCTGCACTCACGCTCAAGCGGTCCCGCACTCGCACTCAAGCGGTCCCGCACTCACGCTCAAGCAGTCCCGCACTCACATTCAAGTGGTCCTGCACTCACACTCAAGCAGACCCGCACTCACACTCAAGCAGTCCCGCACTCTCACTCAAGCGGTCCTGCATTCAAGCAGTCCCGCACTCACACTCAAGCGGTCCTGCACTCACACTCAAGCGGTCCCGCACTCACACTCAAGCAGTCCCGCACTCTCACTCAAGCGGTCCTGCACTCAAGCTCAAGCGGTCCTGCATTCAAGCAGTCCCGCATTCACACTCAAGCGGTCCTGCACTCACACTCAAGCTGTCCTGCTCTCACACTCAAGCGGTCCTGCACTCACTCTCAAGCGGTCCTGCACTCAAGCTCAAGCGGTCCTGCATTCAAGCAGTCCCGCACTAACACTCAAGCGGTCCTGCACTCACGCTCAAGCGGTCCCGCACTCTCACTCAAGCGGTCCTGCACTCACGCTCAAGCGGTCCCGCACTCTCACTCAAGCGGTACCGCACTCACGCTCAAGCGGTCCCGCACTCTCACTCAAGCAGTCCTGCACTCACGCTCAAGCGGTCCTGCATTCAAGCAGTCCCGCACTCACACTCAAGCGGTCCTGCACTCACGCTCAAGCGGTCCCGCACTCACACTCAAGCATTCCTGCACTCACACTCAAGCGGTCCCGCACTCACACTCAAGCGGTCCTGCACTCACGCTCAAGCGGTCCTGCATTCAAGCAGTCCCGCCCTCACACTCAAGCGGTCCCGCACTCACACTCAGCAGTCCCGCACTCACACTCAAGCGGTCCCGCACTCACACTCAAGCGGTCCTGCACTCACACTCAAGCAGTCCCGCATTCAAGCAATTCCCGCACTCACACTCAAGCAGTCCCGCACTCTCACTCAAGCGGTCCCGCACTCACACTCAAGCGGTCCCGCACTCTCACTCAAGCGGTCGTGCACGCACGCTCATGTGATCCTGCACTCACACTCAAGTGGTCCCGCACTCTCACTCAAATGGTCCCGCACTTGCACTCAAGTATCCCGCACTCACGCTCAAGCAGTCCCGCATTCAAGCAATTCCTGCACTCACACTCAAGCGGTCCTGCACTCACACTCAAGTGGTCCCGCACTCTCACTCAAGCGGTCCTGCACTCACACTCAAGTGGTCCCGCACTCTCACTCAAGCGGTCCCGCACTCTCACTCAAGCAGTCCCGCACTCACACTCAAGCGGTCCTGCACTCTCACTGAAGCGGTCCTGCATTCAAGCAGTCCCGCACTCACGCTCAAGCAGTCCTGCACTCACGCTCAAGCGGTTCTGCACTCTCACTCAAGCGGTCCTGCACTCACACTCAAGGGGTCCCGCACTCTCACTCAAGCGGTCCTGCATTCAAGCAATTCCCGCACTCACACTCAAGCAGTCCCGCACTCTCACTCAAGCAGTCCCGCACTCTCACTCAAGCAGTCCTGCACTCTCACTCAAGCGGTCCTGCACTCACGCTCAAGCGGTCCCGCACTCGCACTCAAGCGGTCCCGCACTCACGCTCAAGCAGTCCCGCACTCACATTCAAGCGGTCCTGCACTCACACTCAAGCAGACCCGCACTCACACTCAAGCAGTCCCGCACTCTCACTCAAGCGGTCCTGCATTCAAGCAGTCCCGCACTCACACTCAAGCGGTCCTGCACTCACACTCAAGCGGTCCCGCACTCACACTCAAGCAGTCCCGCACTCTCACTCAAGCGGTCCCGCACTCACACTCAAGCAGTCCCGCACTCTCACTCAAGCGGTCCTGCATTCAAGCAGTCCCGCACTCACACTCAAGCAGTCCCACACTCACACTCAAGCAGTCCCGCACTCTCACTCAAGCGGTCCTTCATTCAAGCAGTCCCGCACTCACACTCAAGCGGTCCTGCACTCACGCTCAAGCGGTCCCGCACTCACGCTCAAGCGGTCCTGCATTCAAGCAGTCCCGCACTCACACTCAAGCGGTCTCGCACTCACACTCAAGCAGTCCCGCACTCTCACTCAAGCGGTCCTGCATTCAAGCAGTCCCGCACTCACACTCAAGCAGTCCCGCACTCACACTCAAGCAGTCCCGCACTCTCACTCAAGCGGTCCTGCATTCAAGCAATTCCCGCACTCACACTCAAGCAGTCCCGCACTCACACTCAAGTGGTCCCGCACTCACACTCAAGCGGTCCTGCACTCACACTCAAGGGGTCCCGCACTCTCACTCAAGCGGTCCTGCATTCAAGCAATTCCCGCACTCACACTCAAGCAGTCCCGCACTCACACTCAAGTGGTCCCGCACTCACACTCAAGCGGTCCTGCATTCAAGCAGTCCCGCACTCACACTCAAGCGGTCCTGCACTCACGCTCAAGCGGTCCCGCACTCACACTCAAGCGGTCCCGCACTCTCACTCAAGCTGTCCTGCATTCAAGCAGTCCCGCACTCACACTCAAGCGGTCCTGCACTCCCTCTCAAGCGGTCCCGCACTCTCACTCAAGCGGTCCTGCATTCAAGCAGTCCCGCACTCACACTCAAGCGGTCCTGCACTCACACTCAAGCGGTCCTGCACTCACACTCAAGCGGTCCCGCACTCACACTCAAGCAGTCCCGCACTCACACTCAAGCGGTCCTGCACTCACACTCAAGCAGTCCCGCATTCAAGCAATTCCCGCACTCACACTCAAGCAGCCCCGCACTCTCACTCAAGCGGTCCCGCACTCACACTCAAGCGGTCCTGCACTCACGCTCAAGCGGTCCCGCACTCACACTCAAGCGGTCCCGCACTCTCACTCAAGCGGTCCGGCATTCAAGCAGTCCCGCACTCACACTCAAGCGGTCCTGCACTCACACTCAAGCGCTCCCGCACTCAGACTCAAGCAGTCCCGCACTCACACTCAAGCGGTCCCGCACTCTCACTCAAGCGGTCCTGCATTCAAGCAGTCCCGCACTCACACTCAAGCGGTCCCGAACTCACACTCAAGCAGTCCCGCACTCTCACTCAAGCGGTCCTGCATTCAAGCAGTCCCGCACTCACACTCAAGCAGTCCCGCACTCACACTCAAGCAGTCCCGCACTCACACTCAAGCGGTCCTGCATTCAAGCAGTCCCGCACTCACACTCAAGCGGTCCCGCACTCACACTCAAGCGGTCCTGCACTCACACTCAAGCAGTCCCGCATTCAAGCAATTCCCGCACTCACACTCAAGCAGCCCCGCACTCTCACTCAAGCAGTCCCGTACTCACACTCAAGCGGTCCCACACTCTCACTCAGGCGGTCCCGCACTCACACTCAAGCGGTCCCACACTCACACTCAAGCTGTCCTGCATTCAAGCAGTCCCGCACTCACACTCAAGGAGTCCTGCACTCACACTCAAGCAGTCCCGCATTCAAGCAATTCCCGCACTCACACTCAAGCAGTCCCGCACTCTCACTCAAGCGGTCCCGCACTCACATTCAAGCAGTCCCGCACTCTCACTCAAGCGGTCCTGCATTCAAGCAGTCCCGCACTCACACTCAAGCCGTCCCGCACTCACACTCAAGCAGTCCCGCACTCACGCTCAAGCGGTCCCGCACTCACGCTCAAGCAGTCCTGCATTCAAGCAGTCCCGCACTCACACTCAAGCGGTCCCGCACTCACACTCAAGCAGTCCCGCACTCTCACTCAAGCGGTCCTGCATTCACGCTCAAGCGGTCCTGCATTCAAGCAGTCCCGCACTCACACTCAAGCGGTCCCGCACTCACACTCAAACAGTCCCGCACTCACACTCAAGCATTCCCGCACTCACACTCAGGCAGTCCCGCACTCACACTCAAGCGGTCCTGCATTCAAGCAGTCCCGCACTCACACTCAAGCGGTCCTGCACTCACGCTCAAGCGGTCCCGCACTCACACTCAAGCGGTCCCGCACTCACACTCAAGCGGTCCTGCATTCAAGCAGTCCCGCACTCACACTCAAGCGGTCCTGCACTCACTCTCAAGCGGTCCCGCACTCTCACTCAAGCGGTCCTGCATTCAAGCAGTCCCGCACTCACACTCAAGCGGTCCTGCACTCACACTCAAGCGGTCCTGCACTCACACTCAAGCGGTCCCGCACTCACACTCAAGCAGTCCCGCACTCACACTCAAGCGGTCCTGCACTCACACTCAAGCAGTCCCGCATTCAAGCAATTCCCGCACTCACACTCAAGCAGCCCCGCACTCTCACTCAATCGGTCCCGCACTCACACTCAAGCGGTCCCACACTCTCAATCAAGCGGTCCCGCACTCACACTCAAGCGGTCCCGCACTCACACTCAAGCGGTCCTGCATTCAAGCAGTCCCGCACTCACACTCAAGCAGTCCCGCACTCACACTCAAGCAGTCCCGCACTCACACTCAAGCAGTCCTGCACTCACTCTCAAGCGGTCCCGCACTCTCACTCAAGCTGTCCTGCATTCAAGCAGTCCCGCACTCACACTCAAGCGGTCCCGCACTCACACTCAAGCAGTCCCGCACTCGCACTCAAGCGGTCCCGCACTCACACTCAAGCAGTCCCGCACTCGCACTCAAGCGGTCCTGCACTCACACTCAAGCAGTCCCGCATTCAAGCAATTCCCGCACTCACACTCAAGCGGTCCTGCACTCACACTCAAGCGGTCCCTCACTCACACTCAAGCGGTCCTGCACTCACACTCAAGCAGTCCCGCATTCAAGCAATTCCTGCACTCACACTCAAGCGGTCCCGCACTCACACTCAAGCAGTCCCGCACTCGCACTCAAGCGGTCCTGCACTCACACTCAAGCGGTCCTGCATTCAAGCAGTCCCGCACTCACGCTCAAGCGGTCCTGCATTCAAGCGGTCCTGCACTCTCACTCAAGCGGTCCCGCACTCACACTCAAGCGGTCCCACACTCTCACTCAAGCGGTCCCGCACTCACACTCAAGCGGTCCCGCACTCACACTCAAGCTGTCCTGCATTCAAGCAGTCCCGCACTCACACTCAAGCAGTCTTGCACTCACACTCAAGCAGTCCCGCATTAAAGCAATTCCCGCACTCACACTCAAGCAGTCCCGCACTCTCACTCAAGCGGTCCCGCACTCACACTCAAGCAGTCCCGCACTCTCACTCAAGCGGTCCTGCATTCAAGCAGTCCCGCACTCACACTCAAGCAGTCCCGCACTCTCACTCAAGCAGTCCCGCACTCACACTCAAGCAGTCCCGCACTCTCACTCAAGCGGTCCTGCATTCAAGCAGTCCCGCACTCACACTCAAGCGGTCCTGCACTCACGCTCAAGCGGTCCCGCACTCACGCTCAAGCGGTCCTGCGTTCAAGCAGACCCGCACCCACACTCAAGCGGTCCCGCACTCACACTCAAGCAGTCCCGCACTCTCACTCAAGCGGGCCTGCATTCAAGCAGTCCCGCACTCACGCTCAAGCGGTCCTGCATTCAAGCGGTCCTGCACTCACACTCAAGCGGTCCTGCACTCACACTCAAGCAGTCCCGCACTCTCACTCAAGCGGTCCTGCATTCAAGCAGTCCCGCACTCACACTCAAGCAGTCCCGCACTCTCACTCAAGCGGTCCCGCACTCACACTCAAGCAGTCCCGCACTCTCACTCAAGCGGTCCTGCATTCAAGCGGTCCTGCACTCACGCTCAAGCGGTCCCGCACTCTCACTCAAGCGGTCCCGCACTCACGCTCAAGCGGTCCCGCACTCTCACTCAAGCGGTCCTGCACTCACGCTCAAGCGCTCCTGCATTCAAGCAGTCCCGCACTCACACTCAAGCGGTCCTGCACTCACGCTCAAGCGGTCCCGCACTCACACTCAAGCATTCCTGCACTCACACTCAAGCGGTCCTGCACTCACACTCAAGCGGTCCTGCACTCACGCTCAAGCGGTCCTGCATTCAGGCAGTCCCGCACTCACACTCAAGCGGTCCCGCACTCACACTCAAGCAGTCCCGCACTCACACTCAAGCAGTCCTGCACTCACACTCAAGCAGTCCCGCATTCAAGCAATTCCCGCACTCACACTCAAGCGGTCCCGCACTCACACTCAAGCAGTCCCGCACTCTCACTCAAGCGGTCCCGCACTCACACTCAAGCGGTCCTGCACTCTCACTCAAGCGGTCGTGCACGCACGCTCATGTGATCCTGCACTCACACTCAAGTGGTCCCGCACTCTCACTCAAACGGTCCCGTACTTGCACTCAAGTATCCCGCACTCACGCTCAAGCAGTCCCGCATTCAAGCAATTCCTGCACTCACACTCAAGCGGTCCTGCACTCACACTCAAGTGGTCCCACACTCTGACTCAAGCGGTCCTGCACTCACACTCAAGTGGTCCGGCACTCTCACTCAAGCGGTCCCGCACTCTCACTCAAGCAGTCCCGCACTCACACTCAAGCGGTCCTGCACTCTCACTCAAGCGGTCCCGCATTCAAGCAGTCCCGCACTCACGCTCAAGCGGTCCTGCACACACGCTCAAGCGGTCCTGCACTCACACTCAAGGGGTCCCGCACTCTCAATCAAGCGGTCCTGCATTCAAGCAATTCCCGCACTCACACTCAAGCAGTCCCGCACTCACACTCAAGTGGTCCCGCACTCTCACTCAAGCGGTCCTGCACTCACGCTCAAGCGGTCCCGCACTCACACTCAAGCTGTCCCGCACTCATGCTCAAGCGGTCCCGCTCTCATGCTCAAGCGGTCTTGCACTCACGCTCAAGCGGTCCCGCACTCACATTCAAGCGGTCCTGCACTCACACTCAAGCAGACCCGCACTCACACTCAAGAGGTCCCGCACTCACACTCAAGCGGTCCTGCATTCAAGCAGTCCCGCGCTCACACTCAAGCGGTCCCGCACTCACACTCAAGCGGTCCCGCACTCACACTCAAGCGGTCCCGCACTCACGCTCAAGCGGTCCCGCACTCACACTCAAGCGGTCCCGCACTCACACTCAAGCGGTCCTGCATTCAAGCAGTCCCGCACTCACACTCAAGCGGTCCTGCACTCACACTCAAGCGGTCCTGCACTCACACTCAAGCGGTCCCGCACACACACTCAAGCAGTCCCGCCCTCACACTCAAGCGGTCCTGCACTCACACTCAAGCAGTCGCGCATTCATGCAATTCCCGCACTCACACTCAAGCAGCCCCGCACTCTCACTCAAGTGGTCCCGCACTCACAGTCAAGCGGTCCCACACTCTCACTCAAGCGGTCCCGCACACACACTCAAGCGGTCCCGCACTCACACTCAAGCGGTCCTGCATTCAAGCAGTCCCGCACTCACACTCAAGCGGTCCTGCACTCACTCTCAAGCGGTCCCGCACTCACACTCAAGCGGTCCCGCACTCTCACTCAAGCTGTCCTGCATTCAAGCAGTGCTGGACTCACACTCAAGCGGTCCTGCACTCACACTCAAGCGGTCCTGCACTCACACTCAAGCGGACCCGCACTCACACTCAAGCAGTCCCGCACTCACACTCAAGCGGTCCTGCACTCACACTCAAGCAGACCCGCATTCAAGCAATTCCCGCACTCACACTCAAGCAGCTCCGCACTCTCACTCAAGCGGTCCCGCACTCACACTCAAGCGGTCCCACACTCTCACTCAAGCGGTCCCGCACTCACACTCAAGCGGTCCCGCACTCACACTCAAGCGGTCCTGCATTCAAGCAGTCCCGCAATCACAATCAAGCAGTCCTGCACTCACACTCAAGCAGTCCCGCATTAAAGCAGTCCCGCACTCACACTCAAGCAGTCCCGCACTCACACTCAAGCAGTCACGCATTAAAGCAGTCCCGCACTCACACTCAAGCAGTCCCGCACTCACACTCAAGCAGTCCCGCATTAAAGCAGTCCTGCACTCACACTCAAGGAGTCCCACATTAAAGCAGTCCCGCACTCACACTAAAGCAGTCCCGCACTCACAGTCAAGCGGTCCTGCATTCAAGCAGTCCCGCACTCACACTCAAGCACTCCTGCACTCACACTCAAGCAGTCCCGCATTAAAGCAGTCCTGCACTCACACTCAAGCAGTCCCGCACTCACACTCAAGCAGTCCCGCACTCTCACTCAAGCGGTCCCGCACACACACTCAAGCAGTCCCGCACTCTCACTCAAGCGGTCCTGCATTCAAGCAGTCCCGCACTCACACTCAAGCAGTCCCGCACTCACACTCAAGCAGTCCCGCACTCACACTCAAGCAGTCCCGCACTCTCACTCAAGCGGTCCTGCATTCAAGCAGTCCCGCACTCACACTCAAGCGGTCCCGCACTCACACTCAAGCAGTCCCGCACTCGCACTCAAGCGGTCCCGCACTCACACTCAAGCAGTCCCGCACTCGCACTCAAGCGGTCCTGCACACACACTCAAGCAGTCCCGCATTCAAGCAATTCCCGCACTCACACTCAAGCGGTCCTGCACTCACACTCAAGCGGTCCCTCACTCACACTCAAGCGGTCCTGCACTCACACTAAAGCAGTCCCGCATTCAAGCAATTCCTGCACTCACACTCAAGCGGTCCCGCACTCACACTCAAGCAGTCCCGCACTCGCACTCAAGCGGTCCTGCACTCACACTCAAGCGGTCCTGCATTCAAGCAGTCCCGCACTCACGCTCAAGCGGTCCTGCATTCAAGCGGTCCTGCACTCTCACTCAAGCGGTCCCGCACTCACACTCAAGCGGTCCCACACTCTCACTCAAGCGGTCCCGCACTCACACTCAAGCGGTCCCGCACTCACACTCAAGCGGTCCTGCATTCAAGCAGTCCCGCACTCACACTCAAGCAGTCTTGCACTCACACTCAAGCAGTCCCGCATTAAAGCAATTCCCACACTCACACTCAAGCAGTCCCGCACTCTCACTCAAGCGGTCCCGCACTCACACTCAAGCAGTCCCGCACTCTCACTCAAGCGGTCCTGCATTCAAGCAGTCCCGCACTCACACTCAAGCAGTCCCGCACTCACACTCAAGCAATCCCGCACTCACACTCAAGCAGTCCCGCACTCTCACTCAAGCGGTCCTGCATTCAAGCAGTCCCGCACTCACACTCAAGCGGTCCTGCACTCACGCTCAAGCGGTCCCGCACTCACGCTCAAGCGGTCCTGCATTCAAGCAGACCCGCACCCACACTCAAGCGGTCCCGCACTCACACTCAATCAGTCCCGCACTCTCACTCAAGCGGTCCTGCATTCAAGCAGTCCCGCACTCACGCTCAAGCGGTCCTGCATTCAAGCGGTCCTGCACTCACACTCAAGCGGTCCTGCACTCACACTCAAGCAGTCCCGCACTCTCACTCAAGCGGTCCTGCATTCAAGCAGTCCCGCACTCACACTCAAGCAGTCCCGCACTCTCACTCAAGCGGTCCCGCACTCACACTCAAGCAGTCCCGCACTCTCACTCAAGCGGTCCTGCATTCAAGCGGTCCTGCACTCACGCTCAAGCGGTCCCGCACCCTCACTCAAGCGGTCCCGCACTCACGCTCAAGCAGTCCCGCACTCTCACTCAAGCGGTCCTGCACTCACGCTCAAGCGCTCCTGCATTCAAGCAGTCCCGCACTCACACTCAAGCGGTCCTGCACTCACGCTCAAGCGGTCCCGCACTCACACTCAAGCATTCCTGCACTCACACTCAAGCGGTCCTGCACTCACACTCAAGCGGTCCTGCACTCACGCTCAAGCGGTCCTGCATTCAGGCAGTCCCGCACTCACACTCAAGCGGTCTATCACTCACACTCAAGCAGTCCCGCACTCACACTCAAGCGGTCCTGCACTCACACTCAAGCAGTCCCGCATTCAAGCAATTCCCGCACTCACACTCAAGCAGTCCCGCACTCTCACTCAAGCGGTCCCGCACTCACACTCAAGCGGTCCTGCACTCTCACTCAAGCGGTCGTGCACGCACGCTCATGTGATCCTGCACTCACACTCAAGTGGTCCCGCACTCTCACTCAAACGGTCCCGTACTTGCACTCAAGTATCCCGCACTCACGCTCAAGCAGTCCCACATTCAAGCAGTCCCGCACTCACGCTCAAGCGGTCCTGCACTCACACTCAAGGGGTCCCGCACTCTCACTCAAGCAGTCCCGCACTCACGCTCAAGCGGTCCTGCACTCACACTCAAGGTGTCCCGCACTCTCAATCAAGCGGTCCTGCATTCAAGCAATTCCCGCACTCACACTCAAGCAGTCCCGCACTCACACTCAAGTGGTCCCGCACTCTCACTCAAGCGGTCCTGCACTCACGCTCAAGCGGTCCCGCACTCACACTCAAGCGGTCCCGCACACACGCTCAAGCGGTCCCGCACTCACGCTCAAGCGGTCTTGCACTCACGCTCAAGCGGTCCCGCACTCACATTCAAGCGGTCCTGCACTCACACTCAAGCAGACCCGCACTCACACTCAAGCAGTCCTGCACTCACACTCAAGCGGTCCTGCATTCAAGCAGTCCCGCACTCACACTCAAACGGTCCCGCACTCACACTCAGGCGGTCCCGCACTCACACTCAAGCGGTCCCGCACTCACACTCAAGCGGTCCCGCACTCACGCTCAAGCGGTCCCGCACTCACACTCAAGCGGTCCCGCACTCACACTCAAGCGGTCCTGCATTCAAGCAGTCCCGCACTCACACTCAAGCGGTCCTGCACTCACTCTCAAGCGGTCCCGCACTCTCACTCAAGCGGTCCTGCATTCAAGCAGTCCCGCACTCACACTCATGCGGTCCTGCACTCACACTCAAGCGGTCCTGCACTCACACTCAAGCGGTCCCGCATTCACACTCAAGCGGTCCCGCACTCACACTCAAGCGGTCCTGCACTCACACTCAAGCAGTCCCGCATTCAAGCAATTCCTGCACTCACACTCAAGCAGCCCACGCACTCTCACTCAAGCGGTCCCGCACTCACACTCAAGCGGTCCCACACTCTCACTCAAGCGGTCCCGCACACACACTCAAGCGGTCCCGCACTCACACTCAAGCGGTCCTGCATTCAAGCAGTCCCGCACTCACACTCAAGCGGTCCTGCACTCACGCTCAAGCGGTCCCGCACTCACACTCAAGCGGTCCCGCACTCTCACTCAAGCTGTCCTGCATTCAAGCAGTGCCGGACTCACACTCAAGCGGTCCTGCACTCACACTCAAGCGGTCCTGCACTCACACTCAAGCAGTCCCGCACTCACACTCAAGCGGTCCTGCACTCACACTCAAGCAGTCCCGCATTTCAAGCAATTCCCGCACTCACAGTCAAGCAGCCCCGCACTCTCACTCAAGCGGTCCCGCACTCACACTCAAGCGGTCCCACACTCTCACTCAAGCGGTCCCGCACTCACACTCAAGCGGTCCCGCACTCACACTCAAGCGGTCCTGCATTCAAGCAGTCCCGCACTCACACTCAAGCAGTCCTGCACTCACACTCAAGCAGTCCCGCATTAAAGCAGTCCCGCACTCACACTCAAGCAGTCCCGCACTCACACTCAAGCAGTCCCGCATTAAAGCAGTCCCGCACTCACACTCAAGCAGTCCCGCACTCACACTCAAGCAGTCCCGCATTAAAGCAGTCCTGCACTCACATTCAAGCAGTCCCGCATTAAAGCAGTCCCGCAATCACACTCAAGCAGTCTCGCACTCACACTCAAGCGGTCCTTCATTCAAGCTGTCCCGCACTCACACTCAAGCAGTCCTGCACTCACACTCAAGCAGTCCCGCATTAAAGCAGTCCTGCACTCACACTCAAGCGGTCCTGCACTCGCGCTCAAGCGGTCCTGCATTCAAGCAGTCCCGCACTCTCACTCAAGCGGTCCTGCACTCACGCTCAAGCGGTCCCGCACTCTCACTCAAGCGGTCCCGCACTCACGCTCAAGTGGTCCCGCACTCTCACTCAAGCGGTCCTGCACTCACGCTCAAGCGGTCCTGCATTCAAGCAGTCCCGCACTCACACTCAAGCGGTCCTGCACTCACACTCAAGCAGTCCTGCACTCACACTCAAGCGGTCCTGCACTCACACTCAAGCAGTCCCGCACTCTCACTCAAGCGGTCCTGCTCTCACGCTCAAGCGGTCCCGCACTCTCACTCAAGCGGTCCTGCACTCACGCTCAAGCGGTCCCGCACTCTCACTCAAGCGGTCCCGCACTCACGCTCAAGCGTCCCGCACTCTCACTCAAGCGGTCCTGCACTCACGCTCAAGCGGTCCTGCATTCAAGCAGTCCCGCACTGAAACTCAAGCGGTCCTGCACTCACGCTCAAGCGGTCCCGCACTCACACTCAAGCATTCCTGCACTCACACTCAAGCGGTCCTGCACTTACACTCAAGCGGTCCTGCACTCACGCTCAAGCAGTCCTGCATTCAAGCAGTCCCGCACTCACACTCAAGCGGTCCTGCACTCAAGCAGTCCCGCACTCACACTCAAGCGGTCCCGCACTCAAGCAGTCCCGCACTCTCACTCAAGCGGTCCTGCATTCAAGCAGTCCCGCACTCACACTCAAGCAATTCCCGCACTCACACTCAAGCGGTCCCGCACTCTCACTCAAGTGGTCCTGCACTCACGCTCAAGCGGTCCTGCGTTCAAGCAGTCCCGCACTCACACTCAAGCGGTCCTGCACTCTCACTCAAGCGGTCCCATACTCACACCCAAGCGGCCCCGCACTCTCACTCAAGCCGTCCTGCACTCACGCTCAAGCGGTCCTGCATTCAAGCAGTCCCGCACTCACACTCATGCGGTCCTGCACTCACACTCAAGCGGTCCTGCACTCACACTCAAGCGGTCCCGCATTCACACTCAAGCGGTCCCGCACTCACACTCAAGCGGTCCTGCACTCACACTCAAGCAGTCCCGCATTCAAGCAATTCCTGCACTCACACTCAAGCAGCCCACGCACTCTCACTCAAGCGGTCCCGCACTCACACTCAAGCGGTCCCACACTCTCACTCAAGCGGTCCCGCACACACACTCAAGCGGTCCCGCACTCACACTCAAGCGGTCCTGCATTCAAGCAGTCCCGCACTCACACTCAAGCGGTCCTGCACTCACGCTCAAGCGGTCCCGCACTCACACTCAAGCGGTCCCGCACTCTCACTCAAGCTGTCCTGCATTCAAGCAGTGCCGGACTCACACTCAAGCGGTCCTGCACTCACACTCAAGCGGTCCTGCACTCACACTCAAGCAGTCCCGCACTCACACTCAAGCGGTCCTGCACTCACACTCAAGCAGTCCCGCATTTCAAGCAATTCCCGCACTCACAGTCAAGCAGCCCCGCACTCTCACTCAAGCGGTCCCGCACTCACACTCAAGCGGTCCCACACTCTCACTCAAGCGGTCCCGCACTCACACTCAAGCGGTCCCGCACTCACACTCAAGCGGTCCTGCATTCAAGCAGTCCCGCACTCACACTCAAGCAGTCCTGCACTCACACTCAAGCAGTCCCGCATTAAAGCAGTCCCGCACTCACACTCAAGCAGTCCCGCACTCACACTCAAGCAGTCCCGCATTAAAGCAGTCCCGCACTCACACTCAAGCAGTCCCGCACTCACACTCAAGCAGTCCCGCATTAAAGCAGTCCTGCACTCACATTCAAGCAGTCCCGCATTAAAGCAGTCCCGCAATCACACTCAAGCAGTCTCGCACTCACACTCAAGCGGTCCTTCATTCAAGCAGTCCCGCACTCACACTCAAGCAGTCCTGCACTCACACTCAAGCAGTCCCGCATTAAAGCAGTCCTGCACTCACACTCAAGCAGTCCCGCACTCACACTCAAGCGGTCCCGCACTCTCACTCAAGCGGTCCCGCACTCACACTCAAGCAGTCCCGCACTCTCACTCAAGCGGTCCTGCATTCAAGCAGTCCCGCACTCACACTCAAGCAGTCCCGCACTCACACTCAAGCAGTCCCGCACTCACACTCAAGCAGCTCCGCACTCTCACTCAAGCGGTCCTGCATTCAAGCAGTCCCGCACTCACACTCAAGCGGTCCTGCACTCACGCTCAAGCGGTCCCGCACTCTCACTCAAGCGGTCCTGCATTCAAGCAGTCCCGCACTCACACTCAAGCGGTCCTGCACTCACACTCAAGCGGTCCCGCACTCACACTCAAGCGGTCCCGCACTCACACTCAAGCAGTCCCGCACTCACACTCAAGCGGTCCTGCACTCACACTCAAGCGGTCCCGCACTCTCACTCAAGCGGTCCTGCATTCAAGCGGTCCCGCACTCTCACTCAAGCGGTCCTGCATTCAAGAGGTCCTGCACTCACGCTCAAGCGGTCCCGCACTCTCACTCAAGTGGTCCTGCATTCAAGCAGTCCCGCACTTACGCTCAAGCGGTCCCGCACTCTCACTCAAGCGGTCCCGCACTCTCCCTCAAGCGGTCCTGCATTCAAGCAGTCCCGCACTCACACTCAAGCGGTCCTGCACTCACACTCAAGCGGTCCTGCACTCACGCTCAAGCGGTCCTGCATTCAAGCAGTCCCGCACTCTCACTCAAGCGGTCCTGCACTCACGCTCAAGCGGTCCCGCACTCTCACTCAAGCGGTCCCGCACTCACGCTCAAGTGGTCCCGCACTCTCACTCAAGCGGTCCTGCACTCACGCTCAAGCGGTCCTGCATTCAAGCAGTCCCGCACTCACACTCAAGCGGTCCTGCACTCACACTCAAGCAGTCCTGCACTCACACTCAAGCGGTCCTGCACTCACACTCAAGCAGTCCCGCACTCTCACTCAAGCGGTCCTGCTCTCACGCTCAAGCGGTCCCGCACTCTCACTCAAGCGGTCCTGCACTCACGCTCAAGCGGTCCCGCACTCTCACTCAAGCGGTCCCGCACTCACGCTCAAGCGTCCCGCACTCTCACTCAAGCGGTCCTGCACTCACGCTCAAGCGGTCCTGCATTCAAGCAGTCCCGCACTGAAACTCAAGCGGTCCTGCACTCACGCTCAAGCGGTCCCGCACTCACACTCAAGCATTCCTGCACTCACACTCAAGCGGTCCTGCACTTACACTCAAGCGGTCCTGCACTCACGCTCAAGCAGTCCTGCATTCAAGCAGTCCCGCACTCACACTCAAGCGGTCCTGCACTCAAGCAGTCCCGCACTCACACTCAAGCGGTCCCGCACTCAAGCAGTCCCGCACTCTCACTCAAGCGGTCCTGCATTCAAGCAGTCCCGCACTCACACTCAAGCAATTCCCGCACTCACACTCAAGCGGTCCCGCACTCTCACTCAAGTGGTCCTGCACTCACGCTCAAGCGGTCCTGCGTTCAAGCAGTCCCGCACTCACACTCAAGCGGTCCTGCACTCTCACTCAAGCGGTCCCATACTCACACCCAAGCGGCCCCGCACTCTCACTCAAGCCGTCCTGCACTCACGCTCAAGCGGTCCTGCATTCAAGCAGTCCCGCACTCTCACTCAAGCGGTCCCGTACTCACACTCTAGCGGTCCCGCACTCACACTCAAGCGGTCCCGCACTCTCACTCAAGCGGTCCCATACTCACACTCAAGCGGTCCCGCACTCTCACTCAAGCCGTCCTGCACTCACGCTCAAGCGGTCCTGCATTCAAGCAATTCCCGCACTCACACTCAAGCGATCCCGCACTCTCACTCAAGCGGCCCTGCACTCACGCTCAAGCGGTACTGCATTCAAGCAGACCCGCACTCACACTCAAGCGGTCCCGCACTCTCACTCAAGCGGTCCCGTACTCACACTCAAGTGGTCCTGCACTCACGCTCAAGCGGTCCTGCCTTCAAGCAGTCCCGCACTCTCACTCAAGCAATTCCCGCACTGTCACTCAAGCAGTCCCGCAATCAAGCGGTCCTGCACTCACACTCAAGCAATTCCCGCACTCACGCTCAAGCAGTCCCGCATTCTCACTCAAGCGGTCCCACACTCTCACTCAAGCGGTCCCGCAATCTCACTCAAGCGGTCCTGCATTCGAGAGGTCCTGCACTCACGCTCAAGCGGTCCCGCACTCTCAATCAAGCGGTCCCGCACTCTCACTCCAGCGGTCCCGCACTCTCACTCAAGCGGTCCTGCATTCAAGCAGTCCCGTACTCACGCTCAAGCGGTCCCGCACTCTCCCTCAAGCGGTCCTGCATTCAAGCAGTCCCGCACGCACACTCAAGCGGTCCTGCACTCACACTCAAGCGGTCCTGCACTCACGCTCAAGCGGTCCTGCATTCAAGCAGTCCCGCACTCTCACTCAAGCAGTCCTGCACTCACACTCAAGCGGTCCTGCACTCTCACTCAAGCAGTCCTGCACTCACGCTCAAGCGGTCCCGCACTCTCACTCAAGCGGTCCCGCACTCACCCTCAATCGGTCCTGCATTCAAGCAGTCCCGCACTCACACTCAAGCAGTCCCGCACTCTCACTCAAGCGGTCCTGCACTCACACTCAAGTGGTCCCGCACTCTCACTGAAGCGGTCCCGCACTCTCACTCAAGCGGTCCTGCATTCAAGCAGTCCCGCACTCACACTCAAGCGGTCCTGCACTCACGCTCAAGCAGTCACGCACTCTCACTCAAGTGGTCCTGCACTCACACTCAAGTGGTCCCGCACTCTCACTCAAGCGGTCCCGCACTCTCACTCAAGCGGTCATGCATTCAAGCAGTCCCGCACTCACACTCAAGCGGTCCTGCACTCACGCTCAAGCAGTCCCGCACTCTCACTCAAGCGGTCCTGCACTCACACTCAAGTGGTCCCGCACTCTCACTCAAGCAGTCCCGCACTCACACTCAAGCGGTCCTGCACTCACACTCAAGTGGTCCCGCACTCTCACTGAAGCGGTCCCGCACTCTCACTCAAGCGGTCCTGCATTCAAGCAGTCTCGCACTCACACTCAAGCGGTCCTGCACTCACGCTCAAGCAGTCCCGCACTCTCACTCAAGCGGTCCTGCACTCACACTCAAGTGGTCCCGCACTCTCACTCAAGCGGTCCCGCACTCTCACTCAAGCGTTCCTGCTTTCAAGCGGTCCTGCACTCACACTCAAGTAGTCCCGCACTCTCACTCAAGCGGTCCTGCATTCAAGCGGTCCCACACTCTCACTCAAGCGGTCCTGCATTCGAGAGGTCCTGCACTCACGCTCAAGCGGTCCCGCACTCTCAATCAAGCGGTCCCGCACTCTCACTCAAGCGGTCCCGCACTCTCACTCAAGCGGTCCTGCATTCAAGCAGTCCTGCAGTCACACTCAAGCAGTCCCGCACTCACACTCAAGCGGTCCTGCACTCACGCTCAAGCGGTCCCGCACTCTCAATCAAGCGGTCCCGCACTCTCACTCAAGCGGTCCCGCACTCTCACTCAAGCGGTCCTGCATTCAAGCAGTCCTGCAGTCACACTCAAGCAGTCCCGCACTCTCACTCAAGCGGTCCTGCATTCAAGAGGTCCTGCACTCACGCTCAAGCGGTCCCGCACTCTCACTCAAGTGGTCCTGCATTCAAGCAGTCCCGCACTTACGCTCAAGCGGTCCCGCACTCTCACTCAAGCGGTCCCGCACTCTCCCTCAAGCGGTCCTGCATTCAAGCAGTCCCGCACTCACACTCAAGCGGTCCTGCACTCACACTCAAGCGGTCCTGCACTCACGCTCAAGCGGTCCTGCATTCAAGCAGTCCCGCACTCTCACTCAAGCGGTCCTGCACTCACGCTCAAGCGGTCCCGCACTCTCACTCAAGCGGTCCCGCACTCACGCTCAAGTGGTCCCGCACTCTCACTCAAGCGGTCCTGCACTCACGCTCAAGCGGTCCTGCATTCAAGCAGTCCCGCACTCACACTCAAGCGGTCCTGCACTCACACTCAAGCAGTCCTGCACTCACACTCAAGCGGTCCTGCACTCACACTCAAGCAGTCCCGCACTCTCACTCAAGCGGTCCTGCTCTCACGCTCAAGCGGTCCCGCACTCTCACTCAAGCGGTCCTGCACTCACGCTCAAGCGGTCCCGCACTCTCACTCAAGCGGTCCCGCACTCACGCTCAAGCGTCCCGCACTCTCACTCAAGCGGTCCTGCACTCACGCTCAAGCGGTCCTGCATTCAAGCAGTCCCGCACTGAAACTCAAGCGGTCCTGCACTCACGCTCAAGCGGTCCCGCACTCACACTCAAGCATTCCTGCACTCACACTCAAGCGGTCCTGCACTTACACTCAAGCGGTCCTGCACTCACGCTCAAGCAGTCCTGCATTCAAGCAGTCCCGCACTCACACTCAAGCGGTCCTGCACTCAAGCAGTCCCGCACTCACACTCAAGCGGTCCCGCACTCAAGCAGTCCCGCACTCTCACTCAAGCGGTCCTGCATTCAAGCAGTCCCGCACTCACACTCAAGCAATTCCCGCACTCACACTCAAGCGGTCCCGCACTCTCACTCAAGTGGTCCTGCACTCACGCTCAAGCGGTCCTGCGTTCAAGCAGTCCCGCACTCACACTCAAGCGGTCCTGCACTCTCACTCAAGCGGTCCCATACTCACACCCAAGCGGCCCCGCACTCTCACTCAAGCCGTCCTGCACTCACGCTCAAGCGGTCCTGCATTCAAGCAGTCCCGCACTCTCACTCAAGCGGTCCCGTACTCACACTCTAGCGGTCCCGCACTCACACTCAAGCGGTCCCGCACTCTCACTCAAGCGGTCCCATACTCACACTCAAGCGGTCCCGCACTCTCACTCAAGCCGTCCTGCACTCACGCTCAAGCGGTCCTGCATTCAAGCAATTCCCGCACTCACACTCAAGCGATCCCGCACTCTCACTCAAGCGGCCCTGCACTCACGCTCAAGCGGTACTGCATTCAAGCAGACCCGCACTCACACTCAAGCGGTCCCGCACTCTCACTCAAGCGGTCCCGTACTCACACTCAAGTGGTCCTGCACTCACGCTCAAGCGGTCCTGCCTTCAAGCAGTCCCGCACTCTCACTCAAGCAATTCCCGCACTGTCACTCAAGCAGTCCCGCAATCAAGCGGTCCTGCACTCACACTCAAGCAATTCCCGCACTCACGCTCAAGCAGTCCCGCATTCTCACTCAAGCGGTCCCACACTCTCACTCAAGCGGTCCCGCAATCTCACTCAAGCGGTCCTGCATTCGAGAGGTCCTGCACTCACGCTCAAGCGGTCCCGCACTCTCAATCAAGCGGTCCCGCACTCTCACTCCAGCGGTCCCGCACTCTCACTCAAGCGGTCCTGCATTCAAGCAGTCCCGTACTCACGCTCAAGCGGTCCCGCACTCTCCCTCAAGCGGTCCTGCATTCAAGCAGTCCCGCACGCACACTCAAGCGGTCCTGCACTCACACTCAAGCGGTCCTGCACTCACGCTCAAGCGGTCCTGCATTCAAGCAGTCCCGCACTCTCACTCAAGCAGTCCTGCACTCACACTCAAGCGGTCCTGCACTCTCACTCAAGCAGTCCTGCACTCACGCTCAAGCGGTCCCGCACTCTCACTCAAGCGGTCCCGCACTCACCCTCAATCGGTCCTGCATTCAAGCAGTCCCGCACTCACACTCAAGCAGTCCCGCACTCTCACTCAAGCGGTCCTGCACTCACACTCAAGTGGTCCCGCACTCTCACTGAAGCGGTCCCGCACTCTCACTCAAGCGGTCCTGCATTCAAGCAGTCCCGCACTCACACTCAAGCGGTCCTGCACTCACGCTCAAGCAGTCACGCACTCTCACTCAAGTGGTCCTGCACTCACACTCAAGTGGTCCCGCACTCTCACTCAAGCGGTCCCGCACTCTCACTCAAGCGGTCATGCATTCAAGCAGTCCCGCACTCACACTCAAGCGGTCCTGCACTCACGCTCAAGCAGTCCCGCACTCTCACTCAAGCGGTCCTGCACTCACACTCAAGTGGTCCCGCACTCTCACTCAAGCAGTCCCGCACTCACACTCAAGCGGTCCTGCACTCACACTCAAGTGGTCCCGCACTCTCACTGAAGCGGTCCCGCACTCTCACTCAAGCGGTCCTGCATTCAAGCAGTCTCGCACTCACACTCAAGCGGTCCTGCACTCACGCTCAAGCAGTCCCGCACTCTCACTCAAGCGGTCCTGCACTCACACTCAAGTGGTCCCGCACTCTCACTCAAGCGGTCCCGCACTCTCACTCAAGCGTTCCTGCTTTCAAGCGGTCCTGCACTCACACTCAAGTAGTCCCGCACTCTCACTCAAGCGGTCCTGCATTCAAGCGGTCCCACACTCTCACTCAAGCGGTCCTGCATTCGAGAGGTCCTGCACTCACGCTCAAGCGGTCCCGCACTCTCAATCAAGCGGTCCCGCACTCTCACTCAAGCGGTCCCGCACTCTCACTCAAGCGGTCCTGCATTCAAGCAGTCCTGCAGTCACACTCAAGCAGTCCCGCACTCACACTCAAGCGGTCCTGCAACTCACACTCAAGCGGTCCCACACTCTCACTCAAGCGGTCCTGCACTCACACTCAAGCAGACCTGCACTCACACTCAAGCGGTCCTGCACTCACACTCAAGCAGTCCCGCACTCTCACTCAAGCGGTCCTGCACTCACACTCAAGCGGTCCTGCACTCACACTCAAGCGGACCTGCACTCACGCTCAAGCGGTCCTGCATTCAAGCAGTCCCGCACTCACACTCAAGCAGTCCCGCACTCTCACTCAAGCGGTCCTGCACTCACACTCAAGCGGTCCTGCACTCACACTCAAGCAGTCCTGCACTCACACTCAAGCGGTCCTGCACTCACACTCAAGCAGTCCCGCACTCTCACTCAAGCGATCCTGCACTCACACTCAAGCGGTCCTGCACTCACACTCAAGCAGTCCTGCACTCACACTCAAGCGGTCCTGCACTCACACTCAAGCAGTCCTGCACTCACACTCAAGCGGTCCTGCACTCACACTCAAGCGGTCCCGCACTCTCACTCAAGCGGTCCTGCACTCACACTCAAGCGGTCCTGCACTCACACTCAAGCGGTCCTGCACTCACGCTCAAGCGGTCCTGCACTCACACTCAAGCAGTCCCGCACTCTCACTCAAGCGGTCCTGCACTCACACTCAAGCGGTCCTGCACTCACACTCAAGCAGTCCTGCACTCACACTCAAGCGGTCCTGCACTCACACTCAAGCAGTCCCGCACTCTCACTCAAGCGGTCCCGCACTCTCACTCAAGCGGTCCTGCATTCAAGCAGACCCGCACTCACACTCAAGCGGTCCCGCACTCTCACTCAAGCGGTCCCGTACTCACACTCAAGTGGTCCTGCACTCACGCTCAAGCGGTCCTGCATTCAAGCAGTCCCGCACTCACACTCAAGCAGTCCAGCACTCTCACTCAAGCAATTCCCGCACTCTCACTCAAGCGGTCCCGCACTCACACTCAAGCAATTCCCGCACTCACGCTCAAGCAGTCCCGCACTCTCACTCAAGCGGTCCCACACTCTCACTCAAGCGGTCCCGCACTCTCACTCAAGCTTTCCTGCTTTCAAGCGGTCCTGCACTCACACTCAATTGGTCCCGCACTCTCACTCAAGCGGTCCTGCATTCAAGCGGTCCCGCACTCTCACTCAAGCGGTCCTGCATTCGAGAGGTCCTGCACTCACGCTCAAGCGGTCCCGCACTCTCAATCAAGCGGTCCCGCACTCTCACTCAAGCGGTCCCGCACTCTCACTCAAGCGGTCCTGCATTCAAGCAGTCCCGTACTCACGCTCAAGCGGTCCCGCACTCTCACTCAAGCGGTCCCGCACTCTCCCTCAAGCGGTCCTGCATTCAAGCAGTCCCGCACTCACACTCAAGCGGTCCTGCACTCACACTCAAGCGGTCCTGCACTCACGCTCAAGCGGTCCTGCATTCCAGCAGTCCCGCACTCTCTCTCAAGCAGTCCCGCACTCACACTCAAGCGGTCCTGCACTCACACTCAAGCGGTCCTGCACTCTCACTCAAGCAGTCCTGCACTCACGCTCAAGCGGTCCCGCACTCTCACTCAAGCGGTCCCGCACATCACCCTCAATCGGTCCTGCATTCAAGCAGTCCCGCACTCACTCTCAAGCAGTCCCGCACTCTCACTCAAGCGGTCCTGCACTCACACTCAAGTGGTCCCGCACTCTCACTCAAGCGGTCCCGCACTCTCACTCAAGCGGTCCTGCCCTCACACTCAAGTGGTCCCGCACTCTCACTCAAGCGGTCCCGCACTCTCACTCAAGCGGACCTGCATTCAAGCAGTCCCGCACTCACACTCAAGCGGTCCTGAACTCACGCTCAAGCAGTCCCGCACTCACACTCAAGCGGTCCTGCACTCACACTCAAGCAGTCCCGCACTCTCACTCAAGCGGTCCTGCACTCACACTGAAGCGGTCCTGCACTCACACTCAAGCGGTCCTGCACTCACACTCAAGCAGTCCTGCACTCACACTCAAGCAGTCCTGCACTCACACTCAAGCGGTCCTGCACTCACACTCAAGCAGTCCCGCACTCTCACTCAAGCGGTCCTGCACTCACACTCAAGCGGTCCTGCACTCACACTCAAGCGGTCCTGCACTCACACTCAAGCGGTCCTGCACTCACGCTCAAGCGGTCCTGCACTCACACTCAAGCAGTCCCGCACTCTCACTCAAGCGGTCCTGCACTCACACTCAAGCGGTCCTGCACTCACACTCAAGCAGTCCTGCACTCACACTCAAGCGGTCCTGCACTCACACTCAAGCAGTCCCGCACTCTCACTCAAGCGGTCCCGCACTCTCACTCAAGCGGTCCTGCATTCAAGCAGACCCGCACTCACACTCAAGCGGTCCCGCACTCTCACTCAAGCGGTCCCGTACTCACACTCAAGTGGTCCTGCACTCACGCTCAAGCGGTCCTGCATTCAAGCAGTCCCGCACTCACACTCAAGCAGTCCAGCACTCTCACTCAAGCAATTCCCGCACTCTCACTCAAGCGGTCCCGCACTCACACTCAAGCAATTCCCGCACTCACGCTCAAGCAGTCCCGCACTCTCACTCAAGCGGTCCCACACTCTCACTCAAGCGGTCCCGCACTCTCACTCAAGCTTTCCTGCTTTCAAGCGGTCCTGCACTCACACTCAATTGGTCCCGCACTCTCACTCAAGCGGTCCTGCATTCAAGCGGTCCCGCACTCTCACTCAAGCGGTCCTGCATTCGAGAGGTCCTGCACTCACGCTCAAGCGGTCCCGCACTCTCAATCAAGCGGTCCCGCACTCTCACTCAAGCGGTCCCGCACTCTCACTCAAGCGGTCCTGCATTCAAGCAGTCCCGTACTCACGCTCAAGCGGTCCCGCACTCTCACTCAAGCGGTCCCGCACTCTCCCTCAAGCGGTCCTGCATTCAAGCAGTCCCGCACTCACACTCAAGCGGTCCTGCACTCACACTCAAGCGGTCCTGCACTCACGCTCAAGCGGTCCTGCATTCCAGCAGTCCCGCACTCTCTCTCAAGCAGTCCCGCACTCACACTCAAGCGGTCCTGCACTCACACTCAAGCGGTCCTGCACTCTCACTCAAGCAGTCCTGCACTCACGCTCAAGCGGTCCCGCACTCTCACTCAAGCGGTCCCGCACATCACCCTCAATCGGTCCTGCATTCAAGCAGTCCCGCACTCACTCTCAAGCAGTCCCGCACTCTCACTCAAGCGGTCCTGCACTCACACTCAAGTGGTCCCGCACTCTCACTCAAGCGGTCCCGCACTCTCACTCAAGCGGTCCTGCACTCACACTCAAGTGGTCCCGCACTCTCACTCAAGCGGTCCCGCACTCTCACTCAAGCGGACCTGCATTCAAGCAGTCCCGCACTCACACTCAAGCGGTCCTGAACTCACGCACAAGCAGTCCCGCACTCACACTCAAGCGGTCCTGCACTCACACTCAAGCAGTCCCGCACTCTCACTCAAGCGGTCCTGCACTCACACTGAAGCGGTCCTGCACTCACACTCAAGCGGTCCTGCACTCACACTCAAGCAGTCCTGCACTCACACTCAAGCGGTCCTGCACTCACACTCAAGCAGTCCTGCACTCACACTCAAGCGGTCCTGCACTCACACTCAAGCAGTCCCGCACTCTCACTCAAGCGGTCCTGCACTCACACTCAAGCGGTCCTGCACTCACACTCAAGCGGTCCTGCACTCACACTCAAGCGGTCCTGCACTCATGCTCAAGCGGTCCTGCACTCACGCTCAAGCGGTCCCGCACTCTCACTCAAGCGGTCCTGCACTCACACTCAAGCGGTCCTGCACTCACACTCAAGCAGTCCTGCACTCACACTCAAGCGGTCCTGCACTCACACTCAAGCAGTCCCGCACTCTCACTCAAGCGGTCCCGCACTCTCACTCAAGCGGTCCTGCATTCAAGCAGACCCGCACTCACACTCAAGCGGTCCCGCACTCTCACTCAAGCGGTCCCGTACTCACACTCAAGTGGTCCTGCACTCACGCTCAAGCGGTCCTGCATTCAAGCAGTCCCGCACTCACACTCAAGCAGTCCAGCACTCTCACTCAAGCAATTCCCGCACTCTCACTCAAGCGGTCCCGCACTCACACTCAAGCAATTCCCGCACTCACGCTCAAGCAGTCCCGCACTCTCACTCAAGCGGTCCCACACTCTCACTCAAGCGGTCCCGCACTCTCACTCAAGCTTTCCTGCTTTCAAGCGGTCCTGCACTCACACTCAATTGGTCCCGCACTCTCACTCAAGCGGTCCTGCATTCAAGCGGTCCCGCACTCTCACTCAAGCGGTCCTGCATTCGAGAGGTCCTGCACTCACGCTCAAGCGGTCCCGCACTCTCAATCAAGCGGTCCCGCACTCTCACTCAAGCGGTCCCGCACTCTCACTCAAGCGGTCCTGCATTCAAGCAGTCCCGTACTCACGCTCAAGCGGTCCCGCACTCTCACTCAAGCGGTCCCGCACTCTCCCTCAAGCGGTCCTGCATTCAAGCAGTCCCGCACTCACACTCAAGCGGTCCTGCACTCACACTCAAGCGGTCCTGCACTCACGCTCAAGCGGTCCTGCATTCCAGCAGTCCCGCACTCTCTCTCAAGCAGTCCCGCACTCACACTCAAGCGGTCCTGCACTCCCACTCAAGCGGTCCTGCACTCTCACTCAAGCAGTCCTGCACTCACGCTCAAGCGGTCCCGCACTCTCACTCAAGCGGTCCCGCACATCACCCTCAATCGGTCCTGCATTCAAGCAGTCCCGCACTCACTCTCAAGCAGTCCCGCACTCTCACTCAAGCGGTCCTGCACTCACACTCAAGTGGTCCCGCACTCTCACTCAAGCGGTCCCGCACTCTCACTCAAGCGGTCCTGCACTCACACTCAAGTGGTCCCGCACTCTCACTCAAGCGGTCCCGCACTCTCACTCAAGCGGACCTGCATTCAAGCAGTCCCGCACTCACACTCAAGCGGTCCTGAACTCACGCTCAAGCAGTCCCGCACTCACACTCAAGCGGTCCTGCACTCACACTCAAGCAGTCCCGCACTCTCACTCAAGCGGTCCTGCACTCACACTGAAGTGGTCCTGCACTCACACTCAAGCGGTCCTGCATTCAAGCAGTCCCGCACTCACACTCAAGCAGTCCCGTACTCACACTCAAGCGGTCCTGCACTCACGCTCAAGCGGTCCGGCATTCAAACGGTCTCGCACTTGCACTCAAGTATCCCGCACTCACACCCTCTAGTGGTCCCGTACTCAAGCGGTCCTGCACTCACACTCATGCGGTCCTGCACTCAAGCGCTCCCACTCTCAGACTCAAGCGGTCGTGCACGCACACTCATGTGATCCTGCACTCACACTCAAGCGGTCCCGCACTTGCACTCAAGTATCCTGCACTCACATACAAGCGGTCCTGCACTCATGCGGTCCTGCACACACCCTCTAGTGGTCCCATACTCAAGCGGTCCCGCACTCTCACTCAAGCAGCCCTGCACTCACACTCAAGCGGTCCCGCACTCTCACTCAAGCAGTCCTGCACTCACACTCAAGTGGTCCCGCACTCTCACTCAAGCGTTCCTGCATTCAAGCGGTCCTGCACTCACACTCCAGCGGTCCCGCACTCTCACTCAAGCGGTCCTGCATTCAAGCGGTCCCGCACTCTCACTCAAGCAGTCCTGCACTCACACTCAAGTGATCCCGCACTCTCACTCAAGCGGTCCTGCATTCAAGAGGTCCTGCACTCACGCTCAAGCGGTCCCGCACTCTCACTCAAGCGGTCCCGCACTCTCACTCAAGCGGTCCTGCATTCAAGCAGTCCCGCACTCACGCTCAAGCGGTCCCGAACTCTCACTCAAGCGGTCCCGCACTCTCACTCAAGCGGTCCTGCATTCAAGCAGTCCCGCACTCTCACTCAAGCGGTCCTGCACTCACACTCAAGCGGTCCTGCACTCACGCTCAAGCGGTCCTGCATTCAAGCAGTCCCGCACTCTCACTCAAGCAGTCCCGCACTCACACTCAAGCGGTCCTGCATTCACACTCAAGCGGTCCTGCACTCTCACTCAAGCAGTCCTGCACTCACGCTCAAGCGGTCCCGCACTCACCCTCAAGCGGTCCTGCATTCAAGCAGTCCCGCACTCACACTCAAGCAGTCCCGCACTCACACTCAAGCAGTCCCGCACGCACACTCAAGCAGTCCCGCATTCAAGCAATTCCCGTCTCACACTCAAGCAGTCCCGCACTCACACTCAAGCGGTCCTGCACTCACGCTCAAGCAGTCCCGCACTCACACTCAAGCGGTCCTGCACTCACACTCAAGCAGTCCCGCACTCTCACTCAAGCGGTCCTGCACTCACACTCAAGCGGTCCTGCACTCACACTCAAGCGGTCCTGCACTCACATTCAAGCAGTCCCGCACTCTCACTCAAGCAGTCCCGCACTCTCACTCAAGCAGTCCCGTACTCACACTCAAGCGGTCCTGCACTCACGCTCAAGCGGTCCGGCATTCAAACGGTCTCGCACTTGCACTCAAGTATCTCGCACTCACATCCAAGCGGTCCTGCACTCATGCGGTCCTGCACACACCCTCTAGTGGTCCCGTACTCAAGCGGTCCTGCACTCACACTCATGCGGTCCTGCACTCAAGCGCTCCCACTCTCAGACTCAAACGGTCGTGCACGCACGCTCCTGTGATCCTGCACTCACACTCAAGCGGTCCCGCACTTGCACTCAAGTATCCCGCACTCACATCCAAGCGGTCCTGCACTCATGCGGTCCTGCACACACCCTCTAGTGGTCCCATACTCAAGCGGTCCCGCACTCCCACTCAAGCAGCCCTGCACTCACACTCAAGTGGTCCCGCACTCTCACTCAAACGGTCCCGTACTCACAGTCAAGCGTTCCTGCATTCAAGCAGTCCCGCACTCACACTCAAGCGGTCCTGCACTCACACTCAAGTGGTCCTGCACTCACGCTCAAGCAGTCCTGCATTCAAGCAGTCCCGCACTCACACTCAAGCGGTCCTGCACTCACACTCAAGCGGTCCCGCACTCACACTCAAGCGGTCCTGCATTCAAGCAATTCCCGCACTCACACTCAAGCAGTCCTGCATTCAAGCAGTCCCGCACTCACACTCAAGCGGTCCTGCACTCACACTCAAGCGGTCCTGCACTCACACTCAAGCGGTCCCGCACTCACACTCAAGCGGTCCCGCACTCACACTCAAGCGGTCCCGCACTCACGCTCAAGCGGTCCCGCACTCACGCTCAAGCGGTCCTGCACTCACGCTCAAGCGGTCCCGCACTCACATTCAAGCGGTCCTGTACTCACACTCAAGCAGTCCCGCACTCACACTCAAGCAGTCCCGCACTCTCACTCAAGCGGTCCTGCATTCAAGCAGTCCCGCACTCACACTCAAGCGGTCCTGCATTCAAGCAGTCCCGCACTCACACTCAAGCGGTCCTGCACTCACGCTCAAGCGGTCCCGCACTCACACTCAAGCGGTTCCGCAATGTCACTCAATCGGTCCAGCACTCACACTCAAATGCTCCCGCACTCACACTCAAACGCTCCCGCACTTACACTCAAACGCTCCCGCACTCACACTTAAGTGGTCCCGCACTCACGCTCAAGCAGTCCTGCACTCACACTCAAGCAGTCCTGCACTCACACTCAAGCAGTCCTGCACTCACGCTCAAGCAGTCCTGCACTCACCGTCAAGCGGTCCTGCACTCAAGCGGTACTGCACTCAGACTCAAGCAGTCCCTCACTTGCACTCAATCGGTCCCGCACTCGCACTCAATCGGTCCCGCACTCACACGGTCCCGCACTCATATTCAAGCCGTCCTGCACTCACGCTCAAGCGGTCCGGCATTCAAACGGTCTCGCACTTGCACTCAAGTATCCCGCACTCACACCATGCAGTCCTGCACTCAAGCGGTCCCATTCTCAGACTCAAGCGGTCGTGCACGCACGCTCATGTGATCCTGCACTCACACTCAAGTATCCCGCACTCTCACTCAAGCGGTCCCGCACTCTCACTCAAGCAGTCCCGCACTCTCACTCAAGCAGTCCCGCACTCTCACTCAAGCGGTCCCGCACTCTCACTCAAGCGGTCCCGCACTCTCACTCAAGTGGTCCCGCACTCTCACTCAAGCGGTCCCGCACTCTCACTCAAGCAGTCCCGCACTCTCACTCAAGCGGTCCCGCACTCACACTCAAGCGGTCCCGCACTCACACTCAAGTGGACCCGCACTCTCACTCAAGCGGTCCTGCATTCAAGCAATTCCCGCACTCACACTCAAGCGGTCCTGCACTCACACTCGTGGTCCCGCACGCTCACTCAAGTGGTCCTGCATTCAAGCAATTCCCGCACTCACACTCAAGCTGTCCCGCACTCTCACTCAAGCGGTCCTGAACTCACACTCAAGTGGTCCCGCACTCTCACTCAAGCAGTCCCGCACTCTCACTCAAGCGGTCCTGCACTCACACTCGTGGTCCCGCACTCTCACTCAAGCGGTCCTGCATTCAAGCAATTCCCGCACTCACACTCAAGCAGTCCCGCACTCTCACTCAAGCGGTCCTGCACTCACACTCAAGTGGTCCCGCACTCACACTCAAGTGGTCCCGCAATCTCACTCAAGCAGTCCCGCACTCTCACTCAAGAGGTCCTGCACTCACACTCAAGTGGTCCCGCACTCTCACTCAAGCAGTCCCGCAATCTCACTCAAGCGGTCCTGCACTCACACTCGAGTGGTCCCGCACTCTCACTCAAGCGGTCCTGCATTCAAGCAATTCCCGCACTCACACTCAAGCAGACCCGCACTCTCACTCAAGCGGTCCTGCACTCACACTCAACTGGTCCCGCAATCTCACTCAAGCAGTCCCGCAATCTCACTCACGCGGTCCTGTACTCACACTCGAGTGGTCCCGCACTCTCACTCAAGCGGTCCTGCATTCAAGCAGTCCCGCACTCACACTCAAGCGGTCCTGCACTCACGCTCAAGCGGTCCTGCATTCAAGCAGTCCCGCACTCACGTTCAAGCGGTCCTGCATTCAAGCAGTCCCGCACTCACGCTCAAGCGGTCCCGCATTCAAGCAGTCCCGCACTCACACTCAAGCGGTCCTGGACTCACACTCAAGCGGTCCTGCACTTGCACTCAATCGGTCCCACACTCAGACTCAAGCGGTCGTGCACGCACTCTCTTGTGATCCTGCACTCACCCTCGAGCAGTCCCGCACTCTCACTCAAGCGGTCCTGGACTCTCACTCAAGCAGTCCCTCACTCTCACTCAAGCCGTCTTGCACTCGCACTCAATCGGTCCCGCACTCTCACTCAAGCAGTCCCGCACTCTCACTCAATCGGTCCCGCATTCTCACTCAAGCAGTCCCGCACTCTCACTCAAGTCATCCTGCACTCGCTCTCAATCGGTCCCGCACTCGCACTCAATCGGTCCCGCATTCTCACTCAATTGGTCCCGCACTCTCACTCAAGCGGTCCCACACTCTCACTCAAGCGGTCCTGCGCTCGCACTCAAGCGGTCCCGCATTCAAGCGGTCCTGCACTCACACTCAACCGGTCCTGCACTCTCACTCAAGCAGTCCTGCACTTGCACTCAATCGGTCCCACACTCAGACTCAAGCGGTCGTGCACGCACTCTCATGTGATCCTGCACTCACCCTCGAGCAGTCCTGCACTCACGCTTACGCGGTCCCGCACTCTCACTCAAGTGGTCCCGCACTCTCATGCAAGCGGTCCAGCACTCACACTCAAGAGGTCCTGCATTCAAGCGGTCCCGCACTCACACTCAAGCGGTCCCGTACTTACACTCAAGCGGTCCCGCACTCACACTCAAGCGGTCCCGCACTCTGACTCAATCGGTCCCGCACTCTGACTCAATCGGTCCCGCACTCTCACTCAAGCGGTCCCGCACTCTCACTCAACCGGTCCCGCACTCTCACTCAAGCGGTCCCGCACTCGCACTCAAGCGGTCCTGGACTCACACTCAAGCGGTCCTGCACTCTCACTCAAGCAGTCCTGCACTCTCACTCAAGCGGTCCTGCACTCTCACTCAAGCAGTCCTGCACTCTCACTCAAGCAGTCCTGCACTCTCATTCAAGCGGTCCTGCACTCTCACTCAAGCAGTCCTACACTCTCACTCAAGCGGTCCTGCACTCTCACTCAAGCGGTCCTGCACTCTCATTCAACCGGTCCTGCACTCTCACTCAAGCAGTCCTGCACTCTCACTCAAGCGGTCCTGCACTCTCACTCAACCGGTCCTGCACTCTCACTCAAGCGGTCCTGCACTCTCACTCAACCGGTCCTGCACTCTCACTCAAGCAGTCCTGCACTCTCACTCAAGCGGTCCTGCACTCTCACTCAACCGGTCCTGCACTCTCACTCAACCGGTCCTGCACTCTCACTCAAGCGGTCCTGCACTCTCACTCAAGCAGTCCTGCACTCTCATTCAACCGGTCCTGCACTCTCACTCAAGCAGTCCTGCATTCTCACTCAAGCGGTCCTGCACTCTCACTCAACCGGTCCTGCACTCTCACTCAAGCGGTCCTGCACTCTCACTCAACCGGTCCTGCACTCTCACTCAAGCAGTCCTGCACTCTCACTCAAGCAGTCCTGCACTCTCATTCAACCGGTCCTGCACTCTCACTCAAGCAGTCCTGCACTCTCACTCAAGCGGTCCTGCACTCTCACTCAAGCGGTCCTGCACTCTCACTCAAGCGGTCCTGCACTCTCACTCAACCGGTCCTGCACTCTCACTCAAGCGGTCCTGCACTCACATTCAAGCGGTCCTGCACTCTCACTCAAGCAGTCCTGCACTCTCACTCAAGCGGTCCTGCACTCTCACTCAACCGGTCCTGCACTCTCACTCAACCGGTCCTGCACTCTCACTCAAGCAGTCCTGCACTCTCACTCAAGCGGTCCTGCACTCTCACTCAACCGGTCCTGCACTCTCACTCAACCGGTCCTGCACTCTCACTCAAGCAGTCCTGCACTCTCACTCAAGCAGTCCTGCACTCTCATTCAACCGGTCCTGCACTCTCACTCAAGCAGTCCTGCATTCTCACTCAAGCGGTCCTGCACTCTCACTCAACCGGTCCTGCACTCTCACTCAAGCGGTCCTGCACTCTCACTCAACCGGTCCTGCACTCTCACTCAAGCAGTCCTGCACTCTCACTCAAGCAGTCCTGCACTCTCATTCAACCGGTCCTGCACTCTCACTCAAGCGGTCCTGCACTCTCACTCAAGCGGTCCTGCACTCTCACTCAAGCGGTCCTGCACTCTCACTCAACCGGTCCTGCACTCTCACTCAACCGGTCCTGCACTCTCACTCAAGCGGTCCTGCACTCACATTCAAGTGGTCCTGCACTCTCACTCAAGCAGTCCTGCACTCTCACTCAAGCAGTCCTGCACTTGCACTCAATCGGTCCCACACTCAGACTCAAGCGGTCGTGCACGCACTCTCTTGTGATCCTGCACTCACCCTCGAGCAGTCCCGCACTCTCACTCAAGCGGTCCTGGACTCTCACTCAAGCAGTCCCGCACTCTCACTCAAGCCATCTTGCGCTCGCACTCAATCTGTCCCGCACTCTCACTCAAGCTGTCCCGCACTCTCACTCAATCGGTCCCGCATTCTCACTCAAGCAGTCCCGCACTCTCACTCAAGCGGTCCCGCACTCTCACTCAAGCGGTCCTGCACTCGCACTCAAGCGGTCCCGCATTCAAGCGGTCCTGGACTCACACTCAAGCAGTCCTGCACTCACACTCAAGCGGTCCTGCACTCACACTCAAGCGGTCCTGCATTCAAGCAGTCCCGTACTCACACTCAAGCAGTCCCGTACTCACACTCAAGCGGTCCTGCACTCACGCTCAAGCGGTCCGGCATTCAAACGGTCTCGCACTTGCACTCAAGTATCTCGCACTCACATCCAAGCGGTCCTGCACTCATGCGGTCCTGCACACACCCTCTAGTGGTCCCGTACTCAAGCGGTCCTGCACTCACACTCATGCGGTCCTGCACTCAAGCGCTCCCACTCTCAGACTCAAGCGGTCGTGCACGCACGCTCCTGTGATCCTGCACTCACACTCAAGCGGTCCCGCACTTGCACTCAAGTATCCCGCACTCACATACAAGCGGTCCTGCACTCATGCGGTCCTGCACACACCCTCTAGTGGTCCCATACTCAAGCGGTCCCGCACTCTCACTCAAGCAGCCCTGCACTCACACTCAAGTGGTCCCGCACTCTCACTCAAACGGTCCCGTACTCACACTCAAGCGTTCCTGCATTCAAGCAGTCCCGCACTCACACTCAAGCGGTCCTGCACTCACACTCAAGTGGTCCTGCACTCACGCTCAAGCAGTCCTGCATTCAAGCAGTCCCGCACTCACACTCAAGCGGTCCTGCATTCACACTCAAGCGGTCCCGCACTCACACTCAAGCGGTCCTGCATTCAAGCAATTCCCGCACTCACACTCAAGCAGTCCCGCACTCACACTCAAGTGGTCCCGCACTCACACTCAAGCGGTCCTGCATTCAAGCAGTCCCGCACTCACACTCAAGCGGTCCTGCACTCACACTCAAGCGGTCCCGCACTCACACTCAAGCGGTCCTGCACTCACACTCAAGCGGTCCTGCACTCACGCTCAAGCGGTCCCGCACTCACACTCAAGCGGTCCCGCACTCACGCTCAAGCGGTCCCGCACTCACGCTCAAGCGGTCCTGCACTCACGCTCAAGCGGTCCCGCACTCACATTCAAGCGGTGCTGCACTCACACTCAAGCAGTCCCGCACTCACACTCAAGCAGTCCCGCACTCTCACTCAAGCGGTCCTGCATTCAAGCAGTCCCGCACTCACACTCAAGCAGTCCTGCATTCAAGCAGTCCCGCACTCACACTCAAGTGGTCCTGCACTCACGCTCAAGCGGTCCCGCACTCACACTCAAGCGGTCCCGCAATGTCACTCAATCCATCCTGCACTCACACTCAAATGCTCCCGCACTCACACTCAAACGCTCCCGCACTCACACTCAAACGCTCCCGCACTCACACTCAAATGCTCCCGCACTTACACTCAAACGCTCCCGCACTCACACTTAAGCGGTCCCGCACTCACACTCAAGCGGTCCCGCACTCACACTGAAGCAGTCCTGCACTCACACTCAAGCAGTCCTGCACTCACGCTCAAGCAGTCCTGCACTCACACTCAAGCAGTCCTGCACTCACGCTCAAGCAGTCCTGCACTCACGCTCAAGCGGTCCCGCACTCACACTGATGCGCTCCTTCACTCATGCGATCCGCCATTCACACTCAAGCGGTCCCACACTTACCCTCATGCAGTCCTGCACTCACCGTCAAGCGGTCCTGCACTCAAGCGGTCCCGCACTCAGACTCAAGCAGTCCCTCACTTGCACTCAATCGGTCCCGCACTCGCACTCAATCGGTCCCGCACTCACACGGTCCTGCACTCATATTCAAGCCGTCCTGCACTCACGCTCAAGCGGTCCCGCATTCAATCGGTCCCGCACTGCCACTCAAGTATCCCGCACTCACAAACAAGCGGTCCTGCACTCATGCGGTCCTGCACACACCCTCTAGTGGTCCCGCACTCAAGCAGTCCTGCACTCACACCATGCAGTCCTGCACTCAAGCGGTCCCATTCTCAGACTCAAGCGGTCGTGCACGCACGCTCATGTGATCCTGCACTCACACTCAAGTATCCCGCACTCACGCTCAAGCAGTCCCGCACTCTCACTCAAGTGGTCCCGCACTCTCACTCAAGCGGTCCCGCACTCTCACTCAAGCAGTCCCGCACTCACACTCAAGCGTTCCCGCACTCACACTCAAGCGGTCCCGCACTCACACTCAAGCGGTCCTGCACTCTCACTCAAGCGGTCCCGCATTCAAGCAGTCCCGCACTCACACTCAAGCGGTCCTGCACTCACACTCAAGTGGACCCGCACTCTCACTCAAGCGGTCCTGCATTCAAGCAATTCCCGCACTCACACTCAAGCGGTCCTGCACTCACACTCGTGGTCCTGCACTCTCACTCAAGCGGTCCTGCATTCAAGCAATTCCCACACTCACACTCAAGCAGTCCCGCACTCTCACTCAAGCGGTCCTGCACTCACACTGAAGTGGTCCCGCAATCTCACTCAAGCAGTCCCGCACTCTCACTCAAGAGGTCCTGCACTCACACTCAAGTGGTCCCGCACTCTCACTCAAGCAGTCCCGCAATCTCACTCAAGCGGTCCTGCACTCACACTCGAGTGGTCCCGCACTCTCACTCAAGCGGTCCTGCATTCAAGCAGTCCCGCACTCACACTCAAGCGGTCCTGCACTCACACTCAAGCGGTCCTGCATTCAGGCAGTCCCACACTCACACTCAAGCGGTCCTGCACTCACGCTCAAGCGGTCCTGCATTCAAGCAGTCCCGCACTCACGCTCAAGCGGTCCTGCATTCAAGCAGTCCCGCACTCACGCTCAAGCGGTCCCGCATTCAAGCAGTCCCGCACTCACACTCAAGCGGTCCTGGACTCACACTCAAGCGGTCCTGCACTTGCACTCAATCGGTCCCACACTCAGACTCAAGCGGTCGTGCACGCACTCTCTTGTGATCCTGCACTCACCCTCGAGCAGTCCCGCACTCTCACTCAAGCAGTCCTGCACTCACACCATGCAGTCCTGCACTCAAGCGGTCCCATTCTCAGACTCAAGCGGTCGTGCACGCACGCTCATGTGATCCTGCACTCACACTCAAGTATCCCGCACTCACGCTCAAGCAGTCCCGCACTCTCACTCAAGTGGTCCCGCACTCTCACTCAAGCGGTCCCGCACTCTCACTCAAGCAGTCCCGCACTCTCACTCAAGCGGTCCCGCACTCACACTCAAGCGGTCCCGCACTCACACTCAAGCGGTCCTGCACTCTCACTCAAGCGGTCCCGCATTCAAGCAGTCCCGCTCTCACACTCAAGCGGTCCTGCACTCACACTCAAGTGGACCCGCACTCTCACTCAAGCGGTCCTGCATTCAAGCAATTCCCGCACTCACACTCAAGCGGTCCTGCACTCACACTCGTGGTCCCGCACTCTCACTCAAGTGGTCCTGCATTCAAGCAATTCCCGCACTCACACTCAAGCTGTCCCGCACTCTCACTCAAGCGGTCCTGCACTCACACTCAAGTGGTCCCGCACTCTCACTCAAGCAGTCCCGCACTCTCACTCAAGCGGTCCTGCACTCACACTCGTGGTCCCGCACTCTCACTCAAGCGGTCCTGCATTCAAGCAATTCCCGCACTCACACTCAAGCAGTCCCGCACTCTCACTCAAGCGGTCCTGCACTCACACTCAAGTGGTCCCGCAATCTCACTCAAGCAGTCCCGCACTCTCACTCAAGCGGTCCTGCACTCACACTCAAGTGGTCCCGCAATCTCACTCAAGCGGTCCTGCACTCACACTCAAGTGGTCCCGCAATCTCACTCAAGCAGTCCCGCACTCTCACTCAAGAGGTCCTGCACTCACACTCAAGTGGTCCCGCACTCTCACTCAAGCAGTCCCGCAATCTCACTCAAGCGGTCCTGCACTCACACTCGAGTGGTCCCGCACTCTCACTCAAGCGGTCCTGCATTCAAGCAGTCCCGCACTCACACTCAAGCGGTCCTGCACTCACACTCAAGCGGTCCTGCATTCAGGCAGTCCCACACTCACACTCAAGCGGTCCTGCACTCACGCTCAAGCGGTCCTGCATTCAAGCAGTCCCGCACTCACGCTCAAGCGGTCCCGCATTCAAGCAGTTCCGCACTCACGCTCAAGCGGTCCTGGACTCACACTCAAGCGGTCCTGGGCTCACACTCAAGCGGTCCTGCACTTGCACTCAATCGGTCCCACACTCAGACTCAAGCGGTCGTGCACGCACTCTCTTGTGATCCTGCACTCACCCTCGAGCAGTCCCGCACTCTCACTCAAGCAGTCCTGGACTCTCACTCAAGCAGTCCCGCACTCTCACTCAAGCCGTCTTGCACTCGCACTCAATCGGTCCCGCACTCTCACTCAAGCAGTCCCGCACTCTCACTCAATCGGTCCCGCATTCTCACTCAAGCAGTCCCGCACTCTCACTCAAGTCATCCTGCACTCGCACTCAATCGGTCCCGCACTCGCACTCAATCGGTCCCGCATTCTCATTCAATTGGTCCCGCACTCTCACTCAAGCGGTCCCGCACTCTCACTCAAGCGGTCCTGCGCTCGCACTCAAGCGGTCCCGCATTCAAGCGGTCCTGCACTCTCACTCAACCGGTCCTGCACTCACATTCAAGCAGTCCTGCACTTGCACTCAATCGGTCCCACACTCAGACTCAAGCGGTCGTGCACGCACTCTCATGTGATCCTGCACTCACCCTCGAGCAGTCCTGCACTCACGCTTACGCGGTCCCGCACTCTCACTCAAGCGGTCCCGCACTCTCATGCAAGCGGTCCAGCACTCGCACTCAAGTGGTCCTGCATTCAAGCGGTCCCGCACTCACACTCAAGCGGTCCCGCACTTACACTCAAGCGGTCCCGCACTCACACTCAAGCGGTCCCGCACTCTGACTCAATCGGTCCCGCACTCTGACTCAATCGGTCCCGCACTCTCACTAGAGCGGTCCCGCACTCTCACTCAAGCGGTCCCGCACTCTCACTCAAGCGGTCCCGCACACACACTCAAGCGGTCCTGGACTCACACTCAAGCGGTCCTGCACTCTCACTCAAGCAGTCCTGCACTCTCACTCAAGCGGTCCTGCACTCTCACTCAACCGGTCCTGCACTCTCACTCAAGCAGTCCTGCACTCTCACTCAACCGGTCCTGCACTCTCACTCAAGCAGTCCTGCACTCTCACTCAACCGGTCCTGCACTCTCACTCAAGCGGTCCTGCACTCTCATTCAACCGGTCCTGCACTCTCACTCAAGCAGTCCTGCACTCTCACTCAAGCGGTCCTGCACTCTCACTCAACCGGTCCTGCACTCTCACTCAAGCGGTCCTGCACTCTCACTCAACCGGTCCTGCACTCTCACTCAACCGGTCCTGCACTCTCACTCAAGCAGTCCTGCACTCTCACTCAAGCGGTCCTGCACTCTCACTCAACCGGTCCTGCACTCTCACTCAAGCAGTCCTGCACTCTCACTCAAGCAGTCCTGCACTCACAGTCAAGCAGTCCTGCACTTGCACTCACGCGGTCCTGCACTCACGCGGTCCTGCATTCATACTCAAGCAGTCCCGCATTCGCACTCATGTATCCCGCACTCACACTCAATCGGTCCTGCACTCGCACTCCTGCGGTCCTGCACTCACCCTCTAGTGGTCCCGTACTCAAGCGGTCCTGCACTCACACTCATGCGGTCCAACTCTCAAGCAGTCCCCTACTCAATCGGTCCCACACTCACCCTCAACAGTCCTGCACTCACGCAGTCCCACACTCTCGCTCAAGCGCTCCCGTACTCAGACTCAAGCCGTCCTGCACTCACACTCAAGCGCTCCCGCACTCAGACTCAAGCCGTCCTGCACTCACACTCAAGCGCTTCTGCACTCAAGCGGTCCCACATTCACACTCAATCGGTCCCGCACTCTGACTCAATCGGTCCCGCACTCACACGTAAGCAGTCCTGCACTGAACTGACGCAGTCCTGCACTCATGCGGTCCCCCATTTACAGTCAAGCGGTCCTTCACGCCCACTCAAGTGGCCCGCACTCACACTCATGCAGTCCTGCACTCATGTGGTCCTGCACTCACACTCAAGCGGTCCTGCACTCACCCTCTAGCGGTCCCGCACTCACACTCATGAATCCTGCACTCATGCGGTCCTGCACTCACACTCAAGCGGTCCTGCACTCACCCTCTAGCGGTCCCGCATTCACACTCATGCAGTCCTGCACTCATGCGGTCCTGCACTCACACTCAAGCGGTCCTGCACTCACCCTCTAGCGGTCCCGCATTCACACTCATGCAGTCCTGCACTCATGCGGTCCTGCACTCACACTCAAGCGGTCCTGCGCTCACCCTCTAGCGGTCCCGCACTCACACTCATGCAGTCCTGCACTCATGCGGTCCTGCACTCACACACAAGCGGTCCTGCGCTCACCCTCTAGCGGTCCCGCACTCACACTCATGCAGTCCTGCACTCATGCGGTCCTGCACTCACACTCAAGCGGTCCTGCACTCACCCTCTAGCGGTCCCGCACTCACACTCATGCAGTCCTGCACTCATGCGGTCCTGCACTGGAGTGGTTCTGCACTCGAGCGGTTCTGCACTCACCCTCTAGTGGTCCCATACTCAAGTATCCCGCACTCACGCTCAAGCGGTCCCGCACTCACACTCAAGCGGTTCTCCACTCGTACTCAAGTATCCCGCACTCACCCTCAAGCGCTCCCGCACTCTCACTCAAGCGCTCCCACACTCTCACTCAAGCGCTCCCGCACTCTCACTCAGGCGGTCCTGCAATCAAGCGGTCCTGCACTCACACTCAAGTATCCCGCACTCACATACAAGCGGTTCTGCACTCAAGCGGTCCCGCACTCACACTCAAGCGGTCCCGCACTCACACTCAATCGGTCCCGCACTCACACTCATGCGGTCCTGCACTCACACTCATGCGGTCCTGCACTCATGCGGTCCTGCACTCGAGCAGTTCTGCACTCAAGTGGTCCTGCATTCACACTGAATCGGTCCTGCACTCACACTCAATCGGTCCCGCACTCACATTCAAGTGGTCCAACACTCGCACTCAAGCGGTCCTGCACTTGTATTCAAGTATCCCGCACTCACATACAAGCGGTCCCGCACTCAAGCGGTCCTGCACTTGTATTCAAGTATCCCGCACTCACATACAAGCGGTCCCGCACTCAAGCGGTCCCGCACTCACAGTCAAGTGGTCCCGCACTCACACTCATGCGGTCCTGCACTCACACTCCAGCGGTTTGACACTCACACTCCAGCGGTTTGACACTCACACTCATGCGGTCCTGCACTCACACTCTAGTGGTCCCACACTCTACATACAAGGTGGCCCGCAATCACAGTCAAGTAGTCCTGCACTTGCACTCACGCGGTCCTGCACTCACGCGGTCCTGCACTCATACTCAAGCAGTCCCGCATTCGCACTCATGTATCCCACACTCACACTCAATCGGTCCTGCACTCGCACTCCTGCGGTCCTGCACTCATTCGGTCCTACGCTCACACTCAAGAGGTCCTGCACTCACCCTCTAGTGGTCCCGTACTCAAGCAGTCCTGCACTCACACTCATGCGGTCCTGCACTCAAGCGGTCCCCTACTCAAGCGGTTCTGCACTCGCACTCAGTCGGTCCCACACTCACCCTCAACAGTCCTGCACTCACGCAGTCCCACACTCTCGCTCAAGCGCTCCCGTACTCAGACTCAAGCCGTCCTGCACTCACACTCAAGCGCTCCCGCACTCAGACTCAAGCCGTCCTGCACTCACACTCAAGCGCTTCTGCACTCAAGCAGTCCCACATTCACACTCAATTGGTCCCGCACTCTGACTCAATCGGTCCCGCACTCACACGTAAGCGGTCCTGCACTGAACTGACGCAGTCCTGCACTCATGCGGTCCCCCATTTACAGTCAAGCGGTCCTTCACGCGCACTCAAGTGGCCCGCACTCACACTCATGCAGTCCTGCACTCATGTGGTCCTGCAATCACACTCATGCTGTCCTGCACTCACCCTCTAGCGGTCCCGCACTCACACTCATGCAGTCCTGCACTCATGCGGTCCTGCACTCACACTCTAGTGGTCCCACACTCTACATACAAGGTGGCCCGCACTCACAGTCAAGTAGTCCTGCACTTGCACTCACGCGGTCCTGCACTCACGCGGTCCTGCACTCATACTCAAGCAGTCCCGCATTCACACTCATGTATCCCGCACTCACACTCAATCGGTCCTGCACTCGCACTCCTGCGGTCCTGCACTCATGCGGTCCTGCACTCATTCGGTCCTACGCTCACACTCAAGAGGTCCTGCACTCACCCTCTAGTGGTCCCGTACTCAAGCAGTCCTGCACTCACACTCATGTGGTCCTGCACTCAAGCGGTCCAACTCTCAAGCAGTCCCCTACTCAAGCGGTTCTGCACTCGCACTCAATCGGTCCCACACTCACCCTCAACAGTCCTGCACTCACGCAGTCCCACACTCTCGCTCAAGCGCTCCCGCACTCAGACTCAAGCCGTCCTGCACTCACACTCAAGCGCTTCTGCACTCAAGCGGTCCCACATTCACACTCAATCGGTCCCGCACTCTGACTCAATCGGTCCCGCACTCACACGTAAGCGGTCCTGCACTGAACTGACGCAGTCCTGCACTCATGTGGTCCTGCACTCACACTCAAGCGGTCCTGCACTCACCCTCTAGCGGTCCCGCACTCACACTCATGCAGTCCTGCACTCATGCGGTCCTGCACTCACACTCTAGCGGTCCCGCACTCACACTCATGCAGTCCTGCACTCATGCGGTCCTGCACTCACACTCAAGCGGTCCTGCACTCACCCTCTAGCGGTCCCGCACTCACACTCATGCAGTCCTGCACTCATGTGGTCCTGCACTCACACTCAAGCGGTCCTGCACTCACCCTCTAGCGGTCCCGCACTCACACTCATGCAGTCCTGCACTCATGCGGTCCTGCACTCACACTCAAGCGGTCCTGCACTCACCCTCTAGCGGTCCTGCATTCACACTCATGCAGTCATGCACTCATGCGGTCCTGCACTCACACTCAAGCGGTCCTGCACTCACCCTCTAGCGGTCCCGCATTCACACTCATGCAGTCCTGCACTCATGCGGTCCTGCACTCACACTCAAGCGGTCCTGCACTCACCCTCTAGCGGTCCCGCACTCACACTCATGCAGTCCTGCACTCATGCGGTCCTGCACTGGAGTGGTTCTGCACTCGAGCGGTTCTGCACTCACCCTCTAGTGGTCCCATACTCAAGTATCCCGCACTCACGCTCAAGCGGTCCCGCACTCACACTCAAGCGGTTCTCCACTCGTACTCAAGTATCCCGCACTCACCCTCAAGCGCTCCCGCACTCTCACTCAGGCGGTCCTGCATTCAAGCAGTCCTGCACTCACACTCAAGTATCCCGCACTCACATACAAGCGGTTCTGCACTCAAGCGGTCCCGCACTCACACTCAATCGGTCCCGCACTCACACTCATGCGGTCCTGCACTCATGCGGTCCTGCACTCATGCGGTCCTGCACTCGAGCGGTTCTGCACTCGAGCGGTTCTGCACTCACAGTCAAGTGGTCCCGCATTCACACTGAATCGGTCCCGCACTCACACTCAAGCGGTCCCTCACTCGCATACAAGCGGTACTGCACTCACACTCAAGTGGTCCTGCATTCAAGTGGTCCAACACTCGCACTCAAGCGGTCCTGCACTTGTATTCAAGTATCCCGCACTCACATACAAGCGGTCCCGCACTCAAGCGGTCCCGCACTCACAGTCAAGTGGTCCCGCACTCACACTCATGTGGTCCTGCACTCACACTCCAGCGGTTTGACACTCACACTCAAGCGGTGCTGCACTCACACTCCAGCGGTTTGACACTCACACTCAAGCGGTTTGACACTCACACTCCAGCAGTCCTGCACTCACCCTCTAGTGGTCCCACACTCTAGCAGTCCGGCACTTACATACAACAGGACCCGCACTCAAGCGGTCCTGCACTCACACTCCAGCGGTTTGACACACACCCTCTAGTGGTCCCGTACTCAAGCGGTCCTGCACTCACATTCATGCAGTCCTGCACTCAAGCAGTCCCCTACTCAAGCGGTTCCACACTCACACTCATGCGATCCTGCACTCACCCTCAAGCAGTCCTGCACTCAGCCACACGCAGTTCCGCACTCTCACTCGAGCCGTCCTGCACTCTCACTCAATTGGTCCCGCACTCAGACGCATGCAGACCTGCACTCAAGCGGTCCTGCACTCGCACTGAAGCGGTCCTGCACTCGCACCCAAGTATCCCGCACTCACATACAAGCGGTCCTGCATTCAAGCCGTCCTGCATTCAAGCAGTCCCGCACTCACTCGCAAGCGGTCCAGCACTCACACTTATGCGGTCCTGCACTCATGCGGTCCCCCGTTCACAGTCAAGCGGTCCTTCACGCGCACTCAAAGCGGTCCCGCACTCAAGCAATCCTGCACTCACACTCAAGCGGTTCCGCATTTATAGTCAATCAGTCCTGCACTCACAGTCAAGCAGTCCTGCACTCAAGCTGTCCCACTCTCAAGCAGTCCCCTACTCAAGCGATTCTGCACTCGCACTCAATTATCCCACACTCACACTCAAGCTGTCCCACATTCAAGCGGTTCTGCACTCACTCTCGAGCGGTCCCGCACTCACACTCAATTGGTCCCGCACTCAGACGCATGCGGACCTGCACTCAAGCGGTCCTGCACTCGCACCCAAGTATCCCGCACTCACATACAAGCGGTCCTGCATTCAAATGGTCCTGCATTCAAGCCGTCCCGCACTCACATGCAAGCAGTCCCGCACTCACACTTATGCGGTCCTGCACTCATGCGGTCCCCCATTCACAGTCAAGCGGTCCTTCACGCGCACTCAAAGTGGTCCCGCACTCAAGCAGTCCTGCACTCACAGTCAAGCAGTGCTGCACTCAAGCAGCCATGCAAGCAGACTCGAGCAGTCCTGTACTCACACTCAAGTGGTTCCGCACTCACACTTAAGAGTTCCCTCAGTCACACACAAGCGGTCCCGCACTCTCATTCAAGCGGTCCCGCACTCCCACTCAAGCACTCCTGCACTTACACTCATTCAGTCCGCACTCACATGCAAGCAGTCCTGCACTCAGGCAGTCCTGCACTCCCACCCAAGCGGTCCTGCACTCATGCGGTCCCGCACTCGCACTCAATCGGTCCCGCACTCGCACTCAATCGGTCCCGCACTCTCACTCAATCGGTCCTGCACTCAAGCGGCCTTGCATGCACATTCAAGCGGTCCTGCTCTCAAGCGGTCCTGCACCCATATGGTCCTGCACTCGCACTCATGTGTCCCGCACACGCATACAATCTGTCCTGCACTCAAGCGGTCCTGCATTCAAGCGGTCCCACACTCACACACAAGCGGTCCTGCACTCATGTGGTGGGTAATTTTTCCCCGATATTGACTGGGACACACTTAGTGCTAGGGGCTTGGATGGGGCAGAATTTGTAAGGAGCATCCAGGAGGGCTTCTTGAAACAATATGTAGATAGTCCAACTGGGGATGGGGCCGTACTGGACCTGGTATTGGTGAATGAGCCCGGCCAGGTGGTCGAAGTTTCAGTAGGGGAGCATTTCGGGAACAGTGACCATAATTCCGTAAGTTTTAAGGTACTTGTGGATAAGGATAAGAGTAGCCCTCGGGTGAAGGTGCTAAACTGGGAGAAGGCAATATTAGGCAGGAACTGAAAAATTTAGTTTGTGGGCGGCTGTTTGAGGGTAAATCAACATGTGACATTAGAATCCAGGACCAACATGTTCCTGTGAGGAAGAATGATAAGTTTGGCAAGTTTCGGGAGCCTTGGATAACGAGGGATATTGTAAGTCATAGAGTTGTACAGCACAGAAACAGGCCCTTCAGCCCATCAGGTCTGTGCCGGTCATCAAGCACCTAACTATTCGAATCCCATTTTCCAGCACTTGGCCCGTAGCCGTGTATGCTATGGCATTTCAAGTGCTCATCTAAATACTTCTTAAATGCTGTGAGGGTTCCTGCCTCTACCACCTCTTTGTTTTTATTCATTCATGGGATGTTGGTGTCACTGGCCAGGCCAGCATTTATTGCCCATCCCTAACTGCCCTTGAGAAGGTGGTGATGAGCTGCCTTCTTGAACCGCTGCAGTCCATGTGAGGTAGGGACACCCACAGTGCTGTTAGGAAGGGAGTTCCAGGATTTTGACCCAATTACAGTGAAGGAACGGCAATATAGTTCCAAGTCAGGATGGTGTGTGACTTGGAGGGGAAGCTGCAGGTGATGGTGTTCCCATGCATTTGATTTGACTTAGATTTGATTTAGAGATACAGCACTGAAACAGGCCCTTCGGCCCACCGAGTCTGTGCCCGCCATTAACCACCCATTTATATTAATCCTACACTAATCCCATATTCCTACCACATCCTCACCTGTCCCGATATTCCCCTACCACCAACCTATACTAGGGGCAATTTATAATGGCCAATTTACCTATCAACCTGCAAGTCTTTTGGCTGTGGGAGGAAACCAGAGCACCCGGAGAAAACCCACGCAGACACAGGGAGAACTTGCAAACTCCAGGCAGTACCCAGAATTGAACCCCGGTCGCTGGAGCTGTGAGGCTGCGGTGCTAACCACTGCGCCACTGTGCCGCCTTGTCCTTCTAGTCGGTAGAGGTCACGGGTTTGGATGGGGCTGTCTAAAGAACCTTGGTACGTTGCTGCAGTGCATCCTGTAGATGGTACACACTGCTGCCACTGTGCGTCGGTGGTGGAGGGAGTAAATGTTTGTAGATGGGGTGCCAATCAAGCGGGCTGCTTTGTCCTGGATGGTGTCGAGCTTCTTGAGTGTTGTTGGAGCTGCACCCATCCAGGCAAGTGGAGAGTATTCCATCACACTCCTGACTTGTGCCTTGTAGATGGTGGACAGGCTTTGGGGAGTCAGGAGGTGAGTTACTCGCCACAGAATTCCTACCTCTGACCTGCTCTTGTAGCCATGCTATTTGTATGGCTACTCCAGTTCAGTTTCTGGTCAATGGTAGCCCCTAGGATGTTGATAGTGGGGGATTCAGTGTTCGTAATGCCATTGAATGTCAAGGGGAGATGGTTAGATTCTCTCTTGTTGGAGATGGTCATTGCCTGGGACTTGTGTGGCACGAATGTTACTTGCCACTTATCAGCTCAAGCCTGGATATTGTCCAGGTCTTGCTGCATTTCTACACAGACTGCTTCAGTATCTGAGGAGTCACAAATGGTGCTGAACATTGTGCAAACATCAGCAAACATCCCCACTTCTGACCTTACGATTGAAGGAAGGTCATTGATGAAGCAGCTGAAGATGGTTGGGCCTTGGACACTAGCCTGAAGAACTCCTGCAGTGATGTCCTGGAGCTCAGATGATTGACCTCCAACAACCACAACCATCTTCCTTTGCGCTAGGTATGACTCCAGCCAGCGGAGAGTTTTCCCCCTGATTCCCATTGACCTCAGTTTTGCCAGGGCTCCTTGATGCCTTACTCAGTCAAATGCTGCCTTGATGTCAAGGGCAGTCACTCTCACCTCACCTCTTGAGTTCAGCTCTTTTGTCCTTGTTTGAACCAAGGCTGTTATGGGGTCAGGAGCTGAGTGGCCCTGTCGGAACGCAAACTGAGCGTCACTGAACAGGTTATTGCTAAGCAAGTGCCGCTTGATGGCACTGTTGATGACCCCTTCCATCACTTTACTGATGATTGAGAGTAGGCTGATGGGACGGTAATTGGCCAGGTTGGACTTGTCCTGCTTTTTGTGTACAGGACATACCTGGGCAATTTTCCACATTGCAGGGTAGATGCCAGTGTTGTAGCTGTACTGGAACAGCTTGGCTAGGGGTGCAGCAAGTTCTGGAGCACAGGTCTTCAGTACTATTGCCGGAATATTGTCAGAGCCCATAGCCTTTGCAGTATCCAGTGCCTTCAGTTGTTTCTTGATATCACGCAGAGTGAATCGAATTGGCTGAAGTCTGGCATCTGTGATTGTTGCAAATGCTTCTGCCTTATATTTCGCACTGATGTGCTGGGCTCCCCCATCATTTAGAATGGGGACATTTGTGGAGCCACCTCCTCCAGTTAGTTGTTTAATTGTCCACCACCATTCACGGTTGGATGTGGCAGGACTGCAGAGCTTATATCTGATCCATTGGTTATGGGATCGCTTAGCTCTGTCCATCGCATGCTGCTTGCACAGTTTGGCACGCAGATAGTCCAGTGTTGTAGCTTCACCAGGTTGACGCCTCATTTTGACGTATGCCTGGTGCTGCTCCTGGCATGCCCGCCTGCACTCTTCATTGAACCAGGGTTGGTCTCCTGGCTTGATGGTAATGGTAGAGTGGGGGATATGCCGGGCCATGAGATTACAGATTGTGGTTGAGTACAATTCTGCTGCTGCTGATGGCCCACAACACCTCATGGACGCCCAGTTTTGCATTGCTAAATCTGTCCAAAATCTATCCCATTTAGCACGCTGGTAGTGCCACAAAACACAAAGGAGGATATCCTCAATATGAAGGCGGGACTTCGTTTCCACAAGGACTGTGCGGTGGTCACTCCTACCAATACTGTCATGGACAGATGCATCTGCGGCAGGCAAATTAGTGAGGACAAGGTCAAGTATGTTTTCCCCTCTTGTTGGTTCCCTCACCACCTGCCGCAGACCCAGTCTAGCAGCTATGTCCTTTAGGACTCTGCCAGCTCGGTCAGTAGTGGTGCTACCGAGTCACTCTTGGTGATGGACATTAAAGTCCTCCACCCAGAGTACATTCTGTGCCCTTGCCACCCTCAGTGCTTCCTCCAAGTGGTGTTCAACATGGAGGAGTAGTGTCCCATCAGCTGGAGGAGGGAGGTAGGTGGTAATCAGCAGGAGGTTTCCTTGTCCATGCTTTACCTGAGACTTCATGGGGTCCGGAGTCGATATTGAGGACTCCCAGGGAAACTCCCTCCCTATTGTATACCACTGTGCTGCCACCTCTGCTGGTTCTGTCTTGCCCTTCAGGTAGTGTGTTCCAGATTCCAACCACCCTCTGGGTGAAAAAGATTTTCCTCAAATCCCCTCTAAACCTCCTGCACCTTACCTTTAATCTATGCTCCTGGTTATTGATCTCTGCGCTAAGGGAAAAGTTTCGTCCTATCTATCCAATCAATGCCCCTCATAATTTTGTACACCTCAATCATGTTCCCCCTCAGCCTTCTCTGCTCTAAGAAAAACAACCCCAGCTATCCTGTCTCTCTTCACAGCTGAAATGCTCCAGCCCAGGCAACATCCTGGTGAATCTCCTCTGCACCCTCTCCAGTGCAATCACATCCTTCCTATAGTATGGTGACCAGAACTGTACACCGTACTCCAGCTGTGGTCTAACTAGCGTTTTATCATAATCTCCCTGATCTTATATTCTATGTCTCGGCTAATAAAGGCAAGTATCCCATATGTCTTCCTAACCATCTTATCTACCTGTGCTGCTGCCTTCAGTGATTTATGATCAAATACACCAAGGTCCCTCTGACCCTCTGTACTTCCTGGGGTCCTACCATCAATCAAGGCTATGGACCAAGTGCTGGCAAATGGGATTAGGTAGACAGGTCAGGTGTCTTTAATGCATCGGTGCAGACTCGATGGGCCGAAGGGCCTCTTCTGCACTGTATTATTCTGTGATTCTGTATATGTGTGAGAGTGCGGGACTGAGGGATGAAGTGCGGGACTGAGGGATGGAGTGCGGGACTGATCACGTGTGAGTGCGAGTGAGTGTGACACTGAGTGTGAATGTAGGTCTTATTTAGTGTGGAATAGATTGAGTGCTGAGTGTGAATGGAAGAGGTTGAGTGCAGAGTCAATTGAGTGTCATTCAGGCCCCCACCTGCCAAGAATAAAGCACATTGGTTTTGTCGTATGAACATTGATTTTGAATTGTTGCTGGTTTGAGGAAATGATTTGTTAAACATATCAGCCGTGGCTGGAAAAAATATTTGCATACTAACAGACGGTGCTTGTGTAGCCAAAGAACCATTCCCTGACACATTCAACCCACAATGGATGTTGATCATCAGACAGTGAGGGGGCGGAGAAGCACATTCTAGGGCCTGCTGGGGTTATGCAATCTATAGAGGCCAGGAATGGTTGGACCAGCTGGTCACATGACTAACTGGCTGTTCGAGAGTTTTATTTGAACTGGTCACAGAGAGTTTGAGCAGAAAGACTGTTTCTTCCTGGACTGAGAAGATCTCTTCTATCTCCTCCCATCTCTTTCTCACAAGCCTCTGAATCCACTGTAGACACATGAACCTCAAGATAGAAAAGTCTCCTACAATGAACAAGGTTTAAGAAGAATACTGGGCCCCAACGAAAAGCAAGAACTATCTACAGTCAAGGATTCTACAGTGAGCTCGAAGAACCGTAACAACAACTCTTCAGAGATATTGCCTCAAACTTTTCTACTTTATTTTTCTTCTGCTCTTTTCTGTCTCTATTTGCCTGTGTGTATTGCGTATGCATGCTAGCGTGGGCATGTTGTGTATCCGTAGGCATCAACCAAATTAGAGTTTAAGTTTAATAAATTTTAATTTTTCTTCTTTAAACCTAAGAAAACTTGTGTGTGCTGGTTTCTTTGCCTTATAATTGGAAAGTGGTGAACAAGGATTCACCAAGTGGGAGATAAAAACACAGTGTGTTTAAAATTAAAGCCTGTTACCTTAAGATCAGGTGAAGGCTGAGAGGGACCCCTAGACCCCTTTCTCACCTGGTCATAACAGAAATTTGGGTACTAGCATTCAGAACTTTACCAACAGACAAACAAGAGAAATTGGAAGTGGGAAGCCAGATTGTTCCCAGTCAAAAAAGAACAAGATTTTAATACAGGTTTTCTTGTGGTTGTGTGTAATTGAATACTAACATGTCTGCAACTGAAGCTAGTAGCTCTCCAAGCCAGGGTGCAGTAACTTGAGATATGTTAAAAACACTGTCTGTGGAGGAGTTGAGGAAAATGGCTGAGCAGTGTGGGATCACTGTATGTGGCAAGGCTAGGAAGTCTGAACTCCTAAGGCTAGTGGCCAACCATTTTTCCCTTGAATCTGAAGAAGCAGAAACAGGGTTAGAAGCAGACCCAGACAGGGTATTGTTAGAAAAGTTACAGGTGGAAAAAAAGAAACTTGAATTAGAAGACAGGGAAAGAGAGGGAGAGGGAGAAAAAAAGAGCCTTCCAGAAGGAACATGAAGAGAAAGAAAGAGGGGAAGGAACAAGGGAGACAGAGAAAGAATATTCCAGAAGGAATGTGAAGAAAAAGAGCTGAAACAGCTTGAGTTAACTAGGGGCCAACAGAGTAACCCCAATGAAAGTATGGCCAGTGTGGAGGAGCAGAATTCAGGGCTGGGTACAAAATTGTTAAAACTAGCTCAACTAATCCCAAAATTCCATGAGGAGGATGTCGATGATTTTTTTTGTGTCCTTTGAGGAACTGGCAAGGCAGCTAAAATGGCCAGCTCAGACTAGGCCTCCTTTAGTACAAAGCAAGCTAACTGGAAAAGCCCATGAGGTTTATTCCCTGTTGCCAGATGAGAATTCATCAAATTATGAACTGACCAAAAATGCTTTCTTCAGGGTATATGAATTAGTACCCTACCCAAAGCCTATCACCAACAGTTTAGAACGTTCAGAAGCAAGATAATCAAACTTATCTGGAGTTTGAAAGAAGTAAGCAGCTGACTTTTGACCAGTGGCTGAGGGTTCTTAAAGTACAGCTCAGCTATGAGAATCTCAGAGAAGTAATTCTGTTAGATGAATTTAAACACTCTCTCCCACTCTCCATAAAGACCCATGTAGAGGAGTAATGGGTTCAGAGAGCCCGGCAAGCAGCCATGCTGGCCAATGTGTTTGCTTTAATTTATGTCGGTTTCCCAGGGGAGGACCTTTCTTAATCACAACCACAAATCCGAAAAGGAAAAAGGGTGGGAAGGTGATAGGAGCCCAAGTATTCCTGGGAGAGAAAGGAAAGCGGGAGACACAGGGGGTACTGCTCCAGCCAAAAAGGAAGATGCGATGAGCAAGAGTGAGACCCGGAGACCTGTGTACTTCCATTGGAATAAAGCAGGGCATTTAAAAGCCAACTGCTGGAAACTAAATGGAAAACTTATAGGGTTAATCAGGGCACACCTGCTCAGTGAAGACAGGACCCTGATGGAAAGCACAGCAGAACAAGCTATGGCTTTAACTGCAGTAAGAGTGAGACCCAGGAAGCTTACAGCTGCAAGTGCAGGAACGTTTAATAGGATTTCTGAAGGTTATCAAGGATTTGTGTTTGAAGGGAGAGTAAACCCCATACCCCTCCAGCGGGACAAGAAAGCCCATAGTAGTTCTCAGGGACACGGGCACGAGATCCCTTTTACAGGAAAAGACCTGACCTTTCCCCCAGAATCTGCAGTGAACACCAGAATGGTGGTGAATGGTATTGGAGGGCAGTGTATGCCTGTACCTATACAGCAGGTGTACCTGGAGTGCAACCTAGTTTCAGGACCGGTGACTGTAGGGATAGTCTCGAGTTTGCCTCTGGACAGGGTTGACCTGCTCCTAGGTAATGATCTGGCGGGGGTGAAGGTGGTAGCCCCCCCCCGAGTAGTGAGAGAAAGACCGCAGGAGGTCAGAGAGACAGGGCAGTGGCAGGAGACGGACCCCTGCAGTGTCCCAGAATGTGTAGTGGATCAGGCCATGATCAAATCAGCTTCCCCAGAGGAGACTGCATTGGCACTGCAGGCAGATGACCAGGAGGTCTGTCTGTCCGAGACTTTCTTTGGAAAGTTAGGAGACCCAGGGAATGAGTTAAATACATTTTCCCTAGCTGAGGCTCAGCGAGCTGAGAGAGTTAGCACAGGCTGCCCAGTCTGAAAGTGAAGCAGAGGGAGTCCCTGACTGCTATTATTTAAAGAATGAGGTACTGATGAGAAAATTCTCTTCACAGACCTGAAAGCAAGGAGTGGACAGTGGTTCACCAGTTAGTGGTGCCACAGAGATACTGGACAGAAATATAAGACGGGCCCATGAGACTACAGTGACTATACATGCTGGTATACGAAGGACCAAAGCCCGTATAAGACGGCAGTTTGACTGGCCAAAACTCCACAAAGATGTGGTGGAGTACTGCAGGAGTTGCCACATGTGTCAGGTTGAGGGGAAACCCCAACCTACAGTGAAACCTGCACCCCTGAGTCCTGTACCAGTGTTAGGAGGACCCTCCAGCAGAGGACTGGTGAACTGTAAGGGACCTCTGCCGAGAACCTAAAGGGACAGGCAGGCACACGGCTGGCAAAAGGTTAGACAGGGAAGAGGGGAAAAAGTGACCAAGAGGGCAGGTTACAGGAAGTCCGGGAGGAATCCTGGATGAAAACCCCTAATGTCCAGTCAGCCAACCCTGAGAAATGTGAAAAGTTAGACCCTACATCCTCCTCTGTAAATGCAGACACTAGAAGCACCCCACCAGAGTTGCTAACAGCATTTACAGGAACCTACAGAGACAAAGAAAGACCTCTAGGGGGCAGAGAAACCATGAATGTGATGCCTCACCTAGTCAAGGTGCCACAGGGAAGTGCAGTAAAGTCTGCACAAATACCTGCAGGCATGAATGTCCTCTGGGACAAAGGGGAGATTAGCAAAGAATCCTCCCCCACAGTCAGAAAAAAGAAAACCACCCATCCTCCAAAGTCAAAAGCCTTTACATGACTCAGCAAAGCAATGATGGAGAGTTCAGGATAGACCCGCCCACTACTGACTCTCCTGAGGAAAAAATTTCCTCAGCAGGAACAAAGATTCTAGGCAGCCATGAAATGGGCAAATGGATGAGAAACTTCCCCAAAGAAGAACCACATGTTTACTGCGATGCCAAAAAGGGGGGAGGGGCAGTTTTAATAAGTTTTAGGATGTGTGAATGAATGAGATGAATGAATGAGAGTTTTTTTCTGAATCTCATATTTTCTCTCAATCCTTTGAATGCAGTGCACCTTTTCTCAACTCGCATTTCATTCCACTGGGTGTGGAGGTGTCATGCTAGGCCCCCAGCTGCCAAGAATGAGGCACATTAATTTTGTCATGAACATTGATTTTAAACTGTTACTGGTGTGAAGAAAGGACTTGTTAAACAGATCAGCCATGGCTGGAAAAGACATTTGCGTATTAACAGACAGTGCTTGGAATGACAAAGGACTATTCCCTGTCATATTCAACCCACAATGGACCTTGCTCACCAGGTATTGTGTATTGTAAGAGAAGCATTCCAGAGCTGATACAATCCAAGATGTGGTCAGACCAGTTAGTCACATGACTAACCTCCTTGGCAACCTGGGTTTTTTCTGAATTGTACCAACAGTTTGAATTGAGACTGTCTGTTTGCTCCTGGACTCAGAAGATCTATCCTGTTCGCTCCCATCTCTTTCTCAGAAGCCTCTGAATTCACTGAAGTAAGAAGAACCCCAAGAGAGAAAAGTCTCCTCCAGTGAACAAGGTTTAAGAAGAATACTGGGCCCCAACAAAAAGCAAGATCCACCTACAATCAAGGACTCTACAATGGGCTCGAAGAACCGTAACAAAATCTCTTCCGATATTGACTCAAACTTTTCCACTTTATTTTTCCTATGCTCTTTTCTGTCTCTATTTGCATGTGTGTTTTGCGTATGCATGCTAGCGTGGGTGCCTTGTGTATCTATAGGCGTCAAGCGAATTACAGTTTAAAGATAAGGCTGAAGCATTTGCAACAATCTTCAGCCAGAAGTGCCGAGTTGATGATCCATCTCGGCCTCCTCCTGAAGTCCCCAGCATCACAGATGCCAGACTTCAGCCAATTCGATTCACTCCACATGATATCAAGAAACAACTGAAGGCACTGGATACTGCAAAGGCTATGGGCCCTGACAATATTCCGGCAATAGTACTGAAGAGCTGGGCTCCAGAACTTGCCGCGCCCCTAGCCAAGCTGTTCCAGTATAGCTACAACACTGGCATCTACCCGGCAATGTGGAAAATTGCCCAGGTATGTCCTGTACAGAAAAAGCAGGACAAGTCCAACCTGGCCAATTACCGTCCCATCAGTCTACTCTCAATCATCAGTAAAGTGATGGAAGGTGTCATCAACAGTGCCATCAAGCGGCACTTTCTTAGCAATAACCTGCTCAGTGATGCTCAGTTTGTGTTCCGCCAGGGCCACTCAGCTCCTGACCTCATTACAGCCTTGGTTCAAACATGGACAAAAGAGCTGAACTCAAGATGTGAGGTGAGAGTGACTGCCCTTGACATCAAGGCAGCATTTGACTGAGTATGGCATCAAGGAGCCCTAGCAAAACTGAGGTCAATGGGGATCAGGGGGAAAATCCTCCGCTGGCTGGAGTCAAACCTAGTGCAAAGGAAGATGGTTGTGGTTGTCGGAGGTCAATCATCTGAGCTCCAGGACATCATTGCAGGAGTTCTTCAGGTTAGTGTCCTAGACCCAACCATCTTCAGCTGCTTCATCAATGACCTTCCTTCAATCATAAGGTCAGAAGTGGAGATGTTCGCTGATGATTGCACAATGTTCAGCACCATTTGTGACTCCTCAGATACTGAAACAGTCCGTGTAGAAATGCAGCAAGACCTGGACAATATCCAGGCTTGGGCTGATAAGTGACAAGTAACATTCGCGCCACACAAGTGCCAGGCAATGACCATCTCCAACAAGAGAGAATCTAACCACCTCCCCTTGACATTCAATGGCATTACCATCGCTGAATCCACCACTATCAACATCCTAGGGGCTACCATTGACCAGAAACTGAACTGGAGTAGCCATATAAATACTGTGGCTACAAGAGCAGGTCAGAGGCTAGGAATACTGCAGCGAGTAACTCACCTCCTGACTCCCCAAAGCCTGTCCACCATCTACAAGGCACAAGTCAGGAGTGTAATGGAATACTCTCCACTTGCCTGGATGGGTGCAGCTCCAACAACACTCAAGCTCGACACCATCCAGGACAAAGCAGCCCGCTTGATTGGCACCCCATCTACAAACATTCACTCCCTCCACCACCGACACACAGTGGCAGCAGTGTGTACCATCTACAGGATGCACTGCAGCAATGCACCAAGGCTCCTTAGACAGCACCTTCCAAACCCGTGACCTCTACCAACTAGAATGAGAAGAGCAGCAAATGCATGGGAACACCACCACCTGCAAGTTCCCCTCCAAGTCACACACCATCCTGACTTGGAACTATATCGCCGTTCCTTCACTGAGGCTGGGTCAAAATCCTGGCACTCCCTTCCTAACAGCACTGTGGGTGTACCAACCCACATGGACTGCAGCGGTTCAAGAAGGCAGCTCACTAGCACCTTCTCAAGGGCAATTAGGGATGGGCAATAAATGCTGGCCTGGTCAGTGACGCCCACATCTCTGAATGAATAAAAAAAAAAGTTTAAGTTTAATAAATTTCAACTTTTCTTCTTTAAACCTAAGAAAGCCTGGTTGTGCTGGTTTCTTTGCCTTATAATTGGAAAGTGGTAAACAAAGATTCACCAAGGGAGAGCTAAAACACAGTGTGTTTAAAATTACATCCTGTTACGGTAAGACCAGGTGAAAGCTGAAAGGGAACCCCAGACACCTTTCTCACCTGGTCGTAACATTGGGTAAAACATTCACTCGAGAACTGTGGTCCGTTGCCTAATAATATTTCATCTGCAGTCCCATGTGTCTTGAAGATATCCATAAGGATTTTGATAACTATCTTAGTGGTCGTAGAATGTAATCGTCTGACTTCTATCCACCTGGAAAAGTAGTCGATAATGATGATTTATGACTTCCCACCAAACATGAATAAATCCATGAAATGAGAACAGAAAGTGCTGGAAATGCTCAGCAGGTCTGGCAGCATCTGTGTAGAGAGAAGCAGAGTTAACGTTTCAAATCTGTGACTCTTCCTCAGAGATTCAGCATCTGCAGTATTTTGCTCTTATGAATAAATCCATGCCAAGCCTTTGCCAAGGTCTAGATGGGAAATTGGGTCATCAATGGCGGTTCATGCTCGTCTGCCCTCTGTATCACACATGCCTAACTGTTGTTAACCATGATCTTGATATCCTTAGATATCCCAGGCCACCATTCCGAAGATTGTCCCCTCGCTCTGCACTTGTTTTTACCCAAATGGCCTTGGTGTAATTGATCTAAGATATCAGATCTCATTGAAATAGGAAAAACAATTCTGTCGTTGTGAAATTATGGTAAAGTAGTTCCTATACTCAAGGAACGTCGTCATTGTTCTCCCTCCTGGACTTTCTTGTGGCCACCCATGTGCACAGTATTGTCTAATGTGATCGTCATTCTTCTCGCAACTTCTGCAACTTTGTGCTGTGTGTTGCGAGTATGACTCTATGTCACCTGTCTTTCTGTGATGGATGATCTAAGTTTGCCCTTAATTACACATTGGTTGACAATTGGAGCTTCCCTAGGTTTCATCTGTGTACCTCATTAATCTGAGACAAAACCTTTGTATATGTGGAGGCAGTTTTGCTATTTCTTTTTCATCTAATAAGGAAACCAATGGCTTGTGGTCAGTCTCGATTACCACATGTATTCCAATAATGTAGTCTGAAAATTTTTCACATGCCCATGTGATAGCTAGAGCATCTTTTTCAATAACTGAGTAGCCTGTCTCTGTATCTGACAGTGCTCTTGACGCATAGAGTATGGGTCTAAGGGAGCCATCAGGTTGGTCCTGAAAAAGAACAGTGCCCAAATCATCTGAAGAAGTGTCTGCTGCTATCGCCGTAGGCAGTGTAAGATTGTAGTGTGCCAAGACATCTGGAGAATTAGCATCTCTTCAATTTTCTGGAACGTTTGTTCCTGGTAGGCATCCCAACACCATGCTTGCTGTATTCTTGTAAGTTGTCTCAGAGGATCAGTTATTTGTACTAAGTGAGGTAAAGGCTTTGCTACTTGATTTCCGAGAAATCTCTGCAGCTGTTGAACTGTTGTAGGGATAGGAAATTCCTTAATGGCCCTTGTTATCTGAGCATCTGCCATTATTCCTTTTCTGCTCACAATGTGGCCCAAGAAACTAATTGAACAAAGAACAATACAGCACAGGAACAGGCCATGCGGCCCTCCAAGCCTGCGCCGATCATGATGCCTGTCTAAACTAAAACCTTCTACACTTCCGGGGTCCATGTTCCTCTATTCCTATCCTATTCATGTATTTGTCAAGATGCCTCTTAAACGTCGCTTCTTGAAGCCTCTGTAGAACCTCTCTGACTCTATGGTCATGTTCCTCTATTGACTTTCCATAAACCAGAATATCATCCATGTAACTTATCACTCCTGTGAGCCCTTCTAGGATCCTTTTACCTTTTTGGCTTCCTTGTCTCGAGAGACAATGGGTAAGCGCCTGGAGGTAGTCAGTGGTTTGTGGAGCAGCGCCTGGAGTGGCTATAAAGGCCAATTGTAGAGTGACAGACTCTTCCACAAGCGCAGCAGGTAAAGTTGGCTATCGGGGCTGTTACACAGTTGGCTCTCTCCTTACACTTCTGTCTCTTTTCCTGCCAACAGCTGAGACTCTGCGACTCACCTCTCTTCAGCCCCACTTTTATAACTGCCCGCCAGCTCTGCCGATCGCTGGCAACTGGCTCCCATGACTTGTGGTCAATGTTGCAGGACTTCATGTTGCATTTGCAAACGTCTTTAAAGCGGAGACATGGACGGCCGGTGGGTCTGATACCAGTGACAAGCTCGCTGTACAATACATCCTTGGGGATCCTGCCATCTTTCATTCGGCTCACATGGCCAAACCATCTCAAGCGCCACTGGCTCAGTCGGGCATACATGCTGGGGATGTTGGCTGCCTCGAGGGCTTCTGCGTTGGAGATACGGTCCTGCCGCCTGATGCCAAGGATTCTCATTAAACAGGAAATTAGAGCCGCATGCGATAAAGGAACATCTGTAATTATGGGTGACTTTAATCTGCATATAGATTGGGCAAATTAAATTAGTCACAATACCGTAAAGGAGGAATTCTTGGAGTGTATGCAGGATGGTTTTCTGGGCCTATACGTTGAGGAACCAACTAGAGAACAGGCCATCCTAGACTGGGTATTGTGTAATGAGAGAGGAATAATTGACCATCTAGTGGTGCGAAACTCCTTGGGGATGATCGACCATAATGTGATAGAATTCGTCATCAAGATGGAGAATGACGTAGTTGATTCTGAGACGAGGGTCTTGAATCTTAATAAAGGAAACTACGAAGGTATGAAGTGTGAGCTGGCTATGACGGATTGGGAAACGTTACTTAAATGGATGATGGTGAATAGGCATTTAAAGAGCGCATGGATGAACTGCGACAATTGTTTATTCCTGTCTGGCGCAAAAGTAAAATGGGAAAGGTAGCCAAACCATGGCTTACAAGGGAAATTAGAGATAGCATTAGATCCAAGGAAGAGGCATACAAATTTGCCAGAAAAAAGAACAGACCTGAGGATTGGGAGCAGTTTAGAATTCAGCAAAGGAGGACCAAGGGATTGATTAAGAAGGGGAAAATAGAGTATGAGAGCAAGCTTGTGGGGAACATAAAAACTGACTGTAAAAGTTTCTATCAGTACGTGAAGAGAAAAAGACTGATGAAGACAAATGTAGATCCCTTACATTCAGAAACAGGGGAATTTATTATGCGGAACAAAGAAATGGCTGACAAACTAAATGCATACTTTGGTTCTGTTTTCACAAAGGAGGACACAAGTATCATACCAGAAATGTTGGGCAACACAAGGTTTAGTGAGAGGGAGAAACTGAAGGAAATCAGTATTGGTAGAGAAATGGTGTTGGGGAAATTGATGGGATTGAAGGCCGATAAATCCCCAGGTTCTGATGCTCTGCATCCCAGAGTACTTAAGGAAGTGGCCCTAGAAATAGTGGATGCATTGATGGTCATCTTCCAAGATTCTATAGACTCTGGAACAGTTCCTACAGATTGGAGGGTAGCTAATGTAACCCCACTATTTAAAAAGGGAGGTAGAGAGAAAGCAGGGAATTATAGAGGAGTCAGCCTGACGTCGGTAGTGGGGAAAATTGTAGAGTCCATTATCAAAGATTTTATAGCAGAGCACTTGGAGAACAGTGGTAGAATCAGGCAGAAGCAGCATGGATTTACGAAAGGGAAATCATGCTTGACAAATCTACTGGAATTCTTCGAGGATGTAACTATTAGAGTTGATGAGGGGGAGCCAGTGGATGTGTTTTATTTGGACTTTCAGAAGGCTTTCGACAAAGTCCCACATAAGAGATTAGTGTGTAAAATTAAAGCACACAGGATTGGGGGTAGTGTATTGCGATGGATAGAAAATTGGTTCTCAGACAGGAAAGAAAGAGTAGGAATAAATGGGACTTTTTCTGAATGGCAGGCAGTGACTAGTGGGGTACCGCAGGGATCGGTGCTAGGACCCCAGCTATTCACAATATACATTAATGATTTAGATGAGGGAACTAAATGTAATATTTCCAAATTTGCAGATGACACAAAACTGGGTGGGAGGGTGAGTTGTGAGGGGGATGCAGAGAGGCTTCAGGGTGATTTAGACAAGTTGAGTGAGTGGGCAAATATATGCTAGATGCAGTATAATGTGGATAAATGTGAGGTTATCTACTTTGATAGCAAAAACAGGAAGGCAGATTATTATCTGAACGGCTGTAAACTGAGAGAGGGGACTGTGCAGCGAGACCTGGGTGTTCCCGTACACCAGTCGCTGAAGGTAAGCATGCAGGTGCAACAGGTGGTAAAAAAGGCAAATGGTATGTTGGCCTTCATAGCGAGAGGATTCGAGTACAGAAGCAGGGATGTCTTGCTGCAATTATACAGGGCCTTGGTGAGGCCACACCTGGAATATTGTGTGCAGTTTGGGTCTCCTTATCTGCGGAAGGATGTCTTGCTATAGAGGGAGTGCAGCGAAGGTTTACCAGACTGATTCCTGGGATGGCGGGACTGACGTATGAGGAGAGATTGAGTCGGTTGGGCTTATATTCGCTGGAGTTCAGAAGAGTGAGAGAGGATCTCATATTATTGTATTTCATTTGTTAATTGTGAATCTTACATCTTAGCATTGGCTTATCAGACTTCTCAAATGGATTTTATTTATCTAACTTTTTTGTAACAAGATTGAAGTGACTTTCAGTAGATTTTTAAATGCATGATTTTTTATCAATATTTTTTTATCTATCTGACTTCTTTGATGTTTCAATGTAAAAGACTCTTTAGCAAGATTTAAACAAACTTATCTGCTGTTTTAAAATCCTGCTTACATGCATATGATGTAAGATAACTTCAAAATAACAGAGACTATGAGCAGGATTTTGCCTCGGGGCTTGGTACCCAATGTTGCGACCATTCTCTGGTCCTGATCCCTGAGAGAGGGGGGAGTGGGCAGATGGGGGTGGGGGAGGGAAGAAAGGAGAGAGGGGGGAGTGTGGAAATGGGGGGAGAGAGAGGTGGAGAGAGAGAGAGAGAGAGAGGGGAGGGAGTGGGGAGAGGAAGTAAAGAGGGGGAGGGAGTAGATTGGGGGGCGAGAGAGAGGTGGAGAGAGAGAGAGAGAGGGGGAGGGAGTGTGGGGAGAAAGTGGAGAGGGGCAGGGGGGAGGGAGGAGTTATTCACAACCCACAATTTTGGTAGAGGCAGGCTACTAATTGACTGGATGGCAGGTTTGGCAACCAATTAATGGCAACGGTTGCAGGATGGAAGTGGGACTTCTAAAGTGTAGGCCCCATTTAAAGGTATCAAGGCAGCCTTTACACTGCCTGCTGTCTGGAAGGAGTATGCAAACTCCAGTGCAACAGGAGGAGAGACAGAGGCCAGGGACAGGGCTGCCCCTCGCTTCACTGATACAGATTCTATGAGGGATAAGAGGGAGGTCCTGTTTCGAGAGGGTGGCAGGCCACACAGCCAAACAAAGCAGGCCTGCCTGGAGGTGGCAAAAACTATGAACAGCAGGAATGTAGTGTGGAGGAACTGGGTGTGGTGCTACTGAGGTTCAATGACATTCTTTGCTCTGGCAAGGTGAGTGTAACATGAGATCTTGATGACAGGCCTGTAGGTATGCAACCTCGAGCAGACACACCAGCTGAGGAGCCTGAGGGTGCCGGCTGCTCCTGAACATGGGACAATGGGACTCCTCAGCAAGGCCCAGAGTCCAGCACTGTCGAGGACCTGGCAGCACTGATACAGGCAGCTTCTTATCGAAAAGAGCCACTGGCATTGGCCAGAGAGGCCAGCAGTGCCGTATCTCTCTCACTCTTTTGTCCAATTGTAGGAGAAAAGGGAATATAATGCCAGGGAAAGGGCTCACACCAGAGGAGGAGTGCCCCAGCTTCTCATTGTCAGTGCATTGGAGGAGGGAGCGATAGAACTTGCCAGGGCATTCCAGGAGGAGAGGGTGAAAAGATATAGCAATCTGTAGATGAAGGGGATGGAGTGCACCGCTCCCTGTCTGACAGCATACCAGAGTGTCAGCCACATTGGGAAACCTCAGCACTGCTGAGGCCTCTGCGTCAAAGGTTAGTTCTCATGATCTCCTTCTTGTGTCACCCACAGGGCCTGTCATAAAGAGGAAATGCTGAAGAGGGAATGCCTGAGTTCTGACACATCTCCGGGGCTATCGCAAGAAACTGAAACAGCTGAAGCAGCACTGCCACATCTTCCAAGCGCACTCTCCATCAATGCAGATGCACTCACATTGGTGGGACCTCGTGTGTGGTTAGAAAGGGTGGCACTGGGTGTGAGCAAAGCATGAGTGTCCAGGAGGAGGTGAGAGAGGCAGAGGCAGCTGTGGGCAGGCTCCCTCAGAGAATGAAGGACAGATACAGCCACGCTCAGCTGGGCAGAGATGCAGGGCTTTGGGAGTCACAGGAAAGGATGCTCTACTTAGAGCAGGGACCGGATTTTACCATTGCAGTAGGGGGGCCCAGAAAATACCTCCGGGAGAGGCCCACCACAGGCCTCGACGCCAGATAGGCCCCGTCCCATATAACCAGCGGCGGCAAAACCTCGGGGCAGCCTCCCAGCCACTCAGCAACGGGGACCGAACTAAAATATTTTAGTTTATGTTAGTAAAGGAATTAATACTTACCTTGTCACGACAGCCGTCATGCACCAATATTCCGGCTGGTTGCCAGAACTCCCGCACTCTTGGATCTCCATTTGGTGATCCGAGGCGGAACACTGATGGGGAGGGGGGAGGAGTGAAGTTTTCAGAGCGGAAGCAGAGAAAACCATTGTGATTGGTGGAGGAGATGGTGGGAAGGGGTTGAAGGTTAAAGTGAAGAAAGTTCAGGGGGTAAAGGTCAGGGTATAGAGCTTTTTTGTGGGAAGAGGGCAATTTTTAGATTGATTAGTCATTAGCGGGGGGTGGGGGGGGGGGGTGGGGGAGGGGATTGAAACTGCGAATAAAGCTTTACATTAATTTTTTACAGACCTGTACCTTTAAAAATTTAAATGGCTTGAATCCCTTTAAAAATGGCACCAGACCCCATTTATTTATTTTCATTTATTTACAGATACAGCACTGAAACAAGCCCTTCGGCCCACCGAGTCTGTGCCGACCAACAACCACCCATTTATACTAATCCTATATTCCTACCACATCCCCACCTGTCCCTATATTCCCCTACCACCTACCTATACTAGGGGCAATTTACAATGGCCAATTTACCTATCAACCTGTCTTTGGCTGTGGGAGGAAACCGGAGCACCCGGCGAAAGCCCTCGCAGACACTGGGAGAACTTGCAAACTCCACACAGGCAGTACCCAGAACTGAACCCGGGTGGCTGGAGCTGTGAGGCTGCGGTGCTAACCACTGCGCCACTGTGCCGCCCGTGCCGTTGCCAGGGAAGGAGTGCCCACCCCATCTATGTCATCGGGGGCGGGCATTCCACCCCCTCCATGTAAATGAGCTGCCGCCCTAAATGTCCCGGTGGCTCCACGGGTCAAATTCAACGCGTGTAGCCCGCCGCTTTTGAGAAGGAAACATCCTACCCCAGCAGTGAGAGATGTGTACCCACACGTCGAATTCCCTGGGGCAGTGCGGCGTCATGGGCTGAGAATGGAGAAGTCTATTCGGTTGATGTGTGCCACAATGGCTCAGGGCTTTGAACACATGAGAGAATGGCCAGCCTCATGGAGAGCTGTATGTGACAGCACTCAAAGTGGATGCAAGAGCATGCACCCAATGAATGCAATGCTCTGAAGCATTGTCTGGTCAGTGGCACTGATGGTGCAGAAATGCATAGAGTAGATGCCAGTTGTGCCACAGCTTGTGGCCGCCTCCAGCTATCTGCAGCACCAGCCATGGGCTGACCCATTCAATGAGGAGGATGAGGGAGCTTCTCCTCGTGGGGTGCCATCATCATCAACAGCCTCCTTGGCCCCTCTGAGCCACAGGGCCCAGTGACGGAGGCTGCCCCTGCATTGTCGCTGGTGCAGCAGCTTCTGGAGGTGTTTCCACCGGCACCTCCATGACGAGGATGACCGCCATGTGTATCACAGCCGCAAGCAGAGCCGTGAGCAGGCTACCTCCACCTCATCCGTGGCCACAGGGGGAGCATCATGTAGAAGTGGCCGAGAGCAGAGGCCACTGTGTTGGGCAGGACACTGAGTGGTTCACTGGGGTTTCTTTACTTTGTTACTTTTGGAACACACTGTAAATATTGAGACATGACTCCAGATGTGTGAGCATCCATTCGTTAATGGCGAAACTTGAAATGAAGGATGAAGACGTGAAGAGAAGAAAAAGTCTTTGAAGGGGGACAGTGAGACCGCGGAACAGCTGTTAATAGTGGATTTATTCAAGGCTGCGTCTTCAACAGAAGTGTTCTCACAAGCAGCTCAAAGTGAGTTCCTGTGGGTTAGAAGTACTCAGGTGAATGGTGCCTGGATCAGATATTCCCTGGCATTGATGCTATCCAGATGAGACCCTCGAGTCCTGTGCCAGCCCCAGCCACCCCCTGGACAGCTGGGGCACCTCTTGCTCTGCATCTTCCTTTTCCTCCTGCCCCTCTTCCACATCCTGCACCACCCATTCCTCTGTTAAACTGTGTCATTTCAGTGCCTCACCATCTTCTACATCTCTGGAGGGCCATGTTGTGCAGCAGACCACCACAGTGAGTGAGACCCTTGCAGGAGTGTACTGCAATGCTCTACCCGACTGGTCCAGGCACCGGAACCACATCTTCAGAAGCCCGGTGGCCATTTATTTTATTCGTTCAGGAGGTGCTGCAGTGCATCTTGTAGATGGTACACACTGCTGCCACTGTGCGTTGGTGGTGGAGGGAGTGAATGTTTGTGGATGGGGTGCCAATCAAGCAGGCTGCTTTGTTCTGGATGGTGTCGAGCTTCTTGAGTGTTGTTGGAGCTGCACCCATCCAGGCAAGTGGAGAGTATTCCATCACACTCCTGACTTGTGCCTTGTAGATGGTGAACAAGCTTTGAGGAGACAGGAGGTGAGTTACTCACCGCAGGATTCCCAGCCTCTGACCTGCTCTTGTAGCCACAGCATTTAAATGGCTACTCCAATTCAGTTTCTGGTCAATGGTAACCCCCAGGATGTTGATAGTGGGGGATTCAGTGATGGTAATGCTATTGAATGTCAAGGGGAGATGGTTAGATTCCCTCTTGTTGGAGATTGTCATTGCCTGCCACTTGTGTGACACGAATGTTACTTGCCACTTATCAGCCCAAGCCTGGATATTGTCCCGATCTTGTTGCATTTCTACATGGACTGCTTCAGTATCTGAGAATCGCGAATGGTGCTGAACATTGTGCAAACATCAGCGAACATCCCCACTTCTGACCTTATGATTGAAGGAAGGTCATTGATGAAGCAGCTGAAGATGGTTGGGCCTAGGGCACTACCCTGAGGAACTCCTGCATTGATGTCATTGGACTGAGATGTTTGACCTCCAAAAACCACAACCATCTTCCTTTGCGCTAGGTATGACTCCAAACAGCGGAGGGTTTTCCCCCTGATTCCCATTGACCTCAGTTTTGCCAGGGCTCCGTGATGCCATACTTGGTCAAATGCTGCCTTGATGTCAAGGGCAGTCACTCTCACCTCACCTCTTGAGTTCAGCTCTTTTGTCCATGTTTGAACCAAGGCTGTAATGAGGTCAGGAGCTGAATGGCCCTGATGGAACCCAAACCTAGCGTCAGTAAGCAAGTTATTGCTAAGGAAATGCCGCTTGATAGCACTGTCGACAGCACCTTCCATCGCTTTACTGATGTCCGAGAGTAGACTGATAGGGATTTGGATTTGTCCTGCTTATTGTGACCTGCTCATTAGCGATCCCGATCAGCAGATGGCTTTGGTTGTATTGCCTCTTTGATTCTGTCTTGGGATCACCTAAAGATGAGTAGTCATCTCTTCAAGGGATAGCTCTTGACCCCAAATCCATTCCCAAAGTTTGGGGGGTGGAGTGAAGAGCTGAGGCTGGTTGGACTGTGGAGGATGAAGGAGTCATGGCAGCTGCCAGGAAAGTGAGTGCACACATGGAGGAAATTCTTGTTGTGGTCACAGACCAGTTGGATGTTGAGGGAGTTGAAGCTCTTCCTGTTGATGGATCTCACTGGCTAGTCACTCGGTGGCTATGATGACCACATGGGTGCAATGGATGATGCCCTGCACCTGAGGGAATGCAGCGATGGAGTTGAATTCCACTGCCCTCTGTGACAGCAATGCACCATCTTTTTGGAATTACATGTACTGCCCAGCTTTCACAAACAGGATATCAGTGGCCTGCGAGATGCAATATGCAATGGTGTGCAGCTGCTTGCTGGATGTCACCAAGGTCCACAGCTGATCCTTGGAAGGAACCAGAGGCAAAGAAATTCAAGGTCACGGTGACTTTAATGCTTACTGGCAGGGCTTGGCGACCTGTGCTGCTAGGTGTGAGGTGTTCCTCAATGAGGGCACAAATCTCAGTCCCCATCTGTTTAGATAGGCGCAGTCTCCTGTGGTATGAGCTCTCTGTGTCCAGGTACCTTTCGGGAGGGGAAAGGACCTGTGGGGAGAACGCCGAGAGCGGAGCCTATAAATCGAACCCGAGGATCGAGGCCCAGTCTGTTACCTTCCAGGAGAGGAGCGGAGCGGAGCAGACCTGTGGGGAGAACACCGAGAGCGGAGCGTATAAATCGACCCCGAGGATCGAGGCCCAGTCTCTTACCTTCCGGGAGAGGAGAGGAGCGGAGTGGACCTGTGGGGAGAACACCGAGAGCGGAGCATATAAATCGACCCCGAGGATCGAGGCCCAGTCTCTTACCTTCCGGGAGAGCAATCCAGGCGTGCCGGAGTTTGAAAAAAAAGTCAACAGTGTCGTCACAGAGAAGCTGCAAGGTGATTGATTAGTGAGTAAGTGCTGTTTGGGAATAGCTCTAAATAGCTGGCTTAGTAACAAAGATAAGAAAGGTCTACAGTTTATTTTCATATATAGTCAGTAGTGTTTTTTACGGAGTTCTGTAGTAACGAGGACCAGGGAAGAGTATTTGATATTATTTGATATTAAGCATCTTCCAAAAGGTTTAATTTAAAGGGTCAAATCATGGCAGGAGAGCGCAAAGCCATGGTGTGCTCCTCATGCTCTGTGTGAGAAGCCGGGAACAATTCCAGTGCCCGTGACCAGTATGTGTGCAGGAAGTGTCTCCAGCTGCAGCTCCTGGAAGCCCGGGTTTCAGCGCTGGAGCGGCGGCTGGGGACACTGTAGACATCCGCGAGGTGGAGAGTATCGTGGACAGCACATACAGAGAGGTGGTCACACCGCAGGCTCAGACTCCACAGGCAGGAAGGGAATGGGAGTGGAGCAGGAGTAGAAAGAGACCGGGAGAGAGAGAGAGCACTCAGACAGCAGGAAACAGCAAGAGCGGAGCCGGAGGAGAAAGAGATCGGGGGAGGGAGAGAGTTCACTCAGACAGCGGGAAACAGCGAGAGCGGAGACGGAGTATAAAGAGACCGGGAGAGAGAGAGTTCACTCAGACAGCAGGAAACAGCAAGAGCGGAGCCGGAGGAGAAAGAGACCGGGGGAGGGAGAGAGTTCACTCAGACAGCAGGAAACAGCGAGAGAGGAGCTGGAGTATAAAGAGACTGGCAGAGAGAGAGTTCACTCAGAGAGCGGGAAATAGAGAGAGCGGAGCGGAGTATAAAGTGACCGGGAGAGAGAGAGTTCACTCAGACTGTGGGAAACAGCGAGAGCGGAGCGGAGTATAAAGAGACTGCGAGAAAAGGAGAGACAGTTCACTCAGATAGCGGGAAACAGTGAGAGTGGAGCCGGAGTATAAAGAGACCGGGAGAGAGAGAGAGAGTTCACTCAGACAGCGGGAAACAGCGAGAGTGGAGCCGGAGTATAAAGAGACCGGGAGAGAGAGAGAGAGTTCACTCAGACAGCGGGAAACAGCGAGAGAGGAGCCGGAGTATAAAGAGACCGGGGGAGGGAGAGAGAGAGAGTTCACTCAGACAGCGGGAAACAGCGAGAGCGGAACCGGAGTATAAAGAGACCGGGAGAGGGAGAGAGAGAGAGTTCACTCAGACAGCATGAAACAGCGAGCAAGGAGCCGGAGTATAAAGAGAGCGGGGGAGGGAGAGAGAGAGAGTTCACTCAGACAGTGGGAAACAGCGAGAGCGGAGCCGGAGTATAAAGAGACTGGGGGAGAGAGAGAGTTTACTCAGACAACGGGAATTAGAGAGAGCGGAGCGGAGTATAAAGAGACCGGGAGAGAGAGACAGTTCACTCAGACAGTGGGAAACAGCGAGAGTGGAGCCGGAGTATAAAGAGAGCGTGAGAAAAAGAGAGACAGTTCACTCAGACAGCGGGAAACAACGAGAGCAGAGCCGGAGTATAAAGAGACTGGGGGAGAGAGAGACTTCACTCAGACAGCGGGAAATAGAGAGAGCAGAGCCGGAGTATAAAGAGACTGGGGGAGAGAAAAAGTTCACTCAGACAGTGGGAAACAGCGAGAGTGGAGCCGGAGTATAAAGAGACCGGGAGAGAGAGAGAGAGTTCACTCAGACAGCGGGAAATAGAGAGAGCGGAGCGGAGTATAAAGGGACCGGGAGAGAGAGACAGTTCACTCAGACAGTGGGAAACAACGAGAGCAGAGCCGGAGTATAAAGAGACTGGGGGAGAGAGACAGTTCACTCAGACAGTGGGAAATAGCGAGAGCGGAGCCGGAGTATAAAGAGACCGGGAGAGACAGACAGTTCACTCAGACAGTGGGAAATAGCGAGAGCGGAGCCGGAATATAAAGAGACCGGGAGAGAGTGAGAGTTCACTCAGAGAGTGGGAAATAGCGAGAGTGGAGCCGGAGTATAAAGAGACCGGGAGAGAGAGAGAGAGAGTTCACTCAGAGAGCGGGAAATAGCGAGAGTGGAGCCGGAGTATAAAGAGACCGGGAGAGAGTGAGAGTTCACTCAGAGAGTGGGAAATAGCGAGAGTGGAGCCGGAGTATAAAGAGACCGGGAGAGAGAGAGAGAGTTCACTCAGAGAGTGGGAAATAGAGAGAGCGGAGCGGAGTATAAAGAGACCGGGGGAGAGAGAGAATTCACTCAGACAGTGGGAAACAGCGAGAGCGGAGCCGGAGTATAAAGAGACCGGCAGAGAAAGATAGATAGTTCACTCAGACAGTGGGAAACAGCGAGAGCGGAGCCGGAGTATAAAGAGACCGGGGGAGAGAGAGAGTTCACTCAGACAGCGGGAAACAGCGAGAGCGGAGCCGGAGTATAAAGAGACCGGGGGAGAGAGAGAGTTCACTCAGACGGTGGGAAACAGCGAGAGCGGAGCCGGAGTATAAAGAGACCGGGGGAGAGAGAGAGTTCACTCAGACAGTGGGAAATAGCGAGAGCGGAGCCGGAGTATAAAGAGACCGGGGGCGAGAGAGACTTCACTCAGACAGCGGGAAATAGAGAGAGCGGAGTGGAGTATAAAGAGACCGGGAGAGAGAGACAGTTCACTCAGACAGCGGGAAACAGCGAGAGCGGAGCCGGAGTAAAAAGAGACTGGGGGAGAGAGAGAGTTCACTCAGACAGTGGGAAATAGCGAGAGCGGAGCCGGAGTATAAAGAGACCGGGGGCGAGAGAGACTTCACTCAGACAGCGGGAAATAGAGAGAGCGGAGTGGAGTATAAAGAGACCGGGAGAGAGAGACAATTCACTCAGACAGCGGGAAACAGCGAGAGCGGAACCGGAGTATAAAGAGACCGGGGGAGGGAGAGAGAGAGAGTTCACTCAGACAGCATGAAACAGTGAGCAAGGAGCCGGAGTATAAAGAGAGCGGGGGAGGGAGAGAGAGAGAGTTCACTCAGACAGTGGGAAACAGCGAGAGCGGAGCCGGAGTATAAAGAGACTGGGGGAGAGAGAGAGTTTACTCAGACAACGGGAATTAGAGAGAGCGGAGCGGAGTATAAAGAGACCGGGAGAGAGAGACAGTTCACTCAGACAGTGGGAAACAGCGAGAGTGGAGCCGGAGTATAAAGAGAGCGTGAGAAAAAGAGAGACAGTTCACTCAGACAGCGGGAAACAACGAGAGCAGAGCCGGAGTATAAAGAGACTGGGGGAGAGAGAGACTTCACTCAGACAGCGGGAAATAGAGAGAGCAGAGCCGGAGTATAAAGAGACTGGGGGAGAGAAAAAGTTCACTCAGACAGTGGGAAACAGCGAGAGTGGAGCCGGAGTATAAAGAGACCGGGAGAGAGAGAGAGAGTTCACTCAGACAGCGGGAAATAGAGAGAGCGGAGCGGAGTATAAAGGGACCGGGAGAGAGAGACAGTTCACTCAGACAGTGGGAAACAACGAGAGCAGAGCCGGAGTATAAAGAGACTGGGGGAGAGAGACAGTTCACTCAGACAGTGGGAAATAGCGAGAGCGGAGCCGGAGTATAATGAGACCGGGAGAGAGAGAGAGAGTTCACTCAGACAGTGGGAAATAGCGAGAGCGGAGCCGGAGTATAAAGAGACCGGGAGAGACAGACAGTTCACTCAGACAGTGGGAAATAGCGAGAGCGGAGCCGGAGTATAAAGAGACCGGGAGAGAGTGAGAGTTCACTCAGAGAGTGGGAAATAGCGAGAGTGGAGCCGGAGTATAAAGAGACCGGGAGAGAGAGAGAGAGAGTTCACTCAGAGAGCGGGAAATAGCGAGAGTGGAGCCGGAGTATAAAGAGACCGGGAGAGAGTGAGAGTTCACTCAGAGAGTGGGAAATAGCGAGAGTGGAGCCGGAGTATAAAGAGACCGGGAGAGAGAGAGAGAGTTCACTCAGAGAGTGGGAAATAGAGAGAGCGGAGCGGAGTATAAAGAGACCGCAGGAGAGAGAGAATTCACTCAGACAGTGGGAAACAGCGAGAGCGGAGCCGGAGTATAAAGAGACCGGCAGAGAAAGATAGATAGTTCACTCAGACAGTGGGAAACAGCGAGAGCGGAGCCGGAGTATAAAGAGACCGGGGGAGAGAGAGAGTTCACTCAGACAGCGGGAAACAGCGAGAGCGGAGCCGGAGTATAAAGAGACCGGGGGAGAGAGAGAGTTCACTCAGACAGTGGGAAACAGCGAGAGCGGAGCCGGAGTATAAAGAGACCGGGGGAGAGAGAGAGTTCACTCAGACAGTGGGAAATAGCGAGAGCGGAGCCGGAGTATAAAGAGACCGGGGGCGAGAGAGACTTCACTCAGACAGCGGGAAATAGAGAGAGCGGAGTGGAGTATAAAGAGACCGGGAGAGAGAGACAGTTCACTCAGACAGCGGGAAACAGCGAGAGCGGAGCCGGAGTAAAAAGAGACCGGGGGAGAGAGAGAGTTCACTCAGACAGTGGGAAACAGCGAGAGCAGAGCCGGAGTATAAAGAGACTGGGGGAGAGAGAGAGTTCACTCAGACAGTGGGAAACAGTGAGAGTGGAGCCGGAGTATAAAGAGACCGGGAGAGAGAGAGAGAGTTCACTCAGACAGCGGGAAACAGTGAGAGTGGAGCCGGAGTATAAAGAGACCGGCAGAGAAAGATAGATAGTTCACTCAGACAGTGGGAAACAGCGAGAGCGGAGCCGGAGTATAAAGAGACCGGGGGAGAGAGAGAGTTCACTCAGACAGCGGGAAACAGCGAGAGCGGAGCCGGAGTATAAAGAGACCGGGGGAGAGAGAGAGTTCACTCAGACAGTGGGAAACAGCGAGAGCGGAGCCGGAGTATAAAGAGACCGGGGGAGAGAGAGAGTTCACTCAGACAGTGGGAAATAGCGAGAGCGGAGCCGGAGTATAAAGAGACCGGGGGCGAGAGAGACTTCACTCAGACAGCGGGAAATAGAGAGAGCGGAGTGGAGTATAAAGAGACCGGGAGAGAGAGACAGTTCACTCAGACAGCGGGAAACAGCGAGAGCGGAGCCGGAGTAAAAAGAGACCGGGGGAGAGAGAGAGTTCACTCAGACAGTGGGAAACAGCGAGAGCAGAGCCGGAGTATAAAGAGACTGGGGGAGAGAGAGAGTTCACTCAGACAGTGGGAAACAGTGAGAGTGGAGCCGGAGTATAAAGAGACCGGGAGAGAGAGAGAGAGTTCACTCAGACAGCGGGAAACAGTGAGAGTGGAGCCGGAGTATAAAGAAACCGGGAGAGAGAGAGAGAGTTCACTCAGACAGCGGGAAACAGTGAGAGTGGAGCCGGAGTATAAAGAGATCGGGAGAGAGAGACAGTTCACTCAGACAGTGGGAAACAGTGAGAGTGGAGCCGGAGTATAAAGTGACCGGGAGAGAGAGAGAGAGTTCACTCAGACAGCGGGAAACAGTGAGAGTGGAGCCGGAGTATAAAGAAATCGGGAGAGAGAGAGAGAGTTCACTCAGACAGCGGGAAACAGCGAGAGAGGAGCCGGAGTATAAAGAGACCGGGGGAGAGAGAGAGTTCACTCAGACAGTGGGAAATAGAGAGAGCGGAGCGGAGTATAAAGAGACCGGGAGAGAGAGACAGTTCACTCAGACAGTGGGAAACAGCGAGAGTGGAGCCGGAGTATATAGAGAGCGTGAGAAAAAGAGAGACAGTTCACTCAGACAGCGGGAAACAACGAGAGCAGAGCCGGAGTATCAAGAGACTGGGGGAGAGAGACAGTTCACTCAGACAGCGGGAAACAACGAGAGCAGAGCAGGAGTATCAAGAGACTGGGGGAGAGAGACAGTTCACTCAGACAGCGGGAAATAGAGAGAGCGGAGCGGAGTATAAAGAGACCGGGAGAGAGTGAGAGTTCACTCAGACAGTGGGAAATAGTGAGAGTGGAGCCGGAGTATAAAGAGACCGGGAGAGAGAGACAGTTCACTCAGACAGTGGGAAACTGCGAGAGCGGAGCAGGAGTATAAAGAGACCGGGAGAGAGAGAGAGAGTTCACTTAGACAGCGGGAAATAGCGAGAGCGGAGCCGGAATATAAAGAGACCGGGAGATAGAGCGAGTTCACTCAGACAGCGGGAAACAGCGAGAGCGGACCTGGAGTATAAAGAGACCGGGAGAGAGAGAGAGTTCACTCAGACAGCGGGAAACAGCGAGAGCGGAGCCGGAATATAAAGAGACCGGGAGATAGAGCGAGTTCACTCAGACAGCGGGAAACAGCGAGAGCGGACCTGGAGTATAAAGAGACCGGGAGAGAGAGAGAGTTCACTCAGACAGTGGGAAACAGCGAGAGTGGAGCCGGAGTATAAAGAGACCGGGAGAGAGAGAGAGAGTTCACTCTGACAGCGAGAAACAGCAAGAGTGCAGCCGGAGTATAAAGAGACCGGGAGAGAGAGAGAGAGTTCACTCAGACAGTGGGAAATAGCGAGAGCGGAGCCAGAGTATAAAGAGACCGGGGGAGAGAGAGACTTCACTCAGACAGCGGGAAATAGAGAGAGCGGAGCGGAGTATAAAGAGACCGGGAGAGAGCGAGAGTTCACTCAGACAGTGGGAAATAGCGAGATTGGAGCCGGAGTATAAAGAGACCGGGGGAGAGAGAGAGTTCACTCAGACAGTGGGAAACAGCGAGAGCGGAGCCGGAGTATAAAGAGACCGGCAGAGAAAGATAGATAGTTCACTCAGAGAGCGGGAAACAGCGAGAGTGGAGCCGGAGTATAAAGGGACCGGGAGAGAGAGAGAGTTCACTTAGACAGCGGGAAACAGCGAGAGCGGAGCCGGAGTATAAAGAGAGCGGGAGAGAGAGAGAGTTCTCTCAGACAGTGGGAAATAGTGAGAGCGGAGCGGAGTATAAAGAGACCGGGAGAGAGAGACAGTTCACTCAGAAAGTGGGAAACTGCGAGAGCGGAGCTGGAGTATAAAGAGACCGGGAGAGAGAGAGAGTTCACTCAGACAGTGGGAAACAGTGAGAGTGGAGCCGGAGTATAAAGAGACCGGGAGAGAGAGAGAGTTCACTCAGACAGTGGGAAATAGTGAGAGCGGAGCGGAGTATAAAGAGACCGGGAGAGAGAGACAGTTCACTCAGAAAGTGGGAAACTGCGAGAGCGGAGCTGGAGTATAAAGAGACTGGGGGAGAGAGAGAGTTCACTCAGACAGTGGGAAACAGTGAGACTGGAGCCGGAGTATTAAGAGACCGGGGGAGAGAGCGAGTTCACTCAGACAGTGGGAAACAGTGAGACTGGAGCCGGAGTATAAAGAGACCGGGAGAGAGAGACAGTTCACTCAGACAGTGGGAAACAGTGAGACTGGAGCCGGAGTATAAAGAGACCGGGGGAGAGAGAGAGTTCACTCAGACAGTGGGAAACAGTGAGACTGGAGCCGGAGTATAAAGAGACCGGGGGAGAGAGCGAGTTCACTCAGACAGTGGGAAACAGTGAGACTGGAGCCGGAGTATAAAGAGACCGGGAGAGAGAGACAGTTCACTCAGACAGTGGGAAACAGTGAGACTGGAGCCGGAGTATAAAGAGACCGGGAGAGAGAGACAGTTCACTCAGACAATGGGAAACAGTGAGACTGGAGCCGGAGTATAAAGAGACCGGGAGAGAGAGAGAGGGTTCACTCAGACAGTGGGAAACAGTGAGAGTGGAGCCGGAGTATAAAGAGACTGGGAGAGAGAGAGAGTTCACTCAGACAGTGGGAAACAGTGAGAGTGGAGCCGGAGTATAAAGAGACCGGGAGAGAGAGAGAGAGTTCACTCAGACAGCGGGAAACAGTGAGAGTGGAGCCGGAGTATAAAGAGACCGGGAGAGAGAGAGAGAGTTCACTCAGACAGCGGGAAACAGTGAGAGTGGAGCCGGAGTATAAAGAGACCGGGAGAGAGAGAGAGAGTTCACTCAGACAGTGGGAAACAGTGAGAGCGGAGCCGGAGTATAAAGAGACCGGGAGAGAGAGACAGTTCACTCAGACAGTGGGAAACAGTGAGACTGGAGCCGGAGTATAAAGAGACCGGGGGAGAGAGCGTGTTCACTCAGACAGTGGGAAACAGTGAGACTGGAGCCGGAGTATAAAGAGACCGGGAGAGAGAGACAGTTCACTCAGACAGTGGGAAACAGTGAGACTGGAGCCGGAGTATAAAGAGACCGGGAGAGAGAGAGACAGTTCACTCAGACAATGGGAAACAGTGAGACTGGAGCCGGAGTATAAAGAGACCGGGAGAGAGAGAGAGGGTTCACTCAGACAGTGGGAAACAGTGAGAGTGGAGCCGGAGTATAAAGAGACTGGGAGAGAGAGAGAGTTCACTCAGACAGTGGGAAACAGTGAGAGTGGAGCCGGAGTATAAAGAGACCGGGAGAGAGAGAGAGAGTTCACTCAGACAGCGGGAAACAGTGAGAGTGGAGCCGGAGTATAAAGAGACCGGGAGAGAGAGAGAGAGTTCACTCAGACAGCAGGAAACAGTGAGAGTGGAGCCGGAGTATAAAGAGACCGGGAGAGAGAGAGAGAGTTCACTCAGACAGTGGGAAACAGTGAGAGCGGAGCCGGAGTATAAAGAGACCGGGAGAGAGAGACAGTTCACTCAGACAGTGGGAAACAGTGAGACTGGAGCCGGAGTATAAAGAGACCGGGGGAGAGAGCGTGTTCACTCAGACAGTGGGAAACAGTGAGACTGGAGCCGGAGTATAAAGAGACCGGGAGAGAGAGACAGTTCACTCAGACAGTGGGAAACAGTGAGACTGGAGCCGGAGTATAAAGAGACCGGGGGAGAGAGAGAGTTCACTCAGACAGTGGGAAACAGTGAGACTGGAGCCGGAGTATAAAGAGACTGGGAGAGAGAGAGAGTTCACTCAGACAGTGGGAAACAGTGAGAGTGGAGCCGGAGTATAAAGAGACCGGGAGAGAGAGAGAGAGTTCACTCAGACAGCGGGAAACAGTGAGAGTGGAGCCGGAGTATAAAGAGACCGGGAGAGAGAGAGAGAGTTCACTCAGACAGCGGGAAACAGTGAGAGTGGAGCCGGAGTATAAAGAGACCGGGAGAGAGAGAGAGAGTTCACTCAGACAGTGGGAAACAGTGAGAGCGGAGCCGGAGTATAAAGAGACCGGGGAGTGAGAGACAGTTCACTCAGACAGCGGGAAACAGTGAGAGTGGAGCCGGAGTATAAAGAGACCGGGAGAGAGAGACAGTTCACTCAGACAGTGGGAAACAGTGAGACTGGAGCCGGAGTATAAAGAGACCGGGAGAGAGAGAGAGCGTTCACTCAGACAGTGGGAAACAGTGAGAGTGGAGCCGGAGTATAAAGAGACTGGGAGAGAGAGAGAGTTCACTCAGACAGTGGGAAACAGTGAGAGTGGAGCCGGAGTATAAAGAGACCGGGAGAGAGAGAGAGAGTTCACTCAGACAGCGGGAAACAGTGAGAGTGGAGCCGGAGTATAAAGAGACCGGGAGAGAGAGAGAGAGTTCACTCAGACAGCGGGAAACAGTGAGAGTGGAGCCGGAGTATAAAGAGACCGGGAGAGAGAGAGAGAGTTCACTCAGACAGTGGGAAACAGTGAGAGCGGAGCCGGAGTATAAAGAGACCGGGAGAGAGAGACAGTTCACTCAGACAGTGGGAAACAGTGAGACTGGAGCCGGAGTATAAAGAGACCGGGGGAGAGAGCGAGTTCACTCAGACAGTGGGAAACAGTGAGACTGGAGCCGGAGTATAAAGAGACCGGGAGAGAGAGACAGTTCACTCAGACAGTGGGAAACAGTGAGAGTGGAGCCGGAGTATAAAGAGACCGGGAGAGAGAGAGAGAGTTCACTCAGACAGTGGGAAACAGTGAGAGCGGAGCCGGAGTATAAAGAGACCGGGGAGTGAGAGACAGTTCACTCAGACAGTGGGAAACAGTGAGAGTGGAGCCGGAGTATAAAGAGACCGGGAGAGAGAGACAGTTCACTCAGACAGTGGGAAACAGTGAGACTGGAGCCGGAGTATAAAGAGACCGGGAGAGAGAGACAGTTCACTCAGACAGTGGGAAACAGTGAGAGTGGAGCCGGAGTATAAAGAGACCGGGGGAGTGAGAGAGTTCACTCAGACAGCGGGAAACAGTGAGAGTGGAGCCGGAGTATAAAGAGACCGGGAGAGAGAGAGAGAGTTCACTCAGACAGTGGGAAACAGTGAGAGCGGAGCCGGAGTATAAAGAGACCGGGGAGTGAGAGACAGTTCAAGCAGACAGCGGGAAACAGTGAGAGTGGAGCCGGAGTATAAAGAGACCGGGAGAGAGAGACAGTTCACTCAGACAGTGGGAAACAGTGAGACTGGAGCCGGAGTATAAAGAGACCGGGAGAGAGAGACAGTTCACTCAGACAGTGGGAAACAGTGAGAGTGGAGCCGGAGTATAAAGAGACCGGGGGAGTGAGAGAGTTCACTCAGACAGCGGGAAACAGTGAGAGTGGAGCCGGAGTATAAAGAGACCGGGAGAGAGAGAGAGTTCACTCAGACAGCGGGAAACAGTGAGAGTGGAGCCGGAGTATAAAGAGACCGGGAGAGAGAGACAGTTCACTCAGACAGTGGGAAACAGTGAGAGTGGAGCCGGAGTATAAAGAGACCGGGGGAGTGGCAGAGAGTTCACTCAGACAGCGGGAAACAGTGAGAGTGGAGCCGCAGTATAAAGAGACCGGGGGAGTGAGAGAGAGTTCTCTCAGACAGCGGGAAACAGTGAGAGTGGAGCCGGAGTATAAAGAGATCGGGAGAGAGAGAGAGAGTTCACTCAGACAGCGGGAAACAGTGAGAGTGGAGCCGGAGTATAAAGAGACCGGGAGAGAGAGACAGTTCACTCAGACAGTGGGAAACAGTGAGAGTGGAGCCGGAGTATAAAGAGACCGGGGGAGTGAGAGAGAGTTCACTCAGACAGCGGGAAACAGTGAGAGTGGAGCCGCAGTATAAAGAGACCGGGGGAGTGAGAGAGAGTTCACTCAGACAGCGGGAAACAGTGAGAGTGGAGCCGGAGTATAAAGAGATCGGGAGAGAGAGAGAGAGTTCACTCAGACAGCGGGAAACAGTGAGAGTGGAGCCGGAGTATAAAGAGATCGGGAGAGAGAGAGAGAGTTCACTCAGACAGCGGGAAACAGTGAGAGTGGAGCCGCAGTATAAAGAGACCGGGGGAGTGAGAGAGTTCACTCAGACAGCGGGAAACAGTGAGAGTGGAGCCGGAGTATAAAGAGACCGGGGAGTGAGAGAGTTCACTCAGACAGCGCCGGAGTTTTGAAAAAAAAGTCAACAGTGACATGACAGGAAAGCTGCAAGGTGATTGGTTGTTGTGTAACAGCTGTTAGGGAATAACTCTAAATAGCTGGGTTCGTAACTAAAGTAAAGAGAAAGGTCTACAGTTGTTTTTGAATATAGTAAGTAGTATTTTTTTGCGGGGGGGATCAAGGTTCCTGGTGTAAATAAACTAATTTTTGGGTAATTTAAGGGAGTAAAATCAGAGTGAAATAGAAACAAAGAGTGACATCACAGGAAAACCCGAAGTTCAGTTGTTGGTAAGTAACTGCTAATTTGAATTACTTATTCTAAATTGATTTCAGATTAATTATGAATAGGCGAAATATTTTACAGATTAAAAACTAAAGACCAGTCGGAAATTTAAAAAACAAATTAAAATCTAATTAAATAAAATCGAGATGCAGGGCCAGGCGATGTGTTGTACCTCCCTATGCAGCTTCTTCTGGATCAGCGATAGTGCGAGCGAGGGGGCAGCTGGGAAGGTAAGTTTCAGTATAAAGTAACTTACCTCATGTTACGGCGGATACGGACACGGGGACTGCTGGGTAAGTAAACTTATCTATTTGGGCAGTGGCTAAACCCGAAACACTACACGTGTAGTGTCTCCCACCCATCCTCGTCCTCCAAACAAAAAAAATGATTCTTGTGTGGAGGGTTTGGGAAGGTAAGGTTTTCCTTTTTCTTTAATCTCTGTTGTCAATTTACTACGGAGGGGATGGAAGCTAGGGCAGTTGCATGCTCCTCTTGCAGGATGTGGGAGGTAAGGGTCACCACTTGTGTCTCTGCTGACTTCACCTGTGAGAAGTGCACCCAACTCCAGCTCCTCACAGACCGCGTTAGGGAACTGGAGCTGGAGCTGGATGAACTTCGGATCATTCAGGATGCTGAGGGGGGTGATAGAGAGCAGTTATAGGGAAGTAGTGACACCTAAGTTACAGGATAAAGGTAGCTGGGTGACCGTCAGGGGAGGGAAAGGGAATAGGCGTACAGTGCAGGGATCCCCTGTGGCCGTTCCCCTCAATAATAAGTATACCATTTTGGATACGGTTGGGGGGAACGACCTACCAGAGGAAAGCCACAGCGGCCAGGTCTCTGGCACTGAGCTTGGCTCAGTGGCTCAGAAGGGAAGGGGGAAGAATAGGAGAGCGATAGTGATAGGAGATTCAATGGTTAGAGGAACAGACAGGAGATTCTGTGGTCGCGAACGAGACTCCCGGATGGTATGTTGCCTCCCGGGTGCCAGGGTCAGGGATGTCTCGGATCGAGTCCACAGGATTCTTAAGGGGGAGCGGGAGCAGCCAGAGGTTGTGGTACACATCGGTACCAATGACATAGCGAGGAAAAGGGATGAGGACCTGAAAAGCGAATATAGGGAGTTAGGTTGGAAGCTAAAAGGCAGGACGAGCAGAGTAGTAATCCAGACAGGATATGCCCAAGGATATTACGGGAAGTGAGGGAAGAGATTGCTGTGCCTTTGGCGATGATCTTTGCGTCCTCACTGTCCACTGGAGTAGTACCGGATGATTGGAGGGTGGCAAATGTTGTTCCCTTGTTCAAGAAAGGGAATAGGGATAACCCTGGGAATTATAGACCAGTCAATCTTACGTCAGTAGTGGGCAAATTATTGGAGAGGATTCTGAGAGACAGGATTTATAATTATTTGGAAAAGCATGTTTTGATTAGAGACAGTCAGCATGACTTTCTGAGGGGCAGGTCATGCCTCACAAGCCTTTTTGAATTCTTTGAGGATGTGACAAAACACATTGATGAAGGAAGAGCAGTGGATGTGGTGTATATGGATTTTAGCAAGGCGTTTGATAAGGTTCCCCATGGTAGGCACATTCAGAAAGTAAGGAGGCATGGGATACAGGGAAAGTTGGCTGTCTGGATACAGAATTGGCTGGCCCATAGAAGACAGAGGGTGATAGTAGATGGAAAGTATTCAGCATGGAGCTCGGTGACCAGTGGTGTTCCGCAGGGATCTGTCTGGGACCTCTGCTCTTTGTGATTTTTATAAATGACTTGGATGAGGAAGTGGAAGGCTGGGTTAGCAAGTTTGCCGATGACACGAAGATTGCTGGAGTTGTGGATAGTGTGGCTGTTGTAGGTTGCAATGGGACATTGACAGGATGCAGAGCTGGGCTGAGAAGTGGCAGATGGAGTTCAACCTGGAAAAGTGTGAAGTGATTCATTTTGGAAGGTCGAATTTGAATTCAGAATACAGGCTTAAAGTCAGGATTCTTGGTAGTGTGGAGGAACAGAGGGATCTTGGGGTCCATGTCCATAGATCGCTCAAAGTTGCCACCCAAGTTGATCGGGTTGTTAAGAAGGCGTATGATGTGTTGGCTTTCATTAACAGGGGGATTGAGTTTAAGAGCCGCGAGGTTATGCTGCAGCTCTATAAAACCCTGGTTAGACCACACTTGGAATATTGTGTTCAGTTCTCTTCGCCTCATTATAGGAAGGATGTGGAAGCTTTAGAGAGGGTGCAGAGGAGATTTACCAGGATGCTGCCTGGACTGGAGGGCATGTCTTACGAAGAAAGATTGAAGGGAGCTAGGGCTTTTCTCATTGGAGCGAAGAAGGATGAGAGGTGAATTGATAGAGGGGCACAAGATGATGAGAGGAATAGATAGAGTGGATAGTCAGAGACTTTTTCCCAGGGCGGAAAGGGCTAAAACCAGGGGGCATAATTTTAAGGTGATTGGAGGAAGGTTTCGGGGAGATGTCTGAGGTAGGTTCTTTACACAGAGAGTGGTGGGTGTGTGGAATGCGCTGCCAGCGGTGGTAGTAGAAGCAGATACATTAGGGACATTTAAGCGACTCTTGGATAGGTACATGGACGATAGTAGAATGAAGGGTCGGGTGGTAGTTTGATCTTAGAGTAGGTTAAACGTTCGGCACAACATCGTGGGCTGAAGGGCCTGTACTGTGCTGTACTGTTCTATGTTCTATGTTCTTTGTGGGAGCTGGTGGACCCCACTGTGATTCCTAGTGACCACACCTGGAGCAAGTGTTGGCTGCTCGAGGAACTCCGGCTCAGAGTTGTTGAGCTGGAGTCCAAGCTTCAGACACTGTGACACATCAGGGAGGGGGAGAGTTACCTGGACACTATGTTTCAGGAGGCAGTCACACCCCTTAGATTAACTACCGTGAATTCAGCCAGTGGTCAGGGAAAGGAGGGTGTGACTATCGGTGAGGCAGGTAGAGGGATCCAGGAGGTAGTGCTGCAGGAGCCTCAGCCATTGTCCTTGTCCAAAAGGTTTGAGATTCTTGCTCCCTGTGTGGACGCGAGCAGGGACTGTAGGGAGGATGAGCAAACTGACCACAGCACCATGGTACAGGGAGCCATTCAAGTGGGGGAAGAATAGAGAAATGTAGTCGTAATCGGGAATAGTATAGTTAGGGGCACAGACACAGTTCATTGTGGCCAGGATCGAAAGTCCCGAAGGCTCTGTTGCCTACCTGGTGCCAGGGTTCGGGATATCTCATCTGGGCTGCAGAGGAACTTGGAGTGGGAGGGGAAAGATCCAGTTGTCGTGGTTCACGTAGGTACCAACGATATAGGTAGAACGAGGTAAGAGGTTCTGCTGAGGGAATATGAGCAGCTAGGGGCTAAATTAAAAAGCAGAACCAAAAGGGTAATAATCTCCGAATTATTACTTGAGCCACGAGCAAATTGGCAAAGGGTCAATAAGATTAAAGAGGTAAATGCGTGGCTCAAAGATTGGTGTGGGAGGAATGGGTTCAAATTCGTGTGACATTGGCACCAGTACTGGGGAAGGAGGGAGCTGTTCCGATGGGATGGGCTCCACCTGAATCATGCTGGGACCAGAGTTCTGGCGAATCGAATACCTAGGGTTGTAGATAGGGCTTTAAACTAAATAGTGGGAGGGAGGGTTCAGTTGCATGGAAAAACAGGAGGTGAAAGGAGAAGGTAGGAGTGCAGGTTAGTGGTGAGGCTGATTGTTACCGAACTGCAAGAAGTATACTGGTTAAACCAGAAGAGAGAAATAATAAACAGGCAAATAAAGCATCAGTGATGAGGGACAGGTTAGGGGGTATAGCCCAAATAAGAGTTCGATATACAAATGCACGGAGAGTAAGGAATAAACTAGATGAACTGCTGGCGCAAATTCAAATGGAAGATTATGATGTGGCCATTGCGGAGATGTGGCTGCAGGATGGTCGGGACTGGGAAGTTAATATACCTGGTTATAAAGTTTCCAGGAGGGACAGGGAAAATGGCAGAGGGGGTGGAGTAGCCTTACTGATTAGAAATAATATCACCTCATTGGTGAGGGAGGATATAATGAGGTGAAAGCATCCAGTGGAGACCTTATGGCTGGAATTGAGTAACAGAAAAGGATCTAAAACTGTAAAAGGTGTTGTGCATAGACCCCCTGGTAGCAGTTCTGAGGTGTTAGATTGGAGAAATGCACAAATTAGGCAAGTGTGTAACAAAGGCAGAGTAGTATTAATGGGGGATTTTAATTTACACATAGATTGGGAGAGGCAGACTAGCACCTGTGAGAAAGGTAGTGAATTTCTGGAATGTGTCCGGGATAGTTTCCCACAGCAATATGTCCGAGATGTAACAAGGGGACTGGCAATATTGGATTTAGTTATGAGTAATGAGCCAAATTTAATTAGTAGCCTAACTGTGCGTGAACATTTATCAAATAGTGATCACAACATGATCGAATTTAAGGTAGCGTTTGAAAGTGAAAAGCACGAATCAGCTACTAGAATTTTAGACTTGGGTAATGCTGACTTTACCAGGATGAGACAGAGACTGTCCATGGTAAACTGGGTAGATCTGTTAATGGGTCAAACGACTGAAGAACAGTGGAGAATATTTAAAGAAACATTTAACGAAATACAGAGCAAGTACTGAAGGAGGGCACTATGGAGGACACAAGCAGTGAGGCAATATGGGCAGAACTCAGAAATAGGAAGGGTGCGGTAACAATGTTGGGGCTGTACTACAGGCCTCCCAACAGCGAGCGTGAGATAGAGGTACAAATATGTAAACAGATTATGGAAAGATGTAGGAGCAACAGGGTGGTGGTGATAGGAGATTTTAATTTTCCCAACATTGACTGGGATTCACTTAGTGTTAGAGGTCCAGATGGAGCAGAATTTGTAAGGAGAATCCAGGAGGGTTTTCTAGAGCAGTATGTAAATAGTCCAACTCGGGAAGGGGCCATACTGGACCTGGTGTTGGGGAATGAGCCCGGCCAGGTGGTTGAAGTTTCAGTAGGGGACTACTCTGGGAATAGTGATCACAATTCCGTAAGTTTTAGAATACTCATAGACAAAGACGAGAATGGTCCTAAAGGAAGAGTGCTAAATTGGGGGAAGGCCAACTATACCAAAATTCGGCAGGAGCTGGGGAATGTAGATTGGGAGCAGCTGTTTGAAGGTAAATCCACATTTGATATGTGGGAGGCTTTTAAAGAGAGGTTGATTAGCGTGCAGGAGAGACATATTCCTGTGAAAATGAGGGATAGAAATGGCAAGATTAGGGAACCATGGATGACAGGTGAAATTGTGAGACTAGCTAAGAGGAAAAAGGAAGCATATATAAGGTCTAGGCGGCTGAAGAAAGGCGAAGCTTTGAAAGAATATCGGGAATGTTGGACCAATCTGAAATGAGGAATTAAGAGGGCTAAAAGGGAAATATCTTTAGCAAACAGGGTTAAGGAAAATCCCAAAGCCTTTTATTCATATATAAGGAGCAAGAGGGTAACTAGAGAAAGGATTGGTCCACTCAAGGACAAAGGAGGAAAGTTATGCGTGGAGTCAGAGAAAATGGGTGAGATTCTAAACGAGTACTTTGCATCGGTATTCACCGAGGAGAGGGACATGACGGATGTTGAGGTTAGGGACATATGTTTGATTACTCTAGGTCAAGTTGGCATAAGGAGGGAGGAAGTGTTGGGTATTCTAAAAGGCATTAAGGTGGACAAGTCCCCAGGTCCAGATGGGATCTATCCCAGGTTGCTGAGGGAAGCGAGAGAGGAAATAGCTGGGGTCTTAACAGATATCTTTGCAGCATCCTTAAACACGGGTGAGGTCCCGGAGGACTGGAGAATTGCTAATATTGTCCCCTTGTTTAAGAAGGGTAGCAGGGAAAATCCAGGTAATTATAGACCGGTGAGCCTGACGTCAGTGGTAGGGAAGCTGCTGGAGAAGATACTGAGGGATAGGATCTGTTCCCATTTGGAAGAAAATGGGCTTATCAGTGATAGGCAACATGGTTTTGTGCAGGGAAGGTCATGTCTTACCAACTTAATAGAATTCTTTGAGGAAGTGACAAAGTTGATTGATGTGGGAAGGGCTGTAGATGTCATATACATGGACTTCAGTAAGGCGTTTGATAAGGTTCCCCATGGTAGGCTGATGGAGGAAGTGAAGTCGCATGGGGTCCAGGGTGTACTAGCTAGATGGATAAAGAACTGGCTGGGCAACAGGAGACAGAGAGTAGCAGTGGAAGGGAGTTTCTCAAAATGGAGACGTGTGACCAGTGGTGTTCCACAGGGATCCGTGCTGGGACCACTGTTGTTTGTGATATACATAAATGATTTGGAGGAAAGTATAGGTGGTCTGATTAGCAAGTTTGCAGACGACACTAAGATTGGTGGAGTAGCAGATAGTGAAGGGGACTGTCAGAGAATACAGCAGAATAAGTCCCCTGGGCCAGATGGGATTTATCCTAGGATTCTCTGGGAAGCCAGGGAGGAGATTGCAGAGCCTTTGTCCTTGATCTTTATGTCGTCATTGTCGACAGGAATAGTGCCGGAAGACTGGAGGATAGCAAATGTTGTCCCCTTGTTCAAGAAGGGGAGTACAGACAGCCCTGGTAATTATAGACCTGTGAGCCTTACTTTGGTTGTGGGTAAAATGTTGGAAAAGGTTATAAGAGATAGGATTTATAATCATCTTGAAAAGAATAAGTTCATTAGCGATAGTCAGCACGGTTTTGTGAAGGGTAGGTCGTGCCTCACAAACCTTATTGAGTTTTTCAAGAAGGTGACCAAACAGGTGGATGAGGGTAAAGCAGTGGATGTGGTGTATATGGATTTCAGTAAGGCGTTTGATAAGGTTCCCCACGGTAGGCTATTGCAGAAAATACGGAAGTATGGGGTTGAAGGTGATTTAGAGCTTTGGATCAGAAATTGGCTAGCTGAAAGAAGACAGAGGGTGGTCGTTGATGGCAAATGTTCATCCTGGAGTTTAGTTACTAGTGGTGTACCGCAAGGATCTGTTTTGGGGCCACTGCTGTTTGTCATTTTTATAAATGACCTGGAAGAGGGTGTAGAAGGGTGGGTTAGTAAATTTGCGGATGACACTAAGGTCGGTGGAGTTGTGGATAGTGCCGAAGGATGTTGTAGGGTACAGAGGGACATAGATAGGCTGCAGAGCTGGGCTGAGAGATGGCAAATGGAGTTTAATGCGGAAAGGTGCGAGGTGATTCACTTTGGAAGGAGTAACAGGAATGCAGAGTACTGGGCTAATGGGAAGATTCTTGGTAGTGTAGATGAGCAGAGAGATCTTGGTGTCCAGGTACATAAATCCCTGAAAGTTGCTACCCAGGTTAATAGGGCTGTTAAGAAGGCATATGGTGTGTTAGCTTTTATAGTAGGGGGATCGAGTTTCGGAGCCACGAGGTCATGCTGCAGCTGTACAAAACTCTGGTGAGGCCGCACCTGGAGTATTGCGTGCAGTTCTAGTCACCGCATTATAGGAAGGATGTGGAAGCTTTGGAAAGGGTGCAGAGGAGATTTACTAGAATGTTGCCTGGTATGGAGGGAAGGTCTTACGAGGAAAGGCTGAGGGACTTGAGGTTGTTTTCGTTGGAGAGAAGGAGGAGGAGAGGTGACTTAATAGAGACATATAAGATAATCAGTGGGTTAGATAGGGTAGATAGTGAGAGTCTTTTTCCTCGGATGGTGATGGCAAACACGAGGGGACATAGCTTTAAGTTGAGGGGTGATAGATATAGGACAGATGTTAGAGGTAGTTTCTTTACTCAGAGAGTAGTAGGGGCGTGGAACGCCCTGCCTGCAACAGTAGTAGACTCGCCAACTTTAAGGGCATTTAAGTGGTCATTGGATAAACATATGGATGAAAATGGAATAGTGTAGGTCAGATGGTTTCACAGGTCGGCACAACATCGAGGGCCGAAGGGCCTGTACTGCGCTGTAATGTTCTAATTCAAATTCTAATTCTAATATAGATAGATTGGAGAGTTGGGCAGAGAAATGGCAGATGGAGTTCAATCAGGGCAAATGCGAGGTGATGCATTTTGGAAGATCCAATTCAAGAGTGAACTATACAGTAAATGGAAAAGTCCTGGGGAAAATTGATGTACAGAGAGATTTGGGTGTTCAGGTCCATTGTTCCCTGAAGGTGGCAACGCAGGTCAATAGAGTGGTCAAGAAGGCATACGGCATGCTTTCCTTCATCGGACTGAGTATTGAGTACAAGGGTTGGCAGGTCATGTTACAGTTGTATAAGACTTTGGTTCGGCCACATTTGGAATACTGTGTGCAGTTCTGGTCGCCACATTACCAAAAGGATGTAGATGCTTTGGAGAGGGTGCAGAGGAGGTTCACCAGGATGTTGCCTGGTATGGAGGGCGCTAGCTATGAAGAGAGGTTGAGTAGATTAGGATTATTTTCATTAGAAAGACGGAGGTTGAGGGGGGACCTGATTGAGGTGTACAAAATCATGAGAGGTATAGACAGGGTGGATAGCAAGAAGCTTTTTCCCAGAGTGGGGGATTCAATTACTAGGGGTCACGAGTTCAAAGTGAAAGGGGAAAAGTTTAGGGGGGATATGCGTGGAAAGTTCTTTACGCAGAGGGTGGTGGGTGCCTGGAACGCGTTGCCAGCGGAGGTGGTAGACGCGGGCACGATAGCGTCTTTTAAGATGTATCTAGACAGATACATGAATGGGCAGGAAGCAAAGAGATACAGACCCTTAGAAAATAGGCGACATGTTTAGATAGAGGATCTGGATTGGCGCAGGCTTGGAGGGCCGAAGGGCCTGTTCCTGTGCTGTAATTTTCTTTGTTCTTTGTTCTTTGAAACCATCTCCATCAGGAAAGACAGCATTTTAGATTAAATTCCAATTGTTTCCAAACTTTTAGCATCTTTTGTAAGAGGTTTCTAATCCAAGGATTTTTTATAACAAAGATGATTCCAAATTCCAATTCACTGCAATAAATATTTAAAAATCAAAACTGCCGATGTTATATGAGTGAGTCCTATGTCCGGAACATAAGACTTCCCCCAAAACTCGATATGCTAAACTTGAAAGTTCATTGTAGTTGCAAATGACATTTCCAGTTTTTTTTTCAACTAAACAGGTCAATTAACCTTAACAGTATTAATTTAATTCAGACTTATTAACTTATAATACTTATTAACTACACACAGAACAGAATGGTACGCGCTTTTTTTTTAAAGATAGGTAAGTTACGTCATTTTTTCTTGTTCTTCGGGCGCCTTTTCAAATGACTGTAATAAAACCAAAAACTAAAGAAAAAGTTATTTAACATTCTTACAACAAAAGACTTAACACCAGCTCCTTACACAAACTTTAATCTTTCCCATTATCTCCTTTGCTTATCCTTCTCTCCCTTAAAACCAATATCCAATTCCTGACATTTGCTACTTAAAACAATCAGTAGAACATGCCTTTAATTTAAACTCCAAAAAAAACTAGAACAGATTTTAAACTGGAACTCCAATTAAAGCAGGAGTTGTAAACTTCAAATTGGATTTCTGCCAAACATCTTCAGACCTTCAGGGCTGAAGCTTATCTCTTGGAAAATTGTTCATTGCCTTTTCACAGTTGCAAAACCAACTTTTAAAATAATAAAACTTTAACTTAAAATATAATTCAAGTTTATATCCCATTCCTGGGTGCACAATCTTAAATCGAAATGAACACACTCAACAATCACTTTTCACACTCATTCAATTCCAAACAACTTAATAGACCCATGCTTTCAACATTAAAGCCAGACAACAAAGAGTTAACGACAGTCAGTTCTACAGAACACAAGTTGTACAGAACACAAGCTGTACATCCCAGGGACATATAATTCATTCGCGGACACTTCCAACATTCACACATTCGAATCAAAGACACAGTAACTTGTTTTTACTCTAAAACATAGTCTTTTATGTCGCTCTGCCATAAACGCAGTGAATGCTTTTCTTCTTTTTGTCACCACTCCCTTTGTTTTGCGGCAGGGTCGTGGGGATTCCAATTAGATTTAATCATCTTATCGATCAACTTTTTATGTTTCTCTGCCAGGTGGCAGGTAATGGACCCCGCTGGTCCCCACTCGAGCGCTATCTTTTCACTGGCCAGGCTTGGGTAGGATTAGAACCGTTAGAATCTACTCTCAGAGGTCCGCTTTTAACCTAGCGCAACTTGTTGCAGACCATCTCCTGGCTAACTGTCAGGTCACAAGTCTGTCCGTATTTCATACATCAAGCTTATGATATATATATGCATACATATATTCCAAACCCTCCTTGACAGTGCCTACATCTCTTAACGAACTACCTACCACCGTTTAACCATTGTTCTGATCCTGTTCACAAACCTGGCATTCGTCGGTCGCGAAACACCACCCGGCCCCGGGATAAGCTTTAAAGATACTCACCCGGTTTTCCTGATGGCATTGACGACTGCCGAATCCTGTTCTCAAGTTCGGGATCAGGCTTCAGCCAACTCCCCCTTGCCCCCTTCGTTCCCTTCACCCACTTAATTCCTGGCCTTCACGTGGGACTCAGTCCTCTTAATTCTGGCTCAGGCTGGGTGATTGGGATATCAGGGTCGCAGAAGAGTTGACTTACACCTGATCCTGCCGACTACGCCAATTGTTAGCGGGAATGAATCTAGAAGAATCACTCGACACTCAGGTCTGCTCCAATGTCAAACAGTTTATTTAGTTACGCTAGCGGGGTAGGTCACTGGTCTGTCCAGCTGCCTCTCCACCGAACAAAGGAAAATCATCCAAACTTATACATTTTTCAAACAGTTACTCAGCCCATCCTGGCTGGACATGATCCAATCATAACGGTTATTAATTACATACATTACACACATTACCAATTAGATTACTCATTAGGCATCATGTGGCTACGTGATCAGCTCATAGCAAGCCCCCTGATCATCTTGTGATGTTTCCCAGACCCCCTTATCAACTATCCTTGAGTCTTCACAATGAATCCTTCTACCTTTATCAAGCTTTCATTCCTGATTGCTTCGTGCAGTCTGCAGTTACACAAAGCAACTGTCTTATACACTGATATGAGGGGCCCTCCTTGGTCAGGCTAATTGCCTGTGCTAAGCAGAACCATGCTCAAGGCTGCAAGCTAACTAACTTGTCCCACAATGCCTTGGGAAAATACTCCATTTTGTAACAATATGTGGCTATCCTTTCATCTTATATATATATATATATATATATTTATTTAGCTGCATCGGCCACAATCTTTTCCTTCTACACAGCTCAATACAGGGATCAACAAAGAATCAATAAACATGGTTGTTTGCGCAATTTTGTCCTGCAGGAAGGACTGACTCTCCACCCCACAGGCAAGATTGCACCAGAAATGGATGAAATGAAGGATCCCAGCATGGATGTTGCTGGAGCCAGGCCACATGAACACCTGAGGGAACCCTGGCTGCAGTCGCCAGGGCGGTGAGAGAGCAGCTGAAGCATCTGGACATTGAGAACAGCAAAATCCCTCTCCCTCCCCCAGGAAAACAGACACAAGAACTGTGTAGATGGAAAGTGAAAGAAGTGACATCTTAGCAGCAAAGGCTCATTGCAAAACATTTGAACAAGGTCAACTTCAGCTGGTTAGTGCAAAACTTTTAATACCAATTTGTGTTAATGAGTTATTTTTCTATTTTGTGAACTGTTGTAACATTAAAATGGTTCATGTTATAAAATTATTCTGAATACTGTCGAATGACTACAGGCTAATGTATAAATACAACAACAGACTCAAGTAGAGCACAAATAGTAATTTATAAATATAAGAGGGAGGTGGGGGCGTAGTAGTAATGTCACTGGACTAGTAACCCAGAGACCCAGTCTACTGCTCTGGGGACATTGGTTCAAATCCCACCACAGCATATGGTGAAATTTGAATTCAGTTAATCTGGGAATTAAAAAAGCTGGTCTAATGGTGACCATGAAACCATTGTCGATTGCCATAAAAAAAACCCATCTGGTTCAGTAATGTCCTTTGGGCGGCACAGTGGTGCAGTGGTTAGCACCGCAGCCTCACAGCTCCAGTGACCCGGGTTCAGTTCTGGGTACTGCCCGTGTGGAGTTTGCAAGTTCTCCCTGTGACCGCGTGGGTTTCCTCCGGGTGCTCCGGTTTCCTCCCACAACCAAAGACTTGCAGGTTGATAGGTAAATTGGCCATTGTAAATTGCCCCTAGTGTCGGTAGGTAGGTAGGCGGTAGGAGAATGGTGGGGACATGGTAGGGAATATGGGATTAATGTCGGATTAGTATAAATGGGTGGTTGTTGGTCGGCACAGACTCGGTGGGCCGAAGGGCCTGTTTCAGTGCTGTATCTCTATGACTATGACTAACTCTCAATAATTAACACAACACTGCCTGGCCCTCTCTCTATACTCAGTAAGATCTTTCAAAAAGGCCACACCACCCTCACATCCCCTCAGTCAATGAACATTAGGAGACATCTTACTCTAAACAGACATGTAAAATATATATCACTTTGTCCTTCTTTGTTGGTTTGGGTCAGACTTGTTGGGTAGTTTGGAGACAATTTCACTCTTCCACTCTGTGGGGTGCAGATAGAGATCTTTATAAGCACTTAGAGAGCCCTGGCTCCAAAGGCAGCTAAATTTTACAACCACTTGATGTCATCGAACTCTGAACATCCACTCCATCCAGCCACAAACAATCTTCACTTTATAACCTTGTAAATCTTAAATAAAACTCTAAAATTCCAAGAACTCTACAAACCCTGGCAGATCTCATTAAATTATGTAATTCCTTGTGACATTGCTCTCCACCACCTCATTGTGCAACATCTGGAGATCCTTATCTTTAAAGTTATGACACCTCTTCCTCTCATCTGCCTTTTAAGCTGCCATCTTCTCTTCTGTAAGCCAATAAATAAGCTTTTCAAATACTGTTTATTTTACTCAGCTCATCTTTTCACAGACTGTCCAATGCACTTGCCCATTTATGTTTAATGTTTGTAAAGCCTATAAAAGTTTGCAAAAGTTTATCAAATTATGCCAAAACTTTTAAAGTTTTAAATGTTTTAAAAGCTTTCAAAAGTTTTTCAAAAATTTAAAAGTGTTTAAATTCAGTACAGTCATACAATCATAGAGTTATACAGCACAGAAACAGGCCCTTCAGCCCATCGTGTCCATGCCAGCTATCAAGCACCTAACTATTCTAATCCCATTTTCCAGCACTTGGCCCGTAGCCTTGTATGCTATGGTGTTTCATCTAAATACTTCTTAAATGTTGTGAGGGTTCCTGCCTCTACCACCTCTTCAGGCGGTGTGTTCCAGATTCCAACTACCTGCTGGGTGAAAAAAAATGTCCTCAAATGCCCTCTAAACCTCCTGCACCTTACCTTAAATCTATGCCCCTGGTTATTGACCCCTCCGCTAGGGGAATAATTTTGTATACCTCAATACCCTGGGTCACTGGGTTACTAGTCCAATGACAATACCCCTACGTTATCACCTCCCCAAATATAAAGCACTCACATACCTTTCAACTGAAGACTGACCTTAGTGGGCGTGCCTTCTGCTCATGATGCCAGCAGGGGGCATGGCTTCTCTCAGAACGTGCTTCAGTGGAGGTCCTCACTGTTCATTGTGTTGGTCGACCACGCTAATGGTTTCATAGAATCATTCCAGCCTAGAAGGAGGCCATTCAGCTTATCAAGTCCAAGCTGGCTCTCCAGAGCAATCCTGTCAGTTCCACTCCCCTGCTCTATCCCCGTAGCCCTGTAAGTGTATTTGCCTCAAGTGCCCATCCAATTTCCTTTTGAATCCATTCATTGTCTCTGCTTCAACCACCCTCATCGGAAACGAATTCCAGGTCAACACCACCCGCTACTTTGAAAGTCCTTCTTCACTTCCTCCTGCATTTCTGAACCAAAATCTTAAATCTGTGTCCCCATAGTCCTTGTACCATCAACAAATGGGAACAGTTTTTCTTTGTCTACCTTATCCAAACTTGTCATAATCTTGTACACCTCTATCAAACCTCCCCTCAATCTCCTTTGCTCCAAGGCGAACAACCCCAGCTTCTCCAATCTAACCTTGTAACTAAAATCTGTTATCCCTGGAACCATTCTGGTAAATCTCCTCTGCACCCTTCAGAACCATAGAACCATAGAAAAGTTACGGCACAGAAGGAGGCCATTCGACCCATTGTGTCAGTGCCGGCTGAAAAAACTAGCCACCCAATCTAATCCCACCTTCCAGTACTGGGTACATAGCCTTGCAGGTTACAGCACTTCAGGTATGGGTCCAGGTATCTTTTAAATGAGTTGAGGGTTTCTGTCTCCACCACCAATCCAGGCAGCGAATTCCAGACACCCACCACCCTCTGAATGAAAACATTTTTCCTCATGTCCCCTCTATTCCTTCTACCAATCACCTTAAATCTGTGCCCCCAGGTAATTGACCTCTCCTCTAGGGGAAACAGGTCCTTCCTGTCTACTCTATCTAATTTTGTGCACCTCAATTAAGTCACCCCTCAGCCTCCTCTGTTCTAAGGAAAACACCCCTAGCCTATTCAGTCTTTCCTCATAGCTGCAACTTTCAAACCCTGGCAACATTCTTGTCTGGAAGCATGACCCCGAGCTTCCGGTTGCTGGCCATTTCAACACCCGCACCCGCAACCCCCCAACCCCGCCCCGCCTCCCCGCCGCTCTCATGCTCCCATCTCTGTCCTGGGATTACTGCAGCATTCCAGCGAACATCAACGCAAGCTCAAGGAACAGCATCACATCTACCGATTAGGTACATGACAGCCTACCGGACTGAACATTGAGTAGAACATGGGGGTAGACGGTGGCGGAGTGGTATTAACACTGGACTATTAAACCATAGACCCAGGGTATTGATCTGGAGACATGGGTTTGAATCCCACCACAGCAGAAGGTGGAATTTGAATTTAATTAATAAATCTGGAATTTAAAACTAGTCTAATAATGGTCAAGAAACCATTGTTGATTTTTGTAAAAACCCATCTGGTTCACTAATGTCCTTTAGGGAAGGAAATCTGCTGTCCTTACCTGGTCTGGCCTACATGTGACTCCAGATCCACAGCAATGTGGTTGACTCTTACATTCCCTCTGAAATGGTCTAGCAAGCCACTCAGTTGTACCTAACCGCTACAAAGTCAATAAAAAGGAATGAAACCGGACGGAACACCCGGCATCGACCGAGGCACCGGAAACGGCAACAGCAAACGAAGCCCTGTCGACCCTGCAAAGTCCTCCTTACTAACATCTGGGGGCTTGTGCCAAAGTTGGAGAGCTGTCCCACAGACTAGTCAAGCAACAGCCTGACCTAGTTATACTCACGGAATCATACCTTACAGACAATGTTCCAGACACTGCAATCACTATCTCTGGGTATGTCTTGTCCCACCGGCATGACAGACCCAGCAGAGGTGGTGGCACAGTGGTCTACAGTAGGGAGGGAATTGCCCTGGGCGTCCTCAAAATCGACTCCGGACCCCATGATGTCTCATGGCATCAGGTCAAACATGGGCAAGGTAACCTCCTACTGATTACCACCTACCGCTCTCCCTCAGCTGATGAGTCACTACTCCTCCATGTTGAACACCACTTGGAAGAAGCACTGAGGGTGGCAAGGGCACAAAATGTACTCTGGGTGGGGGACTTCAAATTCCATCACCAAGAGTGGCTCGGTAACACAACTACTGACCGAGCTGTCCGAGTCCCAAAGGACATAACTGCTAGACTCGATATGCGGCAGGTGGTGGCGGAACCAACACAAGGGAAAAACATACTTGACCTTGTCCTCACCAATCTGCCTGCCGCAGATGCTTCTGTCCATGACTGTATTGGTAGGAGTGACCACCACACAGTCCTTGTGGAGACAAAGTCCCGCCTTCACATTGCGGATACCGTCCATCGTGTTATGTGGCACTATCACCGTGCTAAATGCGATAGATTTCAAACAGATCGAGCTATGCAAAACTGGGCATCCATGAGGCGCTGTGGGCCATCAGCAGCAGCAGAATTGTACTCAACCACAATCTGTAACCTCATGGCCCGGCATATCCCCCATTCTACCATTACCATCAAGCCAGCAGACCAACCCTGGTTCAATGAAGAGTGCAGGAGGGCATGCCAGGAGCAGCACCAGGCAGACCTCAAAATGAGGTGTCAACCTGGTGAAGCTACAACACAGGACTACTTGCATGCCAAACTGCATAAGCAGCATGCGATAGACAGAGCTAAGTGATCCCATAACCAACGGATCAGATCTAAGCTCTGCAGTCCTGCCACATCCAGTCGTGTATGGTGGTGGACAATTAAACTGGAGGAGGTGGCTCCACCAAGATCTCCATCCTCAATGATATGGGAGCCCAGCACATCAGTGCAAAAGATAATGCTGAAGCATTTGCAACAATCTTCAGCCAGAAGTGCCAAGTTGATGATCCATCTCGGCCTCCTCCTGAAGTCCCCAGCATCACAGATGCCAGACTTCAGCCAATTCGATTCACTCTGCGTGATATCAAGAAACGACTGAAGGCATTGGATGCTGCAAAGGCTATGGGTCCTGACAATATTCCGGCAATAGTACTGAAGACCTGTGCTCCAGAATGTGCCGCACCCCTAGCCAAGCTGTTTCAGTACAGCTACAACACTGGCATCTACCCGGCAATGTGGAATATTGCCCAGGTATTACCTGTACACAAAAAGCAGGACAAGTCCAACCCGGCCAATTAGCGCCCCATCAGTCTGTTCTCAATAATCAGTAAAGTGATCTAAGGTGTCATCAACAGTGCCATCAAGCAGCACTTGCTTAGCAATAACCTGCTCAGTGATGCTCAGTTTGGGTTCTGCCAGGGCCACTCAGATCCTGACCTCATTACAGCCTTGGTTCAAACATGGACAAAAGAGCTGAACTCAAGAGGTGAGGTGAGAATGACTGACCTTGACATCAAGGCAGCATTTGACTGAGTATGGCATCAAGGAATTCTAGCAAAACTGGAGTCAATGGGAATCAGGGGGAAAATTCTCCACTGGTTGGAGTCATACCGAGCGCAAAGGAAGATGATTGTGGTTGTTGGAGGTCAATCATCTGAGCTCCAGGACATCACTGCAGGAGTTCCTCAGGGTAGTGTCCTAGGCCCAGCCATCTTCAGCTGCTTCATCAATGATCTTCCTTCAATCATAGGGTCAGAAGTGGGGATGTTCGCTGATGTTTGCACAATGTTCAGCACCATTCACGACTCCTCAGATACTGAAGCAGTCCATGTAGAAATGCAGCAAGACTTGGAGAATATCCAGGCTTGGGTTGATAAGTGGCAAGTAACATTTGCTCCACACAAGTGCCAGGCAATGATCATCTCTAACAAGAGAGAATCTAACCATCTCCCCTTGACATTCAATTGCATTACCATCGCTGAATCCCCCACTATCAACATCCTAGGGGCTACCATTGACCAGAAACTGAACTGGAGTAGCCATACAAATAGCATGGCTACAAGAGCAGGTCAGAGGCTAGGAATTCTGTGGCGAGTAACTCACCTCCTGACTCCCCAAAGCCTGTCCACCATCTACAAGGCACAAGTCAGGAGTGTGATGGAATACTCTCCACTTGCCTGGATGGGTGCAGCTCCAACAACACTCAAGAAGCTCGACACCATTCGGAACAAATCAGCCCGCTGGATTGGCACCCCATCTACAGACATTCAATCCCTCCACCACCGACGCACAGTGGCAGCAGTGTGTACCATCTACAAGATGCACTGCAGCAACGCACCAAAGCTCCTTAGACAGCACCTTCCAAACTAGCGACCTCTGCCACCTCAAAGGACAAGAGCAGTAGATGAACGGGAACATCACCACCTGCAAGTTCCCGTCCAAGTCACACACCATCCTGACTTGGAACTATATCGTCGTTCCTTCACTGTCACTGGGTCAAAATCCTGGAACTCCCTTCCTAACAGCACTGTGGGTGTACCTACCCCACATGGACTGCAGCTGTTCAAGAAGGCAGCTCACCACCACCTTCTCAAGGGCAATTAGGGATGGGCAATAAATGCTGGCCTGGACAGCGATGCCCACATCCCAGGAATGAATTAAAAAAAAAGCTAACCTTTCTTGTTTAAAATCAGGAAAACCTGTCTGATTTGTTCTTTTATGGTCATAGCACCTAAAAGGGTTGAACACTCACTGAATTGGTAAGCACATCCACTGTTTAAAAGAAATAAATGCTGTTGTGGTCAACCAAGGAGAGGAACAGGAGGGGAGCCTTTCAACCCCTCTTCGCCTGATCGTAACACACTGTATTCCTTTCATTAACCTTCTCTGTTACTTCGTCAAAAAATTCAGTTAGATTAGTCAAGCACGATCTGCTTTTTACAAATCCGTGCTGGCCCTCCCTAATTAATTCAAACACTCCAAGTGCCTGTTAATTCTTTCCCTTAAAAACTGACCAGCCTGTATTTGCTAGCACTGTTTCTACACCCTTCCTTGATTAAGGGTGTCACATTTGCCACTCTCCAATCCTCAGGTACTTCCCCCGTATCTAGGGAAGATTGGAAGATTATGCCAAGCCCTTCTACTATCTCCACTCCCACTTCCCTTAGTAACCTGGGATGCAAGCCATCCAGTTCAGGCGACTTATCCACTCTAAGCATATTCAGCCTTTCCAGTAAATCCTGCCTATCAATTTTCAATCCATGCATTACCTCTGTCATCTCCACGTCTACTCATATTTTATCAGGATCCTCTTCCTCAGCAAACACAGGTTCAAAGTACTCATTAAGTATTCTAGCCTTGCCCTCTGGTTCTAAGCATATATCACCCAGTTTGTCCCTAATAGGCCTCACTCTGCCTCTTAATACCAGCTTACAATATACATGTCAGTAGAAGATATTTGGGTTCCCTTTTATTTTGACTGCCATTCTATTCTCATACTCTCTCTTTTCCAGTCTTACTTCCTTCTTCACTTCCCCTCTCAACTTATTATATTTGAGAAGCTTCTAGAATTGATTCTCTTGGAAGAATTTAAAAACTCAATTCCTTCAGTAGTGAGAGCTCATGTCGATAACCTAAAAGTTTTGAAAGCTAGGCAAATAGTGGAAATTGCTGATGATTTTGAGCTGGTGAATAAGCCAAAACTTTTTGTCCATCACTCCCATAAACCCCAGAAGGATAGAAAGTGGGAGAGTGAAAGGAAGGCAAGTAGCTGGGGACAAGAAGTACCAGCTGGGAATGCCACAGGATCACCTCCTCAGGCCATTCAGGAATTGAGTTTTTAAATTCTTCCAAGAGAATCAATTCTAGAAGCTTCTCAAATATAGTAAGTTGAGAGGGGAAGTGAAGAAGGATGTAAGACTGGAAAAGAGAGAGTATGAGAATAGAATGGCAGTCAAAATAAAAGGGAACCCAAAAATCTTCTACTGACATGTATATTGTAAGCTGGTATTAAGAGGCAGAGTGAGGAAGGTGCTGAGGGTAGAAGTGAGATTCGCAAGCCAAAGTGTTATCATTGCCACAAAATGGATCATCTTAGTTCAGAGTGCTGGAAATTGTGAGGTAAACCCATAAGGACTTGTTGGGGTACGCAAAGTTAGTGCAGGGAAAAAGACTCTGACTGAGAGTATAGCAGACCAGGCTATAGCTCTAACGACAGCTGTGAAACCAGATACTAAAACTAAAGTTAGTATAGAGGTTAAGAATAAGATACTCGAAAGTTATAATGATTTTTTGTCAAAGGGGAAAGTAACTCCATATGCTTTAAGTGAGGCAGGAAAACCTATCATTATACTCAGGGATGCAGGAGCAACCCAAAAAAAGATATAACGTTTCCACCAGAGAGTGCCTTGAATGCTAAAGTTTTAGTTACTGGAATTGGCAGGGAGTATATACCCGTACCTTTATATAAAGTATGCCGAGAGAGTGACTTAATATCTGGGATGGTAACTGTAGGAGTTGTCCACAGTTTGCCAGCAAAGGGAATTGATCTACTCTGAGGAAATGATTTGGCCAGATCAAAAGTATCAACAACTTCTATAGTTACAGAAGAACCAAGTGAAGTTAGGGAAATTGAACAATTACAGGAATACGTTCCAGGAATATTTGCTGCATGTGTAGTCACCCGAGCAATGGCTAAACAAGATCTGTTTACAGAGGTAAAAGTGGCACCATAAACAGATAGCCAAGTATCTGAAACCTGATTTGGGTATTTAGATAATCCAAATGAGATGTTTAACAGATCTTCTATAATTGCAGCACAGCAAGCTGATCCTGAGTTATACCAAATAGCACAGATGGCTCTGTCAGAAGATAAGGCAAATGGAGTTCCCGAAGTCTATTATATGGCCAACGGGGTTTTGAGGAGAAAATGGAGACTGCCTCATGGACCTGCAGATGAAGACTGGACAATTATTGAACAGATAATGGTAACACCTAAATATCACCAGGGATTATTAAGGTTAGTACATGACATTCCTCTCGCAGGACATAGGGGAATTCGGAAAACCAAATCACGTATAAGCCAACATTATTACTGGCCAGGTCTTACAAAGGATATGAGACAATTTTGCAGGACATGCAATACATGCCAAATGGTGGGAAAACTGCAACCTACCATAAAACCGGCACCAAAAGTTCCCATACCAGTGATTGAGGAACCATTTAGCAGGGTATTGGTAGACTGTGTCGGACCCTTGCCAAAAACAAAAGCGGGACATCAATACATACTTACTATCGTGGATATTGCTACTCGATTTCCAGAGGACATTTCTTTGAGGACAATTACTGCTAAAGTAGTAGTAGAAACGTTAACCCAATTCTTTATGAGATATGGGTTACCACTTGAAGTTCAATCAGCTCAAGGTTCTAATTTCATGTCTAGTATATTCAAGAAGTCATGGGAAATTTGGGCATTAGACAGTTGAAATCTTCAGCATATCACCCACAGTCACAGGGAGCTTTAGAGAGATACCACCAAACTCTCAAAACAGATTAGAACATACTGTCACGATTATCCGCATGATTGGGATAAAGGACTAGACTTTCTTTTATCTGACACCAGCGACTCACCGAATGAGTCCTTTCGAACTGCTTCACGGACATGAAGTAAAAGGTCCTCTAAAACTCATAAAAGAGAGATTCTTGGAACAAAAGAATGAATCTTAGATACTAGACTATGTATCTGTGTTCCGGGAAAGGATCACGAAAGCTTGTGGTGTAGCTCAGGAACACTTTAAAGCGTCCCAAGCCAATATGAAAAAATGGGCAGACAAGAATGGAAAAACCCGCTATTTTTAACCAGGGGATGAAGTATTGGTGTTGTTACCATTATAGGGAGAACCATTAAAAGCACGGTTCAGTGGCCCATATAGAGTGATCAAAAGAGTGGGTAAGGTAGATTACTTGATTGACACCCCTGATCACTGGAAGAAGAACTGGTTGTGTCACATTAATATGTTAAAGCAATATTATTGTAGGCAGGAGGATAAGCCAGTGCAGATATGTCAGGTAATCGGGACTGTTGAGAAGGAAAAGAATAGTGAGGATGAGGGAAAAGGAGGCCTAGAAAATTCTCAGATTGAACCTCCAACTATCAGATTAGCGAATACAGAATGGCTAGGAAAATTGGACAACACGCTTTTGCACTCAGAGGCAAAAAAACGTGAAGACTAACCAGGCTTTTCACAACATTTAAAAGAGTCTGTAGGGATAGACTGGGATGTACAACCGTCACCACACATGATGTGGGTATAGGGGGAACCATTCCTTTAAAACAATATCCTTGCTGCTTAGGCCCAGACAGACAGGCCCAAGTAAAAGCAGAGACCCAATGCATATCAGAGGGCAGCTCAGTTGAGCCTAGTCAGAGCAGCTGCCATTCACCGGTGGTCTTGATGCCTAAACCTGGTGGGTCGGCCCAACTTTGCATAGACTACAGTAAAGCCAATACAGTAACGAAGGCAGACTCCTACACAATTTCTCATTTAGGACAGAGTGGGCAACACCATGTGTCTTAATGAGATAAATGTGTTGAAGTGATACTGTCAAATTCGTTTGACACCCCAAGATAAGGAAAAGTCAGTTTTTGTTACACTGGATGGGGTTTTTCAGTATCAAGTGATACCACATGGTTAATAGGTACTCGAGAAACTATTCAGAGAATAGTGAACAGAGTAGTGGTCAGTGCTCCTAGCTGTGCATTTCACTGAGGTGATGGACTATGGGGACACTTGGAAGGAAAACATGAAACAACTGGGAGACTATGGAAGGTTGCAATAGGCTGAATGGGACAACCTTTGAGGGAAAAAAAGTAGTCAAAATGTTTTGATCAAGTTTGTTATTACAACCTTATCATTTGAAAATTGTACGTATTTTGGGGAGAAACAATGTTATTGCCGATGCTTTGTCATGAATTTAACCATGTTAACTTATATGGATGGCGATGGTGCAAAAAATGCTGTAAATTATCAGTAGCGTGAATGTGGAAAATGTTAGTGTTTTTTTCCCCAAGTTTCTATTTATTTTGCATTGTAACGAAATGACATTTCAAGAATGGCATTTCATTTTGCCAAGGGCAGAGGTGTCACGGAACTGTATTTATTTTCTCCTCGGATTAAAGCAGTGTGCCTTTAAGACTCTGTTAAAAAACAGTGTGCCTTTAACAGTGGGCGGCACAGTGGTGCAGTGGTTAGCACCGCAGTCTCACAGCTCCAGCAACCTGGGTTCGGTTCTGGGTACTGCCTGTGCGGAGTTAGTTCTCCCTGTGACCGCATGGGTTTCTGCTGGGTCCTCCAGTTTCCTCCCACAGCCAAAGATTTGCAGATTTATAGGTAAATTGTAAATTGCCCCCAGTGTAGGTAGATGGTAGGAGAATGGTGGGGATGTGGTACGGAATATGAGATTAATGTAGGATTAGTATAAATGAGTGGTTGATGGTCAGCACAGACTCAGTGGGCCAAGGGGCCTGTTTCAGTGCTCTGTGACTTGAAAATAACTAAGAGGCACAGTGTGCCAGTTGCATTTGCTACCTAGGCAGCTGTAAGAGAGTGAGGAGGTCACATAGTATAATGTTTCAATTTAATTGTGTGGAAAAATCAGCTACAACCAGTTCTTGAGAGACACCAGCAAAGTGTGCTTACTCAAGGAAAGAGCTGTCTATTTCTCTCAGAAGAAATTCTACAACGAGCTACAGGCCAGTGTTAATTGCCCGAGGAGGAAAAACCCTCAGAAGAGTCCACTTGTATTGCTGGAGGTATCAAAATTCCTTTTCTTTACCTCCAACCCAAGAAATCTTTGCTTCAAGTTTGAATCTCTCTTGGCTGATTGTGTTTTCTGGAATAAGCAGTAAAGTTTCGACTGAGAGACTGTCATTTTTGAAATCTGGGTGGAAATATTGTTATACTCCTTGTTTAAAGGACTGCTTGAAACCTGCTGCAGCTGAAGTGCTTCAAATGCCTATCTATTAAGAGACTGTTTCATCAAATCTGCGTGGAGACTTCGAGTGGCATTTGATTATTTTTACACTAGGATATCTCAACCATCAGGAATGTAACCCACAAACACTAACAACCCAGTTATTTATTTATTCTTAAGAAACAGCTAACTTTTAAAACATTATTTTTTTTTTTAAAAACGGTTATCCATTGATTTCTGAGTACATGTGTGTGAATAGGGGAGTTAGGATAAAATAAGAAGTTATCAGGTCTTTAGACATAGGTTTATCTTAATAGTGTTTAAGATTTAGGTTAAATAAATAGTTAATTTGTTGTTGTCTAAAGATGCCTGGTTTGGTCTGTTTTATTCTGGGGGTAACTAGAGTGTTAACTAGTAGAGGTAGAGAGGATGTTTCCTCTGGTGGGGCAATCTAGAACAAGAGGTCATAGTTTTAGGATAAGTGGTAGCAGATTTAAAACAGAGATGAGGAGAAATTACTTCTCTCAAAGGGTCGTGAGTCTGTGGAATTCACAACCCCTGAGTGCCGTGGATGATGGGACATTGAGTAAATTCAAGGAGGAGATAGACAGATTTTTAATTAGTAATGGTTTGAAGGGTTATGGAGAACAGGCAGGAAAGTGGAGTTGAGGCCGAGATGAGATCAGCCATGATCGTATTGAATGGCGGAGCAGGCTCGAGGGGCTGAATTGCCTACTCCTGCTCCTAGTTCTTATGTTCTTATGTTTAATTTGGCTGTTTTCCAGTTGGGTGGGAAAACTTTAATAATATGCTGCAACCTGTGGAGTTGATGGGACTGAATTGACAGTGCATTGTTCCTGCCTCGAGCATAACAAGCGGCGCAGTGGTTAGCACCGCAGCTTTGCAGCTCCAGCGACCCGGGTTCAGTTCTGGGTACAGCCTGTGCGGAGTTTGCAAGTTCTCCCTGTGACCGTGCGGCTTTTGGCCGCATACTCTGGTTTCCTCCCACAGCCAAAGACTTGCAGGTTGATAGGTAAATTGGCCATTATAAATTGCCCCTAGTGTAGGCAGGAGAATTGTGGGGATGTGGTAAGGAATATAGGATTAATGTAGGATTAGTATAAATGGGTGGTTGATGGTCAGCACAGACTTGGTGGGCCAAAGGGCCTGTTTCAGTGCTGTATCTCTCTACATAGTTAGAATGTAAAAAAAGTTAATATTTTCAAAGTACAGAAGACTCAGGAATCTCTAAACAGAACTAACTAAGTATATTAAGATGGCAGCAGACAAACCAAACATACAACATGGTAAACAGTGGTGGTTCTTACCATAGAACACCCAGAAGAAGAATTTGAAGAGGGCTGACCTGAAAAAAGCACCAAAACTGCAGAACTTGAGAACAGGCAGTGGAAAAACTCCAGAGCTGTTTGGTGGATGAAGGAGACCCGGAGTCTGGGTACTGGCTTGTAGAGGCATTCAAACTGCATCACAGGGTTGGGTAGTGTGTAAAATAAAATTCTGGTCCAGCAATTGCAGACTTTGAGTTGGAGAACTGAGCAATGGTCAGGGATCTGATGAGCAACCTTTAGAGGTTAAAAAATGTACTTTCTTATGGCATTAGGTAGGCAGCACCAGGAAAACCAACAGTCCTTAGTGAGGGTGGATCTGTGGTCGGAGCCATTACACATGGTGACCAGAGCAAGTGAGTGAGAAAAAGAACAAACTAAAAGGCTGCAAATACGCAATACGCGAAGACAAAAGAGTATAGCAGAAACAGTACAAACTAAATACAGAGTTTAGCAGTGAGATTTTCACAGGGAGAAACGGTGACAATAGCAGGAGCCAGTGCAAGGCTGAAAAGCATAGGAAACCTTCTGATACTGAAGGGAAAATTTTAAAATAGAAAGTCAACCAAACAGAAATCCCTGAATCTTGAATTCACAATACCAGAGAGGTTTGGACACATGGAAGGACCAAAACTCAAAGTTGGTCACTCTAGTGAAAAAGATTTTTGAAATATAGAATTGCTTGGTTCAGGAAACCTCCAGCCACCATACAGTAACTTAATCAGAGGGCTGATAAAAAAAAGTACCAGAAAAGAAGGTACACTGAGGGGGGCGGGGGATGAAAATGCAAGATGCCATGAAACCCTGCTAGCGCTGTGCCACTAAAAAGACCCGCAGGTGCAAACAGCATCCTGCAAACAAAGCAGAATTCTTCCATTGTAAGAAAATAGGCTATTTTGGGAAGACGTGGCAAAATAAAATCTCTCCTCCCACAAGTTTGAAAGAAAAAGCATAGAGTTGTTAATGAAGTTGAACAATCTCCATTCGGAGAGAACTCAGAAAACTTGCTCGATGAGATTAATGAATCTAATCAGGCATTTTGGTCTGCAGATAGATATGTCAACACACATATCACCAATTCTAAACTAGACACTGGAACAAGTGTGAAATACAAACAGAAAGTGCTGGAAATACTTAGCACGGCTGGCAGCATCTGTGGAACGAGAAACAGAGTCAATGTTTCAGGTCAGTGACCTTTCATCAGAACTAGCAAAGGTTAGAAATGTAACAGGCTTTAAGCAAGTAAAGTTGTCTGCAGATATATATGTCAACACACAGATCGCCAATTTTAAACTAGACACTGGAACAAGTGTGAAATACAAACAGAAAGTGTTGGAAATACTGAGCAGGTCTGGCAGCATCTGTGGAATGAGAAACAGAGTCAGTGTTTCAGGTCAGTGACCTTTCATCAGAACTAGCAAAGGTTAGAAATGTAATAGGTTTTAAGCAAGTAAAGTGGGGGGAGGGGGGGTGCAGGGGGAAGAGAACAAGAGGGAAGGTGTGTGATAGGATAGAGGGTCGGAGAGATTAACTGACAGGGAGGTAATGGAGCAAAGGCAAAGAGAGTGTACTGATGGTGTGGTGAAAGAAAAAGCATTAGTGCAGAGAGAGTGTTAATGACAGAATAATGAACAGCCCTGGCCAAAAGCACAAACATGAAAAAAACAGTAGGCAGGCACATGATAAAAAAAATAAAATAAATAAGAATAAAATAGGGCCAGTTATACCCTGAAATTATTGAACTCAATGTTCAGTCCAGCAGGCTGTCACGTGTCGAATCGAAAAATGAGGTGCTGTTCCTCGAGCTTGCGTTGATGTTCACTGCAACACTGCAGTAGGCCCAGTTCCTCACACCCTGCCTCCTGTAAGGACTCCATTCCATTCTCCCAAATTCTCCGTCTCTAAAGAATCTGTACTGATGACGCAACCTTCCACGACAGGGCTTCTGATACGTCTTCTTTTTTCTCAACTGAGGATTTCCCCTCCCCGCCCCACAGTGGTTGACAGGGCCCTAAACCGTGTCTGACCCATTTCCTGCACTTCTTCCCTCACCCCTTCCCCTCCTTCCCAGAACCTCGACAGAGTTCCCCTTGTCCTCACTTTCCACTGCCAGTCTACGCATCCAAAGGATCATCCTCCGTCATTTCTGCCACCACCAGCATGTTTCAGATTTCCATCATCTGCAGTATTTTGCTTTTATTTTACTGAAACAAGTGTAAAGGTTTTATCAGATAAAGAAACTCACTTATGGTCCAGGAGCAACTGAACTGAAAGTCAAGGGAAAGCTACAGGCGACAGACACTCCAGTACAAGGGAAAGCAGATATTAGAAACACTGTATGTTCCACAGAATCAAGAAATCTCTCTCTTCAGCAGAAGAGCTTGTATTGACTTCATGTTATAAGTAGAAGTTAAGCAACAAGAACCCAGGAGTCACTTCCAAAAAGACGTTCTGAAATTGTTTATTGGTCTAGGCAGACTGAATATGGTATTACTTTGCGGAGCGATGCTAAACCAGTCTGTCTTTTCATACCTAGGAAGATTCCACACCCACTAATGGAACAAGTCCAACATCAACTAGAAGACATGACCTTGATGGGAGTCATTTCTCCTGTTACTGAACCTACAGGGCTGGATTTTGTGCTCAACCTGAAAGCTGCTTTCATGGCGGCGGGGGGCGAAGGCGGGGGGGGGCAGGAGAATCAGAGCAGAATCGCCCGCCATGGAGCCCGATGCCTTAATGCTGGGTTCCGATCTTCCTGGAGCCGGTAAAGATCCGTGGCGGAACCTCCACCACTCTGCGATGGGGCTGTAATTTAAATATGTTAAATAGCATGTTGTATTAATTATAATGTAATTTGTTGCGATCCTACCCTCCGTTTGCAATCTTATGCTTGACGTGCAGCACTCACGTGCCTTCACTTTCCCATCCTTGAAAAGCTGGTGCCACCGAGGTGAGAATCCTTGGTGCCTGTAAAGTCCAGGTATGTTATGCCAGGCTATCCTGCAGAATCTTTTTGAAAATCGGACATTGTCACAGAGATTAATCTGCAGATGTGAGGGGAGTTTGGAACTCTGTAAGTGGATATCATTGAGGTGGGTGGAAGGGGGGGGGAGGTGAATCTCTGCAACTGGATACATTGTTTAGTGGGGGGTGGGCACAGAATTGGGAAACTGTATAGGCTTCTTTTGTCAGGGGTCCAGTGCAGACAACTCAGATGGTATTCTAATGGCCATGATGGCTCGCACTTATTTAAAGGTTGTCTGGGCAACGTCAGGCCATACCATCGAGCTCAAGCCAGGATACTGCTGAAGCAGGAATTAACACAAACCTCTGCCTGGATTGGTGTCATTGACCTTTTGAAGGAACCCAGAGTTACCAGGAGCATAGAGATGGGTATGATCCACCCTGTCCTCCTGAATCCTCTTGCTGTGGTGAGGCATCTCCACTGGAGGCAGGCCCAAGAGACAGGTGCTGCTCAAGAAGAAGCTGCTAGATGTGAGCAGCAGCAGCCACCAAGGTGCAGATACGCCAGCGAGCCTACAGGACTCCGATGACATACCTCCACATGTCTGAGCGCCAGTGTCAAAGCCGACTGTGGATGACCAGAGAGGCCGTCACACACCTCTGCACACTGCTGAATACTGACCTGCAACCAATGGGCTTTGGTGGTCACCCTATGCCTGTGGCCCTCAAAATTACTGTGGCTCCAAAACTCTGAATCATTAGCCTGGGACTGTGGCTTACTAGTCTAGTGACCACTACACCACTGCCTCAGATCCCAGGCATGTGAGTGCATGGCTTCATCAGCGGGAGGTTGGTGACTCTCTTGGAGAGCCACAGTGCAGGGCAGTCCACTGGCATCATGGCTGCTGGAGCAGAACTCACTGGCAGAGGGGCTGAGGAGCCAGTGTGCACACTCAAATCACCCAGAGGGGAGACCACAGATGTTTGGGGTCTCGCAATCCCCAATGCACTGCTGCATCAAGGAGCTTACTGATGCTTTGTTCAGGAGGGCCGGCGACTACGTCCACTACAGGACTGACCCTGAAAGTCAGGCTGATTGGGGCCATTGCAGGATTCCCACAGGTACAAGGTGTCATTGACTGCACGCATGTGGTCATCAAGGCTCCCATGGACCAACCAGCTGCCTATAAAACAGAAAGGACTTTCATTCCATCAATGTCCAACTAGTGTGCGATCACGGAAAGTGCTTCCTACAATTGTGTGCCCACTTCCTGGGCAAATGCCATGACTCGTACATACTGCGCCAGTTCCAGGTGCCACTGCTTGACACTCCCCCCACTTACCTTCGGGGTGGGTTCTTGGGGATAAGAGAGGTCACTGACCTGAAACATTAACTCTGCTTCTCTCTCCGCAGTTGCTGCCAGACCTGCTGAGTATTTTCCAGCATTCTTGTTTTTATTTCAGATTTCCACCTACTGCAGTATTTTGCTTTTATTTTAATGCTCTGGGGACATGGGTTCGAATCACACCATGACAGATGGTGAAATTTGAATCCAATTAATAAAAATCTGGAATTAAAATCTAGTCCAATGATGACCATGAAACCATAGTCGATTGTTGGCTCAGTAATGTTGTTTAGGGAAGGAAATCTGACTTCCTTACCTGTTCTGGCCTACATAGTCCAGACCCACAGCAATGTGGTTGACTCTGAAATGGCCTAGCAAGACACTCAGTTGTATCAAACTGCGATAAAGTCTAAGAAAAGGACTGAACCCGTCAGACCACATTGCATCGACCTAGGCACAGGAACCAACCAGAGCAAACCCAGCCCTGTCAAGCCTGCAAAGTCCTCCTGACTAACATCTGGGAGTTTGTGCCCAAATCGGGAGAGCTGTCCCACAGACTAGTTAAGCAACAGCCTGACTTAGTTATACTCACAGAATCATACAATGTCCCAGACACTGCCGTCACCATCCCCGGGTACGTCCTGTCCCACCGGCAGGACAGACCCAGCAGAGGTGGTGGCACAGTGGTATACAGTAGGGAGGGAGTTGCCCTGGGAGTCCTCAACATCGACTCCGGACCCCATGATGTCTCATGGCATCAGCTCAAACATGGGCAAGGTAACCTCCTGCTGATTACCACCTACTGCCCTCCCTCAGCTGATGAGTCAGTACTCCTCCATGTTGAACATCACTTGGAGGAAGCACTGAGGGTGGCAAGGGCATAAAATGTACTCTGGGTGGGGGACTTCAATGTCCATCACCAAGAGTGGCTCGGTAGCACCACTACTGACCGAGCTGTCCGAGTCCTAAAGGACATAGCTGCTAGACTGGGTATGCGGCAAGTGGTGAGGGAACCAATAAGAGGAAAAAACATACTTGACCTCGTCCTCACCAATCTACCTACCGCAGATGCTTCTGTCCATGACTGTATTGGTAGGAGAAACCACCACACAGACCTTGTGGTGACAAAATCCTGCCTTCACTTTGCGGATACCCTCCATTGTGTTGTGCGGCACTATCACCGTGCTAAATGGGATAGATTTCGAACAACTCTAGCAATGCAAAACTGGGCATCCATGAGGCGCTGTGGGCCATCAGCAGCAGCAGAATTGTACTCAACCACAATCTGTAACCTCATGGCCCGGCATATCCCCCACTCTACAATTATCATCAAGCAGGGGACCAACCCTGGTTCAATGAAGAGTGCAGAAGAAAATGAGGCGTCAGCCTGGTGAAGCTACAACACAGATCTACTTGTGTGCCAAGCAGTGGAAGCAGTATGCAATAGACAGGGCTAAGTGATAACATAACCAACGCATCAGATCTAAGCTCTGCAGTCCTGCCACATCCAGTCATGAATGGTGGTGGACAATTAAACAACTGACCAGAGGAGGAGGCTCCACAAATATCCCCATCCTCAATGATGGGGGAGCCCAGCACATCAGTGCGAAAGATAAGGCTGAAGCATTTCCAACAATCTTCAGCCAGAAGTGCCGAGTTGATGATCCATCTCGGCCTCCTCCTGAGGTCCCCAGCATCACAGATGCCAGACTTCAGCCAATTCAATTCACTCCGTGTGATATCACGAAACGACTGAAGACGCTGGATACTGCAAAAGCTATGGGCCCTGACAATATTCCGGCAATAGTACTGAAGACCTGTGCTCCAGAACATGCCGCATCCCTTGCCAAGCTGTTCCAGTACAGCTACAACACTGGCATCTACCCGGCAATGTGGAAAATTGCCCAGGTATGTCCTGCACACAAAAAGCAGGACAAATCCCAGCTGATCAATTACCGCCCCATCAGTCTACAGATCATCAGTAAAGTGATGGAAGGTGTCATCGACAGTGCTATCAAGCAGCACTTGCTCAGCAATAACCTGCTCAGTGACGTTCAGTTTGAGTTCTGCCAGGGCCACTCATCTCCTGACCTCATTACAGCCTTGGTCCAAACATGGACAAAAGAGCTGAACTCAAGAGGTGAGGTGAGAGTGACTGCCCTTGACATCAAGGCAGCATTTGACCTAGTATGGCATCAAGGAGCCTTAGCAAAACAGGAGTCAATGGGAATCAGGGGGAAAACTCTCCATTGGTTAGAGTCATACATAGCACAAAGGATGATGGCTGTGGTTGTTGGAGGTCAATCATCTCAGTTCTAGGACATCACTGTAGGAGTTCCTCAGGGTAGTGTCCTAGGCCCAGCCATCTTCAGCTGCTTCATCAATGACCTTCCCACCAACATAAGGTCAGAGGTTTGCTGGTGATTGCACAATGTTCAGCACCATTCGTGACTCCTCAGATACTGACGCAGTCCATGTAGAAATGCAGCAAGACTTGGACAATATCCAGGATGAGGCTGATAAGTGGCAAGTAACTTTCGTGCCACACAAATGCCAGGCAATGACCATCTCTAACAAGAGAGAATCTAACCATCTGCCCTTGACGCTCAATGGTATTACCATCGCTGAATCCCCCACTATCAACATCCTGGGGTTACCATTGACCAGAAACTGAACTGGACCAGCCACATAAATACTGTGGCTACAAGAGCAGGTCAGAGGCTGCGAATCCTGCGGCGAGTAACTCACCTCCTGTCTCCCAAAGCCTGACCACCATCTACAAGGCACATGTCAGGAGTGTGATGGAATACTCTCCACTTGCCTGGATGGGTGCAGCTCCAACAACACTCAAGAAGCTCGACACCATCCAGGACAAAGCAGCCCGCTTGATTGGCATCCCATCCACCACCTTCAACAGTTCAACAGTGCAGCAGTGAGTACCATCTACAAGATGCACTGCAGCTCACCAAGGATCCTTCAACAGCACCTTTCAAACCCGTGAACTCCAACACCTAGGAGGACGAGAACACCACCACCTGCAAGTTCCTCTCCAAGTCACACACCATCCTGACTTGGAACTATATTGCTGTTCCTTCACTGTCGCTGGGTCAAAATCCTGGAACTCCCTTCCTAACAGCACTGTGGGTGTACCTACCTCACATGGACTGCAGCTGTTCAAGAAGGCAGCTCACCACCACCTTCTCAAGGGCAATTATGGATGGGCAATAAATGCTGACCTAGGCAGCGATGCCCACATCCCACCAGGAATAAAAAAACTCATGGCATGGATGGAAACCCCCCACCTTCCGCTCAAGGCTGCGTATGGACTCTGGCATCTCTGCCAGGTGTTGCTTTACCTCTCCCTGCGGCTCCAGCATGCCCTGTGCTGTCAACTCCAGAGGCTGATCATTAGCCTGGGTCTCAGCATGGGCTTGGACACCAACAGTCCTCCGACTGTCAGAGGCCTCACCTGTCTCAGCCTTAGCTGGCTGCTCGGGGGCATATTTGGTGCTCTCACCAGCTTGTGACCCAGAATCTAATGCCGATCGGGTATTCACCACTGTGAGAGTATGAGCACTGGTGGAAGGTGCAGGACTGTCATGGGACATTGCATCCTCTAAGTGTTGCTCATTTTCAGAGATTGTTGTTGTTTCCTTGGTTCCACAAGCATTAAGGAGTGCTGCCCTGCAAGGTACAATGTAAAGAACAGATATTTAGGTTTTATGGGACACATGTCACAATGATGACAGCATAGTGTTTACATGTGATATGTAATTTCATTCTGTGTTTGGCAATAATTGCTCTCTTCAACCGGGATCCCGAGCTCAACGTCCGATATGTCTCGTGATCCTTGAGTCCCAGCTAACTCAAGCGCTTTCTTTCGACCTGCAACACAGGCTGCAGGTCAGGCACCCTGCCACCGCTCCTGGCCGTCTCCCTACTGTTGTGGGCCCTCTTCTCCTGAAAGAGCAAGTATGCAGTCACTGTTAAGTTCCCAACATCTGTACAGCATGTCAAAGGTTACATGGCCCCTCTTCTATACCAGGGGGATGTTGCTGCTCTCATGATGACTCTAACTGTCATGGGTCTAACATAGGCGATGATAGAAACGAGGGAGACTGACTGACTTACTGACTTATGCAGTCAGTAATCTGCTATCACTGCACTATGACCTTCCTATCATTAGAATGGCTGTCTCAACCGTGCGCCTTTATGCTTGTGAGCAAGTGGATCGCAGTAAGCTGTATGAACCGCGCAACTTACCTTGGCTGAGCGTAGGAGGTCATTGACCGTCTTCCTGCACTGGATAATAGAAACATAGAAAATAGGAGCAGGAGTAGGCCATTCAGCCCTTCGAGCCTGCTCCGCCATTCATTATGATCATGGCTGATCATCCAACTCAGTAACCTGTTCCCGCTTTCCCCCCATACCCTTTGATCCCTTTGGACCCAAGAGCGATATCTAACTCCTTCTTGAAAACATACAATATTTTGGCCTCAACTGCTTTCTGTGGTAGTGAATTCCACAGGCTCACCATTCTCTGGGTGAAGGAATTTCTCCTCATCTCAGTCCTGTAAGGTTTACCCCGTATCCTTAGACTATGACCCCTGGTTCTGGACTCCCGCACCATCGGGAACATCCTTCCTGCATCTACCCTGTCAAGTCCTATTAGAATTTTATAGGTTTCTATGAGATTCCCCCCTCACTCTTCTGAATTCCAGCGAATATAATCCTAACCGACTCAATCTCTCCTCAAACGACAGTCCTGCCAGCCCAGGAATCAGTCTGGTAAACCTTCGCTGCACTCCCTCAAGAACATCCTTCCTCAGATAAGGAGACCAAAACTGCACACAATATTCCAGGTGTGGCCTGACAAGGTGCTGTATAATTGCAGCAAGACATCCCTGCTCCTGTACTCAAATCCTCTCGCTATGAAGGCCAACATACCATTTGCCTTTTTTACCGCCTCTTGCATCTGCATGCTTACCTTCAGTGACTGGTGTACGAGAACACCCAGGTCTCGCTGCATATTCCCCTCTCTCAGCTTATAGCCATTCAGATAATAATCTGCCTTCCTGTTTTTGCTATCAAAGTGGATAACCTCACATGTATCCACATTATACCACATCTGCCATGCATTAGCCCACTCACTCAACTTGTCCAAATCACCCTGAAGCCTCTCTGCATCCTCCTCACAACTCACCCTCCCACCCAGTTTTGTGTCATCTGAAAATTTGGAGATATTACATTTAGATCCCTCATCTAAATCATTATTATTTTATTATTTCATATATTAATATATATTGTGAATAGCTGTGGTCCTAGCACTGATTCCTGCGGTACCCCACTAGTCACTGCCTGCCATCCCTACTCTTTGTTTCCTGTCTGACAACCAATTTTCTATCCAGCGTAATACACTACCCCCATGCACTTTAATTTGACACGCTAATCCCTTATGTGGGACTTTGTCGAAAGCCTTCTGAAAGTCCAAATAAACCACATCCCCCTCATCAACTCTATTAGTTACATCTTCGAAGAATACTAGTAGATTTGTCAAACATGGTTTCCCTTACGTAAATCCATGCTGACTCTGCCCGATTCTACCACTGTTCTCCAAGTGCTCTGCTATAAAATCTTTGATAATGGCCTCTGGAATTTTCCCCACTACCGACGTCAGGCTGACTGGTCTATAATTCCCTGCTTTCTCTCTACCTCCCTTTTTAAATGGTGGGATTACATTAGCTACCCTCCAATCTGTAGGAACTGTTCCAGAGTCTATAGAATCTTGGAATATGACCTCCAATGCATCCACTATTTCTAAGGCCACTTCCTTAAGTACTCTGGGATGTAGATTATCAGGCCCTGGGGATTTATCGGCCTTCAATCCCATCAATTTCCCCAACACCATTTCTCTACTAATTCTGATTTCCTTCAGTTCCTCTCTCTCACTAAGCCCTGTGTTCCCCAACATTTCTGGTATGATATTTGTGTCCTCCTTTGTGAAGACAGAACCAAAGTGTGCATTTAGTTGGTCAGCCATGTCTTTGTTCCCCATAATAAATTCCCCTGTTTCTGAATGTAAGGGACCGACATTTGTCTTCACCAATCTTTTTCTCTTCACTTACCTATAGAAACTTTTACAGTCAGTTTTTATGTTTCCCACAAACTTGCTCTCGTATTCTATTTTCCCCTTCTTAATCAATCCCTTGGTTCTCCTTTGCTGAATTCTAAACTGCTCCCAATCCTCAGGTCTGTTGTTTTTTCTGGTGAATTTATATGCATCTTTCTTGGATCTAATGCTATCTCTAATTTCCCTTGTAAGTCATGGTTTGGCTACCTTTCCCGTTTTACTTTTGCGGCAGACAGGGATAAACAATTGTTGCAGTTCATCCATGCGCTCTTTAAATGTTTGCAATTGCCTATCCACTGTCATCCCTTTAAGTAATGTTTCCCAATCCGTTATGGCCAACTGACGCCTCATACCTTCGTAGTTTCCTTTACTAAGATTCAGGACCCTCATCTCATCCAGTTACGACGGGTGACCCCACGGCTGCTGACCTCCTCTGTGATTTCTGTCCAGGCTTGCTTGGTCAGGTGCCATCACTGGAGAAGAGGACCTACCGCCTTTTCCTTGCAGCCTGGATAAGAATCAGCAGGGAGGCATTACTGAACTGTGGGGCCATCCATGCTCTTACGTCTGCCATATTCCAGAGGGATGTTGGCTGAGATGCAAAATTAATCCACAACAAAGAAGTGTTGCTGAAACGATGTTCATTTGAATGCAAAGAGAGTAAATGCAGGGCTGGCAGCCTTTTAAAGATGGCGCTAGCACCTGATCCAACATCAAGTGACACCGTTAACGCCCTCACCAATGCTGCCCCTGCCATGTGATTATAGGGGACGGCTACGGTCATTATGGTAAGTGGCCGCCAGCTGTGTAATCACAGCCGTGAAGGTCACATGCAAGATGGCTGACATTTTACACACCCGCCGCCGCTCCCAGCGGTGTATCTACAAAATCCATCCCCATGTCTCTGTGTGTGACAAAGCTCTAGATGTGTACATTGGTCTACTGGAACTATTAGATTGCTCCTGATAAAGAACTGCCCCTAAACCAGTTGAGGAGCCATCTCATCTCTATCGTCGCAGGTAGAGTCATAGAGTCATACAGCATAGAAACAGGCCCTTCGGCCCACTGCGTCCATGCTGACCATAATGCCTATCTATACTAATCCCACCTGCCTGCATTAATTCCATATCCCTCTCTGCCTTGCTCATTCATGTACCTGTCCAGATGCCTCTTAAATGTCGCTGCTGTTCCTGCCTCCACCACCTCCTCTGGCAGCTATTCTTTGGGTGAAAAATTTACCCCTTTGATCCCCTTTAAACCTCCTCCCTCTCACCTTAAATCTATGCCCTCTAGTTTTAGTCACCCCTACCATGGGAAACAGACTTTGGCTATCTACCCTATCTATGCCTCTCATAATTTTATATACCTCTATCATGTCCCCTCTCAGCCTCCTTCGCTCCAGGGAAAACAGACCCAGCCTATCCAATCTCTCTTTATAACTCAAGCCCTCCAAGCCAGGCAACATGCTGGTGAATCCTTTCTGCACCCTCTCTAGCTTAATCACATCTTTCCTGTAGTGCGGCGACCAGAACTGCACACTGTACTCCAAATGCGGCCTAACCAATGTTATGTACAACTGTAACATGACGTCCCAACTCTTGTACTCAATGCCTCAGACGATGAAGGCAAGCTTGACAAACGCCTTCTTCACCACCCTGTCTACCTGTGTTGCCACTTTCAGGGAACGATGTACTTGCACCCCAAGGTCTCTCTGCTCAACAACACTCCCCGGGGCCCTGCCATTCACTCTATATGTCCTGCCCTGGTTTAACTTCCCAAAATGTAGTGTAGGGTTGTAGTGTGCCATGACGTCCGGTGATATTTGCATCTCTTTAATCCTCCAAAATGCTTGTTCTTGGTGGGAATTCCAACTCCATGTTTGCTGTTTATTAAGAAGGTGCCTCAGTGGTTCAGTTATCTGTGCTAAATAAGGTAGAAACTTTGCTAATTGGTTTACCATTCCCCGGAATCTCTGAAGCTGCTGAATGGTAGTCGGAAATTCTGTAATGGCCCGTGTCTACTGTGGATCTGCCATTATACCTTCCCTCTCACTATGTCTCCCAATAAACGAATCGAAGTCTTGGAAAATTCGCACTTCTCATTCAGAGTTAGCTCTGCTTCTTGAAGTCTCTGTTGAACCACTCAGACTCTTTGGTCATGTTCCTCTACTGACTGCCCATGTATCAGGATGTCATCCATGTGACAAATAACTCCCTTGAGCCCTTGTAAGTTGTTAGACACAGATCTTTGAAAGATCACTGGCGTAGAAATTATTCCAAACGGTAACCAATTGAAACAAAACCAGCCGAAAGGTTTTATAAATGTGTTTAGTAACCCTGAGGGGTACCTGGCAAAACCCACTATTGGCATCGGGTTTTGTAAACATGGTGCTCTGAGAGAGTGTTGCTACGCTGTCATCCACTGTGGACATTAGGTGAATCTTATGCACTACTGCTTTGTTAAGCTGCATTAAATCCATGCAAATAAGGCAGAGTTCCATTCTGTTTTGGTACAGGAACCATGGCCAAGCACCACTCCATTGGTGTGTTACAGGAGATATAACCCCTCTTCTTGTCATCTCTTCTAATTAGTGTTGAACTCAGTTTAATAATGGATGAGGTATCTTTCTGGGTGTAAAGATACACACTGGCCTGGCCCCTTCGTTAACTGTAGTTCTATTCTCCGTCTTGAGTCTTCCAAGCCCTGTGAACAGTTTTGGGCACTCTGCTTGAAAGTGATTTTTTTTACCTGTGTTTGCTTGACTTCATCAATCTTCTTGATCAGATGCAGGTCTGAGTATGCTTTTCTACTCAATAAGGAAAATTCTTGATTATGCAAGACATATAAGGTCTCCATAATTTGTCTTCCTCTATATTTTAGAGTTGCTGGAAACTTACTTTTTACTTTCTGTTGTGTCCCGCCTGGACCATGCAACTGTATATCCGCTAGTTGTAGGCAATGTCTCATCACCCACAGCTCTTGACCAGACAGAACTGTGACGGTAGCACCTGTGTCCAGTTTAAGATTCAGAAGGTGTCCATTTACGGAGAAGTGCGCCGTCCACAATCCTTGGTTTGGGTCATTAATTTCTCCGAGGAAATCTCCTGGGTCTTTACCTCCTGGATATTGATGCACTTGGTTCACTGCTCTTTGTGTGAAGGTCTTCTGCTTTGCACTCTTAAGTGAAGAAATTTTACTCTGCCACATATTCCCATAACGTCCAGTCTTTTTGCAATTGTAACAATCGGCTTTATTTGCTGGACACTGCTCCCGTCTATGGACCTTCCTGACTCCACAGCGTTGGCATGGTTTCCAGGTGGCATGCACCTTCTCACCTGTGTGTGTCTTCCTTTTCCACAATGTGCTTCTCTGACTTTGGCTTCTCAAACCATACAGTCATTGGACTTCTTCTCACCCACAGCTTGTCTTCAGCCTGCAGAATGGCCCTATTTTGTTTGTGAACTTCAGCCTTTCTTACAATCTGAACGTCCTTTTCAAGCGTATGGTCCTCTTTCGACTACAAAATGTCTGACAAGGATTCATCAGCTGTTCTGACAACTGTTTGGTCCCTGATTTGTTCTGCATTTAATTCACCATATTCACAACACTCTGCCAATCTATACAGATCCAGATCATTTATACATGAGCCTACGGATTTGCCTATCTTCTGCGGCCGCTGGTCAAATTTGGCTCTTTCAAGGATCTTATTGCTACAAAGATTGAAATATTTATCAAAAGCTTGAAGTCCATCTTCAAATTTATCAGAAGCCTCATTTATCCCGTGCCTCACTATCACGTCATCCACAATCGCTCCTGTTGAATATAAAAGAGTATTCACTTGTTCTATTTCAGATTTGATGTGGAGTTGTGAAGCAATCATAAATCATAGGAATCTTTTCCTCCGTAAGGCTCAATTTTGTACCTGATTGGGTCCTTCTAGATCATGGAAGCTCTCAGGCATTCTGAATTTTGTCTCCATATTGCTTTCTTTGCTTTTGCAAGGCTTTCTAGGGTGTTCCCCTTTGTTTTTAAATCTTTCAGGCTTGAATGGAGGTTTTTGCAGTCTTTTTGGGGATTTCCCGCACTTTTCGACCTTTACCGCGCTTTCTCTCCATGGTCTGGCTGAGCAATGGCTGCCGATTCCACCAGACTCCCAAGTCGCCTTTTTGACCAAGTTCGACTTCTTTACCCATGTTTTTGACCCAGTGCGATGTTAACCATTAATGGCCTCTTTCAAAATCTCTCACTCGATCCTGGACCATTGCCCGGCACTGAATCTTGGGCCCGATCGCTGGACCCGGATGTCCCGTTGCAGACCCTCACGGTTCTGCCGTATGGTCTGAGAGGCTGCAGAGCTTCCTCACCATCTGTCCACATCGTCTGTGGCCAGAGAGCAGCTCTTGAGTTCGTTGCAATCCCCCAACTAGATCTGCTGTTCTCCTGGCCCTACTACAAGAGGTAAGGAGATCTTCAAATTTGATGAATGGTCACTGACCTGAAACATTAACTCTGTTTTTATCTCCACAGATGCTGCCAGACCTGCTGAGTATTTCCAGCATTTCTTGATTTTATTTCAGATTTCCAGCATCTGCAGTATTTTGCTTTTATTCAAATTTTCCTGGTCATGTTAACCGTTGCCACCACATTGTGTGTTGTTGTTGTATTTAGTAGCGTAGCTGGGGCATGCTGGAGAAAGTCTCAGACTTAGGATAAGAGCTCTATTATTTACATAATACTATACACTCTCATCGAGCCTCCTCGCCTCCCTAGCTAGTATCCTTCAGGCTCTCCCAAGCCTAACCTCATGTGACTGTTACAGCATCACTCTTACAGTGGGAGGGTTCACTTTAACCCTTTACATTGTAACACTACAGGGAGGAGGAGGGGTTTATAAGGGAGGAGGAAGGGGGTTGGAGGAGCTGGGGTTTGGAGGGGAGGAGGACTGCAATCTGTCAGATCTTTTGATGTAGTATTGTAATTTTTTCCTGTGTGTTATTTTTGTTGCTGATCAGTAATGTCTGCAATGATGTCATTGTGTCCTTTCCATAGTTGATGCTGTATTTTATAAATTAGGTCAAGGGGTTCGGAGTGTTTACAGGGGTCCTCAGCATGGAATAGTTTGCAAATTTCTTCTGTTGGTATTAATTAGAGTTGGCATTTTTTTCCCAACAGTAAAACTGAGCACTGATTGAATTTATAATTTAATCAAAATCACATGGCTGCTTTGACATATAAATGTCATTTTGCTAAGTGTGAAACCTGAGCAGGGATAGACAAGGGGCTGAGATTGTGCCTTTCAGTTCTGAAGTTTACTTTGCTGCTGATTAAAATTCTCAATAAACCTTAATAACAATAATGCTCACTGTATCACACTGTATCACAACACACAGAAGCAAAGGTGGGGTTGGGGGAAGACTTGTATTAAATAGAAATATCGGCTTGGGTGTCCAGTTTCATCAGTTAAACTATTGAAGAACTGAAATGTGCAGTTCTGAAGCAGACAGCTAGAAAACCCAGGATGCATAACATTGTCAAATATCCTTCAAACTGGTGAGGAGAACCATGCAAAAATTAAGTCTGACAGGGTGGGGAGGCAGGGTGTTTGGGATAGAAATGCAATGCTGTACTAATGTGCCTCCTGGCTTGCTGTAGTCATGTGACCTCTACCATGAGGCACTAACTGCAGGCAGCCATCACAGGTTCAGTTCAGTAAAGCCACAGTACAAGCAAGACTGTTGTCCTGTGAGCTCATCATGGTGTCAGAATGGAGCTGAGATTGAGTGTTGAAGTGCTGTAGAGAAGCACAGTTACTAAAAGAGGAAACAGAGAAATGTTCAGAGTTGCTAAAAGCCACAGGAAGCCTCAGAAAAGGAACAAACAAGCAGGCCACAGCTGAAAGCCCTGGGTAAGACACAATGGCTGCAAATATTCCTCTCCCGGCACTGGTCGAAATGAAAGGTGATATGAAGCAGAACTGGTAGTTTTTTCACTTGCAATTGCAAAATTACAAAATTGCAACAGATTTAATCAATAAACCAGAGGTCCTCAGAAATGGAACAAAACAAGTTACCGAGGCAACAGCAAGTGACATGGGAATGACACTCCCCGGAGAAGGAAAATTTCCCAGATGAACAGCCAACGACAATGTGCATACACACCATTAAGAGACCGGCATGATCTAAAGACTATGGGTTGAATTCTATAAGACCGCTGTCGAAATTGGTGGTAAGTGAAAAAAATGGTGCAGGCCACATGCCAAATAAGATGGGACGGGCCGTCTTCCCCCCATCTCCCCAATCACGTCGAGGGAACGGGATGCCAATCCCCAGCAATGGCGTCAGCTGCCTGTATGGAGGCGCTGATGCTATTTTTAAAGGGATGTCAGCCCTACTGGGACATTTAAATATTTAAAGTGGAATTGAATTAAAATAAATAAATACATTACTTTTGCCCCTCTCCCACCCCCCAATATCAATTAAATTAATTATTTGCCCTTCACCCCAAAACACTTAACTTCACAATTTGACTTTCCCCTCCCCCCTTTAAACTATAGACTTTAAACTATAACCCTTCCCATCATCCCCTCACTCATGACGTTAATCTGACCCCATTCCCCCACCGCACTGAAAAACTTACCTCCTCCCCCCTGCCCACAAGTGTTGTGCCTTGTTTCCCCGGACAGAGACCTGAAGGTGCGGCAGTGCCAGTCACTGGGGTGCAGATCGCGGCAGGACTTCAGGAGGTGACGGGAGAGTAATTAATGCAGGTATTTAAATATTTAAATTGCGGTCCCGTCGCTGAGTGGTAGGGGGTGTCAAGGACCGTGGCGGGCCTCATCCGGGGCCATCTTCAGGCCCCCCTGCCACAGATCCTGAAGTCGAGGGCTCTATAAAATCCAGCCCTATGTGTGCAATGCATGTGCAGAGTCTGCTGAGAATAACAAACTGCTAATGCATGAGAACAGTTGTGTACATAGTGGGTAACTTGGGCAACTCACAGTGTAAATGATAATGCATGCAATTTTTTTTTGTTTTTTGTATGAAAAGAGGGATGTTTGGGATCGAAATGCAATACTGTACTAATGTGCCTCCTGGCTTGCTGTAGTCATGTGACCTCGACCATGAGGCACTCACTGCAGGCAACCATCACAGGTTCAGTTCAATAAAGACACAGTATGAGCAAGACTGTTGTGTTGTCAGCTCATAACATAGGAGTTTGGTACAGTCTGTACTATAATATGTAGAACTTTGTAATGGATTATCATACTAAAATTTAAATTATATTTGCAATCACACTGTGTGTTGGACAGTGAGTGTGCCATAGTAATGGTTGGTGGGTACAGGATGTAATGCAGATGGTATGGATCTAATGCGTAATCCATTAGAAGGTAATTCAAGTAATTGCTTACCTGCCAAATCTTAGTTATTTGGAGTGGGCACTACTTTGTTTACGCCAGGTAGCTGGATATATTATGTATATCTGATTTATCTTTTTTTTTATTCATTCATGGGATGTGGGCGTCACTGGCCAGGCCAGCATTTATTGCCCATCCCTAATTGCCCGAAAGAAGGTGCTGGTGAGTTGCCTTCTTGAACCACTGCAGTCCATGTGGGGTAGGTACACCCACAGTGCTAGCGGTGAGATACAACTGAGTGGCTTGCTAGGCCATTTCAGAGGGCACGTAAGAGTCAACCACATTGTTGTGGGTTTGGAGTCACATGTAGGCCATGTAGGACAGCAGATTTCCTTCCCTAAAGGACATTAGTGAATCAGATAGGTTTTTACAACAATCAACAATGGTTTCATGGCCATCATCAGACTAACTTTTCAACCAGATTTATTAATTGAATTCAAATTCCACCTTCTGCTGTGGTGGGATTTGAACCTGTGCCTCCAGAGCAAATCCCTGGGTCTCTGGGTTACTAGTCCAGTGACAATACCACATCGCCACCACCTCCACATCTCAGAGCAATGCAGATATCTTCTTCTTCTTCTTCTTTGGCCTCCTTGTCTCGAGAGACAATGGGTAAGCGCCTGGAGGTGGTCAGTGGTTTGTGCAGCAGCGCCTGGAGTGGCTATAAAGGCCAATTGCAGAGTGACAGACTCTTCCACAAGTGCTGCAGATAAAATTTGTTTGTCGGGTCTGTTACACAGTTGGTTCGCTCCTTGCGCTTCTGTCTTTTTTCCTGTCAACTGCTAAGTCTCTTCGACTCACCACGCTTTAGCCCCGCCTTTATGGATGCCCGCCAGCTCTGGCGATCGCTGGCAACTGACTCCCACGACTTATAATCAATGTCACAGGACTTCGTGTCACGTTTGCAGACGTCTTTAAAGCGGAGCCATGGATGGCCGATGGGTCTGGTACCAGTGACGAGCTCGCTGTACAATGTGTCCTTGGGGATCCTGCCATCTTCCATGCGCCTCAGATGGCCAAGCCATCTCAGGTGCCGCTGGCTTAGTATGGTGTATATGCTGGGGATGTTGGCCTCCTCGAGGACTTCTGTGTTGGTAGTATGGTCCTGCCACCTGATGCCAAGGATTCTCCGGAGGCAGCGAAGATGGAATGAATTGAGACATCGCTCTTGGCTGACGTACGTTGTCCAGGCCTCGCTGCCATAGAGCAAGGTACTGAGGACACAGGCTTGATACACACGGACTTTTGTGTTCCGTGTCAGTGTGCCATTTTCCCACACCCACTTGGCCAGTCTGGACATAGCAGTGGAAGCCTTTCCCATGCGCTTATTGATTTCTGCATCTAGTGGCAGGTTACTGGTGATAGTTGAGCCTAGGTAGGTGAACACTTGAACCACTTCCAGAGTGTGGTCGCCGATATTGATGGATGGGGCATTTCTGACGTCCTGTCCCATGATGTTCGTTTTCTTGAGGCTGATGGTTAGGCCAAATTCATTGCAGGCAGCCGCAAACCTGTCGATGAGTCTCTGCAGATACTCTTCAGTGTGAAATGTTAATGTAGCATCGTCAGCAAAGAGGAGTTCCCTGATGAGGACTTTCCGTACTTTGGACTTCGCTGTTAGACGGGCAAGGTTGAACAACCTGCCCCCTGATCTTGTGTGGAGGAAAAATCCTTCTTCTGAAGACTTGAACGCATGTGAGAGCAGCAGGGAGAAGAAGATCCCCAACAGTGCAGGTGTGAGAACACAGCCCTGTTTCACGCCGCTCAGGATTGGAAAGGGGTCTGATGAGGCGCTGCTATGCTGAATTGTGCCTTTCATATTGTCATGGAATGAGGTGATGATACTTAGTAGCTTTGGTGGACATCCGATCTTTTCTAGTAGTCTGAAAAGGCTTTGGTGAGATCAATGAAAGCAACGTAGAGGGGCATCTGTTGTTCGCGGCATTTCTCCTGTAGCTGGCGAAGGGAGAACAGCATGTCAATGGTGGATCTCTCTGCACGAAAGCCACACTGTGCCTCAGGGTAGACACGCTCAGCCAGCTTCTGGAGCCTGTTTAAAGCAACTCGAGCGAAGACTTTCCCTACTATGCTGAGCAGGGAGATTCCATGGTAGTTGTTGCAGTCACCGCGGTCACCCTTGTTCTTATAGAGGGTGATGATATTGGCATCGCGCATGTCCTGTGGTACTGCTCCCTCATCCCAGCACAGGCAAAGCAGTTCATGCAGAGCTGAAAGTATAGCAGGCTTGGCAATCTTGATTATTTCAGGGGTAATGCCGTCCTTCCCAGGGGCTTTTCCGCTGGCTAGAGAATCAATGGCATCACCGAGTTCCGATTTTGTTGGCTGTTCGTCCAGCTCATCCATGACTGGTAGAGACAGGGTTGCCTTGAGGGCGGTATCAGTGACAACATTTTCCCTGGAGTACAGTTCTAGGTAGCGCTCAACCCAGCGGTCCATTTGCTTGCGTTGGTCAGTGATTGTGTCCCCTGATTTAGATTTGAGGGGGGGCGATCTTCTTGATGGTTGGCCCAAAAGCTCTCTTAATGCCATCATACATTCCCCTGATGTTTCCGGTGTTTGAGGCCAGCTGAATATGACTGCATAGGTGTTGCCAGTAGTCATTTGCGCAGCGCCTGGCTGTTCTTTGTGGAGCACTTCTGGCAGCTTTAAGTGCTACGGATGTTAACTCGCTGGGGGCTTTCTTGTAGTTCAACAGTGCAATGCGCTTAGCAGCTATGACAGGTTCCAGCTCTTCAATGTGAGATTGAAACCAGTCTGCATTCCGCTTCACACAATTGCCATAGGTGGTCGTTACTGAGTCATAGATGGCGTCTCTGATGTGGGCCCACTTGGTCCCTGCATCCCCTGTGGGAGTGTTTTGGAGGGCTTTTTCAAGTGAATTTAGAAACTTGCGTAACAGCTGTGGATGAGAAATTCTGCTAGTGTTGTTGCGCGGGCAGCCCTTCTGCTTGGAGTGATGCAGCTTCTTTGGCTTGAGGCTAACCTTGCTGCACACCAGGGAGTGGTCTGTGTTGCAGTCCGCACTGTGGAAGCTGCGTGTGATTTAAACACTGTTTAAAGATGCTCGCCTTGTGACAATGAGGTCCAGCTGGTGCCAACGACGTGATCTTGGATGCCTCCAAGAAACCTGGTGACAGGGTTTAGTGTGAAAGAATGAGTTGGTGATGCAGAGGTTATGATAGGTACACAACTCAAGCAGTCTCTGTCCATTCTCTTTCATCCTTCCAACGCCATAGCGCCCAAGGCAGGAAGGCCATGAGTCATGGTCGGCCCCAACCCTGGCATTAAAGTCCCCCAGCAGGAATAGGTGTTCGGTGTTGGGGATGCTACTAATGATATTATGGAGTTGCTCGTAGAACTGGTCTTTAGCTTCAGGTGGGGAGCAGAGTGTTGGAGCATAGATGCTGAGTGTATTAGACTAGAGGCGGTGAACAGTCGGATGGACAGTCTGCGTTCCGAGCCATTTGAGGATGGCTCTATCATGCTGAGCAAAGAGTTTCTGATGGCGAAGCCCACTCCATGCTGTCTTGGTTCTTCAGGATCCCTACTCTGCCAGACGAAGGTGTAGTCTTGCTCTCTTAGAGATCCGCTTGCAGGGAGGCGTGTCTCCTGAAGTGCCGCAATGCCCACATTGAGTCTACTGAGCTCGTTGTTGATGATGGCGGTCTTCCGAGAATCGTTGATTTGTGTAAAGTCTTCCAACAGGCCAGGACACATGGTTCTGACGTTCCAGCTTGCTAAACGAAGGGCTGGTACCTTCTTTCCTTTTTTTGTCATGCTGTTTGGTGCAGTGTTACAGTCCATTTGTCGGGCAATGACCCTGAGCTCCAAGCACCCATTGAAGCAGGTGGACTGTGGCGGGACAGAACCTTACTGACCGGGGGCTGCCCGGTTTGAGGCGGGCGGTAGCTGTCCAGTGAGATGCGATGACCTCTCCTACCGACGAAGGCAACCCATGGCGCCCAATCTCTACGCCAATTGAACTGGATTTGTAACCTGTAACTGCTGCCTTCCGTGTTGTTTTGGTCGCTGTGAGGCGACTATGGAGTGACCTCTCCATGGCGCATGCCTGGGCGGATGTATGGAGGTTGTGAGTTGCCCAAGCGTCAAAACCCCCCTCTCGGCCTTCCTGGTGGGGTCCAAAGGAGTGCAGAGCACGACGTTTGGCACCAGTATGGCTGCAGAAACTGCCGGAAACATGCCAAAGGTGACACATGACAGCCTTCGGGGTTCCGCTCCGGATTTTCTGTTAGGGTTGTATTAAATCACCAACTAGTTTATTTACAGCACTATAAACTATCTCAGCACATACAGGATCTCAGTACAATGTCTTCTTCAGAGCAGTCTGTGTCTTTCTGTAGAACATTCTAGGTGTGTCTTTTAGTTTCAGTTGCAACTAGGCTTAAACAATCAAACACAGTGAATGTCCATGTCAGCTTGTTTAAAAAATTGGCTTAAGGACAGAAAACGATGAGTCCTGTTAAATGGTTGATTTACATACTGGAGAATGGTTGACAGTGATGTTCCCCAAGGTTCAGTGCTAGGACCACTGTTTGACTTGGATATTGGAATACAGAGTAAAATGTCAAAATTTGCCAATGATACCAAACTTGGAGGTGTGGCAGTGAGGATGATACCAATCAACTACAACAGGACATAGATGGACTAGCAGAATGGGCAGACAAGTGGCAGATGGAATATGATATAGAGAAGTGTGAGATGATGCATTTTGGCAAAAGGGATAGGGACAGGCAACATATACTTAATGGTAGAGTTCTAAAGAGTGTGCAGGAATAGAGCGACCTGGGGGTTCAAGAGCATCCATCTTTGAAGGAGGCAGGACATATTGACAAGAGTGGATCGTAAAACATATGGGATCTTGGGCTTCATAATTAGAGGTATTGAGTACAAAAGCGGGGAAGTTATGCTGAACCTTTAGAAAGCTCTGGTTAGGCCCCAAACAGAGTGTTGTGCCCAGTTCTGATCACAACACTTTCGGAAGGATGTGAGGGTCCTTGAGAAAGTGCAGAGGAGATTTATCAGAATGGTTCCAGGGATGAGGGATTTTAGCTACAAGGTTAGGTTGGAGAAGCTGGGGTTGTTCTCCTTAGAGAAAAGGAGATTGAGGGGAGATTTGATAGAGATTATGACAGGTTTGGATAAGGCAGAGAAATAACAGCTGTTTCCATTAGCTGATGGTAAAAGGACTAGGGGACACAGATTTAAGGTTTTGGGCAAAAGGTGCAGGGGGATGTGAGTAAGAGCTTCTTTATGCAATGAGTGGTAATGACCTGGAACTCACTGCTTATGAGGGTGGTGGAGCAGAGACGATGAATGATGAAGGAAATTGGATGGGCATTTGAGGGAAATAAACTTACAGGTCAATGGGGTTAGAGCCAGAGATTGGGGCTGATTGACTGGCTCTGCAGAGAGCTGGCATAGACTCAATAGGCCGAATAGCATCCTTGTGTGCCATTATGACTCTATGGGCTGAATTCTATCAGCACGCCGCACAGCCCCTGCGATATTACACACGAGGGCTGATTTAAATAGAGTGAGCAGAGGGGCTGCCCCCGATGATGTAGAGGGGGCGGCCGCTGCGTCCCCAGCAACGGCGTCTAGCGCCACCATGCAGGTGCCGGCGACATTTTTAAAGGGCTTCAAGCCCTTCAGGATATATTTAAAGATGCCAGTGAGCTTAAAAACATTAATAAACCTTTAGTTCCCTCTCCCATTCCCCCCCCACCCCCACTGAGTCCTAACCACATAACTTGACCTATTCCCCCAAAAATACACTTTTTACAATTCTGAACTCACCCCCCCCCCCAAAGTTCAGTATCTTTGACCCTCAACCCCTTCCCACCATCCCCATAACCAATAGGAATAGTTTTCCCCATTCCGCACCCCCCTCCCCCCTCCGGCCCTGTTACTTTTATTTCTTCCCCCTCCTCAGCAGTGACTCGCTTTGGAGTGCCGAAGGAGTGCCAGTTGCGGCTGGTTGGCTGTAAAATTGGCATGGGACAGCTGCCGGTGGCAGATTAGTTCATTTGCACATTAATGTGGCTAATTTCAATAATTTAATGAAGGCCCCACCGCTTGGCCTTGCGGCCAGCATTGCTAATATCCGGCAGGACCTTCTCGTTGTCGTGGGTCATGGCAGGCTGCTCCCACTAGCGTTTTACAGGCCTCTCCACCACAACCCACAGTATCGAGGGGCTGGTAAAATTCAGCCCTATGACTCTATGACTTGGCTCCTTATCTTAGATGCTTACCTCAATACTTACCCTTTATACTGATAGTAATTCCCTTGGGTTCTGCTGCTCCTCCTTGTGTTTTGATTTTAATGTCATTCTGATGTCCCATTTGAATCTTCAGGCAAGACAGAGGAGGGGGTAAAAGAGGAGGGGGCATTGCAATATTAGTTAAGGAGTCAGTTACTGCTGTAAGGAGAGATGATATCTTGGATGGGGCATCAAATGAAGCTTTATGGGTAGAGTTTAGGAATAAAAAAGGGACAGTCACATTACTAGGTGTTTATTACAGACCCTCAGACAGTCAGCAGGAAATTGAGGAGCAAATATGTGCGCAATTTGCAGAGGTGTGTAAAAATAATAATAGGGTAATTATATTAGGTGATTTCAACTTTCCTAACATTAATTAGGACAGTCATCATGTTAAGGGCTTAGATGAAGTGGAGTTCTTAAAATGTATACAGGAGAACTTTTTCGAACAAGAGAGGGTGCAGTGCTGGACCTAATTCTGGGGAATGAAGCTGGACAGGTGGTTGATGTGTTGGTGGGGGAGCATTTTGGTGATAGCGACCACAACATGGTACAATTTAAGCTTGTTATGGAGAAAGAAATAGACAAGTTGCAAAAAAAGGTTTTGGATTGGGGAAAGCGAATTTTAGTAAAATAAGGCAGGATCTGGCCAAGGTAGACTGGAAAGAGTTACTTGTTGGGAAATCTACAGAACAGCAGTGGGGGGCATTCAAAAAGGAAATGGGGAGGGTACAGGCCCAACATGTTCCCTCTAGGGTAATAGGTAGGAGTAACAAGCCCAGAGAACCATGGATGACCAGAAACATTCAGGGTGCGATGAGAAGGAAAAGAGAGGCTTTTAGCAAATACAAGGAGAGCAAATCAACGGAAGCATTAGTGGAGTAGAAAAAGTGTAGGATGGAGCTTAAGAAAGCAATTAGGAGAGCAAAGAGGGGACATGAGAAAGCTCTGGCTGGTAAAAGTTGGGAAAATCCCAAGATATTCTATAAGTATATCAATGGGAAGAGGATAACCAGGGTAAGAGTAGGACCCATTAGGGACCAAGGGGGAAATCTGTGGGTGGAGCCAGAGGACATTGGTAGGGTGTTGAACGAATACTTCACATCTGTCTTCACCCAAGAGAATGAGGAAGTAGATATGGAACTCAGAGTGAGAGACTGTGAGGTTCTTGAGCAAATTGTCATAGGGAGTGACAAGGCATTGGAGGTTTTGGCAGGCTTAAAAGTGGACAAATCTCCAGTTCCGGACGATTTGTGTCCTAGGATGCTGTGGGAGACGAGGGTGGAGATTGCAGGGGCTCTGACCCAAATTTTTAATTCCTTTCTGGCCATGGGTGAGGTGCCAGAGGAGTGGAGAACAGCTAATGTGGTCCCACAATTTAAGAAAGTTGTAGAGATAAGCCAGGAAACTACAGACCAGTGAGTCTCACGTCAGTGGTCGGGAAACTATAGGAGAAAATTCTGAAGGAGAGAATCTATCTCCACTTGGAGAGGCAAAATTTGATTAGGAATAGTCAGCATGGCTTTGGCAGAGGGAGGTCATGCCTAACAAATTTGATTGAATTTTTTGAGCATGTGACCATGTGTGTAGATGAGATGTAGTTTACATGGATTTCAGCAAAGCCTTTGACAAGGTCCCACATGGGATACAAGGTAACTTGATAAGGTGGATTCAAAATTGGCTTAGCTGTAGGAGACAGAGAGTGATGAAAGACGGCTGTTTTAGTGACTGGAAGCCAGTGTCCAGTGGCGTACCACAGGGATCTGTGCTGGGTCCCCTATTGTTTGTCATTTATATAAACGACATAGATGACTATGTGGGGGTAGGATCAGTAAGTTCGCGGATGACACCAAGATTGGCTGAGTGGTTAACAGTGAGGTTGAGTGTCTTGGGTTACAGGAAGATATAGACGGGATGGTCAAATGGGCAGAAAAGTGGCAGATGGAATTTAACCCTGAAAAGTGTGAGGTGATACACTTTGGAAGGAGTAATGTGACACAGAAGTATTCAATGAATGGCCTGACTGGGAAGATCCGAGGAACAAAGGGACCTTGGCGTGTTTGTCCATAGATCTCTGAAGACAGAAGGGCAGGTTAATAGGGTGGTGAAAAAGGCATATGGGACACTTGCCTTTATCAATCGAGGCATATATTACAAAAGCAGGGAGGTCATGTTGGAGTTGTACAGAACTTTGGTAAGGCCACAGCTGGAGTACTGTGTGCAATTCTGGTCGCCACATTATAGGAAGGATGTGATTGCACTGGAGGGGGTGCAGAGGCGATTCACCAGGATGTTGCCTGGGATGGAACATTTAAGCTATGAAGAGAGGTTGGATAGGCTTGGGTTGTTTTCGCTGGAGCAGGTAAGACTGAGGGGTGACCTGATCGGGGTGTACAAGATTATGAGGGGCATGGACAGGGTGGATAGGGAGCAGCTGTTCCCCTTAGTTGAAGGGTCAGTTACGAGGGGACACAAGTTTAAGGTGAGGGGCGGGAGGTTTAAGGGGGATTTGAGGAAGAACTTCTACCAGGGAGGGTGGTAGAGGCGGGTTGCCTCACATCCTTTAAAAAGTACCTGGATGAGCACTTGGCACATCATAACATTCAAGGCTATGGGCCAAGTGCAGGCAAATGGGATTAGGTAGACAGGTCAGGTGTCTTTAATGCATCTGTGCAGACTCGATGGGCCGAAGGGCCTCTTCTGCACTGTATTATTCTGTGATTCCGTGATGCTCTGCTCTCTCCAATCAGCTGCTCCTCTCAGTCCCACATATTAGGATGGCATGGGCTCAAACATCACAGGGTTAATAACACAGATAGGATGATACAGACTGGTAAAATAACAGCTTATATTTATGTAACATCTTTAACTTAGGAACATAGAACTCCTCAAACCTGTTCTGCCATTCAATGAGATTGTGGCTGATCTGTGACCTAACTCTATGTACCCACCTTTGTCCCATATCCCTTAATACCTCTGGCTAATAAAAATTTATCAATCTCAGTTTTAAAATTAACAAGGGATCTAGCATTAATTGTCATTTGCAGAAGAGAGCTCCAAACCTCAACCACACTTGGTGTCCGGGAGTAGGGAGCATAGTCTCAGGATAAGGGGTTGGCCATTTCAGACTAAGGTGAGAAATTTCTTCACCCAGAGGGTTATGAATCTTGGGAATTCTCTACCCCACAGGGCTGTAGATGCTCAGCCAATGCGTATAGTCAAGGGTCAGATTATAGATGTTTGGTCTCTAAGGGAATCAATGGATATGGAAATGGGCAGGATCACCCATGATCTTATTCAATGGTGGAGCATACTTGAGGGGCTTTTTGGCCCTGCTCTAATGTTATGACCATTCCCCTTAATTCTAGCAGCAGCTATGATGAGAGAAAAAGAGTTATCATTTCATCAGAATGGATGCTGCCAGACCAATTGAGTATTTCCAGCATCTTCAGTATTTTGTTTTTGTTCCCCTAGCTTTAGAATTTCCATCCAGGGAAACAGCTTCTCAACATCTATGCTGTTGAGCCCTCCCACAATCTTGTATGTTTCAATGAGATCATCTCTCATTCTTCTAAACTCCAGAGAATAGAGGTCCATTCTGCTTAATCTCTCCTTATAGGACAGCCCTCTCATCCCAGGAATCAATCCAGTGAACCTTGGTTGCACCCCCTCTCAGGCAGGTATGAGGAAACTATCCACAGTCCGCCAGGTATGGAGGACTTCCAGAAAGACTTCCTTACTCTTGTAGTCCAGTCCCTTTGCAATAAAAGCCAACATACCATTCACTTTCCAAATTGCTTGCTGTACCTGTCTGTTAACGTTCTGTTTTTCACATATGAGGATTCCCAAATCCCTTTGAAGATCAACATTTAATAGTTTCTCACCATTTAAGTAATATTCTGCCTTGCTATTCTTCCTACCAAGATGAATAACCTTACATTTCTCCACATTATACTCCATCACTAACCTTCTTTCCCACTCAATTAACCTATCTGTAGCTCTTTGAAAGCCCTTAGTGTCCTCTTTACAGCTTATTCCGCCACCTAGAATTGTGTTGTCAGAAAACTTGTATACATTACACTCAGACCCTTCATCTAAGTCATTAATATAGATTGCTAATAGCTGAGGCCCCCAACACATGCAGCATACAAACATATGAACAAGGAACAGGAGTAGGCCACTTGGCCCCTCAAGCCTGCTCTGCCATTCAACAAGTTCATGATTGATTTGCTTGTAACCTCAACTCCACATTCCTGCCTACCCCCAATAACCTTTCACCCTCATGCTTATCAAGAATCTATCTACCTCTGCCTTAAAAATATTCAAAGACTCTGCTTCCACTGCCTTTTGAGGATGAGAATTCCAAAGACTCACGACCCTCTGAGAGAAAAATTCTCATTATCTCTGTCTTAAATGGGCGACCCCTTATTTTTAAACAGTGACACTTAGTTCTAGATTCTCCCACAAGGGGAAACATCCTTTCCACATCCACCCTGTCAAGACCCCTCAGGATCTTCAGGATCTTGTATGTTTCAATTAAGTCACCTCTTACCCTTCTAAATTCCAGTGGATACAAGCCTAGCCTGTCCAACCTTTCCTCATAAGACAACCCACTCATTCCAGGTATTAGTCCAGTAAGCCTTCTCTGAACTGCTTCCAATGCATTTACATCCTTCCTTAAATAAGGAGACCAATACTGTACACAATACTCCAGGTGTGGTCTCACCAATGCCCTGTATAGCTGAGGCATAACCTCCATACTTTTGTATTCAATTCCCCTTGCACAGTGGCGCAGTGGTTAGCACTGCAGCCTCACAGCTCCAGCGACCCGGGTTCAGTTCTGGGTACTGCCTGTGTGGAGTTTGCAAGTTCTCCCTGTGACCGCGTGGGTTTTCGCCGGGTGCTCCTGTTTCCTCCCACCGCCAAAGACTTGCAGGTGATAGGTAAATTGACTGTTGTAAATTGCCCCTAGTGTAGGTAGGTGGTAGGGAATATGGGATTACTGTAGGGTTAGTATAAATGGGTGGTTGTTGGTCGGCACAGACTTGGTGGGCCGAAGGGTCTGTTTCAGTGCTGTATCTCTAAATAAAATAAAAAAATAAACAATACCATTCTATTAGCTTTCTTAATTATTTGCTGTACCTGCATACTAACCTTTTGCAATTCATGCACTAGGACACCCAGATCCCTCTGCATCTCAGAGCTCTGCAATCTCTCACCATTTAGATAATATGCTTCTTTTTTATCCTTCCTGCCAAAATGGACAATTTCACATTTTCCCACATTATACTCCATTTGCCAGGTCTTTGCCCACTCACTTAACCTATCTATATCCCTTTGTAGCCCCCTTATGTCCTCTTCACAACTTATTTTCCTACCTATCTTTGTGTCATCAGCAAATTTAGCAACCATACCTTCAGCACCTTCATCTAAGTCATTTATATAAATTGTCAAAAGTTGAGGCCCCAGCACTGATCCCTGTGGTACACCTCTCGTTACATCTTGCCAACCAGAAAATGACCCATTTATGCCTACTCTCTGTTTCCTGCTACCTAACCAATCTTCCAAATGCCAATATGTTACCCCCGACACCATGAGCTTTTATTTTCTGCAATAACCTTTGATGTGGCACCTTATCAAATACCTTCTGGAAATCTAGATACAGCACATCCACAGGATCCCCTATATCCACAGCACATGTTACTTCTTCAAAGAACTCCAATAAATTGGTTAAATATGATTTCCCTTTCACAAAACCATGACTCTGCCTGATTACCTTGAATTTTTCTAACTGCCCTGTTATAACATCTTTAATAATAGCTTCCAATATTTTCCCTAAGACAGATGTTAAGCTAACTGGCCTGTAGCTTCCTGTTTTCTGTCTCCCTCCCTTTTTGAATAAAAGTGTTACATTGGCTATTTTCCTATCTAATGGAACCTTCCCTGAATTGAGGGAATTTTGGAAAATTAAAACTAACACATCAACTATCTCACTAGCCACTTCTTTTACACCCTAGGATGAAGTCCATCAGGACCCGGGGACTTGTCAGCCCGCAGCTCCAACAATTTGCTCAATACTACTTCCCTGGTGATTGTAACTTTCTTGAGTTCCTCCCTCCCTTCCATTTCCTGACTTGCAGCAATTTCTTGGATGTTACTTGTATCCTCTATGGTGAAGATCGATGCAAAATACCTGTTCAATTCATCTCCTGTCTCCTTATTTTCCCTTATTAATACCCCAGACTCACTTTCTAGGACCAACACTCACTTTATTAACTCTTTTCTTTTTTAAATATCTGTCAAAACTCTTATCTGTTTTCATATTTCTAGCTAGCTTTCTCTCATACTCTAATTTTTCCCTCCTTGTTAATCTTTTAGGCTTTTTATATTCTGTCCAATCTTCTGACCTGCCACTCATCTTAGCGCAATCATATGCTTTTTCTTTTTAAGTTTGATACTGTCTTTAACTTTCTTAGTTAACCAAAGATGGTGGGTCCTCCCCTTGGAATTTTTCTTTCTCATTGGAATGTATCTATTCTGTGTATTCTGAAATATCCCCTTAAATGTCTGCCACTGCATCTCTATTGACCTAGCCCTTAATCTACTTTGCCTGTTCACTTTTTCTAGCTCTGCTTTTATGCCCTCATAATTGCCCTTATTTAAGTCTAAAATACTAGTCTTCTCTCCTTCAAACTGAATGTAAAATTCAATCATATTATGATCACTGCTGTCTAGGGACACCTCCACGATGAGGTCATTAATTACTCCTATCTTGTTGCACAATACCAGGTCTAGTAAAGCCTGCTCGCTGGTTGGCTCCAGAACGTGCTGTTCCAAGAAACTATCCTGAAAACATTCTATGAACTCCTTATCTAGGCTGCCTTTGCCCATCTGACTTTTCCAGTCTCTATATAGATTAAATTTCCCCATGATTATCGACGTACCTTTCTGACAAGCACCCATTATTTCTTCCTGTGTACCCGCCCTACCATGTGATTACTGTGAGGGAGCCTGTACACCACTTCCACAAGTGACTTCTTGCCTTTATCATTTCTCATCATGACCCAAACTGTTTCTACATCCTGGTTTAAAGAACTTAGGTATCCCTCTTTATTGTGCTAATACCATCATGAATTAACAGAGCCACCCCTCCACCTTTTCCAAGCTTCCTGTCCTTCCTAAATATTGTGTACCCTTTAATATTCAGGTCCAAATCTATGTCATCCTGTAGCCATGTCTCTGCGTCCCACTCGTAACAGCCTGCCAATCTGAAAATGATCCATTTATTCCTATTCTGTTTTCTGTCTTTTCACCAATCCTCTATCCATGCTAATATATTACCCCCAATCCTATGATCTTGTGCAACAACCTCTTGTTTGTGTTCTCTCATGCAGGTAGCTATTCGCAGGGGCCTGCAACCACTGGGGACAGGAGTCCACATCTTGGCACCTTATCGAATGTCTTTTGAAAGTCCAAATACACTACATCCACTGGTTTCCCTTTATCCACCCTGCCAGTTACATTCTCATAAAACCATGATGACTCTGCTTAATCTTAATTGGATTTTCTACTTGCACTGATACCATTTCCTTAATAATACATTCCGGTATTTTTTGACAACTGATGTCAGGCTAACTGGCCTGTAAATCCCTTTTTCTATGAACACACGATCACAAGAAATAGGAGCAGGAGTAGACCATTTGGCCCATCAAGCCTGCACTGCCATTTAATATGTTCATGGCTGATTTTTTTTTAGAATTAGAATTAGAACATTACAGCGCAGTACAGGCCCTTCGGCCCTCGATGTTGCGCCGACCTGTGAAACCATCTGACCTACACTATCCATATGTCTATCCAATGACCACTTAAATGCCCTTAACGTTGGCGAGTCTACTACTGTTGCACGCCCCTACTACTCTCTGAGTAAAGAAACTACCTCTGACATCTGTCCTATATCTATCACCCCTCAACTTAAAGCTATGTCCCCTCGTGTTTGCCATCACCATCCGAGGAAAAAGACTCTCACTATCCACCCTATCTAACCCTCTGATTATCTTATATGTCTCTATTAAGTCACCTCTCCTCCTCCTTCTCTCCAGCGAAAACAACCTCAAGTCCCTCAGCCTTTCCTCGTAAGACCTTCCCTCCATACCAGGCAACATCCTAGTAAATCTCCACTGCACCCTTTCCATAGCTTCCACATCCTTCCTATAATGCGGTGACCAGAACTGCACGCAATACTATATGTGCGGTCTCACCAGAGTTTTGTACAGCTGCAGCATGACCTCGTGGCTTCGAAACTCGATCCCCCTACTAATAAAAGCTAACACACCATATGCCTTCTTAACAGCCCTATTAACCTGGGGAGCAACCTTCAGGGATTTATGCACCCGGACACCAAGATCTCTCTGTTCATCTACACTACCAAGAATCTTCCCATTAGCCCAGTACTCTGCATTCCTGTTACTCCTTCCAAAGTGAATCACCTCGCACTTTTCCGCATTAAACTCCATTTGCCATCTCTCAGCCCAGCTCTGCAGCCTATCTATGTCCCTCTGTACCCTACAACATCCTTCGGCACTATCCACAACTCCACCGACCTTAATGTCATCCGCAAATTTACTAACCCACCCTTCTACACCCTCATCCAGGTCATTTATAAAAATGACAAACAGCAGTGGCCCCAAAACAGATCCTTGCGGTACACCACTAGTAACTAAACTCCAGGATGAACATTTGCCATCAACCACCACCCTCTGTCTTCTTTCAGCTAGCCAATTTCTGATCCAAAGCTCTAAATCACCTTCAACCCCATACTTCCGTATTTTCTGCAATAGCCTACCATGGGGAACCTTATCAAACGCCTTACTGAAATCCATATACACCACATCCACTGCTTTACCCTCATCCACCTGTTTGGTCACCTTCTCGAAAAACTCAATAAGGTTTGTGAGGCACGACCTACCCGTCACAAAACCGTGCTGACTATCGCTAATGAACTTATTCTTTTCAAGATGATTATAAATCCTGTCTCTTATAACCTTTTCCAACATTTTACCCACAACCGAAGTAAGGCTCACAGGTCTATAATTACCAGGGCTGTCTCTACTCCCCTTCTTGAACAAGGGGACAACATTTGCTATCCTCCAGTCTTCCGGCACTATTCCTGTCGACAATGACGACATAAATATCAAGGACAAAGGCTCTGCAATCTCCTCCCTGGCTTCCCAGAGAATCCTAGGATAAATCCCATCTGGCCCAGGGGACTTATCTATTTTCACACTTTCCAAAATTGATAACACCTCCTCCTTGTGAACCTCAATCCCATCTAGCCTAGTAGCCTGAATCTCAGTATTCTCCTCGACAACATTTTCTTTCTCTACTGTAAATACTGACGCAAAATATTCATTTAACACTTCCCCTACCTCCTCTGATTCCACACACAACTTCCCACTACTCTCCTTGATTGGCCCTAATCTAACTCTAGTCATTCCTTTATTCCTGATATACCTATAGAAAGCCTTAAGGTTTTCCCTGATCCTATCCACCAATGACTTCTCGTGTCCTCTCCTTGCTCGTCTTAGCCCTCCCTTTAGATCCTTCCTGGCTAGCTTGTAACTCTCAAGCGCCCTAACTGAGCCTTCACGTCTCATCCTAACATAAGCCTTCTTCTTCCTCTTGACAAGCGCTTCAACTTCTTTAGTAAACCACGGCTCCCTTGCTCGATAACTTCCTCCCTGCCTCACAGGTACATACTTATCAAGGACACGCAGTAGCTGCTCCTTGAATAAGCTCCACATTTCGATTGTTCCCATCCCCTGCAGTTTCCTTCCCCATCCTATGCATCCTAAATCTTGCCTAATCGCATCATAATTTCCTTTCCCCCAGCTTTAATTCTTGCCCTGCGGTATATACCTGTCCCTGCCCATCGCTAAGGTAAACCTAACCGAATTGTGATCACGATCACCAAAGTGCTCACCTACATCTAAATCTAACACCTGGCCGGGTTCATTACCCAGTACCAAATCCAATGTGGCATCGCCCCTGGTTGGCCTGTCTACATACTGTGTCAGAAAACCCTCCTGCACACACTGGACAAAAACTGACCCATCTAAAGTACTCGAACTATAGTATTTCCAGTCGATATTTGGAAAATTAAAGTCCCCCATAACAACTACCCTGTTACTCTCGCCCCTGTCGAGAATCATCTTCGCTATCCTTTCCTCTACATCTCTGGAACTATTTGGAGGTCTGTAAAAGACTCCCAACAGGGTGACCTCACCTCTCCTGTTTCTAACCTCGGCCCATACTACCTCAGTAGACGAGTCCTCAAACGTCCTTTCTGTCGCTGTAATACTCTCCTTGATTAACAATGCCACACCCCCCCCCCTTTTACCATCATCTCTGTTCTTACTGAAACATCTAAATCCCGGAACCTGCAACATCCATTCCTGCCCCTGCTCTACCCATGTCTCCGAAATGGCCACTACATCGAGATCCCAGGTACCAACCCATGCTGCAAGCTCACCCACCTTATTCCGGATGCTCCTGGCGTTGAAGTAGCCACACTTTAAACGAGGTTCTTGCTTGTCAGTGCCCTCTTGCGTCCTTGTAACCTTATCCCTGACCTCACTACTCTCAACATCCTGTACACTGGCACTACAATTTAGGTTCCCATTCCCCTGCTGAATTAGTTTAAACCCCCCCGAAGAGCACTCGCAAATCTCCCCCCCCAGGATATTGGTACCCCTCTGGTTCAGGTGAAGACGATCCTGTTTGTCGAGGTCCCACCTACCCCAGAAAGAGCCCCAATTATCCAGGAAACCAAAACCCTCCCTCCTGCACCATCCCTGCAGCCATGTGTTCAACTCCTCTCTCTCCCTATTCCTCGCTTCGCTATCACGTGGCACGGGCAACAACCCAGAGATAACAACTCTGTTTGTTCTCGCTCTAAACTTCCACCCTAGCTCCCTGAATTTCTGTCTCAAATCCCCACTGCTTCAACCCCATTGTTCCCACCCACTCCCCATATCCCTTGATTCCCTGAGAGACCAAAGATCTGTCTATCCCAGCATTAAATGTATTCAATGATGGAGCATCCACAACCCTCTGGGGTAGAGAATTGCAAAGATTCACAACCCTTTGAGTGAAGTAATTTCTCCTCATCTCAGTCCTGAATGATCGGCCCCTTATCCTGAGACTGTGCCCCTGTGTTCTAGATTCACCAGCCAGGGGAAACAACCTCTCATTGTTTACCCTATCATGCTTCTTCCGAATTTTGTATGTTTCAATAAGATGGCCTCTCATTCTTCTAAACTCCAGAGAGTATTGTCCCAATTTACTCAGCCTCTCATCATAGACAACCGCCTCATCCCAGGGGCCAATTTCGTGAAACTTTGCTGTACCGCTGCCAATGCAATTATATCGTTCCTTAAATGTGGAGACCAAAACTGTAGACAGTGGGTTGAGTTTAATGAGCCTGCTGTCATAGAGTCATAGAGTCGTGCAGCATAGAAACAGGCCCTTCGGCCCACCACGTCCATGCTGACGATAATGCCTATCTATACTAATCCCACCTGCCTGCATTAATTCCATATCCCTCTCTGCCTTGCTCATTCAAGTACTTATCCAGATGCCTCTTAAATGTCGCCACTGTTCCTGCCTCCACCACCTCCTCAGGCAGCTCATTCCAGATATCCACTATTCTTTGTGTGAAAAATTTACCCCTTTGATCCCCTTTAATCCTCCTCCCTCTCACCTTAAATCTATGCCCTCTAGTTTTAGTCACCCCGACCATGGGAAACAGACTCTGGCTATCTACCCTATCTATGCCTCTCATCATTTTATATACCTCTATCATGTCCCCTCTCAGCCTCCTTCGCTCCAGGGAAAACAGACCCAGCCTATCCAATCTCTCTTTATAACTCCAAACCAGGCAACATGCTTGTGAATCTTTTCTGCACCCTCTCGAGCTTAATCACATCTTTCCTGTAGTGCGGCGACCAGAACTGCACTCCACAGTACTCCGACACAGTACTCCAAATGCGGCCTAACCAATGTTATGTACAACTGTAACACGACGTCCCAACTCTTGTACTCAATGCCTCGGCCGATGAAGGCAAGCATGCCATACGCCTTCTTCACCACCCTGTCTACCTGTGATGCCACTTTCAGGGAACTATGTACTTGCATCCCAAGGTCTCTCTGCTCAACAACACTCCCCAGGCCCTGCCATTCACTGTATACGTCCTGCCCTGGTTTAAATTCCCAAAATGCATCACTTCACACTTGTCCGCATTAAATTCTATTTGCCACTTCCTTGCCCACTTTCCCAGTTGATCTATATCCTGTTGTAACCTCAGACAACCTTCTTCACTGTCCACTATACCACCAATTTTGGTGTCATCTGCAAACTTACTAATCATGCCCCTTACATTCACATCCAAGTCATTAATATATATGACAAACAACAGAGGGCCCAGCACCGATCTCTGCGGCACACCACTGGTCACCGGCCTCCAATCTGAAAAACAACCCTCCACTACCACCCTCTGCCTCCTATCACCAAGCCAATTTTGTATCCAATTTGCTAGCTCAACCTGCATCCCATGTGTTCGAACCTTCTGGGCCAGCCTACCATGCGGGAACTTGTCAAAGGCCTTGCTAAAGTCCATGTAGACAACGTCCATCGCCCTGCCCTCGTCAATCCTCTTGGTCACCTCCTCGAAAAACTCAGTCAAATTCGTGAGACATGATTTCCCACGCACAAAGCCATGCTGACTATCCCTAATCAGACCATGCCTTTCCAGATGCATATAAATCCTGTCTCTCAGAATCCCTTCCAGTAACTTTCCCACCACTGATGTAAGGCTCACCGGCCTGTAGTTCCCTGGCTTATCCCTGCTGCCCTTCTTAAATCAAGGCACAACATTAGCTATCCTCCAGTCTTGCGGTACCTCATTCATGGCTAACGATGATACAAAAATCTCTGCCAGGGCCCCAGCAATCTCCTGGCCTTGTTTCCCGTGGCATCCTAGGATACACCTGGTCAGGCCCTGGGGATTTATCCACCTTAATGCGCTTCAAAACCTCCAACACCTCCTCCTTTGTAATGTTGATATGCTCCAGGATATCGCTGTTCCCTCCCTTGAACTCACTAGCTTCCATGACCTTCTCCACGGTAAATACGAACAAAAAATAATCATTTAAGACCACGACCATTTCCTGTGGCTCCACACCTAGATTGCCACACTGATCCTTAAGGGGACCTACTCTCTCCCTAGCTACCCTTTTACTCTTAATATACTTACAGGATCTTTTAGGATTCTCCTTTGTCTTATCTGCCAGTGAAATCTCATGGCCCCTTTTCGCCCTCCTAATTTCCTTCTTAAGTGTTGTCCTACATCCCCTATACTCCTCGAGGGGCTCACTCGATCCCAGCTGCCTATACCTGACATATGCCTCCTTCTTTGTCCTGACCAGACCCTCAATAGCCCTCATCAACCAAGGTTCCCTAAACTTGCCAGCCTTGCCCTTCCATCTAACAGGAACATGCTGGCCCTGAACTCTTCCTATCTCACTTTTAAAAGCCTCCCACTTGCCAGACGTCCCTTTACCTGTAAACAGCCTCTCCCATTCAACTTTTGAGAGTTCCTGTCTGATGCCATTGAAATTAGCCTTCCTCCAATTTAGGACTTCAACCTGAGAACCAGTCCTATCCTTTTCCATAACTATCTTGAAGCTAATAGAGTGATGGTCACTGGTCCCAAAGTGCTCCCCCACTGACACATCAACCACCTGCCCAGCCACATTTCCTAAGAGGAAGTCGAGTGTAGCCCCTTCTCTAGTAGGGCCATCCACATACTGCTTCAGAAAACTATCCTGGACACACTTAACAAATTCTTCCCCATCTGATCCCTTAGCACTAAGGCAGTCCCAGTCAATATTAGGGAAGTTAAAATCACCTACTATTACAACCCTATAATTCCTACACCTATCTGTGAATTCCCTACATATATGCTCCTCCACTTCCCTCTGACCATTGGGGGGCCAATAGTATAATCCCATCAAAGTGATCACCCCTTTCTTATTTCTAAGTTCTACCCATATGGCCTTGCTGGACATTCCCCCCAGGATATCCTCTCTAAGTACTGCCAGGATGTCCTCCCTAATCAATAGTGAAACTCCTCCTCCTCTCTTACCTCCACCTCTGTCATGCCGGAAGCATCGGTACCCCGGAACATTGAGCTGCCAGTCCTGCCCATCCCTCAACCACGTTTCTGTAACAGCTATAATATCACAATCCCATGTGCCGATCCATGCTCTGAGTTTATCTGCCTTACCTGTAAGGCTTCTTGCATTAAAGTAAATGCAGTTTAGCCTACCAGACCTTCCACGCTCCCTGTCCTGCCCCTGCCCGGCCTGTCTACTGGACTTGCTTACTTTAACCTCTACATTTGCCTCAACTATCCCATCTGAGAGACTACTACTTTGGGTCCCACCCCCCCTGCAAGACTAGTTTAAACCCTCCCGAGTAGTACTAGCAAACCTCCCCGCAAGGATATTGGTCCCCTCCAGTTTAGATGCAACCCTTCCTTCTCGTACAGGTCACCTTTGCACCAGAAGAGATCCCAATGATCCAAGTAGCTGAAGCCCTCCCTCCTACACCAGCTCTTCAGTCACGCATTCATTTGCCTAATCCTCCTATTCCTACCCTCACTAGCACATGGTACAGGGAGTAATCCTGAGATTGCAACCCTAGAGGTCCTGCTTTTTAACCTTCTGCCTAACTCCCTATATTCACTTTGCAGGACCTCATCTCTCTTCCTGCCTATGTCGTTAGTACCAATATGGACCACGACCTCTGGCTGCTCACCCTCCCCTTTCAGAATGTCCTGCAGCTGCTCCGAGACATCCTTGACCCTAGCACCAAGGAGGCAACATACCATCCTGGAGTCTCATTTGTGGCCACAGAAACACCTATCTGCACCCCTTACGATAGAATCCACTATCACTATAGCTCTTCCAATCCTTGTCCTCCCCTGCTGTGCAGCAGAGCCCTCTGTGATGTCACGAACTTGGCTGTTGCTGCTTTCCCCTTGGAGTTCATCCCCCCCAACAGTATCCAAAGCGGTATATCTGTTTGAGAGAGAGATGGCCACAGGGGACTCCTACACTACCTGCCTGTGCCTACTACTCCGTCTGGTGGTCACCCATCTCTTTTCTGCCTGTGCAGCCATTACCTGCGGTGTGACCACCTCACTAAACGTGATATCCACGACTTCCTCAGCATCGCGGACACTGGAAGCGTCCCTGATTTCCCACATAGTGCAGGAGGAGCAGATCATGGGGCTGAGCTCTCCTGCCATGACTTACCCTTAGGTTAATTAGTTACTCCCTTAATTAAAAAATACTAATTATACGAGGGACCTTGTTCTACCCACCACAATCTAAAGTCCTTAAAAAAAAACACTTTAGTAGTCCTCACCTTACCTTATCACCAGAGACTTTTTTTCCAACAAAAAAAACAACTTTCCCCTTATTTTTTTTTAAAAGATTTTCTCACATTTGCTGCACACCAACCAATCACCTTGCAGCTGTCCTCTGACGTCACTGTTAGCCTTTTTTTTCCAAACTCCTGCCCGTTGGAAGAGGTTCGGCTGCTCTCTGCTCCCGGAAAGTCAGTCCTGGCAGAGAGCCTGGTAAAGGGTGCTGTTCCCATCTGTCATATGGGCACCCATCCCACTGCGATTATGCAGTGGGCAGCCATTTTGCATAGGAGAGCTGCAGGTGCCCCCCAATCACGTTGCGGAGGGAGGGGGCGGGGGGGGGGAATGGGCGCCGGAAAGTGAATCGTTGATTACGGCATCGGATGACTCCAGAGCAGGTGCTGGCGCCATATTTAAAGGCCTATCAACCCTGCATTCGCTCCTGCCTTGGAGTCATTTGCAGCTTTGTGCAGCCTTAAACTCTGTCTGACAGGTTCCTGTATCCTCCCACCTCCCGAAGAAGGCAGAAGACAATGGCCAAGGTAAGACACAGGGTTGCCCAACAGTTTAGCGATGCCTCCTTGCAGATTCTCCTCCAGGCTGTAAGAGAAAGGCAGGAGGTCCTCTTCCCCAGCGATAACAAGAGGTCCTGCCTCCTGACCAAGCAAGCCTGGGTAGAGATCGCAGAGGATCTCAGCAGCCATGGGGTCACTCAGCACAACTGGGTCCAGTGCAGGAAAAGGGTCAAGGACCTCCTTCTTTCTGCCAAGGTGAGTGCTCCATACCAGTTGCTTCCTTGAAGATTGCATATGACTATGCGGGAGGTTGCGTGACATGGGGAGGGTGACAGTGTTGGGGCAATGGCTGAGTGGCTAGGATTCTGTCTCTTCCTGACTGATGCATGACTGTCTCTTGGCCACAGGCCACCTTTCTTCATAGCTCAACCTCCCCTTAACTCCTCTGACAGCGAGTGTCACCAGGAGAGACATCAGATTCCCCAGGAGGGGTTGAGGGGCTGAAATGAACTGAACTGTCATGTTGATCTCTGAGCCAATTCCATCCCTCCTCTTGCAGGACAACAGGGCCCATAATAGGAGGGAGATTTCCTGGACAGGCAGAGGAATTCCAGATGTACATCCACTCACCTCTGGCGAGGAAGAGGCCTTGGACCTGGTGGGCACCCAGGGTGGCTATGCAATATCCGACGGGGAGATTGGAGTCCCTACGCAAGACAGCGAGGATTATCTCCCATTGGTATGGGCATCAATGTTGGAAACCCACATAATGCTTGGTAGGCATCAGGAGATCTGCACTGCCTAACCCACATGTGTTTGTGTTCTCTCATGCAGGTAGCCATTAGCAGGGGAACTGACGTCCACTTCTGTGGAGGAGGATCTCTCAGAGGAAGCACCGTTCCATGACTCTCCTGCACCCTCCACTTCAGCAGGTAACCGCTCAGCTTTAGAATCAGGGTCACAAGCTGGTGAGAGCAACATACATGCGCCCAAGCAGCTGGCTGAGGCTGAGACAGATGAGGCCTCTAACAGTCGGAGGACTATGGATGGCCAGGCCCATGGATGACGACGAGCCTCTGGTGTTGACAGCACAGGACATGCTGGAGTTGCAGAAAGAAGTGAGGCAAAATTTGGCAGAGATGGTAGAGGTCATGTGCAGCCATAAGCTGATGGACCTCAGAGCCCAACCTTGATAATGAGCCACACTCTGTTCCAGCAGTTTGAGCAAGCATGGTTTCCTCCATCCAGAGGTTGGTGACCCTCATGGAGAGCCAGATCCCACAGATCCATTCTGACATGCACACCATTGCCTTGGCCATGAGTTCGATGCAGCAGTGGTAAGGCGAGAGAAAGAACAGAAGACCGGAGGCTTCTGCAGCTCCAGGTCCTTCTCTGGTAGCAAGAAGGCTCAAGTGAACCTTCAAAGGGGGGAGGAGGAGGGGCTGAGAGCCACATCTGGGGGTTCCTCTGTGGGCACTCCGAGTATGGCCACTGGCTCCTCAGCCCCTCCTCCAGTGAGCCTAGCTCGAGGAGCTGCGATGCCTGAGGAGATTCCTGCACCAGTCCCAGACACCCCCAGGCAGTCGGGGCCTTGCAGGCCTCAGGGAGCCTGAGGACGCCTGCCAGAGTCATCACAGGCCAAGGAGCAGTGTAATCAGCAGCCTGCCTCCAGCACAGCTGCTGCCGCCTGGATCACACCGAGTAGGAGCACCCGCAAATGTATTAAAAAGAGCACATAACCACACCATATACGTTTTGTGATAAATAATTAAAAGATCCTTTGTTCAAATCATTAGGCTTCATCGTCTGAAAGCCGTGTGCCATTAAGCCTTAAATGTGAGTCTTGACTTCCCCGTTCCTCCCTAGGGCTGTGCAAATGTGACCACTGTCCTCATTAACATGCCAAGGTGATAAGAGCCTTCATTAACATATGCTCTCCCAAAGTAGTGGCTGCAGGCCTCAGGCCTACAATGGGCATTAGCGCACACTGCATCCGCTCGCAAGACAGGGACCACAAATTGAAAGGATGTGACAGAGTTCAGGCATTACGGTGAACCTTTATTTCACTCTGTGAATGGACACTAGGATGGCTACAAAACAGTTGTTCTAAGATTGTCTGTTGCCTCCTTCACACCTTGCTCTACTCGTCTGGCCCCTGCCTTGCTACCTGAGCATGTGCCACTTCTGTTGGTGGAGTCGCTGATGGACCTCAGAGCCCAAACTTGATAATGGCCTACCCTCTGTTCCAGCAGTGCTAACAATCACACAGCAGTATGCCAACCCTATACCCACTACCCCACCCCCCTCCCATGCACATTTTTCCCCCTTGCAGTGCCCCCGGGACCCCCGACCCCCTTTCAGAGCCTCGCTACCCGGGCCCCCTTGCAGAGCCCCGCTACCCGGGCCCCCTTTCAGAGCCCCGCTACCCCGACCCCCTTTCAGAGCCCCGCTACCCGGGCCCCCTTGCAGAGCCCCGCTACCCCGACCCCCTTGCAGAGCCCCGCAACCCGGGCCCCCTTGCAGAGCCCCGCTACCCCGACCCCCTTTCAGAGCCCCGCTACCTTGGCCCCCTTGCAGAGACCCGCTACCCTGACCCCCTTGCAGAGCCCCGCTACCCGGGCCCCCTTTCAGAGCCCCGCTACCCCAACCCCCTTTCAGAGCCCCGCTACCCCGACCCCCTTGCAGAGCCCCGCTACCCGGGCCCCCTTGCAGAGCCCCGCTACCCCAACCCCGACCCCCTTGCAGAGCCCCGCTACCCAGGCCCCTTGCAGAGCCCCGCTACCCCGACCCCCTTTCAGAGCCCCGCTACCTTGGCCCCCTTGCAGAGACCCGCTTCCCCGACCCCCTTGCAGAGCCCCGCTACCCCGGCCCCCTTTCAGAGCCCCGCTACCTTGGCCCCCTTGCAGAGCCCCGCTACCTCGACCCCCTTGCAGAGAACCACTACCCCGACCCCCTTGCAGAGCCCCGCTACCTTGGCCCCCTTGCAGAGCCCCGCTACCCCGACCCCCTTTCAGAGCCCCGCTACCTTGGCCCCCTTGCAGAGACCCGCTTCCCCGACCCCCTTGCAGAGCCCCGCTACCCCGGCCCCCTTTCAGAGCCCCGCTACCTTGGCCCCCTTGCAGAGCCCCGCTACCCCAACACCCTTGCAGAGACCCACTACCCCGACCACCTTGCAGAGCCCCGCTACCTTGGCCCCCTTGCAGAGCCCCGCTACCCCGAACCCCTTGCAGAGCCCCGCTACCCCGACCCCCTTGCAGAACCCCGCTACCCCACCCCCCTTGCAGAGCCCCACTACCCCGACCCCCTTGCAGAGCCCCGCTACCCCGACCCCCTTGCAGAGCCCCATTACCTTGACCCCCTTTCAGAACCCCACTACCCCGACCCCCTTGCAGAGCCCCACTACCCCGACCCCCTTGCAGAGCCCCATTACCTTGACCCCCTTTCAGAACCCCGCTATCCCACCCCCCTTGCAGAGACCCGCTACCCTGACCCCCTTGCAGAGCCCCGCTACCCCACCCCCCTTGCAGAGCCCCGCTACCCCGACCCCCTTTCAGAGCCCCACCACCCCGACCCCCTTGCAGAGCCCCGCTACCCCGACCCCCTTGCAGAGCCCCGCTACCCCGACCCCCTTTCAGAGCCCCACCACCCCGACCCCCTTGCAGAGCCCCGCTACCCCGACCCCCTTGCAGAGCCTCGCTACCCCGACCCCCTTTCAGAGCCCCGCTACCCCGACCCCCTTGCAGAGCCTCGCTACCCCGACCCCCTTTCAGAGCCCCGCTACCCCGACCCCCTTTCAGAGCCCCGCTACCCCGACCCCCTTGCAGAGCCTCGCTATCCTGACCCCCTTGCAGAGCCCCACTACCTTGGCCCCCTTGCAGAGCCTCGCTACCCCGACCCCCTTGCAGAGCCCCGCTACCTTGGCCCCCTTGCAGAGCCCCGCTACCCCGACCCCCTTGCAGAGCCCCGCTACCTTGGCCCCCTTGCAGAGCCCCACGACCTTGGCCCCCTTGCAGAGCCTCGCTACCCCGACCCCCTTGCAGAGCCCCGCTACCTTGGCCCCCTTGCAGAGCCTCGCTACCCCGACCCCCTTGCAGAGCCTCGCTACCCCGACCCCCTTTCAGAGCCCCGCTACCCCGACCCCCTTTCAGAGCCCCGCTACCCCAACCCCCTTGCAGAGCCTCGCTATCCCGACCCCCTTGCAGAGCCCCACTACCTTGGCCCCCTTGCAGAGCCTCGCTACCCCGACCCCCTTGCAGAGCCCCACTACCTTGGCCCCCTTGCAGAGCCCCGCTACCCCGACCCCCTTGCAGAGCCCCGCTACCTTGGCCCCCTTGCAGAACCTCGCTACCCCGACCCCCTTGCAGAGCCCCACTACCTTGGCCCCCTTGCAGAACCTCGCTACCCCGACCCCCTTGCAGAGCCCCGCTACCCCGACCCCCTTGCAGAGCCCCACTACCTTGGCCCCCTTGCAGAGCCTCGCTACCCCGACCCCCTTTCAGAGCCCCGCTACCCCGACCCCCTTTCAGAGCCCTGCTACCCCGACCCCCTTGCAGAGCCTCGCTACCCCGACCCCCGTGCTGAGCCCCACTACCCCGACCCCCTTTCAGAGCCCCGCTACCCCGACCCCCTTGCAGAGCCCCCGGGACCCCTGACCTTTTTGCAGAGCCCCTGGGACCCCCGACCTTTTTGCAGAGCCCCTGGGACCCCCGACCTTATTGCAGAGCCCACAGGACCCCCGACCCCCTTGCAGAGCGCCAGATAATGCTGAACCCTTTGCAGGGTGCCGCTGCCTCGACCCCCTTGCAGAGCTCCGGCTACCCCAGATCGTCTTGCAGAGCCTCCAGGACTCCCGACCCCATTGGAGAGCCCCTGGACCACGGATCTCCTTGCAGAACCTGCAGCAACGCAGTCTCACTAGGCCTCTGAACAGCCCTCATCCCCTATGCAGCAATGCTCCAGGTTGCCTACCCATCACGGCAATGTGCCCTCTCGCCTTGGTGCTTTCAGGTTTAACTGATCGTGAACCCAGACGCACATCAGTGTCACCAGCTGTTCACAGAATCACTCACTGATCATTAACTCACTTTACTTTATACTTAAATACATGTAAATCAGAATTTCAGCAATTTAAAATTTAAAATAGGTTCCAGAATCCAGAACCGACATCATAACGGATTTCCAGGCAGACAGTTGCATTGCGATTCTCTGTCCCTCCATGCCACCATTCCTGCCCTCGACGGCCACGTTAAATCCAGCCCAGTATTCCAGATGTGGCTCCGCAAAGCCCTGTACAATTGTAACAAGACCTCCTTATTCCTGTACTCCAACCTCCTTGCAATAAAGGCCAACATGCAATTTGCCTTCCTAATTGCTCACTGTACCTTCATGCTAATTTTCTACATTCCTTGTATGAGCACACCCAAGTCTCGCTGAACATCAACATTTAGAAGTTTGACACCATTCGAAAAATATTCTGCTTTTCTATTCTTACAACCAAAGTGCATAACTTCACACTTCCCCACATTATACTCCATGTGACACTTGTTGCCCACTCACTTAACCTGTCTACATCTCTTTGCAGCCTCTCCACGTCCTCCCCACAGGTTACCTTTCCACCTACCTTTGTATTATCAGCAAATTTAGATAGACTCTTTGTCTCTTCATCTAAGTAATTAATAATAGATTATAAATAGCTGAGGCCCCAGCACTGATCCTTGCGGCACTCCACGAGCCTGCCAACTTGAAAATGCCCCATTTATTGCCACTCTTTGCTGTTAACCAATCCTCTGTCCATGCAGATATATTACCCCCACCTCAATGAGCCTTTATCTTGTGTATTAACCTTTTCTGTGGCACCTTATCAACTGCCTTCTGGAAATCCAGGTATACTATATCTGCTGGTTCACCTCTATCTACCCGACTCATTACATCCTCAAAAACTCGAATAAATTTGTCAAGCAGGATTTCTCTTTTCAAAAACTAATCACACTGTGCTTTTTTAAGTGCATTGTTAAGACTTCCTTATCTTCACCCATAATGATATTTCTTCCTGTTCTTTTGAGCCAAGATCCTTCCTCACTACTGTCTTTATGGTATTATTTATTAACTGGACTTATCTGCAGCCCCTCCCGCCACCTTGTTTCTATTTTGTTTGTGTTTTCCAAACATAAAGTACCCTGGAATATTTAGTTCCCATCATTGGTCACAATGCCATTAATCCATCTATCTTGTTATGACTGTTTCATGCATTCAGATAAAGCACCTTTAATATTAACTTTTTACTATTTTTCCCTGATCTGACTTTATTCACTGAAGCACTATTACTGTTAAACTTCCTATTCCTTCTGTCACACTCTGTTTATCTTTAACCAAAATGCTATACAGCTCTGTGACCTCGACTTTAGATTATTATGGACTGGTGTGAGATGGTGTGGTGGTTTCCACTATTCACCTCCCAACTGACCACAGATAGTGTTTTCGTCAACCAGTATTCCAACCCCTGTGTTTTGTTGGCCAAATAGACAATGATAGGTTTTCTTGTGAGTTTCAAACAAAAGATTAAATATTTATTGAAAAATAATCACCCAAAATAATTACAACACCACCCATGCACGTATTCACTCTCACATGCACACTCAAGAAAATTAAAGGGTAAGAGGCATTCAAATTTCAAGGTATAAAAGTCTGCTGTTTTCAGGAATAACCAATGGGATCCTCTTGGAATATAAGTTTATAAAGTTGCAGGCCTGTTTGCTGGTTGTCTTGCACTTGCTGGGTTTCTGAAGTCTTCTGTCAGGCAACACTTCAGCTTGGAGACAGTGCTGGAACTTCCTATATCAGTTTTCACAGGTGGAGGAGTTCTTGAAAAGTCATACTCTTACTTCTCTACTTGGTTGCAAACTTGTCTCAGCAGGGTTCATCTGTCTTAGCTGGAATTGATATCTCTCTCTCTCTCTCGCTCTCAGCCTTGGGCTGGAATTGAAGATGGCTTTTGATGTTCTCCCTCTGTGGCTAGAGATCGCAGACTGATGTTCTGATGATTTGATAACTTGATAACTCCCTTTGTTCTCCAAAAAAGGTTGCCTTTAAAGGTAAACTCATTAAGTGTTAGTTTTGCACCTGTGACTTTAAGTCTCAGTTCCTCAGGGGCTATACAATGGCTTCTGATTGCAATGTATTTGGTGAGATGAAGTATGTTCACAGTTTATTGTAGTGATTGCAGCTGGAAATGCCTTTGTTTTAGTTCACTTTGTACATAGCTCACATCCATGTGTGATGAGCCATTTAATTTCAATGTAGACAGGGTTAATGAGTTTCTAGCAGATACGGATGTGTATTTCAGTGCAGGAGAAGATATTTGTTCTGTGACTGTGTCCTCCATCTTGTTAAAGGCAAAGTGTAGCAATCTTTTTAAATTGTTCTATTTTTTATAACTCTTCAATTTATTTTTGTATTTGCATTGCTGCACTTCACATGGATGTGACAAGATTTATACATTCCCCTTGACCTGACCCATCCCTCACCACCACCAGCTTTCTAGTTTAAAGTTCTATCCACAGCCCTAGTTGTCCATTTCACCAGGGCACTGAAGTGAAGTCTGTCCGAACAGTGCAGCACCCTCTTTCCCCAGTACTGCCGTCAGTGTCCCATGTACTCCCATGTACTCCTATACCTCACTCCACTCTCTGGACACCCATTCAACTCTCTGATCTATTTGACCCTATGCCATTAGGGTCCTCAAATTCTCTCAGCAGAACATGATTCCTAGTTCTACTTATGTCATTGGTACCTATATGGACCACAACAAAACAGGGATCTACAGGCCGGTGAGCCTTACATCAGTGGTGGAAAAGTTATTGGAAGGGATTCTGAGAGACAGGATTTATATGCATCTGGAAAGGCATGGTCTGATTAGGGATAGTCAGCATGGCTTTGTGCGTGGGAAATCATGTCTCACGAATTTGACTGAGTTTTTCGAGGAGGTGACCAAGAGGATTGACGAGGGCAGGGCGATGGACGTTGTCTACATGGACTTGAGCAAGGCCTTTGACAAGTTCCCGCATGGTAGGCTGGTCCAGAAGGTTCGAACACATGGGATCCAGGTTGAGCTAGCAAATTGGATACAAAATTGGCTTGGTGATAGGAGGCAGAGGGTGGTAGTGGAGGGTTGTTTTTCAGATTGGAGGACGGTGACCAGTGGTGTGCCGCAGGGATCGGTGCTGGGCCCTCTGTTGTTTGTCATATATATTAATGATTTGGATGTGAATGTAGGGGACATGATTAGTAAGTTTGCAGATGATATGCTCCGTGATCTGCTCCTCCTGCGCTATGTGGGAAATCAGGGATGCTTCCAGTGTCCCTGACTACCATGTGTGCAGGAAGTGTATCCAGCTGCAGCTACTGACAACCTGCATTATAGAGCTGGAGCTGCGGGTGGATTCAGCTACTTGGATCATTGGGATCTCTTCTGGTGCAGAGGTGACCTGTACAAGAAGGACGGGTTGCATCTAAACTGGAGGGGGACCAATATCCTTGCGGGGAGGTTTGCTGGTACTACTCGGGAGGGTTTAAACTACTCTTGCAGGGGGGTGGGACCCAAAGTAGTAGTCTCTCAGATGAGATAGTTGAGGCAAATGTAAAGGTTAAAGCAAGCAAGTCCAGTAGGCAGGCCGGGCAGGGGCAGGACAGGGAGCGTGGAAGGTCTGGTGGGCTAAACTGCATTTACTTTAATGCAAGAAGCCTTACAGGTAAGGCAGATGAACTCAGAGCATGGATCGGTACATGAGATTGTGATATTATAGCTACTACGGAAACGTGGTTGAGGGATGCGCAGGACTGGCAGCTCAATGTTCCAGCGTGACTGAGGTGGAGGTAAGAGAGGAGGGGGAGTTGCACTATTGATTAGGGAGGACATCACGGCAGTACTTAGAGAGGATATCCTGGGGGGAATGTCCAGCAAGGCCATATGAGTAGAACTTAGAAATAAGAAAGGGGTGATCACTTTGATGGGATTATACTATAGGCCCCCCAATAGTCAGAGGGAAATGGAGGAGCATATATGTAGGAAAATCACAGATAGGCGTAGGAATTATAAGGTTGTAATAGTAGGTGATTTTAACTTCCCTAATATTGATTGGGACTGCCTGAGTGCTAAGGGATCAGATGGGGAAGAATTTGTTAAATGTCTCCAGGATAGTTTTCTGAAGCAGTATGTGGATGGCCCTACTAGAGAAGGGGCTACATTCGACCTCCTCTTAGGAAATAAGGATGGGCAGGTGGTTGATGTGTCAGTGGGGGAGCACTTTGGGACCAGTGACCATAACTCTATTAGCTTCAAGATAGTTATGGAAAAGGATAGGACTGGTCCTCCGACTGAAGTCCTAAATTGGTGGAACGTTAATTTTGATGGCATCAGACAGGAACTCTCAAAAGTTGAATGGGAGAGGCTGTTTACAGGTAAAGGGACGTCTGGCAAGTGGGAGGCTTTTAAAAGTGGGATAGGAAGAGTTCAGGGCTGGCATGTTCCTGTTAGATGGAATGGCAAGGCTGGCAAGTTTTGGGAACCTTGGTTGATGAGGGATATTGAGGGTCTGGTCAGGACAAAGAAGGAGGCATATGTCAGGTACAGGCAGCTGGGATCGAGCAAGTCCCTCGAGGAGTATAGGGGATGTAGGAGTACACTTAAGAAGGAAATTAGGAGGGCTAAAAGGGGCCATGAAATTTCCCTTGCAGATAAGATAAAGGAGAATCCTAAAAGATTCTATAAGTATATTGAGTAAAAGGGTAGCTAGGGAGAGAGTAGGTCCCCTTAACGAACAGTGTGGCAATCTAGGTGTGGAGCCACGGGAAATGGGCAAGGTCTTAAATGAATGCTTCTCGTCCGTATTTACCATGGAGAAGATCATGGAAGCTAGTGAGTTCAAGGGAGGGAACACTGATATCCTGGAGCATCTCAACGTTACAAAGGAGGAGGTGTTGGAGGTTTTGAAGCGCATTAAGGTGGGTAAATCCCCAGGGCCTGACCAGGTGTATCCTAGGATGCTCTGGGAAGCAAGGGAGGAGATTGCTGGGGCCCTGGCAGAGATTTCTGTATCATCGTTAGCCACGGGTGAGGTACCGGAAGACTGGAGGATAGCTAATGTTGTGCCTTTATTTAAGAAGGGCAGCAGGGATAAGCCAGGGAACTACAGGCCGGTGAGCCTTACATCAGTGGTGGGAAAGTTATTGGAAGGGATTCTGAGAGACAGGATTTATATGCATCTGGAAAGGCATGGTCTGATTAGGGACAGTCAGCATGGCTTTGTACGTGGGAAATCTTGTCTCACGAATTTGATTGAGTTTTTTGAGTAGGTGACCAAGAGGATTGACGAGGGCAGGGTGATGGACGTTGTCTACATGGACTTAACCAAGGTCTATGACAAGGTCCCGCATGGTAGGCTGGTCCAGAAGGTTCGAACACCAGGGTGAGCTAGCCAATTGGATACAAAATTGGCTTGGTGATAGGAGGTAGAGGGTGGTAGTGGAGGGTTGTTTTTCAGATTGGAAGCCGGTGACCAGTGGTGTGCTGCAGGGATCGGTGCTGGGCCCTCTGCTATTTGTCATATATATTAATGACTTGGATGTGAATATAGGGGGCATGATTAGTAAGTTTGCAGATGACACCAAAATTGGTGATATAGTGGACAGTGAAGAAGGTTATCTAAGGTTACAACAGGATATAGATCAACTGCGAAAGTGGGCAAGAGATTGGCAAATGGAATTTAATGCAGACAAATGTGAAGTGATGCATTTTGGGAAGTTAAACCAGGGCAGGACATATACAGTGAATGGCAGGGCCCTGGGGAGTGTTGTTGAACAGAGAGACCTTGGGGTGCAAGTACATAGTTCCCTGAAAGTGGCAACACAGGTAGACAGGGTGGTGAAGAAGGCATATGGCATGCTTGCCTTCATCGGCCGAGGCATTGAGTACAAGAGTTGGGACGTCATGTTACAGTTGTACATAACGTTGGTTCGGCCGCATTTGGAGTACTGTGTGCAGTTCTGGTCGCCGCACTACAGGAAAGATGTGATTAAGCTAGAGAGGGTGCAGAAAAGATTCACAAGGATGTTGCCTGGTTTGGAGAGCTTGAGTTATAAAGAGAGATTGGATAGGCTGGGTCTGTTTTCCCTGGAGCGAAGGAGGTTGAGAGGGGACATGATAGAGGTATATAAAATTATGAGAGGCATAGATAGGGTAGATAGCCAGAGTCTGTTTCCCATGGTAGGGGTGACTAAAACTAGAGGGCATTGATTTAAAGTGAGAGGGAGGAGGTTTAAAGGGGATCAAAGGGGTAAATTTTTCACACAAAAAGTAGTGGGTATCTGGAATGAGCTGCCTGAGGTGGTGGTGGAGGCAGGAACAGTAGCGACATTTAAGAGGCTTCTGGACAGGCACTTGAATGAGCAAGGCATAGAGGGATATGGAACTAATGTAGGCAGGTGGGATTAGTCCAGATAAGCATTATGGTCAGCATGGACGCGGTGGGCCGAAGGACCTGTTTCTCTGCTGTCCGACTCTCTGACTCTATAACAACTGGATCCTCCCCCTCCTACTCCAAGTTCATCAGCCGCAAGGAGATGTCTTTAACCCTGGCACTGGACAGACAACACAACCTTTGGAACTCCCAGTTGTGGCTGCAGGCACCAGCATCTATGCTCTTAACTATACTGTTCCCTATCAGTACCACATTCCTTTTCACTCCACCCACTTGAATGACCACCTGTAACATGGTGCTCTGGTCAGTTTGCACATCCACCCACCCTGTAGGCATTGCCCCCATTCACACAGACAGGAAGAACCTTATACCTTCTGGATAAGGGTAAAGGTGTGGACTTGGTGGGCTAAATAGCCTCTTTCTGTGTTGTTAATGACTCTATGACTCTTCCAGCACTAGACCTGGGACCCCACAATGTCTGCACCTCCGACTCCAGCTCAAGAACAAGTGAACCTTCAAAGGGAGGAGGAGAGGCTGAAAGCTGCCCAGGATGACGATGCTCCAAATTGCCATTCTTATCCAATCTGGTTTTATTTAAACAATTAATTAGTCTATGTATTTCATCAACTTAGCTTCTAGTTTTCAGTCTTTTAATTACTTGATCTACTTGAAGTTGTAGGTAGATTGAATTAAAGATTCAATACACTGTAATACACCCACTTCAAATTTTGGAGGCAAAATGCAGCACCTTCTTCCACCAGGTTCCACTTTGACACTCTGTTTATGATACACTCTGTTCTGCAATCACTGTGTTCTGCGATTAATCTGTACGTCAGCGGATACTGTCTCAATTTAGACACTTGTTTGAGCCACATCCAAGTTATAACTGCTTATCCGACATCCAGTAGTGGATGAGCAGAAATTTCTGAAACCATTGGTTTCGTTCAGAGCTCCAAAATCCATTCCCGAACTAACAGCTCCATCACTCTCCCTGGCAACAGTCTGAGATTAAACCAGTCTGTTTGCAACCTTGGTGTCACATTTGACCGGGAGAGAGAGAGAGAGAGTTCACTCAGACAGCGGGAAACAGCAAGAGCGGAGCCGGAGTACAAAGAGACCGGGAGAGAGAGAGAGAGTTCACTCAGACAGCGGGAAATAGAGAGAGTGGAGCCGGAGTATAAAGAGACCATGGGAAAGAGAGAACTCACTCATTGAGCGGGAAAGAGTGAGAGCAGAGCCGGAGTATAAAGAAACCATGAGAGAGAGCGAGTTCACTCAGACAGCGGGTAACAGCGAGAGTGGAGCCGGAGTATAAAGAGAACGGGAGAGAGAGAGAGAGAGAGAGAGAGAGAGAGAGAGAGAGAGTTCACTGAGACAGTGCGAAACAGCGAGAGTGGAGCTGGAGTATAAAGAGACCGGGAGAGAGAGAGAGTTCACTCAGACAGCGGGCAACAGCGAGAGAGGAGCCTGAGTATCAAGAGACCGGGAGAGAGAGAGAGTTCACTCAGACAGCGGGAAACAGCGAGAGCGGAGCCGGAGTATAAACAGACCGTGAGAGAGAGAGAGAGAGAGTTCACTCACACAGCGGGAAACAGAGAGAGCAGAGCCGGAGTATAAAGAGACCGGGAGAGAGAGAGAGTTCACTCAGAGAGCGGGAAACAGCGATAGAGGAGCCGGAGTATAAAGAGACCGGGAGAGAGAGAGACAGTTCACTCAGACAGCGGGAAACAGCGAGAGCGGAGCTGGAGTATAAAGAGACCGGAAGAGAGCGAGAGTTTAGTCAGACAGCGGAAAACGGCGAGAGCGGAGCCGGAGTATAAAGAGACCGGGAGAGAGAGAGAGAGTTCACTCAGACAGCGGCAAACAGCTAGAGAGGAGCCGCAGTAGAAAGAGACCGGGAGAAAGAGAGAGAGTTCACTCAGAGATCGGGAAACAGCGAGAGAGGAGCCAGAGTATAAAGAGACCGGGGAGAGTGAGAGAGTTCACTCAGACAGCGGGAAACAGCGAGATCGGAGCTGGAGTATAAAGAGACCGGGGAGAGTGAGAGAGTTCACTCAGACAGCGGGAAACAGCGAGAGCGGAGCTGGAGTATAAAGAGACCGGGAGAGAGAGAGAGAGAGTTCACTCAGACAGCGGGAAACAGCTGGAGCGGAGCCGGAGTATAAAGAGACCGGGAGAGAGAGAGAGAGAGTTCACTCAGACAGCGGGAAACAGCGAGAGCGGAGCCGGAGTAGAAAGAGACTGGCAGAGAGAGAGAGAGAGAGAGTTCACTCGGACAGCGGGAAACAGCAAGAGAGGAGCTGGAGTCGAAAGAGACCGGGAGAGAGAGAGAGAGTTCACTTACAGAGGAGGAAACAGCGAGAGCGGAGCCGGAGTATAAAGAGACCGGGGGAGAGAGAGAGTTCACTCAGAGAGCAGGAAACAGCGAGAGCGGAGCCGGAGTATAAATAGAGCGGGAGAGAGTGAGAGAGTTCACTCAGACAGCGGGAAACAGAGAGAGCGGAGCCGGAGTGTGAAGAGACCGGGTGAGAGAGAGAGTTCACTCAGACAGCGGGAAACAGCAAGAGAGGAGCCGGAGTATTAAGAGACCGGGAGAGAGAGAGAGTTCACTCAGACAGCGGGAAACAGCAAGAGAGGAGCTGGAGTATAAAGAGACCGGGAGAGGGAGAAAGTTCACTCAGACAGCGGGAAACAGCGAGAGAGGAGCCAGAGTATACAGAGACCGGGGGAGAGAGAGAGAGTTCACTCAGACAGCGGGAAACAGCGAGAGCCGAGCCGGAGTAGAAAGAGAACGGGAGAGAGAGAGAGAGTTCACTCAGACAGCGGGAAACAGCGGGAGAGGAGCCGGAGTAGAAAGAGACAGGGGGAGAGAGAGAGATTTCAATCAGACAGCGGGAAACAGAGAGAGCGGAGCCGGAGTATAAAGAGACCGGGAGAGAGAGAGAGTTCACTCAGACAGCGGGAAACAGCGAGAGCAGAGTCGGAGTATAAAGAGACCGGGAGAGAGAGAGAGTAAACTCAGATAGCGGGAAACAGCAAGGGAGGAGCTGGAGTATAAAGAGACCGGGAGAAAGAGAGAGTTCACTCAGACAGCGGCAAAAAGCGAGAGAGGAGCCGGAGTATAAAGAGACCGGGAGAGAGAGAGAGTTCACTCAGACAGCGGGAAACAGCGAGAGCGGAGTCGGAATATAAAGAGACCGGGAGAGAGAGAGAGAGTTCACTCAGACAGCGGGAAACAACGAGAGTGGAGCCGGAGTATAAAGAGACTGGCAGAGAGAGAGAGAGAGAGTTCACTCTGACAGCGGGAGCAGCGAGAGCGGAGCCCAGTATAAACAGACCTGCACAGAGAGAGAGAGAGAGTTTACTCGGACAGCGGGAAACAGCGAGAGTGGAGCCGGAGTATAAAGAGACCGGGAGAGTGAGAGAGTTCACTCAGACAGCTGGAAACAGCGATAGCGGAGCCAGAGGATAAAAAGACCGTGATAGAGAAAGAGAGTTCACTCAGACAGCGGGAAACAGCAAGAGAGGAGCCGGAGTATTAAGAGACCGGGAGAGAGAGAGAGTTCACTCAGACAGCGGGAAACAGCGAGAGAGGAGCCGGAGCAAAAAGAGACCGGGGAGAGTGAGAGAGTTCACTCGACAGCGGGAAACAGCGAGAGCGGAGCCGGAGTATAAAGAGACTGGCAGAGAGAGAGAGAGAGTGTTCACTCAGAGAGCAGGAAACAGCGAGAGTGGAGCCGGAGTATAAAGAGACCGGGGAGAGTGAGAGAGTTCACTCAGACAGCGGGAAACAGCGAGAGCGGAGCTGGAGTATAAAGAGACCGGGAGAGAGAGAGATTTCACTCAGACAGCAGGAAACAGCAAGAGCGGAGCTGGAGTACAAAGAGACCGGGAGAGAGAGAGAGTTCACTCAGACAGCGGGAAACAGCGAGAGCGGAGCGGGAGTATAAAGAGACCGGGAGAGAGAGAGAGTTCACTCAGAGAGCGGGAAACAGCGAGAGCGGAGCCGGAGTATAAAGAGACCAGGAGAGAGAAAGAGAGTTCACTCAGACAGCGGGAAACAGCAAGAGCGGAGCCCGAGGAGAAAGAGACCGGGAGAGAGAGAGAGTTCACTCAGACAGTGGGAAACAGCGAGAGTGGAGCTGGAGTAGAAAGAGACAATCGGAGAGAGAGAGTACACTCGTTGAGCGGGAATCAGCGAGAGCGGAGCCGGAGTATAAAGAGACCGGGGAGAGTGAGAGCGTTCACTCAGACAGCGGGAAACAGCTAGAGCGGAGCCGGAGTATAAAGAGACCGGGAGAGAGAGAGAGAGTTCACTCAGACAGCGGGAAACAGCGAGAGCGGAGCCAGAGTATAAAGAGACTGGCACAGAAAGAGAGAGAGAGTTCACTCGGACAGCGGGAAACAGCGAGAGTGGAGCCGGAGTATAAAGAGAACGGGAGAGAGAGAGCGTTCACTCAGACAGCGGGAAACAGCAAGAGAGGAGCTGGAGTATAAAGAGACCAGGAGAGAGAGAGAGTTCACTCAGACAGCGGGAAACAGCGAGAGAGGAGCCGGAGTATAAAGAGACCGGGGGAGAGAGAGAGTTCACTCAGAGAGCAGGAAACAGCGAGAGCGGAGCCGGAGTATAAATAGAGCGGGAGAGAGTGAGAGAGTTCACTCAGACAGCGGGAAACAGAGAGAGCGGAGCCGGAGTGTGAAGAGACCGGGTGAGAGAGAGAGTTCACTCAGACAGCGGGAAACAGCAAGAGAGGAGCCGGAGTATTAAGAGAACGGGAGAGAGAGAGAGTTCACTCAGACAGCGGGAAACAGCAAGAGAGGAGCTGGAGTATAAAGAGACCGGGAGAGGGAGAAAGTTCACTCAGACAGCGGGAAACAGCGAGAGAGGAGCCGGAGTAGAAAGAGACAGGGGGAGAGAGAGAGATTTCAATCAGACAGCGGGAAACAGAGAGAGCGGAGCCGGAGTATAAAGAGACCTGGTGAGAGAGAGAGTTCACTCAGACAGCGGGAAACAGCGAGAGAGGAGCCGGAGTAGAAAGAGACCGGGGGAGAGAGAGAGATTTCAATCAGACAGCGGGAAACAGCAAGAGAGGAGCCGGAGGACAAAGAGACCGGGAGAGAGAGAGAGTTCACTCAGAGAGCGGGAAACAGCGAGAGCGGAGCCGGAGTATAAAGTGACCGGGAGAGAGAGAGAGAGAGAGAGTTCACTCAGACAGCGGGAAACAGAGAGAGCGGAGCCGGAGTATAAAGAGACCGGGAGAGAGAGAGAGTTCACTCAGACAGCGGGAAACAGCGAGAGCGGAGTCGGAGTATAAAGAGACCGGGAGAGAGAGAGAGTTCACTCAGATAGCGGGAAACAGCAAGGGAGGAGCTGGAGTATAAAGAGACCGGGAGAGGGAGAGAGTTCACTCAGACAGCGGGAAACAGCGAGAGCGGAGTCGGAGTATAAAGAGACCGGGAGAGAGAGAGAGTTCACTCAGATAGCGGGAAACAGCAAGGGAGGAGTCGGAGTATAAAGAGACCGGGAGAGAGAGAGAGTTCACTCAGACAGCGGGAAACAGCGAGAGCGGAGTCGGAGTATAAGGAGACCGGGAGAGAGAGAGAGAGTTCACTCAGACAGCGGGAAACAACGAGAGTGGAGCCGGAGTATAAAGAGACTGGCAGGGAGAGAGAGAGAGAGTTCACTCAGACAGCGGGAGCAGCGAGAGCGGAGCCCAGTATAAAGAGACCTGCAGAGAGAGAGAGAGAGAGAGAGTTTACTCGGACAGCGGGAAACAGCGAGAGTGGAGCCGGAGTATAAAGAGACCGGGAGAGTGAGAGAGTTCACTCAGACAGCTGGAAACAGCGAGAGCGGAGCCGGAGGATAAAAAGACCGTGATAGAGAGAGAGAGTTCACTCAGACAGCGGGAAACAGAGAGAGAGCAGCCAGAATATAAAGAGACCGGGAGAGGGTGAGAGACTTCACTCAGACAGCAGGAAACAGCGAGAGCGGAGCCAGAGTAGAAAGAGACCGGGAGAGAGAGAGAGAGAGTTCACTGAGACAGCAGGAAACAGCGAGAGCGGAGCTGGAGTATAAAGAGACCGGGACAGAGAGAGAGTTCACTCAGACAGTGGGAAACAGCGAGAGTGGAGCTGGAGTAGAAAGAGACCATGGGAGAGAGAGAGTTCACTCATTGAGCGGGAATCAGCGAGAGCGGAGTCGGAGTATCAAGAGACCGGGGAGAGTGAGAGAGTTCACTCAGACAGCGGGAAACAGCTGGAGCGGAGCCGGAGTATAAAGAGACCGGGAGAGAGAGAGAGAGTTCACTCAGACAGCGGGAAACAGCGAGACCGGAGCCGGAGTATGAAGAGACTGGCAGAGAGAGAGAGAGAGAGAGAGTTCACTCAGACAGCGGGAAACAGCGAGAGCGGAGCCGGAGTATAAAGATACTGGCAGAGAGAGAGAGAGAGTTCACTCGGACAGCGGGAAACAGCGAGAGAGGAGCCGGAGTATAAAGAGAACGGGAGAGAGAGGGAGAGTTCACTCAGACAGCGGGAAACAGCGAGAGCGGAGCCGGAGTAGAAAGAGAACGGGAGAGAGAGAGAGAGTTCACTCAGACAGCGGGAAACAGCGAGAGCGTAGCTGGAGCATAAAGAGACCAGGTGAGAGAGAGAGTTCACTCAGACAGCGAGAAACAGCGAGAGAGGAGCCGGTGTAGAAAGAGACCGGGGGAGAGAAAGAGATTTCACTCAGACAGCGGGAAACAGCAAGAGAGGAGCCGGAGTAGAAAGAGACCGGGGCAGAGAGAGAGATTTCAATCAGACAGCGGGAAACAGCAAGAGAGGAGCCGGAGGACAAAGAGACCGGGAGAGAGAGAGAGTTCACTCAGAGAGCGGGAAACAGCGAGAGCGGAGCCGGAGTATCAAGTGACCGGGAGAGAGAGAGAGAGAGTTCACTCAGACAGCGGGAAACAGAGAGAGCGGAGCCGGAGTATAAAGAGACCGGGTCAGAAAGAGAGTTCACTCGGACAGCGGGAAACAGCGAGAGTGGAGCCGTAGTATAAAGAGAACGGGAGAGAGAGAGCGTTCACTCAGACAGCGGGAAACAGCGAGAGAGGAGCCGGAGTATAAAGTGACCGGGGGAGAGAGAGAGAGTTCACTCAGAGAGCGGGAAACAGCAAGAGCGGAGCCGGAGTATAAATAGAGCGGGAGAGAGTGAGAGAGTTCACTCAGACAGCGGGAAACAGAGAGAGCGGAGGCGGAGTGAGAAGAGACCGGGTGAGAGAGAGAGTTCACTCAGACAGCGGGAAACAGCAAGAGAGGAGCCGGAGTATTAAGAGACCGGGAGAGAGAGAGTTCACTCAGAGAGCGGGAAACAGCAAGAGAGGAGCTGGAGTATACAGAGACAGGGAGAGGGAGAAAGTTCACTCAGACAGCGGGAAACAGCGAGAGAGCAGCCGGAGTATAAAGAGACCGGGGAGAGTGAGAGAGTTCACTCAGACAGCGGGAAACAGCGAGAGCTGAGACGGAGTAGAAAGAGAACGGGAGAGAGAGAGAGAGTTCACTCAGACAGCGAGAAACAGCGAGAGTGGAGCCGGTGTAGAAAGAGACTGGGGTAGAGAGAGAGATTTTACACAGACAGCGGGAAACAGCGAGAGAGGAGCCGGAGTAGAAAGAGACTGGCAGAGAGAGAGAGAGAGAGTTCACTCAGACAGCGGGAGCAGCGAGAGCGGAGCCCAGTATAAAGAGACCTGCAGAGAGAGAGAGAGAGTTTACTCGGACAGCGGGAAACAGCGAGAGTGGAGCCGGAGTATAAAGAGACCGGGAGAGTGAGAAAGTTCACTCAGACAGCTGGAAACAGCGAGAGCAGAGCCGGAGGATAAAAAGACCGTGATAGAGACAGAGAGTTCACTCAGACAGCGGGAAACAGCGAGAGCGGAGTCGGAGTATAAAGAGACCGGGAGAGAGAGAGAGAGTTCACTCAGACAGCGGGAAACAACGAGAGTGGAGCCGGAGTATAAAGAGACTGGCAGAGAGAGAGAGAGAGAGTTCACTCAGACAGCGGGAGCAGCGAGAGCGGAGCCCAGTATAAAGAGACCTGCAGAGAGAGAGAGAGAGAGAGAGTTTACTCGGACAGCGGGAAACAGCGAGAGTGGAGCCGGAGTATAAAGACACCGGGAGAGTGAGAGAGTTCACTCAGACAGCTGGAAACAGCGAGAGCGGAGCCGGAGGATAAAAAGACCGTGATAGAGAGAGAGAGTTCACTCAGACAGCGGGAAACAGAGAGAGAGCAGCCAGAATATAAAGAGACCGGGAGAGGGTGAGAGACTTCACTCAGACAGCAGGAAACAGCGAGAGCGGAGCCAGAGTGGAAAGAGACCGGGAGAGAGAGAGAGAGAGAGTTCACTGAGACAGCAGGAAACAGCGAGAGCGGAGCTGGAGTATAAAGAGACCGGGAGAGAGAGAGAGTTCACTCAGACAGTGGGAAACAGCGAGAGTGGAGCTGGAGTAGAAAGAGACCATGGGAGAGAGAGAGTTCACTCATTGAGCGGGAATCAGCGAGAGCGGAGCCGGAGTATCAAGAGACCGGGGAGAGTGAGAGAGTTCACTCAGACAGCGGGAAACAGCTGGAGCGGAGCCGGAGTATGAAGAGACTGGCAGAGAGAGAGAGAGAGAGAGTTCACTCAGACAGCGGGAAACAGCGAGACCGGAGCCGGAGTATGAAGAGACTGGCAGAGAGAGAGAGAGAGAGAGTTCACTCAGACAGCGGGAAACAGCGAGAGCGGAGCCGGAGTATAAAGAGACTGGCTGAGAGAGAGAGAGAGAGAGTTCACTCGGACAGCGGGAAACAGCGAGAGAGGAGCCGGAGTATAAAGAGAACGGGAGAGAGAGAGAGAGTTCACTCAGACAGCGGGAAACAGCGAGAGCGGAGCCGGAGTAGAAAGAGAACGGGAGAGAGAGAGAGAGTTCAATCAGACAGCGGGAAACAGCGAGAGCGTAGCTGGAGCATAAAGAGACCAGGTGAGAGAGAGAGTTCACTCAGACAGCGAGAAACAGCGAGAGAGGAGCCGGTGTAGAAAGAGACCGGGGGAGAGAGAGAGATTTCACTCAGACAGCGGGAAACAGCGAGAGAGGAGCCGGAGTAGAAAGAGACCGGGGCAGAGAGAGAGATTTCAATCAGACAGCGGGAAACAGCGAGAGAGGAGCCGGAGTAGAAAGAGACCGGGGCAGAGAGAGAGATTTCAATCAGACAGCGGGAAACAGCAAGAGAGGAGCCGGAGGACAAAGAGACCGGGAGAGAGAGAGAGTTCACTCAGAGAGCGGGAAACAGCGAGAGCGGAGCCGGAGTATCAAGTGACCGGGAGAGAGAGAGAGAGAGTTCACTCAGACAGCGGGAAACAGAGAGAGCGGAGCCGGAGTATAAAGAGACCGGGTCAGAAAGAGAGTTCACTCAGACAGCGGGAAACAGCAAGGGAGGAGCTGGAGTATAAAGAGACCGGGAGAGAGAGAGAGAGTTCACTCGGACAGCGGGAAACAGCGAGAGTGGAGCCGGAGTATAAAGAGAACGGGAGAGAGAGAGCGTTCACTCAGACAGCGGGAAACAGCGAGAGAGGAGCCGGAGTATAAAGTGACCGGGGGAGAGAGAGAGAGTTCACTCAGAGAGCGGGAAACAGCAAGAGCGGAGCCGGAGTATAAATAGAGCGGGAGAGAGTGAGAGAGTTCACTCAGACAGCGGGAAACAGAGAGAGCGGAGGCGGAGTGAGAAGAGACCGGGTGAGAGAGAGAGTTCACTCAGACAGCGGGAAACAGCAAGAGAGGAGCCGGAGTATTAAGAGACCGGGAGAGAGAGAGTTCAGTCAGAGAGCGGGAAACAGCAAGAGAGGAGCTGGAGTATACAGAGACAGGGAGAGGGAGAAAGTTCACTCAGACAGCGGGAAACAGCGAGAGAGCAGCCGGAGTATAAAGAGACCGGGGGAGAGAGAGTGAGTTCACTCAGACAGCGGGAAACAACGAGAGTGGAGCCGGAGTATAAAGAGACTAGCAGAGAGAGAGAGAGAGAGTTCACTCAGACAGCGGGAGCAGCGAGAGCGGAGCCCAGTATAAAGAGACCTGCAGAGAGAGAGAGAGAGAGAGAGTTTACTCGGACAGCGGGAAACAGCGAGAGTGGAGCCGGAGTATAAAGAGACCGGGAGAGTGAGAGAGTTCACTCAGACAGCTGGAAACAGCGAGAGCGGAGCCGGAGGATAAAAAGACCGTGATAGAGAGAGAGAGTTCACTCAGACAGCGGGAAAGAGAGAGAGAGCAGCCAGAATATAAAGAGACCGGGAGAGGGTGAGAGACTTCACTCAGACAGCAGGAAACAGCGAGAGCGGAGCCAGAGTAGAAAGAGACCGGGAGAGAGAGAGAGAGAGTTCACTGAGACTGCAGGAAACAGCGAGAGCGGAGCTGGAGTATAAAGAGACCGGGAGAGAGAGAGAGTTCACTCAGACAGTGGGAAACAGCGAGAGCGGAGCCGGAGTAGAAAGAGAACGGGAGAGAGAGAGAGAGTTCACTCAGACAGCGAGAAACAGCGAGAGTGGAGCCGGTGTAGAAAGAGACTGGGGTAGAGAGAGAGATTTTACACAGACATCGGGAAACAGCGAGAGAGGAGCCGGAGTAGAAAGAGACGGGGGGAGAGAGAGAGATTTCAATCAGACAGCGGGAAACAGCAAGAGAGGAGCCGGAGGACAATGAGACCGGGAGAGAGAGAGAGTTCACTCAGAGAGCGGGAAACAGCGAGAGCGGAGCCGGAGTATAAAGAGACAGGGAGAGGGAGAAAGTTCACTCAAACAGCGGGAAACAGCGAGAGAGGAGCCGGAGTATAAAGAAACCGGGAGAGAGAGAGAGTTCACTAAGACAGCGGGAAACAGCGAGAGAGGAGCCGGAGAAGAAAGAGACCGGGGGAGAGAGAGACATTTCAATCAGACAGCGGGAAACAGCGAGAGCGGAGCTGGAGTATAAAGAGACCGGGAGAGAGAGAGAGTTCACTCAGACAGTGGGAAACAGCGAGAGAGGAGCCGGAGTATAAAGAGACCGGGGGAGAGAGAGAGAGTTCACTCAGAGAGCAGGAAAAGCGAGAGCGGAGCCGGAGGATAAAGAGACTCGGGGAGAGAGCAGAGATTTCAATCAGACAGCGGGAAACAGCAAGAGAGGAGCCGGAGTATAAAGAGACCGGGAGAGAGAGAGAGTTCACTCAGAGAGCGGAAAACAGCGAGAGCTGAGCCGGAGTATCAAGAGACTGGGAGAGAGTGAGAGAGTTCATTCAGACAGCGGGAAACAGAGAGAGCGGAGCCGGAGTGTGAAGAGACCGGGTGAGAGAGAGAGTTCACTCAGACAACAGGCAACAGCAAGAGAGGAGCCGGAGTATTAAGAGACCGGGAGAGAGAGAGCGTACACTCAGACAGCGGGAAACAGCGAGAGAGGAGCCGGAGTATCAAGAGACCGCCGGTGAGAGAGAGAGTTCACTCAGAGAGCAGGAAACAGCGAGAGCGGAGCCAGAGTAGAAAGAGACCGGGAGAGAGAGAGAGAGAGTTCACTGAGACTGCAGGAAACAGCGAGAGCGGAGCTGGAGTATAAAGAGACCGGGAGAGAGAGAGAGTTCACTCAGACAGTGGGAAACAGCGAGAGCGGAGCCGGAGTAGAAAGAGAACGGGAGAGAGAGAGAGAGTTCACTCAGACAGCGAGAAACAGCGAGAGTGGAGCCAGAATATAAAGAGACCGGGAGAGGGTGAGAGACTTCACTCAGACAGCAGGAAACAGCGAGAGCGGAGCCAGAGTAGAAAGAGACCGGGAGAGAGAGAGAGAGAGTTCACTGAGACTGCAGGAAACAGCGAGAGCGGAGCTGGAGTATAAAGAGACCGGGAGAGAGAGAGAGTTCACTCAGACAGTGGGAAACAGCGAGAGCGGAGCCGGAGTAGAAAGAGAACGGGAGAGAGAGAGAGAGAGTTCACTCAGACAGCGAGAAACAGCGAGAGTGGAGCCGGTGTAGAAAGAGACTGGGGTAGAGAGAGAGATTTTACACAGACATCGGGAAACAGCGAGAGAGGAGCCGGAGTAGAAAGAGACGGGGGGAGAGAGAGAGATTTCAATCAGACAGCGGGAAACAGCAAGAGAGGAGCCGGAGGACAATGAGACCGGGAGAGAGAGAGAGTTCACTCAGAGAGCGGGAAACAGCGAGAGCGGAGCCGGAGTATAAAGAGACAGGGAGAGGGAGAAAGTTCACTCAAACAGCGGGAAACAGCGAGAGAGGAGCCGGAGTATAAAGAAACCGGGAGAGAGAGAGAGTTCACTAAGACAGCGGGAAACAGCGAGAGAGGAGCCGGAGAAGAAAGAGACCGGGGGAGAGAGAGACATTTCAATCAGACAGCGGGAAACAGCGAGAGCGGAGCTGGAGTATAAAGAGACCGGGAGAGAGAGAGAGTTCACTCAGACAGTGGGAAACAGCGAGAGAGGAGCCGGAGTATAAAGAGACCGGGGGAGAGAGAGAGAGTTCACTCAGAGAGCAGGAAAAGCGAGAGCGGAGCCGGAGGATAAAGAGACTCGGGGAGAGAGCAGAGATTTCAATCAGACAGCGGGAAACAGCAAGAGAGGAGCCGGAGTATAAAGAGACCGGGAGAGAGAGAGAGTTCACTCAGAGAGCGGAAAACAGCGAGAGCTGAGCCGGAGTATCAAGAGACTGGGAGAGAGTGAGAGAGTTCATTCAGACAGCGGGAAACAGAGAGAGCGGAGCCGGAGTGTGAAGAGACCGGGTGAGAGAGAGAGTTCACTCAGACAACAGGCAACAGCAAGAGAGGAGCCGGAGTATTAAGAGACCGGGAGAGAGAGAGCGTACACTCAGACAGCGGGAAACAGCGAGAGAGGAGCCGGAGTATCAAGAGACCGCCGGTGAGAGAGAGAGTTCACTCAGAGAGCAGGAAACAGCGAGAGCGGAGCCACAGTATAAAGAGACCGGGGAGAGTGAGAGAGTTTACTCAGACAGCGGGAAACAGCGAGAGCGGAGCTGGAGTATAAAGAGACCATGGGAGAGAGAGAGTTCACTCATTGCGTGGGAAACAGCGAGAGCGGAGCCGGAGTATAAAGAGACTGGCAGAGAGAGAGAGAGAGAGAGTTCACTCAGACAGCGGGAAACAGCGAGAGCGGAGCCAGAGTATAAAGAGACTGGCAGAGAGAGAGCGAGAGAGTTCACTCGGACAGCGGGAAACAGCGAGAGTGAAGCCGGAGTATAAAGAGAACGGGAGAGAGCGAGCGTTCACTCAGACAGCGGGAAACAGCAAGAGAGGAGCTGGAGTATAAAGAGACCGGGAGAGAGAGAGAGTTCACTCAGACAGCGGGAAACAGCGAGAGAGGAGCCGGAGTATAAAGAGACCGGGGGAGAGTGAGAGAGTTCACTCAGACAGCAGGAAACAGCGAGAGCGCAGCCGGGGTATAAAGAGACCGGGAGAGAGAGAGTTCACTCAGACAGCGGGAAACAGCGAGAGCGGAGCCGGAGTATAAAGAGACTGGCAGAGAGAGAGAGAGAGAGTTCACTCGGACAGCGGGAAACAGCGAGAGTGAAGCCGGAGTATAAAGAGACGGGGGAGAGTGAGAGAGTTCACTCAGACAGCAGGAAACAGCGAGAGCGGAGCCGGAGTATAAAGAGACCGGGAGAGAGAGAGAGTTCACTCAGACAGTGGGAAACAGCGAGAGTGGACCTGGAGTAGAAAGAGACCATGGGAGAGAGAGAGTTCACTCATTGAGCGGGAATCAGCGAGAGCGGAGCTGGAGTATAAAGAGACCGGGGAGAGTGAGAGAGTTATCTCAGACAGCGGGAAACAGCTGGAGCGGAGCCGGTGTATAAAGAGACCGGGAGAGAGAGAGAGAGTTCACTCAGACAGCGGGAAACAGCGAGAGCGGAGCCGGAGTATAAAGAGACAGGCAGAGAGAGAGAGAGAGAGAGAGAGTTCACTCGGACAGCGGGAAACAGCGAGAGTGGAGCCGGAGTATAAACAGAACGGGAGAGAGAGAGCGTTCACTCCGACAGCGGGAAACAGCAAGAGTGGAGCTGGAGTATAAAGAGACCGGGAGAGAGAGAGAGATTTCACTCACAGAGCAGGAAACAGCGAGAGCGGAGCCGGAGTATAAAGAGACCGGGGGAGAGAGAGAGTTCACTCAGAGAGCGGGAAACAGCGAGAGCGGAGCCGGAGTATATATATAGCGGGAGAGAGTGAGAGAGTTCACTCAGACAGCGGGAAACAGAGAGGGCGGAGCCGGATTGTGAAGAGACCGGGTGAGAGAGAGAGTTCACTCAGACAGCGGGAAACAGCAAGAGAGGAGCCGGAGTATTAAGAGACCGGGAGAGAGAGAGAGTTCACTCAGACAGTGGGAAACAGCAAGAGAGGAGCTGGAGTATAAAGAGACCGGGAGAGGGAGAAAGTTCACTCAGACAGCGGGAAACAGCAAGAGAGGAGCCGGAGTATAAAGAGACCGGGGAGAGTGAGAGAGTTCACTCAGACAGCGGGAAACAGCGAGAGCGGAGCCGGAGTAGAAAGAGACCGGGGGAGAGAGAGAGAGTTCACTCAGACAGCGGGAAACAGCGAGAGCGGAGCTGGAGTATAAACAGACCGGGAGAGAGAGAGAGTTCACTCAGACAGTGGGAAACAGCGAGAGTGGAGCTGGAGTAGAAAGAGACCATGGGAGAGAGAGAGTTCACTCATTGAGCGGGAATCAGCGAGAGCGGAGCCGGAGTATCAAGAGACCGGGGAGAGTGAGAGAGTTCACTCAGACAGCGGGAAACAGCTGGAGCGGAGCCGGAGTATAAAGAGACCGGGAGAGAGAGAGAGAGTTCACTCAGACAGCGGGAAACAGCGAGAGCGGAGCCGGAGTTTGAAGAGACTGGCAGTGAGAGAGAGAGAGAGAGAGAGTTCACTCAGACAGCGGGAAACAGCGAGAGCGGAGCCGGAGTATAAAGAGACTGGCAGAGAGAGAGAGAGAGAGAGTTCACTCGGACAGCGGGAAACAGCAAGAGTGGAGCCGGAGTACAAAGAGAACGGGAGAGAGAGAGCGTTCACTCGGACAGCGGGAAACAGCAAGAGAGGAGCTGGAGTATAAAGAGACCGGGAGAGAGAGAGAGTTCACTCAGACAGCGGGAAACAGCGAGAGAGGAGCCGGAGTATAAAGTGACCGGGGGAGAGAGAGAGAGTTCACTCAGAGAGCAGGAAACAGCGAGAGCGGAGCAGGAGTATAAATAGACTGGGGGAAAGAGAGAGTTCACTCAGAGAGCGGGAAACAGCGAGAGCGGAGCCGGAGTATAAATAGAGCGGGAGAGAGTGAGAGAGTTCACTCAGACAGCGGGAAACAGAGAGAGCGGAGCCGGAGTGTGAAGAGACCGAGTGAGAGAGAGAGTTCACTCAGACAGCGGGAAACAGCCAGAGAGGAGCCGGAGTATTAAGAGACCGGGAGAGAGAGAGAGTTCACTCAGACAGCGGGAAACAGCGAGAGCGTAGCTGGAGCAAAAAGAGACCGGGTGAGAGAGAGAGTTCACTCAGACAGCGAGAAACAGCGAGAGAGGCGCCGGTGTAGAAAGAGACCGGGGGAGAGAGAGAGATTTCACTCAGACAGCAGGAAACAGCGAGAGAGGAGCCGGAGTAGAAAGAGACCGGGGCAGAGAGAGAGATTTCAATCAGACAGCGGGAAACAGCAAGAGAGGAGCCGGAGTATAAAGTGACCGGGAGAGAGAGAGAGAGAGTTCACTCAGACAGCGGGAAACAGAGAGAGCGGAGCCGGAGTATAAAGAGACCGGGTCAGAGAGAGAGTTCACTCAGACAGCGGGAAACAGCAAGGGAGGAGCTGGAGTATAAAGAGACCGGGAGAGAGAGAGAGAGTTCATTCGGACAGCGGGAAACAACGAGAGTGGAGCCGGAGCATAAAGAGAACGGGAGAGAGAGAGCGTTCACTCAGACAGCGGGAAACAACGAGAGAGGAGCCGGAGTATAAAGAGACCGGGGGAGAGAGAGACATTTCAATCAGACAGCGGGAAACAGCGAGAGCGGAGCTGGAGTATAAAGAGACCGGGAGAGAGAGAGAGTTCACTCAGACAGCGGGAAACAGCGAGAGAGGAGCCGGAGTATAAAGAGACCGGGGAGAGTGAGAGAGTTCACTCAGAGAGCGGGAAACAGCGAGAGCGGAGCCGGAGTACAAAGTGACCGGGTGAGAGAGAGAGAGAGAGTTCACTCAGACAGCGGGAAACAGAGAGAGCGGAGCCGGAGTATAAAGAGACCGGGTCAGAGAGAGAGTTCACTCAGATAGCGGGAAACAGCGAGAGCGGAGTCGGAGTATAAACAGACCGAGAGAGAGAGAGAGAGTTCACTCAGACAGCGGGAAACAACGAGAGTGGAGCCGGAGTATAAAGAGACTGGCAGAGAGAGAGAGAGAGAGAGAGAGAGAGTTCACTCAGACAGCGGGAGCAGAGAGAGCGGAGCCCAGTATAAAGAGACCTGCAGAGAGAGAGAGAGAGAGAGAGTTTACTCGGACAGCGGGAAACAGCGAGAGTGGAGCCGGAGTATAAAGAGACCGGGAGAGTGAGAGAGTTCACTCAGACAGCGGGAAACAGCGAGAGCGGAGCCGGAGGATAAAAAGACCGTGATAGAGAGAGAGAGTTCACTCAGACAGCGGGAAACAGAGAGAGAGCAGCCAGAATATAAAGAGACCGGGAGAGGGTGAGAGACTTCACTCAGACAGCAGGAAACAGCGAGAGCGGAGCCGGAGTAGAAAGAGACCGGGAGAGAGAGAGAGAGTTCACTCAGACAGCGGGAAACAGCGAGAGCGGAGCTGGAGTATAAACAGACCGGGAGAGAGAGAGAGTTCACTCAGACAGTGGGAAACAGCGAGAGTGGAGCTGGAGTAGAAAGAGACCATGGTAGAGAGAGAGTTCACTCATTGAGCGGGAATCAGCGAGAGCGGAGCTGGAGTATCAAGAGACCTGGGAGATTGAGAGAGTTCACTCAGACAGCGGGAAACAGCTGGAGCGGAGCCGGAGTATAAAGAGACCGGGAGAGAGAGAGAGAGTTCACTCAGACAGCGGGAAACAGCGAGAGCGGAGCCGGAGTTTGAAGAGACAGGCAGAGAGAGAGAGAGAGAGAGAGAGTTCACTCAGACAGCGGGAAACAGCGAGAGCGGAGCCGGAGCATAAAGAGACTGGCAGAGAGAGAGAGAGAGAGAGTTCACTCGGACAGCGGGAAACAGCAAGAGTGGAGCCGGAGTACAAAGAGAACGGGAGAGAGACAGCGTTCACTCGGACAGCGGGAAACAGCAAGAGAGGAGCTGGAGTATAAAGAGACCGGGAGAGAGAGAGAGTTCACTCAGACAGCGGGAAACAGCGAGAGAGGAGCCGGAGTATAAAGTGACCGGGGGAGAGAGAGAGAGTTCACTCAGAGAGCAGAAAACAGCGAGAGCGGAGCAGGAGTATAAATAGACTGGGGGAGAGAGCGAGTTCACTCAGAGAGCGGGAAACAGCGAGAGCGGAGCCGGTGTATAAATAGAGCGGGAGAGAGTGAGAGAGTTCACTCAGACAGCGGGAAACAGAGAGAGCGGAGCCGGAGTGTGAAGAGACCGGGTGAGAGAGAGAGTTCACTCAGACAGCGGGAAACAGCAAGAGAGGAGCCGGAGTATTAAGAGACCGGGAGAGAGAGAGAGTTCACTCAGACAGCGGGAAATAGCGAGAGCGTAGCTGGAGCAAAAAGAGACCAGGTGAGAGAGAGAGTTCACTCAGACAGCGAGAAACAGCGAGAGAGGAGCCGGTGTAGAAAGAGACCGGGGGAGAGAGAGAGATTTCACTCAGACAGCGGGAAACAGCGAGAGAGGAGCCGGAGTAGAAAGAGACCGGGCAGAGAGAGAGATTTCAATCAGACAGCGGGAAACAGCAAGAGAGGAGCCGGAGGACAAAGAGACCGGGAGAGAGAGAGAGTTCACTCAGAGAGCGGGAAACAGCGAGAGAGGAGCCGGAGTATAAAGTGACCGGGAGAGAGAGAGAGAGAGTTCACTCAGACAGCGGGAAACAGAGAGAGCGGAGCCGGAGTATAAAGAGACCGGCTCAGAGAGAGAGTTCACTCAGACAGCGGGAAACAGCAAGGGAGGAGCTGGAGTATAAAGAGACCGGGAGAGAGAGAGAGAGTTCACTCGGACAGCGGGAAACAACGAGAGTGGAGCCGGAGCATAAAGAGAACGGGAGAGAGAGAGGGTTCACTCAGACAGCGGGAAACAACGAGAGTGGAGCCGGAGTATAAAGAGACCGGGGGAGAGAGAGACATTTCAATCAGACAGCGGGAAACAGCGAGAGCGGAGCCGGAGTATAAAGAGACCGGGAGAGAGAGAGAGTTCACTCAGACAGCGGGAAACAGCGAGAGAGGAGCCGGAGTATAAAGAGACCGGGAGAGAGAGAGACATTTCAATCAGACAGCGGGAAACAGCGAGAGCGGAGCTGGAGTATAAAGAGACCGGGAGAGAGAGAGAGTTCACTCATACAGCGGGAAACAGCGAGAGAGGAGCCGGAGTATAAAGAGACCGGGGGAGAGAGAGAGAGTTCACTCAGAGAGCAGGAAACAGCGAGAGCGGAGGCGGAGTATAAAGAGACCGGGGAGAGTGAGAGAGTTCACTCAGACAGCGGGAAACAGCGAGAGCGGAGCCGGAGTAGAAAGAGACCGGGAGAGAGAGAGAGAGTTCACTCAGACAGCGGGAAACAGCAAGAGAGGAGCTGGAGTATAAAGAGACCGGGTGAGAGAGAGAGTTCACTCAGACAGCAGGAAACAGCAAGAGAGGAGCCGGAGTATAAAGAGACCGGGAGAGAGAGAGAGAGAGTTCACTCAGACAGCGGGAAACAGAGAGAGCGGAGCCGGAGTGTGAAGAGACCGGGTGAGAGAGAGAGTTCACTCAGACAGCGGGAAACAGCAAGAGAGGAGCCGGAGTATTAAGAGACCGGGAGAGAGAGAGAGTTCACTCAGACAGTGGGAAACAGCGAGAGTGGAGCTGGAGTAGAAAGAGACCATGGGAGAGAGAGACTTCACTCATTGAGCGGGAATCAGCGAGAGCGGAGCCGGAGTATCAAGAGACCGGGGAGAGTGAGAGAGTTCACTCAGACAGCGGGAAACAGCTGGAGTGGAGCCGGAGTATAAAGAGACCGGGAGAGAGAGAGAGAGTTCACTCAGACAGCGGGAAACAGCGAGAGCGGAGCCGGAGTTTGAAGAGACTGGCAGAGAGAGAGAGAGAGAGAGAGAGTTCACTCAGACAGCGGGAAACAGCGAGAGCGGAGCCGGAGTATAAAGAGACTGGCAGAGAGAGAGAGAGAGAGAGTTCACTCGGACAGCGGGAAACAGCAAGAGTGGAGCCGGAGTACAAAGAGAACGGGAGAGAGAGAGCGTTCACTCGGACAGCGGGAAACAGCAAGAGAGGAGCTGGAGTATAAAGAGACCGGGAGAGAGAGAGAGTTCACTCAGACAGCGGGAAACAGCGAGAGAGGAGCCGGAGTATAAAGTGACCGGGGGAGAGAGAGAGAGTTCACTCAGAGAGCAGGAAACAGCGAGAGCGGAGCAGGAGTATAAATAGAGCGGGAGAGAGTGAGAGAGTTCACTCAGACAGCGGGAAACAGAGAGAGCGGAGCCGGAGTATTAAGAGACCGGGAGAGAGAGAGAGTTCACTCAGACAGCGGGAAACAGCGAGAGCTTAGCTGGAGCAAAAAGAGACCGGGTGAGAGAGAGAGTTCACTCAGACAGCGAGAAGCAGCGAGAGAGGAGCCGGTGTAGAAAGAGACCGGGGGAGAGAGAGAGATTTCACTCAGACAGCGGGAAACAGCGAGAGAGGAGCCGGAGTAGAAAGAGACCGGGGCAGAGAGAGAGATTTCAATCAGACAGCGGGAAACAGCAAGAGAGGAGCCGGAGGACAAAGAGACCGGGTGAGAGAGAGAGAGTTCACTCAGAGAGCTGGAAACAGCGAGAGAGGAGCCGGAGTATAAAGAGACCGGGAGAGAGAGAGAGAGTTCACTCGGACAGCGGGAAACAACGAGAGTGGAGCCGGAGCATAAAGAGAACGGGAGAGAGAGAGCGTTCACTCAGACAGCGGGAAACAACGAGAGTGGAGCCGGAGTATAAAGAGACCGGGGGAGAGAGAGACATTTCAATCAGACAGCGGGAAACAGCGAGAGCGGAGCTGGAGTATAAAGAGACCGGGAGAGAGAGAGAGTTCACTCAGACAGCGGGAAACAGCGAGAGAGGAGCCGGAGTATAAAGAGACCGGGAGAGAGAGAGACATTTCAATCAGACAGCGGGAAACAGCGAGAGTGGAGCTGGAGTAGAAAGAGACCGGGAGAGAGAGAGAGTTCACTCAGACAGCGGGAAACAGCGAGAGAGGAGCCGGAGTATAAAGAGACCGGGGAGAGTGAGAGAGTTCACTCAGACAGCGGGAAACAGCGAGAGCGGAGCCGGATTACAAAGTGACCGGGTGAGAGAGAGAGAGAGAGTTCACTCAGACAGCGGGAAACAGAGAGAGCGGAGCCGGAGTATAAAGAGACCGGGTCAGAGAGAGAGTTTACTCAGATAGCGGGAAACAGCAAGAGAGGAGCTGGAGTATAAAGAGACCGGGAGAGAGAGAGAGTTCACTCAGACAGCGGCAAAAAGCGAGAGAGGAGCCGGAGTATAAAGAGACCGGGAGAGAGAGAGAGTTCACTCAGACAGCGGGAAACAGCTAGAGCGGAGTCGGAGTATAAACAGACCGAGAGAGAGAGAGAGAGTTCACTCAGACAGCGGGAAACAACGAGAGTGGAGCCGGAGTATAAAGAGACTGGCATAGAGAGAGAGAGAGAGAGAGAGAGAGTTCACTCAGACAGCGGGAAACAGCGAGAGAGGAGCCGGAGTATAAAGTGACCGGGGGAGAGAGAGAGAGTTCACTCAGAGAGCAGGAAACAGCGAGAGCGGAGCAGGAGTATAAATAGACTGGGGGAGAGAGCGAGTTCACTCAGAGAGCGGGAAACAGCGAGAGCGGAGCCGGAGTATAAATAGAGCGGGAGAGAGTGAGAGAGTTCACTCAGACAGCGGGAAACAGAGAGAGCGGAGCCGGAGTGTGAAGAGACCGGGTGAGATAGAGAGTTCACTCAGACAGCGGGAAACAGCAAGAGAGGAGCCGGAGTATTAAGAGACCGGGAGAGAGAGAGAGTTCACTCAGACAGCGGGAAACAGCGAGAGCGTAGCTGGAGCAAAAAGAGACCGGGTGAGAGAGAGATTTCACTCAGACAGCGGGAAACAGCGAGAGAGGAGCCGGAGTAGAAAGAGACCGGGCAGAGAGAGAGATTTCAATCAGACAGCGGGAAACAGCAAGAGAGGAGCCGGAGGACAAAGAGACCGGGAGAGAGAGAGAGTTCACTCAGAGAGCGGGAAACAGCGAGAGAGGAGCCGGAGTATAAAGTGACCGGGAGAGAGAGAGAGAGAGTTCACTCAGACAGCGGGAAACAGAGAGAGCGGAGCCGGAGTATAAAGAGACCGGGTCAGAGAGAGAGTTCACTCAGACAGCGGGAAACAGCAAGGGAGGAGCTGGAGTATAAAGAGACCGGGAGAGAGAGAGAGAGTTCACTCGGACAGCGGGAAACAACGAGAGTGGAGCCGGAGTATAAAGAGACCGGGGGAGAGAGAGAGTTCACTCAGACAGCGGGAAACAGCGAGAGAGGAGCCGGAGTATAAAGAGACCGGGAGAGAGAGAGACATTTCAATCAGACAGCGGGAAACAGCGAGAGCGGAGATGGAGTATAAAGAGACCGGGAGAGAGAGAGAGTTCACTCAGACAGCGGGAAACAGCGAGAGAGGAGCCGGAGTATAAAGAGACCGGGAGAGAGAGAGACATTTCAATCAGACAGCGGGAAACAGCGAGAGCGGAGCTGGAGTATAAAGAGACCGGGAGAGAGAGAGAGTTCACTCATACAGCGGGAAACAGCGAGAGAGGAGCCGGAGTATAAAGAGACCGGGGGAGAGAGAGAGAGTTCACTCAGAGAGCAGGAAACAGCGAGAGCGGAGGCGGAGTATAAAGAGACCGGGGAGAGTGAGAGAGTTCACTCAGACAGCGGGAAACAGCGAGAGCGGAGCCGGAGTAGAAAGAGACCGGGAGAGAGAGAGAGAGTTCACTCAGACAGCGGGAAACAGCAAGAGAGGAGCTGGAGTATAAAGAGACCGGGTGAGAGAGAGAGTTCACTCAGACAGCAGGAAACAGCGAGAGAGGAGCCGGAGTATAAAGAGACCGGGAGAGAGAGAGAGTTCACTCAGACAGCGGGAGCGAGAGCGGAGCCCAGTGTAAACAGACCTGCAGAGAGAGAGAGAGAGAGAGTTTACTCGGACAGCGGGAAACAGCGAGAGTGGAGCCGGAGTATAAAGAGACCGGCAGAGAGAGACAGAGAGAGAGAGTTCACTCAGACAGCAGGAAACAGCGAGAGCGGAGCCAGAGTATAAAGAGACCTGCAGAGAGTGAGTTCACTCGGACAGCGGGAAACAGCGAGAGTGGAGCCGGAGTATAAAGAGACCGGGAGAGAGAGAGAGTTCACTCAGACAGCGGGAAACAGCGAGAGCGGAGCTGGAGTATAAAGAGACCGGGAGAGAGAGAGAGTTCACTCAGACAGTGGGAAACAGCGAGAACGGAGCTGGAGTATAAAGAGACCATGGGAGAGAGAGAGTTCACTCATTGCGTGGGAAACAGCAAGAGCGGAGCCGGAGTATAAAGAGACCGGGAGAGAGAGAGAGTTCACTCAGACAGTGGGAAACAGCGAGAGCGGAGCCGGAGTATAAAGAGACCGGGAGAGAGAGAGAGAGAGTTCACTCAGACAGCGGGAAACAGCAAGTGCAGAGCCGGAGTATAAAGAGACCATGAGAGAGAAAGAGTTCACTCAGACAGCAGGAAACAGCGAGTGCGGAGCCGGAGTATAAAGAGACCGGGAGAGAGAGAGAGTTCACTCAGACAGCAGGAAACAGCGAGTGCGGAGCCGGAGTATAAAGAGACCGGCATAGAGAGAGAGAGAGAGAGAGAGAGAGTTCACTCAGACAGCAGGAAACAGCGAGACTGGAGCCTAAGCATAAAGAGACCTGCAGAGAGAGTTAGAGAGTTCACTCAGACAGCGGGAAACAGCGAGAGCGGAGCCGGAGTATAAAGAGACCGGGGGATAGAGAGAGAGTTTACTCAGACAGTGGGAAACAGCGAGAGTGGAGCCAGAGTATAAAGAGACCGGGAGAGAGAGAGAGAGTTCACTCAGACAGCGGGAAACAGCGAGAGAGGGGCCAGAGTATAAAGAGACCGGGGGAGGGAGAGAGTGGGAGTTCACTCAGACAGCGGGAAACAGCGAGAGTGGAGCCGGAGTATAAAGAGACCGGGTGAGAGAGAGAGAGAGTTCACTCAGACAGTGGGAAACAGCGAGAGTGGAGCCAGAGTATAAAGAGACCGGGAGAGAGAGAGAGAGTTCACTCAGACAGCGGGAAACAGCGAGAGAGGGGCCAGAGTATAAAGAGACCGGGGGAGGGAGAGAGTTCACTCAGACAGCAGGAAACAGCGAGAGAGGAGCCGGAGTATAAAGAGACCGGGAGAGAGAGAGAGTTCACTCAGACAGCGGGAGCGAGAGCGGAGCCCAGTGTAAACAGACCTGCAGAGAGAGAGAGAGAGAGAGTTTACTCGGACAGCGGGAAACAGCGAGAGTGGAGCCGGAGTATAAAGAGACCGGCAGAGAGAGACAGAGAGAGAGAGTTCACTCAGACAGCAGGAAACAGCGAGAGCGGAGCCAGAGTATAAAGAGACCTGCAGAGAGTGAGTTCACTCGGACAGCGGGAAACAGCGAGAGTGGAGCCGGAGTATAAAGAGACCGGGAGAGAGAGAGAGTTCACTCAGACAGCGGGAAACAGCGAGAGCGGAGCTGGAGTATAAAGAGACCGGGAGAGAGAGAGAGTTCACTCAGAGAGCAGGAAACAGCGAGAGCGGAGGCGGAGTATAAAGAGACCGGGGAGAGTGAGAGAGTTCACTCAGACAGCGGGAAACAGCGAGAGCGGAGCCGGAGTAGAAAGAGACCGGGAGAGAGAGAGAGAGTTCACTCAGACAGCGGGAAACAGCAAGAGAGGAGCTGGAGTATAAAGAGACCGGGTGAGAGAGAGAGTTCACTCAGACAGCAGGAAACAGCGAGAGAGGAGCCGGAGTATAAAGAGACCGGGAGAGAGAGAGAGTTCACTCAGACAGCGGGAGCGAGAGCGGAGCCCAGTGTAAACAGACCTGCAGAGAGAGAGAGAGAGAGAGTTTACTCGGACAGCGGGAAACAGCGAGAGTGGAGCCGGAGTATAAAGAGACCGGCAGAGAGAGACAGAGAGAGAGAGTTCACTCAGACAGCAGGAAACAGCGAGAGCGGAGCCAGAGTATAAAGAGACCTGCAGAGAGTGAGTTCACTCGGACAGCGGGAAACAGCGAGAGTGGAGCCGGAGTATAAAGAGACCGGGAGAGAGAGAGAGTTCACTCAGACAGCGGGAAACAGCGAGAGCGGAGCTGGAGTATAAAGAGACCGGGAGAGAGAGAGAGTTCACTCAGACAGTGGGAAACAGCGAGAACGGAGCTGGAGTATAAAGAGACCATGGGAGAGAGAGAGTTCACTCATTGCGTGGGAAACAGCAAGAGCGGAGCCGGAGTATAAAGAGACCGGGAGAGAGAGAGAGTTCACTCAGACAGTGGGAAACAGCGAGAGCGGAGCCGGAGTATAAAGAGACCGGGAGAGAGAGAGAGAGAGTTCACTCAGACAGCGGGAAACAGCAAGTGCAGAGCCGGAGTATAAAGAGACCATGAGAGAGAAAGAGTTCACTCAGACAGCAGGAAACAGCGAGTGCGGAGCCGGAGTATAAAGAGAGCGGGAGAGAGAGAGAGTTCACTCAGACAGCAGGAAACAGCGAGTGCGGAGCCGGAGTATAAAGAGACCGGCATAGAGAGAGAGAGAGAGAGAGAGAGAGTTCACTCAGACAGCAGGAAACAGCGAGACTGGAGCCTAAGCATAAAGAGACCTGCAGAGAGAGTTAGAGAGTTCACTCAGACAGCGGGAAACAGCGAGAGCGGAGCCGGAGTATAAAGAGACCGGGGGATAGAGAGAGAGTTTACTCAGACAGTGGGAAACAGCGAGAGTGGAGCCAGAGTATAAAGAGACCGGGAGAGAGAGAGAGAGTTCACTCAGACAGCGGGAAACAGCGAGAGAGGGGCCAGAGTATAAAGAGACCGGGGGAGGGAGAGAGTGGGAGTTCACTCAGACAGCGGGAAACAGCGAGAGTGGAGCCGGAGTATAAAGAGACCGGGTGAGAGAGAGAGAGAGTTCACTCAGACAGTGGGAAACAGCGAGAGTGGAGCCAGAGTATAAAGAGACCGGGAGAGAGAGAGAGAGTTCACTCAGACAGCGGGAAACAGCGAGAGAGGGGCCAGAGTATAAAGAGACCGGGGGAGGGAGAGAGTGGGAGTTCACTCAGACAGCGGGAAACAGCGATAGTGGAGCCGGAGTATAAAGAGACCGGGAGAGAGAGAGAGAGAGAGAGAGAGACAGTTCACTCAGACAGCGACAAACAGCGAGAGCGTTGCCGGAGTATAATGTGTCCGGGAGAGAGAGAGAGCGAGAGAGTGAGAGAGTTCACTCAGACAGCGGGAAACAGCGAGAGAGGAGCCAGAGTATAAAGAGACCGGGAGAGAGAGAGAGAGAGTTCACTCAGCGAGCGAGAGCAGAGCCGGAGTATAAAGAGACCGGCAGAGAGAGAGAGTTCACTCAGACAGCGGGAAACAGCGAGAGCGGAGCCGGGGTATAAAGAGACCGGCAGAGAGAGAGAGTTCACTCAGCTAGCGGAACTTCCGGGAGCAGTCCAGGCGCGCAGGAGTTTTGAAAAAAAGTCAACAATGACATGCCAGGAAAGCTTGCAAGGTGATTGGTTGGTGTGTAACAGCTGTTCGGTCATAACTCTGAATAGCTGGGTTCGTAACTAAAGTGAAGAGAAAGGTCTACAGTTCTTTTCAATATAGTAGGTAGTGTTTTTTAGGGGGGGGATCAAGGTTCCTAGTGTAAATTTAATTTTTGGGTAATTTCAGGGAGTGAAAACAGGGTGAAAAAAAAGCAAAGAGTGACATCACAGGAAAACCGTAAGTTCATTGGTTGGTAAGTAACTGCTAATTTGAATTACTTATTCGAAGTTGATTTCAGATTAAAGGTGAACAGGAGAAATATTTTACAGATTAAAAACTAAAGACCAGTTGGAAATTTAAAAAACAAATTAAAATCTAATTCAATAAAATAGAGATGCAGGGCCAGGCGATGTGTTGTACCTCCCTATATGGGAGCTGGTGGACCCCACTGTGATTCCTGGTGAACATATCTGTAGCAAGTGTTGGCTCCTCGAGGAACTCCGGCTCAGAGTTGTTGAGCTGGAGTCCGAGCTTAGACACTGCGACACATTAGGGAGGGGGAGAGTTAGATTAACTACCTTGAATTCAGCCAGTCGTCAGGAACAGGAGGGTGTGACTATGAATGAGGCAGGTAGAGGGATCCAGGAAGTAGTGTTGCAGGAGCCTCAGCCATTGTTCTTGTCCAACAGGTTCAAGATTCTTGCACCCTTTGCGGATGAGAGCAGGGACTGTAGGGAGGATGAGCAAACTGACCATAGCACCGTGGTACAGGAAGCCATTCAAAGAACAAAGAACAGTACAGCACAGGAACAGGCCATTCGGCCCTCCAAGCCTGCGCCGATCTTGATGCCGGTCTAAACTAAAACCTTCTGCACTTCCGGGGTCCGTATCCCTCTATTCCCATCCTATTCATGTATTTGTCAAGATGCCTCTTAAACGTCGCTATCGTACCTGCTTCCAGCACCTCCCCCAGCAGCAAGTTCCAGACACTCACCACCCTCTGTGTAAAGAACTTGCCTCGCACATCCCCTCTAAACTTTGCCCCTCACACCTTAAACCTATGTCCCCGAGTAACTGACTCTTCCACCCTGGGAAAAAGCTTCTGACTATCCACTCTGTCCATGCCACTCATAACTTTGTAAACCTCTATCATGTCGCCCCTCCACCTCCGTCGTCCCAGTGAATACAATCCATGTTTATCCAACCTCTCCTCATAGCTAATACCCTCCAGACCAGGCAACATCCTGGTAAACCTCTTCTGTACCCTCCCCAAGGCCTCCACATCCTTCTGGTAGTGTGGCGACCAGAATTGCACGCAATATTCCAAGTATGGCCTAAGGTTCTGTGCAGCTGCAACATGACTTGCCAATTTGTATACTTTATGCCCCGACCGATGAAGGCAAGCATGCCGTATGCCTTCTTGACTACCTTATCCACCTGCGTTGCCACTTTCAGTGATCTGTGGACCTGTACGCCCAGATCTCTCTGCCTGTCAATACTCCTAAGGGTTCTGCCATTTACTGTATAATTCCCATCTTATTGGACCTTCCAAAATGCATAAATGCTGAGGGACAGGTTAGGGGGTATAGCCCAAATAAGAGTTCGATATACAAATGCACGGAGAGTAAGGAATAAACTAGATGAACTGCTGGCGCAAATTCAAATGGAAGATTATGATGTGGTGGCCATTGCGGAGACATGGCTGCGGGATGGTCGGGACTGGGAAGTAAATATACCTGGTTATAAAGTTTACAGGAGGGACAGGGAAAATGGCAGAGGGGGTGGAGTAGCCTCACTGATTAGAAATAATATCACCTCATTGGTGAGGGAGGATATAATGAGGGGAAAGCATCCAGTGGAGACCTTATGGGTGGAATTGAGGAACAGAAAATGATCGAAAACTGCATTCGGTGTCGTGTATAGACCCCCTGGTAGCAGTTCTGAGGTGTTAGATTGGAGAAATGCACAAATTAGGCGAGTGTGTAACAAAGGCAGTAGTATTAATGGTGGATTTTAATTTACACATAGATTGGGAGAGACAGACTAGCACCTGTCAGAAAGGTAGTGAATTTCTGGAATGTGTCCGGGATAGTTTCCGACAGCAATAAGTCCTAGATGTAACAAGGGGACTGGCAATATTATATTTAGTTATGAGTAATGAGCCAAATTTAATTAGTAGCCTAACTGTGCGTGAACATTTATCAAATAATGATCACAACATGATCGAATTCAAGGTAGCGTTTGAAAGTGAAAAGCATGAATCAGCTACTAGAATTTTAGACTTGGGTAAGGTTGACTTTACTGGGATGAGACAGAGACTGTCCACGATAAACTGGGTAGATCTGTTAATGGGTCAAACGACTGAAGAACAATGGAGAATATTTAAAGAAACATTTAACGAAATACAGAGTGAGTAAATCCCTGAGAGGAAAAAGCTCCACTTCACAGAAAAAACAGCCATGGACAACTAAAGAGATTAGGAATAGCATAAAACAAAAAGAAAGGGCTTACAAAAATGCAAAACGCCGAATGGGATCGATAGAAAGACCAGCAAAGGGTCACAAAGCAGCTTATAAGAGCTACTAAAAGAGATTATGAAAGGGGGAAACTTGCAAGGGACATCAAAATCAATAAGAAGAAATTTTATAGTTTCATAAAGGGAAAGCGGGTGGTCAAGAGCAATGTCGGCTCAATAAAAGCTGAAACTGGAGATATTGTCATTGAGAATGGGGAAATGGCAGACATGTTGAACAATTACTTTGCCTCACTATTTACAGTTGAAAAGAAGGATAACTTGCTGGAAGTCCCGAAAAAATTAATAGCCGAAAGGGGACTGAGACTGAATACAATTAACGTAAGTAAAACATCAGTAACAAGGAAATTAATGGAACTAAAGAGTGAGAAATCCCCAGGACCTGACGGTTTCCATCCGAGGGTGTTAAAGGAAGTAGGGGAGCACATTGTAGATGCCCTAACTATAGTCTTTCAGAGTTCCTTAGATTTAGGAGTGGTCCCTCTGGATTGGAAAGTTGCACATGTCACTCCACTTTTTAAGAAGGGTGAAAGGGGGAACCAAGTAAATTACAGACCAGTTAGCCTGACATCTGTGGTGGGCAAGTTGCTGGAGTCTATAATCAAGGATAGGGTGACTGAAGACCTAGAAAAATTTCAGCTAATCAGGGACAGCCAGCATGGATTCATGACGGGAAGGTCATGCCTGTCAAATCTCATTGAATATTTTGAAGAGGTGACTAAGGTAGTGGACAGGGGAATGTCTAAGGATGTTATTTATATGGACTTCCAGAAGGCATTTGATAAAGTCCCACCTAAGATACTGTTAACTAAGGTAGAAGCCCATGGAGTTGAGGGCAAGTTATTGACATGGTTAGAAAGTTGGTTGAGTGGTAGACGACAGAGAGTGGGGATAATGGGTAAGTACTCTGATTGGCAGGATGTAACTAGTGGTGTCCCGCAGGGATCTGTGTTGGGGCCTCAATTATTCACATTATTCATGAACGACTTGGATGATGGCTTAGTAAGTCATATATCCAAATTTGCTGATGATACAAAGTTAGGTGGCATTGTAGACAGTCTAGATGATAGCATAAAATTGCAAAGAGATAGTGATAGACTAGGTGAGTGGGCAAAACTGTGGCAGATGGATTTCAATGCAGGCAAGTGTGAGATTATCCATTTTGGACCAAAAAAGGATAGAGCAGGGTACTTTCTAAATGGGAAGAGGTTAAGTACAGTAGATATGCAAAGAGACTTGTGGAGTTCAGGTGCATAGATCTTTAAAATGCCACGAGCAAGTGCAGAAGATAATCATAAAGGCTAAAGGAATGCTAGACTTTATATCTAGAGGACTGGAGTATAAAGACACAGAGGTTATACTGCAGCTGTACAAAACCCTGGTTAGACCCCACTTGGAGTACTGTGAGCAGTTCTGGGCACCACACCTTAGGAAGGATATATTGGCCTTGGAGGGAGTGCAACATAGGTTTACAAGAATGATACCTGGACTACAGGGGTTAAGTTACGAGGAGAGATTACACAAATTAGGCCTGTTTTCGCTAGAATTTAGAAGGTTAAGGGGTGATCTGATCGAAGTCTTCAAGATATTAACAGGAAAAGACAGGCTAGATAAAGATAAACTATTTCCACTGGTTGGAGATTCTAAAACTAGGGGCATAGTCTAAAAATTAGGACCAGACTGTTCAGGAGAGATGTTAGGAAGCACTTCTTCACACAAAGGGTGGTAGAGGTTTGGAACTCCCTCCCACAAACAGCAGTTGAAGCTAGAACAGTTGTTAATTTTAAATCTGAGAGAGATAGATTTTTGCTAAGCAAAGATATTAAGGGATCTGGGCCAAAGACAGGTATATGGAGTTAGGCCACGGATCAGCCATGATCTCATTGAATGGCGGGACAGGCTCGAGGGGCTGAATGGCATACTCCTGTTCCTATCTTCCTCTGTTCTGATGAGGGGAGCTTCTGACCTTATATTTGTGCCTGTCTTTACCCCTGTCTCCGCTAATCTATTGGTGAAACCCTCATTCATGCCTTTTTTACCTTGATTGTTCCAACGCACTCCTGCCTGGTCTCCCACATTCTACTCGCTGTAAACTTGAGGCCATCCAAGTCTCTGCTGCCTGTGTCCTAACTCACACCAAATCCCATTCCCATATCAGCCCTGTGCTCATTGGCTCCTGATCAAGCATTATCTTGATTTTAAAATTCTCATTCTTGTTTTTACATCCCTCGATAGCCTCGCCCCTCCCTATTTCTGTAACCTCCTCAACCCCCCAAGATATCTGAGCTCCTTTAATTCTGGCCTCTTTTGCATCGCTGATTTTAATCGCTCCAACGCCTTCAGTTGCTTAGGCCCTAAGCTCTGGAATTCACTCCCTAAACCCTCTCTGCCTCTCCACCTCACTTTCCTGATTTAAGACACTTCTTAATGCCCCATCCATCAATATCGGTGACCACGCTCTGGAAGTGGTTCAAGAGTTCACCCACCTAGGCTCAACTATCACCAGTAACCTGTCTCTCAATGCAGAATTAAACAAGCGCATGGGAAAAGCTTCCACTGCTATGTCCAGACTGGCCAAGAGAGTGTGGGAAAATGGCGCACTGACACAGAACACAAAAGTCCGAGTGTATCAAGCCTGTGCCCTCAGTACCTTGCTCTATGTCAGTGAGGCCTGGACAACGTACGTCAGCCAAGAGCGACGTCTCAATTCATTCCATCTTCGCTGCCTCCGGAGAATCCTTGGCATCAGGTGACAGGACAGTATCTCCAACACAGAAGTCCTCGAGGCGGCCAACATCCCCAGCATATACACCCTACTGAGCCAGCGGCACCTGAGATGGCTTGGCCATGTGAGCCGCATGGAAGATGGCAGGATCCCCAAGGACACATTATACAGCGAGCTTGTCACTGGTATCAGACCCATCGGCCGTCCATGGCTCCACTTTAAAGACGTCTGCAAATGCGACATGACGTCCTGTGACATTGATCATAAGTCGTGGAAGTCAGTTGCCAGCGATCGTCAGAGCTGGTGGGCAGCCATAAAGGCGAGTCGAAGAGACTTAGCTGTTGGCAGGAAAAAAGTCAGAAGCGCAAGGAAAGAGCCAACTGTGTAACAGCCCCGACAACCAATTTTATCTGCAGCGCCTGTGGAAGAGTCTGTCACTCTAGAATTGGCCTTTATAGCCACTCCAGGCGCTGCTTCACAAACCACTGACCACCTCCAGGCGTTTACCCATTGTATCTGGAGACAAGGAGGCCAAAGAGAAGGATAAAAAAGAGATTAATACCCACCTCTTTGACCAAGCTTTTGGTCATTGAACCTAATATCTCTGTTTGTGGTTCAGTGTCATACTTAGTTTCATAATGTCCCTGTGAACACCTTGGGACATTTTATTATGTTAAAGGTGCTATATAAATATAAGTTGTTGTTGAATCAACTTCCTGCTCAGAGGTAACAGAGAAGATCGATGAGGATAACGTGGTTGATGTGGTGTACGTGGATGTCCAAAAGGCATTTAATAAAGTACCACATAACAGGCTTGTCAACAAAGTTAAAGCCCATGGAATAAATGGGATGGTAGCAGCATGGATACAAAACTGGCTGAGTGACAGTGTAGTGGTGAACAGTCGTTTTGTCTACTAGCGGAAGGTAGATCATTGGGATCCACAGAAGTCAATGTTAGGACCCTGCTTTTCTTCATGACTTGGGTGTGCAGGGCACAATTTCAACATTTGCAGATGACATAAAACTTGGAAGTATCGTGAACTGTGAGGGAGAAAATAAACTTCAAGTAGACATAGATAGGTTGGTGGAATGAGTGGACAAGTGGCAGATGAAATTTAATGCAGAAAAGAGTGAAGTGATTCATTTTTCCCAGAAGAAAAAGCAGATATAAAATAAAATTTGCAATTCTAAAAGTGGTACAGGAGCAGAGGGACCTAGCGTGTATGTGCACAATCATTGAAGGTTGCAAGTCAAGTTGAGAAAGCAGTTAATAAGGCCTATGAGATCCTGGATTTATAGAAACTGAACAGAACCAACCACATAAATACAGTCGCCACAAGAGCAGGTCAGAAACTGGGAATCCTGCAGCGAGTAACTCACGTCCTGATTCCCCAAAGCCTGTCCACCATCTACAGGTCATAAATCAGGAGTGTGATGGAATACCCTCCACTTGCCTGAATGGGTGCAGCTCCAACAACACTCAAGAAGCTCGACAGGATAAAGCAGCCTGCTTGATTGGCACCCCATCTACAAACATTCACTCCCTCCACCACCGATGCACAGTGGCAGCAGTGTGTACCATCTACAAGATGCACTGCAGCAACGCACCAAGGCTCCTTAGACAGCACCTTCCAAACCCGCGACCTCTACCACCTAGAAGGACAATGGCAGCAGATGCATGGGAACATCACCACCTGCAAGTTCCCCTCCAAGGCAAACACCATTCTGACTTGGAACTATATCGCCGTTCCTTCACTGTCGCTGTGTCAAAATCCTGGAACTCTCTTCCAAACAGCACTGTGGGTGTATCTACCCCACATGGACTGCAGCGGTTCAAGAAGGCAGCTCACCACCACCTTCTCAAGGGCAGTTAGGGTTGGGCAATAAATGCTGGCCTGGCCAGTGACACCCACATCCCATGAATAAATAAAAACAATAAATAGGGGACATAGAGCACAAAAACAAGGAAGTTATGATAAACCTGTCTAAAATATTAGCTCGGCCTCAACTGGAGTATTGTGTTCAGTTCTGGGCATTACACTTAAAGAAGGATGTGAAGGCATTAGAGAGGGTGCAGAAAAGGTTCATGAGAATGGTTCCAGGGATGAGGAATTTCAGTTATGTGGAGAGATTGGAGAAGCTGAGGCTGTTCTCCTTGGAGAAGAGAAGATTAAGAGGAGATTTGATAGAGGTGTTCAAAACCGTGAGGGCTCTGGATAGAGTACATAGAGAGAAACCGTTCCCATTGGAGGAAGAAGCGAGAATCAGAGGCCACAGATTTAAGGTAATTGGTAAAAGAAGCAACAACAACATGCGGAAAAACATTTTTTGCAGGGAGTGGTTAGGATCTGGAATGCACTGCCTGAGAGTGTGGTGGAGGCAGATTCAATCGAGGCCTTCAGAAGGGAATTGGATAATTATCTGAAGAGAAAGAATTTGCAGGGCTACAGGGAAAAGGCAGGGGAGTGGGATGGGGTGAGTTTCTCTTGCAGGGAGCTGGCATGGATATGACGGGCCGAATGACCACCTTCTGTGCTGTAACCATTCTATGATTCTATGCTTCTATTCAGGCACCACTTCCAGCTGGTTGACAGTTCACTTCCACTAATAGGCAGCTTCGGTTAAGTTTTAACTAACTTGCAGTTTCTTTTAGATTTTAAAGTGCTAAGCTAAATTGAAAAGGTTAAACTAAATGTCAGTTTCATACTGTTCACCTACCACTACTTACAAAACACTCTCACTTAGACCAAATTTAAAACTTGCATACTCGGTTTTTGATACACTCTGTCTGTGAACACAGAATAATGCAGTAGGATCACATGGGACTGACATGTATTCAAAACATAATCCCCTGCCACTTCCACCATCTACAATGTGATGCCACCACCTAATACACCTTCCCCTCCACTTTCAGCATCTGAAGGGACTGTTCCCTCTGTGACACCCTGGTCCACTCCTCAATCACCTCCAACACCCCGTCCTATTCCCATGGCACCATTCCTTGCAAGTGCAGGAGGTGTAATACTTGCCCTTTTACCTCCTCTCTCCTCACCAACCAAGGCCCCCAACACTCCATCAAGGTGAAGTGATGATTTATATGATACTTCTCTCACTTTAGTATACTGGGTATTCAGTGATGATAATGTCTCTTCTACATTGAGGAGACCAAATGCAGATTGGGTGACCATTCTGTAGAACACCTCCATTCAGTCTGCAAGCATGACCTTGAGCTTCCAGTCACCTGTCCTTTAATTCTCTACCTTGCTCTCACTCTGACCTCTCTGTTCTCAGACTTCAGGGGTCCTGAAGTCTGCAGGAAAACTCAGCCTGTTAATTCTGTTTCTCTCGACAGATGCTGCCAGAGCTGTTAAGCATCCAGCATGTTCTGTTTTTATTCCAGACTGGTATGGTTTGGGTTTGTGTCAGACAAGTTTGGTAAGGATAGACGTGGCAACAACAGGAACAGTATGCTGTCATGGGGTTCCTGTAATGCAGGTGTGAACAGGAGCTAATGAGAGAGACTGATCATAAACAGAGAGAGGAAAACAGGAAAGAGAAACAGATAGAGATATGGAATGAAAGAAAACTGGGACACTGAAACAGCGAGAGAGAGGAGAGATAGAAGAGGAAGAGAAGGATGGAGATTGCCAGAGAGTGAGCTGTCTGTGGAGTTAGCATCTGCTTCCTCCTTGTTTCATCAGACAGTGCAGAGGCCACACATTGAGCAGCCTTGTGGCGGGAGGCGGTGCCAGCTGATTGCTGCAGCTGGTGCCCAGGTAAAGGGCTGTGCCCGCCCTCACCAGCCTGCGATGCTGCCAATAGATCCCGTGCCCGGCTGGAACCCTGCAGAGCGGGCTGGCAGCAGCTGAAGGATTGCACAAGGAGGTTGCATGGAATCAGTGCGATTTTGTTCATGTTCCGGCCTGAGTCGGCATTGCTGAGCTGTGGAAGCCGAGAATCAGCAGCATCTTTGTAAGATCATTCTACAGAGGCCGGATCCAGGATTCCGGGGAAAGCGCTCAGCGCTTCCCAAGGTCACTCTGTTCTCAGCCAGGTAAACAAGTGCTTTGCTTCTCCCGCACACACCCATTCAGCAGCTGCCGTTTATTTAACACCATTTCTCCGGGAGGATCCGATCACAAATAGCGACAGATTGCACCTTCCGCAAAGCAACTCCGGGAGCCGCCCCTCCTCAACCTACCTCCCCCTCCTCAACCTGACATCCCCCTCCTCAACCCACCTCCCCCTCCTCAACCCTCTCCCCCTCCTCAACCAGACATATCCCCCCTCCTCAACCCACCTCCCCCTCCTCAACCAGACATATCCCCCCTCCTCAACCCACCTCCCCCTCCTCAACCCTCTCCCCCTCCTCAAACTGACATCCCCCCCTACCTCAACCCACCTCCCCCTCCTCAACGGACCTCCCCCTCCTCAACGGACCTCCCCCTCCTCAACCCCCTCCCCCTCCTCAACCGACCTCCCCCTCCTCATCCCAACAACCCCCTCCCCCCTCCTCAACCCACCTCCCCCTCCTCAACCCCCTCCCCCTCCTCAACCTGACATTCCCCCCCTACCTCAACCCACCTCCCCCTCCTCAACCGACCTCCCCCTCCTCATCCCAACATCCCCCTCCTCAACCCCCTCCCCCCTCCTCAACCTGACATCACTCCCCTCCTCAACCCCCTCCCCCTCCTCAACCTGACATTGTCCTCCTCCTCAACCCCCCTGCCCCCTCCTCAACCTCACCTCCACCCTCCTCAACCCCCCTCCTCAACCCCACCTCCTCCCTCCTCAACCCGACCTCCCCCCTCCTCAACTTGACCTCCCCTTCCTCAACCTGACCTTCTCCCTCCTCAATCCACCTCCCCCTCCTCAACCCACCTACTCAACTCACCTCCCCCCTCCTCAACCTCCCCTCCTCAACCCCACCTTTCCCCTCCTCAACCCGACCTCCCTCCTCCTCAACCCGACCTCCCCCCTCCTCAACCCCACCTCTCCCCCTCCTCAACCCACCACCCCCCTCCTCAACCTGAGCTCCCTCCTCAACCTGACTTCACCCATCCTCAACCCAACATCCCCCCCATCCTCAACCCAACATCCCCCCCTCCTCAACCCCATCTCCCCCCTCCTCAACCTGATCTCCCCCCTCCTCAACCGCACCTCCCCCCTCCTCAACCTAACCTCCCCCCTTCTCAACCCGACCTCCCCCTCAGAGCGGACAGAGACAGGGACTCTCCCTCCCTATCCCCCTCCCGCACTCCAAATCAACCTCCCTCACTCCACATCCCTCCCTCTCCCCCTCACTCCACATCACCATCCATCCCTCAAAAACACCCTCCCTCACTCCACATCCCTCCCATTCCCCCTCCCTCCCTCCATGTCATCCTCCCTCCCTCCACAACACCCTCTCTCCCTCCAGAACACCCTCCCTCCTCATCATCCTCCCTCACCCAACATCCCTTCCTATCCCCCTCCCTCCACATCCCTCCCTATCCCCCTCCCTCCCTCCATATCCCCTTCCCTCCCTCCACATCTCCCCACATCCTCCTCCCTCCCTCCATTTCACCTTCCCTCCCACTCCTACTCCCTCCGCATCATCCTCCCTCCCCATCTCCCTCCCTCTCTCCACATCACCCTCCCTATCCCGCTCCCTCCCTGCCTCCAAATTCCTCCCTATCCCACTCCCTCCCTCCACATCACCCTCCCTCCCTCCACATCATCCTCCCTCCCTATCCCCCTCCTTCCCTCCGCATATCCTCCCTCCCTCCAAATCTCTCCCTATCCCCCTCCCTCCACACACCCTCCCTCCAACTACCCTCCCTATACCACTCCCTCCATATCACCCTCCCTCCATATCACCCTCCCTCTACATCACCCTCCCTAACCTGCTCCCTCCCTCCACATCCCCCTCCCTCCCTCCACATCACCCTCCCTCACTATCCCCCTCCCTCCACATCCTCCCTCCACATCCTCCTCCTTCTTCCACATACTCCTCTGTCTATATCCCCCTCCCTACACATCTTCCTCCCTCTGCAGTCGCCTCCCTCCATACCCCTCATGCTCCCTCCACATCCCCTTCTCTCTAATCCTCTCCCTCCTTATCCCCCTCCCTCCTCATCCCTCCACCTCTCTCGGCATCCTCTTCTCTCCACATCACCCTCCAAATCCCTCTCCTTCCACATTCCCCTCCCTCCATATCACCCTCCCTCCACATCCTCCTCCCCTCCCTCAACATCCCTCTTTCTCCAACATCTCCCTTTCTTCCCTCCATATCCCTCTCCTCCCTCCACATTCCTCTCCATTTCTCCATATCCCTCCCCTCCCTCCATATCCCTCATCCTCCCTCCACATCCGTCCCCTCCATTCAGTTCCCTCCCCCTCCCTCAACATCCCCCTCCCACCTCCACATCCCTTACCATCCCTTCCCTCCCTCAACATTCCTCTTTCTCCACATCTCTCCCTCTCCCTCCATATCCCTCTCCTCCCTCTACATTCGTCTTCATCCCTCCCCTCCATCCAGCTCCCTCCCCCTCCCTCCACATCCCTCTCCATCTTTCCACATCCTTCTCTCCTTCATCTTCCCTTCATCCCTTCTCCTTCACTCTCACATTCCTCTCTCCATCCCTCTCTCCTTCACCCTCCCACCCTCCCTCTCCTCTTCACTCTCCCTCCATTCCTCTGTCCTTCACCCTCCCTCCCCTCATCATTCTCTCATTCACTCTCCCCATCCCTCCCTCCTTCACCCTCTCTCCATCCCTCATTCCTTCACAGGAACATAGGAAATAGAAGCATAGAAGCAGGAATAGGCCATTCGGCCCTTCAAGCCTGCTGCAACAAGATCATGGCTGATCTTCTACCTCAGACCATTTTCCCATACTATCCCCGTGTTCCTTGATATTTTAAATATGTAGAAATCTATCAATCTCTGTCCTGAACACACTCAACGACTGAGTCTCCACAGCCCTCTGGGGCAGAGAATTCCACAGATTCACCACCCTCTGAGTGAAGAAATTCCTCCTCATCTCAGTCCTAAATGGCCTGCCCCTTATAGTGAGACTGTGTCCCCTGGTTCTAGATCCCCCAGCCAGGGAAAATATCCTTCCTGTATCCACCCTGTCGAGCCCTGTAAGAATTTTCTATGTTTCAATGAGATCACCTCTCATTCTTCTAAACTCTCGAGAATATAGGCCCAGTCTCCTCAATTTCTCCTCATAGCACAATCCCGCCATCCTAGGGATCATTCTGGTGAACCTTCGTTGCACTCCCTCTATGACAAGTATATCCTTCCTTAGGTAAGGAGACTTGAACTGTACACAATACTCCAGCTGTGGTCTCACGAAGGCTTTATACAATTGCAGTAAGACATCTTTACTCCTGTATTCAAATCCTCTTGCAATAAAGGCCAACATACTATTTGCTTCCTAATTGCTTGTTGCAGCTGCATGTTAGCTTTCAGTGACTTATGAACAAGGACACCCAGGTCCTTTTGGACATCTACACGTCCCAATCTCTCACCATTTAAGAAATACTCTACATTTCTGTTTTTCCTACCAAAGTGGATAATTTCACATTTTTCCACATTATGCCATGTTCTTGTCACTCACTCAGCCTGTCTAAATCCTCTTGAAGCATCTTGCATCCTCCTCACAACTCACATTCCCACCTAGTTTTGTGTCATCATCAAACTTGGAAATATTACATTTGATTCCCACATCTAAATCATTGATATAGATTGTGAATAGTTGAGGCTCAAGCAGCGATCCCTGCGGTACCCCAGTAGTCACAGCCTACCAACCTGAGAATGACTCGTTTATTCCTACTCTCTGTTTTCGATTAACCAATCTCAATCCATGACAGTATATTAGCCCCAATCCCACCCTCTATCCCTCCCTCTCTGCTTCACCCTCCCTACATCCCTCTCTCACCCTCATCTCTCTCCCTGTCACTCTCTTTCACCCTTCCTCCATTTTTCTCTCCCTCGTCCTCCTTCACCCCCTCTTCTCTCTTCCCCTCTCTCTCCTTCACCTTCCCTCTCTCCTTCATCTGCCCCTGTTTTCTTTTCCAGAAAGTCAGTTGGTAAGGATAGAAATGGAGGTAATCTTTACACACATTTATATTTATTTTCAGGCTTACACGTAACAAGCAAATGCCTCCTTGCCCAGCCACCACAGTTTGTCTGCCTATTTCTTGGGGCACAAGTTAATCCCCAGTTAATGTCCACCACCTGCATACAATGAAACACAATTAATGTACAATTAGCAGATGCTGTTCTCTCTTTAAGTAAAAATTAGAGTTAATACGCACAGCCAAAATTTCAAATCAAATTAGATCAAAACCCTCCATATTCTATCCAAAGTATTACATTCTCTAGGACCTCTAACCATTTTCTCACACACGCACTGTTGTTTATGACTTACATTTGGTTTCTCTGCAGCATTTGTTTCAAGCCAGCAAGGTGACCTTTTCTCACGCACTCTTTTTCTATTGTTCATTATCCCACAATCGCAGAATCACAGAATTGTTACAGCACAGAATGAGGCCATTCAGCCCATCATGTCTGCACTGGCTCTCCGAGTGAGCAATTCACTTAGTGCTACTCGCCCGCCTTCTCCCCATAACCCTGTACGTTCTTCCTTCTCAGGTAACTATCTATTCCCTTTTGAATACCCCAGTTGAACTTGCCTCCACCACACTCTGGCAGTGCATTCCAGATTCTAATCACTCTCTGTGTGAAAAAGTTTTTCCTCATGCCACCATCGCTTCTTTTGCCAGTTATCTCAAATCTGTGCCCTCTTGTTCTTGATCCTTTCAGGAGTGGGAACGGTTTCTCCCGATCAGCTCTGTCCGGACCCATGATTTTGAATACCTCTATCAAATCTCCTCTCAGTCATCTCTTCCCCAAGGAAAATAGTCCCAACTTCTCCAATCTATCTTCGTAAATGAAGTTCCACATCCCTGGAACCATTCTTGTGAATCTTTTTTTGCACTCCAATGCCTTCACATCTTTCCTTGAATATGGTGCCCAGAACTGGAAGCAGTACTCCAGCTGAGGCCGAGCTAGTGTCTTATACAAGTTCATCGTAATCTCCTTGCTCTTGCACACTGCACCCTTATTAATAAAGCCTAGGATACTGTATGCTTTATTGACTGCTCGCTGAACCTGTCCTGCCACCTTCAATGACTTATACACATATACACCCAGGTCCCGCTGCTCCTGCGTCCTTTATTTTATATTGTCTCTCCGTGTTCTTCCTCCCAGAATCACCTCACATTTCTCTGCATTGAACTTCATCTGCCACCTGTCTGCCCATTCCACCAACTTGTCTATGTCCTTTTGATATTCTACACTATCCTACTCACAGTTCACAATGCTTCCAAGTTTTATATCATCCGCAAATTTTGAAATGAGCGATAATCTACATAACATTCAGTGGATATACTATCTTCACTATGTCCATTTTATAGATCTGGCTTCAAATATTTAACAAATAGAATCCCATATTCAGTGCCTCCACAAGAGCCAGGGATGCATTCTGTGGGCCCCATGAGATGTGGTTGGAGGCAGGGGGTGTGGGGGGGGCCCATAGAATCATGTCAGGAGGCAGGGAGTGGAGGACCAGTCGCCAGGTCAATTTGATGGGGCGGGATAGGCCGACAGCCTTTCTGCTTCGAGGCCAATTGAGGTCCTTCAGTGGCCTATTAATAGCCTCTTTCCACCCCACCCCCCACCTCCCCTCACTGCTAGGAATTAACTGGTGGCAGAGGTGGGGTGGGTGGTGGGGGCCTCTGCCATCCGGGGAGGTCGCCTAAGTAATACGAAGGGCCCTACCGATGGGCTTGGTAGGGGGTCCCTCCTCTGTTGGGCACCCTGTGACCAATGGAGGATCCCCCCCAGGAAAAACTCCATTTCCTTCGACCCCCCCTTCCCCTGCACCGAATGCTGGCCCTCTCACCCCCTCCCCCCTTGCCAGGGCCTTCCAGACAGGCCGGGGAGACCCCGCATCACTTACCTGAGGTCAGGGGCTCCAGAGCAGGGCTTGTGTCCAAGGCTCTGCAGCACTAGCAGTGGCCACCGCTCCCAGCCCTGTGATTGGACAGCAGCTCTTGGAGGCGGGATCCCTGTTTTAAAGGGATGTATATTCTGTGTTCTGGCACCAGGCACTTAAGTGCCTAAACAACGTACGATTGAGCCGGGAGGGCTCGGAAGAGTTGTGGTGGGGTTTCCCTGCCTTTTCGGCCAGGCACCGGGAGCCCTGGTGATACCACAAAATCCAGGCCCCAGTGTTTCAGCAGCTAAAGTACTTTTAACAACAATTTTTATTTTTATTTTCTTCCCAAGCTGAGGAACAACATTTCCTGTTTTCACTCATAAGAAATATTATGAAAGCAGCTGCACTGGAATACCCATCAGGAAGATTAGCATACAAAGCATTGCTAAAAATGATCAGTTTCATGTTCTTTGGGTTATCTAAGGATGGGAACTTAAGGATGAATTTCTCCAGATTTAATTTTTTAAATGCTTTATTTTTGGGTAAGGAAACCTCCTGCTGATTATCACCTACCACTATCCCTCAGCTGATCAATCAATACTCCTCCATGTTGAACACTATGTAGAAGAAGCACTGTGGTAGAGAATGTAATCTGGGTGGGGGACTTCAATGTTCATCACCAAGAGTGGCTCACTAGCACCACTACTGACTGAGCTGGCTGAGTCCTGAAGGACATATCTGCCAGACTTGGCCTACGGTAGGTCGTGAGAGAACCTCCCAATCACTCTCTCCCTCATCAACCCCATTCTCTCTCTCTCTCCTTCATCTGCCCTCTCTTCCTATCTCCTTTTCTCTGCTTGCTGTCTGCTTTCACTTATTCCCCCTTCACACTCTCTGTTCCACTCTCTTTCTCCCTCACTTATCTCTGTCCTTTTCAGCTTCATGCTCCCTACTGTATCCCACTCTCATTTTCCATTCCTTCTCTCTATCCCTCTTTTGTTCACCATCCCCTGTATCCATCACCCTCCCTGCTCACTATCCTTCTCTCCAACACCCTCCCAGTTCTCTATATCTTTCTCCTCTCTCCCTGCTCTGTCTCCCTTTACTTCAGTCCACTTACTATTTGTGCCTCACTCCTTCACCTTCTATTTCTGTATCTCCTTCCTTCAGCCTCTCGTCTCTCTGCCATTTCTCCTTCACCTTCCCTTTCTCTGTGTCCTGTAACCTCTCTGTTCAGTCCCTCTCTCCATCACCCTCTCTGCTATCTGCCCCTCTCTCCATCACCCTCTCTGCTATCTGCCCCTCTCTCCATCACCCTCTCTGCTATCTGCCCCTCTCTCCATCACCCTCTCTGCTATCTGCCCCTCTCCATCACCCTCTCTGCTATCTGCCTCTCTCCATCACCCTCCCTTCTATCTGCCTCTCTCCATCACCCGCCCTGCTATCTGCCTCTCTCCATCACCCTCTCTGCTATCTGCCTCTCTCCATCACCCTCTCTGCTATCTGCCCCTCTCCATCACCCTCTCTGCTATCTGCCTCTCTCCATCACCCTCCCTGCTATCTGCCTCTCTCCATCACCCTCTCTGCTATCTGCCCCTCTCCAGCACCCTCTCTGCTATCTGCCCCTCTCTCCATCACCCTCTCTGCTATCTGCCCCTCTCTCCATCACCCTCCCTGCTATCTGCCCCTCTCACCATCACCCTCCCTGCTATCTGCCCCTCTCTCCATCACCCTCCCTGCTATCTGCCTCTCTCCATCACCCTCTCTGCTATCTGCCCCTCTCTCCATCACCCTCTCTGCTATCTGCCCCTCTCTCCATCACCCTCCCTGCTATCTGCCCCTCTCGCCATCACCCTCCCTACTATCTGCCCCTCTCTCCATCACCCTCTCTGCTATCTGCCTCTCTCCATCACCCTCCCTGCTATCTGCCCCTCTCTCCATCACCCTCCCTGCTATCTGCCCCTCTCTCCATCACCCTCCCTGCTATCTGCCCCTCTCTCCATCACCCTTCCTGCTATCTGCCCCTCTCTCCATCACCCTCCCTGCTATCTGCCCCTCTCTCCATCACCCTCCCTGCTATCTGCCCCTCTCCATCACCCTCTCTGCTATCTGCCCCTCTCTCCATCACCCTCCCTGCTATCTGTCCCTCTCTCTTTCAGCCGTCTTTTAGTTAGTAACATCTTTGCGTCTGAGTCAACAAGTTTTGGTTTCAAGTTCAAGTCTCCAGCGAGCTGAGCATGAAAAATCCAGGCTGACCCTCCAGTGCAGTGCTGAGGGAGTACCGCACTGTTGGAGCTACCTCTTTCAGATGAGGTATTAAACCGAGGCCCCGTCTGCTCTCTCAGGTGGAAATAAAAGATCCTACTGCACTATTGGAAGAGGAACAGGGAGTTCTCCCCAGTGTCCTGGCCAAAATGTCTCTCTCAATCAATAGCACAAAGACAGATGATCTTGTCAGTATCACAGTGCTGACTGTGGGAGTTTGTTGTATGCAAATTAGTTGTCTCATTTCGGACATTACAACAGTGACTACAGTTCAAAAGGCTGTGACATGCTTTGGAGTGTCCTGAAGATGTGAAAGGTGCTATATAAATGCAAGTCTTCCTTTCACCTTCCCTGGTCTCTAACCCTCATTCTTCACCTTCCCTTTCTCTCTCACCTTCAGATTCCCTGCATTAAGCAATACAAGAGTGCATCTTGCTGTCTGGCATTCAGTTCTGGATAAGAATAGTTCCATTAGAAAGTAAAGCCAGAGCCAAGCCCACAGCAGCATGGGTGGCTCAGCTGTACAGGGTGGAGGGGAGAACGTGGAAGGTCAGAAAATTGATAGTGATAGGAGATTCATTAGTTAGGTGAAGAGACAGGCGTTTCTGCAGCCACAGACATGATTCCTGGACGTTGTGTTGCCTCCCTGGTGCGAGGGTTAAGGACGGCAATGAGCAGCTGCAGAACATTGAATCAGGAAGGTGAACAGCCAGAGGTCATGGTCCATATCGGTACCAATGACATTGGCAGAAAGAGGGATGAGGTCCTGCAGGCAGATTTCAGGGAGCTAGGAAAAGAATTAGTAAGCAGGACCTCAAAGGTAATATTCTCCAGTTTATTCTTGCACCAGTGAGTACAGAGATAGGCAGATAGAGCAGATGAATGCATGGCTGGAGAGATGATGCAGGAGGGAGGGCTTTAGATTCCTGGGGCATTGGGATCGGTTTTAGGGGAGGTGGGATCTGTTCAAGCCAGATGGGTTGCACCTCAACAGGGTCAAGACTAATATTGTGGTGGAGAGATTTGTTAGTGCTGTTGGGGAGGGTTTAAACTAACTTGGCAGGGGGGTGGGAGCCTGTGTGTAGATTCAGAAGGAAGAGAAGCAAAGCTGGAAATAGAAGGCAGGAAATTAATAAGTGAGTGTGGAAACAGATGAAACAAAAGCTAGAAAATAGACAACAAAGGAGTTGTTCAGTGATTAGTGGTTTATACTTCAATGCAAGGAGTCCAGTGAATAAGGCAGATGATCTGAGGATGCAGATAGACACTTGGATGTATGATATCCCAGTCATTACTGAAACATGGCTTAAAGGGCAGGAATGGCAGCTCAATATTCCTGGTTACAGGGTCTCAGACAGGATAGAGAGGGGAATAAAAAAAGGAGGGAGAGTTGCAGTATTGGTTAAAGAAACAACCACAGCTTTGAGGAGGGATGATATACCAGAAGGAGCATCAAATGAGGCTATATTGGTTGAACTGGAGAATAAAATGGGGCAATCCCACTACAGGGAGTAAACCATAAACATCAAACAGGCAGGGAGATAGAATATGTAGGCAAATTGCAGAGAAGTACAGAAATAATAGGGCAGTAATAGTGGGATTTCAACTACCCTAATATTAAATGGGATAGAATTAGTGTGAAAGGCACAGAGGGAGCAGAATTCATAAAATGCATTCAGAACTTTTTTAGCCAGTACATGGCAAGCCCAATAAGAGGAGGAGCAATTCTGGACTTAGTTTTAGGGAAAAAGCTGGGCATGTGGAAGGGGTATCAGTGGGAGAGCATTTGATGGCATTGACCATTATTCAGATAGATTTAGAGTACTTATGGAAAAGGATAAAGCTAGATCAAGAGTCCAAGTTTTAAATTGGAGAAAGGCCAATTTTACTGAGCTGAGATATGATTTGGCAAAAGTGGACTGGAAATAATGACTTAATCTCACCACCAACAGCACGTCAAAGAACAAAGAACAATACAGCACAGGAACAGGCCATTCGGCCCTCCAAGCCTTCACCGATCATGATGCCTGTCTAAACTAAAACCTTCTGCACTTCCGAGGACTGTATCCCTCAACTCCCATCCTATTCATGTATTTGTCAAGATGCCTTCTAAACGTCGCTATCGTACCTGCTTCCACCACCTCCCCCTGCAGCAAGTTCCAGGCACTCACCACCCTCTGTGTAATGAACTTGCCTCGCACATCTCCTCTAAACTTTGCCCCTCTCACCTTAAACCTATGTCCCCTAGTAACTGACTCTTCCACCTTGGGAAAAAGCTTCTGACTATCCACTCTGTCCATGCCGCTTATTACTTTGTAAACCTCTATCATGTCGCCCCTCCACCTCCGTCATTCCAGTGAAAACAATCCGAGTTTATCCAACCTCTCCTCATAGCTAATACCCTCCAGACCAGGCAACATCCTGGTAAACCTCTTCTGTACCCTCTCCAAAGCCTCCACATCCTTCTGGTAGTGCGGCGACCAGAATTGCACGCAATATTCTAAGTGTGGCCTAACTAAAGTTCTGTACAGCTGCAGCATGACTTGCCAATTTTTATACTCTATGCTCCGACCGATGAAGGCAAGCATGCCGTATGCCTTCTTGACTACCTTATCCACCTGCGTTGCCACTTTCAGTGACCTGTGGACCTGTACGCCCAGATCTCTCTGCCTGTCAATACTCCTAAGGGTTCTGCCATTTACTGTAAACTTCCCACCTGCATTAGATCTTCCAAAATACATTGCCTCACGTTTGTCCAGATTAAACTCCATCTGCCATTTCTCCGCCCAAGTCTCCAACTGCTGTATCCTGCTGTATCCTCTGACAATCCTCATCACTATCCGCAACTCCACCAACCTTTGTTTACTTTAATTTACATCATCTGTTGGAATTTAAATTCAGTTAAGTAATAAGTTCAATTAATTAAGTTAAAAAATCTGGAATTATTGAAAGCTAGTCTCAGTAATAGTGGGCTGAATTTTACCGAACTCCAACGTTGGGGGGACCCGAAAAATGCCTCTGGGAGAGGCCCGCCACAGGCCTCGACACCGGGAAGGCCTGGCCCCATATTACCGGCAGCAGTGAGGCCTTGTGGCTGCACCACCCCGCCGCTCGGCGATGGGAGCAGGATTTAAATATGTTAATTAATTAAAATTATTGAATTAATGACTTAAGTGCCCCTGCCGGCCGTTCCGCTGCGATATTGAGGTCTGTTGCTGGGACTCCTGCACCTTTGGATCTCCGTTCGGAGATTTGAGGCAGAACACTGGTTGGGAGGGGGGAGCAGGTAGGTTTTCAGGGTGGGGTGGGGGAAGCAGGGTCAAACAAATGTAATTGGTCCAGGGGGTGTGGGAAGGGGTAAAGTTCAGAGTTTATTAACTTGGTGGGGGTGATCGGGATCGTAAGGTAAGATTTTGAGGGGGCGGGAGAGGCCATGTAATAAATTTTAAAGTCATGGTGGGGTTGGGAGAGAGTTGTGATAACTTTTTTCACTTTTTCATACTCATTTCTCTTTAAAAATTTAAATTACATTGAAGGGCTGGAAGACCTTTAAGCACCAGACTCCATTGTCAGGGATGGATCGCCTGCCCCCTCCCCGTCATCAGGGCCATGTAAATGAGCTGCCACATATAATATCGCGGTGGCTCCGTACGGCGGCAGAAAAATAAAATCTAGGCCACTGTCATGAAACTATCGTCAATTGTCGTAAAAACCCTTCTGGTTCACTAATGTCTTTTAGGGAAGGAAATCTGCCGTCCTTACCTGGTCTGGCCTACGTGTGATTCCAGACCCACAGCAATGTGGTTAACTCTTACATGCCCTCAGAAATGGCGTAGCAAGGGCAAGTCGGGGTGGGCAACAAATGCTGGCCTTGCCAGCGATGCCCGCATTCCGTGAAAGAATAATAAAAAAAGAGTGGGACTAACAAATCTACAGGCCCTCTGGATGTCAAAGAGCATACAGAGTAGGATAAGGTAAATGAGGGAAGCTTATGTCATATACTGCAGGCTCAAAACTGCAGAAAGCCTAGAGGAGTATAGAAAGTGCAGAGGTGAAATTAGTAAAGCAAAGAGAGGGCATGAAAAAATATTGGCAAGAAAAATCAAGGAAATCCCAAAGATGTTTTAGAAATACATAAAGAGCAAGAGAATCACTAAGGAAAGAGTGGGACTGATTAAGAGACCAAAAGGTAACTTGTGCAAGCCTTTCACCAGAATGTGCATAAATACCAGATTGATATATTCCGTTAATCTGCGCTTTGGTGATTTTTCCAGTTCCCATTTGGTGCTTTGATTTTCCTGTCTCTATCTTTTATCCTAAGTGTAGCATCGCATTAGTTACCATTCTATCTCATTCATGATTCCCAGAGGAATACAACATTCTCAAAATATTTTTAAAACAGAAATCAAATATTCCTACGTGGCCCCAGTTATTTACACATTCGTTTGTTCTTCATTTATTTTATTTCCTAAAAGAATAACCCGTTATATTGTGCCTGACATCATATCATTTCAAAATTATCCCAAAAACAAAATGTAGTGTTGTTGGGCTGACAGTTTTTGTCAAGGTTCAATTTTGTTTTCTCCCAAAGGAAACTTTCTTTCATGATATGCAGGAACCAAACTTTCCACCATATATTTTTAAATGAAAATTTGATTATCCCCTTAAACTACAGGTAAATTTCCCCTTGTCGAGTGCTTAAAATAGCTACTCATATAGAATCATCCAGATTTACAGCACAGGAGGAGGCCATTCTGCCCATCTTGTCGGTGCCATCCAACACCTAGCCATCCAGCTTAATCCCCCTTTCTAGATCTTGGTCTGTAACCTTGTAGTTTACGGCACTTCAAGTGCATCTTTAAGTACTTTTTAAAATGTTATGAGTGTTTCTGCCTCTATCACCCCCTCACACAGTGAGTTCCAGATCCCCACCACCCTCTGGCTGAAAAAATATCCCCCAATATCCCCTCTAAAGCTCCTACCGATTTCCCGAAATCTACGTCCCCTGGTTATGGACCCCTCAGCCAAGAGGAATAAGTCCTTCCTATCCACTCTATCTAGACCCCTCATAATTTTATACACTTCAATTAAATCTCCCCTCAGCCTCCTCTGTTCCAAAGAGAACACCCCAGCCTATCCAATCATTCCGCAGAACTAAAATTCTCCAGTCCAGGCAACATCCTCGTAAATCTGCTCTGTACCCCCTCTCTAGTGCAATCACAATTTTCTATAGTACGGTGACCAGAGCTGCACACAGTCCTCCAGCTGTAGCCTAATCAGTGTTTTACACATTTCCAGGATAACCTCCCAGCTCTTATATTCTATGCCTCGGCTAATAAAGGGAAATATCGCATATGCCTTCTTGACCACCTTATATACCTGTCCAGCCACATTCAGTGATCTGTGGACATGCACTCCAAGGTCCCTCTGTTCCTCTACACTGCTCAGTATCCTACCATTTATTGTGTATTCCCTTGCCGCCTTGTTAGCCTTCCCCAAACGCATTACCTCACACTTCTCCAGATTGAGCTCCATTTGCCACTGTTCCCCCACCTCTTCCATTGATATCTTTCTGCAGTCTACAGTTTTCTTCGACATGTTATATTAATTTTTTTTATCAATTCCAATCTCAGAAACAATGATGCTCAGGCTTTGTGGTTTTACCTGAGGTTTTTACATCATTAATTGGACGACAAGCGCGCTCTCTGGCCACAAATTGACCAATTGAGGGAAAATCACTGCACCCCACACAGTGCGGGGTTGGAACCCCCATTTGAACCCTAAATTGGGGTAATGACTCAAAACCCAAAATGCTGCCTAAAAGTTAATTTAGAGGTGGCTTCCATATCTCCCGTTCTTGAGCACTTTGTCTCGAAAGATAACAAATGGGTTAAAGCCAAGTCTTTAAAAGCCAAAGCCTTAGTCCAAATTGTGACCAAGCTGTCACTTTTATTGTCTGCAAATAAGTTCTTAAATTGTTAAAGCTTTTGGATCTCTATTAGACATAGAGCTATTAGTATTCACATTGACCTGGAAACCATGCTCACCTGTTTAAAGGAGAAAACAGGGAATCTATTGTGGAACAAAAACAAGAAATGCTGGATTCACTCAGCAGGTCTGGCAGCATCTGTGGAAAGAGAAGCAGAGTTAACGTTTCGGGTCAGTGACCCTTCTTCGGAATCTATTGTGGCTTTGCTTAAGAACCCAATGGATTAATTTGTCCAATCAGATCTGTCAATCTCGAAGAATAACATTTTATAATGCACAATAAATATATACATTTTCATTTATCAATAGAAAAGTAGTTAAAAAAACAGCTATCAGCAGAAAGGGTTAACTTCTCTGCCTGTTTTCAAGGAGGCATAGTGAAACATTCTCAGATCCATTAATTTAGTTTAGTTTAGTTTAGTTTAGAGATACAGCACTGAAACAGGCCCTTCGGCCCACCGAGTCTGTGCCGACCATCAACCACCCATTTATACTAATCCTACACTAATCCCATATTCCTACCACATCCCCACCTGTCCCTATATTTCCCTACCACCTACCTATACTAGTGACAATTTATAATGGCCAATTTACCTACCAACCTGCAAGTCTTTTGGCTGTGGGAGGAAACCGGAGCACCCGGAGAAAACCCACGCAGACACAGGGAGAACTTGCAAACTCCGCACAGGCAGTACCCAGAATTGAACCCGGGTCCCTGGAGCTGTGAGGCTGCGGTGCTAACCACTGCGCCACTTTATGTCACTTTATATTAATGAAAAAAAAATTCCAATTGATAAAAAACAAACTCCATTTTAATTTTTTCCCAAGACCTGGCATTTTTTATGACCTTACCCAAATTTTATCCTTAAGAATTGAAAACAGCAGAAATCATTAGTAACATTATTAAGTTAAAAAAGCATTCTCATCAGGAAAGACAGCAATTTAGATTAAACGCCAATTGTTTCCAAACTTTTAGTATGTTTCTCAAACCGATTTCACAATCCCCGATGTTTGCTATGAACCTGATTTGGAAAGAAACTGTCATTAAGACCACGCATCTTTAAATTATATAAAGCAATGGTAGTTTTTTTAACTGTAGTCAAATTAGAGTCATGGAGTCATTGGAGCTCAGAAGGAGGCCATTCAGCCCATCAAGACCATACCGGCTCTCTGTAGAACAATCTAGTCAGCTCCATTCCCCAGCTCTATTCCTTTAGCCCTGCAAGTTTATTTCCCGCAAGTGTCCATCCAATTTCCTTTTGCACTCATTCATCGTCTCAGCTTCCACCACTCTGGTGGGCAGCGAGTTCCAGCTCTTTACCACTCGCTGCTTAAAAATGTTTTTCCTCACATCCTCCTGCATCTCTTGCTAAAAACCTTCAATCTGTATCCCCTAGTCCTTGTACCATTAACTAACGGGAAGAGCTTTTCTTTGTCCACCTGTCATAATCTTGTACACCTCTATCAAATCTCCCCTCAATCTCCTTTGGTCCAAGGAGAACAACCCCAGCTTCTCCAGCCTAACCTTGTAACAAAATCCCCCATCCCTGGAACCATTGTGGTAAATCTCCTCTGCACCCTTTCAAGGACCCTCACATCCTTCCTAAATTGTGGTGACCAGGACTGGGCGAAATACTCCGGTTTGGGCCTAACCTGAGCTTTATAAACGTTCAGCATAACATCTCCGCCTTTGTATTCAATACTTCTATTTATGAAGCCCTGGATCCCATATGCTTTGCTAACTACTCTCTCAATATGCCCTGTGTTACGACCAGGTGAGAAAGGTGTCTAGGGGTCTCTCTCAGCTTTCACCTGGTCTTATTGTAACAGGGTTTAATTTTAAACACACTGTGTTTTGAGCTCCACCTTGGTGAATCCTTGTTCACAGCTTTCCAATGATAAGGCAAAGAAAGAGCATAAACAAGCTTTTTTAGGTTTAAAGAAGAAAAGTGAAATTTATTAAAATTTAAACTGTAATTCGGTTAACCCCTATGGATACACGCTGTGCCCGACGCTAGCATGCATATGCAATACACACATGACTGAAAAGAGCAGAAGAAAAATAAAGAGGCTTGAGGCAATATCAGAAGTTTCTTGTTACTGTGCTTCAAGCTCACTGTAGTCCTTTTGTAGGCAGTTCTTGCTTTTCATTGGGGCCCAGTATTCTTCTTAAATCTTGTTCACTGTAGGTTTTCTCTCTTGGTTCATGTGCCTTCAATGGGTCTTCAGTTCCGTGAGAAAGAGATGGGAGCAGACAGGAGAGAGCTCTTTTCCAGTCCAGGAGCAACAGCTTTCTGAGTTCAAATTCTCTGTGGCAAGTTCAAATTCAAAAAACTCCAACAGCCAGTTAATCATGTGACTAAACTGGTCTGACCATGTCTTCTATGTATTGGGGGAGCAGGGACTGGGTCCTTTGTTTCAACACTGTCTGCTAGTATGCAAAAAAGCTCTTTCTGGCGAGGGGCCTGGCAATTCCTTGTGATAGGTCTGTTTTCTTCCCAGAAACAATTTTAAGTTTAATGTCTATGTGGTGAAATTATGTGTCTCATTCCTGGCAGGTGGGGGCCTGTATGACACCTGCCACCTTCAAAGATCGATGCACATGAACCCCCAGGTCCCTCTATACCTGCACACTCTTTAGCACTGTCATTTAGTCTATATTGCTTCTCCTTATCCCTTCGACCAAAATGCATCACCTCACTTTTCTGTATTAAATAGCATCTTCCCCTTGTCTGCCCATTCTGCTAGCCTGTTTATGTCCTGTTGCCCTCGATTGGTATCATCTTCACTGTCTGACACACTCCAAGTTTGGTATCGTTGGCAAATTTTGAGATTCTATTCTATATTCCAACATCCAAGTCATTAATTTTTATATCTCAAAAAAGCAGTGGTCCTATCACTGGCCCTTGGGGAACATCACTGTCTACCATCCTCCAGTCTGAATAACAACCATTTACCACAACTCGCTGTTTTCTATCCTTAAACCAATTTTTTTGTCCAAGCTGACACTGACCCTCCTGTTCCATGAGCCTCAATATTATTAACCAGCCTCCTATATAGTACTTTGTCAAGCACTTTCTTCAAATCCATATAAACATCCACTGCATTCCCTTCATCGGCCTTCTCTGTTACCTCATCAAAAAATTTAATTAGATGAGTCAAGCATGATCTGCCTTTTACAAATCCATGCTGGCTCTCCTTAATTAACTCCAACCTCTGGAGTATTATGTCCAGTTCTGGTCACTACACTTTAGGAAGGATGTGAGGGTCCTTGAGAAGGTGCGGAGGAGATTTACCAGAATGGTTCCAGGGATGAGGGATTTTAGTTACAAGGTTAGGTTGGAAAAATTGGGATTATTCTCCTTGGAGCAAAGGAGAATAAGGGGAGATTTAATACAAGTGTACAAGATTATGACAGGCTTGGATAAGTTCGACAAGGAAGAACTGTTTCCATTAACAAATAGTACCAGGATTAGGGGACACAGGTTGAAAGTTTTATGTAAAAGATACAGGGAGAATAAGAGGAAGCACTTTTTTTACACAGCAGTTGGTAATGACCTGGAACTCACTGCCCACAAGGGTGGTGGAAGTGGAGACGATCAATAACTTCAAGAGGAAGTTGGATGGTCACTTGAATGAAATAAATTTGCAGGGCCACAGGGATCGAGTTGGACAGTGGGATTGACTGGATGGCTCCATGGAGAGCTGGCATGGACTCGACGGGCTGAATGGCCTCCTTCTGTGCCGTAAATGACTCTATGACTCTCCAAGTTGATTTTTTTCCCCTTGATTATTGTTTCTAAAACCTTACCCACCAGTGATGTTAAACTAATTGACCTGTAGTTGCTAGAGCTGTCCTTACACCCTTTCTTGAATAAGGGTGTCACATTTGCCACTCTCCAATCCTCTGGCACCTCCCCCCATATCTAGGGAAGATTATGGCAAGCCCTTCTGCTATTTCCACTCCCTTAGTAACCTGGGATTCAAGCCATTCAGACCTTGTAACTTATCCACTCTAAGCATAGCCAGCCTTTCTAGTCATCCTGCCTTTCACTTTCCACCCCATCAATTACCTCTACCATGTTTGCCTCTCCTGATCTGTTATCAGCACCCTCTTCCTTACTAAACACCAATACAAAGTACTCATTAATTATTCTAGCCTTGCCCTGTGCCTCTAAGCATTTATCACCCTCTTTGTCCCTAACAGACCCCTCCGAACTCTTACTGCCTATGGGGTGAACAACTCTTGGACCGTATGTTCCAGAAAACTCACATCCTTCCTGATGCTCCGCAGTGACTCCAGCTGCCCCTCAAGGAATGTGTTCTGAAAAGTTTAAATTGAATTCCTACCAGCTGTTCAAACAAACATAACTTCAAGACTTCAAAGCTGAAGCTTATCTTTTATTAAACAAACTTTTTGGTGCCTTTCACTGTTGCACAAGTAAACTTTAGTCAAAATAAATCCACACCAGCCTCTTTAACTCAAAATGTAATTCAGATTTTTTTATCCTAGTTCTGGATGCACAATCTTCAATTGAAATGAACAGACTCAACAATCACATTCATGTAACTTAGAAATATTGATTCCTGTAATGGGTTATGAACACAAAGTAACACATTTTTTGTGCAACTGGTTCAAAACCAAAAACATGACTCAAGGTTCTCACAGAAATCCATACGTATATACATACATAGAGAAGACACATAACAACAGAAACAGAACATACCTGGATATTGCTAACACTAAAAACAAAATTTACAAGGGTTAAATGACTTCTAGCTCTGTACACAGAAGGTAGGGGTTGCTATAATCCAAACAATCAATCACACACTTACTGAAGACAGACTTCAGACAGACACAGTAACTTACTCAGTAATTTTCATGTCTACTTTTTCTCAGCACAGAAACTGGCAGCATCTTAGATTCGCTTCAGTGATGGTTTCAACTTCAGAATTCTTTTCTTTCACTTTTTAAACTGTCATCTCATTAGCTCATTTTCATTTTCATCCCAGCTGCATGGCACCAGGTCTGTCCCCCGCACAGTGAAAGCAGAGACCACAGTAACTTACACACAGAATTCATAAAAACCTCATTAAATAACTCCTCTTCCCGGAACCACTGTGTGCACAAATGGGTTGCGCACTTCAGTAGACGCCTTCCTTTACCCAATTCCAACTTACCCAGGAGAACCTGCCTCTGGACCCAATCAACTGCTTTCTTGTATGCGTCCCATTCCAGACTCACAAGAAACAAGACTAAGTCTGGCAGACAGCTTCTCAAACGCTTTGTTTCAGGCAGAAAAAATCCAGTCGGTCATACTAAGTCTCTGATTGCTTCACTACTGCTCGGTGTACACTCTCTCAAAGTTTCCGACCCGGCCCCAAGCAATGATCACACATGGGCAACTGAGTCTGTTGTTTCTCACAAACCAAACAAGCCAAGCCTATAATCCCGGCTTCTGTGATGCCACTTCTGACATCACTGTAAGCTCTGCTCCAGGATCACACATTACTCAAAAAGGGTTGAGGAGTCACAGGCAGTTTAAAGCAGTTTATTGAGAAGTGACAGTTCAAATACGATCCATAATCAGAATAGACATTGTAGACATATGACCAGTGATCGGGCTGAAGGTTTACCGGTCCCGGATCAGATGGATGGATGCATGCGACAGGTTGGCCTGGTCTCTGCTGCATGCAGTAATGATCTCTTCTTCACCTCGAACCCACATCACCTTCGGTTGTCTAACAGGCGGATCAAGATGTTAAGGCGAAACTAGCATAGATCTACCTTGAGGAACCTCTCTCCCTTCATCCATGCTTTTCCCTTCCTGATTGCTCATTAATATACGTTATTTTAGGGGCCGGCGGACATCTCACTTCAATCATTTGTTTAATTACCTTTACTCACACAATTGTCCAATTAGTGGGGAATAGAGGGATTAGATGCTCAAGGTGGACCCCTCCCAACCTGGCTGCAGTCCCATGAAATCATCTTTGCTTATCTCTTGTAAGGACATCCTGTAACCTTCATCCAGACAGCTTGTTTAGATTTGTGGATTCAGTCCTTCTCTCAGCCTCTTATCAGACTTACTCAAAGATCTGTTTCTATGTTATGTCCTTGACCAGATAACAGCCCTTATTGCAAAAACTCTATTGATCATGACTAACATGGCCGTGTGTCAGCTGAAGCAGATTCTGGGGGTGACTTAACCAGAGACAGAGAGAGACAGAGACAGAGACAGACACACAGAGAGAGAAACAGAGAGAGAGACAGAGAGAAAGAGAGAGACAGAGAGAGAGACACACAGAGAGAGACAGAGAGAGAAACAGAGAGAGACAGACAGAGACAGAGAGAAAGAGAGAGCCAGAGAGAGAGACACAGAGAGAGAGAGAGAAACAGAGACAGAGACAGAGACACACAGAGAGAGAAACAGAGAGAGAGACAGAGAGAGAAACACAGAGACAGAGACACACAGAGAGAGAAACAGAGAGAGAGAGACAGACAGACAGAGACAGAGAGAAAGAGAGAGAGACACAGAGAGAGAGAGAGAGAGAAACAGAGAGAGAGACAGAGAGAGAAACAGAGAGACAGAGACTGAGACACAGAGAGAGAGAAACAGAGAGAGAGAGAGAGACAGAGAGAGGGAATCAGAGAGAGAGAGAGAGAGAGAGAAACAGAGAGAGAGACAGAGACAGAGACACAGAGAGAGAGAAACAGAGAGAGAGACAGAGAGAGAGACAGAGACAGAGACACAGAGAGAGAGAAACAGAGAGAGAAACAGAGAGAGACAGACAGAGAGAAAGAGAGAGACAGAGAAAGAGACAGAGAGAGAGAGAAACAGAGACAGAGCGAGACAGAGACACAGAGAGAGAGAAACAGAGAGAGACAGAGAGAGAGAGAGAGAGAGAGACAGAGAGAGAGAGAGAGAAACAGAGACAGAGAGACAGAGAGAGGGAATCAGAGAGAGAGAGAGAGACAGACAGAGACAGAGAAAGAGAGAGACAGAGAGAGAGAAACAGAGAGAGAGAGAGTGAGAGAGACAGAGAGAGGGAATCAGAGAGAGAGAGAGAGAGAGAGAGAGACAGAGAGAGGGAATCAGAGAGAGAGAGGGAATCAGAGAGAGAGACAGAGAGAGAGAGAGTGATCTATTTATTTATTATGCTAAATTTTGTAAGTTTTATAAGGCCATTGGACCACCATTTCTTACACTGTGGAGGTGTCAGTCATGGACTTGGTACTTAATGAATACTTTGCATCTACCTTTACAAAAGAGGGGAACAGTGTAGACATTGTAGTTAAGGAGGAGGAGTATGAAATATTGGGATGGTATAAACATAGTGAGAGAGGAAATATTAAGGGGGTTAGCATCTTTGAAGGTGGATAAACCCAGATGAAAAGTATTACAGGCTGCTGAGAGAAGCAAGGAAGGAAATAGCAGAGGCTCTGACCATCATTTCCCCATCTTCTCTGGGTACATGCATAGTGCCAGAGGACTCGAAGACTAGTAATGTTGGACCATTGTTTGAAAAGGAAGGAAGGGACAGATCGGATAATTAAGGGCCAGTCAGCCTAACTTCCGTGGTGGCAAAATAATTGGAAAAATTCTGAGGGACAGTATAAATTGTCATTTAGAAAGGCATGGATTAATCAAGGACAGTCAGAAGGGATGGTTGTGGCTAACAAATTTGATTGAATTTTTTTGAGGAGTTAACAAGGAGTGTTGATGAGGGTAGTGCATTTGATGTAATCTACATGAATTTTAACATGACAGACTGGGCAGAAAATTAAAAACTCATGAAATCCTAGAGAAAATGGCAAGCTGGATCCAAAATTGGCTCATAGGCAGGAAGCAAAGGATAATAATTGACAAATAATTTTATGACTAGAAGGCTGTTTCCAGTGATTTTCACAGGGCCCAGTACTGGGTCCCTTGCTGTTTGTGGTTTATATTGTGATTTAGACTTAAATGCAGGGGGTATGATTAAGACATTTGCAGATAATATAAAAATTGGTCATGTATTTGTTTGATAGTGAGGAAGAAAGCTGTAGACTGCAGGAAGATATCAATGGTTTGGTCAGGTGGGCAGAAAAGTGGAAAATGGAATTCAATCTGGAGAAGTAAAAGTCAATGCATTTGGAACAGCAAACAAGGCAAGGAAATACACAATAAATGGTAGGATACTGACAAGTGTAGAGGAACAGAGGGGCCTTGGAATGCATGTCCACAAATCTCTGAAGGTAGCAGGACAGGTAGAGAAGGTGGTTAAGAAGGTATCCGGGATGAGAGTGATTGTTCTTAACATCATGGGAGCATTTGACCGAGTGTGGTGTCAGGGAGACCAAGTAAAATTGAAGTCAATGACAATCAGAGGGAAAGCTTTCTATTGGTTGCAGTCAATACCTAGCACAAAGGAATATTGTGGTTGTTGGAGGCCAATCATCTCAGGACATTGCTGCATGAGTTCCTAGGCCCAACTATCTTCAGCTGATTCATGAAGGTCAGAAGTGGGGATGTTTGCTGATTATTGCGCAATGTTCAGTTCCATGTGCAACTCCTCAGATACTGAAGCAGTCCGTGCCCACATGTGGCAAGCCCTGGACAACATTCACGATTAATATTCATGCCACACAAGTGCCAGGCAATGACCATCTCCAACAAGAGACAATCTAACCATCTCCCTTGACATTCAATGGCATTACCATTGCTGAATCCACCACTATCAACACACTGGGGATTGCCATTGACCAGAAACTGAACCAGACCAGCCACATAAATACTGTGACTACAACAGCAGGTCAGAGGCTGGGAATTCTGCAGCAAGTAACTCACCTCCTGACTCCCCAATGCCCGTCCACCATCTACAAGGCGCAAGTCAGGAGTGTGATGGAATACTCTTCACTTGCCTGGATGGGTGCAGCTCCAACAACACTCAAGAAGCTCAACACCATCCAGGACAAAGCAGCCCGCTTGATTGACACCCCATCCACCGCCTTCAACATTCACTCCCTCCACACTGGTACACAATGACTACCACCCACAAGAGCCAAGACCCCTTCAACAGCACCTTCCAAACCCACAACCTCTACCACCAAAAAGAACAAGGACAGCAGGAACATGGGAATACCAAGTTCCCCTCCACACCACACACCATCCAGACTTGGAAATATATTGCCATTCCTTCACGATCGCTGGGTCAAAATCTTGGAACTCCTTCCCTAATAGCATTGTGGGTGTACCTGCACCCCAAGGACTGCAGCAGTTCAAGAAGGTAGCTGACCACCACCTGCTCAAGGGCAATTAGGGATGGGCAATAAATGTTGATCGTGCCAGCGATGCTCACAGCCCATGAATGAATAAAAAAATGGCCAGAGCATAGAATATAAGAGTGGGGAGGTTATGCTGGAACTGTATAAAACAATAATTAGGGCACAGTTAGAATGCTGGGTAGAGTTCTGGTCACCACATTACATGGAGAATGTGATTGCCCTAGAGAGGATACGGTGGAGATTTATGAGGATGTTGCCAAGACTGAAGAATTTTAGTTATGAGGTAAGATTGGATATGCCGTGGTTGTTTTATTTGGAACAGAGGAGGCTGAGGGAAGATTTAATTGAGGTGTGTAAAATTATGAGGGGCCTAGAGAGAGCGAATAGGAAGGACAGCCCTTTAGCAGAAGTCAATAACTGGGGGCATAGACTTAAAAGTAATTGGAGAAGGATTAGAGGGGATTTGAGGAGTAATTTTGTTCACCCAAAGGGTGGTGGGGATCTGGAACTCACTGCCTGGAAGTGGGGTAGGGGCAGAAACTCCCAGAACATAGGATGCAATTGCCCTGGAGAGGGTGCAGAGGAGATTCACCAGGATGTTACCTGGGCTGGAGTATTTCAGCTATGAAGAGAGACTGAAAAGGCTAGGGTTGTTTTCCTTAGAGCAGAGAAGGCTGAGGGGGGACCTGATTGAGGTATACAAAATTATAAGGGGCATAGATAGGGTAGATAGGAAGAAACTTTTTCCCTTAGCAGAGGTGTCAGTAACCAGGGGCATAGATTTAAGGTAAGGGGCAGGAGGTTTAGAGGGCATTTGAGGAGAAACGTTTTTCACCCAGAGGGTGGTTGGAATCTGAATCGCACCGCCTGAAGAGGTGGTAGAGGCAGGAATCCTCACAACATTTAAGAAGTATTTAGATGAGCACTTGAAACACCATAGCATACAAGGCTATGGGCCAAGTGCTGGAAAATGGGATTAGAATAGATAGGTGCTTGATGGTTAGCATGATGGGCCGATGGGCCTATTTCTGTGCTGCATAACTCTATGACTCTTTGACATAAGTACCTGCAGATGCCGTAAGCTACAGGGCTGTGGACCATGAGCTGGAAGTGGGTTTAGGCTGGTCGTCTCCTTGTTGGCTGGCGTGGACACAATGGGCCAAGTAGCCACCTTCTGTGCTGTAAATTTCTTTGATGTGACCCACCCCGCTCTCTATTACTCACATTATTGCCCTGCCCGCTCTCTATCCCTCTCAATCTTCTATTCCTCCTTCACCCTCCCCACTCTCCATTCCTGTCTCCCTCACCCACCCTGCTCTCTGTCTACCTCTCCGCCTGGGTTACAGTCCAAATAACTGCTTTCTGTTCCTTGTTGATCCAGGTTATTGTCACGATTCCCGTGGACACAAGGAATTATAATATTTTGCTGTTCCACCATCTTAGTCCTTTCTGGAGTTGGGCACTGAACAGCTGAGTGAACACATCTTCTGTCAGAATATCTCAGCAGCTCTCTGAATAGGGAGTAGGCCTCTTGGAGGATGGATTTTGAAGTCACCTATAGAAAATCTCAAATTAGGAGCTTAAAGGAATTCCAGTAATTGCTATTTGAGCAAAAGGTGTATCTATTCTCCTCTAACTTCAGGATCCATTGACTCTAGAATCTGATTACTCCAGATCCATTAACTCCAGGATTCGATTACGCCAGAATCTGATTACTCCAGATCCATTAGCCGCAAGATTCACAAACTCCAGGATTCACAAACTCCAGGATTCATAAACTCCAAGATTCACTAATTCCAGGATTCACTAACTCCAGGATTCATTAAATCCAGGATTCACAAACTCCAGGTTTCACAAACTCCAGGATCCATTAACTCCAGGATTCACTAACTCCAGGATTCATAAACTCTAGGATTCATTAACTCCAGGATTCATTAACTCCAGGATTCATAAACTCTAGGATTCATTAACTCCAGGATTCATAAACTCCAGGATTCACAAACTCCAGGATTCATTAACTCCAGGATTTACAAACACCAGGATTCATAAACTCCAGGATTCACGAACTCCAGGATTCATTAACTCCAGGATTTACAAACACCAGGATTCATAAACTCCAGGATTCACGAACTCCAGGATTCATTAACTCCAGGATTTACAAACACCAGGATTCATAAACTCCAGGATTCACGAACTCCAGGATCCCAATTTAAGGTCTGTAATACTTTTACAATTTAGGCGCCTGTAGCATTCCAGCATACTGGGATTCTGAAGTATTGCAGTAGTCTTGTCCATCAATACCAGGGCAACTCCTATCCAGGGACTACAACCTCCCAGCTCCACTTGGACTCTTGCTCCCAACTCCCTACTGAGGAAAGCCTTGGTCCCCCCAGCAAGATGACCGTGGCCCATGGAGACAATGTTGATGAGTTGGCCGCACTCCCTGTCCAACCTCAAGACATGTACGAGCCAGAGCAGGATCATGAGTGCTGTGAGCGGGTGGTGATCAACATCTCGGGGCTTCGCTTTGAGACCCAGCTTCGGACCTTGGCCCAGTTCCCCGACACTCTGCTGGGGGATCCCAAGAAGAGGATGGGTTACTTTGACCCCCTGAGAAATGAGTATTTCTTCGACAGGAACCGACCGAGTTTTGATGCCATCCTGTATTACTACCAGTCCGGAGGGAGACTACGTAGACCCGTCAATGTGCCGCTGGATATTTTCTCGGAGGAGATTCGCTTCTATGAGCTGGGGGAGGAGGCCATGGAGATTTTCAGAGAAGATGAGGGTTTTATTAAGGAGGAGGAGCGGCCTTTACCCGAGAATGAGTTCCAGCGGCAGATCTGGCTGCTCTTTGAGTACCCTGAGAGTTCAGGCCCAGCTCGAGTTATCGCCATTGTGTCTGTCATGGTCATTCTCATCTCCATCGTCAGCTTCTGTCTCGAAACTCTGCCTGTCTTTCGAGATGAGAAAGAGAATGGGGCTGGGGGGCGACCTCAGTATAACAATGGTACTACTCCGTATCACTCCTCTACATTTTCTGACCCATTCTTCGTTGTTGAGACCCTGTGCATCATCTGGTTCTCCTTCGAGTTTCTGGTCAGGTTGTTTGCTTCCCCCAGCAAACCCACCTTCTTTAGAAATATCATGAACATTATTGATATTGTGGCCATCACCCCCTACTTCATCACCCTGGGCACTGAGCTGGCTGAGCAGCAGCAGCAAGCGGGCAACGGGCAGCAGCAAGGACAGCAGGCCATGTCTCTGGCCATCCTGAGGGTTATCCGGCTGGTCAGGGTCTTCAGGATCTTCAAGTTGTCCAGACACTCCAAAGGGCTGCAGATCCTCGGGCAGACCCTGAAGGCCAGCATGAGGGAGCTGGGTCTCCTCATCTTCTTCCTCTTCATCGGAGTCATTCTCTTCTCCAGCGCTGTCTACTTTGCTGAGGCAGATGAGGCTGCCTCATACTTTGACAGCATCCCTGATGCCTTCTGGTGGGCAGTGGTGTCCATGACAACTGTGGGATATGGTGACATGTACCCTATAACCATAGGGGGTAAGATGGTTGGCTCCCTGTGTGCCATTGCAGGCGTGTTAACCATCGCACTCCCCGTACCCGTTATTGTCTCCAACTTTAACTATTTCTACCACCGAGAGACGGAGAACGAGGAACAGGCCCAATACCTACATGTGAAAAGCTGCCCTAACATCCCATCCACCACTGAGCTGAAGAAGAGCAATAGCACATCCAGCATTTGCAAGTCGGAGTATACAGAGACCCAGGAGGGTGTGGGTGGTGTTCGAGACCCTCCTGATCACAACCTTCACACTGACAATTGCACTTTATCAAACCCCAACTATGTGAACATCACCAAATTGCGGAGTGATGTGTGAGTGTCTCCTGGCAACACACTAAGGACACAGCTCTCATTGCTCACTTGTTTATGGTCTGCTTGATGTCTCTGTAGCTATTAGCGTCTATATCAGAGCGTAAAATAGTCACACAGTAACTGTGCCCTATTCAAACATCCCTATACATTCCGATCATACCTCACTGTGCATTTATTCACTCATATAAGGTGCTGTCAACTTTAGAGAAAACCAAATGAAGCAGGAGAGTTCAGTTCCTGCATTGAACAAGGACATGTGTAGCCGATGTTAGACAGAAGCCATGGAATCCTCCACAAGCGTAGTCCAATTAAGCTGGCTTACCTAAACGGCCCATCTTTGCCATAGATATTGGATCACTCTGCCTGTATTTATTATAATCTATTACTAAAATGATACATTAAGCACTCATGCTTGTTGTTGTCCCAATTGTTTATTTCCTTCCTCAAGCATTCTGCTGATTTCCTTTTTGTTAAAAAGCCTTTTAGTCGAGGACCAGTTTAATTCTCCAGGTCAACAACTCGGAACTCTACAACAATCCAACATCACTCTCCCCCCTACTCAACCCTCTCCCCCTCCCCCCTCCTCATCCCCCTCCCCATCTCTCTCCCTCTCTCCATCCCTCTCCCCTCAACACATCCCTCACCCCTCTCCCACACGGCTCCCCTCTCCCATCCCTCTCCCCCCTCCCTATCCTTCTCCCTCTCCCCTCTCCCCATTCCTCTCCCCCTCCCATTCCGCTCGCCTCTCCCATTCCCTCTCACATCACTCTCCCTCTCCCCCCCCATCCCTCTCCCCCTCCCCATTGCTCTCCCTATCCCCATCCCTCTCCCCCCTCCCCATCCTTCTCTCCTTTCCCCCTCCCCCTCCCTCTTCCCCTCTCCTTCTCCCTCTTCCCCATCCCTCTCCCTCTCCCCCCATCCCACTTCCCCTCTCCCTCTCCCATTTCTGAAGTCCCTGGCCCCTCCCCATTCCTCTCCTGCCCCATCCCTTTCCCCCTCCATCTCCCCATCACTCTCCACTCTCCCAGTACCTCTCCCCCTCCCCATCACTCTCTCCTCTCCCCATTACTGTCCCCCTACCCCTCCTATCCCTCTCCCCATCACTGTCCCCCTACCCCGCCCTCTCCCTATCCCTCTCCCCATCCCTCTCCTACTCCTTCTCCCAATCCCTCTCCCTATCCTCTCTCCCTATCCCCTCTCCCCCCTCCCCATCCCACTCCCCATCCCTCCTTTCCCCATCCCTCTCCCCTGCCCCTTCCCCATCCCTCTCCCCCTCCCCATCCCCATCCCTCTCCTACTCCTTCTCCCAATCACCTCTCCATCTCCCTTTCCCATCCCCATCCCCCACCCCATCCCTCTCCCCATCCCCATCCCTCCCCCCTCTCCATCCCTCTCCCCCCTCCCCATCCCTCTCCCCATCGCTTTCCCCGCTCCCCATCCTTCTCCCCCTCCCCCCTCTTCCCCTCTTCCTTCTCCCTCTCCCCATCACTCTCCCTTTCCCCGCATCCCCCTCCTCTCTCCCTCCCTCTCCCCATCACCTCCCCTCTCCCCCTCCGTATCCCTATCCCGCCCCACATCGCGCTCCCCTCTCACCAAAACTCTCCCTGTCCCCATCACTCTCCCTCTGCCCCTTCCCATCCCTCTCCCTCTCCACAACCCTCTCCCCTCCCCCCAGCCCGTCACTCTCCCCTCTTCCCATCACTCTCCCTCTCCCCTCCCACATCCCTCCCCTCCCTTCCCATCACACACCCCTCTTCCCATTCCTCTCCCCATCCCCCTCTCTCCCCATCCCTCTCCTACTCCTTCTCCCAATCCCTCTCCTTATCCCCTCTCCCTCTCCACAACCCTCTCCCCTCCCCCCAGCCCGTCACTCTCCCCTCTTCCCATCACTCTCCCTCTCCCCTCCCACATCCCTCCCCTCCCTTCCCATCACACACCCCTCTTCCCATTCCTCTCCCCATCCCCCTCTCTCCCCATCCCTCTCCTACTCCTTCTCCCAATCCCTCTCCTTATCCCCTCTCCATCTCCCTCCCCCTCTCCCCATCCCTCCTTTCCCCATCCCTCTCCCCTGCCCCTTCCCCATCCCTCTCCCTTTCCCCATCCCTCTCCTTCTCCCAATCCCCTCTCCATCTCCCTCTCCCCCTCCCCATCCCCCTCCCCATCCCTCTCCCTTTCCCCATCCCTCTCCCCATCCCCATCTTCTCGCCATCTCCATCCCTCTCCCCCTCCTCATCCTTCTCCCCTCTCCCCCTCCCCCTCCCTCTCCCCTTCCCCCTCCCTCTCCCCCTCCCCCTCCTTCTCCCCTCTCCTCCTCCCTCTTCCCCTCCTCCTTCTCCCTCTCCCCATCCCTCGCCCGCCTCCCCATCCTTCTCTCCTTCCCCCCTCCCCCTCACCCTCCCTCTTCCCCTCCTCCTTCTCCCTCTCCCCATCCCTCTTCCCCTCTCTCCCTCCCTCTCCCCATCCCCCTCCCCTTCCCTCACCCGCTCCCCCTCCCTCCCTCTTCCCCTCCCTCTCCCCATCCCCATCCCCATCTCCTTCCCTCCCCATCCCTCTCCCCATCCCTCTCTCCCTCCCTCTCTCCCTCCCTCTCCCCCTCTCCATCCCTCTCCACCCCTATCCCCATCCCTTTCCCCCCTCCCCATCCTTCTCCCCTCTCCCCTCCCCCACTCTTCCCCTCCTCCTTCTTCCTCTCCCCATCCCACTTCCCCTCTCTCCATCCCTCTCCCCATCACTCACCCTCTCCCCGCATCCCCCTCCCCTCTCCCTCCCTCTCCCCATCTCCTCCCCTCTCTCCATCCCTCACCCTCTCCCCCTCCCCCTCCCTCTCCCCATCCCCCTCTCCCCATCCTTCTCCCTTTCCCCTTCCCTCTCCCTCTCCCCGCACCCCCTCCCCTCTCCCTCCTTCTCCCCATTCCCCTCTCCCTCCCTCTCCCTCTCCTCATCCCTCTCCCCCTCCCCATCCCTCTCTCCGTCACTCTCTCTCTCCCTACTTCCTAACTCCTGCCACTGTTATTATTTATAGTATTATCTGCAGAGTGCATGCGGAGATGGGGAGATTCACTTCTCATCAACATAATTCCGAGCCAGACTGTCCCTCATCATGGAGCTTGTGAATGTGGAGATTGAGGTGCCAGGGACAGGTGGATAATATTTTAATTTTATAGTTCATGCACCAATCAGGATGAGGGATATGTTCTTCCATGTGTTGTGGCTTTTGGGGGCAATTTCCCCAAGTACTTCAGGCACTAGAGAGACTGGCCAAGACAGGATCTTAAACTGTGCTTAGCATGTGTTTAATGTAAGGCGCCATCTTGGTAATGGAGTTGAAGCTGGAGCTTGGAATGGCCATGCAGAGGATTCTTAAAGGCCAGGGTGACAATTAAGTTGCCTGTTGATGCTCATTAAAGTGCCTAACATTTCATTTAACAAGCTGTGTGAAGAGTAAGCAGCTGGACATGTTGCTTCTGAGGATTGTGAACACTGCTCACTTTTCAATGTTGACTTGCTGATTAAATTTGACTGACTACTGTGCAGTTGAAGTGAACTTTTGAGGCATATCCGAGGACTTTTGGGAGACAGCGAGAGCTGAGAGCAGAGGTCCAGAGACATTCATTAAAATTAACAGTTTAAACAAGGTGCTAACTAGATTCTAAAAGTGAATGGAGGGTGTTTTTTTTTAGATCATGGCTGGGCAGCTGAGAATCCTGCTTACAATTTTAAGCCATGTAGGAAATTCAGGACACTTGTGGGAACTGTGTGTGTCGGAAGTGTCTCTAGCTGCTTGAGCTCAAGCTTAGGAGCATCAGGGAGGATGAGAGTTTCCTGGATCATATGTTCCAGTAGGTGCTCACCCCACAGGCAGTTCAGGACAAGAGATGAGTGGCCATCCAGAAGAGTAGGCAGAGGCAGGAAGTGTAGGAGTCTTTGGGGTACTCAGCATTGGAGACTGCTGGGAGTGACGACACCTTGAAGGAGTGCAGTCCCGACCATGGCATCAATGGGCAGGGACTGTACAGGAGGGAGCAGCAAAGAGTAGAAATGCGCTCATTATAGGAGATTCCATCGTTAAGGGGACAGATAGGCATTTCTGTAACTGTCATGGTGAGACCCACATGGTACGTTGCCTCCCTGGCGCCAGGGTAAAGGACATCATGAATATTCTGCAGGGGCAAAGGTGTGAGCCAGATCAATGCGTGGCTTGAAGCTGGCGCAGGATGGAGGGCTTCAGATTCTAGGGGCATTGGAACCAATTCTGGGGCAGGAGGCACCTATTCAAAAGGAATGTGTTACACCTCAACAGGACTGGGACCAATGTCCTCGCAGGGAGGTTCACTAGTGTAGTTGGGGAGGGTTTAAAGTAAATTGGCAAGGGGATTGACACCAGGATATAGAAGTAGAAAAGAGAAATAAGGTGCATAAATGAGTGACAGTGTTGGATAATACTAGAAAAGGAAGGAGTACCGTGTTAGATAGGAGCAGACTAAGAAGGACTACGAGCAATACAATGGCAGAATTACAATGCATGTGTGTAAATGCACAAAATGTGGTGAATAAGGTTGATGGAATCAAAGCACAATTAGTCGTGTGGGAATGATGTAGTGGCAATAACAAACGTGGCTTAAAAATAGTGAGGGCTGTGGGCTCAATATTCAAGGATACAAAGTGTTCAGAAAAGATAGGGAAGGAAAAAAGGGAGGTGGGGTAGCACTACTTATTGGGGAAGACATTGTAGTTTTGAAAAGAGATGATGTCCTTGAGGGGACAAGGATAGAATCTATTTGGTTAGAGTTGAAAAGCAAAAAGGGTATGATCACATTACTGAGGATACTGTTACTATAGGCCTCCAAATGGTGAGAGAGATAGAGGAGCAAATCTGCAGGGAAATCACAGAGATGTGCAAGAACTATAGAGTGGTGATAATGGGGGACTTCAATTACCCAAATATCGATTGCAATAATGTTAGAGTAAAGGGAAAGGAGGGAGAGGAATTTCTGAAATGTGTTCAAGGGAACTTCCTTGTTCTCGGTCCAACTAGGAAAGAGACATTGCTGGATCTGATGCTGGGCAGTGAAGTGAGCCAAGTGCACCAAGTGTCTGTGGGGAGCACTTGGGAAGAGTGATCATTTTTTGTATGATAAGGTTTAGATTAGCAATGGAGAAGAGCAAGGAACAATCTAAAGTAGAACTTCTAAATTGGAAGAGGGCTAACTTCAATGAGATGAGAAGGATAAAATGGAATCAAAGTGCAACACAAAAAATTTAACAGAACACCGGGTGATCTTTAATGAAGTAATGTTTCAGGTACAGGCTAGGTACATTCCAACAAGTATGAAAGGAGGGGAACCAAAGCCAGGGTTCCTCAGATGGCAAGGTAGATACAGAATATGATGAAACGAAAAAGGAGGATCTATGATGCATGTCAGGTGAATTCTTCAAGCAAAAACCAGGCTAAATGCAATAAGTGGAGAGGGGAAGTGAAGAGGAAAATACAACTGGCAAAGAGAATATTAGAATAGAATGGCAATCAACATAAAAGGGAACCCAAAATTCTTTTACCAGCATGTAAATAGTAAACGGGTAGTAAGAAGAGGCAGGGTGGGTCTTATTAGGGTCAAAAATCTCAAAGGCACAATTTCAAGTTTTCAGATGATACAATACTTGGAAGCATTGTGAATTGTGAGGAGGATAGTACAGAACTTCAAAAGGACATAGACAAGTTAGTGATATATGCTTAGAGGCGCAGGGCCAGGCTAGAATACCTGATAGAACCATAGAAGGTTTATGGTACAGAAAGAGGCCACTTGGCCCATTGTGTCTGTGTCGGCCAAAAAACCCAGCCTAATCCCACTTTCCAGCATCTGTTCCGTAGCCCTGCAGGTTACGGCACTTGAGGTGCATATCCAGACACCTTTTAAATGTGTTGAGAGTTTCTGCCTCTATTACTTTTATAGGCAGTGAGTTCCAGACCCCTACCATCTTCTGGGTGCAAAAACTTGTGAACAAATGTGTAGCTCATGGAATAAAAGGGACAGTAGCAAAATGGGTACGAAATTGGCTGAGTGACAGGAAACAAAGAGTAGTGGTTAATGCATGTTTTTTGGGCTGGAGGAAATTTTGTAGTGGAGTTCCCCAGGGATCAGTGTTGGGACCCTTGCTTTTCCTGATATATATTAATGACCTAGACCTTGGTGTACAGGGCAGAATTTCAAAGTTTGCAGATGATACAAAACTTGGAAGCATTGTGAACTGTGAGCAGGATAGTGTAGAACTTCAAAAGGACATAGACAAATTGGTGGAATGGACAGACAGGTGGCAGCTGAAGTTCAATGCAGAGAAAGGTGAGGTGATTCATTTTGGTAGGAAGAACATAGACAGACAATATAAAATAAAGGGTACAATTCTAAAGGGGGTGCAGGAGCAGAGGGACCTATGTGCATAAGTCATTGAAAGTGGCAGGACAGGTTGAGGGAGCTGTTAATAAAGCATACAGTGTCCTGGGCTTTATTAATAGGGACATAAAGTATAAGAGCAAGGAGGTTATGTTGAACTTGTATAAGACACTAGTTCAGCCTCAACAGGAGTATTGTATCCAGTTCTGGGCACCGCACTTTAGGAAAGATGTGAGGGCATTGGAGAGAGTACAGAAAAAATTCACGAGAATGGTTCCAGGGATGAGGAACTTCAGTTATGAAGATAGATTGGAGAAGTTAGGACTGTTTTCCTTGGAGAAGAGAAGGCTGAGAAGTGATTCAAAATCATGAGGGGTTTGGATAGTGTAGATCAGAGAGAAACTGTTCCCACTCATGAAAGGATCGAGAACGAGAGGGCACAGATTTAAAGTATTTGGTAATAGAAGCAAAAGTGACATGAGGAAAAACTTTTTCATGCAGCGAGTGGTTAAGGTCTGGAATGCGCTGCCTGAGAACGTGGTGGAGGCAGGTTCAATTGAAGTATTCACAAGGGAATTAGACAGTTATATGAAAAGGAAGAATGTGCAGGATTACCGGGAGAAGGCAGGGGAATGGAACTGAGGGAGTTGCTCTTTCAGAGAGTCAGTGTGGACACAATGGGCCGAATGGCCTCCTTCTGTGCTGCAACGATTCTGTGAAAACGTTTCCTCATCTCCTCTCTAATCTTTATACCAATCACTTTAAAGCTCTGCCTCCTAAAAAGAACAAAGAACAGTACAGCACAGGAACAGGTCATTCGGCCCTCCAAGCCTGCGTCGATCTTGATGCCTGTCTAAACTAAAATCTTCTGTACTTCCGGGGTCCGTATCCCCATCCTATTCATGTATTTAAGATGCCGCTTAAACTGATTTCTCTGCTACGGTAAATAGGCCCTTCTTATTCACTCTATTCAGGCTCCTCACAATTTTGTACATCTGCGACAAATCTCCCCTCAGCCTGCTGCTAAGTACTTCGTATCAGTGTTTGCTAAGGAAGTGGAAGCTGAGATGGTAGAGATAATGGATGAAGTGAAAATTGATAGGAAGGATGTACTGGAAAGGCTGGCTGTGCTCAGAGTGGATAAGTCACCAGGTCTGGATGGTTTGCATCCCAGGTTACTAAAGGAAATTGGGTGGAGTTAGCAGAAGGGCTTATCATAATCTTCCAATCTTCCCTGGATATGGGGGAGGTGCCAGAGGATTGGAGAGTGGCAAATGTGAAACCCTTATTCAAGAAAGAGTGTAAGGACAGTCCTACTAACTACAGACCAGTCAGTTAACATCAGTGGTGGGTAAGGTTTTCGAAACAATAATCACGGAAAATTTTAACAGTTAGTTGGAGAGGTTTGAGTTCATTAAGGAGAGCCAGAGAAGGTTGATGAAGGGAATGTGGTGGATGTTGTCAATTTGGATTTTAAGAAACCATTTGACAAAGTACCAGCTGAAAGGCTGGTTAACAAAATTGAGATTCATGGAACAGGACAGTCAGTCCTGATTTTTAAAAATGGCTCAAAGACATAAAACAGCGAGTCATGGTAAATGGTTGCTTTTCAGACTGGAGGATGGTCGACAGTGGTGTTCCCCAAGGGTCAGTGCTCAAATCACTGTTTTTTTGATATAAATAAATGACTATTGGAATACAGAGTAAAATTTCAAAATTTTCCAATGATACCAAACTTGGAGGTGTGGAGTCATTGAGGATGATACCAATCAACTACAACAGGACATAGATAGACTAACAGAATAGGCCGACAAGTGGTAGATGAAATTTAATACAGAGAAGTGTGAGATGATGCATTTTGGCAGAAGTGATAGAGAGAGGCAATATAGACTAAATGACAGTTCTAAAGAGTGTGCAGGAACAGAGGGACCTGGGGATTCATGCGCATCGATCTTTGAAGATGGCAGGACATATTGAGAGAGTAGTTGGCAAAACATATCAGCGTCATAAATAAAGGGATTGAGTACAAAAGGAGGGAAGTTATGCTGAACCTTTAAAAAGCTCTGGTTAGGTCACAACTAGAGTATTGTTCTGGTCATCACACTTCAGGAAGGATGTGAGGGTCCTTGAGAAGGTGCAGAGGAGATTTATCAGAATGGTTCCAGGGATGAGGGATTTCAGTTACAAGGTTAGGTTGGAGAAGCTGAGGTTGTTCTCCTTGGAGCAAAGGAGATTGAGGGGAGATTTGATAGAGGTGTACAAGATTATGACAGGTGTAAGATAGACAAAACAAAACTGTTCCCATTAGCTGATGGTACAAGGACAAGGGAGAACATAGATTTAAGGTTTTTGGCAAGAGATACAGGGTGGGTGGGTGGGGGGGGAGGTGAGAGTGAGTAAGAGCTTCTTTACACAGCGAGTTGTAGTGACCTGGAACTTGCTGCTGACAAGTGCGGTGGAAGCAGAGACAATGAATGATTTCAAAAGGAAACTGGATGGGCACTTGAGGAAAATAAACTTACAGGTCAACGGCGATAGAGTGGGGGTAATGGACTGACTGAATTGCTATACTGTGAGCCGGCATGGACTCGGTGAGCCGAATGGTCTCCTTCTGTGCTATAATGACTGCAAAACTCTATGACTTGTTCGAGACAACACCAACACTCTCAGTATTTTTCTGGATATTGTCTCAGGTTTTCACCTATAAAGAGTGAGTGCTGTTCTACTCTACCTTAGAGGAGTCACCAGGAAAAAGGAAGTGATTAGTAAGTTTGCGGACGACACAAAGGTTGGTGGAGTTGCGGATAATGATGAGGATTGTCAGAGGATACAGCAGGATATAGATCGGTTGGAGACTTAGGCGGAGAAATGGCAGATGGAGTTTAATCCGGACAAATGAGAGGTAATGCATTTTGGAAGGTATAATGCAGGTGGGAGGTATACAGTAAATGGCAGAACCCTTAGGAGTATTGACAGGCAGAGAGATCTGGGCGTACAGGTCCACAGGTCACTGAAAGTGGCAACGCAGGTGGATAAGGTAGTCAAGAAGGCATACGGCATGCTTGCCTTCATCGGTTGGGGCATAGAGTATAAAAATTGACAAGTCATGTTGCAGCTGTACAGAACCTTAGTTAGGCCACACCTAGAATATTGCGTGCAATTCTGGTCGCCACACTACCAGAAGGACGTGGAGGCTTTGGAGAGGGTACAGAGGAGGTTTACCAGGATGTTGCCTGGTCTGGAGGGCATTAGCTATGAGGAGAGGTCGGATTGTTTTCACTGGAACAACGGAGGTGGAGGGGCGACCTGATAGAGGTTTACAAAGTTATCAGCGGCATGGACAGAGTGGATAGTCAGAAGCTTTTTCCCAGGGTGGAAGAGTCAGTTACTAGGGGGCATAGCTTTACGGTGCGAGGGGGGCAAAGGTTAGAGAGGATGTGCGAGGCAGGTTCTTTACACAGAGGGTGGTGAGTGCCTGGAACCTGCTGCCGGGGAGGGGGTGGAAACAGGTACGATAGCGACGTTTAAGAAGCATCTTGACAAATACATGAATAGGATGGGAATAGAGGGATACGGACCCCGGAAGTGCAGAAGGTGTTAGTTTCGGCAGGCATCAAGATCGGCGCAGGCTTGGAGGGCTGAATGGCCTGTTCCTGTGCTGTACTGTTCTTTGTTCTTTTGTTCTTTGATTGGTCATCAAAATCTTACAAACGGCCCCCTCTTTGTCTGCATGAGAAATGGAAGGAGGAGATGAGGCGAGGCAGAGCAGTACCAGCTTCTGCAGGAGATAGGGACAGGAGGACGAGGAGTGTTCTCAACAGGAGGCCCTCTCCATCATGAGGATTCAGAAAGCACTACTCCTCCATTCACATGACCAGTGCAGGAGGAAGCTATGCTTTACCAAGGAGGTCATCACAGATTGACCTGATGGAGTGAAGACTCAGACATCACAGCACGTTCAGGACCACATTGCCGATGGCAGCCAAGGTCACAGTTTCACTTAATTTTTATACCACCGGAACCTTCCAGAATGCCACTGGTAATAAAAGTCACATATCACAAAGCAATGTGCATTACTGCTTAAGGGAGGTCTCCGCATTGTCTTACTCTGAGCAATAACTATATATCATTCCCTATTGTCACAGAAGACCAGAGGTAGGGAGCTATAGGTTTCAACAGGATTGTGGCATTCCCCGTTGTCCAGGGAGCCATTGACTGCACACATGTGGCCATATGAGCTCCTCATTTAAATCCCCCTCTCTATCTCTCTATCACCCTATCTATCTCTCTATCCCTATCTCTGTCTAACCCTGTCTCTATCTTGCTGCACAACTCCCTCTATCCCTATCCCTATCCCTCTCTAACCCCTATCTTTCTCCTTCCCTCCCTCTATCGCTATTTATGTCTCTCTCTACCTCTATCTAACTGTATCTCTATCCCTGTGTCTCTATCACTATCACTATCTCTCTATCTGTCTCCTATACATAGGGGAGACCAAACCTCAGTTCATTCCACAAACATGACCCAAAGTTTCCGGTCACCTTTTATTGTAATTCTCCATCTTGCTCCCACTCTGATCTTTCTGTCCTTGGCCTCCAATACTGTTCTAATGAAGCTCAATGGAAGCTCAAGGAACAACACATCTTTCGATTTGGTACTTTACAGCCTTCTGTACTCAGAGTTCAGCTTTACTTGCTCCATTACCAATCACTTTAACCTTGCACCATCAGCCCTCTTGTCAATTCATCTCTCCTGCTCTCCACCCTATCAAAGACCTTCCCTTTTATTCATTTTCTACCTTACCCCCTTTCACTTGTTTAAAAACTATTACAGTTCTAACTTTTCCCAGTTCTGGTGAAAGATCACACAGACCTGAAATGTTAACCGTTTCTCTCTCCACAGATGCTGCCCGAGCTGCTGAGTATTTCCAGCATTTTCTGTTTTTAGATTTAGATTTAGAGATACAGCACTGAAACAGGCCCTTCGGCCCACCGAGTCTGTGCCGACCATTAACCACCCATTTATACTAATCCGACACTAATCCCATATTCCTACCACATCCTCACCTGTCCCTATATTCCCCTACCACCTACCTATACTAGGGGCAATTTATAATGGCCAATTTACCTATCAACCTGCAAGTCTTTTGGCTGTGGGAGGAAACTGGAGCACCCGGAGAAAACCCACGCAGACACAGGGAGAACTTGCAAACTCCACACAGGCACTACCCAGAATTGAACCCGGTTCGCTGGAGCTGTGAGGCTGCGGTGCTAACCACTGCGCCACTGGGCCGCCCTTTTCAGATTTCCACCATCAACAGTATTTTGCTTTTGTATTAGAGACAGAGAGACAGAGAGTAAGATAGAGATGTATAGAAAGATAGAGCTGGAAAGAGAACGTAGAATAGAGATAGAATGAGATAGAGAGAGGGGGAAATAGAGTGAAGTCGAGAGGCAACTGTGAAACCCTTCTTCAAAAAAGGATGTGAAGACAGTCCTAGCAATTACAGGCCAGTTAGATTAACATCAGTGGTGGGTAAGGTTTTAGAAACAATAATCAGGGGGAAAAAATCAACAGACATTTGGAGAGGTTTGAGTTAATTAAGGAGAGCCAGTACAGATTTGTAAAAGGCAGATCGTGTTTGACTAAACTAATTGAACTTATTGATGAAGTAACAGAGAAGGTTGATGAAGGGAAAGCAATGGAGATTGTCTAAATGGATTTTAAGAAAATCATCGAGTCATAGAGTCATACAGCATAGAAACAGGCCCTTCGGCCCTCCGCGTCCATGCTGACCATAATGCCTATCTATACTAATCCCACCTGCCTGCATTAATTCCATATCCCTCTATGCCTTTCTCATTCAAGTACCTGTCCAGATGCCTCTTAAATGTCGCTACTGTTCCTGCCTCCACCAACTCCTCAGCATCTCATTCCAGATACCCACTATTCTTTGTGTGAAAAATTTACCCCTTTGATCCCCTTTTAACCTCCTCCCTCTCACCTTAAATCTATGCCCTCTAGTTTAAGTTACCCCTACCATGGGAAACAGACTCTGGCTATCTACCCTATCTATGCCTCTCATAATTTTATATACCTCTATCATGTCCCCTCTCAGCCTCCTTCACTCCAAGGAAAACAGACCCAGCCTATCCAATCTCTCTTTATAACTCAAGCCCTCCAACCCAGGCACAAATCCTTGTGAATCTTTTCTGCACCCTCTCTAGATTAATCACACAGTACTCCAAATGCGGCCTAACCAATGTTATGTACAACTGGAACATGACGTCCCAACTCTTGTACTCAATGCCTCGGCTGATGAAGGCAAGCATGCCATATGCCTTCTTCACCACCCTGTCTACCTGTGTTGCCACTTTCAGGGTACTATGTACTTGCACCCAAAGGTCTCTCTGCTCAAGACCATTCCCCAGGGCCCTGCCATTCACTGTATATGCCCGGCCCTGGTTTAACTTCCCAAAATGCATCACTTCACACTTGTCTGTGTTAAATTCCATTTGCCACTCCCTTGCCCACTTACCCAGTTGATCTATATCCTGTTGTAACCTTGGACAACCTTCTTCACTGTCCACTATACCACCAATTTTGGTGTCATCTGCAAACTTACTAATCGTGCCCCTTACATTCACATCCAAGTCATTAATATATATGACAAATAACAGAGGGCCCAGCACCGATCCCTGTGGCACACCACTGGTCACCAGCCTCCAATCTGAAAAACAACCCTCCACTATCACCCTCCGCCTCCAATCACCAAGCCAATTTTGTATCCAATTTGCTATCTCACCCTGGATCCCATGTGTTCGAAACTTCTGGACAAGCCTACCATGCGGGACTTTCTCAAAGGCCTTGCTAATGTCCATGTAGACAACGTCCATCGCCCTGCCCTCGTCAATCCTTTTGGTCACCTCCTCAAAAAACTCAATCAAATTCGTGAGACATGATTTCCCACGCACAAAGCCATGCTGACTATCCCTAATCAGACCATGCCTTTCCAGATGCATATAAATCCTGTCTCTCAGAATCCCTTCCAATAAGTTTTCCACCACTGATGTAAGGCTCACCGGCCTGTAGTTCCCTGGCTTAACCCTGCTGCCCTTCTTAAATATAGGCACAACATTAGCTATCCTCCAGTCTTCTGGTACCTCACCCGTGGCTAACGATGATACAAAAATCTCTGCCAGGTCCCCAGCAATCTCCTCCCTTGCTTGCCATAGCATCCTCGGATACACCTGGTCAGGCCCTGGGGATTTATCCACCTTAATGCGCTTCAAAACCTCCAACACCCCATCCTTTGTAATGTTGATATGCTCCAGGATATCGGTGTTCCCTCCCTTGAACTCACTAGCTTCCATGACCTTCTCCACGGTAAATACAGACGAGAAGTATTCATTTAAGACCTCGCCCATGTCCCGTGGCTCCACACATAGATTACCACACTGATCCTTAAGGCGACCTACTGTCTCCCTAGCTACCCTTTTACTCTTAATATACTTATAGAATCTTTTAGCATTCTCCTCTGTCTTATCTGCCAGGGAAATCTCCTGGCCCCTTTTCACCCTCCTAATTTCCTTCTTAAGTGTACTCATACATCCCCTATACTCCTCGAGGGACTCGCTCGATCCCAGCTGCTTATACCTGACATATGCCTCCTTCTTTGTCCTGACCAGACCCTCAATATCCCTCGTCAACCAAGGTTCCCTAAACTTGCCAGCCTTGGCCTTCCATCTAACAGGAACATGCCGGCCCTGAACTCTTCCTATCTCAATTTTAAAAGACGTCACTTAACCTGTAAACAGCCTCTCCCATTCAATTTTTGAGAGTTCCTGTCTGATGCCATCGAAATTAGCCTTCCACCAATTTAGGACTTCAACCTGAGGACCAGTCCTATCCTTTTCCATAACTATCTTGAAGCTAATAGAGTTATGGTCACTGGTCCCAAAGTGCTCCCCCACTGACACATCAACCACCTGCCCATCCTCATTTCCCAAGAGGAGGTTGAATGTAGCCCCTTCTCTAGTAGGGCCATCCACATACTGCTTCAGAAAACTATCCTGGACGCACTTAACAAATTCTTCCCCATCTGATCCCTTAGCACTCAGGCAGTCCCAGTCAATATTAGGGAAGTTAAAATCATCTACTATTACAACCCTATAATTCCTCCACCAATCTCTGATTTCCCTACATATATGCTCCTCCACTTCCCTCTGACTATTGGGGGGCCTATAGTATAATCTCATCAAAGTGATCACCCCTTTCTTATTTCTAAGTTCTACCCATATGGCCTCGCTGGACATTCCCCCCGGGATATCCTCTCTAAGTACTGCCGTGATGTCCTCCCTAATCAATAGTGCAACTCCTCCTCCTCTCTTACCTCCACCTCTGTCACGCCGGAAGGATCAGTACCCCGGAATATTGAGCTACCAGTCCTGCCCATCCCTCAACCACGTTTCTGTAATAGCTATAATATCACAATCTCATGTACCGATCCATGCTCTGAGTTTATCTGCCTTACCTGTAAGGCTTCTTGCATTAAAGTAAATGCAGTTTAGCCTACCAGACCTTCCACGCTCCCTGTCCTGCCCTTGCCCGGCCTGTCTACTGGACTTGCTTGCTTTAACCTCTACATTTGCCTCAACTATCTCATCTGAGAGACTACTACTTTGGGTCCCACCCCCCCCTGCAAGAGTAGTTTAAACCCTCCCGAGTAGTACTAGCAAACCTCCCCACAAGGATATTGGTCCCCCTCCAGTTTAGATGCAACCCGTCCTTCTTGTACAGGTCACCTCTGCACCAGAAGAGATCCCAATGATCCAAGTAGCTGAAGCCCTCCCTCCTACACCAGCTCTTCAGCCACGCATTCATTTGCCTAATCCTTCTATTCCTACCCTCACTAGCACATGGCACAGGGAGTAATCCTGAGATTACAACCCTAGAGGTCCTGCTTTTTAACCTTCTGCTTAACTCCCGATATTCACTTTGCAGGACCTCATCTCTTCCTGCCTATGTCGTTAGTACCAATATGGACCACGACCTCTGGCTGCTCACCCTCCCCTTTCAGAATGTCCTGCAGCTGCTCCGAGACATCCTTGACCCTAGCACCAGGGAGGCAAAATACCATCCTGGAGTTTCGTTTGTGGCCACAGAAACACCTGTCTGCACCCCTTACGATAGAATCCCCTATCACTATAGCTCTTCCAATCCTTTTCCTCCCCTGCTGTGCAGCAGAGCCCTCCGTGGTGCCACGAACTTAGTTGTTGCTGCTTTCCCTTGGGAGGTCATCTCCTGCAACAGTATCCAAAGTGGTATATCTGTTTGAGAGAGAGATGGCCACAGGGGACTCCTGCACTACCTGCCTGCGCCTACTACTCCGTCTGGTGGTCACCCATCTCTTTGCCTGTGCAGCCATTACCTGCGGTGTGACCACCTCACTAAACGTGCTATCCATGACATCCTCAGCATCGTGGATGCTCCACAGTGAATCCACCCACAACTCCAGCTCTGTAATGCGGATAGCTAGTAGCTGCAGATGGATACACTTCCTGCACACATGGTCGTCAGGGACACTGGAAGCATCCCTGAGTTCCCACATAGCGCAGGAGGAGCAGATCACAGGTGCGAGCTCTCAAGAACAAATAGCAAAGAACAGTACAGCACAGGAACAGGCCATTCAGCCCTCCGAGCCTGCGCTGATCTTGATGACTGTCTAAACTAAAACCTTCTGCACTTCCGGGGACCGTATCCCTCTTCCCATCCTATTCATATATTTGTCAAGATGCCTCTTAAACATCGCTATCGTACCTGCTTCCACCACCTCCCCCGGCAGCAAGTTCCAGGCGCTCACCATCCTCTGTGTAAAAAACTTGCCTCGCACATCCCCTCTAAACTTTGCCCCTCTCATCTTAAACCTATGTCCCATAGTAACTGACTCTTCCACCCTGGGAAAAAGCTTCTGACTATCCACTCTGTCCATGCCACTCATAACTTTGTAAACCTTTATCATGTCGCCCCTCCACCTCCGTCGTTCCAGTGAAAACAATCCGAGTTTATCCAACCTCTCCTCCTAGCTAATACCCTCCAGACCAGGCAACATCCTGGTAAACCTCTTCTGTACGATCTCCAAAGCCTCCACGTCCTTCTGATAGTGTGGTGACCAGAATTGCATGCAATATTCTAAGTGTGGCCTAACTAAGGTTCTGTACAGCTGCAGCATGACTTGCCAATTTTTATACTCTAAGCTCCGACCAATGAAGGCAAGCATGCCGTATGCCTTCTTAACTACCTTATCCACCTGCGTTGCCACTTTCAGTGATCTGTGGACCTGTACGCCCAGATCTCTCTGCCTGTCAATACTCCTAAGGGTTCTGCCATTTACTGTATACTTCCCACCTGGATTAGAGCTTCCAAAATGCATTACCTCACATTTGCCCGGATTAAATTCCATCTGAAATTCTCCGCTGAAGTCTCCAACCGATCTATATCCTGCTGTAACCTCTGACAATCCTCATCACTATCCGCAACTCCACCAACCTTTGTGTCGTCCGCAAACTTACCAATCAGACCAGCTGTATTTTCCTCCAAATCATTTATATATACTACAAACAGCAAAGGTCCCAGCACTAATCCCGGCAGAACACCACTAGTCACAGCCCTCCATTCAGAAAAGCACCCTTCCACTGCTACCCTCTGTCTTCTATGACCGAGCCAGTTCTGTATCCATCTTGCCAGCTCACCTCTGATCCTGTGTGACTTCACCTTTTGTACCAATCTGCCATGAGGGACCTTGTCAAAGGCTTTACTGAAGTCCATATAGATAACATCCACTGCCCTTCCTTCATCAATCATCTTTGTCACTTCCTCAAAAAACTCAATCAAATTAGTGAGACACGACCTTCCCTTCACAAAACCATGCTGCCCCTCGCTAATAAGTTCGTTTGTTTCCAATTGGGCGTAAATTCTGTCCCGAAGAATCCTCTCTAATCATTTCCCTACCACTGACGTAAGGCTCATCGGCCTATAATTTCCTGGATTATCCTTGCTGCCCTTCTTAAACAAAGGAACAACATTGGCTATTCTCCAGTCCTCTGTGACCTCATCTGTTGCCAATGAGGATGCAAAGATTTCTGTCAAGGCCCCAGCAATTTCTTCCCTTGCCTCCCTCAGTATTCTGGGGTAGATCCCATCAGGCCCTGGGGCCTTATCTACCTTAATGCTTTGCAAGACGCCCAACACCTCCTCCTTTTTGATAATGACATGACCCAGACTATCTACACTCACTTCCCTAGGCTCATCATCCACCAAGTCCTTCTCTTTGCTGAATACTGATGCAAAGTACTCTCTTAGTACCTCGCCCATTTCCTCTGGCTCCACACATAGATTCCCTCCTCTGTCCTTGAGTGGGCCAACCCTTTCCCTGGTTACCCTCTTGCTCTTTATCTTCTTCTTCTTCTTCTTTGGCCTCCTTGTCTCAGGAGACAATGGGTAAGCGCCTGGAGGTGGTCAGTGGCTCGTGGAGCAGCGCCTGGAGTGGCTATAAAGGCCAATACTAGAGTGACAGACTCTTCCACAGGTGCTGCAGGTAAAATTGGTTGTCAGGGCTGTTTCGCAGTTGACTCTCCCCTTGCGCTTCTGTCTTTTTTCCTGCCAACTGCTAAGTCTCTTCGACTCACCACACTTTAGCCCCGCCTTTATGGCTGTCCGCCAGCTCTGGCGATTGCTGGCAACTGACTCCCATGACTTGTGATCAATGTCACAGGACTTCATGTCGCGTTTGCAGATGTCTTCAAAGCGGAGACATGGACAGCCGGTGGGTCTGATACAAGTGGCAAGCTCGCTGTACAATGTGTCCTTGGGGATCCTGCCATCTTCCATGCGGCTCACATGGCCAAGCCATCTCAAGCGCCGCTGACTCAGTAGTGTGTATAAGCTGGGGATGTTGGCCGTCTCGAGGACTTCTGTGTTGGAGATACGGTCCTGCCACCTGATGCCAAGGATTCTCCGGAGGCAGCGAAGATGGAATGAATTCAGATGTCGCTCTTGGCTGACATACGTTGTCCAGGCCTCGCTGCCGTAGAGCAAGGTACTGAGAACAGCCAGGCGCTGCGCAAATGACTACTGGCAACACCTATGCAGTCATATTCAGCTGGCCTCAGCCACCGGAAACATCAGAGGAATGTATGATGGCATTAAGAGAGCTTTTGGGCCAATCATCAAGAAGATCGCCCCCCTCAAATCTAAATCGGGACATAATCACTGACCAACGCAAGCAAATGGACTGCTGGGTGGAGCACTACCTAGAACTGTACTCCAGGGAAAATGTTGTCACTGAGACTGCCCTCAATGCAGCCCAATCTCTGCCAGTCACGGATGAGCTGGACGAACAGCCAACAAAATCGGAACTCAGTGATGCCATTGATTCTGTAGCCAGCGGAAAAGCCCCTGGGAAGGACGGCATTATCCCTGAAATAATCAAGAGTGCCAAGCCTGCTATACTTTCAGCACTCTCCGAACTGCTTTGCCTGTGCTGGGACGAGGGAGCAGTACCACAGGACATGCGCGATGCCAATATCATCACCCCCTATAAGAACAAGGGTGACCGCGGGGACTGCAACAACTACCATGGAAGCTCCCTGCTCAGCATAGTCGGGAAAGTCTTCGCTTGAGTTGCTTTAAACAGGCTCCAGAAGCTGGCCGAGCGTGTCTACCCTGAGGCACAGTGTGGCTTTCGAGCAGAGAGATGGACCATTGACATAAAGGCTCTTTATATACGTATAAAAAGCCTTTGGATTTTCCTTAATCCTGTTTGCCAATGACTTTTCATGACCCCTTTTCATGACCCTCTCCTGTCATGATTTACCCTTAGGTTAATTATTTACTCCCTTAATTAAAAAGTACTAATTATACTAGGGGCCTTGTTCTACCCACTTCAATCTAAAGTCCTTAAAAAAAAACACTTTCGTTGTACTCACCTTATCACCAGAGGATTTTTTTCCAACAACAAACAACTTTCCCTTTATTTTTTGAAGATATTCCAACAGCTGCTACTCACCAACCAATCACCTTGCAGCTCTCCTCTGACATCACTGCCTTTTTTTTTCACAACTCCAGCGCACTGGAAGAGGTTCGACTGCTCTCCGCTCCCGGAAGGTAAGAGACTGGGCCTCGATCCTCGGGCTCGATTGATAGACTCAGCACTCGGTGTTCTCCCCACAAGTGTTTGACAAATTACCACACAAAAGGCTGGTTAATAAAATTGAGGCTCATGGAATAGGAGGGTCAGCTTGGATCAAAATGACAATAGCTTAAGGACAGAAAGCAATGGTTGTTGGTAAATGGATGTTATTCAGACTGGAGAATGGTAGACAGTGGTGTTCCCCAAGGGTCAGTGCTAGGACCACTGCTTTTTTGAGATATATAAATGACTTGAATATTGGAATGCAGAGTGAAATTTCAAAAATTGCTGTTGGTACCAAACATGGAGGTGTAGCAGACAGTGAGGATGATAACAGGACAGATCACCCGGCACCAACCTCGGTACCGGAAACGACAATAGCAAACCCAGCCCTGTCGACCCTGCAAAGTCCTCCTTACTACCATCTGGGGGCTTGTGCCAAAGTTGGGAGAGCTGTCCCACAGACGAGTCAAGCAACAGCCTGACATAGTCACACTCACGGAATCATACCTTATAGACAATGTCCCAGACTCTGCCGTCACCATCCCCGGGAATGTCCTGTCCCACTGGCAGGACAGACCCAACAGAGGTGGTGGCACAGTGGTATACAGTTGGAAGGGAGTCACCCTGGAAGTCCTCAACATCGACTCCGGACCCTATGAATTCTCATGGCATCAGGTCAAACATGGGCAGGGAAACCTCCTACTGATTACCACCTACCGCCCTCCCTCAGCTGATGAATCAGTACTCTTCCATGTTGAACACCACTTGGATGAAGCACTGAGGGTGGCAAGGGCGCAGAATGTATTCTGGGTGGGGGACTTCAATGTCCATCACTAAGAGTGGCTCGGTAGCACCACTACTGACTGGGCTGGCCGAGTCCTAAAGGACATAGCTGCTAAATGCCAGGGTGGTGCAGTGGTTAGCACCGCAGCCTCACAGCTCCAGTGACCCGGGTTCAGTTCTGGGTACTGCCTGTGTGGAGTTTGCAAGTTTTCCCTGTGACCGTGTGGGTTTCCGCCAGGTGCTCCAGTTTCCTCCCACAGCCAAAGACTTGCTGGTTGATAGGTAAATTGGCCATTGTAAATTGCCCCTAGTGTAGGTAGGTGGGTGGGGATGTGGTAGGGAATATGGGATTAATGTAGGATTAGTATAAATGGGTGGTTGTTGGTCGGCACAGATTCTGTGGGCCGAAGGGCCTGTTTCAGTGCTGTACGTCTCTATGACTCTAGACTGGGTAGTGAGGGAACCAACAAGAGTGAAAAGCATACTTGACCTTGTCCTCACCAATCTGCCTGCCACAGATGCATCTGTCCATGACAGTATTGGCCAGAGTGACCACTGCACAGTCCTTGTGGAGACTAAGTCCCGCCTTCACATTGAGGATACCCTCTATTGTGTTGTGTGGCACTACCACTGTGCTAAATGGGATAAATTTCAAACAGATCTAGCAATGCAAGACTGGGCATCCATGAGATGCTGTGGACCATCAGCAGCAGAATTGTATTCAACCACAATCTGTAACCACATGGCCTGGCATATCCCTCACTCTACCATCAAGCCAGGAGACCAACCCTGGTTCAATGAAGAGTGCAGGAGGGCATGCCAGGAGCAGCACCAGGCATACCTTAAAATGAGGTGCCAACCTGGTGAAGCTACAACACAGGACTACCTGTGTGCCAAACTGTGTAAGCAGCATGTGATAGACAGAGCTAAGCGATCCCATTACCAATGGATCAGAGCTGAGCTCTGCACTCCTGCCACACCCAGTCGTGAATTGTGGTGGTCAATTAAACAACTAATTGGAGGAATAAAATATTTAATATTTGCCTGTTCTGCTTCTCTCTCCACAGATGCTGCCAGACCTACAGAGTATTTCCAGCATTGCTTGTTTTTATTTCAGATTTCCAGCATCTGCATTATTTTGCTTTTATTAACTAACAGGAGGAGGTGGCTCCTCAAATATCCCCATCCACAATGATGGGGCAGCCCATCACATCAGTGCAAAAGATAAGGCTGAAGCATTTGCAACAATCTTCAGCCAGAAGTGCTGAGTTGATGATCCATCTCAGCCTCCTCCTGAAGTTCCCAACATCACAGATGCCAGACTTCAGCCAATTCGATTCACTCCACGTAACATCAAGAAACAATTGAAGACACTGGATATTGCAAAGGCTATGGGCCCTGACAACATTCCGGCAATAGTATTGAAGACCTGTGCTCTAGAACATGCCACGCCCCTAGCCAAGCTGTTCCAGTACAGCTACAACACTGGCATCTACCCGGCAATATGGAAAATTGCCCAGGTATGTCCTGTATACAAAAAGCAGGACAAGTCCAACCCGGCCAATTACCGTCCCATCAGCCTACTCTCAATCATCAGTAAAGTGATGGAAGGTGTCATCAACAGTGCTTTTAGATTAGATTAGAGATACAGCACTGAAACAGGCCCTTCGGCCCACCGAGTCTGTGCCGAACATCAACCACCCATTTATACTAATCCTACACTAATCCCATATTCCTGCCAAACATCCCCACCTGTTCCTATATTTCCCTACCACCTACCTATACTAGTGACAATTTATAATGGCCAATTTACCTATCAACCTGCAAGTCTTTTGGCTTATGGGAGGAAACCGGAGCACCCGGAGAAAACCCACGCAGACACAGGGAGAACTTGCAAACTCCACACAGGCAGTACCAGGAATCGAACCCGGGTCCCTGGAGCTGTGAGGCTGCGGTGCTAACCACTGCGCCACTGTGCTATCAAGCGGCACTTGCTTAGCAATAACCTGCTCAGTGATGCTCAGTTTAGGTTCCGCCAGGGCCACTCAGCTCCTGACCTCATTACAGCCTTGGTTCAAACATGGACAAAAGAGCTGAACTCGAGGTGAGGTGAGAGTGACTGACCTTGACATCAGGGCAGCATTTGACCGAGTATGGCATCAAGGAGCCCTAGCAAAACTGAAGTCAATGGGAATCAGGGGGAAAACTCTCCACTGGTTGGAGTCATACCTAGTGCAAAGGAAGATGGTTGTGGTTGTTGGAGGTCAATCATCTGAGCTCCAAGACATCACTGCAGGAGTACCTCAGGGTAGTGTCCTCGGCCCAACCATCTTCAGCTGCTTCATCAGTGACCTTCCTTCAATCATAAGGTCAGAAGTGGGGATATTCGCTGATGATTGCACAATGTTCTGCACCATTCGCGACTCCTCAGATACTGAAGCAGTCCATGTAGAAATGCAGCAAGACCTGGGCAATATCCAGGCTTGGGCTGATAAGTGGCAAGTAACATTTACACCACACAAGTGCCAGGCAATGACCATCTTTAACAAGAGAGAATCTAACCATCTCCCCTTGACATTCAATGGTCAGAGTCCAGGAATTCTGCGGCGAGTAACTCACCGCCTGTCTCCCCAAAGCCTGTCCACCATCTACAAGGCACAAGTCAGGAGTGTGATGGGATACTCTCCACTTGCCTGGATGGGTGCAGCTCCAACAACACTCATGAAGCTCGACACCATCCAGGACAAAGCAGCCCGCTTGATTGGCACCCCGTCCACAAGCATTCACTCCCTCCACCACCGACGCACAGTGACAGCAGTGTTTACCATCTACAAGATGCACTGCAGCAACGCACCAAGCCTCCTTAGACAACACCTTCCAAACCCACGACATCTACCAACTAGAAGGACAAGGGCAGCAGATGCATGGGAATACCACCACCTGCAAGTTCCTCTCCAAGCCACACACCATCCTGACTTGGAACTATATCGCCGTTCCTTCACTGTCGCTGGGTCAAAATCCTGGAACTCCCTTCCTAACAGCACTGTGGGTGTCCCTACCTCACATGGACTACAGCGGTTCAAGAAGGCAGCTCACCACCACCTTCTCAAGGGCAATTTGGGATGGGAAATAAATGCTGACCAAGCCAGCGATGCCCACATCCCATGAATGAATAAAGAAAAAGGACATAGAAAGGCTAGCAGAATGGGCAAATAAACAGCAGATGGAATTTAATACAGAGAAGTGCGAGGTGATGCATTTTGGCAGGCAATATAAACTTAATGGCACAGTTCTAAAGAGTGTGCAGGAACAGCGGAATCTGAGAGTTCATGTGCATCAATCCTTGAAGGTGGCAGGACATATTGAGAGAGCGGTTAGTAAAGCATATGGGATCTTGGGCATCATAATTAGAGGCTTTGAGTACAAAAGCAGGGAAGTTATGCTGAACCTTTAGAAAGCTCTGGTTAGGCCACAACCAGGGTATTACATCCATTTCTGGTCACCACACTTTCAGAAGGATATGAGGGTCATTGAGAGGGTGTCGAGGAGATTTACCAGAATGTTTCTAGGGATGAGGGATTTTAGCTACAATGTTAGGTTGGAAAAGCTGGCATTTTCCTTTGAGCAAAGGATTGAAGGGGGATCTGACAGGTTTAGATAAGTTAGACGAAGAAAAGATGTTCCCATTAACTGATGGTACAAGGACTGGGGGGCGGTGGGGGGATATAGATTTAAGGTTTTGGGCAAGAGATACAGGGGGGATGTGAGAAAGAACTTTTTAACGCAGCGAGTGGTAATGACCTGGGAACTATGGCCAATGGGGGTGGTGGAAGTGACGATGATGGATGATTTGAAAAGGAAATAGGATGGGCACTTGAAGGAAATAAATTTGCAGGGTGAGGGGAATAAAGCAGGGAGTGGGACTGACTGGATTGCTCCAGAGAGCTGACATGGACTCGAATGCTGTCTACTTCTTAGTGCAAGTTTATGTGGAGGAAAAGAAAAAACTTACAATGGACAAAGAAAAACTAGATATAAGTAATATAACTCACTACAACAAAGATATGGCAGAGTAGCTTGTGTGTCTGGACTGAAGTATGTGGGAGTTTGTGGACAGTGAGATTGCCACGAGTGTCCATATCTGCTGTAGAAGTGTCTGCCTCGAATCTATCCTGCTCAGAATCATTGAGCTGGAGTGTGAGCTGGAGAAACTCCAACACATGAGGGAGGGGAACAAGGATCCACAGAAATTGATCCTATTCAACAGGTACATAGTACCTGGGAGGATAAGGATAATGACTGTTGAAGGCACAGCCAGAATGCAGACCGTAGAACCTTGCAGAAGGGGAGGAGGAGGAGGAGAGACAACTTAATGTGGAGCTGTCGGGAATTCAATAATTAGTGGGACAGATAGCATCCTGTGTAAATGAGAGTCCCACATGGTGTGTTGCCTGCCTAGTGGCAGAGTGAGGGACATTTTGAACCGGCTTGTAAGGAGAGTGGAGAGGGAGGGGGAGGATCCTGTCATTGTGATTCATTTTGGGAGCAAGAACATAGGGAAGAGTAGGCAAGAGCTCCTGTTTGGAGAATTCTGGGAAGTAGGAGCTAAATTAAAGAAGAGCACCTCAAGGGTGATATTCTCTGGATTATTACCTGAACCACATGCACATTAGCGTAGGGAAAAGCAGATTAGGGAGGTGAACATGTGGCTGTTGGAGCGACCTAGGAAAGAGAGAGGTACTATTTCATGGGACACTGGCACCAGTACTGGGGCAGGAAGGAACTGTACTGTTGGGACAGGCTCCACCTGAACTGGGCTGAGACCAAGGTTTTAGTAGAAAGGATAAATAGGGTGGTCATAAGGACTACAAGCTAGTAAGTGGTGGGGAGGGCTCAGGTGGAAAATAATGGATTCAAAACAAATGAAAGGGAAGAGAGTAGTTAGTCAAATGGTGCTTTAGGAAGACTAAAAGATGTGGCGTAATTAAACCAGGAGAAAGAAATAAGGAACACCTGAGTAAGACTTTAGAGCTGAAAGACAGGTTAGGATGTGTGGCCCAAATAAGCATTCTGTATACAAACACATGGGATAGATTTTCAAAGGCCACTGGTGGTGGGAGCGGCAGTGAACACAATTTGAATATCACGTTCTCGGAGGTCGGTACTGGGCCCCACCGTCTCCGGAACGTGATGCTGTTTTCAAAGGGATGCTGGGAGGGAGGGAATGGGTTCCAATTAATTAATCCTCCAATTAAGTGCCTCATTAAAGAGCTAATTAACAGGCTTGTCAGTAGCAGTGCACAACCTTTAAAGGCTGGGAACAGGAAAGATGCCATCAGGGGAATATAACAAGATTGTGAAGGGATGAACCTTGTGGAGGGCCACGAGGGGGCTGTGGGGGGCAGCTTTAAGGGGACAAAGGTGCTACCCAAGACATCAGGTCTACTAATCAAGAATCAGCTACCTGCAAGTGACAGAGCACCGGTGCCGCAGGAGGCTGTGCCTATCTTGGTCCTTTGTGTTCTGATCTACAATGACCTGATGCCTCCTGGCCCCCATGGCAATCCCCTACCTGCAGCCATCAAGGTCTCCATTGCCCTAAACTTCTATGCAGCTGGGTCATTCCAAGGTGTAGCTGTGAACCTAGGTGGCTTCGTGCAGTTGGCAGCTCATCGGGACATCAGGCAGGTCACGGGTGCCATTTGCAGGAGGGCAGGAGACTGCACCCACTTTGACACAGATGTTCGCAGGAACAGAGGGCATTGGGTTCAGCCTCCATCGCTGGATTCCGCCAGGTGCAGGGCAACTCAATTACGCCCATGTGATCGGCCAGTGAGATCCATGAACAGGAAGGGCTTCCACTCAAAGAACAAAGAACAGTACAGCACAGGAACAGGCTATTCGGCCCTCCAAGCCTGCGCCGATCTTGATGCCTGTCTAAACTAAAACCTTCTGCACTTCCGGGGTCCGTATCCCTCAACTCCCATCCTATTCATGTATTTGTTAAGATGCCTCTTAAATGTTGCTATCGTACCTGCTTCTTGCACCTCCCCCGGCAGCAAGTTCCAGGCACTCACCATCCTCTGTGTAAAGAACTTGCCTCGCACATCCCCTCTAAACTTTGCCCCTCGCACCTTAAACCTATGTCCCCCAGTAACTGACTCTTCCACCCTGGGAAAAAGCTTCTGACTATCCAATCTGTCCATGCCGCTCATAACTTTATAAACCTCTATCACGTCGCCCCTCCCCCTCCATCGTTCCAGTGAAAAAAATCCGAGTTTATCCAACCTCTCCTCATAGCTAATGCCCTCCAGACCAGGCAACATCCTGGTAAACCTCCTCTGTACCCTCTCCAAAGCCTCCACGTCCTTCTGGTAGTGTGGTGACCAGGATTGCAAGCAATATTCTAAGGGTGGCCTAACTAAAGTTCTGTACAGCTGCAACATGACTTGCCAATTTTTATACTCTATGCTCCGACCGATGAAGGCAAGCATGCCGTATGCCTTCTTGACTACCTTATCCACCTGTATTGCCACTTTCAGTGACCTGCGGACCTGTATGCCCAGATCTCTCTGCCTGTCAATACTCCTAAGGGTTCTGCCATTTACTGTATACTCCACACCTGCATTAGATCTTCCAAAATGCATTACCTCACATTTGTCCACCTGGTCTGTGACCACAACAAGAATTTCCTCCATGTTTGTGCTCACTTTCCTGGCAGCTGCCATGACTCCTTCATCCTCTGCCACTCCAGTCTGCCTCGGTCATTCACACCATCCCCAAAGTGCATGGATGGATCCAAGGGGACAAGGGAAATCCCTAGAAGAGATGGCTACTGATATGGGAGCCCCAGACAGAGGCACAGAGGTGAAAAAAACACTACCACCTGCTCCAGCAGGACAACCACTGAGCAGGCCATTGGGCTTCTGCAGGTGCAATTCCGGTGCCTGGATCAGTTCTGTGTCACCCTCCAATACCCTCCTGCAAGGTCTCTGTCATTGTGGTGGTTTGCTGTGCTCTCCATAACATGACCCTCCAGAGAGGTGTGGATCTTGAGGACAGTGAGGCCATGGAAGGAGACAACTCATAAGGGGAAGAGGAGGAGGTGAGAGAGGAGCAGGAAGAGGGGGCAGAGGGGGATACCACTGAACTGAGAAGTGCCCCTGCTGCACGATAAAGTGGCCTCCTCCTGCCACCCTCTGGGAAGAGGACGTTTCTGTCTCTCACAGTCTGCAGCATTAGATCCAGGTGGGCATGAATGATGGAAGGGTCTGCCCTGTCCCTAGTGCCAGCCCTCCAGCTCCCCTGTGACATTTTGCTTCCCTCTGGTAATATGGAAGGCAGATCGCTCCCTCAGGACAACCAACAGCCTCAGTGATGGCTGTTGTGGAAGTCTACATGAATCCCACACTTGATCTGCCATTTTCAATCCCACTGGTTCTAAGAGGACAGGAACCCCGTCTCCAAACCTAATAAGGGTTTACCCATGTGAAAATTGCAATCTGAGTCAGCTTCCTACAGGAGGCAGGTTTCAGACCTAAAACCAGACCCGCTTCCTGTTTCCCACCTCCATAATGAAAATCCAGCCCATGGAGTATAGGAAACAAATTGAATGAATTGAAGATGCATATTCAACTTGGGGGTATGACATGGTAGCTGTCACACTCACGAGAAGTGCAACGATGAAAGTACAGAACTAAACCGAAGAGTTATAAAAAATGGGAAGAATTTTAAAGAGACTGGTACATGTGTTGTCAACAAAATGGAGGACAAGACACATGACCTTCAGCATCTCTTGCACTCAAATCCACATCCATGTCTAACAGGCAATATTCCAGGTTATGAGGTCTGCAGAAAAGGTCGGGATGGTAGAGGGGAGGAGTAGCCTTAGTGATTAAGAATGAAATCACTTCAATGATGAGAGAGGATATAAAGAGATGTAAGGCGGCAGTAAAGACTTCATGGGTAGAATTAAGAAATGGAAAAGGATTTATGACGGTAGTGGGAGTTATGCAGAGTGATTTAATGGGGCATTATAACTGCCATTTAGATTGGGATAAGCAGACCATTGCATGTCAGAGGTATAGTGGATTTCTATTGTGGATAGTTATCTGCAGCAATTTTTAAAATATTCTTTCATGGGATATGATCATTGCAGGCTAGGCCAACATTTATTACCTATCCTTCATTTCCCTTGAGTAGGCGGTGGTGAGTCGCCTTCTTGAACCGCTGCAGTTCATGCGGTTAAGAAGGGAGTTCCAGGATTTTGACCCAGCAACAGTGAAGGAACGGCGATATAGTTCCAAGTCAGGATGGTGTGTGACTTGGAAGGGAATTTGCAGGTGGTGGTGTCCGATGTGTCTGTTGCCCTTGTCCTTCTAGGTGGTAGAGGTCGCGGGTTTGGAAGGTGCTGTTGAAGGAGGCTTGGTGAGTTGGTACAGTGCATTTTGTAGATAGTACACACTGCTGCCACTGTGCGTTAGTGGTGGAGGGAGTGAATGTATGTAGATGGGGTGCCAATCAAGCGGGCTGCTTTGTTCTGGATGGTGTTGAGCTTCTTGAGTGTTGTTGGAGCTGCACCCATCCTGGCAAGTGGAGCCTATTCCATCACACTCCTGACTTGTGCCTTGGAGGTTATGGACAGGCTTTGGGGAGTTAGGGGGTGAGTTACTCACTGCAGAATTCCTAGCCTCTGACCTGCTCTTGTAGCCACAGTATTTATTATGGCTACTCCAGTTCAGTTTCTGGTCACTGGTAACCTGCAGGATGTTGATAGTGGGGAATTCAGCGATTGTAATGCCATTGAATGTCAAGAGGAGATGGTTAGATTCTCGGTTGTTGGAGATAGTCATTGCCTGGCATTTGTGTGGTGTGCATGTTACTTGCCGCTTATAAGTTCAAACCTGGATGTTGTCCTGGGCATGGATGCTTCAGTATCTGAGGAGTCGCGAATGGTGCTGAACATTGTGCAATCATCAGTGAACATCCCCACTTCTGGCCTTCTGATGGAGGGAAAGTCATTGATGAAGAAGCTGAAGATGGTTGGACCTCGGACACTACCCTGAGGAACTCCTGCAGTGATGTCCTGGAGCTCAGATGATTGACCTCCAACAACCGGGCGGCACAGTGGCGCAGTGGTTAGCACCGCAGCCTCACAGCTCCAGCAACCCGGGTTCAATTCTGGGTACTGCCTGTGTGGAGTTTGCAAGTTCTCCCTGTGTCTGCGTGGGTTTTCTCCGGGTGCTCCGGTTTCCTCCCACAAGCCAAAAGACTTGCAGGTTGGTAGGTAAATTGGCCATTATAAATTGCCCCTAGTATAGGTAGGTGGTAGGGAAATATAGGGACAGGTGGGGATGTGGGAGGAATATGGGATTAGTGTAGGATTAGTATAAATGGGTGGTTGATGGTCGGCACAGACTCGGTGGGCCGAAGGGCCTGTTTCAGTGCTGTATCTCCAAAAATAAAACTAAAACTAAACCACAACCATCTTCCTTTGTGCTAGGTATGACTCCAACCAGCAGAGAGTTTTCCCTCTAATTCCCATTGACTCCAGTTTTGCTAGGGCTTCTTGATGCCATACTTGGTCAAGTGCTGTCTTGATGTCAAGGGCAGTCACTCTTGTCCATATCTGGACCAAGGCTGTAATGAGGTCAGGAGCTGAGTGGCCCTATCAGAACCCAATCTGAGCATCAGTGAGCAGGTTATTGCTGAACAAGTACCACTTGATAGCACTGTCAATGCTGTCTTACAACCAACAAGGGCCAGGCTACATTAGATTTAGTAATGAGTAATGAGCCATATTTAGTTAACAGCCTAACAATGCATGAGCATTTATCTAATAATGATCATAATATGATTGAGTTCAATGTAGTGTTTGATAGGAAGGAACATGAAACGAGTAAGATGTGAAAAATCGAGAGAGAGATACAGAGATAGGTGTAGAGAGAGAGAGACCGAGATACAGATAGAGATTCAGAGATAGATAAGTTGAGATAGAGGGATAAAGGTGGATCGAGAGAGAGATAAAGAGAGATCGTGACATAGATAGAAATAATGTGTGAGAGAGAGACAGAGAGAGATAGAGGGAGATAGGATTTTACTAGAGGTTGGCTAAGTGACCACCAAATTCAACATTTTTGCTTCCCGATCCTTGAGGGCTTTGCCACAGATATATGCAGGATATCTCAGTTAGCAGCCCACAAATATATGACAGGCTTGTGTTCCTGTGCTGGCAATTAAGTGAATTTTGCCAGCAATGACGCCAATCGGAATGAGTGGGCACTCAGGTTTGTGTCTTCTGCTGGCTTCCCACATGTGCAGTACATCATCAAATGCATAGATGTGGCAACCACAAGGGTTCACTCCATCAATGTAACCACATAAATATATTTCTTTAGTTGTGCACAAGATTGCTGGGCAGCTACCATGATGATGTTGCCCTGCGGCGTTCCAAGCTCTCCTGACGTCTTTGGACCTGCAGCACTCTTAATGGGTACTTAATGGAGACAAATTTCAAACTTCAAACTTGGCTGATGACACCTGTGAGAAATACAATTAATGAAGGCCAACAACACTACAATGAATGCCAAATCACCACCAGATGTGTCATCGAGCAAGCCATTGATGTGCTGAAGATGTGCTTCAGGTGCCCGGACAGATCTGGAGACACCCTTCAGTATACATCATCCAGGATCTCCAGAATGTGCTCCACACAACATTATGCAGCAGCAAGGATTGGACTTGTAAGAAGAACAAAACACAGAGCAAACATCACCGGCAGATGATTCTGAAGATGAGGAGGGTGAGGTAGAGGAGGAGGAAAGTGATAAGAACATAAGAAATGGTAGACCATTTGGCCCATCAAGTCTGCTCCACCAGTTAATACAATCATGGCTGATCTTTTGTCTCAATTCCACTTTCCTGCCCGCTCCCCAAATCCCTTGATTCCTGAGACACCAAAAATCTATCTATCCCAGTCTTAAGTGGAGCATGCACAACCCTCTGAGGTTGAGAATTGCAAAAGTTCACAACTCTCTGAGTGAAGCATTGCTTGTCATCTCAGTCCTAAATGATTGACCCCTGATCCTGAGACTGTGTCCCTGTGCTTTAGATTCCCCCAGCAAGGGGAAACAACCTCTCTGTGTCTACCCTATCAAGCCCCTTCAGAATCTTGTATGTTTCAATGAGATCACATCTCTTTCTTCTAAACTCCAGAGAATACAAGCCCAATTTACTCAGCCTTTTATCATTGGACAACCCTCTCATCCCAGGAGCAATCTAGTGAATCTTCATTGTACCGCCTCCAATACAAGTATATCCTTCCTTAAATATGGAGACCAAAACTGCACACAGTACTCTAGGTGCGATCTCACCAAAACCCTGTACAATTCGAGAAAGACTTCTTTATTCCTGTACTCCAATCCCCTTACAATAAAGGCCAACATGCTATTTGCCTTCCTAATTGCTGTACCTGCACGGTAACTTTCAGTGTTCCTTTATGAACACACCCAAGTGTCTGAACATCAACATTTAGAAGCTTCAAGCCTTTTTTAAAAATTCTGCTTTTCTGTTCTCACCACCAAAGTGAATAACCTCACGCTTCCCCACATTACACTCCATCTGCCGTCTTGTTACCCATTCACTTAAGCAGTCTCTATCTCTTTGCATCCTCTCTGTGTCCTCCTCACAGCTTACATTCCCACCTAGCTTTGTATCATTTTCAAACTTTACATTACTCTCAGTCTCTTTGTCTAAGTCATTAATATAGATTGTAAACAGCTAAGAGCCCAGCACTGATTCTTGTGGTAATCTACTAGGTGCAGCCTGCCAACTTGAAAATGCCCCTTAACCCTTACTGTGTGCTTCCTGTCCATTAACCAATTCTCCATTCATGCTAATATATTAGCCTCAACTTCATGCACATTTATCTTGTATATTAGTCTTTTGTGTTGCACCTTGTTGAATATCTTTTGGAAATCCAAGTATACTGCATTTACTGGTTCCCCTTTATCTACCCTACCAGTGAAATCCTGAAAAAACTCTAATAAATTTGTCTAGCATGATTTCCCTTCTTTATCTGATCATACTATGATTTTCTAAGTGCATTGTTAAGATATCCTTAATAATAGATTCTGACATTTTCCCAATGACTGATGTCAGTCTAACTGGCCTGCAGTTCCGTGTTTTTTCTCTCCCTCCTTTCTTGAATAGCAGTGTTACATTCGCTAACTTCCAATCTGCTAGGACCATTCCAGAATCCAGGGAACTTTGGAAAATCAAAACAAGCTCATTCACTCTCACTGCAGCTACCTATTTTCAAACCTGAGGATGTAAGCCATCAGGTCCTGGGGATTTGTTGGCTTTCAGTCCTTTAAGTTTCTCCAATATTTTTTCTTAATTACCTTAAGTTCCTCATTCTTATTAGTCCCTTGGTTACCATCCTGATGAGGGCAATGGAGCAGCAGCTGCTCACATTGCTGTCTGCTGTGCCAAGGAATGAAAACAGAAAATGCTGGAAATACTCAGCAGGTCTGGCAGCATCTGTAGAGAGAAACAGAGTTAACTCTCTGATGAAAGGTTATTGACCTGACATCTGGGTTTTGGAGCTCATGAGGATCCCAGCAAAGTCTGCTCCACCTGCAGCTGTGCAGGGGCAGACTCAGTCAGCAGGACAGGAGGCAGCATGTCGAGTACTGACTGAGGTGGAGGTAACAGGTGGGAAATAGGAGCACTTTGAGTGGAGTCCCCACTTCCATGTCCCATGTCATCATCCCTTTCATGGCCCAACTGCATTTTACTGCTATCACTGTGCTGGAAAGAAACTTGGTGCTCCACTCTGTATGCAATTGTCATGCTTGGAATTGGAACACCTGTCAGTACATTTGCACATTCCCTGCTGTTGCTCCATGTTTCTCCTTTTCAGTGATGGCCCTCGGGTTCAGGATCGGCTTGCAGCTGAGCAGAACTTGGAGAGCGCTGCACTGTCTGACACAGACTCTCGATTGCTGTTCCTGACTCTACTATCTGCTCTTACTCACTTCTGAGCCGTGAGTCACCAGGTGAAAACTCAACTATTTGCCCAGCTGCTGCCACTGAAGGGTGAGTATCTGAGCTGGTGCACGATATGCAAGAGTCCTGTAATGGTTCACCTTCAGGAGGAATCATCTCTGCTGAGGATTTGTCATCCAAGAGGTTCAAGGACTCTTGCTGAATGTGTGAAGACATGACAAAGCACCAACCATATCCAATGTTTCCTCCTCTGAAGTTGTTAACTGGGAAATCTGTGGAGGACCACCTTTGGTTCTCTACCTGTTCCTTTTCTACTGTAATATCGGAAAGAAAAGATCTATGAATGAATGTAATGATATTTGTTCACCTGATGGATGCAGTGCATTTGGTGAGGGTGACTATCAGAGACTAGCATCAAATTACATCAAGATCAGTGTGAGTGTCACTGGTAGATAGAAAGATGAGGATTTCAGTGCATAGAAAGAGAAGTGGGCGTTCAAAGTAAGTGGGTATGTGCATGATGTGATGGAGTAGTCTTTATAAGACAGAGTGGGGATGGAGGGGGTGATGCACACAACAGGATGTAGGTGAATGTGTCTCTGGACTCACCTTTCTTGACCATTAAAGCACTTTCTGCACTGGGTTCCTGAGTGTGGCACAATGCTGCTGTTACTGGGCACCTCCAGCCACAACTTCTTGGTCAGCAGCAGGTTTCTTCCTTCCATTAGCACAGAAGGATATCTCTCTCGGGCTCCTCACAGCCCCCAGCAGTACATCATTAAAACAGGGCACAGCCGCTCAGCATCCAGAATCCATTGTCACACTTTGTCTTCTCTTGCTTACAATTCCTCCAAATGTCAATTTGTCTCTTTAAATAATGGAGTTGAGATTGTGTCATGTGGTTCCTCATCATACTTACTGCCAAGGAATGAACAGCAAAGTTGGAAGTAAAATGCTAATGAGATGGCTGCTTTTCAATACCACTAACAGATGTGCAGAACTTACTTCACGATTTCCCGTGTGATATTGGACCCACCCCACACCCAGTGTACCTCTGAGTTAATATCAGAGCCTGTGACTCCATATCAAGCAAAGTCTGCAGGAGGACTGGGCTTGGGATTTGTGAGAATAGAGAGAAGGAAGGATGTAATCATTTAGTGGGAATTCAAAAGGGATTGATTGATTTAGAGATTCTATTAACCCATGAGCATCAATCAGGAGAAGAGGTACTTGGACAGGCTGCTCACAAGAGCAATTGTGGGATTGTAGAACAGGAGGTAAGAGTACAGGGACCTATCCTACCTGAGAAAATTGATTGTGAAAGAAGCAGAGTGAACAGTAGCTGAAATTATACAATCCTGATTACAACAAGGGGTTTAGTAAGAGACAAAGAGTTCCAACAGCTCCCCAGAATGACAAGTTAAACAATTGGGTCATGGTGAAGGATGATTGATAATGGAGATAAATAAGTTTACACCCTCTGTGTCATCATCACTTGATACCCTCTGTGTGTACCTCGGTGAGCTCTACAATATTTTTGGTCAGTGCCCCAAACACGTAAACGCCACTAAAAAATTTGCATTTGCATTCCGTGAAAAACTATACGTGGAAGGAAGTGTTACACAGGTTAAAGCAGCTGGAGGCCCTTGTACAGTACGTAGATGAAATGTTATTCCAAATGGAAACTGTTGAAGAGCATTACAACTTACACAAGAGAATGTTTGACTCTATAATGGGAAAGCAAGATAAAAGTTAACCCAAAGAAGGATCAAATTGCTCAGCCCACTGTCCAGTACTGAGGAGTGATGGTGGAACATGGTGTGCATAAGGTGAGTGAAGATAAAATTAAGACGACAGGTCAGAATCCCATTTTAGAACTGATATGATACCACTGGGATTTTATAGAGAATTTTGTATCTTCAAACAGAAAGGAGCAACATGGAAATTGAGCCCTCTCCAGGAACAGGCAGTGAAAGAGTTAAAACAGGCTGTTGTGCAGTCACCAGCATTAAAGATTCTGGAGGACGGTACAGCGATCTCCATGGGACATTGCACATGTCCTTATCCTTTTCCAGTGTCCTTATCCCATAGTGCTATCAAAGGTGAGAGCTTCCCTAATGCTGATACCGATGGAGCTGACATACACTGCGTGCAAGAGGCATTTGAGGGCAGTGAATTGGGGCCAGTGAAATTCTCCTACATTACAGGACTGGATAAGATCCACTCAACCCTTACAAACTTATTGAATCCTCAAGGATGGGCCAATTTCTCATAGCTGTGCATCAAGCTGGACTTTAGCACTGCAGAAAAGAAACTGTCTGACACGTTCGCACTCCTTTACATTTGGCTGCTGTTACCTGGAAAGCCACATGAGGGTGCTAGAGACATTCCTCATCCCATGGATAAGTCCCATTATTTGTGACTTGCCTCACGTGTGAACAGTATGACTCCAGGTTTAAAATGGCTCCTTGCCATGTCCCAGCATCTATGGCCTGTGGAGGAATTTGCAGCTTGATTTAAATTAGCCGACTTCAAAGGAGTCAGGAAGCAAAACATGGAAAACTTTATCAACTTTGCTTCCAATTTCCGCCCTTCTCTCACCTTTACATGGTCCATCTCTGACACTTCCCTTCCCTTCCTCGACTTCTCTGTCTCCATCTCTGGGGATAGGCTATCTACTAATATCCATTATAAGCCCACCGACTCCCACAGCTATCCCGGCTACACTTCTTCACACCCTACCTCCTGTAAGGACTCCATTCCATTCTCCCAGTTTCTCCGTCTCCGACACATCTGCTCTGATGATGCAACCTTCCATGACGGTGCTTCTGATATGACCTTTTTCCTCAACCGAGGACTCCCCCCCACTGTGGTTGACAGGGCCCTCAACCGTGTCCCGCACCTCTACCCTCACCTCTTCCCCTCCCTCCCAGAACCGTGACAGGTTCTCACTTTCCACCCCATCAGCCTCCATATCCAAAGGGTCATCCTCCGCCATTTCCGCCACCTCCAGCGTGATGCCACTACCAGTCGCATCTTCCCCTCCCTTCCCCTGTCAGCATTCCGAAGGGATCGCTCCCTCCGCGACACCCTGGTCCACTCCTCCTTTACCCACACCACCTTGTCCCCGTCCCATGGCACCTTCCCCTGCAATTGCAGGAGGTGTAATACCTGCCCATTTACCTCCTCTCTCCTCACTGTCCCAGGCCCCAAATACTCCTTTCAGGTGAAGCAGTGATTTACTTGTACTTCTTTCAATGTAGTATACTGTATTCGCTGCTCACAATGTGGTCTCCTCTACATTGGGGAGACCAAGCGCAGACTGGGTGACCACTTTGTGGAACATCTCCGCTCAGTCCGCAAGCAGGACCCCGAGCTTCCGGTTGCTTGCCATTTCAACACTCCCCCGTGCTCTCATGCTCATATTTCTGTCCTGGGCTTGCTGCAGTGTTCCAGTGAACATCAACGCAAGCTCGAGGAACAGCATCTCATCTCCCGATTAGGCACACTACAGCCTGCCGGACTGAACATTGAGTTCAATAATTTCAGAGCATGACAGCCCCCCATTTTACTTTCATTTTTAGTTATTTTTTCTTTTTTACTTTTTTACATTTTTTACAATTTTTTTTTTGCATTTATTTCATTTCATCTTAGTTTGTTCAGTTTGCTTACCCACTGTTTTTTTCAGGTTGTTTTTCTTCAGGTTTGCACTTGCTGCTGTTCAATATTCAGTCCGTTAACACCTAATCTGTACTATTGCTTTGTTTTTCAACACACCATTAACATATTGTTTGCCTTTGCTCCGTGACCTTTTGGTCAGCTCTGTGGCCTGGTCCAATCTACACCTTCTCCTTTCTTATCTCTTGCCCCACCCCCATCTCACTTGCTTATAACCTGTGACTTTTCTAATATTTGTCAGTTCCGAAGAAGGGTCACTGACCCGAAACGTTAACTCTGCTTCTCTTTCCACAGATGCTGCCAGACCTGCTGAGTGGTTTCAGCATTTCTTGTTTTTATTTCAGGAAGCAAAACAATACCTCTTGGTTCTAATTGACATTTTTATTCTAAATGGATTGAGGTTTATCCCTGTGAGCCCAGCATTGCTGCACAAACTGCAAAGATTCTCATTGACCATGTTTTCACTTTCTAGGAACTGTCAAAGACAATTGAGTCCAAATCAAAGAGACTAATTTCACTGGCCAGGTCATCAAGGAGACAATAAATCGCCTAGGAATCAGGAAACAATTTCTCATTCCATATAATCCTCAGGCAGTTGGAATGCTCGAGTGTATGAACCATACCCTTAAACAGAGAGTTAACCAAGGTCCATCAATCTGTTGTCACCTCCCAAATTCTTTCCCATCTTTCCCAGAACTCCATGTCTGAATCCCTCCAATCAGGTTTCCACCCCTGCCTGCCACAGCACCGAAACTGTTCTTATCAAAGTCACAAATTACAGCCTATTTGACTGAAAAAGGTAAATTTTCCCTCCTCGTCCTTCTCAATCCGTCTGCACCCTTTGACACGGTTGATCACACCACAGCAGGAAAAAAATCTGGAATTGAAAGCTGGTGTCAGTAATCATCCATGAAACTTCATTGATTGTTGTAAAAACCCATCTGGTTCACTAATGTCCTTCAGGGAAGGAAATCTTCTCGCCTTATCTGGTCTGACCTACATGAGACTCCAGACCTACAGCAATGCGGTTGACTCTTAACTGCCCTCTGAAATGGCCTAGTAAGACATTCACTTCATGGGCAATTAGGGATGGGCAACAAATGCTGGCTTTGCCAGCGGTGCCCACATCCCATGAAAGAAAAAAAAAATCCTCCTCCACTGTCGTCCAGCTGGGTGGCACTGCTTTCACCTGGTTCCATTCTCATCTATCTAATTGTAGAGTTACACAGCACAGAAACAGGCCCTTTGGCCCATCGTGTCCAAGCCGGCCATCAAGCACCTAACTATTCCAATCCCATTTTCCAGCACTTGGCCCGTAGCCTTGTATGCTATGGTGTTTCAAGTGCTCATCTAAATACTTCTTAAATGTTGTGAGGGTTCCTGCCTCTACCACCCCTTCAGGCAGTGTGTTCCAGATTCCAACTACCCTCTGGGTGAAAAAAGTTTTCCTCAAATCCCCTCTAAACCTCCTGCCCCTTAGCTTAAATCTATGCCCCCTGGTTATTGACCCCTCCGTTAACGGAAAAAGTTTCTTCCTATCTAACCTATCAATGCCCTTCATAATTTTGTAAAGCTCAATCAGGTCCCCCCTCAGCCTTCTCTGCTCTAAGGAAAACAACCCTAGCCTTCTCAGTCTCTTCATAGCTGAAATGCTCCAGCCCAGGCAACATCCTGGTGAATCTCCTCTGCACCCTCTCCAGTGCAATTACATCCTTCCTCTCGTGTGGTGACCGGAACTGTACACAGTACTCCAGCTTTGGCCTAACTAGTGTTTTATACAGCTCCATCATAACCTCCCTGCTCTGATATTCTATGCCTCGGCTAATAAAGGCAAGTATCCTGTATGCCTTCCTAACCACCTTATCTACCTGTGCTGCTGCCTTCAGTGATCTATGGACAAGTACACCAAGGTCCCTCTGACCCTCTGTACTTCCTAGGATCCTACCATCCATTGTATATTCCCTTGCCTTATTCGTCCTCCCAAAATGAATCACCGTACACTTCTCAGGATTAAATTCCATTTGCCACTGCTCCGCCCATCTTACCAGCCCATCTATATTGTCCTGTAATCTAAGGCTTTCCTCCTCACTATTTACGACACCACCAATTTTCATGTTACCTGCGAACTTACTTCTCATACCTCCTATATTCACGTCTAAATCATTAATGTACACTACAAACAGCAAGGGTCCCAGCAGCGATCCCTGTGGTACACCACCGGTCACAGGCTTCCACTCGCAAAAACAACCCTCAACCATCACCCTCCGCCTCCTGCCACTAAGTCAATTTTGGATCCAATTTGTCAAATTGCTCTGGATCCCATGGGCTCTTACCTTCTTAACCAATCTCTCATGCGGGACCTTATCAAAAGCCTTACTGAAGTCCATGTAGACTACATCAACCACCTTACCCTCATCTACACATCTAGTCACCTCCTCGAAAAATTCAATCAAGTTAGTTAGACATGATCTCCCCCTGACAAAGCCATGCTGACTATCCTTGATTAATCCCTGCCTCTCCAAGTGGAGATTAATCCTGTCCCTCAGAATTTTTTCCAATAGTTTCCCTACCACTGATGTTGGGCTCATCGGCCTGTAATTACCTGGTTTATCCCTACTACCCTTCTTGAATGATCTAAAAGCACAGCGTTAGTTTTCAAATGTGTGCTGATGACACCCAGCTCTACCTCAACACCAAATCTCTCAATTCCTCCACTGTTGCTAAATTATCAGACTGTTTATCCGACATCCAGCACTGGATGAGCAGAAATTTCCTCCAGTTAAATATTGGGAAGACTGCAGCCATTGTCTTCAGTCCCTACTCCAAACTCCATTCCCTAGCTACTGACTCCATTCCTCTCTCAGGTAACTTCTGAGGCTGAACCAGACAGTTCACAACCTTAGTGTCATATTTGATCCCAAGATGAACTTCCAACCACATATCTGCACCACCACTAAGACTGCCTAATTCTACCTCCGTAACAGCGCCCAACTTCGCCCCTGTCTCAGCTGATCTGCTGCTGAAATTCTCCCTCATTCATGCCTTTATCCCCAGACCTGACTATTTCAACACACTCCTGTCAGACTCCCACATTCTACCCTCGAGGTCACTCAAAACTCTGCTGCCCATGTCCTTACTCACATCATGTTCTGTTCGCCCATCACCTCTGTGCTCACTGACAGTTAAACAATGCCTTGATTTTAAAACTTACTTCCCTCCGATAATTTGCCCCCCCCTATCTCTGTAATCTCTTCCAGCCCCTCAACTCTCCAAGATATCCGTGTTCCTTTAATTCTGGCCACTTGAGCATCCCAGATTTTAATCACTCCACCATTGGTGGCCACACCTTCATTTGCCTGCCCCGAACGCCGGAATTCCCTCCCTACCCCTCTCCGCCACTCAATCTCACTTTCCTTCTTTAAGACAGTCCTTAAAAACCACTAAGCTCTTGGTCATCTGCCCCATTATCTCCTTATGTGGCTTGGTGTCGGATTTTGCTCGATAATGCTCCTGTGAAGTGCCTTGGGACATTTTATTAGGTAAAAAGAGCTCTATAAATATAAATTGTTGTTGTATTACCATTCATATAGATGGAAACTCAAGACAGGGACATTGAACCACTTAGCAAACCTTATATGGGAGACAATAAGAAAATCTTTGCGTTCCTGAATGTAACATGGCCAATGACTAGCTCCTTAAATTTCCCTCAGCTCTGGAAAAACATGCTGACTGCTATGAGTGAGATCCTGGGTGTTGGGTCAATACTTACACTTTCATGCTGGTCCCTCAGTTTCAAAGTATTGAAGAATGCGGAGTTGTCAGATCGTCAGATCACAGAATTGTTACAGTACAGAAGGAGGCCATTCGGCCTGCCGTGCCTGTGCCAGCCCTCCAATTGAGCAATTCAGCTAATGCCATTCCTCCGTCTTCTCCCCGTAGCCCTGCACATTCTACCTTTTCAGATAACAATCCAATTCCCTGTTGAATGCTTCAATTGAACCTGCCTCCACCACACTCTCAGGCAGTGCATTCCAGACCTGAACCATTCGCTGTGTGAAACAGTTTTTCCTCATGTCGCTATTGCTTCTTTTGCCATTTAGTTTAAATCTGTGCCCTCTTGTTCTCAATCCTTCCACCAATGGGAACAGTTTCTCTCTATCTACTCTGTCCAGACCCCTCATGATTTTGAACACCTCTATCAAATCACCTCTCAACCTTCTCTTCTCCAAGGAAACCAGTCCCAACTTCTCTAATCTATCCATGTAACTGAAGTTCCTCATCCCTGGAACCATCTCATGAATCTTTTATGCACCCTCTCAAATGCCTTCACATCATTCCTAAAGTGTAGCATTCAGAACTGGACACAATACCCCAGTTGAGGCTGAACCAGTGTTCTATACAAGTTTAACATAACTTCCTTGCTTTTGTACTCTATGCCCCTACTAATGGAGCCTAGACTGCTGTACACTCTATAAACTGTTCTCGCAACCTGTCCTGCACATATACACCCAGGTCACTCTGCTCCTGCACCCACTTTAGAATTGCACCATCATTCTATATTGTCCCTCTGCATTCTTCCTACCAAAATGAATCAGTTCACACTTTTCTGTGTTAAATTTCATCTGCCACTTGTTCATCCATTCCACCAAACTCTCTGTATCCTTTTGGAGTTCTACACTATCCTTCTCACAGTTCACAACGTTTCCATGTTTCGTATCATCCGCAAATTTTGAAATTTTTCTGTACAAGAGCGAGGTCATTAATATACATCAGGAACAGTAAGGGTCCCAACACCGAGCCCTGGGGAACTCCACTACAAATCTTCCTCCAGTTTGAAAAACATCCATTAATCACTACTTTCTGTTTCCTGTCACTCAGCCAATTTCATATCCAGGTGGCCACTTTCCCTTTTATTCTACAAGCTAAACTTTCCTCATAAAGTGCTGTTGTGCAGCACTTTATCTAATGTTTTTTGGGAGTCCATATATACCACATCAACATCATTACCTTGATCAACCTTCTCTGATACCTCATCAAATGACCCAAGCAAGTTAGTTAAACACGATTTGCCCTTAACAGATCTGTGCTGGCCTTTCCTTATTAAGCCACATTTATCCAAGTGACTATTAATTTTGTCCCAAGTTATCATTTCGAGAAGCTTCCCCACCACTGAAGTTAAACTGACTGACCTGTGGTTGCTGAGCTTATACATAAGCTCATATAAATTAGGAGCAGGAATAGGCCACTCGGCCCCTCGAGCCTGCTCCACCATTCAAAAGGATCATGGCTGATCTGATTGTAACCTCAACTCCACATTCCTGCCTACCACCCAATAACCTTTCACCCTCTTGCTTATCAAGAATTTATCTACCTCTGCCTTAAAAATATTCAAAGACTCTGCTTCCACTGCCTTTTGAGGAAGAGAATTCCAAAGACTCACGACCCTCTGAGAGAAAAAATTTCTCCCCATCTCTGTCTTAAATGGGCGGCCCCTTATTTTTAAACAGTGACCCCGAGTTCTAGATTCTCCCACAAGAGGAAACATCCTTTCCACATCCACCCTGTCAGGACCTCTCAGGATCTTATATGTTTCAATCAAGTCGCCTCTTACTCTTGTAAATTCCAGCTGATATAAGCCTAGCCTGTCCAATCTTTCCTGATAACACAACCTGCCCATTCCAGGTATTAGTCTAGTAAACCTTCTCTGTACTGCCTCCAACGCATTTACATGATAAGAGACTACGAGATAAGAAGAGCAAGGAGAGGACACGAGAAGTCATTGGCGGATAGGATCAAAGAAAACCCTAAGGCTTTCTATAGGTATATCAGGAATAAAAGAATGACTAGAGATAGATTAGGGCCAATCAAGGATAGTAGTGGGAAGTTGTGTGTGGAATCGGAGGAGATAGGGGAAGTGTTAAATGAATATTTTTCGTCAGTATTTACAGTGGAGAAAGAAAATGTTGTCGAGGAGAATACTGAGATACAGACTACTAGGCTAGATGGGATTGAGGTTCACAAGGAGGAGGTGTTAGCAATTTTGGAAAGTGTGAAAATAGATAAGTCCCCTGGGCCAGATGGGATTTCTCCTAGGATTCTCTGGGAAGCCAGGGAGGAGATTGCAGAGCCTTTGTCCTTGATTTTTATGTCGTCATTGTCGACAGGAATAGTGCCGGAAGACTGGAGGATTGCAAATGTTGTCCTCTTGTTCAAGAAGGGGAGTAGAGACAGCCCTGGTAATTATAGACCTGTGAGCCTTACTTCGGTTGTGGGTAAAATGTTGGAAAAGGTTATAAGAGATAGGATTTATAATCATCTTGAAAAGAATAAGTTCATTAGAGATAGTCAGCACGGTTTTGTGAAGGGTAGGTCATGCCTCACAAACCTTATTGAGTTTTTTGACAAGGTGACCAAACAGGTGGATGAGGGTAAAGCCGTGGATGTGGTGTATATGGATTTCAGTAAGGCGTTTGATAAAGTTCTCCATGGTAGGCTATTACAGAAAATACAGAAGTATGGGATTGAAGGTGAATTAGTGCTTTGGATCAGAAATTGGCTAGCTGAAAAAAGACAGAGGGTGGTGGTTGATGGTAAATGTTCATCCTGGAATATAGTTACTAGTGGTGTATCGCAAGGATCTGTTTTGGGGCCACTGCTTTTTGTCATTTTTATAAATGACCTGGAAGACGATGTAGAAGGGTGGGTTAGTAAATCTGCGGATGACACTAAGGTCGGTGGAGTTGTGGATAGTGCCGAAGGATGTTGTAGGGTACAGAGGGACATAGATAGGCTGCAGAGCTGGGCTGAGAGATGGCAAATGGAGTTTAATGCGGAAAAGTGTGAGGTGATTCACTTTGGAAGGAGTAACAGGATTGCAGAATACTGGGCTAATGGGAAGATTCTTGGTAGTGTAGATGAGCAGAGAGATCTTGGTGTCCAGGTACATAAATCCCTGAAAGTTGCCACCCAGGTTAATAGAGCTGTTAAGAAGGCATATGGTGTGTTAGCTTTTATTAGTAGGGGGATCGAGTTTAGGAGCCACGAGGTCATGCTGCAGCTGTACAGAACTCTGGTGCGGCCGCACCTGGAGTATTGCGTGCAGTTCTGGTCACCGCATTGTAGGAAGGATGTGGAAGCTTTGGAAAAGGTGCAGAGGAGATTTACTAGGATGTTGCCTGGTATGGAGGGAAGGTCTTACGAGGAAAGGCTGAGGGACTTGAGGTTGTTTTCGTTAGAGAGAAGGAGGAGAAGAGGTGACTTAATAGAGACATATAAGATAATCAGAGGGTTGGACAGGGTGGATAGTGAGAGCCTTTTTCCTCGGATGGTGATGGCAAACACGAGGGGACATAGCTTTAAGTTGAGGGGTGATAGATATAGGACAGATGTCAGAGGTAGTTTCTTTACACAGAGAGTAGTAGGGGCGTGGAACGCCCTGCCTGCAGCAGTAGTAGACTCGCCAACTTTAAGGGCATTTAAGTGGTCATTGGATAGACATATGGATGAAAATGGAATAGTGTAGGTCAGATGGTTTCACAGGTCGGCGCAACATCGAGGGCTGAAGGGCCTGTACTGCGCTGTAATGTTCTATGTTCTATGTTCTATCCTTACTTAAATAAGGAGACCAGTACTGTACACAGTATTCCAGATGTGGTCTCACCAATGCCCTGTATAACTGAAGCATAACCTCCCTACTTTTGTATTCTATTCCCTTCGTGATAAACGATAACATTCTCCGAGCTTTCCCAATTACGATTTCCTTTTGAAATTCATGCACGAGGACACCCAGATCCCTCTGCATCTCAGAGCTCTGCAATCTCTCACCATTTAGATAATATGCTTCTTTTTTATTCTTGCTGCCAAAATGGACAATTTCACATTTTCCCACATTATACTCCATTTGCCTGATCTTTGCCCACTCACTTAACCTATCTATATCCCTTTGTAGCTGCCTTATGTCCTCTTCACAACTTACTGTTCTACCTATCTTTGTGTCATCAGCAAATTTAGCAACCATACCTTCGGTCCCTTCATTCAAGTCATTTATATAAATTGTCAAAAGTTGAGGCCCCAGCACTGATCCCTGTGGCACACCACTCGTTACATCTTGCCAACCAGAAAATGACCCATTTATGCCTACTCTCTGTTTCCTGTTACCTAACCAATCTTCTATCCATGCCAAAATGTTACCCCCTACACCATGAGCTTTTATTTTCCACCACAACCTTTGATGTCACACTTTATCAAATGCCTTCTGGAAGTCTAAGTACAGTACATCCACCAGTCCCCCTTTATCCACAGCACATGTTACTTCTTCAAAGAACTCCAATAAATTGGTTAAACATGATTTCCCTTTCACAAAACCATGTTGACTCTGCCTGATTACCTTGAATTTTTCTAAATGCCCTGCTGTTACATCTTTCATAAAAGCTTCTGGCATTTTTCCTCTGACGGATGTCATTGGCCTGTAGTTTCCTGCTCACTGTCTTCCTCCCTGTTTGAATAAAGGAGTTACATTGTCTATTTTCCTATCTAATGGAACCTTCCCTGAATCTAGGGTATTTTGGAAAATCAAAACCAACGCATCAACTATCTCACTAACCACTTCTTTTAAGACCCTAGGATGAAGTCCATCAGGACCCGGGGACTTGTCAGTCCACAGCTCCAGCAATTTGCTCAATACCACATCCCTGGTGATACATTATGATACATAGAAACGTAGAAAATAGGAGCAGGAGTAGGTCAGTCGGCTCTTTGAGCTTGTTCCGCCATTCATTATGATCATGGCTGATCATCCAATTCAGTTACCTGTTCCCGCTTTCCCCCCATATCCTTTGATCCCTTTCACCCCAACAGCTATATCTAACTCCTTCTTGAAAACATACAATGTTTTGGCCTCAACTGCTTTCTGTGGTAGCGAATTCCACAGGCTCACCACTCTCTGGGTGAAGTAATTTCTCCTCATCTCAGTCCTGAAAGGTTTACCCCGTATACTTAGACTATGACCCCTGGTTCTGGACTCCCGCACCATCGGGAACATCCTTCCTGCATCTACCCTGTCAAGTCCTGTTAGAATTTTATTGGTTACTGTGAGATTCCCCCCTCACTCTTCTGAACTCCACCGAATATAATCCTAACCGACTCAATCTCTCCTTATACGTCAGTCTTGCCATCCCAGGAATCAGTCTAGTAAACCTTTGCTGCACTCCCTCTATAGCAAGAACATCCTTCTTCAGATAAGGAGACAAAAACTGTACACAATATTCAATGATACAATGATCACTGTTCTCTAAATTTTCCCCTACTGATATTTGATCCACTTGGCTCACCTCACTCTCAAGAACCAGGTCCAGCAGTGCCTCCCCTCTCGTTGAACTGGAAACATACTGCTGTAGAAAATTCTCTTAAACACACCCTAGGAACTCTTGCACCTCTCTGCCCTTTACACTACTACTATCCCAGTCTATATGCAGATAATTAAAGTCCCCCATGATAACCACGCTATACTTCCTGTACATCTCTGTAATTTCCTTGCAAATTTGTTCCCCTATATCCATTCCACTAGTTGATGGCCTATAGACAACACTGAACAATGTAATTGCCCCTTTTTTGTTCCTCAGCTCTAGCCAAATCAATTCTCTCCTTGACCCCTCTGGGATATCCTCTCTCTCCAGCACTGCAATGTTCTCCTTCATCAAAACTGCTCCCTTTCCCCTTTCCTTCCTTTCCTATCTTTACTGAACACCTTGTATCCAGGAATATTTACCACCCGTTCAGCTTCTACCAGATGCCTGGATGTGGAGAAGGATCAAAACCATACCAGAACAGTAGCATAGTGGTTATGTTAGTGGATAAGTAATCCAGGAGCCTGGACTAATAACCCAGAGATATGTGTTTAAATCTGACCATGGCAGTTGGGAATTTAAATTCAGTTAATTAAATACATCTGCCTTAAATATATTCAATGACTGAGCATCTACAATCCCCTGGGTAGAGAATTCCAAAGATTCATAACTCTGAGTAAGACTCCTCAGTTCAGTCTGAAATGATTGGCTCCTTATCCTGAGACTGTGTTCCCATGTTCTAGATTCCCCAGCCAGCGGAAACAACCTCTCAGTGTCTACCCGGTTAAGCTCCTTCAGAAACTTGTATGTTTCTCAATGTTCTAAACACCAGCGAGTATAGGCCCAGTTTACTCAGCATCTCATCATAGGACAACCCTCTTAATCCAGGAGCCAATCTAGTGAACTTTCGCTGTACCGCCTCCAAAGCAAGTATATCCTTCCTTAGATATAGAGACCAAAACTGCACTCAGGTGTGGTCTCACCAAGCCCCATATTTCCTTATTCTTTTACTTCAATCCCCTTGCAATAAAGGCCATTTGCCTTCCTAATTGTTTACTGTACCCACATGCTAACTTTCTATGTTCCTTGTACGGATACACCCAAGTCTCTCAGAACATCAACATTTAAATGTTTCACTCCTTTAAACTATATTCTGCTTTTCTATTCTTACTGCAAAGTGAATAACCTCACACTTCTCCACATCGTCCTCCACCTTGTTACCCACTCACTTAACCTGTCTATATCTTTTTTCAGCCTCTTTGTGTCCTCCTCACAGCTTACATTCCCACCTAGCTTTGAATCATCAGCAAACTTGGGCACATTTACTCTTAGTCCTTCAGTCTAAGTCATTAATATGAATTGAAAATAGCTGAAGCTCCAGCATTGATACGTGCAGCATCCCACTAGTTACAGCCTGCTAACTTGAAAATGCCCCTTTTGGCTCTACTCTTTGCTTTCTTTCCATTAACTAATCCTCCATTCATGCTAATATATTACCCCTAACTCCATGAGCTCTTATCTTGTATATTAGCCTTTTGTGTGGCACCTCATTGAATATCGTTTGGAAATCCAGTTATACTAAATCGACTGTCTGGTTCAGTGTGTGTGTCTGTATGTGTGTGTGTGTACTCTCTCTGTCTCAATCTGGTTTATAACTGTGATTTGATTGTATTTGACTCGGAGGGCGGAGTTCCAGAGCAGGAAGTATAAAAAACTTACCTCGGGGATTCTCGGAACAGACTTGGAGGGCGGAGTTCCAGAGCGGGAAGTATAAAAAACTTACCTCGGGGATTCTCGGAGCAGACTTGGAGGGCGGAGTTCCAGAGCGGGAAGTATAAAAAACTTACCTCGGGGATTCTCGGAGCAGACTTGGAGGGCGGAGTTCCAGAGCGGGAAGTATAAAAAACTTACCTCGGGGATTCTCGGAGCAGACTTGGAGGGCGGAGTTCCAGAGCGGGAAGTATAAAAAACTTACCTCGGGGATTCTCGGAGCAGACTTGGAGGGCGGAGTTCCAGAGCGGGAAGTATAAAAAACTTACCTCGGGGATTCTCGGAGCAGACTTGGAGGGCGGAGTTCCAGAGCGGGAAGTATAAAAAACTTACCTCGGGGATTCTCGGAGCAGACTTGGAGGGCGGAGTTCCAGAGCGGGAAGTATAAAAAACTTACCTCGGGGATTCTCGGAGCAGACTTGGAGGGCGGAGTTCCAGAGCGGGAAGTATAAAAAACTTACCTCGGGGATTCTCGGAGCAGACTCGGAGGGCGGAGTTCCAGAGCGGGAAGTATAAAAAACTTACCTCGGGGATTCTCGGAGCAGACTCGGAGGGCGGAGTTCCAGAGCGGGAAGTTACCTCGGGTGGGGAAAAAAAACTGAAAAAGTGACGTCACAGGAAAGCTGTGACCTGATTGGCTGGTAGGGAATCTGTACCGAATTTGAAAATAAAACTGATAAAAATTGATTAAAACACTAATTAATTAATTAATAAGTAGAGTAGCTAAACCAGAGGGAGGAGATTACTATATTTAGTTAGCTTTTAGTATTTATTGTAGAAATCTAGCACTAGGGACCATATTTATTTATTTATTTAATATAGTTAAGTGTATCAAAATTTAGTAAGGATTTAATATGTATTGATTTATTTTATATTAATTAACTAATTAGTGCTAGAAATGTCAGTTAGAGGGGTGAAGTGCTTCACCTGTGAGATGTGGGAGGTCCGTGACGCTTCCAGCGTTCCGGACGATTACATCTGCAGGAAGTGTACCCAGTTGCAGCTCCTCACAGACCGCATGGATTGGTTGGAGCGGCAACTGGATGGACTTAGGAGCATGCAGGTGGCAGAGAGCATCATAGACAGGAGTTTTAGAGAAGTGGTTACACCCAAGGTGCAGGCAGATAGATGGGTGACCGCTAGAAGGGGCAGGCAGTCAGTGCAGGAATCCCCTGTGGCTATCCCCCTCTCTAACAAGTATACCGTTTTGGATACTGTTGGGGGGGATGGCCTATCAGGGGAAAACAGCAGCAGCCAGAGCAGTGGCACCACGGCTGGCACTGTTCAGCAGGGAGGGACAAAGCGCAGAAGAGCAATAGTTATAGGGCACAGATAGGCGCTTCTGTGGACGTGAAAGAGACTCCAGGATGGTATGTTGCCTCCCTGGTGCCAGGGTCAAGGATGTCTCTGAACGGACAGGGGGCATTCTGAAGGGGGAGGGTGAACAGCCAGAGGTTGTGGTACACATTGGTACTAACGACATAGGCAGGAAGAGTGATGAGGTCCTGCAGGGGGAGTTTAGGGAGTTAGGTAGAAAGTTAAAAAACAGGACGTCTAGGGTTGTAATCTCTGGATTACTCCCTGTGCCACGTGCCAGTGAGGCTAGAAATAGGAAGATAGTGCAGCTAAACACATGGCTGAGCAGCTGATGTAGAAGGGAGGGTTTCAGATATCTGGACCATTGGGCTCTCTTCAGGGACAGATGGGACCTGTACAAGAAGGACGGGTTGCATCTAAACTGGAGTGGCACAAATATCCTGGCTGCAAGGTTTGCTAGCGTCACTCGGGAGGGTTTAAACTAGTGTGGCAGGGGGGTGGGAACCAGAGCAGTAGGACAGCTAGTGAAATAAATGAGGAGGACACAGTAAATAAGGCCAGTAGGACTAAGAGGAAGAGCAGGCAGGGAGATGTTGCTGAGCACAGCGGGACTGGTGGTCTGAAGTGCATTTGTTTCAATGTGAGAAGGATAACAGGTAAGGCAGATGCACTTAGAGCTTGGATTTGTACTTGGAACTATGATGTTGTTGCTATTACAGAGACTTGGTTGAGGGAAGGGCAGGATTGGCAGCTAAATGTTCCAGGCATTAGAACCTTCAGGCGGGATAGAGGGGGATGTAAAAGGGGTGGGGGAGATGCATTACTGGTTAAGGAGAATATCACAGTTGTACTGCAGTAGGACACCTCGGAGGGGTCGTGCAGCGAGGCAATATGGGTGGAGCTTAGGAATAGGAAGGGTGCAGTCACGATGTTGGGAGTTTACTACAGGCCTCCCAACAGCCAGCGGGAGATAGAGGAGCAGATATGTAGACAGATTTTGGAAAGATGTAAAAGCAACAGGGTTGTTGTGGGTAATTTTAACTTCCACTATATTGACTGGGACTCACTTAGTGCTAGGGGCTTGGATGGGGCAGAATTTGTGAGGAGCATCCAGGAGGGCTTCTTGAAACAGTATGTAGATAGTCCAACTAGGGATGGGGCCATTCTGGACCTGCTATTGGGGAATGAGCCCGGCCAGGTGGTCGAAGTTTCAGTGGGGGTGCATTTCGGGAGTAGTGACCATAATTCCCTAACTTTTAAGGTACTTGTGGATAAGGATAAGAGTAGTCCTCGGGTGAAGGTGCTAAATTGGGGGAAGGCAAATTATAACAATATTAGGCAGGAACTGCAGAATTTAGATTGGGGCGGCTGTTTGAGGGTAAATCAACATCTGACATGTGGGAGTCTTTCAAACGTCAGTTGATTAGAATCCAGGACCAGCATGTTCCTGTGAGGAAGAAAGACAAGTTTGGCAAGTTTCGGGAAGCTTGGATAACACGGGATATTGTGAGCCGAGTCAAAAAGAAAAAGGAAGCATTTGTAAGGGCTGGAAGGCTAGGAACAGATGAAGCACTTGAAGAATATAAAGACAGTAGGAAGGAACTTAAGCAAGGAGTTAGGAGGGCTAAAAGGGGTCATGAAAAGTCATTGGCAAACAGGATTAAGGAAAATCCCAAGGCTTTTTATACATATATAAAGAGCAAGAGGGTAACCAGGGAAAGGGTTGGCCCACTCAAGGACAGAGGAGGGAATCTATGTGTGGAGCCAGAGGAAATGGGTGAGGTACTAAGTGAGTACTTTGCATCAGTATTCACCAAAGAGAAGGACTTGGTGGATGATGAGTCTAGGGAAGGGAGTGTAGATAGTCTCAGTCATCTCATTATCAAAAAGGAGGAGGTGTTGGGTGTCTTGCAAAGCATTAAGGTTGATAAGTCCCCAGGGCCTGATGGTATCTACCTGAGAATACTGAAGGAGGCAAGGGAAGAAATTGCTGGGGCCTTGACTGAAATCTTTGCATCCTCATTGGCTACAGGTGAGGTCCCAGAGGACTGGAGAATAGCCAATGTTGTTCCATTGTTTAAGAAAGGTGGCAAGGATAATCAAGGAAATTATAGGCCGGTGAGCCTTACGTCAGTGGTAGGGAAATTATTAGAGAGGATTATTCTGGACACGATTTACTCCCATTTGGAAACAAACGAACTCAGCGAGAGACAGCATGGTTTTGTGAAGGGGAGGTTGTGTCTCTCTAATTTGATTGAGTTTTTTGAGGAAGTGACGAAGATGATTGATGAAGGAAGGGCAGTGGATGTTGTCCATATAGACTTCAGTAAAGCCTTTGACAAGCTCCCTCATGGCAGACTGGTTAAAAAGGTGAAGTCACATGGGATCAGAGGTGAGCTGGCAAGATGGATACAGAACTGGCTCAGTCATAGAAGACAGAGGGTAACAGTGGAAGGGTGCTTTTCTGAATGGAGGGATGTGACTAGTGATGTTCCGAAGGGATCAGTGCTGGGACCTTTGCTGTTTGTAGTATATATAAATGATTTGGAGGAAAATGTAGCTGGTCTGATTAGTAAGTTTGCTGACGACACAAAGGTTGGTGGAGTTGCGGATAGTGATGAGGATTGTCAGAGGATACAGCAGGATATCGATCGGTTGGAGAATTGGGCGGAGAAATGGCAGATGGAGTTTAATCCGGACAAATGTGAGGTAATGCATTTTGGAAGGTCTAATGCAGGTGGGAAGTGTACAGTAAATGGCAGAACCCTTAGGAGTATTGACAGGCAGAGAGATCTGGGCATACAGGTCTACAGGTCACTGAAAGTGGCAACACAGGCGGATAAGGTAGTCAAGAAGGAGTACAGTATGCTTGCCTTCATTGGTCGGGGCATAGAGTATAAAAATTGGCAAGTCATGTTGCAGCTGTACAGAACCTTAGTTAGGCCACACTTAGAATATTGGGTGCAATTCTGGTCGCCACACTACCAGAAGGACATGGAGGCTTTGCAGAGGCTACAGAGGAGGTTTACCAGGATGTTGCCTGGTCTGGAGGGCATTAGCTATGAGGAGAGGTTGGAAAAACTCGGATTGTTTTCACTGGAACGACGGAGGTGGAGAGGCGACATGATAGAGGTTTACAAAGTTATGAGCGGCATGGACAGAGTGGATAGTAAGAAGCTTTTTCTCAGGGTGGAAGAGTCAGTTACTAGGAGACATAGGTTTAAGGTGCGAGGGGCAAAGTTTAGAGGGGATGTGCGAGGCAAGTTTTTTACACAGAGGGTGGCGAGTGCCTGGAACTTGCTGCCAGGGGAGGTGGTGGAAGCAGGTAAGATAGCGACGTTTAAGAGACATCTTGACAAATATATGAATAGGAAGGAAATAGATGGATATGGGCCCTGGAAGTGCAGAAGGTGTTAGTTTAGGCAGGAATCAAGATCGGCGCAGGCTTGGAGGGCCGAATGGCCTGTTCCTGTGCTGTACTGTTCTTTGTTCTTTGTACTGGTTCCCCTTTATCTACTCTACTAGTTACATTCTCAAACAACTCTAATAAATCTGTCAAACAAAATTTCCCTTTCATAAAAGCATATTGACTCTGTACGATGATACTATGATTTTTTCAGTGCATTTCTTTAGACTTCCTTATTCGTAGATTCCAGCATTTTCCCAATGACTGATGCCAGGCTAACCGTGTTTTCTATCTCCATCCTTACTTGAATAGCAGTGTTACATTTGCTAATCTCCAATCCACTGAGGTTGTTCCAGAATCCAGGGTGCTTTGGAAAATAAACACGTGCATTCTCTATCTCTGCAGCTACCTCTTTTTGAATCCTAGGATGTCGACCATCAGGTCCTGGGGACTTGTTGGCTTTTAGTCCCTTAAGTGTCTCCAGTACTTTTTCTCAGCTGATATTAATTTTTCTCACTCTTATTATTCCTTTGGATACCCTCTATTGCTGTAATTTGTGTCTTCTACTATGAAGACAGACACAAAGGCTGGGATTTTATGAGGCCCCCTGAGGTGGGGGAGAGGGGCGCAATCAGAGTATCGTGACAGATGGCGGGGGGAGGGGGTGGTGTGTGGTGTGGTGGGCCTGTTACCCAGCGATATTCCTGGGGGCGGCCTTCCTGCCCAGAGGCCAATTGAGGCCCTTAAGTGGCCTATTAAGAGCTAGTTAAGGGCCTCTTTCTGTTATCCTGGAATCTTACCAGCAGTGTGGGGCAGCGGGGGGGGGTCTCCGCCATGCGGGGAGGACACCTTGCAAAATAAGGTACCCTCCCTGCGGGCTTCTGGAGGGGTCTCTCCTTCATAGGCAATTTGTGGCCCACAGAGGACCCCCACTGGGAACAGCTTTACCCCTGGGACCCCCCCCCCCACCCCCACCAGACTGCACGACCAGCCCCCGTCCCTCCACCCTTGCCAGGGCCTTCTGGACTGGCCCTGGCGACCCCGCCTCACCTACCTGTCTTCCATGGTTCCACCGCTGGGCCTGGGTCTGAGGCATCTGCGGTCCCGGCAGTTCCACACTCCCAGTGATGCAGCTGATACTGCTGAGCTGCTCGTCCTCTGATTGGCCAGCAGGTCTTAGAGGCGGGATCTCCATCCCTTTAAAATCTTTAAAGGGGGATGGGGATCCCGCCTCAAACAAAAAAAGATCACAGAACAAAGAACAGTACAGCACAGGAACAGGCCATTCGGCCCTCCAAGCCTGCGCCAATCTTGATGCCTGCCTAAACTAACACCTTCTGCACTTCCGGGGACCGTATCCCTCTATTCCCATCCTATTCATGTATTTGTCAAGATGCCTCTTAAACGTCACTATTGTACCTGCTTCCACCACCTCCCCTGGCAGCAAGTTCCAGGCACTCACCACCCTCTGTGTAAAGAACTTGCCTCGCACATCCCCTCTAAACTTTGCCCCTCTCATCTTAAACCTATGTCCCATAGTAACTGACTCTTCCACCCTGGGGAAAAAGCTTCTGACTATCCACTCTGTCCATGCCGCTCATAACTTTGTAAACCTCTATCATGTCGCCCCTCCACCTCCGTCGTTCCAGTGAAAACAATCCGAGTTTATCCAACCTCTCCTCATAGCTAATACCCTCCAGACCAGGCAACATCCTGGTAAACCTCTTCTGTACCCTCTCCAAAGCCTCCACGTCCTTCTGGTAGTGTGGTGACCAGAATTGCACGGAATATTCTAAGTGTGGCCTAACTAAAGTTCTGTACAGCTGCAGCATGACTTGCCAATTTTTATACTCTATGCCCCGATCGATGAAGGCAAGCATGCCGTATGCCTTCTTGACTACCTTATCCACCTGCGTTGCCACTTTCAGTGACCTGTGGACCTGTATACCCAGATCTCTCTGCCTGTCAATACTCCTAAGGGTTCTGCCATTTACTGTATACTTCCCACCTGCATTAGATCTTCCAAAATGCATTACCTCACATTTGTCCGGATTAAACTCCATTTGCCATTTCTCCACCCAAGTCTCCAACTGATCTATATCCTGCTGTATCCTCTGACAATCCTCATCATTATCCGCAACTCCACCAACCTTAGTGTCGTCCGCAAACTTACTAATCAGACCAGCTACATTTTCCTCCAAGTCATTTATATATACTACAAACAGCAAAGGTCCCAGCACTGATCCCTGCGGAACACCACTAGTCACATCCCTCCATTCAGAAAAGCACCCTTCCACTGCTACCCTCTGTCTTCTATGACCGAGCCAGTTCTGTATCCATCTTGCCAGCTCACCTCTGATCCCGTGTGCCTCCTAAAACTTTGACTCACAAAGACTGGAGGATTGCTCCAGGGGGGCACACAGAGGTAGAGGAAGAGTTCTTCCCTTTTTATTAACTTTTGGTAGCCCTTTACTGATTTCTAAAACTCTCCCAATCCATTGGCTTACTATTATTCATTACAACATTATAACTTCTGCTTTTAATCTAATACTATCCTTAACTTCCTTAGTAAGCCACAGATGGACCTTTCCCACTGAGTTTTTGTTTCTAATGAAATGCATTTTTATTGAACATTTTAAATTGTTTCTTTAAATGTTTCCCACTGTTTATTTACTGCCATACCTTTTAGACTATTTACCCAATTAACCGTAACCAGCTCTCCGCTCATACCTGTGTAATTGTCTTTGTTTAAGTTTAAGATGCTTGTTTTGGACTCAATATATGTCACTCTTAAACTTAATATGGAATTCAATCGTAATATAATTACTTTTTTTCCGGAGTTTTTTTTTTACAAAGAGATTATTAATTAACCCTGCTTCATTAAACAATACTAGATTTCAAATAGCTTTGTCCCTAGTTGGTTCCACAATGTATTGTTCCAGGAAGCTGCCATGAAAGCATTCTACAAACTAATCTTCCAATCTACCTTTGCCAATTTGATTTGCCCAGTCTATATGAAGATTAAAGTCCCCAACAATTATTACATCGCCTTTGCTGCAGGCTGCAATTATTTCTTGCTTAATGCTCTGTCCAATGGTATCACTACTGTTAAGGAGTCTATAAATACTTCCCCCAGTGTTTCCCAATCCTTGTTATTCCTAATCTCCACCCATTCTGATTCTACTTCCTGACCTTCCGAGCCGAGATCCTTTCTCACTAGTGTCTTTATGTCATCCTTTACTGTCAGGGTTGCTCCTCCTCCTTTTCCATTCTGGCTTTTCAAAATGTTGTTTACCCTGGAATATTTATTTCCCAATCTTGGTGACCTTATAAACATGTCTTTGTAATGGTGACTGGATCAAACAATTTATCTCTGCTTGTGCCATTGGTTCATCTATCTTATTACAAATGCTTCGAGCATTCAGATGAACAGCTTTCATTTTATTTTTTTACTGCTATTCTTTGCATGGACCTTATTCACTGATGCACGATCACTGTTAAACTCTCTGTCCCTTCCTGTCCCACTCTGCTTGCCGTTACCCAAATCACTACTCTATTGTCTCAACATTTCTCTTCAGACTTCTTAATCTCCTATCACTTCAACCCCTCCCCAAGTTCTTTTACTTTAAAGGCCTATCCACAGCCCTAGTTACACAATTCTCAAGGACACTGATCCCAGCCCAGATTAAGCTGAATGACAACAGAAAGTGCCAGAAATACTCAGCAGGAATGGCAGCATCTGTGTAGAAAGAAAAAGACGTTCAGCTCTGCGACCCTTCATCAGAACTGATGGCGAGTTTGCCCATCCACCCTGCAGTCCTTGTTCTCACCCAAACAGGTAGCAAGTACCTCGTATCTTTTGGTCAAAATCAAGTACTGAAATTCCTCCATCACTACATCCTGGATCCCTACGCCTGATTGACTCGCAGTCACACCCTTTTATAACCTAACCTAAGGAGTGTGCCCAAGTAACTCTCCCCCTCTTTGATGCCCGCAATGTCTATAGCTCAGACCTCAGCTCAACAATGCTGAGCTGAAGCTCCTCAAGCTGCAGTCATGGTTGTCCAGGATCTCAATGCTCTCCACAAACTCCCACATGCTGCAGTTACGGAACACCATCTACCCTGCCATGTCTACCTAAACTGTTTATTTATTGAATTAGTTAAAGTTATTGTTAAATCCACTATTCTAGTTTTTTAGATTAGTTTACCCAGTTTATTAATTTAATAAAGTAATTGATACACCTCACTCGCAAAAATAAAACTGCAATACTCAAGGAATAGTCACTTCCCTGCTGCTGCCGCGCTGTCTATCTTCAGTCCTCCCCCACATTCGCATTTCCCTTCTGCTGCCCTGCTGTTTACATATTGCCAGTTCCCTCCTGCTTTGCTCTGGTATCCGCTGTTGCCGCTGTGCAGTTTATCTATTGTTATGAACTGGACTTTGTAGTATGATTATGTTTTAAAAACTGAGTTTTAATGCAGTGTAAAAAAAGATTTGGAGGAGATATGTGACCTCACACCAAGACTACCCAAAAACAAGTCAGGGGTCTTGGTTACCATGGACACAAGGGACCCAGATCAAAACCTCTTTTGAAAGCAGAGTGCAAGGTCGCAACACCTGATGGACCAAGGGTTTCACTGTCGCAGACTCTCAGATTGCAAACAGGGAGCCAAAGGCTCTGAAAATGTACATTTGAGTTGCCATTGCTGACAGCAGGAAACAAAGTAAGGTGCAGGTGGTTTTGATATGGCCAGACTTATGGACTCTGAATATTTTGAAAGGAAAATGACTATTGAATTTTGATTCTGGACAAATTTAACAGGCTTTCCTAAGTCTGACAAGCTGTAAGGAAGATACGAAGACCAGCAGGAGCTGCACAGCCTCAGAGGACAGAGAGAAAATGACTGCTCTCAGAACACTGTCACAGCGCAAGGCTGCTAAGACCGAACCTGGTTCAAAGGTTTGTGGAGGAAAGGCCAACAGGGTCACCAGAGATTGCCTGATCAACAGAGGACTGGTTGAGTGTGCTTGGAAGAAGTGAGTGAAGAGGATATTAGCTTTGTTAAGGACACTGGGAGATCCAATCCATTGCAACTGGAAGGAGTTTGGGACTTGTAACTGCAAACAGTGTGGGGACCAAAGTCTATTGTACTCCCTGTCAGTCTAGTTCTGCTGTATATTGTCCTCTCTCAGTGCCGAGTACTCTATATGTTGATCTCCCTCTGTCTAGTTGACTTGCACATTGCACTGTGTGTAGCCTGCTATGTGTTGCTTCCCTGTGACTAGTCCAACACTGTGTCTTCTCTGCTGTGTATTTCCCTGTCTGTGTTTAGTCTCTTATACATTACCTTTCCCTGCATCTAGACCCCATGTACTGCCCTCTCTTGGTGTTTAGTCCTAAGTATAATGCTTTCTCTCTGTGTCTAGTCTCTGTATTTTTCCCACTCTCTATGTAGTTGCCTATAAAATTTCCTCTGTCTGTGTCTAGTCCCCAGTATATTGACCTATCTCTTTGTCTAGGCCCCTATATATACAGGCAGCTAATGACAAAGAGAGGGCTATCAATGGGTGACTAGAGACAGAGACACCAATAGACAGGGGACTAAACAGAGAGGGCATTATACAAGAGAAAGGTGGGAGCTCCTCTTCCCAAGGGATGGCAAGAAGAGACCTCCTGCCTGACCAAGCAAGCCTGGATGGAGATTGCAGAGGAGGTCAGCAGCCATGGGGTCACCCCTGTGGAACTGGGTCTAGTGTCACAAGAGGTCCCTTCGCTCCACCAAGGTGAGTGCTCCATACCTCTTTCCTCTTTGGGGCCTACATGTAGCTACATGGGAGGCATGGGAGTGACCACAAAGGCAGTGGCAAGAGTGTGAGGCATCAGCACATCCTAACAGATGCATGGCTGCATCTCAGAAACAGGCTGCTTTCTTTCACAGCTCAGCCCCATTACATCCCTGAGAATGGACACGGGGAGGAGCCATTTGGGAGAGCCCATCAGAGATGAGGGGCTGCCACTAGCATAACTGTTCTGTTGCTCTGCCTGCGAAGTCTTGCTATGCCCCTCTTTCTACTTGCAGGATAAATGGGCCCATAGCACAAGGGAGACCTCAAGGACAGGTGGAGGCATCCCAGATCTACAACCTCTGCTGATGGCCGAGAAAGTAGCACTGGAGCTAGGAAGGTCCAGGGCAGCCGGTCATGAGTGGATGTGAGTCAGGAATCACCGCACGAGAGTGAGGTTTACTTTCATCTGTCCTCCACCACACTTCTGAAGATCCACATCACGCATGGTTGGCATGACGAGATCTGTACAACATAACCCACAGATTTTGTGTTCTCTCATACAGGTCATCACCTGCAGGAGGCTCGAGCTGTAGGGGGCCACCGCCAACATCTGAGCAGGAGGATCAGTCAGAGGATGCACCATCACATGATTCTCCTGTACCCTCCACCAGCGCAGAGACGCTCATGTTGGTGGGTATGTGTTTGGTCTTCGAATCAGGGGCAGTAGCTGGTGAGAGCACCACACATGCCCGAGCAACTGACTGAGGCTGTGACAGCCAAGGCCACTGACTGTCGGAGGACTGTGGGCAGTCAGGCCCATGCTGAACCCTAGGCTGATGATGAGCCTCTAGTGTTGACAGTACAGGACATACTGGAATTGCAGGGAGAGGTAAGGCAACATCTGGCGGAGAAGCGCAGCCATGAGCGGACGATGGAGGAGCCATCCATGCCAGGAGTGCTGCCATGACTCAGGCATGTGAGTGCAAAGCTTCCTCCTTTGAGAGGTTGGTGACCCTCATGGAGAGCCAGATCCCACAGATGCACACAGACCTGCGCCATCGCCTTGGCCATGAGCTCAACGCAGCAGTGTCAAGGCGAGAGAAGGACGTGGCACCTGGAGTCTTTTCCAGGTCCGTGTCCTTCTCTGGTCAGCAGGGAGGTTTAAGTGAGCCTTGAAAAGAAGGAGAAGAGGCTGACCTCCACAGCTGGGGGCTCCCCTCAGGGTGCTCCGAGTGTGGACACCGGCTCCTCAGCCCCTCTGCCGGTGAGCCCAGCTCCAGTAGCCGTGCTGCCTACAGAGAGTCCTGCACCTGTGCAGGAAACCCTCAGGCAGTCAGGGCCCTCCAGGCCTCAGGGAGCCAGAGGATGCCCGCCGAAGTACACTCGTAAATGTATTAAGAAAAGCACATAGAGACACTTGGGGTTTCACTGGTGTTTGACATTTGCCATTATTTTATAAACCTTTGTCATTAATGCAGTTCACATTAATATCCAGTGCTGCCTGCTCATTAACCTCCTCCATATCCTCCTTGTCAGATGAGGACCGATGACCAAACATGGGCGGCACAGTGGTTAGCACCGCAGCCTCACAGCTCCAGAGACCCGGGTTCAATTCTGGGTACTGCCTGTGTGGAGTTTGCAAGTTCTCCCTGTGTCTGCGTGGGTTTCCTCCAGGCGCTCCGGTTTCCTCCCACATGCCAAAAGACTTGCGGGTTGATAGGTAAATTGGCCATTGTAAATTGCCCCTAGTGCAAGTAGTGGTAGGGTAATATAGGGACAGGTGAGGATGTGGTAGGAATATGGGATTGGTGTAGGATTAGTATAAATGGGTGGTTAATGGTCGGCACAAACTCAGTGGGCCAAAGGGCCTGTTTCAGTGCTGTATCTCTAAATAAATAAATAAATAAAATAAATGTCCTCTTCATGCAAGGCCTCCCCCCTCTGCAGTGCTAGATTAGGTAGAGCACAACAGACCAGCATGATATGCGAGACCCTCACTGGGACAAACTGCAGGGATCCACTGGATCGATCGAGGCAGTGGAATTTCATCTTCAGCAGCCCAATGACCTGCTCAATGGTTGTGGCTCGTGCTTTGCCTCTCATCTTCTACAAGAACAAAGAACAATACAGCACAGGAACAGGCCATTCGGCCCTCCAAGCCTGCGCCGATCTTGATGCCTGCCTAAACCTAAACCTTCTGCACTTCCGGGGTCCGTATCCCTCTATTCCCATCCTATTCATGTATTTGTCAAGATGCCTCTTAAACGTCTCTATGGTACCTGCTTCCACCACCTCCCCCAGCAGCAAGTTCCATGCACTCACCACCCTCTGTGTAAAAAAACCTGCCTCGCACATCCCCTCTAAACTTTGCCCCTCTCACCTTAAACCTATGTCCCCTAGTAACTGACTCTTCCACCCTGGGAAAAAGCTTCTGACTATCCACTCTGTCCATGCCGCTTATTACTTTGTAAACCTCTATCATGTTGCCCCTCCACCTCCGTCGTTCCAGTGAAAACAATCCGAGTTTATCCAACCTCTCCTCATAGCTAATACCCTCCAGACCAGGCAACATCCTGGTAAACCTCTTCTGTACCCTCTCCAAAACCTCCACATCCTTCTGGTAGTGTGGTGACCAGAATTGCACGCAATATTCTAAGTGTGGCCTAACTAAAGTTCTGTACAGCTGCAGCATGACTTGCCAATTTTTATACTCTATGCCCCGACCGATGAAGGCAAGCATGCCGTATGCCTTCTTGACTACCTTATCCACCTGTGTTGCCACTTTCAGTGACCTGTGGACCTGTACGCCCAGATCTCTCTGCCTGTCAATACTCCTAAGGGTTCTGCCATTTACTGTATACTTCCCACCTGCATTAGACCTTCCAAAATGCATTACCTCACATTTGTCCGGATTAAACTCCATCTGCCATTTCTCCGCCCAAGTCTCCAATCGATCTATATCCTGCTGTATCCTCTGACAATCCTCATCATTATCCGCAACTCCACCAACCTTTGTGTCATCCGCAAACTTACTAATCAGACCAGCTACATTTTCCTCCAAATCATTTATATATACTACAAACAGCAAAGGTCCCAGCACTGATCCCTGCGGAACACCAAACACTGCAGTTTGAGGGTTCCTCACAAGGTGTCAGTAGCCATGGCTTCAATGCCCTTGTCCCCATGAATCCATCCCTGAAGGCGAGCAGGGGGCCTGTAAAACTGTGGCACCTGGGGCAGTCGAAGTATGGAGGTGATGTGGCTGCTTCCTGGGAAGTGGACACACAACTGCAGGAAACACTTTCAGTGGTCACAGACTAGGTGAATGTTAATGAAATGGAAGCCCTTCCTGTTGATGAAGACTGGCTGCTCCACGGGAGCCTTGATGGCCACATGTGCACAATCTATCACACCTTGCACCCAGGGAAATCCAGCGTCGGCCCCGAAACCAATAGCCCTCTTGGCCTGACTGTCATGGTCAGTTCAGTCCTGCACATAGTTACAAGCCCTGTTGAACAGTGCATTAGTTACCTCCTTGATGCGACAGTGGCCTGTCAGAACCATTACGTGTACTCAGTGGATCCCTGGAAAGAGCCAGATGCATAAATATTAAGTGCCATGGTGATCTTTAGGGCCACGGGCATAAGATGGCCATAGGCCGCAACACGTCCTTGCAGTGACAGTGTCCCTGGGGAGCCTCAGGCTTCACTGCTGCTGCCACTCGGACAGTTGGAGGTAGCTGAGCCGGGTCTGTTACACTCACTGGCATGGGTAGGCCCTTCTTGGCGTAGCCGGCTGCTGCCGTTCTCCTCTTGGAGTTTCACGGGCAGGGGCAGCTGACTCCTGGTGCTCCCTCCATCTGAGCCACTGCATTGTGCCATGGAGGTCCACAAAGACAGGGTGTGTGAGACCCATGCCAGCTGATCAGTTGCCCTCCAGAGTGCTGCCCTTACCGAGATGAACTTGCCTTGGTACCTTTCCCTAGCTGCTCCCCTCGGAATATGCACCAATGCCCCTCATTGCCCACCCTTGCAGAGAGCCAAGCACCTGATACTATGGCCACCCAGCCCTGTCACCCAAGAATGAGCCCACCCAGGCAGAGTGCCCAGCACTGCAAATCCACAATGGCCTCCGCTGCCCCCTCTTCCCTTATCCACTGCTCCCCATAGCTGCCTTCCTGTGGTGGCATTTAGGCCTCACCTTGGTGCTGTCACCTTTCAATGGCCGATGATCCGAAGGAACACGATCCCGCTCCCTGTTGACTTAATTACAAACCCTCCATTGAATTGCAATGTATTACAATGAGCTGTTCACCAATTTAAATTGCAGTTCCACCACATCGGGGTGCCGACGCTGCTTCGTAAGTTCCCCTCCACTGACAAAGTCCACAACTGACGTCATGGTTTCCATACAAGCGCGTCCGTCCCTATTCGTCAGCCCCCCCACGCCTCCATTCCTGCTGCTGGCCTCACAAAATTCCATCCTTTGTGTTTCGTTCCTCTGAATAAGGCTACTCTTTGTTGAGTGCCATGTGTATTGTTTACTCTCTATGTCTAGTCTTCTACATATTCTGCAGTTGCAGTTTTTCGTTTGTTCCTTTTGTCTGTGAAGTAGATGTGAGGCTAGTCATGTTGATGTTGCTCTTTCTGCAAGGTGTAATGTGATCTGAAGCTGACCGTTTAAAACCAAGTGACAATTTTCCAGAGCTGAGTATTGCTTACTGTCGCTGATACATCAGCACCACACATCATCCCCTCACTGCTCCTAAATATTTTACTGATCCTTCTGGCAGGCTCTTGCTCATTTTCATTTCTGCATCTACTAATTCTCTGGACTTGTCTGAGAGTCAGGTTAGTTGTGGATGTGAAACTGACACAGTTATAACTAATCTCAATCTCCTCTTCCATCTGCATCATGACATAGGTTGAAACTGCCAAATTGGTTTGAGAATCTTCAAACAAGATGTGGCTGAGTGTTACAAAAAAGGCCATTCAGCCCTTCATGTCCAGACTGACTGTTGGAAAGTGCTAGCCCTTTCTGTAGTACCTGATATAGGTTCAAAGCTCTGGGTAGAGAAGTTGTGGGAGGTTGTATTGCATGACGTAATGGCAGAACAGACTGAACTCCACCTGCTCTCAATGAATATTCTGTCACAGTGGAAAATAAGGAGCAGGTTTCAGCTTTTCGTAAACTGACCTGTGCTTTTGACAATTTACAGAGACCTTCTCAGCAACAGGAGCACTGATATCTGGGAGGTTGTGGGGCTGACGGAGATTACAGAGATAGGGAGGGGTGAGGCCATCAATGGAGTTGTAAACAAGCATAAGAATTTTAAAATCAAGATGTTGCTTGATCGGGAGCCAATGTCGGTCAGCGAGCACAGGGATGAAAGGGGAACGGGACTTAGTGTGAATTAAAACACAGGCAGCAGAGTTTGGATGACCTTAAAATTACAGAGAGTAGAATGTGGGAGAGCATCCAGGCCTGCTATAGAATAGTCTAGAGGTAACAAAGACACGAATGAGGGTTCCAGCAGCAGGTGAGCTGAGACAGGGGTGAAGTTACGGAGTGATGTTACAGAGGTTTTAGTGATGATACAAATGTGAGGTCGGAAGCTCATCTCGGAGTCAAATGTGACACAAGGTTGTGAATCGATTAGCTTAATCTCAGACTGTTGTCAGGGTGAGAAATGGAGTTGGCAACTAGGGGATGGAGTTTGGAACGGGGATGAAAACAATGGTTTCAGTCTTCCCAATATTAAATTGGAGGAAGTTTCTGCTCATCCAGTACTGGATGTCAGATAAGCAGTCTGATAATTTAGCAATCGTAAAGGAGTAGAGAGAAGAGGTGGTGAGGTAAAGCTGGGTGTCTTTTTTTTATTTTAGAGATACAGCACTGAAACAAGCCCTTCGGCCCACCAAGTCTGTGCTGACCAAGAACCACCCATTTATACTAACCCTACAGTAATCCCATATTCCCTACCACCTACCTACACTAGAGGCAATTTACAAAGGTAAATTGGCCAATCACCTGCAAGTCTTTGGCTGTGGGAGGAAACCGGAGCACCCGGCGAAAACCCACACGGTCACAGGGAGAACTTGCAAACTCCGCACAGGCAGTATCCAGAATTGAACCTGGGTCCCTGGAGCTGTGAGGCTGCGGTGCTAACCACTGTGCCACTGTGTCGTCAGCACTCATGTAAAAACTAATGCTGTGCTTTCAGCTGATGTTGATGTAGCTGAGAAATAAGAGGGGCCAAGGATAGATCCTTGGGGGAGACCAGAGGTAACGGTGCGGGAGCAGGAAGAGAAGCCATTGCAAGTGAATCTCTGGTTACAATTAGATGGATATGAATGGAACCAGGGTGAGATCAGTCCAACCAGCTGGATGAGAGCGGAGAGATGTTGGAGGAGGATGGTGTGGTCAACGGTGTCAAAGACTGCAGACAGGTCGAGAAAGAAGAGGAGGGAAGGTTTACCTTTGTCATAGTCACATCGGATGTCATTTGTGACTTTGATAAAAGCTGTTTGGGAACTGTTTCGAACCAGGTTGAATATAAAAGGTTCAGAGGGGAAGTGACAAAGCAAATAGGAGAAGTGAAGAGAGTGTATAAAAAGAGACTGGCAGCGAACATAAAAGGGAATTCAAAAGTCTTCTATATATTAATAGTAAAAGCGTGGTAAAAGGAGGAGTGGAGCTGATTAGGGACCAAAAAGGGGATTTACACATGGACGCAGGGTGTATGGCTGGGGTATTAAATGTAATCTGTCTTTACTAAGGAAGAAGATGTTGCTCAGAGCATGGTAAAAGATAAGGTCATTCAGATACATGAAGAGTTTAAACTGATAAAAGGAGGTATTGTACTAGCTGTACTTAATGTTGATAAGGCAGCAAGATTGGATGAGATACATCCAAGGATGCTGAGGGAAATGAGAGTAGCAATTGTGGAGGCACTGCCTATAATTTTCCAGTCTTCCTTAGACTCAGGGGTAGTGACACAGGACTAGAGAATTGTAAATGTTACACCCTTGTTCAAAAAAGGATGTAAAGATTAGTCCAGCAACTACAGGCCAGTCAGTTTAAGAATCTATCTACCTCTGCCTTAAAAATATTCAAAGACTCTGCTTCCACCACCTTTTGAGGAAGAGTTCCGAAGACTCATGACCCTCCGAGAGAAAATATTTCTCCTCATCTCTGTCTTAAATGGGTGACCCCTTATTTTTAAACAGTGACCCCTCGTTCTAGATTCTCCCACAAGGGGAAACATCCTTTCCACATCCACCCTGTCCAGACCCCTCAGGATTATATATGTTTCAATCAAGTCACCTCTTACTCTTCTAAATTCCAGTGAATACATGCCGAACCTGTCTGATCTTTCCTCATAAGACAGCCCACCCATTCCAGATATTAGTCTGGTAAACCTTCTCTGTACTGCCACCAATGCATTTACATCCTTCCTTAAATAAGGTTGGAAAAGGTTATAAGAGACAGGATTTATAATCATCTTGAAAAGAATAAGTTCATTAGCGATAGTCAGCACGGTTTTGTGACGGGCAGGTCGTGCCTCACAAACCTTATTGAGTTTTTCGAGAAGGTGACCAAACAGGTGGATGAGGGTAAAGCAGTGGATGTGGTGTATATGGATTTCAGTAAGGCGTTTGATAAGGTTCCCCACGGTAGGCTATTGCAGAAAATACGGAAGTATGGGGTTGAAGGTGATTTAGAGCTTTGGATCAGAAATTGGCTAGCTGAAAGAAGACAGAGGGTGGTGGTTGATGGCAAATGTTCATCCTGGAGTTTAGTTACTAGTGGTGTACCGCAAGGATCTGTTTTGGGGCCACTGCTGTTTGTCATTTTTATAAATGACCTGGAAGAGGGTGTAGAAGGGTGGGTTAGTAAATTTGCGGATGACACTAAGGTCGGTGGAGTTGTGGATAGTGCCGAAGGATGTTGTAGGGTACAGAGGGACATAGATAGGCTGAAGAGCTGGGCTGAGAGATGGCAAATGGAGTTTAATGCGGAAAAGTGCGAGGTGATTCACTTTGGAAGGAGTAACAGGAATGCAGAGTACTGGGCTAATGGGAAGATTCTTGGTAGTGTAGATGAACAGAGAGATCTTGGTGTCCAGGTGCATAAATCCCTGAAGGTTGCTACCCAGGTTAATAGGGCTGTTAAGAAGGCATATGGTGTGTTAGCTTTTATTAGTAGGGGGATCGAGTTTCGGAGCCACGAGGTCATGCTGCAGCTGTACAGAACTCTGGTGAGACCGCACCTGGAGTATTGCGTGCAGTTCTGGTCACCGCATTATAGGAAGGATGTGGAAGCTATGGAAAGGGTGCAGAGGAGATTTACTAGGATGTTGCCTGGTATGGAGGGAAGGTCTTACGAGGAAAGGCTGAGGGACTTGAGGTTGTTTTCGTTGGAGAGAAGGAGGAGGAGAGGTGACTTAATAGAGACATATAAGATAATCAGAGGGTTGGATAGGGTGGATAGTGAGAGTCTTTTTCCTCGGATGGTGATGGCAAACACGAGGGGACATAGCTTTAAGTTGAGGGGTGATAGATATAGGACAGATGTCAGAGGTAGTTTCTTTACTCAGAGAGTAGTAGGGGCGTGGAACGCCCTGCCTGCAACAGTAGTAGACTCGCCAACTTTAAGGGCATTTAAGTGGTCATTGGATAGACATATGGATGAAAATGGAATAGTGTAGGTCAGATGGTTTCACAGGTCGGCGCAACATCGAGGGCCGAAGGGCCTGTACTGCGCTGTAATGTTCTAATTCTAAGGAGACCAGTACTGTACACAGTACTCCAGATGTGGTCTCACCAATGCTCTGTATAGCTGAAGCATAACCTCCCTACTTTTGTATTCAATTCCCCTTGCAATAAATGATAACATTCTATTAGAAACATAGAAAATAGGAGCAGGAGTAGGCCATTCGGCCCTTCAAGCCTGCTCCGCCATTCATTATGATCATGGCTGATCATCCAACTCAGTAACCTGTTCCCGCTTTCCCCCCATATCCTTTGATCCCTTTAAACCCAAGAGCTATATCTAATTCCTTCTTGAAAATATACAATGTTTTGGCCTCAACTGCTTTCTGTGGTAGCGAATTCCACAGGCTCACCACTCTCTGGGTGAAGTAATTTCTCCTAATCCCAGTCCTGAAAGGTTTACCCCATATCCTGAGACTATGACCCCTGGTTCTGGACTGCCCCACCATCGGGAACATCCTTCCTGCATCTACCCTGTCAAGTCCTGTTAGAATTTTATAGGTTTCTATGAGAACCCCCCTCACTCTTCCGAACTCCACCGAATATAATCCTAACCGACTCAATCTCTCCTCGTACGTCAGTCCCGCCATCCCAGGAATCAATCTGGTAAACATTCGCTGCACTCCCTCTATAGCAAGAATATCCTTCCTCAGATAAGGAGACCAAAACTGCACACAATATTCCAGGTGTGGCCTCACCAAGGCCCTGTATAATTGCAGCAAGACATCCCTGCTCCTGTACTCGAATTCTCTCGCTATGAAGGCCAACATACCATTTGCCTTTTTTACCGCCTCTTGCACCTGCATGCTTACCTTCAGTGACTGGTGTACGAGAACACCCAGATCTCGTTGCATATTCCCCTCTCTCAGTTTATAGCCATTCAGATAATAATCTGCCTTCCTGTTTTTGCTACCGAAGTGGATAACCTCACATTTATCCACATTATACTGCATCTGCCATGCATTAGCCCACTCACACAACTTGTCCAAATCACCCTGAAGCCTCTCTGCATCCTCCTCACAACTCACCCTCCCACCCAGTTTTGTGTCATCTGAAAATTTGGAGATATTACATTTAGTTCCCTCATCTAAATCATTAATATATATCGTGAATAGCTGGGGTCCTAGCACCGATCCCTGCGGTACCCCACTAGTCACTGCCTGCCATTCGGAAAAAGATCTGTTTATTCCTACTCCTTGTTTCCTGTCTGAGAACCAATTTTCTATCCACCGCAATACACTACCCCCAATCCCATGCGCTTTAATTTTACATGCTAATCTCTTATGTGGGACTTTGTCGAAAACCTTCTGAAAGTGCAAGTAAATCACATCCACTGGCTGTCCCTTATCAACTCTACTGGTTACATCCTCAAAGAATTCTAGTAGATTTGTCAAGCATGAGTTCCCTTTTGTAAATCCATGCTGACTCTATCCGATTCTACCACTGTTCTCCAAGTGCTCTGCTATAAAATCTTAGATAATGGATTCCAGAATTTTCCCCACTACCGAAGTCAGGCTGACTGGTCTATAATTCCCTGTTTTCTCTCTACCTCTCTTTTTAAATAGTGGAGTTACATGAGCTACCCTCCAAACTGTAGGAACTATTCCAGAGTCTTTAGAATCTTGGAAGATGACCACCAATGCATCCACTATTTCTAGGGCCACTTCCTTAAGTACTCTGGGATGTAGATTATCAGGCCCTGGGGATTTATTGGCCTTCAATCCTATCAGTTTCCCCAACACCATTTCTCTACTAATAACTGATTTCCTTCAGTTCCTCCCTCTCACTAAACCCTGTGTTCCCCAACATTTCTGGTATGATATTTGTGTCCTCCTTTCTAAAGACAGAACCAAAGTCTGCATTTAGTTGGTCAGCCATGTCTTTGTTCTCCATAATATATTCCCCTGTTTCTGACTGTAAGGGACCTACATTTGTCTTCACTAATCTTTTTCTCTTCACATACCTATAGAAACTTTTACAGTCAGTTTTTATGTTCCCCGCAAGCTTGCTCTCATACTCTATTTTCCCCTTCTTAATCAATCCCTTGGTCCTCCTTTGCTGAATTCTAAACTGCTCCCAATCCTCAGGTCTGTTGTGTTTTCTGGCAAATTTATATGCCTCTTCCTTGGATCTAATGCTATCTCTAAATTCCCTTGTTCGCCATGGTTTGGCTACCTTTCCTGTTTTACTTTAGCGGCAGACAGGGATAAACAATTGTTGCAGTTCATCCATGTGTTCTTTGAATGTTTGCCATTGCCTATCCACCATCATCCTTCTAGGTAACGCTTCCCAATCCATCATAGCCAACTCACGCCTCATACCTTTGTAGTTTCCTTTATTATGATTCAGGACCCGAGTCTCACAATCAACTACATCACTCTCCATCTTGATGAAGAATTCTATCATATTATGATCGCTCATCCCCAAGGGGTCTCGCAACACTAGATTGTCAATATTTCCTCTTTCATTACACAATACCCATTCTAGGATGGCCTGTTCTCTAGTTGGTTCCTCAACTTATTGGTCCTGAAAACCATCCCGTATACACACCAAAAATTCCTCCACTACAGTATTGTGACTAATTTGATCTGCCGAATCTATATGCAGATTAAAGTCAACCATAATTACAGATGCTCCTTTATCACATGCATCTCTAATTTCCTGTTTAATGCCATTCCCAACATCACCACTACAGTAATTCGCTTTCTTAATTACTTGCTGTACCTGCATACTAACCTTTCGCAATTCATGCACTGGGACACCCAGATCCCTCTGCATCTCGGAGCTCTGCAATCTCTCACCATTTATATCTTTTTTATTCTTCCTGCCAAAATGGACAATTGCATATTTTCCCACATTATACTTCATTTGCCTGATCTTTGCCCACTCATTTAACCTATCTATATCGATTTGTAGCCTCTGTATGTCCTCTTCACAACTTCCTTTCCTACCTATCTTTGTGTCATCAGCAAATTTAGCAACCATACCTTCGGTCCCTTCATTCAAATCATTTATATAAATTGTGAAAAGTTGAGGCCCCAGCACTGATCCCTGTGGCACACCACTCGTTACATCTTGCCATAAATAACCCATTTATGCCTACTCTCTGTTTCCTGTTACCTAACCAATCTTCTATCCATGCCAATCTGTTACCCCCTACAGCATGAGCTTTTATTTTCTGCAATAACCTTTGATGTGGCACCTTATCAAATCTAAGTACAGTACATCCACTGCTTCTCCTTTATCCACAGCACATGTTACAACTTCAAAGAACTTCAATAAATTGGTTAAACCTGATTTCCCTTTCACAAAACCATGGTGACTCTGCCTGATTACCTTGATTTTTTCTAAGTGCCCTGCTATAATGTATAGCTTCTAACTTGTTCCCTATGACAGATGTTAAGCTAACAGAATTGTTACAGTGCAGAAGGAGGCCATTGTGTCCACACTGGCTCTCTGAAAGAGCAACTCCCTCAGTTCCATTCCCCCACCTTCTCCCCGTAACCCTGCACATTCTTCCTTTTCATATAACTGTCTAATTCCCTTTAGAATGCTTCAATTGAACCTGCCTCCACCACTCTCAGGCAGCGCATTCCAGACCTTAACCACTCGCTGAAAAAGTTTTTCCTCATGTCACTTTTGCTTTTCTTATCAAATACTTTAAATCTGTGCTCTCCCGTTCTCGATCCTTTCACAAGTAGGAAGAGTTTCTCTCTATCTAGTCTGTCCAGACCTCTCATGATTTTGAATACCTCTATCAAATCACCTCTCAGCCTTCTGTTCGCCAAGGAAAACAGTCCTAACTTCTCCAATCTATCTTCATAACTGAAATTGCTCATCCCTGGAACCATTCTCGTGAATCTTTTCTGTACTAACTCCAATGCCCTCACGCCTTCCTAAAGTGCGGTGCCCAGAACTGGACACAATACTCCAGCTGAGGCCAAACTAGTGTCTTTTACAAGTTCAACATAACTTCTTTGCTGTTGTACTCTATGCCCTGATGAACAAAGCCCAGCACACTGTATGCTTTATTGACCGCTCTCTCAACCTGTCCTGCCACCGTCAATGACATATGCACAAAAACACCCAGGCCCATCTGCTCCTGCACCGCCTTTCAAATTGTACCCTTTATTCTATATTGTCACTCCATGTTTTCCTACCAAAATGAATCACTTCATATTTCTCCACATTGAACTTCATCTACCACCTGTCTGCCCATTTCACCAACTTGGAGTTCGACACTATCCTCCTCACAGTTCTGAATACTTCCAAGTTTCATGTCATCTGCAAACTTTGAAATTCTGCCCTGTACACCAAGGTCTAGGTCATTAATATATATCAGGAAAAGCAAGGGTCCCAACACTGATCCCTGGGGAACTCCACTACAAAATTTCCTCCAGCCCGGAAAACATCCATTAACCACTACTCTTTGTTTCCTGTCACTCAGCCAATTTTGTATCCATGTTGTTACCATCCCTTTTATTCAGTGAGCTACAAGTTTGCTCACAAGTCTGTTGTGTGGCACTGTATCAAATACCTTTTGAAAGTCCATGTACACCACATCAACAGCATTGCCCTCATCAACCCTCTCTGTTACCTCCTCAAAAAACTCCAGCACATTAGTTAAACATGATTTTCCCTTAAGAAATCCATGCTGGCTTTCCTTAATTAACTTATTTTTTCTAGAAGTTTTCCTACTACCGAAGTTAAACTGACTGACCTGTAGTTACTGGGCTTATCTTTCCACCATTTTTTGAACAAGGGTGTAACGTTAGCAATTTTCCAGTCCTCTGGCACCACTCTGAGTCTAAGAAAGACTGAAAAATTATGGCCAGTGCCTCTGCCATTTCCACCCTCACTTCCTACAGTATCCTTGGATGCATCTCATCTGGTCCTGGCGTTTTATCCACTTTAAGTACAGACAGCCTATCTAATACTTCCTCTTTATCAATTTAAAACCCCTCTAGTGTCTGACTTACCAACTTTTTCAACATTGCCTGGGTTGCATTTTCTTCCTTGGTAAAGACAGTTGCAACCTAAAAATTTAATAGCTCAGCTATGCCCTCAGCCACAATGTGTAAATCCATTTCTGGTTCCGAATTGGCCCCACTCCTCATTTTAACAACCTTTTACTATTTGCATGCCTTTAGAAAATTTTGTAATTTCCTTTAATGCCAGCTGCCAAACTTTTTTCATGCTCTCTCTTAGAAGGGAATGGAGTTTACTCGACACAGATTGATGAAGGGATGGAGTTTACTCGACACAGATTGATGAAGGGATGGAGTTTACCCGACAGTGACAGATGAAGAGACTGGAGTTTATTCTACATTGATTGATGAAGGGTCGAGTAGCTACTCTGACTGATGAAGGGGATGGAGTTTACTCTGCAGTGACTTCTGAAGGGATGGTATTTACTCTACACAGACTGATGAAGGGATGGTATTTACTCTACACAGACTGATGAAGGGATGGTATTTACTCTACACAGACTGATGAAGGGATGGTATTTACTCTGCCCAGACTGATGAAGGGATGGTATTTACTCTACACAGACAGATGAAGGGATGGTATTTACTCTACATACTGATGAAGGGAGGGTATTTACTCTACACAGACTGATGAAGGGATGGTATTTACTCTACACAGACTGATGAAGGGATGGGATTTACTCTACACTGACTGATGAAGGGATGGTATTTACTCTGCACAGACTGATGAAGGGATGGTATTTACTCTACACTGACTGATGAAGGGATGGAATTAATACAGACTGATGAAGGGATGGTATTTACTCTGCACAGACTGATGAAGGGATGGTATTTACTCTACACTGACTGATGAAGGGATGGAATTAATACAGACTGATGAAGGGATGGTATTCACTCAACACAGACTGATGAAGGGATGGAATTAATACAGACTGATGAAGGGATGGTATTCAATCTACACTGACTGATGAAGGGATGGTATTTACTCTACACAGACTGATGAAGGGATGGTATTAATACAGACTGATGAAGGGATGGTATTCACTCGACACAGACTGATGAAGGGATGGAATTAATACAGACTGATGAAGGGATGGTATTCACTCGACACAGACTGATGAAGGGATGGAATTAATACAGACTGATGAAGGGATGGTATTCAATCTACACTGACTGATGAAGGGATGGTATTTACTCTACACAGACTGATGAAGGGATGGTATTAATACAGACTGATGAAGGGATGGTATTCACTCCACACAGACTGATGAAGGGATGGTATTTACTCGACACAGACAGATGAAGGGATAGTATTAATACAGACTGATGAAGGGATGGTATTTACTCTACACAGACTGATGAAGGGATGGTATTTACTCTACATTGACAGATGAAGGGATGGTATTTAATCTACGCAGACAGATGAAGGGATGATATTTACTCTACACAGACTGATGAAGGGATGGTATTAATACAGACTGATGAAGGGATGGTATTCACTCGACACAGACTGATGAAGGGATAGTATTAATACAGACTGATGAAGGGATGGTATTTAATCTACGCAGACTGATGAAGGGATGGTATTTACTCTACACTGACTGATGAAGGGATGGTATTTACTCTACACAGACTGATGAAGGGATGGAATTTACTCTGCACAGACTGATGAAAGGATGGTATTTACTCTACACAGACAGATGAAGGGATGGTATTTACTCTACATACTGATGAAGGGAGGGTATTTACTCTACACAGACTGATGAAGGGATGGTATTTACTCTATACTGACTGATGAAGGGATGGTATTTACTCGACACAGACTGATGAAGGGATGGTATTTACTCTACACAGACTGATGAAGAGATGGGATTTACTCTACACTGACTGATGAAGGGATGGTATTTACTCTGCACAGACTGATGAAGGGATGGTATTTACTCTACACAGACTGATGAAGGGATGGTATTTACTCGACACAGACTGAGGAATGGATGGCATTTACTCTACACAGACTGATGAAGGGATGGTATTTACTCGACACAGACTGATGAAGGGATGGTATTTACTCGATACTGACTGATGAAGGGATGGTATTTACTCTGCACAGACTGATGAAGGGATGGTATTTACTCTACACAGACTGATGAAGGGATGGTATTTACTCGACACAGACTGAGGAATGGATGGCATTTACTCTACACAGACTGATGAAGGGATGGTATTTACTCGACACAGACTGATGAAGGGATGGTATTTACTCGACACAGACTGATGAAGGGATGGTATTTACTCGATACTGACTGATGAAGGGATGGTATTTACTCGACACAGACTGATGAAGGGATGGTATTTACTCGACACAGACTGATGAAGGGATGGTATTTACTCTACACAGACTGATCAAGGGATGGTATTTACTCAATACTGACTGATGAAGGGATGGTACTTACTCTACACAGACTGATGAAGGGATGGGATTTACTCTATACTGACTGATGAAGGGATGGTATTTACTCTACACAGACTGATGAAGGGATGGTATTTACTCTACACAGACTGATGAAGGGATGGTATTAATACAGACTGATGAAGGGATGGTATTCACTCTACACTGACTGATGAAGGGATGGTATTTACTCTACACAGACTGATGAAGGGATGGAATTAATACAGACTGATGAAGGGATGGTATTCAATCTACACTGACTGATGAAGGGATGGTATTTACTCTACACAGACTGATGAAGGGATGGAATTAATACAGACTGATGAAGGGATGGTATTCACTCTACACTGACTGATGAAGGGATGGTATTTACTCTACACAGACTGATGAAGGGATGGAATTAATACAGACTGATGAAGGGATGGTATTCAATCTACACAGACTGATGAAGGGATGGTATTTACTCTACACAGACTGATGAAGGGATGGAATTAATACAGACTGATGAAGGGATGGTATTCACTCGACACAGACTGATGAAGGGATGGAATTAATACAGACTGATGAAGGGATGGTATTTACTCGATACTGACTGATGAAGGGATGGTATTTACTCTACACAGACTGATCAAGGGATGGTATTTACTCAATACTGACTGATGAAGGGATGGTACTTACTCTACACAGACTGATGAAGGGATGGGATTTACTCTATACTGACTGATGAAGGGATGGTATTTACTCTACACAGACTGATGAAGGGATGGTATTTACTCTACACAGACTGATGAAGGGATAGTATTAATACAGACTGATGAAGGGATGGTATTTAATCTACGCAGACTGATGAAGGGATGGTATTTACTCTACACTGACTGATGAAGGGATGGTATTTACTCTACACAGACTGATGAAGGGATGGAATTTACTCTGCACAGACTGATGAAGGGATGGTATTTACTCTACACAGACAGATGAAGGGATGGTATTTACTCTACATACTGATGAAGGGAGGGTATTTACTCTACACAGACTGATGAAGGGATGGTATTTACTCTATACTGACTGATGAAGGGATGGTATTTACTCGACACAGACTGATGAAGGGATGGTATTTACTCTACACAGACTGATGAAGAGATGGGATTTACTCTACACTGACTGATGAAGGGATGGTATTTACTCTGCACAGACTGATGAAGGGATGGTATTTACTCTACACAGACTGATGAAGGGATGGTATTTACTCGACACAGACTGAGGAATGGATGGCATTTACTCTACACAGACTGATGAAGGGATGGTATTTACTCGACACAGACTGATGAAGGGATGGTATTTACTCGATACTGACTGATGAAGGGATGGTATTTACTCTGCACAGACTGATGAAGGGATGGTATTTACTCTACACAGACTGATGAAGGGATGGTATTTACTCGACACAGACTGAGGAATGGATGGCATTTACTCTACACAGACTGATGAAGGGATGGTATTTACTCGACACAGACTGATGAAGGGATGGTATTTACTCGACACAGACTGATGAAGGGATGGTATTTACTCGATACTGACTGATGAAGGGATGGTATTTACTCGACACAGACTGATGAAGGGATGGTATTTACTCGACACAGACTGATGAAGGGATGGTATTTACTCTACACAGACTGATCAAGGGATGGTATTTACTCAATACTGACTGATGAAGGGATGGTACTTACTCTACACAGACTGATGAAGGGATGGGATTTACTCTATACTGACTGATGAAGGGATGGTATTTACTCTACACAGACTGATGAAGGGATGGTATTTACTCTACACAGACTGATGAAGGGATGGTATTAATACAGACTGATGAAGGGATGGTATTCACTCTACACTGACTGATGAAGGGATGGTATTTACTCTACACAGACTGATGAAGGGATGGAATTAATACAGACTGATGAAGGGATGGTATTCAATCTACACTGACTGATGAAGGGATGGTATTTACTCTACACAGACTGATGAAGGGATGGAATTAATACAGACTGATGAAGGGATGGTATTCACTCTACACTGACTGATGAAGGGATGGTATTTACTCTACACAGACTGATGAAGGGATGGAATTAATACAGACTGATGAAGGGATGGTATTCAATCTACACAGACTGATGAAGGGATGGTATTTACTCTACACAGACTGATGAAGGGATGGAATTAATACAGACTGATGAAGGGATGGTATTCACTCGACACAGACTGATGAAGGGATGGAATTAATACAGACTGATGAAGGGATGGTATTTACTCGATACTGACTGATGAAGGGATGGTATTTACTCTACACAGACTGATCAAGGGATGGTATTTACTCAATACTGACTGATGAAGGGATGGTACTTACTCTACACAGACTGATGAAGGGATGGGATTTACTCTATACTGACTGATGAAGGGATGGTATTTACTCTACACAGACTGATGAAGGGATGGTATTTACTCTACACAGACTGATGAAGGGATAGTATTAATACAGACTGATGAAGGGATGGTATTTAATCTACGCAGACTGATGAAGGGATGGTATTTACTCTACACTGACTGATGAAGGGATGGTATTTACTCTACACAGACTGATGAAGGGATGGAATTTACTCTGCACAGACTGATGAAGGGATGGTATTTACTCTACACAGACAGATGAAGGGATGGGATTTACTCTATACTGACTGATGAAGGGATGGTATTTACTCTACACAGACTGATGAAGGGATGGTATTTACTCTACACAGACTGATGAAGGGATGGTATTAATACAGACTGATGAAGGGATGGTATTTACTCTACACTGACTGATGAAGGGATGGTATTTACTCTACACAGACTGATGAAGGGATGGAATTAATACAGACTGATGAAGGGATGGTATTCAATCTACACTGACTGATGAAGGGATGGTATTTACTCGACACAGACTGATGAAGGGATGGTATTTTCTCGATACTGACTGATGAAGGGATGGTATTTACTCGACACAGACTGATGAAGGGATGGTATTTACTCGACACAGACTGATGAAGGGATGGTATTTACTCTACACAGACTGATCAAGGGATGGTATTTACTCAATACTGACTGATGAAGGGATGGTACTTACTCTACACAGACTGATGAAGGGATGGGATTTACTCTATACTGACTGATGAAGGGATGGTATTTACTCTACACAGACTGATGAAGGGATGGTATTTACTCTACACAGACTGATGAAGGGATGGTATTAATACAGACTGATGAAGGGATGGTATTCACTCTACACTGACTGATGAAGGGATGGTATTTACTCTACACAGACTGATGAAGGGATGGAATTAATACAGACTGATGAAGGGATGGTATTCAATCTACACTGACTGATGAAGGGATGGTATTTACTCTACACAGACTGATGAAGGGATGGAATTAATACAGACTGATGAAGGGATGGTATTCACTCTACACTGACTGATGAAGGGATGGTATTTACTCTACACAGACTGATGAAGGGATGGAATTAATACAGACTGATGAAGGGATGGTATTCAATCTACACAGACTGATGAAGGGATGGTATTTACTCTACACAGACTGATGAAGGGATGGAATTAATACAGACTGATGAAGGGATGGTATTCACTCGACACAGACTGATGAAGGGATGGAATTAATACAGACTGATGAAGGGATGGTATTTACTCGATACTGACTGATGAAGGGATGGTATTTACTCTACACAGACTGATCAAGGGATGGTATTTACTCAATACTGACTGATGAAGGGATGGTACTTACTCTACACAGACTGATGAAGGGATGGGATTTACTCTATACTGACTGATGAAGGGATGGTATTTACTCTACACAGACTGATGAAGGGATGGTATTTACTCTACACAGACTGATGAAGGGATAGTATTAATACAGACTGATGAAGGGATGGTATTTAATCTACGCAGACTGATGAAGGGATGGTATTTACTCTACACTGACTGATGAAGGGATGGCATTTACTCTACACAGACTGATGAAGGGATGGAATTTACTCTGCACAGACTGATGAAGGGATGGTATTTACTCTACACAGACAGATGAAGGGATGGTATTTACTCTACATACTGATGAAGGGAGGGTATTTACTCTACACAGACTGATGAAGGGATGGTATTTACTCTATACTGACTGATGAAGGGATGGTATTTACTCGACACAGACTGATGAAGGGATGGTATTTACTCTACACAGACTGATGAAGAGATGGGATTTACTCTACACTGACTGATGAAGGGATGGTATTTACTCTGCACAGACTGATGAAGGGATGGTATTTACTCTACACAGACTGATGAAGGGATGGTATTTACTCGACACAGACTGAGGAATGGATGGCATTTACTCTACACAGACTGATGAAGGGATGGTATTTACTCGACACAGACTGATGAAGGGATGGTATTTACTCGATACTGACTGATGAAGGGATGGTATTTACTCTGCACAGACTGATGAAGGGATGGTATTTACTCTACACAGACTGATGAAGGGATGGTATTTACTCGACACAGACTGAGGAATGGATGGCATTTACTCTACACAGACTGATGAAGGGATGGTATTTACTCGACACAGACTGATGAAGGGATGGTATTTACTCGACACAGACTGATGAAGGGATGGTATTTACTCGATACTGACTGATGAAGGGATGGTATTTACTCGACACAGACTGATGAAGGGATGGTATTTACTCGACACAGACTGATGAAGGGATGGTATTTACTCTACACAGACTGATCAAGGGATGGTATTTACTCAATACTGACTGATGAAGGGATGGTACTTACTCTACACAGACTGATGAAGGGATGGGATTTACTCTATACTGACTGATGAAGGGATGGTATTTACTCTACACAGACTGATGAAGGGATGGTATTTACTCTACACAGACTGATGAAGGGATGGTATTAATACAGACTGATGAAGGGATGGTATTCACTCTACACTGACTGATGAAGGGATGGTATTTACTCTACACAGACTGATGAAGGGATGGAATTAATACAGACTGATGAAGGGATGGTATTCAATCTACACAGACTGATGAAGGGATGGTATTTACTCTACACAGACTGATGAAGGGATGGAATTAATACAGACTGATGAAGGGATGGTATTCACTCGACACAGACTGATGAAGGGATGGAATTAATACAGACTGATGAAGGGATGGTATTTACTCGATACTGACTGATGAAGGGATGGTATTTACTCTACACAGACTGATCAAGGGATGGTATTTACTCAATACTGACTGATGAAGGGATGGTACTTACTCTACACAGACTGATGAAGGGATGGGATTTACTCTATACTGACTGATGAAGGGATGGTATTTACTCTACACAGACTGATGAAGGGATGGTATTTACTCTACACAGACTGATGAAGGGATGGTATTAATACAGACTGATGAAGGGATGGTATTTACTCTACACTGACTGATGAAGGGATGGTATTTACTCTACACAGACTGATGAAGGGATGGAATTAATACAGACTGATGAAGGGATGGTATTCAATCTACACTGACTGATGAAGGGATGGTATTTACTCGACACAGACTGATGAAGGGATGGTATTTTCTCGATACTGACTGATGAAGGGATGGTATTTACTCGACACAGACTGATGAAGGGATGGTATTTACTCGACACAGACTGATGAAGGGATGGTATTTACTCTACACAGACTGATCAAGGGATGGTATTTACTCAATACTGACTGATGAAGGGATGGTACTTACTCTACACAGACTGATGAAGGGATGGGATTTACTCTATACTGACTGATGAAGGGATGGTATTTACTCTACACAGACTGATGAAGGGATGGTATTTACTCTACACAGACTGATGAAGGGATGGTATTAATACAGACTGATGAAGGGATGGTATTCACTCTACACTGACTGATGAAGGGATGGTATTTACTCTACACAGACTGATGAAGGGATGGAATTAATACAGACTGATGAAGGGATGGTATTCAATCTACACTGACTGATGAAGGGATGGTATTTACTCTACACAGACTGATGAAGGGATGGAATTAATACAGACTGATGAAGGGATGGTATTCACTCTACACTGACTGATGAAGGGATGGTATTTACTCTACACAGACTGATGAAGGGATGGAATTAATACAGACTGATGAAGGGATGGTATTCAATCTACACAGACTGATGAAGGGATGGTATTTACTCTACACAGACTGATGAAGGGATGGAATTAATACAGACTGATGAAGGGATGGTATTCACTCGACACAGACTGATGAAGGGATGGAATTAATACAGACTGATGAAGGGATGGTATTTACTCGATACTGACTGATGAAGGGATGGTATTTACTCTACACAGACTGATCAAGGGATGGTATTTACTCAATACTGACTGATGAAGGGATGGTACTTACTCTACACAGACTGATGAAGGGATGGGATTTACTCTATACTGACTGATGAAGGGATGGTATTTACTCTACACAGACTGATGAAGGGATGGTATTTACTCTACACAGACTGATGAAGGGATGGTATTAATACAGACTGATGAAGGGATGGTATTTACTCTACACTGACTGATGAAGGGATGGTATTTACTCTACACAGACTGATGAAGGGATGGAATTAATACAGACTGATGAAGGGATGGTATTCAATCTTCACTGACTGATGAAGGGATGGTATTTACTCTACACAGACTGATGAAGGGATGGAATTAATACAGACTGATGAAGGGATGGTATTCACTCTACACTGACTGATGAAGGGATGGTATTTACTCTACACAGACTGATGAAGGGATGGAATTAATACAGACTGATGAAGGGATGGTATTCAATCTACACAGACTGATGAAGGGATGGTATTTACTCTACACAGACTGATGAAGGGATGGAATTAATACAGACTGATGAAGGGATGGTATTCACTCGACACAGACTGATGAAGGGATGGAATTAATACAGACTGATGAAGGGATGGTATTCACTCCACACAGACTGATGAAGGGATGGTATTTACTCGACACAGACTGATGAAGGGATAGTATTAATACAGACTGATGAAGGGATGGTATTTACTCTACACAGACTGATGAAGGGATGGTATTTACTCTACACTGACTGATGAAGGGATGGTATTAATACAGACTGATGAAGGGATGGTATTCACTCCACACAGACTGATGAAGGGATGGTATTTACTCGACACAGACTGATGAAGGGATAGTATTAATACAGACTGATGAAGGGATGGTATTTACTCTACATTGACAGATGAAGGGATGGTATTTAATCTACGCAGACTGATGAAGGGATGGTTTTTCCTCCACACTGACTGATGAAGGGATGGTATTTACTCTACACAGACTAATGAAGGGATGGTATTTACTCTACACAGACTGATGAAGGGATGGTATTAATAAAGACTGATGAAGGGATGGTATACACTCTACACAGACTGATGAAGGGATGGTATTTACTCAACACAGACAAATGAAGGGATGGTATTAATACAGACTGATGAAGGGATGGTATTTGCTCTACACAGACTGATGAAGGGATGGTATTTACTCTACACAGACTGATGAAGGGATGGTATTAATACAGACTGATGAAGGGATGGTATTTGCTCTAGACAGACTGATGAAGGGATGATATTTACTCTACACAGACTGATGAAGGGATGGTATTTACTCTACACAGACTGATGAAGGGATGGTATTCACTCTACACTGACTGATGAATGGATGGTATTAATACAGACTGATGAAGGGATGGTATTTACTCTACACAGACTGATGAAGGGATGATATTTACTCTACACAGACTGATGAAGGGATGGTATTTACTCTACACAGACTGATGAAGGGATGGTATTTACTCTACACAGACTGATGAAGGGATGATATTTACTCTACACAGACTGATGAAGGGATGGTATTTACTCTACACAGACTCTTGAAGGGATGGTATTTACTCTACACTGACTGATGAAGGAATGGTATTAATACAGACTGATGAAGGGATGGTATTCACTCTACACAGACTGATGAAGGGATGTTATTAATACAGAATGATGAAGGGATGGTATTTGCTCTACACAGACTGATGAAGGGATGGTATTAATACAGACTGATGAAGGGATGGTATTCACTCGACATAGACTGATGAAGGGATGGTATTTACTCTACACAGACTGATGAAGGGATGGTATTAATACAGACTGATGAAGGGATGATATTCACTCTACACAGACTGATGAAGGGATGGTATTAATACAGAATGATGAAGGGATGGTATTCACTCTACACAGACTGATGAAGGGATGGTATTAATACAGAATGATGAAGGGATGGTATTCACTCTACACAGACTGATGAAGGGATGGTATTAATACAGAATGAAGAAGGAATGGTATTTACTCTACACAGACTGATGAAGGGATGTTATTAATACAGAATGATGAAGGGATGGTATTCAATCTACACAGACTGATGAAGGGATGGTATTAACACAGAATGATGAAGGGATGGTATTCAATTTCCACAGACTGATGAAGGGATGGTATTTACTCTACACAGACTGATGAAGGGGTGGTATTAATACAGACTGATGAAGGGATGGTATTCACTCAACACAGACTGATGAAGGGATGGTATTAATACAGAATGATGCAGGGATGGTATTCACTCTACACAGACTGATGAAGGGATGGTATTTACTCTACACAGACTGATGAAGGGATGGTATTAATACAGACTGATGAAGGGATGGAATTTGCTCTACACAGACAGATGAAGGGATGGTATTCACTCTACACAGACTGATGAAGGGATGGTATTAATACAGAATGATGAAGGGATGGTATTCACTCTACACAGACTGATGAAGGGATGGTATTTACTCTACACAGACTGATGAAGGGATGGTATTAATACAGACTGATGAAGGGATGGTATTCACTCGACACAGACTGATGAAGAGATGGTATTTACTCTACACAGACTCTTGAAGGGATGATATTTACTCTACACAGACTGATGAAGGGATGGTATTAATACAGACTGATGAAGGGATGGAATTTGCTCTACACAGACTGATGAAGGGATGGTATTCACTCTGCACTGACTGATGAAGGGATGGTATTAATACAGGCTGATGAATGGATGGTATTCACTCTACACTGACCGACGAAGGGATGGTATTTACTCAACACAGACTGATAAAGGGATGGTATTTACTCTACACAGACTGATGAAGGGATGGTATTTACTCTACACAGACTCTTGAAGGGATGATATTTACTCTACACAGACTCTTGAAGGGATGATATTTACTCTACACAGACTGATGAAGGGATGGTATTTACTCTACACTGACTGATGAAGGGATGGTATTTACTCAACACAGACTGATAAAGGGATGGTATTTACTCTGCACAGACTCTTGAAGGGATGGTATTTACTCTACACAGACTGATGAAGGGATGGTATTTGCTCTACACAGACTGATGAAGGGATGGTATTTGCTCCACACAGACTGATGAAGGGATGGTATTTACTCTGCACAGACTGATGAAGGGATGGTATTTACTCTACACAGACTGATGAAGGGATGGTATTTACTCTACACAGACTGATGAAGGGATGGTATTTACTCTACACAGACTGATGAAGGGATGGTATTTGCTCTACACAGACTGATGAAGGGATGGTATTTGCTCCACACAGACTGATGAAGGGATGGTATTTACTCTGCACAGACTGATGAAGGGATGGTATTTACTCTACACAGACTGATGAAGGGATGGTATTTACTCTACACAGACTGATGAAGGGATGGTATTTACTCTACACAGACTGATGAAGGGATGGTATTTACACTACACAGACTGATGAAGGGATGGTATTTACTCTACACAGACTGATGAAGGGATGGTATTTACTCTACACAGACTGATGAAGGGATGGTATTTACTCTACACTGACTGATGAAGGGATGGTATTAATACAGACTGATGAAGGGATGGTATTTACTCTACACAGACTGATGAAGGGATGATATTTACACTACAGCGACTGATGAAGGGATGATCTTTACTCTACACAGACTCTTGAAGGGATGTTATTTACTCTACACTGACTGATGAAGGAATGGTATTAATACAGACTGATGAAGGGATGGAATTTGCTCTACACAGACTGATGAAGCGATGGTATTAATACAGACTGATGAAGGGATGGTATTCACTCTACACAGATTGATGAAGGGATGGTATTAATACAGAATGATGAAGGGATGGTATTCACACTGCACTGACTGATGAAGGGATGGTATTAATACAGACTGATGAAGGGATGGTATTCACTCTACACTGACTGATGAAGGGATGGTATTTACTCAACACAGACTGATAAAGTGATGGTATTTACTCTGCACAGACTGATGAAGGGATGGTATTTACTCTACACAGACTCTTGAAGGGATGATATTTACTCTACACAGACTCTTGAAGGGATGATATTTACTCTACACAGACTGATGAAGGGATGGTATTTACTCTACACAGACTGATGAAGGGATGGTATTTACTCAACACAGACTGATAAAGGGATGGTATTTATTCTGCACAGACTCTTGAAGGGATGGTATTTACTCTACACAGACTGATGAAGGGATGGTATTTGCTCTACACAGACTGATGAAGGGATGGTATTTGCTCCACACAGACTGATGAAGGGATGGTATTTACTCTGCACAGACTGATGAAGGGATGGTATTTACTCTGCACAGACTGATGAAGGGATGGTATTTACTCTACACAGACAGATGAAGGGATGGTATTTACACTACACAGACTGATGAAGGGATGGTATTTGCTCTACACAGACTGATGAAGGGATGGTATTTACTCTGCACAGACAGATGAAGGGATGGTATTTACACTTCACAGACTGATGAAGGGATGGTATTTACTCTACACAGACTGATGAAGGGATGGTATTTACTCTACACAGACTGATGAAGGGATGGTATTTACTCTACACAGACTGATGAAGGGATGGTATTTACTCTACACTGACTGATGAAGGGATGGTATTTACTCTGCACAGACTGATGAAGGGATGGTATTTACACTACACAGACTGATGAAGGGATGGTATTTACACTGCACAGACTGATGAAGGGATGGTATTTACTCTACACAGACTGATGAAGGGATGGTATTTACTGTACACTGACTGATGAAGGGATGGTATTAATACAGACTGATGAAGGGATGTAATTTACTCGATTCAGACTGATGAAGGGATGATATTTACACTACAGAGACTGATGAAGGGATGGTATTTACTCTACACAGACTCTTGAAGGGATGTTATTTACTCTACACTGACTGATGAAGGGATGGTATTAATACAGACTGATGAAGGGATGGTATTCAATCTACACAGACTGATGAAGGGATGGTATTAATACAGACTGATGAAGGGATGGAATTTGCTCTACACAGACTGATGAAGCGATGGTATCAATACAGAATGATGAAGGGATGGTATTCACTCTACACAGATTGATGAAGGGATGGTATTAATACAGAATGATGAAGGGACGGTATTCACTCTGCACTGACTGAAGAAGGGATGGTATTAATACAGACTGATGAAGGGATAGTATTTACTCTACACTGACTGATGAAGGGATGGTATTTACTCTGCACAGACTGACGAAGGGATGGTATTTACTCTGCACAGACTGATGAAGGGATGGTATTTACTCTGCACAGACTGATGAAGGGATGGTATTCACTCTACACAGATTGATGAAGGGATGGTATTTACTCAACACAGACTGATAAAGTGATTGGTATTTACTCTACACAGACTCTTGAAGGGATGATATTTACTCTACACTGACTGATGAAGGGATGGTATTTACACTACACAGACTGATGAAGGGATGGTATTTGCTCTACACAGACTGATGAAGGGATGGTATTTACTCTGCACAGACTGATGAAGGGATGGTATTCACTCTACACAGATTGATGAAGGGATGGTATTTACTCAACACAGACTGATAAAGTGATTGGTATTTACTCTACACAGACTCTTGAAGGGATGATATTTACTCTACACTGACTGATGAAGGGATGGTATTTACACTACACAGACTGATGAAGGGATGGTATTTGCTCTACACAGACTGATGAAGGGATGGTATTTACTCTACACAGACTGATGAAGGGATGGTATTTACTATACACTGACTGATGAAGGGATGGTATTTACTCTGCACAGACTGATCAAGGGATGGTATTTACACTACACAGACTGATGAAGGGATGGTATTTACACTACACAGACTGATGAAGGGATGGTATTTACTCTACACAGACTGATGAAGGGATGGTATTTACTCTACACAGACTGATGAAGGGATGGTATTTACTCTACACTGACTGATGAAGGGATGGTATTAATACAGACTGATGAAGGGATGGTATTTACTCTACACAGACTGATGAAGGGATGATATTTACACTACAGAGACTGATAAAGGGATGGTATTTACTCTACACAGACTGATGAAGGAATGGTATTAATACAGACTGATGAAGGGATGGTATTCAATCTAGACAGACTGATGAAGGGATGGTATTAATACAGACTGATGAAGGGATGGAATTTTCTCTACACAGACTGATGAAGCGATGGTATCAATACAGAATGATGAAAGGATGGTATTCACTCTACACAGATTGATGACGGGATGGTATTAATACAGAATGACGAAGGGATGGTATTCACTCTACACAGACTGATAAAGTGATGGTATTTACTCTACACAGACTCTTGAAGGGATGATATTTACTTTACACTGACTGATGAAGGGATGGTATTTACTCTACACTGACTGATGAAGGGATGGTATTTACTCAACACAGACTGATAAAGGGATGGTATTTACTCAACACAGACTGATAAAGGGATGGTATTTACTCTGCACAGACTGATGAAGGGATGGTATTAATACATACTGATGAAGGGATGGTATTTGCTCTACACAGACAGATGAAGGGATGGTATTTTCTCTACACAGACTGATGAAGGGATGGTATTTACTCTACACAGACTGATGAAGGGATGGTATTTACTCTACACAGACTGATGAGGGAATGGTATTTACTCTACACAGACTGATGAGGGAATTGTATTTACTCTACACAGACTGATGAAGGGATGGTATTAATACAGACTGATGAAGGGATGGTATTTACTCTACACATACTGATGAAGGGATGGTATTAATACAGACTGATGAAGTGATGGTATTTACTCTACACAGACTGATGAAGGGATGGTATTAATACAGACTGATGAAGTGATGGTATTTACTCTACACAGACTGATGAAGGGATGGTATTTACTCCACACAGACTGATGAAGGGATGGTATTTACTCTACACAGACTGATGAAGGGATGGTATTTACTCTACACTGACTGATTAAGGGATGGTATTTACTCTGCACAGACTGATGAAGGGATGTTATTTGCTCTACACAGACTGATGAAGGGATGGTATTTGCTCTACACAGACTGATGAAGGGATGGTATTTACTCTACACAGACTGATGAAGGGATGGTATTTACACTACACAGACTGATGAAGGGATGGTATTTGCTCTACACAGACTGATGAAGGGATGGTATTTGCTCTACACAGACTGATGAAGGGATGGTATTTGCTCTACACAGACTGATGAAGGGATGGTATTTGCTCTACACAGACTGATGAAGGGATGGTATTTACTCTACACTGACTGATGAAGGGATGGTATTAATACAGACTGATGAAGTGATGGTATTTACTCTACACAGACTGATGAAGGGATGGTATTAATACATACTGATGAAGGGATGGTATTTGCTCTACACAGACAGATGAAGGGATGGTATTTTCTCTACACAGACTGATGAAGGGATGTTATTTACTCTACACAGACTGATGAAGGGATGGTATTTACTCTACACAGACTGATGAGGGAATGGTATTTACTCTACACAGACTGATGAGGGAATTGTATTTACTCTACACAGACTGATGAAGGGATGGTATTAATACAGACTGATGAAGGGATGGTATTTACTCTACACATACTGATGAAGGGATGGTATTAATACAGACTGATGAAGTGATGGTATTTACTCTACACAGACTGATGAAGGGATGGTATTAATACAGACTGATGAAGTGATGGTATTTACTCTACACAGACTGATGAAGGGATGGTATTTACTCCACACAGACTGATGAAGGGATGGTATTTACTCTACACAGACTGATGAAGGGATGGTATTTACTCTACACTGACTGATTAAGGGATGGTATTTACTCTGCACAGACTGATGAAGGGATGTTATTTGCTCTACACAGACTGATGAAGGGATGGTATTTGCTCTACACAGACTGATGAAGGGATGGTATTTACTCTACACAGACTGATGAAGGGATGGTATTTACACTACACAGACTGATGAAGGGATGGTATTTGCTCTACACAGACTGATGAAGGGATGGTATTTGCTCTACACAGACTGATGAAGGGATGGTATTTGCTCTACACAGACTGATGAAGGGATGGTATTTGCTCTACACAGACTGATGAAGGGATGGTATTTACTCTACACTGACTGATGAAGGGATGGTATTTACTCTGCACAGACTGATGAAGGGACGGTATTTGCTCAACACAGACTGATGAAGGGATGGTATTTTCTCTACACAGACTGATGAAGGGATGGCATACTCTGCACTGACTGATGAAGGGATGGTATTTACTCTATACTGACTGATGAAGGGATGGTATTTGCTCTACACAGACTGATGAAGGGATGGTATTTGCTCTACACAGACTGATGAAGGGATGGTATTTACTCTACACAGACTGATGAAGGGAATGTATTCACTCTGCATAGAATGATGAAGGGATGGTATTTACTCTACACAGACTGATGAAGGGATGGTATTTACTCTACACAGACTGATGAAGGGATGGTATTCACTCTACACTGACTGATGAATGGATGGTATTAATACAGACTGATGAAGGGATGGTATTTACTCTACACAGACTGATGAAGGGATGATATTTACTCTACACAGACTGATGAAGGGATGGTATTTACTCTACACAGACTGATGAAGGGATGGTATTTACTCTACACAGACTGATGAAGGGATGATATTTACTCTACACAGACTGATGAAGGGATGGTATTTACTCTACACAGACTCTTGAAGGGATGGTATTTACTCTACACTGACTGATGAAGGAATGGTATTAATACAGACTGATGAAGGGATGGTATTCACTCTACACAGACTGATGAAGGGATGGTATTAATACAGAATGATGAAGGGATGGTATTTGCTCTACACAGACTGATGAAGGGATGGTATTAATACAGACTGATGAAGGGATGGTATTCACTCGACATAGACTGATGAAGGGATGGTATTTACTCTACACAGACTGATGAAGGGATGGTATTAATACAGACTGATGAAGGGATGATATTCACTCTACACAGACTGATGAAGGGATGGTATTAATACAGAATGATGAAGGGATGGTATTCACTCTACACAGACTGATGAAGGGATGGTATTAATACAGAATGATGAAGGGATGGTATTCACTCTACACAGACTGATGAAGGGATGGTATTAATACAGAATGATGAAGGGATGGTATTTACTCTACACAGACTGATGAAGGGATGGTATTAATACAGAATGATGAAGGGATGGTATTCAATCTACACAGACTGATGAAGGGATGGTATTAACACAGAATGATGAAGGGATGGTATTCAATTTCCACAGACTGATGAAGGGATGGTATTTACTCTACACAGACTGATGAAGGGGTGGTATTAATACAGACTGATGAAGGGATGGTATTCACTCAACACAGACTGATGAAGGGATGGTATTAATACAGAATGATGCAGGGATGGTATTCACTCTACACAGACTGATGAAGGGATGGTATTTACTCTACACAGACTGATGAAGGGATGGTATTAATACAGACTGATGAAGGGATGGAATTTGCTCTACACAGACAGATGAAGGGATGGTATTCACTCTACACAGACTGATGAAGGGATGGTATTAATACAGAATGATGAAGGGATGGTATTCACTCTACACAGACTGATGAAGGGATGGTATTTACTCTACACAGACTGATGAAGGGATGGTATTAATACAGACTGATGAAGGGATGGTATTCACTCGACACAGACTGATGAAGAGATGGTATTTACTCTACACAGACTCTTGAAGGGATGATATTTACTCTACACAGACTGATGAAGGGATGGTATTAATACAGACTGATGAAGGGATGGAATTTGCTCTACACAGACTGATGAAGGGATGGTATTCACTCTGCACTGACTGATGAAGGGATGGTATTAATACAGGCTGATGAATGGATGGTATTCACTCTACACTGACCGACGAAGGGATGGTATTTACTCAACACAGACTGATAAAGGGATGGTATTTACTCTACACAGACTGATGAAGGGATGGTATTTACTCTACACAGACTCTTGAAGGGATGATATTTACTCTACACAGACTCTTGAAGGGATGATATTTACTCTACACAGACTGATGAAGGGATGGTATTTACTCTACACTGACTGATGAAGGGATGGTATTTACTCAACACAGACTGATAAAGGGATGGTATTTACTCTGCACAGACTCTTGAAGGGATGGTATTTACTCTACACAGACTGATGAAGGGATGGTATTTGCTCTACACAGACTGATGAAGGGATGGTATTTGCTCCACACAGACTGATGAAGGGATGGTATTTACTCTGCACAGACTGATGAAGGGATGGTATTTACTCTACACAGACTGATGAAGGGATGGTATTTACTCTACACAGACTGATGAAGGGATGGTATTTACTCTACACAGAGTGATGAAGGGATGGTATTTGCTCTACACAGACTGATGAAGGGATGGTATTTGCTCCACACAGACTGATGAAGGGATGGTATTTACTCTGCACAGACTGATGAAGGGATGGTATTTACTCTACACAGACTGATGAAGGGATGGTATTTACTCTACACAGACTGATGAAGGGATGGTATTTACTCTACACAGACTGATGAAGGGATGGTATTTACACTACACAGACTGATGAAGGGATGGTATTTACTCTACACAGACTGATGAAGGGATGGTATTTACTCTACACAGACTGATGAAGGGATGGTATTTACTCTACACTGACTGATGAAGGGATGGTATTAATACAGACTGATGAAGGGATGGTATTTACTCTACACAGACTGATGAAGGGATGATATTTACACTACAGCGACTGATGAAGGGATGATCTTTACTCTACACAGACTCTTGAAGGGATGTTAATTACTCTACACTGACTGATGAAGGAATGGTATTAATACAGACTGATGAAGGGATGGAATTTGCTCTACACAGACTGATGAAGCGATGGTATTAATACAGACTGATGAAGGGATGGTATTCACTCTACACAGATTGATGAAGGGATGGTATTAATACAGAATGATGAAGGGATGGTATTCACACTGCACTGACTGATGAAGGGATGGTATTAATACAGACTGATGAAGGGATGGTATTCACTCTACACTGACTGATGAAGGGATGGTATTTACTCAACACAGACTGATAAAGTGATGGTATTTACTCTGCACAGACTGATGAAGGGATGGTATTTACTCTACACAGACTCTTGAAGGGATGATATTTACTCTACACAGACTCTTGAAGGGATGATATTTACTCTACACAGACTGATGAAGGGATGGTATTTACTCTACACAGACTGATGAAGGGATGGTATTTACTCAACACAGACTGATAAAGGGATGGTATTTATTCTGCACAGACTCTTGAAGGGATGGTATTTACTCTACACAGACTGATGAAGGGATGGTATTTGCTCTACACAGACTGATGAAGGGATGGTATTTGCTCCACACAGACTGATGAAGGGATGGTATTTACTCTGCACAGACTGATGAAGGGATGGTATTTACTCTGCACAGACTGATGAAGGGATGGTATTTACTCTACACAGACTGATGAAGGGATGGTATTTACTCTACACAGACTGATGAAGGGATGGTATTTACTCTACACAGACTGATGAAGGGATGGTATTTACTCTACACTGACTGATGAAGGGATGGTATTTACTCTGCACAGACTGATGAAGGGATGGTATTTACACTACACAGACTGATGAAGGGATGGTATTTACACTGCACAGACTGATGAAGGGATGGTATTTACTCTACACAGACTGATGAAGGGATGGTATTTACTGTACACTGACTGATGAAGGGATGGTATTAATACAGACTGATGAAGGGATGGTATTTACTCGATACAGACTGATGAAGGGATGATATTTACACTACAGAGACTGATGAAGGGATGGTATTTACTCTACACAGACTCTTGAAGGGATGTTATTTACTCTACACTGACTGATGAAGGGATGATATTAATACAGACTGATGAAGGGATGGTATTCTATCTACACAGACTGATGAAGGGATGGTATTAATACAGACTGATGAAGGGATGGAATTTGCTCTACACAGACTGATGAAGCGATGGTATCAATACAGAATGATGAAGGGATGGTATTCACTCTACACAGATTGATGAAGGGATGGTATTAATACAGAATGATGAAGGGACGGTATTCACTCTGCACTGACTGAAGAAGGGATGGTATTAATACAGACTGATGAAGGGATAGTATTTACTCTACACTGACTGATGAAGGGATGGTATTTACTCTGCACAGACTGACGAAGGGATGGTATTTACTCTGCACAGACTGATGAAGGGATGGTATTTACTCTGCACAGACTGATGAAGGGATGGTATTCACTCTACACAGATTGATGAAGGGATGGTATTTACTCAACACAGACTGATAAAGTGATTGGTATTTACTCTACACAGACTCTTGAAGGGATGATATTTACTCTACACTGACTGATGAAGGGATGGTATTTACACTACACAGACTGATGAAGGGATGGTATTTGCTCTACACAGACTGATGAAGGGATGGTATTTACTCTGCACAGACAGATGAAGGGATGGTATTTACACTTCACAGACTGATGAAGGGATGGTATTTACTCTACACAGACTGATGAAGGGATGGTATTTACTCTACACAGACTGATGAAGGGATGGTATTTACTATACACTGACTGATGAAGGGATGGTATTTACTCTGCACAGACTGATCAAGGGATGGTATTTACACTACACAGACTGATGAAGGGATGGTATTTACACTACACAGACTGATGAAGGGATGGTATTTACTCTACACAGACTGATGAAGGGATGGTATTTACTCTACACAGACTGATGAAGGGATGGTATTTACTCTACACTGACTGATGAAGGGATGGTATTAATACAGACTGATGAAGGGATGGTATTTACTCTACACAGACTGATGAAGGGATGATATTTACACTACAGAGACTGATGAAGGGATGGTATTTACTCTACACAGACTGATGAAGGAATGGTATTAATACAGACTGATGAAGGGATGGTATTCAATCTAGACAGACTGATGAAGGGATGGTATTAATACAGACTGATGAAGGGATGGAATTTTCTCTACACAGACTGATGAAGCGATGGTATCAATACAGAATGATGAAAGGATGGTATTCACTCTACACAGATTGATGACGGGATGGTATTAATACAGAATGACGAAGGGATGGTATTCACTCTACACAGACTGATAAAGTGATGGTATTTACTCTACACAGACTCTTGAAGGGATGATATTTACTTTACACTGACTGATGAAGGGATGGTATTTACTCTACACTGACTGATGAAGGGATGGTATTTACTCAACACAGACTGATAAAGGGATGGTATTTACTCAACACAGACTGATAAAGGGATGGTATTTACTCTGCACAGACTGATGAAGGGATGGTATTAATACATACTGATGAAGGGATGGTATTTGCTCTACACAGACAGATGAAGGGATGGTATTTTCTCTACACAGACTGATGAAGGGATGGTATTTACTCTACACAGACTGATGAAGGGATGGTATTTACTCTACACAGACTGATGAGGGAATGGTATTTACTCTACACAGACTGATGAGGGAATTGTATTTACTCTACACAGACTGATGAAGGGATGGTATTAATACAGACTGATGAAGGGATGGTATTTACTCTACACATACTGATGAAGGGATGGTATTAATACAGACTGATGAAGTGATGGTATTTACTCTACACAGACTGATGAAGGGATGGTATTAATACAGACTGATGAAGTGATGGTATTTACTCTACACAGACTGATGAAGGGATGGTATTTACTCCACACAGACTGATGAAGGGATGGTATTTACTCTACACAGACTGATGAAGGGATGGTATTTACTCTACACTGACTGATTAAGGGATGGTATTTACTCTGCACAGACTGATGAAGGGATGTTATTTGCTCTACACAGACTGATGAAGGGATGGTATTTGCTCTACACAGACTGATGAAGGGATGGTATTTACTCTACACAGACTGATGAAGGGATGGTATTTACACTACACAGACTGATGAAGGGATGGTATTTGCTCTACACAGACTGATGAAGGGATGGTATTTGCTCTACACAGACTGATGAAGGGATGGTATTTGCTCTACACAGACTGATGAAGGGATGGTATTTGCTCTACACAGACTGATGAAGGGATGGTATTTACTCTACACTGACTGATGAAGGGATGGTATTTACTCTGCACAGACTGATGAAGGGACGGTATTTGCTCAACACAGACTGATGAAGGGATGGTATTTTCTCTACACAGACTGATGAAGGGATGGTATTTACTCTGCACTGACTGATGAAGGGATGGTATTTACTCTATACTGACTGATGAAGGGATGGTATTTGCTCTACACAGACTGATGAAGGGATGGTATTTGCTCTACACAGACTGATGAAGGGATGGTATTTACTCTACACAGACTGATGAAGGGAATGTATTCACTCTGCATAGAATGATGAAGGGATGGTATTTACTCTACACAGACTGATGAAGGGATGGTATTTACTCTACACAGACTGATGAATGGATGGTATTTACTCTACACAGACTGATGAAGGGATGGTATTTACTTTACACAGTCTGATGAAGGGATGGTATTTACTTTACACAGACTGATGAAGGGATGGTATTTAATCTACACAGACTGATGAAGGGATGGTATTTACTCTACACAGACTGATGAAGGGATGGTATTCACTCTGCACAGACTGATGAAGGGATGGTATTTACTCTACACTGACTGATGAAGGGATGGTATTTACTCTGCACAGACTGATGAAGGGATGGTATTTACTCTACACAGACTGATGAAGGGATGGTATTTACACTACACAGACTGATGAAGGGATGGTATTTACTCTACACAGACTGATGAAGGGATGGTATTTACACTACACAGACTGATGAAGGGATGGTATTTACTCTGCACAGACTGATGAAGGGATGGTATTTACTCTACACAGACTGATGAAGGGATGGTATTTACTCTACACAGACTGATGAAGGGATGGTATTTACTCTGCACAGACTGATGAAGGGATGGTATTTACACTACACAGACTGATGAAGGGATGGTATTTACTCTACACAGACTGATGAAGGGATGGTATTTACACTACACAGACTGATGAAGGGATGGTATTTACTCTACACAGACTGATGAAGGGATGGTATTTACTCTACACAGACTGATGAAGGGATGGTATTTACACTACACAGACTGATGAAGGGATGGTATTTACACTACACAGACTGATGAAGGGAGGGTATTCACTCTGCACAGACTGATGAAGGGATGGTATTTACTCTACACTGACTGATGAAGGGGTCGTATTTACACTACACAGGCTGATGAAGGGATGGTATTTACTCTACACTGACTGATGAAGGGATGGTATTTACACTACACAGACTGATGAAGGGATGGTATTTACTCTTCACTGACTGATGAAGGGATGGTATTTACTCTACACTGACTGATGAAGGGATGGTATTCGCTCTACACAGACTGATGAAGGGATGGTATTTACTCGACACAGACTGATGAAGGGATGGTATTCACTCTGCACAGACTGATTAAGGGATGGTATTTACTCTACACAGACTGATGAAGGGATGGTATTTACTCTACACAGACTGATGAAGGGATGGTATTTACTCTACACAGACTGATGAAGGGATGGTATTTACTCTACACAGACTGATGAAGGGATGGTATTTACTCTACACAGACTGATGAAGGGATGGTATTTACTCTAGACAGACTGATGAAGGGATGGTATTTACTCTACACAGACTGATGAAGAGATGGTATTTACTCTACACAGACTGATGAAGGGATGGTATTTACACTACACAGACTGATGAAGGGATGGTATTTACTCTACACAGACTGATGAAGGGATGGTATTTACTCTACACTGACTGATGAAGGGATGGTATTTACTCTACACAGACTGATGAAGGGATGGTATTTACTCTACTTAGACTGATGAAGGGATGGTATTTACACTACACAGACTGATGAAGGGATGGTATTTACTCTACACAGACTGATGAAGGGATGGTATTTACTCTACACTGACTGATGAAGGGATGGTATTTACTCTACACAGACTGATGAAGGGATGGTATTTACTCTACACAGATTGATGAAGGGATGGTATTTACTCAACACAGACTGATAAAGTGATTGGTATTTACTCTACACAGACTCTTGAAGGGATGATATTTACTCTACACTGACTGATGAAGGGATGGTATTTACACTACACAGACTGATGAAGGGATGGTATTTGCTCTACACAGACTGATGAAGGGATGGTATTTACTCTGCACAGACAGATGAAGGGATGGTATTTACACTTCACAGACTGATGAAGGGATGGTATTTACTCTACACAGACTGATGAAGGGATGGTATTTACTCTACACAGACTGATGAAGGGATGGTATTTACTCTACACTGACTGATGAAGGGATGGTATTTACTCTGCACAGACTGATCAAGGGATGGTATTTACACTACACAGACTGATGAAGGGATGGTATTTACACTACACAGACTGATGAAGGGATGGTATTTACTCTACACAGACTGATGAAGGGATGGTATTTACTCTACACAGACTGATGAAGGGATGGTATTTACTCTACACTGACTGATGAAGGGATGGTATTAATACAGACTGATGAAGGGATGGTATTTACTCTACACAGACTGATGAAGGGATGATATTTACACTACAGAGACTGATGAAGGGATGGTATTTACTCTACACAGACTGATGAAGGAATGGTATTAATACAGACTGATGAAGGGATGGTATTCAATCTAGACAGACTGATGAAGGGATGGTATTAATACAGACTGATGAAGGGATGGAATTTTCTCTACACAGACTGATGAAGCGATGGTATCAATACAGAATGATGAAAGGATGGTATTCACTCTACACAGATTGATGACGGGATGGTATTAATACAGAATGACGAAGGGATGGTATTCACTCTACACAGACTGATAAAGTGATGGTATTTACTCTACACAGACTCTTGAAGGGATGATATTTACTTTACACTGACTGATGAAGGGATGGTATTTACTCTACACTGACTGATGAAGGGATGGTATTTACTCAACACAGACTGATAAAGGGATGGTATTTACTCAACACAGACTGATAAAGGGATGGTATTTACTCTGCACAGACTGATGAAGGGATGGTATTAATACATACTGATGAAGGGATGGTATTTGCTCTACACAGACAGATGAAGGGATGGTATTTTCTCTACACAGACTGATGAAGGGATGGTATTTACTCTACACAGACTGATGAAGGGATGGTATTTACTCTACACAGACTGATGAGGGAATGGTATTTACTCTACACAGACTGATGAGGGAATTGTATTTACTCTACACAGACTGATGAAGGGATGGTATTAATACAGACTGATGAAGGGATGGTATTTACTCTACACATACTGATGAAGGGATGGTATTAATACAGACTGATGAAGTGATGGTATTTACTCTACACAGACTGATGAAGGGATGGTATTTACTCTACACAGACTGATGAAGGGATGGTATTTACTCCACACAGACTGATGAAGGGATGGTATTTACTCTACACAGACTGATGAAGGGATGGTATTTACTCTACACTGACTGATTAAGGGATGGTATTTACTCTGCACAGACTGATGAAGGGATGGTATTTACTCTACACAGACTGATGAAGGGATGGTATTTACACTACACAGACTGATGAAGGGATGGTATTTACACTACACAGACTGATGAAGGGAGGGTATTCACTCTGCACAGTCTGATGAAGGGATGGTATTTACTTTACACAGACTGATGAAGGGATGGTATTTAATCTACACAGACTGATGAAGGGATGGTATTTACTCTACACAGACTGATGAAGGGATGGTATTTACTCTACACAGACTGATGAAGGGATGGTATTTACTCTGCACAGACTGATGAAGGGATGGTATTTACACTACACAGACTGATGAAGGGATGGTATTTACTCTACACAGACTGATGAAGGGATGGTATTTACACTACACAGACTGATGAAGGGATGGTATTTACTCTACACAGACTGATGAAGGGATGGTATTTACTCTACACAGACTGATGAAGGGATGGTATTTACACTACACAGACTGATGAAGGGATGGTATTTACACTACACAGACTGATGAAGGGAGGGTATTCACTCTGCACAGACTGATGAAGGGATGGTATTTACTCTACACTGACTGATGAAGGGGTCGTATTTACACTACACAGGCTGATGAAGGGATGGTATTTACTCTACACTGACTGATGAAGGGATGGTATTTACACTACACAGACTGATGAAGGGATGGTATTTACTCTTCACTGACTGATGAAGGGATGGTATTTACTCTACACTGACTGATGAAGGGATGGTATTCGCTCTACACAGACTGATGAAGGGATGGTATTTACTCGACACAGACTGATGAAGGGATGGTATTCACTCTGCACAGACTGATTAAGGGATGGTATTTACTCTACACAGACTGATGAAGGGATGGTATTTACTCTACACAGACTGATGAAGGGATGGTATTTACTCTACACAGACTGATGAAGGGATGGTATTTACTCTACACAGACTGATGAAGGGATGGTATTTACTCTACACAGACTGATGAAGGGATGGTATTTACTCTAGACAGACTGATGAAGGGATGGTATTTACTCTACACAGACTGATGAAGAGATGGTATTTACTCTACACAGACTGATGAAGGGATGGTATTTACACTACACAGACTGATGAAGGGATGGTATTTACTCTACACAGACTGATGAAGGGATGGTATTTACTCTACACTGACTGATGAAGGGATGGTATTTACTCTACACAGACTGATGAAGGGATGGTATTTACTCTACTTAGACTGATGAAGGGATGGTATTTACACTACACAGACTGATGAAGGGATGGTATTTACTCTACACAGACTGATGAAGGGATGGTATTTACTCTACACTGACTGATGAAGGGATGGTATTTACTCTACACAGACTGATGAAGGGATGGTATTTACTCTACACAGATTGATGAAGGGATGGTATTTACTCAACACAGACTGATAAAGTGATTGGTATTTACTCTACACAGACTCTTGAAGGGATGATATTTACTCTACACTGACTGATGAAGGGATGGTATTTACACTACACAGACTGATGAAGGGATGGTATTTGCTCTACACAGACTGATGAAGGGATGGTATTTACTCTGCACAGACAGATGAAGGGATGGTATTTACACTTCACAGACTGATGAAGGGATGGTATTTACTCTACACAGACTGATGAAGGGATGGTATTTACTCTACACAGACTGATGAAGGGATGGTATTTACTCTACACTGACTGATGAAGGGATGGTATTTACTCTGCACAGACTGATCAAGGGATGGTATTTACACTACACAGACTGATGAAGGGATGGTATTTACACTACACAGACTGATGAAGGGATGGTATTTACTCTACACAGACTGATGAAGGGATGGTATTTACTCTACACAGACTGATGAAGGGATGGTATTTACTCTACACTGACTGATGAAGGGATGGTATTAATACAGACTGATGAAGGGATGGTATTTACTCTACACAGACTGATGAAGGGATGATATTTACACTACAGAGACTGATGAAGGGATGGTATTTACTCTACACAGACTGATGAAGGAATGGTATTAATACAGACTGATGAAGGGATGGTATTCAATCTAGACAGACTGATGAAGGGATGGTATTAATACAGACTGATGAAGGGATGGAATTTTCTCTACACAGACTGATGAAGCGATGGTATCAATACAGAATGATGAAAGGATGGTATTCACTCTACACAGATTGATGACGGGATGGTATTAATACAGAATGACGAAGGGATGGTATTCACTCTACACAGACTGATAAAGTGATGGTATTTACTCTACACAGACTCTTGAAGGGATGATATTTACTTTACACTGACTGATGAAGGGATGGTATTTACTCTACACTGACTGATGAAGGGATGGTATTTACTCAACACAGACTGATAAAGGGATGGTATTTACTCAACACAGACTGATAAAGGGATGGTATTTACTCTGCACAGACTGATGAAGGGATGGTATTAATACATACTGATGAAGGGATGGTATTTGCTCTACACAGACAGATGAAGGGATGGTATTTTCTCTACACAGACTGATGAAGGGATGGTATTTACTCTACACAGACTGATGAAGGGATGGTATTTACTCTACACAGACTGATGAGGGAATGGTATTTACTCTACACAGACTGATGAGGGAATTGTATTTACTCTACACAGACTGATGAAGGGATGGTATTAATACAGACTGATGAAGGGATGGTATTTACTCTACACATACTGATGAAGGGATGGTATTAATACAGACTGATGAAGTGATGGTATTTACTCTACACAGACTGATGAAGGGATGGTATTTACTCTACACAGACTGATGAAGGGATGGTATTTACTCCACACAGACTGATGAAGGGATGGTATTTACTCTACACAGACTGATGAAGGGATGGTATTTACTCTACACTGACTGATTAAGGGATGGTATTTACTCTGCACAGACTGATGAAGGGATGGTATTTACTCTACACAGACTGATGAAGGGATGGTATTTACACTACACAGACTGATGAAGGGATGGTATTTACACTACACAGACTGATGAAGGGAGGGTATTCACTCTGCACAGACTGATGAAGGGATGGTATTTACTCTACACTGACTGATGAAGGGGTCGTATTTACACTACACAGACTGATGAAGGGATGGTATTTACTCTACACTGACTGATGAAGGGATGGTATTTACACTACACAGACTGATGAAGGGATGGTATTTACTCTTCACTGACTGATGAAGGGATGGTATTTACTCTACACTGACTGATGAAGGGATGGTATTCGCTCTACACAGACTGATGAAGGGATGGTATTTACTCGACACAGACTGATGAAGGGATGGTATTCACTCTGCACAGACTGATGAAGGGATGGTATTTACTCTACACAGACTGATGAAGGGATGGTATTTACTCTACACAGACTGATGAAGGGATGGTATTTACTCTACACAGACTGATGAAGGGATGGTATTTACTCTACACAGACTGATGAAGGGATGGTATTTACTCTACACAGACTGATGAAGGGATGGTATTTACTCTAGACAGACTGATGAAGGGATGGTATTTACTCTACACAGACTGATGAAGAGATGGTATTTACTCTACACAGACTGATGAAGGGATGGTATTTACACTACACAGACTGATGAAGGGATGGTATTTACTCTACACAGACTGATGAAGGGATGGTATTTACTCTACACTGACTGATGAAGGGATGGTATTTACTCTACACAGACTGATGAAGGGATGGTATTTACTCTACTTAGACTGATGAAGGGATGGTATTTACACTACACAGACTGATGAAGGGATGGTATTTACTCTACACAGACTGATGAAGGGATGGTATTTACTCTACACTGACTGATGAAGGGATGGTATTTACTCTACACAGACTGATGAAGGGATGGTATTTACTCTACACAGATTGATGAAGGGATGGTATTTACTCAACACAGACTGATAAAGTGATTGGTATTTACTCTACACAGACTCTTGAAGGGATGATATTTACTCTACACTGACTGATGAAGCGATGGTATTTACACTACACAGACTGATGAAGGGATGGTATTTGCTCTACACAGACTGATGAAGGGATGGTATTTACTCTGCACAGACAGATGAAGGGATGGTATTTACACTTCACAGACTGATGAAGGGATGGTATTTACTCTACACAGACTGATGAAGGGATGGTATTTACTCTACACAGACTGATGAAGGGATGGTATTTACTCTACACTGACTGATGAAGGGATGGTATTTACTCTGCACAGACTGATCAAGGGATGGTATTTACACTACACAGACTGATGAAGGGATGGTATTTACACTACACAGACTGATGAAGGGATGGTATTTACTCTACACAGACTGATGAAGGGATGGTATTTACTCTACACAGACTGATGAAGGGATGGTATTTACTCTACACTGACTGATGAAGGGATGGTATTAATACAGACTGATGAAGGGATGGTATTTACTCTACACAGACTGATGAAGGGATGATATTTACACTACAGAGACTGATGAAGGGATGGTATTTACTCTACACAGACTGATGAAGGAATGGTATTAATACAGACTGATGAAGGGATGGTATTCAATCTAGACAGACTGATGAAGGGATGGTATTAATACAGACTGATGAAGGGATGGAATTTTCTCTACACAGACTGATGAAGCGATGGTATCAATACAGAATGATGAAAGGATGGTATTCACTCTACACAGATTGATGACGGGATGGTATTAATACAGAATGACGAAGGGATGGTATTCACTCTACACAGACTGATAAAGTGATGGTATTTACTCTACACAGACTCTTGAAGGGATGATATTTACTTTACACTGACTGATGAAGGGATGGTATTTACTCTACACTGACTGATGAAGGGATGGTATTTACTCAACACAGACTGATAAAGGGATGGTATTTACTCAACACAGACTGATAAAGGGATGGTATTTACTCTGCACAGACTGATGAAGGGATGGTATTAATACATACTGATGAAGGGATGGTATTTGCTCTACACAGACAGATGAAGGGATGGTATTTTCTCTACACAGACTGATGAAGGGATGGTATTTACTCTACACAGACTGATGAAGGGATGGTATTTACTCTACACAGACTGATGAGGGAATGGTATTTACTCTACACAGACTGATGAGGGAATTGTATTTACTCTACACAGACTGATGAAGGGATGGTATTAATACAGACTGATGAAGGGATGGTATTTACTCTACACATACTGATGAAGGGATGGTATTAATACAGACTGATGAAGTGATGGTATTTACTCTACACAGACTGATGAAGGGATGGTATTAATACAGACTGATGAAGTGATGGTATTTACTCTACACAGACTGATGAAGGGATGGTATTTACTCCACACAGACTGATGAAGGGATGGTATTTACTCTACACAGACTGATGAAGGGATGGTATTTACTCTACACTGACTGATTAAAGGATGGTATTTACTCTGCACAGACTGATGAAGGGATGTTATTTGCTCTACACAGACTGATGAAGGGATGGTATTTGCTCTACACAGACAGATGAAGGGATGGTATTTACTCTACACAGACTGATGAAGGGATGGTATTTACACTACACAGACTGATGAAGGGATGGTATTTGCTCTACACAGACTGATGAAGGGATGGTATTTGCTCTACACAGACTGATGAAGGGATGGTATTTGCTCTACACAGACTGATGAAGGGATGGTATTTGCTCTACACAGACTGATGAAGGGATGGTATTTACTCTACACTGACTGATGAAGGGATGGTATTTACTCTGCACAGACTGATGAAGGGACGGTATTTGCTCAACACAGACTGATGAAGGGATGGTATTTTCTCTACACAGACTGATGAAGGGATGGTATTTACTCTGCACTGACTGATGAAGGGATGGTATTTACTCTATACTGACTGATGAAGGGATGGTATTTGCTCTACACAGACTGATGAAGGGATGGTATTTGCTCTACACAGACTGATGAAGGGATGGTATTTACTCTACACAGACTGATGAAGGGAATGTATTCACTCTGCATAGAATGATGAAGGGATGGTATTTACTCTACACAGACTGATGAAGGGATGGTATTTACTCTACACAGACTGATGAATGGATGGTATTTACTCTACACAGACTGATGAAGGGATGGTATTTACTTTACACAGACTGATGAAGGGATGGTATTTACTTTACACAGACTGATGAAGGGATGGTATTTACTCTACACAGACTGATGAAGGGATGGTATTTACTCTACACAGACTGATGAAGGGATGGTATTCACTCTGCACAGACTGATGAAGGGATGGTATTTACTCTACACTGACTGATGAAGGGATGGTATTTACTCTGCACAGACTGATGAAGGGATGGTATTTACTCTACACAGACTGATGAAGGGATGGTATTTACACTACACAGACTGATGAAGGGATGGTATTTACTCTACACAGTCTGATGAAGGGATGGTATTTACACTACACAGACTGATGAAGGGATGGTATTTACTCTGCACAGACTGATGAAGGGATGGTATTTACTCTACACAGACTGATGAAGGGATGGTATTTACTCTACACAGACTGATGAAGGGATGGTATTTACTCTACACAGACTGATGAAGGGATGGTATTTACACTACACAGACTGATGAAGGGATGGTATTTACTCTACACAGACTGATGAAGGGATGGTATTTACACTACACAGACTGATGAAGGGATGGTATTTACTCTACACAGACTGATGAAGGGATGGTATTTACTCTACACAGACTGATGAAGGGATGGTATTTACACTACACAGACTGATGAAGGGATGGTATGTACACTACACAGACTGATGAAGGGAGGGTATTCACTCTGCACAGACTGATGAAGAGATGGTATTTACTCTACACTGACTGATGAAGGGGTCGTATTTACACTACACAGACTGATGAAGGGATGGTATTTACTCTACACTGACTGATGAAGGGATGGTATTTACACTACACAGACTGATGAAGGGATGGTATTTACTCTTCACTGACTGATGAAGGGATGGTATTTACTCTACACTGACTGATGAAGGGATGGTATTCGCTCTACACAGACTGATGAAGGGATGGTATTTACTCGACACAGACTGATGAAGGGATGGTATTCACTCTGCACAGACTGATGAAGGGATGGTATTTTCTCTACACAGACTGATGAAGGGATGGTATTTACTCTACACAGACTGATGAAGGGATGGTATTTACTCTACACAGACTGATGAAGGGATGGTATTTACTCTACACAGACTGATGAAGGGATGGTATTTACTCTACACAGACTGATGAAGGGATGGTATTTACTCTAGACAGACTGATGAAGGGATGGTATTTACTCTACACAGACTGATGAAGAGATGGTATTTACTCTACACAGACTGATGAAGGGATGGTATTTACACTACACAGACTGATGAAGGGATGGTATTTACTCTACACAGACTGATGAAGGGATGGTATTTACTCTACACTGACTGATGAAGGGATGGTATTTACTCTACACAGACTGATGAAGGGATGGTATTTACTCTACTTAGACTGATGAAGGGATGGTATTTACACTACACAGACTGATGAAGGGATGGTATTTACTCTACACAGACTGATGAAGGGATGGTATTTACTCTACACTGACTGATGAAGGGATGGTATTTACTCTACACAGACTGATGAAGGGATGGTATTTACTCGACACAGACTGATGAAGGGATGGTATTTACACTACACAGACTGATAAAGGGATGGTATTTACTCTACACAGACTGATGAAGGGATGGTATTTACTCTACACAGACTGATGAAGGGATGGTATTTACTCTACACAGTCTGATGAAGGGATGGTATTTAGTCTACACTGACTGATGAAGGGATGGTATTTACTCTACACAGACTGATGAAGGGATGGTAATTACACTACACAGACTGATGAAGGGATGGTATTTACTCTACACAGACTGATGAAGGGATGGTATTTACTCTGCACAGACTGATGAAGGGATGGTATTTACTCTACACAGACTGATGAAGGGATGGTATTTACTCGACACAGACTGATGAAGGGATGGTATTTACTCTACACAGACTGATGAAGGGATGGTATTTACTCTACACAGACTGATGAAGGGATGGTATTTACTCTACACAGACTGATGAAGGGATGGTATTTACTCTATACTGACTGATGAAGGGATGGTATTTACTCTACACAGACTGATGAAGGGATGGTATTTACTCTATACTGACTGATGAAGGGATGGTATTTACTCTACACAGACTGCTGAAGGGATGGTATTTACTCTATACTGACTGATGAAGGGATGGTATTTACTCTACACAGACTGCTGAAGGGATGTTATTTACTCTGCACAGACTGATGAAGGGATGGTATTTACTCTACACAGACTGATGAAGAGATGGGATTTACTCTACACTGACTGATGAAGGGATGGTATTTACTCTACACAGACTGATGAATAGAAGGGATTTACTCCACACAGACTGATGAAGGGATGGTATTTACTCTACACAGACTGATGAAGGGACGGTATTTACTCTACACAGACTGACGAAGAGATGGGATTTACTCTACACAGACTGATGAAGGGATGGTATTTACTCTACACAGACTGATGAAGGTATAGTATTTACTCTACGCAGACTGATGAAGGGATGGTATTTACTCTACACTGACTGATGAAGGGATGGTATTTACTCTACGCAGACTGATGAAGGGATGGTATTTACTCTACGCAGACAGATGAAGGGATGGTATTTACTCCACACTGACTGATGAAGGGATGGTATTTACTCTATGCAGACTGATGAAGGGATGGTATTTGCTCTACACTGACTGATGAAGGGTTTGGTATTTACTCTACACAGACTGATGAAGGGATGGTATTTACTCTACACAGACTGATGAAGGGATGGTATTTACTCTAGACAGACTGATGAAGGGATGGTATTTACTCTACACAGACTGATGAAGAGATGGTATTTACTCTACACAGACTGATGAAGGGATGGTATTTACACTACACAGACTGATGAAGGGATGGTATTTACTCTACACAGACTGATGAAGGGATGGTATTTACTCTACACTGACTGATGAAGGGATGGTATTTACTCTACACAGACTGATGAAGGGATGGTATTTACTCTACTTAGACTGATGAAGGGATGGTATTTACACTACACAGACTGATGAAGGGATGGTATTTACTCTACACAGACTGATGAAGGGATGGTATTTACTCTACACTGACTGATGAAGGGATGGTATTTACTCTACACAGACTGATGAAGGGATGGTATTTACTCTACACAGACTGATGAAGGGATGGTATTTACACTACACAGACTGATAAAGGGATGGTATTTACTCTACACAGACTGATGAAGGGATGGTATTTACTCTACACAGACTGATGAAGGGATGGTATTTACTCTACACAGTCTGATGAAGGGATGGTATTTAGTCTACACTGACTGATGAAGGGATGGTATTTACTCTACACAGACTGATGAAGGGATGGTAATTACACTACACAGACTGATGAAGGGATGGTATTTACTCTACACAGACTGATGAAGGGATGGTATTTACTCTGCACAGACTGATGAAGGGATGGTATTTACTCTACACAGACTGATGAAGGGATGGTATTTACTCGACACAGACTGATGAAGGGATGGTATTTACTCTACACAGACTGATGAAGGGATGGTATTTACTCTACACAGACTGATGAAGGGATGGTATTTACTCTACACAGACTGATGAAGGGATGGTATTTACTCTATACTGACTGATGAAGGGATGGTATTTACTCTACACAGACTGATGAAGGGATGGTATTTACTCTATACTGACTGATGAAGGGATGGTATTTACTCTACACAGACTGCTGAAGGGATGGTATTTACTCTATACTGACTGATGAAGGGATGGTATTTACTCTACACAGACTGCTGAAGGGATGTTATTTACTCTGCACAGACTGATGAAGGGATGGTATTTACTCTACACAGACTGATGAAGAGATGGGATTTACTCTACACTGACTGATGAAGGGATGGTATTTACTCTACACAGACTGATGAATAGAAGGGATTTACTCCACACAGACTGATGAAGGGATGGTATTTACTCTACACAGACTGATGAAGGGACGGTATTTACTCTACACAGACTGACGAAGAGATGGGATTTACTCTACACAGACTGATGAAGGGATGGTATTTACTCTACACAGACTGATGAAGGTATAGTATTTACTCTACGCAGACTGATGAAGGGATGGTATTTACTCTACACTGACTGATGAAGGGTTGGTATTTACTCTACGCAGACTGATGAAGGGATGGTATTTACTCTACGCAGACAGATGAAGGGATGGTATTTACTCCACACTGACTGATGAAGGGATGGTATTTACTCTATGCAGACTGATGAAGGGATGGTATTTGCTCTACACTGACTGATGAAGGGTTTGGTATTTACTCTACACAGACTGATGAAGGGATGGTATTTACTCTGCACAGACTGATGAAGAGATGGGATTTACTCTACACAGACTGATGAAGGGATGGTATTTACTCTACACAGAATGATGAAGAGATGGGATTTACTCTACACTGACTGATGAAGGGATGGTATTTACTCTACACAGACTGATGAAGGGATGGTATTTAATCTACACAGACTGTTGAAGAGATGGGATTTACTCTGCACAGACTGATGAAGGGATGGTATTTACTCTACACAGACTGATGAAGGGATGGTTTTTACTCTACCCAGACTGATGAAGGGATGGTATTCACTCTGCACAGACTGATGAAGGGATGGTATTTACTCGACACAGACTGATGAAGGGATGGTATTTACTCTCCGCAGACTGATGAAGGGATGGTATTTACTCTACACTGACTGATGAAGGGATGGTATTTACTCTACACAGACTGATGAAGGTATTGTACTTACTCTACACAGACTGATGAAGGGATGGTATTTACGCTACGCAGACTGATGAAGGGATGGTATTTACTCTACACAGACTGATGAAGGGATGGTATTCACTCTTCACAGACTGATGAAGGGATGGTATTTACTCGACACAGACTGATGAAGGGATGGTATTCACTCTGCACAGACTGATGAAGGGATGGTATTTACTCTACACAGACTGATGAAGGGATGGTATTTACTCTACACAGACTGATGAAGGGATGGTATTTACTCTACACAGACTGATGAAGGGATGGTATTTACTCTACACAGACTGATGAAGGGATGGTATTTACTCTGCACAGACTGATGAAGGGATGGTATTTACTCTAGACAGACTGATGAAGGGATGGTATTTACTCTGCACAGACTGATGAAGAGATGGTATTTACTCTACACAGACTGATGAAGGGATGGTATTTACACTACACAGACTGATGAAGGGATGGTATTTACTCTACACAGACTGATGAAGGGATGGTATTTACTCTACACTGACTGATGAAGGGATGGTATTTACTCTACACAGACTGATGAAGGGATGGTATTTACTCTACTTAGACTGATGAAGGGATGGTATTTACACTACACAGACTTATGAAGGGATGGTATTTACTCTACACAGACTGATGAAGGGATGGTATTTACTCTACACTGACTGATGAAGGGATGGTATTTACTCTACACAGACTGATGAAGGGATGGTATTTACTCTACACAGACTGATGAAGGGATGGTATTTACACTACACAGACTGATGAAGGGATGGTATTTACTCTACACAGACTGATGAAGGGATGGTATTTACTCTACACAGACTGATGAAGGGATGGTATTTACTCTACACAGACTGATGAAGGGATGGTATTTACTCTACACAGTCTGATGAAGGGATGGTATTTAGTCTACACTGACTGATGAAGGGATGGTATTTACTCTACACAGACTGATGAAGGGATGGTAATTACACTACACAGACTGATGAAGGGATGGTATTTACTCTACACAGACTGATGAAGGGATGGTATTTACTCTGCACAGACTGATGAAGGGATGGTATTTACTCTACACAGACTGATGAAGGGATGGTATTTACTCTACACAGACTGATGAAGGGATGGTATTTACTCTACACAGACTGATGAAGGGATGGTATTTACTCTACACAGACTGATGAAGGGATGGTATTTACTCTATACTGACTGATGAAGGGATGGTATTTACTCTACACAGACTGATGAAGGGATGGTATGGACTCTATACTGACTGATGAAGGGATGGTATTTACTCTACACAGACTGATGAAGGGATGGTATTTACTCTACACAGACTGCTGAAGGGATGGTATTTACTCTATACTGACTGATGAAGGGATGGTATTTACTCTACACAGACTGCTGAAGGGATGTTATTTACTCTGCACAGACTGATGAAGGGATGGTATTTACTCTACACAGACTGATGAAGAGATGGGATTTACTCTACACTGACTGATGAAGGGATGGTATTTACTCTACACAGACTGATGAATAGAAGGGATTTACTCCACACAGACTGATGAAGGGATGGTATTTACTCTACACAGACTGACGAAGAGATGGGATTTACTCTACACAGACTCATGAAGGGATGGTATTTACTCTACACAGACTGATGAAGGTATAGTATTTACTCTACGCAGACTGATGAAGGGATGGTATTTACTCTACACTGACTGATGAAGGGATGGTATTTACTCTACGCAGACTGATGAAGGGATGGTATTTACTCTACGCAGACTGATGAAGGGATGGTATTTACTCCACACTGACTGATGAAGGGATGGTATTTACTCTACGCAGACTGATGAAGGAATGGTATTTACTCTACACTGACTGATGAAGGGATGGTATTTACTCTACACAGACTGATGAAGGGATGGTATTTACTCTGCACAGACTGATGAAGAGATGGGATTTACTCTACACAGACTGATGAAGGGATGGTATTTACTCTACACAGACTGATGAAGAGATGGGATTTACTCTACACTGACTGATGAAGGGATGGTATTTACTCTACACAGACTGATGAAGGGATGGTATTTAATCCACACAGACTGTTGAAGAGATGGGATTTACTCTGCACAGACTGATGAAGGGATGGTATTTACTCTACACAGACTGATGAAGGGATGGTATTTACTCTACTCAGACTGATGAAGGGATGGTATTCACTCTGCACAGACTGATGAAGGGATGGTATTTACTCTACACAGACTGATGAAGGGATGGTATTTACTCTCCGCAGACTGATGAAGGGATGGTATTTACTCTACACTGACTGATGAAGGGATGGTATTTACTCTACACAGACTGATGAAGGGATGGTACTTACTCTACACAGACTGATGAAGGGATGGTATTTACGCTACGCAGACTGATGAAGGGATGGTATTTACTCTACACAGACTGATGAAGGGATGGTATTTACTCTACACAGACTGATGAAGGGATGGTATTTACTCGACACAGACTGATGAAGGGATGGTATTTACTCTATACTGACTGATGAAGGGATGGTATTTACTCTGCACAGACTGCTGAAGGGATGGTATTTACTCTATACTGACTGATGAAGGGATGGTATTTACTCTACACAGACTGATGAAGGGATGGTATTTACTCCACACAGACTGATGAAGAGATTGGATTTACTCTACACTGACTGATGAAGGGATGGAATTTACTCTACATTGACTGATGAAGGGATGGTATTTAATCTACGCAGACTGATGAAGGGATGGTATTTACTCTACACAGACTGATGAAGAGATGGGATTTACTCTACACAGACTGATGAAGGGATGGTATTTACACTACACTGACTGATGAAGGGATGGTATTAATACAGACTGATGAAGGGATGGTATTTAATCTACGCAGACTGATGAAGGGATGGTATTTACTCTACACAGACTGATGAAGGGATGGTATTAATACAGACTGATGAAGGGATAGTATTAATACAGACTGATGAAGGGATGGTATTCACTCTGCACTGACTGATGAAGGGATGGTATTTACTCGACACAGACTGATGAAGGGATGGTATTAATACAGACTGATGAAGGGATGGTATTCACTCGACACTGACTGATGAAGGGATGGTTTTTACTCGACACTGACTAATGAAGGGATGGTATTTACTCGACGCAGACTGATGAAGGGATGGTATTTAATCGACACAGACTGATGAAGGGATGGCATTCACTCTACACTACCTGATGAATGGATGGTATTAATACAGACTGATGAAGGGATGGTATTTACTCTACACAGCCTGATGAAGGGATGGTATTAATACAGACTGATGAAGGGATGGTATTTACTCTACACAGACTGATGAAGGGATGGTATTAATACAGACTGATGAAGGGATGGTATTTACTCTACACAGCCTGATGAAGGGATGGTATTAATACAGACTGATGAAGGGATGGTATTTACTCTACACAGACTGATGAAGGGATGGTATTAATACAGACTGATGAAGGGATGGTATTTACTCAACGCAGACTGATGAAGGGATGGTATTAATACAGAGTGATGAAGGGATGGTATTTACTCAACGCAGACTGATGAAGGGATGGTATTAATACAGACTGATCAAGGGATGGTATTTACTATACACAGAGTGATGAAGGGATGGTATTAATACAGACTGAAGAAGGGATGGTATTTACTAAACACAGACTGATGAAGGGATGGTATTAATACAGACTGATGAAGGGATGGTATTTACTCTACACAGACTGATGAAGGGATGGTATTCACTCTACACAGACTGATGAAGGGATGGTATTTACTATCCACAGACTGATGAAGGGATGGTATCAATACAGACTGATGAAGGGATGGTATTCACTCTGCACAGACTGATGAAGGGATGGTATCAATACAGACTGATGAAGGGATGGTATTCACTCTACACAGACTGATGAAGGGATGGTATTAATACAGACTGATGAAGGGATGGTATTCACTCTCCACAGACTGATGAAGGGATGGTGTTAATACAGACTGATGAAGGGATGGTATTCACTCTACACAGACTGATGAAGGGATGGTATTAATACAGAATGATGAAGGGATGGTATTCACTCTCCACAGACTGATGAAGGGATGGTATTTACTCTACACAGACTAATGAAGGGATGGTATTAATACAGAATGATGAAGGGATGGTATTCACTCTCCACAGACTGATGAAGGGATGGTATTAATACAGAATGATGAAGGGATGGTATTCACTCTCCACAGACTGATGAAGGGATGTTATTTACTCTACACAGACTAATGAAGGGATGGTATTTACTCTACACAGAATGATGAAGGGATGGTATTAATACAGAATGATGAAGGGATGGTATTCACTCTGCACAGACCGATGAAGGGATGGTATTTACTCTACACAGACTAATGAAGGGATGGTATTTACTCTACACAGACTGATGAAGGGATGGTATTAATACAGACTGATGAAGGGATGGTATTTGCTCTACACAGACTGATGAAGGGATGGTATTTACTCTACACAGACTGATGAAGGGATGGTATTAATACAGAATGACGAAGGGATGGTATTCACTCTACACTGACTGATGAAGGGATAGTATTTACTCTACACAGACTGATGAAGGGAAGGTATTTACACAGACTGATGAAGGTATGGTATTAATACAGTCTGATGAAGGGATGGTATTCACTCTACACTGACTGATGAAGGGATGGTATTTACTCTACACAGACTGCTGAAGGGATGGTATTTACTCTATACTGACTGATGAAGGGATGGTATTTACTCTACACAGACTGCTGAAGGGATGGTATTTACTCTACACAGACTGATGAAGGGATGGTATTTACTCTACACAGACTGATGAAGAGATGGGATTTACTCTACACAGACTGATGAAGGGATGTTATTTACTCGACACAGACTGATGAAGGGATGGTATTTACTCTACACTGACTGATGAAGGGATGGTATTTACTCTACACTGACTGATGAAGGGATGGTATTTACTCTACGCAGGCTGATGAAGGGATGGTATTTACTCTACACTGACTGATGAAGGGATGGTATTTACTCGACACAGACTGATGAAGTGATGGTATTTACTCGACACAGACTGATGAAGAGATGGGATTTACTCTACACAGACTGATGAAGGGATGGTATTTACTCTACACAGACTGATGAAGAGATGGGATTTACTCTACACAGACTGATGAAGGGATGGTATTTACTCTACACAGACTGTTGAAGGGATGGTATTTACTCTACACAGATTGATGAAGGGATGGTATTTACTCTACACAGACTGATGAAGGGATGGTTTTTACTCTACACAGACTGAAGAAGAGATGGGATTTACTCTACACAGACTGATGAAGGGATGGTATTTACTCTACACAGACTGATGAAGGGATGGTATTTACTCTACGCAGACTGATGAAGGGATGGTATTTACTCTACACTGACTGATGAAGGGATGGTATTTACTCTACACAGACTGATGAAGGGATGGTATTTACTCTACACAGACTGATGAAGGATGGTATTTACTCTACGCAGACTGATGAAGGGATGGTATTTACTCTACACAGACTGATGAAGGGATGGTATTTACTCTACACAGACTGATGAAGGGATGGTATTTACTCTACGCAGACTGATGAAGGGATGGTATTTACTCTACACAGACTGATGAAGGGATGGTATTCACTCTACACAGACTGATGAAGGGATGGTATTTACTATCCACAGACTGATGAAGGGATGGTATCAATACAGACTGATGAAGGGATGGTATTCACTCTGCACAGACTGATGAAGGGATGGTATCAATACAGACTGATGAAGGGATGGTATTCACTCTACACAGACTGATGAAGGGATGGTATTAATACAGACTGATGAAGGGATGGTATTCACTCTCCACAGACTGATGAAGGGATGGTGTTAATACAGACTGATGAAGGGATGGTATTCACTCTACACAGACTGATGAAGGGATGGTATTAATACAGAATGATGAAGGGATGGTATTCACTCTCCACAGACTGATGAAGGGATGGTATTTACTCTACACAGACTAATGAAGGGATGGTATTAATACAGAATGATGAAGGGATGGTATTCACTCTCCACAGACTGATGAAGGGATGGTATTAATACAGAATGATGAAGGGATGGTATTCACTCTCCACAGACTGATGAAGGGATGTTATTTACTCTACACAGACTAATGAAGGGATGGTATTTACTCTACACAGAATGATGAAGGGATGGTATTAATACAGAATGATGAAGGGATGGTATTCACTCTGCACAGACCGATGAAGGGATGGTATTTACTCTACACAGACTAATGAAGGGATGGTATTTACTCTACACAGACTGATGAAGGGATGGTATTAATACAGACTGATGAAGGGATGGTATTTGCTCTACACAGACTGATGAAGGGATGGTATTTACTCTACACAGACTGATGAAGGGATGGTATTAATACAGAATGACGAAGGGATGGTATTCACTCTACACTGACTGATGAAGGGATAGTATTTACTCTACACAGACTGATGAAGGGAAGGTATTTACACAGACTGATGAAGGTATGGTATTAATACAGTCTGATGAAGGGATGGTATTCACTCTACACTGACTGATGAAGGGATGGTATTTACTCTACACAGACTGCTGAAGGGATGGTATTTACTCTATACTGACTGATGAAGGGATGGTATTTACTCTACACAGACTGCTGAAGGGATGGTATTTACTCTACACAGACTGATGAAGGGATGGTATTTACTCTACACAGACTGATGAAGAGATGGGATTTACTCTACACAGACTGATGAAGGGATGTTATTTACTCGACACAGACTGATGAAGGGATGGTATTTACTCTACACTGACTGATGAAGGGATGGTATTTACTCTACACTGACTGATGAAGGGATGGTATTTACTCTACGCAGGCTGATGAAGGGATGGTATTTACTCTACACTGACTGATGAAGGGATGGTATTTACTCGACACAGACTGATGAAGTGATGGTATTTACTCGACACAGACTGATGAAGAGATGGGATTTACTCTACACAGACTGATGAAGGGATGGTATTTACTCTACACAGACTGATGAAGAGATGGGATTTACTCTACACAGACTGATGAAGGGATGGTATTTACTCTACACAGACTGTTGAAGGGATGGTATTTACTCTACACAGATTGATGAAGGGATGGTATTTACTCTACACAGACTGATGAAGGGATGGTTTTTACTCTACACAGACTGAAGAAGAGATGGGATTTACTCTACACAGACTGATGAAGGGATGGTATTTACTCTACACAGACTGATGAAGGGATGGTATTTACTCTACGCAGACTGATGAAGGGATGGTATTTACTCTACACTGACTGATGAAGGGATGGTATTTACTCTACACAGACTGATGAAGGGATGGTATTTACTCTACACAGACTGATGAAGGATGGTATTTACTCTACGCAGACTGATGAAGGGATGGTATTTACTCTACACAGACTGATGAAGGGATGGTATTTACTCTACACAGACTGATGAAGGGATGGTATTTACTCTACGCAGACTGATGAAGGGATGGTATTTACTCTACACAGACTGATGAAGGGATGGTATTTACTCTGCACAGACTGATGAAGGGATGGTATTTACTCTACACAGACTGATGAAGGGATGGTATTTACTCTACACAGACTGATGAAGGGATGGTATTTACTCTACACAGACTGATGAAGGGATGGTATTTACTCTATACTGACTGATGAAGGGATGGTATTTACTCTACACAGACTGCTGAAGGGATGGTATTTACTCTATACTGACTGATGAAGGGATGGTGTTTACTCTACACAGACTGATGAAGGGATGTTATTGACTCCACACAGACTGATGAAGAGATGGGATTTACTCTACACTGACTGACGAAGGGATGGTATTTACTCTACATTGACTGATGAAGGGATGGTATTTAATCTACAGAAACTGATGAAGAGATGGTATTTACTCTACACAGACTGATGAAGAGATGGGATTTACTCTACACAGACAGATGAAGGGATGGTATTTACTCTACACAGACTGATGAAGGGATGGTATTTACTCTACACAGACTGATGAAGGGATGGTATTAATACAGACTGATGAAGGGATAGCATTAATACAGACTGATGAAGGGATGGTATTCACTCTGCACTGACTGATGAAGGGATGGTATTTACTCGACACAGACTGATGAAGGGATGGTATTAATACAGACTGATGAAGGGATGGTATTAATACAGACTGATGAAGGGATGGTATTCACTCTACACTGACTGATGAAGGGATGGTTTTTACTCGACACTGACTGATGAAGGGATGGTATTTACTCTACGCAGACTGATGAAGGGATGGTATTCACTCGACACAGACTGATGAAGGGATGGTATTAATACAGACTGATGAAGGGATGGTATTCACTCTGCACTGACTGATGAAGGGATGGTATTTAATCGACACAGACTGATGAAGGGATGGTATTAATACAGACTGATGAAGGGATGGTATTCACTCTACACTGACTGATGAAGGGATGGTTTTTACTCGACACTGACTGATGAAGGGATGGTATTTACTCTACGCAGACTGATGATGGGATGGTATTCACTCGACGCAGACTGATGAAGGAATGGTATTCACTCGACACAGACTGATGAAGGGATGGTATTAATACAGACTGATGAAGGGATGGTATTCACTCTACACAGACTGATGAAGGGATGGTATTAATACAGACTGATGAAGGGATGGTATTCACTCTACACAGACTGATGAAGGGATGGTATCAGTACAGACTGATGAAGGGATGGTATTCACTCTACACAGACTGATGAAGGGATGGTATCAATACAGACTGATGAAGGGATGGTATTCACTCTCCACAGACTGATGAAGGGATGGTATTAATACAGAATGATGAAGGGATGGTATTCACTCTCCACAGACTGATGAAGTGATGGTATTTACTCTACACAGACTAATGAAGGGATGGTATTAATACAGAATGATGAAGGGATGGTATTCACTCTCCACAGACTGATGAAGGGATGGTATTAATACAGAATGATGAAGGGATGGTATTCACTCTCCACAGACTGATGAAGGGATGGTATTTACTCTACACAGACTAATGAAGGGATGGTATTTACTCTACACAGACTGATGAAGGGATGGTATTAATACAGACTGATGAAGGGATGGTATTTGCTCTACACAGACTGATGAAGGGATGGTATTAATACAGACTGACGAAGGGATGGTATTCACTCTACACTGACTGATGAAGGGATGGTATTTACTCTACACAGACTGATGAAGGGATGGTATTTACACAGACTGATGAAGGGATGGTATTAATACAGACTGATGAAGGGATGGTATTTGCTCTACACTGACTGATGAAGGGATGGTATTTACTCAACACAGACTGATAAAGGGATGGTATTTACTCTACACAGACTCTTGAAGGGATGATATTTACTCAACACAGACTGATAAAGGGATGGTATTTACTCTACACAGACTCTTGAAGGGATGATATTTACTCAACACAGACTGATAAAGGGATGGTATTTACTCTACACAGACTGATAAAGGGATGGTATTTACTCTACACAGACTCTTGAAGGGATGATATTTACTCGACACAGATGGATGAAGGGACGGTATTTACTCTACACTGACTGATGAAGGGATGGTATATACTCTACACAGACTGATGAAGGGATGGTATTTACTCAACACAGACTGATAAAGGGATGGTATTTACTCTACACAGACTCTTGAAGGGATGATATTTACTCTACACAGACTGATGAAGGGATGATATTTACTCTACACAGACTGATGAAGGGATGGTATTTACTCTACACAGACTGATGAAGGGATGGTATTTACTCGTCACAGACTGATGAAGGGATGGTATTTACTCGACACAGACTGATGAAGGGATGGTATTTACTCTACACAGACTGATGAAGGGATGGTATTTACTCAACACAGACTGATGAAGGGATGGTATTTACTCTACACAGACTGATGAAGGGATGGTATTTACTCTACACAGACTGATGAAGGGATGGTATTTACTCTACACCGACTGATGAAAGGATGGTATTTACTCGACACAGACTGATGAAGGGATGGTATTTACTTCACACAGACTGATGAAGGGATGGTATTTACTCTACACAGACTGATGAAGGGATGGTATTTACTCTACACAGACTGATGAAGGGATGGTATTTACTCTACGCAGACTGATGAAAGGATGGTATTTACTCTACACAGACTGTTGAAGAGATGGTATTAATACAGACTGATGAAGGGATGGTATTTACACAGACTGATGAAGGGATGGTATTTACTCTACGCAGACTGATGAAGGGATGGTATTTACTATACAAAGACTGATAAAGGATGGTATCAATACAGACTGATGAAGGGATGGTATTTACTCGACACAGACTGATGAAGGAATGGTATTAATACAGACTGACGAAGGGATGGTATTTACTCTACACAGACTGATGAAAGGATGGTATTTACTCTACACAGACTTCTGAAAGGACGGTATTTACTCTACACAGACTGATGAAGAGATGGTATTTATACAGAGTGATGAAGGGATGGTATTTACACAGACTGATGAAGGGATGGTATTTACTATACACAGACTGATAATGGGATGGTATTAATACAGACTGATGAAGGGATGGTATTTACTCTACACTGACTGATGAAGGGATGGTATTTACTCTACGCAGACTGATGAAGAGATGGTATTAATACAGACTGATGAAGGGATGGTATTTACACTGACTGATGAAGGGATGGTATTAATACAGACTGCCGAAGGGATGGTATTCACTCTGCAGTGACTGATGAAGGAATGTTATTTACTATACACAGACTGATGAAGGGATGGTATTTACTCTACACAGACTGATGAAAGGATGGTATTTACTCTACACAGACTGATGAAAGGATGGTATTTACTCTACACAGACTGATGAAAGGATGTTATTTACTCTACACAGACTGATGAAGGGATGGTATTTACTCTACACAGACTGATGAAGGGATGGTATTTACTCTACACAGACTGATGAAGGGATGGTATTTACTCTACACAGACTGATGAAAGGATGGTATTTACTCGACACAGTCTGATGAAGGGATGGTATTTACTCTACACAGACTGATGAAGAGATGGTATTTACTCTACACAGACTGATGAAAGGATGGTATTTACTCTACACAGACTGATGAAGAGATGGTATTAATAGAGACTGATGAAGGGATGGTATTTACTCTACACGGACTGATGAAAGGATGGTATTTACTCTACACAGACTGATGAAGGGATGGTATTTACTCTACACTGACTGATGAAAGGATGGTATTTACTCTACACAGACTGATGAAAGGATGGTATTTACTCTACACAGACTGATGACAGGATGGTATTTACTCTACACAGACTGATGAAGGGATGGTATTTACTCTACACAGACTGATGAAGGGATGGTATTTACTCTACACAGACTGATGAAAGGATGGTATTTACTCTACACAGACTGATGAAAGGATGATATTTACTCTACACAGACTGATGAAGGGATGGTATTTACTCTACACAGACTGATGAAGAGATGGTATTTACTCTACACAGACTGATGAAGGGATGGTATTTACTCTACACAGACTGATGAAAGGATGGTATTTACTCTACACAGACTGATGAAAGGATGGTATTTACTCTACACAGACTGATGAAAGGATGGTATTTACTCTACACAGACTGATGAAGGGATGGTATTTACTCTACGCAGACTGATGAAGGGATGGTATTTACTCTACACAGACTGATCAAAGGATGGTATTTACTCTACACAGACTGATGAAAGGATGGTATTTACTCTACACAGACTGATGATCGGATGGTATTTACTCTACACAGACTGATGAAGGGATGGTATTTACTCTACACAGACTGATGAATGGATGGTATTTACTCTACTCAGACTGATGAAGGGATGGTATTTACTCTACACAGACTGATGAAGAGATGGTATTTACTCTACACAGACTGATGAAAGGATGGTATTTACTCTACACAGACTGATGAAGAGATGGTATTAATACAGACTGATGAAGGGATGGTATTAACTCTACACGGACTGATGAAGGGATGGTATTTACTCTACACAGACTGATGAAGAGATGATATTTACTCTACACAGACTGATGAAGGGATGGTATTTAATCTACACAGACTGATGAAAAGATGGTATTTACTCTACACAGACTGATGAAAGGATGGTATTTACTCTACACAGACTGATGAAAGGATGGTATTTACTCTACACAGACTGATGAAGGGATGGTATTTACTCTACACAGTCTGATGAAGAGATGGTATTTACTCTACACAGACTGATGAAGGGATGGTATTTACTCTACACAGACTGATGAAAGGATGGTATTTACTCTACACAGACTGATGAAAGGATGGTATTTACTCTACACTGACTGATGAAGGGATGGTATTTACTCTACACAGACTGATGAAAGGATGGTATTTCCTCTACACAGACTGATGAAAGGATGGTATTTACTCTACACAGACTGATGAAAGGATGGTATTTACTCTACACAGACTGATGAAGGGATGGTATTTACTCTACACAGACTGATGAAGGGATGGTATTTACTCTACACAGACTGATGAAAGGATGGTATTTACTCTACACAGACTGATGAAAGGATGGTATTTACTCTACACAGACTGATGAAAGGATGGTATTTACTCTACACAGACTGATGAAAGGATGGTATTTACTCTACACAGACTGATGATGGGATGGTATTTACTCTACACAGACTGATGAAGGGATGGTATTTACTCTACACAGACTGATGAAAGGATGGTATTTACTCTACTCAGACTGATGAAGGGATGGTATTTACTCTACACAGACTGATGAAGAGATGGTATTTACTCTACACAGACTGATGAAAGGATGGTATTTACTCTACACAGACTGATGAAGAGATGGTATTAATACAGACTGATGAAGGGATGGTATTAACTCTACACGGACTGATGAAGGGATGGTATTTACTCTACACAGACTGATGAAGAGATGATATTTACTCTACACAGACTGATGAAGGGATGGTATTTAATCTACACAGACTGATGAAAAGATGGTATTTACTCTACACAGACTGATGAAAGGATGGTATTTACTCTACACAGACTGATGAAAGGATGGTATTTACTCTACACAGACTGATGAAGGGATGGTATTTACTCTACACAGACTGATGAAGAGATGGTATTTACTCTACACAGACTGATGAAGGGATGGTATTTACTCTACACAGACTGATGAAAGGATGGTATTTACTCTACACAGACTGATGAAAGGATGGTATTTACTCTACACTGACTGATGAAGGGATGGTATTTACTCTACAAAGACTGATGAAAGGATGGTATTTCCTCTACACAGACTGATGAAAGGATGGTATTTACTCTACACAGACTGATGAAAGGATGGTATTTACTCTACACAGACTGATGAAGGGATGGTATTTACTCTACACAGACTGATGAAGGGATGGTATTTACTCTACACAGACTGATGAAAGGATGGTATTTACTCTACACAGACTGATGAAAGGATGGTATTTACTCTACACAGACTGATGAAAGGATGGTATTTACTCTACACAGACTGATGAAGGGATGGTATTTACTCTACACAGACTGATGAATGGATGGTATTTACTCTACTCAGACTGATGAAAGGATTGTATTTACTCTACACAGACTGATGAAAGGATGGTATTTACTCTACACAGACTGATGAAGGGATGGTATTTACTCTACACAGACTGATGAAAGGATGGTATTTACTCTACACAGACTGATGAAGGGATGGTATTTACTCGACACTGAATGATGAAAGGATGGTATTTACTCTACACAGACTGATGAAAGGATGGTATTTACTCTACACAGACTGATGAAGGGATGGTATTTACTCGACACCGACTGATGAAAGGATGGTATTTACTCTACACAGACTGATGAAGAGATGGTAATAATACAGACTGATGAAGGGATGGTATTTACTCTACACAGACTGATGAAGGGATGGTATTTACTCCACACAGACTGATGAAGAGATGGTATTTACTCTACACAGACTGATGAAGGGATGGTATTTACTCTACACAGACTGATGAAAGGATGGTATTTACTCTACACAGACTGATGAAGAGATGGAATTTACTCTACACAGACTGATGAAGGGATGGTATTTACTCTACACAGACTGATGAAGGGATGGTATTTACTCTACACAGACTGATGAAGGGATGGTATTTACTCTACACAGACAGATGAAGAGATGGTATATACTCTACACAGACTGATGAAGGGATGGTATTTACTCTACACAGACTGATGAAAGGATGGTATTTACTCTGCACAGACTGATGAAGGGATGGTATTTACTCTACGCAGACTGATGAAGAGATGGTATTTACTCTACACAGACTGATGAAGGGATGGTATTTACTCGACACAGACTGATGAAGGGATGGTATTTACTCTACACAGACTGATGAAGGGATGGTATTTACTCGACACAGACTGAAGAAGGGATGGTATTCACTCTGCACAGACTGATGAAGGGATGGTCTTCACTCTACACAGGCTGATGAAGGGATGGTATTTACTCTATACTGACTGATGAAGGGATGGTATTTACTCTACACAGACTGATGAAGGGATGGTATTTCCTCAACACAGACAGATGAAGGGATGGGATTTACTCTACACTGACTGATGAAGGGATGGTATTTACTCTACACAGACTGCTGAAGGGATGGTATTTACTCTGTCCTGACTGATGAAGGGATGATATTTACTCTACACAGACTGATGAAGGGAGGGTATTTACTCTACACAGACTGATGAAGGGAAGGTATTTACTCTATACTGACTGATGAAGGAATGGTATTTACTCTATACTGACTGATGAAGGAATGGTATTTACTCTACACAGACTGCTGAAGGGATGGTATTTACTCTGTACTGACTGATGAAGGGATGGTATTTACTCTATACTGACTGATGAAGGGATGGTATTTACTCTACACAGACTGATGAAGGGATGGTCTTTACTCTATACTGACTGATGAAGGAATGGTATTTACTCTACACAGACTGATGAAGGGATGGTATTTACTCGACACAGACTGATGAAGGGATGGTATTTACTCTATACTGACTGATGAAGGGATGGTATTTACTCTACACAGACAGATGAAGGGATGGGATTTACTCTACACAGACTGATGAAGAGATGGTAATAATACAGACTGATGAAGGGATGGTATTTACTCTACACAGACTGATGAAGGGATGGTATTTACTCCACACAGACTGATGAAGAGATGGTATTTACTCTACACAGACTGATGAAGGGATGGTATTTACTCTACACAGACTGATGAAAGGATGGTATTTACTCTACACAGACTGATGAAGAGATGGAATTTACTCTACACAGACTGATGAAGGGATGGTATTTACTCTACACAGACTGATGAAGGGATGGTATTTACTCTACACAGACTGATGAAGGGATGGTATTTACTCTACACAGACAGATGAAGAGATGGTATATACTCTACACAGACTGATGAAGGGATGGTATTTACTCTACACAGACTGATGAAAGGATGGTATTTACTCTGCACAGACTGATGAAGGGATGGTATTTACTCTACGCAGACTGATGAAGAGATGGTATTTACTCTACACAGACTGATGAAGGGATGGTATTTACTCGACACAGACTGATGAAGGGATGGTATTTACTCTACACAGACTGATGAAGGGATGGTATTTACTCGACACAGACTGAAGAAGGGATGGTATTCACTCTGCACAGACTGATGAAGGGATGGTCTTCACTCTACACAGGCTGATGAAGGGATGGTATTTACTCTATACTGACTGATGAAGGGATGGTATTTACTCTACACAGACTGATGAAGGGATGGTATTTCCTCAACACAGACAGATGAAGGGATGGGATTTACTCTACACTGACTGATGAAGGGATGTTATTTACTCTACACAGACTGCTGAAGGGATGGTATTTACTCTGTCCTGACTGATGAAGGGATGATATTTACTCTACACAGACTGATGAAGGGAGGGTATTTACTCTACACAGACTGATGAAGGGAAGGTATTTACTCTATACTGACTGATGAAGGAATGGTATTTACTCTATACTGACTGATGAAGGAATGGTATTTACTCTACACAGACTGCTGAAGGGATGGTATTTACTCTGTACTGACTGATGAAGGGATGGTATTTACTCTATACTGACTGATGAAGGGATGGTATTTACTCTACACAGACTGATGAAGGGATGGTCTTTACTCTATACTGACTGATGAAGGAATGGTATTTACTCTACACAGACTGATGAAGGGATGGTATTTACTCGACACAGACTGATGAAGGGATGGTATTTACTCTATACTGACTGATGAAGGGATGGTATTTACTCTACACAGACAGATGAAGGGATGGGATTTACTCTACACAGACTGATGAAGAGATGGTAATAATACAGACTGATGAAGGGATGGTATTTACTCTACACAGACTGATGAAGGGATGGTATTTACTCCACACAGACTGATGAAGAGATGGTATTTACTCTACACAGACTGATGAAGGGATGGTATTTACTCTACACAGACTGATGAAAGGATGGTATTTACTCTACACAGACTGATGAAGAGATGGAATTTACTCTACACAGACTGATGAAGGGATGGTATTTACTCTACACAGACTGATGAAGGGATGGTATTTACTCTACACAGACTGATGAAGGGATGGTATTTACTCTACACAGACAGATGAAGAGATGGTATATACTCTACACAGACTGATGAAGGGATGGTATTTACTCTACACAGACTGATGAAAGGATGGTATTTACTCTGCACAGACTGATGAAGGGATGGTATTTACTCTACGCAGACTGATGAAGAGATGGTATTTACTCTACACAGACTGATGAAGGGATGGTATTTACTCGACACAGACTGATGAAGGGATGGTATTTACTCTACACAGACTGATGAAGGGATGGTATTTACTCGACACAGACTGAAGAAGGGATGGTATTCACTCTGCACAGACTGATGAAGGGATGGTCTTCACTCTACACAGGCTGATGAAGGGATGGTATTTACTCTATACTGACTGATGAAGGGATGGTATTTACTCTACACAGACTGATGAAGGGATGGTATTTCCTCAACACAGACAGATGAAGGGATGGGATTTACTCTACACTGACTGATGAAGGGATGGTATTTACTCTACACAGACTGCTGAAGGGATGGTATTTACTCTGTCCTGACTGATGAAGGGATGATATTTACTCTACACAGACTGATGAAGGGAGGGTATTTACTCTACACAGACTGATGAAGGGAAGGTATTTACTCTATACTGACTGATGAAGGAATGGTATTTACTCTATACTGACTGATGAAGGAATGGTATTTACTCTACACAGACTGCTGAAGGGATGGTATTTACTCTGTACTGACTGATGAAGGGATGGTATTTACTCTATACTGACTGATGAAGGGATGGTATTTACTCTACACAGACTGATGAAGGGATGGTCTTTACTCTATACTGACTGATGAAGGAATGGTATTTACTCTACACAGACTGATGAAGGGATGGTATTTACTCGACACAGACTGATGAAGGGATGGTATTTACTCTATACTGACTGATGAAGGGATGGTATTTACTCTACACAGACAGATGAAGGGATGGGATTTACTCTACACTGACTGATGAAGGGATGGTATTTACTCTACACAGACTGATGAAGGGATGGTATTTACTCGATACTGACTGATGAAGGGATGGTATTTACTCTACACGGACTGATGAAGGGATGGTATTTACTCTACACAGACAGATGAAGGGATGGGATTTACACTGCACTGACTGATGAAGTGATGGTATTTACTCTACACAGACTGATGAAGGGATGGTATTTACTCTATACTGACTGATGAAGGGATGGTATTTACTCTACACAGACTGATGAAGGGATGGTATTTACTCGACACAGACAGAGGAATGGATGGTATTTACTCTACACAGACTGATGAAAGGATGGTATTTACTCGACACAGTCTGATGAAGGGATGGTATTTACTCTACACAGACTGATGAAGAGATGGTATTTACTCTACACAGACTGATGAAAGGATGTTATTTACTCTACACAGACTGATGAAGAGATGGTATTAATGGAGACTGATGAAGGGATGGTATTTACTCTACACGGACTGATGAAAGGATGGTATTTACTCTACACAGACTGATGAAGGGATGGTATTTACTCTACACTGACTGATGAAAGGATGGTATTTACTCTACACAGACTGATGAAAGGATGGTATTTACTCTACACAGACTGATGAAAGGATGGTATTTACTCTACACAGACTGATGAAGAGATGGTATTTACTCTACACAGACTGATGAAGGGATGGTATTTACTCTACACAGACTGATGAAGGGATGGTATTTACTCTACACAGACTGATGAAAGGATGGTATTTACTCTACACAGACTGATGAAAGGATGATATTTACTCTACACAGACTGATGAAGGGATGGTATTTACTCTACACAGACTGATGAAGAGATGGTATTTACTCTACACAGACTGATGAAGGGATGGTATTTACTCTATACTGACTGATGAAGGGATGGTATTTACTCTACACAGACTGACGAAGGGATGGGATTTACTCTACACTGACTGATGAAGGGATGGTATTTACTCTACACAGACTGATGAAGGGATGGGATTTTCTACACTGACTGATGAAGGGATGGTATTTACTCTACACAGACTGATGAAGGGATGGTATTCACTCTACACAGGCTGATAAAGGGATGGTATTTACTCTACACAGACTGATGAAGGGATGGTATTTACTCTACACAGACAGATGAAGGGATGGTATTTACTCTATACTGACTGATGAAGGAATGGTATTTACTCTACACAGACTGATGAAGGGATGGTATTTACTCTACACAGACTGATGAAGGGATGGTATTTACTCTATACTGACTGATGAAGGGATGGTATTTACTCTACACAGACTGCTGAAGGGATGGTATTTACTCTATACTGACTGATGAAGGGATGGTATTTACTCTACACAGACTGATGAAGGGATGGTATTTACTCTACACAGACTGATGAAGGGATGGTATTTACTCTACACAGACTGATGAAGGGATGGTATTTACTCTACACAGACTGATGAAGGGATGGTAATTACTCTACACAGACTGATGAAGGGATGGTATTTACTCTACACAGACTGATGAAGGGATGGTATTTACTCTACACAGACTGCTGAAGGGATGGTATTTACTCTGTACTGACTGATGAAGGGATGATATTTACTCTACACAGACTGATGAAGGGATGGTATTTACTCTATACTGACTGATGATGGAATGGTATTTACTCTACACAGACTGATGAAGGGATGGTATTTACTCTATACTGACTGATGAAGGAATGGTATTTACTCTACACAGACTGATGAAGGGATGGTATTTACTCTACACAGACTGATGAAGGGATGGTATTTACTCTATACTGACTGATGAAGGGATGGTAGTTACTATTACAGACTGAGGAAGAGATGGGATTTACTCTACACAGACTGATGAAGGGATGGTATTTACTCTACACAGATGATGAAGGGATGGTATTTACTCGACACAGATGATGAAGGGATGGTATTTACTCGACACAGACTGAGGAATGGATGGCATTTACTTTACACAGACTGATGAAGGGATGGTATTTACTCGACACAGACTGAGGAATGGATGGTATTTACTCTACACTGACTGATGAAGGGATGGTTTTTACTCGACACTGACTAATGAAGGGATGGAATTTACTCTACGCAGACTGATCAAGGGATGGTATTTACTCGACACAGACTGATGAAGGGATGGTATTTACTCGACACAGACTGATGAAGGGATGGTATTTACTCGACACTGACTGATGAAGGGACGGTATTTACTCTACACAGACTGATGAAGGGATGGTATTTACTCTACGCAGACTGATGAAGGGATGGGATTTACTCTACACTGACTGATGAAGGGATGGTATTTACTCTACACAGACTGATGAAGGGATGGGATTTTCTACACTGACTGATGAAGGGATGGTATTTACTCTACACAGACTGATGAAGGGATGGTATTCACTCTACACAGGCTGATGAAGGGATGGTATTTACTCTACACAGACTGATGAATGGATGGTATTTACTCTACACAGACAGATGAAGGGATGGTATTTACTCTATACTGACTGATGAAGGAATGGTATTTACTCTACACAGACTGATGAAGGGATGGTATTTACTCTACACAGACTGATGAAGGGATGGTATTTACTCTATACTGACTGATGAAGGGATGGTATTTACTCTACACAGACTGCTGAAGGGATGGTATTTACTCTATACTGACTGATGAAGGGATGGTATTTACTCTACACAGACTGATGAAGGGATGGTATTTACTCTACACAGACTGATGAAGGGATGGTATTTACTCTACACAGACTGATGAAGGGATGGTATTTACTCTACACAGACTGATGAAGGGATGGTAATTACTCTACACAGACTGATGAAGGGATGGTATTTACTCTACACAGACTGATGAAGGGATGGTATTTACTCTACACAGACTGCTGAAGGGATGGTATTTACTCTGTACTGACTGATGAAGGGATGATATTTACTCTACACAGACTGATGAAGGGATGGTATTTACTCTATACTGACTGATGATGGAATGGTATTTACTCTACACAGACTGATGAAGGGATGGTATTTACTCTATACTGACTGATGAAGGAATGGTATTTACTCTACACAGACTGATGAAGGGATGGTATTTACTCTACACAGACTGATGAAGGGATTGTATTTACTCTTTACTGACTGATGAAGGGATGGTATTTACTATTACTGACTGAGGAAGAGATGGGATTTACTCTACACAGACTGATGAAGGGATGGTATTTACTCTACACAGGTGATGAAGGGATGGTATTTACTCGACACAGATGATGAAGGGATGGTATTTACTCGACACAGACTGAGGAATGGATGGCATTTACTTTACACAGACTGATGAAGGGATGGTATTTACTCGACACAGACTGAGGAATGGATGGTATTTACTCTACACTGACTGATGAAGGGATGGTTTTTACTCGACACTGACTAATGAAGGGATGGAATTTACTCTACGCAGACTGATCAAGGGATGGTATTTACTCGACACAGACTGATGAAGGGATGGTATTTACTCGACACAGACTGATGAAGGGATGGTATTTACTCGACACTGACTGATGAAGGGACGGTATTTACTCTACACAGACTGATGAAGGGATGGTATTTACTCTACGCAGACTGATGAAGGGATGGTATTTACTCGACACAGACTGATGAAGGGATGGTATTTACTCTACGCAGACTGATGAAGGGATGGTATTTACTCGACACAGACTGATGAAGGGATGGTATTTACTCGACACAGACTGATGAAGGGATGGTATTTACTCGACACAGACTGATGAAGGGATGGTATTTACTCGACACAGACTGATGAAGGGATGGTATTTACTCGACACTGACTGATGAAGGGATGGTATTTACTCGACACAGACTGATGAAGGGTAGGTATCAATACAGACTGATGAAGGGATGGTATTCACTCTACACAGGCTGATGAAGGGATGGTATTTACTCTACACAGACTGATGAAGGGATGGTATTAATACAGAATGATGAAGGGATGGTATTTGCTCTACACAGACTGATGAAGGGATGGTATTTACTCTACACAGACTGATGAAGGGATGGTATTAATACAGACTGATGAAGGGATGGTATTCACTCTACACTGACTGATGAAGGGATGGTATTAATACAGAATGATGAAGGGATGGTATTTGCTCGACACAGACTGATGAAGGGATGGTATTAATACAGAATGATGAAGGGATGGTATTTGCTCTACACAGACTGATGAAGGGATGGTATTTACTCTACACAGACTGATGAAGGGATGGTATTCATACAGACTGATGAAGGGATGGTATTCACTCTACACTGACTGATGAAGGGATGGTATTTACTCTACACAGACTGATGAAGGGATGGTATTTGCTCTACACAGACTGATGAAGGGATGGTATTTGCTCTACACAGACTGATGAAGGGATGGTATTTGCTCTACACAGACTGATGAAGGGATGGTATTTACTCTACACAGACTGATGAAGGGATGGTATTTACTCTACACAGACTGATGAAGGGATGGTATTTGCTCTACACAGACTGATGAAGGGATGGTATTAATACAGACTGATGATGGGATGGTATTTACTCTACACAGACTGATGAAGGAAAGGTATAAATACAGACTGACGAAGGGATGGTATTCACTCTACACTGACTGATGAAGGGATGGTATTTACTCTACACAGACTCTTGAAGGGATGATATTCACTCTACACAGACTGATGAAGGGATGGTATTTACTCTACACAGACTGATGAAGGGATGGTATTTACTCTACACAGACTGATGAAGGGATGGTATTTACTCTACACAGACTGATGAAGCGATGGTATTTGCTCTACACAGACTGATGAAGGGATGATATTTGCTCTACACAGACTGATGAAGGGATGGTATAAATACAGACTGACGAAGGGATGGTATTCAATCTACACTGACTGATGAAGGTATGGTATTTACTCAACACAGACTGATAAAGCGATGGTCTTTACTCTGCACAGATTGATGAAGGGATAGTATTTACACAGACTGATGAAGGGATGGTATTAATACAGAGTGATGAAGGGATGGTATTTACTCTACACAGACTGATGAAGGGATGGTATTTACTCTACACAGACTGATGAAGGGATGGTATTTACTCTACACAGACTGATGAAGGGATGGTATTTACTCTACACAGACTGATGAAGGGATGGTATTTACTCTACACAGACTGATGAAGGGATGGTATTTACACAGACTGATGAAGGGATGGTATTAATACAGACTGATGAAGGGATGGTATTTACTCTGCACAGACTGATGAAGGGATGGTATTTACTCTACATAGACTGATGAAGGGATGGTATTCACTCTACACTGACTGATGAAGGGATGGTATTCACTCTACACTGACTGATGAAGGGATGGTATTCACTCTACACAGACTCTTGAAGGGATGGTATTTACTCTGCACTGACTGATGATGGAATGTAATTTACTCTGCACTGACTGATGATAGAATGGAGTTTATTCTGCACTGACTAATGATGGAATGTAATTTACTCTGCACTGACTGATGATGGAATGTAATTTACTCTGCACTGACTGATGATGGAATGTAGTTTACTCTGCACTGACTGATGATGGAATGTATTTTACTCTGCACTGACTGATGATGGAATGCAGTTTACTCTGCACTGACTGATGATGGAATGCAGTTTACTCTGCACTGACTGATGATGGAATGTAATTTACTCTGCACTGACTGATGATGGAATGTAGTTTACTCTGCACTGACTGATGATGGAATGTAGTTTACTCTGCACTGACTGATGATGGAATGTAATTTACTCTGCACTGACTGATGATGGAATGTAGTTTACTCTGCACTGACTGATGATGGAATGCAATTTACTCTGCACTGACTGATGATGGAATGCAGTTTACTCTGCACTGACTGATGATGGAATGTAATTTACTCTGCACTGACTGATGATGGAATGTAGTTTACTCTGCACTGACTGATGATGGAATGTAATTTACTCTGCACTGACTGATGATGGAATGTAGTTTACTCTGCACTGACTGATGATGGAATGTAGTTTACTCTGCACTGACCGATGATGGAATGTAGTTTACTCTGCACTGACTGATGATGGAATGGAGTTTTCTCTGCACTGACTGATGATGGAATGTAGTTTACTCTGCACTGACTGATGATGGAATGTAGTTTACTCTGCACTGACTGATGATGGAATGTAATTTACTCTGCACTGACTGATGATGGAATGTAGTTTACTCTGCACTGACTGATGGTGGAATGTAGTTTACTCTGCACTGACTGATGGTGGAATGTAGTTTACTCTGCACTGACTGATGATGGAATGTAGTTTACTCTGCACTGAGTGATGATGGAATGTAATTTACTCTGCACTGACTGATGACGGAATGGAGTTTTCTCTGCACTGACTGATGATGGAATGGAGTTTTCTCTGCACTGACTGATGATGGAATGTAATTTACTCTGCACTCAGTGATGATGGAATGTAATTTACTCTGCACTGACTGATGATGGAATGGAGTTTTCTCTGCACTGACTGATGATGGAATGTAGTTTACTCTGCACTGACTGATGATGGAATGTAGTTTTCTCTGCACTGACTGATGATGGAATGTAATTTACTCTGCACTGACTGATGATGGAATGGAGTTTTCTCTGCACTGACTGATGATGGAATGTAGTTTACTCTGCACTGACTGATGATGGAAAGTAATTTGCTCTGCACTGACTGATGATAGAATGGAGTTTTCTCTGCACTGACTGATGATGGAATGGAGTTTACTCTGCACTGACTGATGATGGAATGTAGTTTACTCTGCACTGACTGATGATGGAAAGTAATTTACTCTGCACTGACTGATGATGGAATGTAATTTACTCTGCACTGACTGATGATGGAATGGAGTTTACTCTGCACTGACTGATGGTGGAATGTAGTTTACTCTACACTGACTGATGATGGAATGTAGTTTACTCTGCACTGACTGATGATGGAATGTAGTTTACTCTGCACTGACTGATGATGGAATGTAGTTTACTCTGCACTGACTGATGATGGAATGGAGTTTTCTCTGCACTGACTGATGATGGAATGGAGTTTACTCTGCACTGACTGATGATGGAATGTAGTTTACTCTGCACTGACTGATGATGGAATGTAGTTTATTCCGCACTGACTGATGATGGAATGTAGTTTATTCCGCACTGACTGATGATGGAATGTAGTTTAGTCTGCACTGACTGATGATGGAATGTAGTTTACTCTGCACTGACTGATGATGGAATGTAGTTTACTCTGCACTGACTGATGATGGAATGTAATTTACTCTGCACTGACTGATGATGGAATGTAATTTACTCTGCACTGACTGATGATGGAATGTAATTTACTCTGCACTGACTGATGATGGAATGTTGTTTACTCTGCACTGACTGATGATGGAATGTAGTTTACTCTGCACTGACTGATGGTGGAATGTAATTTACTCTGCACTGACTGATGGTGGAATGTAATTTACTCTGCACTGACTGATGATGGAATGTAGTTTACTCTGCACTGACTGATGATGGAATGTAGTTTACTCTGCACTGACTGATGGTGGAATGTAATTTACTCTGCACTGACTGATGGTGGAATGTAATTTACTCTGCACTGACTGATGGTGGAATGTAATTTACTCTGCACTGACTGATGATGGAATGTAATTTACTCTGCACTGACTGATGATGGAATGTAATTTACTCTGCACTGACTGATGATGGAATGTAGTTTACTCTGCACTGACTGATGATGGAATGTAGTTTACTCTGCACTGACTGATGATGGAATGTAGTTTACTCTGCACTGACTGATGATGGAATGTAGTTTACTCTGCACTGACTGATGATGGAATGTAATTTACTCTGCACTGACTGATGATGGAATGTAATTTACTCTGCACTGACTGATGATGGAATGTAATTTACTCTGCACTGACTGATGATGGAATGTAATTTACTCTGCACTGACAGATGATGGAATGGAGTTTACTCTGCACTGACTGATGATGGAATGTAGTTTACTCTGCACTGACTGATGATGGAATGGAGTTTACTCTGCACTGACTGATGATGGAATGGAGTTTACTCTGCACTGACTGAGGATGGAATGTAATTTACTCTGCACTGACTGATGATGGAATGTTGTTTACTCTGCACTGACTGATGATGGAATGTAATTTACTCTGCACTGACTGATATTGGAATGTAGTTTACTCTGCACTGACTGATGATGGAATGTAGTTTACTCTGCACTGACTGATGATGGAATGTAATTTACTCTGCACTGACTGATGATGGAATGTAATTTAGTCTGCACTGACTGATGATGGAATGTAATTTACTCTGCACTGACTGATGATGGAATGGAGTTTACTCTGCACTGACTGATGATGGAATGGAGTTTACTCTGCACTGACTGATGATGGAATGGAGTTTACTCTGCACTGACTGATGGTGGAATGAAGTTTACTCTGCACTGACTGATGATGGAATGTAATTTACTCTGCACTGACTGATGATGGAATGGAGTTTACTCTGCACTGACTGATGATGGAATGGAGTTTACTCTGCACTGACTGATGGTGGAATGTAATTTACTCTGCACTGACTGATGGTGGAATGTAATTTACTCTGCACTGACTGATGATGGAATGTAGTTTACTCTGCACTGACTGATGATGGAATGTAGTTTACTCTGCACTGACTGATGATGGAATGTAATTTACTCTGCACTGACTGATGATGGAATGTAGTTTACTCTGCACTGACTGATGATGGACTGTAATTTACTCTGCACTGACTGATGATGGAATGTAGTTTACTCTGCACTGACTGATGATGGAATGTAATTTACTCTGCACTGACTGATGATGGAATGTAGTTTACTCTGCACTGACTGATGATGGAATGTAGTTTACTCTGCACTGACTGATGATGGAATGGAGTTTACTCTGCACTGACTGATGATGGAATGGTGTTTACTCTGCACTGACTGATGATGGAATGTAGTTTACTCTGCACTGATTGATGATGGAATGTAATTTAATCTGCACTGACTGATGGTGGAATGTAATTTACTCTGCACTGACTGATGGTGGAATGTAATTTACTCTGCACTGACTGATGATGGAATGCAGTTTACTCTGCACTGACTGATGATGGAATGTAGTTTACTCTGCACTGACTGATGGTGGAATGTAGTTTACTCTGCACTGACTGATGATCTAATGTAATTTACTCTGCACTGACTGATGATGGAATGTAGTTTACTCTGCACTGACTGATGATGGAATGTAGTTTACTCTGCACTGACTGATGATGGAATGTAATTTACTCTGCACTGACTGATGGTGGAATGTAATTTACTCTGCACTGACTGATGGTGGAATGTAATTTACTCTGCACTGACTGATGATGGAATGTAGTTTACTCTGCACTGACTGATGGTGGAATGTAGTTTACTCTGCACTGACTGATGGTGGAATGGAGTTTACTCTGTAATGACTGATGATGGAATGTAGTTTACTCTGCACTGACTGATGATGGAATGTAGTTTACTCTGCACTGACTGATGATGGAATGTAATTTACTCTGCACTGACTGATGATGGAATGTAGTTTACTCTGCACTGACTGATGATGGAATGTAATTTACTCTGCACTGACTGATGATGGAATGGAGTTTACTCTGCACTGACTGATGATGGAATGTAGTTTACTCTGCACTGACTGATGATGGAATGTAGTTTATTCCGCACTGACTGATGATGGAATGTAGTTTATTCCGCACTGACTGATGATGGAATGTAGTTTAGTCTGCACTGACTGATGATGGAATGTAGTTTACTCTGCACTGACTGATGATGGAATGTAATTTACTCTGCACTGACTGATGATGGAATGTAATTTAGTCTGCACTGACTGATGATGGAATGTAATTTACTCTGCACTGACTGATGATGGAATGGAGTTTACTCTGCACTGACTGATGATGGAATGGAGTTTACTCTGCACTGACTGATGATGGAATGGAGTTTACTCTGCACTGACTGATGGTGGAATGAAGTTTACTCTGCACTGACTGATGATGGAATGTAATTTACTCTGCACTGACTGATGATGGAATGGAGTTTACTCTGCACTGACTGATGATGGAATGGAGTTTACTCTGCACTGACTGATGGTGGAATGTAATTTACTCTGCACTGACTGATGGTGGAATGTAATTTACTCTGCACTGACTGATGATGGAATGTAGTTTACTCTGCACTGACTGATGATGGAATGTAGTTTACTCTGCACTGACTGATGATGGAATGTAGTTTACTCTGCACTGACTGATGATGGACTGTAATTTACTCTGCACTGACTGATGATGGAATGTAGTTTACTCTGCACTGACTGATGATGGAATGTAATTTACTCTGCACTGACTGATGATGGAATGTAGTTTACTCTGCACTGACTGATGATGGAATGTAGTTTACTCTGCACTGACTGATGATGGAATGGAGTTTACTCTGCACTGACTGATGATGGAATGGTGTTTACTCTGCACTGACTGATGATGGAATGTAGTTTACTCTGCACTGATTGATGATGGAATGTAATTTAATCTGCACTGACTGATGGTGGAATGTAATTTACTCTGCACTGACTGATGGTGGAATGTAATTTACTCTGCACTGACTGATGATGGAATGCAGTTTACTCTGCACTGACTGATGATGGAATGTAGTTTACTCTGCACTGACTGATGGTGGAATGTAGTTTACTCTGCACTGACTGATGATCTAATGTAATTTACTCTGCACTGACTGATGATGGAATGTAGTTTACTCTGCACTGACTGATGATGGAATGTAGTTTACTCTGCACTGACTGATGATGGAATGTAATTTACTCTGCACTGACTGATGGTGGAATGTAATTTACTCTGCACTGACTGATGGTGGAATGTAATTTACTCTGCACTGACTGATGATGGAATGTAGTTTACTCTGCACTGACTGATGGTGGAATGTAGTTTACTCTGCACTGACTGATGGTGGAATGGAGTTTACTCTGTAATGACTGATGATGGAATGTAGTTTACTCTGCACTGACTGATGATGGAATGTAGTTTACTCTGCACTGACTGATGATGGAATGTAATTTACTCTGCACTGACTGATGATGGAATGTAGTTTACTCTGCACTGACTGATGATGGAATGTAATTTACTCTGCACTGACTGATGATGGAATGGAGTTTACTCTGCACTGACTGATGATGGAAAGTAATTTACTCTGCACTGACTGATGATGGAATGTAATTTACTCTGCACTGACTGATGATGGAATGGAGTTTACTCTGCACTGACTGATGGTGGAATGTAGTTTACTCTACACTGACTGATGATGGAATGTAGTTTACTCTGCACTGACTGATGATGGAATGTAGTTTACTCTGCACTGACTGATGATGGAATGTAGTTTACTCTGCACTGACTGATGATGGAATGGAGTTTTCTCTGCACTGACTGATGATGGAATGGAGTTTACTCTGCACTGACTGATGATGGAATGTAGTTTACTCTGCACTGACTGATGATGGAATGTAGTTTATTCCGCACTGACTGATGATGGAATGTAGTTTATTCCGCACTGACTGATGATGGAATGTAGTTTAGTCTGCACTGACTGATGATGGAATGTAGTTTACTCTGCACTGACTGATGATGGAATGTAGTTTACTCTGCACTGACTGATGATGGAATGTAATTTACTCTGCACTGACTGATGATGGAATGTAATTTACTCTGCACTGACTGATGATGGAATGTAATTTACTCTGCACTGACTGATGATGGAATGTTGTTTACTCTGCACTGACTGATGATGGAATGTAGTTTACTCTGCACTGACTGATGGTGGAATGTAATTTACTCTGCACTGACTGATGGTGGAATGTAATTTACTCTGCACTGACTGATGATGGAATGTAGTTTACTCTGCACTGACTGATGATGGAATGTAGTTTACTCTGCACTGACTGATGGTGAAATGTAATTTACTCTGCACTGACTGATGGTGGAATGTAATTTACTCTGCACTGACTGATGGTGGAATGTAATTTACTCTGCACTGACTGATGATGGAATGTAATTTACTCTGCACTGACTGATGATGGAATGTAATTTACTCTGCACTGACTGATGATGGAATGTAGTTTACTCTGCACTGACTGATGATGGAATGTAGTTTACTCTGCACTGACTGATGATGGAATGTAGTTTACTCTGCACTGACTGATGATGGAATGTAGTTTACTCTGCACTGACTGATGATGGAATGTAATTTGCTCTGCACTGACTGATGATGGAATGTAATTTACTCTGCACTGACTGATGATGGAATGTAATTTACTCTGCACTGACTGATGATGGAATGTAATTTACTCTGCACTGACAGATGATGGAATGGAGTTTACTCTGCACTGACTGATGATGGAATGTAGTTTACTCTGCACTGACTGATGATGGAATGGAGTTTACTCTGCACTGACTGATGATGGAATGGAGTTTACTCTGCACTGACTGAGGATGGAATGTAATTTACTCTGCACTGACTGATGATGGAATGTAGTTTACTCTGCACTGACTGATGATGGAATGTAATTTACTCTGCACTGACTGATATTGGAATGTAGTTTACTCTGCACTGACTGATGATGGAATGTAGTTTACTCTGCACTGACTGATGATGGAATGTAATTTACTCTGCACTGACTGATGATGGAATGTAATTTAGTCTGCACTGACTGATGATGGAATGTAATTTACTCTGCACTGACTGATGATGGAATGGAGTTTACTCTGCACTGACTGATGATGGAATGGAGTTTACTCTGCACTGACTGATGATGGAATGGAGTTTACTCTGCACTGACTGATGGTGGAATGAAGTTTACTCTGCACTGACTGATGATGGAATGTAATTTACTCTGCACTGACTGATGATGGAATGGAGTTTACTCTGCACTGACTGATGATGGAATGGAGTTTACTCTGCACTGACTGATGGTGGAATGTAATTTACTCTGCACTGACTGATGGTGGAATGTAATTTACTCTGCACTGACTGATGATGGAATGTAGTTTACTCTGCACTGACTGATGATGGAATGTAGTTTACTCTGCACTGACTGATGATGGAATGTAATTTACTCTGCACTGACTGATGATGGAATGTAGTTTACTCTGCACTGACTGATGATGGACTGTAATTTACTCTGCACTGACTGATGATGGAATGTAGTTTACTCTGCACTGACTGATGATGGAATGTAATTTACTCTGCACTGACTGATGATGGAATGTAGTTTACTCTGCACTGACTGATGATGGAATGTAGTTTACTCTGCACTGACTGATGATGGAATGGAGTTTACTCTGCACTGACTGATGATGGAATGGTGTTTACTCTGCACTGACTGATGATGGAATGTAGTTTACTCTGCACTGATTGATGATGGAATGTAATTTAATCTGCACTGACTGATGGTGGAATGTAATTTACTCTGCACTGACTGATGGTGGAATGTAATTTACTCTGCACTGACTGATGATGGAATGCAGTTTACTCTGCACTGACTGATGATGGAATGTAGTTTACTCTGCACTGACTGATGGTGGAATGTAGTTTACTCTGCACTGACTGATGATCTAATGTAATTTACTCTGCACTGACTGATGATGGAATGTAGTTTACTCTGCACTGACTGATGATGGAATGTAGTTTACTCTGCACTGACTGATGATGGAATGTAATTTACTCTGCACTGACTGATGGTGGAATGTAATTTACTCTGCACTGACTGATGGTGGAATGTAATTTACTCTGCACTGACTGATGATGGAATGTAGTTTACTCTGCACTGACTGATGGTGGAATGTAGTTTACTCTGCACTGACTGATGGTGGAATGGAGTTTACTCTGTAATGACTGATGATGGAATGTAGTTTACTCTGCACTGACTGATGATGGAATGTAGTTTACTCTGCACTGACTGATGATGGAATGTAATTTACTCTGCACTGACTGATGATGGAATGTAGTTTACTCTGCACTGACTGATGATGGAATGTAATTTACTCTGCACTGACTGATGATGGAATGGAGTTTACTCTGCACTGACTGATGATGGAATGTAGTTTACTCTGCACTGACTGATGATGGAATGTAGTTTATTCCGCACTGACTGATGATGGAATGTAGTTTATTCCGCACTGACTGATGATGGAATGTAGTTTAGTCTGCACTGACTGATGATGGAATGTAGTTTACTCTGCACTGACTGATGATGGAATGTAATTTACTCTGCACTGACTGATGATGGAATGTAATTTAGTCTGCACTGACTGATGATGGAATGTAATTTACTCTGCACTGACTGATGATGGAATGGAGTTTACTCTGCACTGACTGATGATGGAATGGAGTTTACTCTGCACTGACTGATGATGGAATGGAGTTTACTCTGCACTGACTGATGATGGAATGGAGTTTACTCTGCACTGACTGATGATGGAATGGAGTTTACTCTGCACTGACTGATGGTGGAATGTAATTTACTCTGCACTGACTGATGGTGGAATGTAATTTACTCTGCACTGACTGATGATGGAATGTAGTTTACTCTGCACTGACTGATGATGGAATGTAGTTTACTCTGCACTGACTGATGATGGAATGTAGTTTACTCTGCACTGACTGATGATGGACTGTAATTTACTCTGCACTGACTGATGATGGAATGTAGTTTACTCTGCACTGACTGATGATGGAATGTAATTTACTCTGCACTGACTGATGATGGAATGTAGTTTACTCTGCACTGACTGATGATGGAATGTAGTTTACTCTGCACTGACTGATGATGGAATGGAGTTTACTCTGCACTGACTGATGATGGAATGGTGTTTACTCTGCACTGACTGATGATGGAATGTAGTTTACTCTGCACTGATTGATGATGGAATGTAATTTAATCTGCACTGACTGATGGTGGAATGTAATTTACTCTGCACTGACTGATGGTGGAATGTAATTTACTCTGCACTGACTGATGATGGAATGCAGTTTACTCTGCACTGACTGATGATGGAATGTAGTTTACTCTGCACTGACTGATGGTGGAATGTAGTTTACTCTGCACTGACTGATGATCTAATGTAATTTACTCTGCACTGACTGATGATGGAATGTAGTTTACTCTGCACTGACTGATGATGGAATGTAGTTTACTCTGCACTGACTGATGATGGAATGTAATTTACTCTGCACTGACTGATGGTGGAATGTAATTTACTCTGCACTGACTGATGGTGGAATGTAATTTACTCTGCACTGACTGATGATGGAATGTAGTTTACTCTGCACTGACTGATGGTGGAATGTAGTTTACTCTGCACTGACTGATGGTGGAATGGAGTTTACTCTGTAATGACTGATGATGGAATGTAGTTTACTCTGCACTGACTGATGATGGAATGTAGTTTACTCTGCACTGACTGATGATGGAATGTAATTTACTCTGCACTGACTGATGATGGAATGTAGTTTACTCTGCACTGACTGATGATGGAATGTAATTTACTCTGCACTGACTGATGATGGAATGGAGTTTACTCTGCACTGACTGATGATGGAATGTAGTTTACTCTGCACTGACTGATGATGGAATGTAGTTTATTCCGCACTGACTGATGATGGAATGTAGTTTATTCCGCACTGACTGATGATGGAATGTAGTTTAGTCTGCACTGACTGATGATGGAATGTAGTTTACTCTGCACTGACTGATGATGGAATGTAATTTACTCTGCACTGACTGATGATGGAATGGAGTTTACTCTGCACTGACTGATGATGGAATGGAGTTTACTCTGCACTGACTGATGGTGGAATGTAATTTACTCTGCACTGACTGATGGTGGAATGTAATTTACTCTGCACTGACTGATGATGGAATGTAGTTTACTCTGCACTGACTGATGATGGAATGTAGTTTACTCTGCACTGACTGATGATGGAATGTAATTTACTCTGCACTGACTGATGATGGAATGTAGTTTACTCTGCACTGACTGATGATGGACTGTAATTTACTCTGCACTGACTGATGATGGAATGTAGTTTACTCTGCACTGACTGATGATGGAATGTAATTTACTCTGCACTGACTGATGATGGAATGTAGTTTACTCTGCACTGACTGATGATGGAATGTAGTTTACTCTGCACTGACTGATGATGGAATGGAGTTTACTCTGCACTGACTGATGATGGAATGGTGTTTACTCTGCACTGACTGATGATGGAATGTAGTTTACTCTGCACTGATTGATGATGGAATGTAATTTAATCTGCACTGACTGATGGTGGAATGTAATTTACTCTGCACTGACTGATGGTGGAATGTAATTTACTCTGCACTGACTGATGATGGAATGCAGTTTACTATGCACTGACTGATGATGGAATGTAGTTTACTCTGCACTGACTGATGGTGGAATGTAGTTTACTCTGCACTGACTGATGATCTAATGTAATTTACTCTGCACTGACTGATGATGGAATGTAGTTTACTCTGCACTGACTGATGATGGAATGTAGTTTACTCTGTACTGACTGATGATGGAATGTAATTTACTCTGCACTGACTGATGGTGGAATGTAATTTACTCTGCACTGACTGATGGTGGAATGTAATTTACTCTGCACTGACTGATGATGGAATGTAGTTTACTCTGCACTGACTGATGGTGGAATGTAGTTTACTCTGCACTGACTGATGGTGGAATGGAGTTTACTCTGTAATGACTGATGATGGAATGTAGTTTACTCTGCACTGACTGATGATGGAATGTAGTTTACTCTGCACTGACTGATGATGGAATGTAATTTACTCTGCACTGACTGATGATGGAATGTAGTTTACTCTGCACTGACTGATGATGGAATGTAATTTACTCTGCACTGACTGATGATGGAATGGAGTTTACTCTGCACTGACTGATGATGGAATGTAGTTTACTCTGCACTGACTGATGATGGAATGTAGTTTATTCCGCACTGACTGATGATGGAATGTAGTTTATTCCGCACTGACTGATGATGGAATGTAGTTTAGTCTGCACTGACTGATGATGGAATGTAGTTTACTCTGCACTGACTGATGATGGAATGTAGTTTACTCTGCACTGACTGATGGTGGAATGTAATTTACTCTGCACTGACTGATGATGGAATGTAGTTTACTCTGCACTGATTGATGATGGAATGTAATTTACTCTGCACTGACTGATGATGGAATGTAGTTTACTCTGCACTGACTGATGATGGAATGTAATTTACTCTGCACTGACTGATGGTGGAATGTAATTTACTCTGCACTGACTGATGGTGGAATGTAATTTACTCTGCACTGACTGATGATGGAATGTAGTTTACTCTGCACTGACTGATGGTGGAATGTAGTTTACTCTGCACTGACTGATGGTGGAATGGAGTTTACTCTGTAATGACTGATGATGGAATGTAGTTTACTCTGCACTGACTGATGATGGAATGTAGTTTACTCTGCACTGACTGATGATGGAATGTAATTTACTCTGCACTGACTGATGATGGAATGTAGTTTACTCTGCACTGACTGATGATGGAATGTAATTTACTCTGCACTGACTGATGATGGAATGGAGTTTACTCTGCACTGACTGATGATGGAATGTAGTTTACTCTGCACTGACTGATGATGGAATGTAGTTTATTCCGCACTGACTGATGATGGAATGTAGTTTATTCCGCACTGACTGATGATGGAATGTAGTTTAGTCTGCACTGACTGATGATGGAATGTAGTTTACTCTGCACTGACTGATGATGGAATGTAGTTTACTCTGCACTGACTGATGGTGGAATGTAATTTACTCTGCACTGACTGATGATGGAATGTAGTTTACTCTGCACTGACTGATGATGGAATGGAGTTTACTCTGCACTGACTGATGATGGAATGGTGTTTACTCTGCACTGACTGATGATGGAATGTAGTTTACTCTGCACTGATTGATGATGGAATGTAATTTAATCTGCAATGACTGATGGTGGAATGTAATTTACTCTGCACTGACTGATGGTGGAATGTAATTTACTCTGCACTGACTGATGATGGAATGCAGTTTACTCTGCACTGACTGATGGTGGAATGAAGTTTACTCTGCACTGACTGATGATGGAATGTAATTTACTCTGCACTGACTGATGATGGAATGGAGTTTACTCTGCACTGACTGATGATGGAATGGAGTTTACTCTGCACTGACTGATGGTGGAATGTAATTTACTCTGCACTGACTGATGGTGGAATGTAATTTACTCTGCACTGACTGATGGTGGAATGTAATTTACTCTGCACTGACTGATGATGGAATGTAGTTTACTCTGCACTGACTGATGGTGGAATGTAGTTTACTCTGCACTGACTGATGGTGGAATGGAGTTTACTCTGTAATGACTGATGATGGAATGTAGTTTACTCTGCACTGACTGATGATGGAATGTAGTTTACTCTGCACTGACTGATGATGGAATGTAATTTACTCTGCACTGACTGATGATGGAATGTAGTTTACTCTGCACTGACTGATGATGGAATGTAATTTACTCTGCACTGACTGATGATGGAATGGAGTTTACTCTGCACTGACTGATGATGGAATGTAGTTTACTCTGCACTGACTGATGATGGAATGTAGTTTATTCCGCACTGACTGATGATGGAATGTAGTTTATTCCGCACTGACTGATGATGGAATGTAGTTTAGTCTGCACTGACTGATGATGGAATGTAGTTTACTCTGCACTGACTGATGATGGAATGTAGTTTACTCTGCACTGACTGATGGTGGAATGTAATTTACTCTGCACTGACTGATGATGGAATGTAGTTTACTCTGCACTGATTGATGATGGAATGTAATTTACTCTGCACTGACTGATGATGGAATGTAGTTTACGCTGCACTGACTGATGATGGAATGTAGTTTACTCTGCACTGACTGATGATGGAATGTAGTTTACTCTGCACTGTCTGATGGTTGAATATAATTTACTCTGCACTGACTGATGATGGAATGTAGTTTACTCTGCACTGACTGATGATGGAATGTAGTTTACTCTGCACTGACTGATGGTGGAATGTAATTTACTCTGCACTGACTGATGATGGAATGTAGTTTACTCTGCACTGACTGATGATGGAATGGAGTTTACTCTGCACTGACTGATGATGGAATGGTGTTTACTCTGCACTGACTGATGATGGAATGTAGTTTACTCTGCACTGATTGATGATGGAATGTAATTTAATCTGCAATGACTGATGGTGGAATGTAATTTACTCTGCACTGACTGATGGTGGAATGTAATTTACTCTGCACTGACTGATGATGGAATGCAGTTTACTCTGCACTGACTGATGGTGGAATGAAGTTTACTCTGCACTGACTGATGATGGAATGTAATTTACTCTGCACTGACTGATGATGGAATGGAGTTTACTCTGCACTGACTGATGATGGAATGGAGTTTACTCTGCACTGACTGATGGTGGAATGTAATTTACTCTGCACTGACTGATGGTGGAATGTAATTTACTCTGCACTGACTGATGATGGAATGTAGTTTACTCTGCACTGACTGATGATGGAATGTAGTTTACTCTGCACTGACTGATGATGGAATGTAATTTACTCTGCACTGACTGATGATGGAATGTAGTTTACTCTGCACTGACTGATGATGGACTGTAATTTACTCTGCACTGACTGATGATGGAATGTAGTTTACTCTGCACTGACTGATGATGGAATGTAATTTACTCTGCACTGACTGATGATGGAATGTAGTTTACTCTGCACTGACTGATGATGGAATGTAGTTTACTCTGCACTGACTGATGATGGAATGGAGTTTACTCTGCACTGACTGATGATGGAATGGTGTTTACTCTGCACTGACTGATGATGGAATGTAGTTTACTCTGCACTGATTGATGATGGAATGTAATTTAATCTGCACTGACTGATGGTGGAATGTAATTTACTCTGCACTGACTGATGGTGGAATGTAATTTACTCTGCACTGACTGATGATGGAATGCAGTTTACTCTGCACTGACTGATGATGGAATGTAGTTTACTCTGCACTGACTGATGGTGGAATGTAGTTTACTCTGCACTGACTGATGATCTAATGTAATTTACTCTGCACTGACTGATGATGGAATGTAGTTTACTCTGCACTGACTGATGATGGAATGTAGTTTACTCTGCACTGACTGATGATGGAATGTAATTTACTCTGCACTGACTGATGGTGGAATGTAATTTACTCTGCACTGACTGATGGTGGAATGTAATTTACTCTGCACTGACTGATGATGGAATGTAGTTTACTCTGCACTGACTGATGGTGGAATGTAGTTTACTCTGCACTGACTGATGGTGGAATGGAGTTTACTCTGTAATGACTGATGATGGAATGTAGTTTACTCTGCACTGACTGATGATGGAATGTAGTTTACTCTGCACTGACTGATGATGGAATGTAATTTACTCTGCACTGACTGATGATGGAATGTAGTTTACTCTGCACTGACTGATGATGGAATGTAATTTACTCTGCACTGACTGATGATGGAATGGAGTTTACTCTGCACTGACTGATGATGGAATGTAGTTTACTCTGCACTGACTGATGATGGAATGTAGTTTATTCCGCACTGACTGATGATGGAATGTAGTTTATTCCGCACTGACTGATGATGGAATGTAGTTTAGTCTGCACTGACTGATGATGGAATGTAGTTTACTCTGCACTGACTGATGATGGAATGTAGTTTACTCTGCACTGACTGATGGTGGAATGTAATTTACTCTGCACTGACTGATGATGGAATGTAGTTTACTCTGCACTGATTGATGATGGAATGTAATTTACTCTGCACTGACTGATGATGGAATGTAGTTTACGCTGCACTGACTGATGATGGAATGTAGTTTACTCTGCACTGACTGATGATAATGAATGTAGTTTACTCTGCACTGTCTGATGGTTGAATATAATTTACTCTGCACTGACTGATGATGGAATGTAGTTTACTCTGCACTGACTGATGATGGAATGTAGTTTACTCTGCACTGACTGATGGTGGAATGTAATTTACTCTGCACTGACTGATGATGGAATGTAGTTTACTCTGCACTGACTGATGATGGAATGGAGTTTACTCTGCACTGACTGATGATGGAATGGTGTTTACTCTGCACTGACTGATGATGGAATGTAGTTTACTCTGCACTGATTGATGATGGAATGTAATTTAATCTGCAATGACTGATGGTGGAATGTAATTTACTCTGCACTGACTGATGGTGGAATGTAATTTACTCTGCACTGACTGATGATGGAATGCAGTTTACTCTGCACTGACTGATGATGGAATGTAGTTTACTCTGCACTGACTGATGGTGGAATGTAGTTTACTCTGCACTGACTGATGATCTAATGTAATTTACTCTGCACTGACTGATGATGGAATGTAGTTTACTCTGCACTGACTGATGATGGAATGTAGTTTACTCTGCACTGACTGATGATGGAATGTAATTTACTCTGCACTGACTGATGGTGGAATGTAATTTACTCTGCACTGACTGATGGTGGAATGTAATTTACTCTGCACTGACTGATGATGGAATGTAGTTTACTCTGCACTGACTGATGGTGGAATGTAGTTTAATCTGCACTGACTGATGGTGGAATGGAGTTTACTCTGTACTGACTGATGATGGAATGTGGTTTACTCTGCACTGACTGATGATGGAATGTAGTTTACTCTGCACTGACTGATGATGGAATGTAATTTACCTGCACTGACTGATGATGGAATGTAGTTTACTCTGCACTGACTGATGATGGAATGTAATTTACTCTGCACTGACTGATGATGGAATGGAGTTTACTCTGCACTGACTGATGATGGAATGTAGTTTTCTCTGCACTGACTGATGATGGAATGTAGTTTATTCCGCACTGACTGATGATGGAATGTAGTTTATTCCGCAATGACTGATGATGGAATGTAGTTTAGTCTGCACTGACTGATGATGGAATGTAGTTTACTCTGCACTGACTGATGATGGAATGTAGTTTACTCTGCACTGACTGATGGTGGAATGTAATTTACTCTGCACTGACTGATGATGGAATGTAGTTTACTCTGCACTGATTGATGATGGAATGAAATTTACTCTGCACTGACTGATGATGGAATGTAGTTTACTCTGCACTGACTGATGATGGAATGTAGTTTACTCTGCACTGACTGATGATGGAATGTAGTTTACTCTGCACTGACTGATGGTTGAATATAATTTACTCTGCACTGACTGATGATGGAATGTAGTTTACTCTGCACTGACTGATGATGGAATGTAGTTTACTCTGCACTGTCTGATGGTGGAATATAATTTACTCTGCACTGACTGATGATGGAATGTAGTTTACTCTGCACTGACTGATGATGGAATGTAGTTTACTCTGCACTGACTGATGGTGGAATGTAGTTTACTCTGCACTGTCTGATGGTGGAATGTAGTTTACTCTGCACTGTCTGATGGTGGAATATAATTTACTCTGCACTGACTGATGTTGGAATGTAGTTTACTCTGCACTGACTGATGGTGGAATGTAGTTTACTCTGCACTGACTGATGGTGGAATGTAGTTTACTCTGCACTGTCTGATGGTGGAATGTAGTTTACTCTGCACTGTCTGATGGTGGAATATAATTTACTCTGCACTGACTGATGTTGGAATGTAGTTTACTCTGCACTGACTGATGGTGGAATGTAGTTTACTCTGCACTGACTGATGATGGAATGTAGTTTACTCTGCACTGACTGATGATGGAATGTAATTTACTCTGCACTGACTGATGATGGAATGGAGTTTACTCTGCACTGACTGATGATGGAATGGAGTTTACTCTGCACTGACTGATGATGGAATTTAGTTTACTGAGCACTGACTGATGATGGAATGTAATTTACTCTGCACTGACTGATGGTGGAATGTAATTTACTCTGCACTGACTGATGATGGAATGTAGTTTACTCTGCTCTGACTGATGATGGAATGTAATTTACTCTGCACTGACTGATGATGGAATGTAGCTTACTCTGCACTGACTGATGATGGAATGTAGTTTACTCTGCACTGACTGATATTGGAATGTAATTTACTCTGCACTGACTGATGATGGAATGTAGTTTACTCTGCACTGACTGATGATGGAATGTAATTTACTCTGCACTGACTGATGATGGAATGTAGTTTACTCTGCACTGACTGATGATGGAATGTAGTTTACTCTGCACTGACTGATGATGGAATGTAATTTACTCTGCACTGGCTGATGATGGAATGTAGTTTACTCTGCACTGACTGATGATGGAATGTAGTTTACTCTGCACTGACTGATGGTGGAATGGAGTTTACTCTGCACTGACTGATGAAGGAATGGAATTTACTCTGCACTGACTGATGATGGAATGGAATTTACTCTGCACTGACTGATGATGGAATGTAGTTTACTCAGCACTGTCTGATGGTGGAATATAATTTACTCTGCACTGACTGATGATGGAATGTAGTTTACTCTGCACTGACTGATGATGGAATGTAGTTTACTCTGCACTGACTGATGGTGGAATGTAATTTACTCTGCACTGACTGATGATGGAATGTAATTTACTCTGCACTGTCTGATGGTGGAATATAATTTACTCTGCACTGACTGATGATGGAATGTAGTTTACTCTGCACTGACTGATGATGGAATGTAGTTTACTCTGCACTGACTGATGGTGGAATGTAGTTTACTCTGCACTGTCTGATGGTGGAATGTAGTTTACTCTGCACTGTCTGATGGTGGAATATAATTTACTCTGCACTGACTGATGTTGGAATGTAGTTTACTCTGCACTGACTGATGGTGGAATGTAGTTTACTCTGCACTGACTGATGATGGAATGTAGTTTACTCTGCACTGACTGATGATGGAATGTAATTTACTCTGCACTGACTGATGATGGAATGGAGTTTACTCTGCACTGACTGATGATGGAATGTAGTTTACTCTGCACTGACTGATGATGGAATGTAGTTTACTCTGCACTGATTGATGATGGAATGTAATTTAATCTGCACTGACTGATGGTGGAATGTAATTTACTCTGCACTGACTGATGGTGGAATGTAATTTACTCTGCACTGACTGATGATGGAATGCAGTTTACTCTGCACTGACTGATGATGGAATGTAGTTTACTCTGCACTGACTGATGGTGGAATGTAGTTTACTCTGCACTGACTGATGATCTAATGTAATTTACTCTGCACTGACTGATGATGGAATGTAGTTTACTCTGCACTGACTGATGATGGAATGTAGTTTACTCTGCACTGACTGATGGTGGAATGTAGTTTACTCTGCACTGACTGATGGTGGAATGGAGTTTACTCTGTAATGACTGATGATGGAATGTAGTTTACTCTGCACTGACTGATGATGGAATGTAGTTTACTCTGCACTGACTGATGATGGAATGTAATTTACTCTGCACTGACTGATGATGGAATGTAGTTTACTCTGCACTGACTGATGATGGAATGTAATTTACTCTGCACTGACTGATGATGGAATGGAGTTTACTCTGCACTGACTGATGATGGAATGTAGTTTACTCTGCACTGACTGATGATGGAATGTAGTTTATTCCGCACTGACTGATGATGGAATGTAGTTTATTCCGCACTGACTGATGATGGAATGTAGTTTAGTCTGCACTGACTGATGATGGAATGTAGTTTACTCTGCACTGACTGATGATGGAATGTAGTTTACTCTGCACTGACTGATGGTGGAATGTAATTTACTCTGCACTGACTGATGATGGAATGTAGTTTACTCTGCACTGATTGATGATGGAATGTAATTTACTCTGCACTGACTGATGATGGAATGTAGTTTACGCTGCACTGACTGATGATGGAATGTAGTTTACTCTGCACTGACTGATGATGGAATGTAGTTTACTCTGCACTGTCTGATGGTTGAATATAATTTACTCTGCACTGACTGATGATGGAATGTAGTTTACTCTGCACTGACTGATGATGGAATGTAGTTTACTCTGCACTGACTGATGGTGGAATGTAATTTACTCTGCACTGACTGATGATGGAATGTAGTTTACTCTGCACTGACTGATGATGGAATGGAGTTTACTCTGCACTGACTGATGATGGAATGGTGTTTACTCTGCACTGACTGATGATGGAATGTAGTTTACTCTGCACTGATTGATGATGGAATGTAATTTAATCTGCAATGACTGATGGTGGAATGTAATTTACTCTGCACTGACTGATGGTGGAATGTAATTTACTCTGCACTGACTGATGATGGAATGCAGTTTACTCTGCACTGACTGATGATGGAATGTAGTTTACTCTGCACTGACTGATGGTGGAATGTAGTTTACTCTGCACTGACTGATGATCTAATGTAATTTACTCTGCACTGACTGATGATGGAATGTAGTTTACTCTGCACTGACTGATGATGGAATGTAGTTTACTCTGCACTGACTGATGATGGAATGTAATTTACTCTGCACTGACTGATGGTGGAATGTAATTTACTCTGCACTGACTGATGATGGAATGTAATTTACTCTGCACTGTCTGATGGTGGAATATAATTTACTCTGCACTGACTGATGATGGAATGTAGTTTACTCTGCACTGACTGATGATGGAATGTAGTTTACTCTGCACTGACTGATGGTGGAATGTAGTTTACTCTGCACTGTCTGATGGTGGAATGTAGTTTACTCTGCACTGTCTGATGGTGGAATATAATTTACTCTGCACTGACTGATGTTGGAATGTAGTTTACTCTGCACTGACTGATGGTGGAATGTAGTTTACTCTGCACTGACTGATGATGGAATGTAGTTTACTCTGCACTGACTGATGATGGAATGTAATTTACTCTGCACTGACTGATGATGGAATGGAGTTTACTCTGCACTGACTGATGATGGAATGTAGTTTACTCTGCACTGACTGATGATGGAATGTAGTTTACTCTGCACTGATTGATGATGGAATGTAATTTAATCTGCACTGACTGATGGTGGAATGTAATTTACTCTGCACTGACTGATGGTGGAATGTACTTTACTCTGCACTGACTGATGATGGAATGCAGTTTACTCTGCACTGACTGATGATGGAATGTAGTTTACTCTGCACTGACTGATGGTGGAATGTAGTTTACTCTGCACTGACTGATGATCTAATGTAATTTACTCTGCACTGACTGATGATGGAATGTAGTTTACTCTGCACTGACTGATGATGGAATGTAGTTTACTCTGCACTGACTGATGATGGCATGTAATTTACTCTGCACTGACTGATGGTGGAATGGAGTTTACTCTGTAATGACTGATGATGGAATGTAGTTTACTCTGCACTGACTGATGATGGAATGTAGTTTACTCTGCACTGACTGATGATGGAATGTAATTTACTCTGCACTGACTGATGATGGAATGTAGTTTACTCTGCACTGACTGATGATGGAATGTAATTTACTCTGCACTGACTGATGATGGAATGGAGTTTACTCTGCACTGACTGATGATGGAATGTAGTTTACTCTGCACTGACTGATGATGGAATGTAGTTTATTCCGCACTGACTGATGATGGAATGTAGTTTATTCCGCACTGACTGATGATGGAATGTAGTTTAGTCTGCACTGACTGATGATGGAATGTAGTTTACTCTGCACTGACTGATGATGGAATGTAGTTTACTCTGCACTGACTGATGGTGGAATGTAATTTACTCTGCACTGACTGATGATGGAATGTAGTTTACTCTGCACTGATTGATGATGGAATGTAATTTACTCTGCACTGACTGATGATGGAATGTAGTTTACGCTGCACTGACTGATGATGGAATGTAGTTTACTCTGCACTGACTGATGATGGAATGTAGTTTACTCTGCACTGTCTGATGGTTGAATATAATTTACTCTGCACTGACTGATGATGGAATGTAGTTTACTCTGCACTGGCTGATGATGGAATGTAGTTTACTCTGCACTGACTGATGGTGGAATGTAATTTACTCTGCACTGACTGATGATGGAATGTAGTTTACTCTGCACTGACTGATGATGGAATGGAGTTTACTCTGCACTGACTGATGATGGAATGGTGTTTACTCTGCACTGACTGATGATGGAATGTAGTTTACTCTGCACTGATTGATGATGGAATGTAATTTAATCTGCAATGACTGATGGTGGAATGTAATTTACTCTGCACTGACTGATGGTGGAATGTAATTTACTCTGCACTGACTGATGATGGAATGCAGTTTACTCTGCACTGACTGATGATGGAATGTAGTTTACTCTGCACTGACTGATGGTGGAATGTAGTTTACTCTGCACTGACTGATGATCTAATGTAATTTACTCTGCACTGACTGATGATGGAATGTAGTTTACTCTGCACTGACTGATGATGGAATGTAGTTTACTCTGCACTGACTGATGATGGAATGTAATTTACTCTGCACTGACTGATGGTGGAATGTAATTTACTCTGCACTGACTGATGGTGGAATGTAATTTACTCTGCACTGACTGATGATGGAATGTAGTTTACTCTGCACTGACTGATGATGGAATGTAGTTTACTCTGCACTGACTGATGATGGAATGTAATTTACTCTGCACTGACTGATGGTGGAATGTAATTTACTCTGCACTGACTGATGATGGAATGTAATTTACTCTGCACTGTCTGATGGTGGAATATAATTTACTCTGCACTGACTGATGATGGAATGTAGTTTACTCTGCACTGACTGATGATGGAATGTAGTTTACTCTGCACTGACTGATGGTGGAATGTAGTTTACTCTGCACTGTCTGATGGTGGAATGTAGTTTACTCTGCACTGTCTGATGGTGGAATATAATTTACTCTGCACTGACTGATGTTGGAATGTAGTTTACTCTGCACTGACTGATGGTGGAATGTAGTTTACTCTGCACTGACTGATGATGGAATGTAGTTTACTCTGCACTGACTGATGATGGAATGTAATTTACTCTGCACTGACTGATGATGGAATGGAGTTTACTCTGCACTGACTGATGATGGAATGTAGTTTACTCTGCACTGACTGATGATGGAATGTAGTTTACTCTGCACTGATTGATGATGGAATGTAATTTAATCTGCACTGACTGATGGTGGAATGTAATTTACTCTGCACTGACTGATGGTGGAATGTAATTTACTCTGCACTGACTGATGATGGAATGCAGTTTACTCTGCACTGACTGATGATGGAATGTAGTTTACTCTGCACTGACTGATGGTGGAATGTAGTTTACTCTGCACTGACTGATGATCTAATGTAATTTACTCTGCACTGACTGATGATGGAATGTAGTTTACTCTGCACTGACTGATGATGGAATGTAGTTTACTCTGCACTGACTGATGATGGAATGTAATTTACTCTGCACTGACTGATGGTGGAATGGAGTTTACTCTGTAATGACTGATGATGGAATGTAGTTTACTCTGCACTGACTGATGATGGAATGTAGTTTACTCTGCACTGACTGATGATGGAATGTAATTTACTCTGCACTGACTGATGATGGAATGTAGTTTACTCTGCACTGACTGATGATGGAATGTAATTTACTCTGCACTGACTGATGATGGAATGGAGTTTACTCTGCACTGACTGATGATGGAATGTAGTTTACTCTGCACTGACTGATGATGGAATGTAGTTTAATCCGCACTGACTGATGATGGAATGTAGTTTATTCCGCACTGACTGATGATGGAATGTAGTTTAGTCTGCACTGACTGATGATGGAATGTAGTTTACTCTGCACTGACTGATGATGGAATGTAGTTTACTCTGCACTGACTGATGGTGGAATGTAATTTACTCTGCACTGACTGATGATGGAATGTAGTTTACTCTGCACTGATTGATGATGGAATGTAATTTACTCTGCACTGACTGATGATGGAATGTAGTTTACGCTGCACTGACTGATGATGGAATGTAGTTTACTCTGCACTGACTGATGATGGAATGTAGTTTACTCTGCACTGTCTGATGGTTGAATATAATTTACTCTGCACTGACTGATGATGGAATGTAGTTTACTCTGCACTGACTGATGATGGAATGTAGTTTACTCTGCACTGACTGATGGTGGAATGTAATTTACTCTGCACTGACTGATGATGGAATGTAGTTTACTCTGCACTGACTGATGATGGAATGGAGTTTACTCTGCACTGACTGATGATGGAATGGTGTTTACTCTGCACTGACTGATGATGGAATGTAGTTTACTCTGCACTGATTGATGATGGAATGTAATTTAATCTGCAATGACTGATGGTGGAATGTAATTTACTCTGCACTGACTGATGGTGGAATGTAATTTACTCTGCACTGACTGATGATGGAATGCAGTTTACTCTGCACTGACTGATGATGGAATGTAGTTTACTCTGCACTGACTGATGGTGGAATGTAGTTTACTCTGCACTGACTGATGATCTAATGTAATTTACTCTGCACTGACTGATGATGGAATGTAGTTTACTCTGCACTGACTGATGATGGAATGTAGTTTACTCTGCACTGACTGATGATGGAATGTAATTTACTCTGCACTGACTGATGGTGGAATGTAATTTACTCTGCACTGACTGATGGTGGAATGTAATTTACTCTGCACTGACTGATGATGGAATGTAGTTTACTCTGCACTGACTGATGGTGGAATGTAGTTTACTCTGCACTGACTGATGGTGGAATGGAGTTTACTCTGTACTGACTGATGATGGAATGTGGTTTACTCTGCACTGACTGATGATGGAATGTAGTTTACTCTGCACTGACTGATGATGGAATGTAATTTACCTGCACTGACTGATGATGGAATGTAGTTTACTCTGCACTGACTGATGATGGAATGTAATTTACTCTGCACTGACTGATGATGGAATGGAGTTTACTCTGCACTGACTGATGATGGAATGTAGTTTTCTCTGCACTGACTGATGATGGAATGTAGTTTATTCCGCACTGACTGATGATGGAATGTAGTTTATTCCGCACTGACTGATGATGGAATGTAGTTTAGTCTGCACTGACTGATGATGGAATGTAGTTTACTCTGCACTGACTGATGATGGAATGTAGTTTACTCTGCACTGACTGATGGTGGAATGTAATTTACTCTGCACTGACTGATGATGGAATGTAGTTTACTCTGCACTGATTGATGATGGAATGAAATTTACTCTGCACTGACTGATGATGGAATGTAGTTTACTCTGCACTGACTGATGATGGAATGTAGTTTACTCTGCACTGACTGATGATGGAATGTAGTTTACTCTGCACTGACTGATGGTTGAATATAATTTACTCTGCACTGACTGATGATGGAATGTAGTTTACTCTGCACTGACTGATGATGGAATGTAGTTTACTCTGCACTGACTGATGGTGGAATGTAATTTACTCTGCACTGACTGATGATGGAATGTAGTTTACTCTGCACTGTCTGATGGTGGAATATAATTTACTCTGCACTGACTGATGATGGAATGTAGTTTACTCTGCACTGACTGATGATGGAATGTAGTTTACTCTGCACTGACTGATGGTGGAATGTAGTTTACTCTGCACTGTCTGATGGTGGAATGTAGTTTACTCTGCACTGTCTGATGGTGGAATATAATTTACTCTGCACTGACTGATGTTGGAATGTAGTTTACTCTGCACTGACTGATGGTGGAATGTAGTTTACTCTGCACTGACTGATGATGGAATGTAGTTTACTCTGCACTGACTGATGATGGAATGTAATTTACTCTGCACTGACTGATGATGGAATGGAGTTTACTCTGCACTGACTGATGATGGAATGGAGTTTACTCTGCACTGACTGATGATGGAATTTAGTTTACTGAGCACTGACTGATGATGGAATGTAATTTACTCTGCACTGACTGATGGTGGAATGTAATTTACTCTGCACTGACTGATGATGGAATGTAGTTTACTCTGCTCTGACTGATGATGGAATGTAATTTACTCTGCACTGACTGATGATGGAATGTAGCTTACTCTGCACTGACTGATGATGGAATGTAGTTTACTCTGCACTGACTGATATTGGAATGTAATTTACTCTGCACTGACTGATGATGGAATGTAGTTTACTCTGCACTGACTGATGATGGAATGTAATTTACTCTGCACTGACTGATGATGGAATGTAGTTTACTCTGCACTGACTGATGATGGAATGTAGTTTACTCTGCACTGACTGATGATGGAATGTAATTTACTCTGCACTGGCTGATGATGGAATGTAGTTTACTCTGCACTGACTGATGATGGAATGTAGTTTACTCTGCACTGACTGATGGTGGAATGGAGTTTACTCTGCACTGACTGATGAAGGAATGGAATTTACTCTGCACTGACTGATGATGGAATGGAATTTACTCTGCTCTGACTGATGATGGAATGTAGTTTACTCTGCACTGTCTGATGGTGGAATATAATTTACTCTGCACTGACTGATGATGGAATGTAGTTTACTCTGCACTGACTGATGATCAAATGTAGTTTACTCTGCACTGACTGATGGTGGAATGTAATTTACTCTGCACTGACTGATGATGGAATGTAATTTACTCTGCACTGTCTGATGGTGGAATATAATTTACTCTGCACTGACTGATGATGGAATGTAGTTTACTCTGCACTGACTGATGATGGAATGTAGTTTACTCTGCACTGACTGATGGTGGAATGTAGTTTACTCTGCACTGTCTGATGGTGGAATGTAGTTTACTCTGCGCTGTCTGATGGTGGAATATAATTTACTCTGCACTGACTGATGTTGGAATGTAGTTTACTCTGCACTGACTGATGGTGGAATGTAGTTTACTCTGCACTGACTGATGATGGAATGTAGTTTACTCTGCACTGACTGATGATGGAATGTAATTTACTCTGCACTGACTGATGATGGAATGGAGTTTACTCTGCACTGACTGATGATGGAATGTAGTTTACTCTGCACTGACTGATGGTGGAATGTAATTTACTCTGCACTGACTGATGATGGAATGTAGTTTACTCTGCTCTGACTGATGATGGAATGTAATTTACTCTGCACTGACTGATGATGGAATGTAGCTTACTCTGCACTGACTGATGATGGAATGTAGTTTACTCTGCACTGACTGATATTGGAATGTAATTTACTCTGCACTGACTGATGATGGAATGTAGTTTACTCTGCACTGACTGATGATGGAATGTAATTTACTCTGCACTGACTGATGATGGAATGTAGTTTACTCTGCACTGACTGATGATGGAATGTAGTTTACTCTGCACTGACTGATGATGGAATGTAATTTACTCTGCACTGGCTGATGATGGAATGTAGTTTACTCTGCACTGACTGATGATGGAATGTAGTTTACTCTGCACTGACTGATGGTGGAATGGAGTTTACTCTGCACTGACTGATGAAGGAATGGAATTTACTCTGCACTGACTGATGATGGAATGGAATTTACTCTGCACTGACTGATGATGGAATGTAGTTTACTCTGCACTGTCTGATGGTGGAATATAATTTACTCTGCACTGACTGATGATGGAATGTAGTTTACTCTGCACTGACTGATGATGGAATGTAGTTTACTCTGCACTGACTGATGGTGGAATGTAATTTACTCTGCACTGACTGATGATGGAATGTAATTTACTCTGCACTGTCTGATGGTGGAATATAATTTACTCTGCACTGACTGATGATGGAATGTAGTTTACTCTGCACTGACTGATGATGGAATGTAGTTTACTCTGCACTGACTGATGGTGGAATGTAGTTTACTCTGCACTGTCTGATGGTGGAATGTAGTTTACTCTGCACTGTCTGATGGTGGAATATAATTTACTCTGCACTGACTGATGTTGGAATGTAGTTTACTCTGCACTGACTGATGGTGGAATGTAGTTTACTCTGCACTGACTGATGATGGAATGTAGTTTACTCTGCACTGACTGATGATGGAATGTAATTTACTCTGCACTGACTGATGATGGAATGGAGTTTACTCTGCACTGACTGATGATGGAATGTAGTTTACTCTGCACTGACTGATGGTGGAATGGAGTTTACTCTGCACTGACTGATGAAGGAATGGAATTTACTCTGCACTGACTGATGATGGAATGGAATTTACTCTGCACTGACTGATGATGGAATGTAGTTTACTCTGCACTGTCTGATGGTGGAATATAATTTACTCTGCACTGACTGATGATGGAATGTAGTTTACTCTGCACTGACTGATGATGGAATGTAGTTTACTCTGCACTGACTGATGGTGGAATGTAATTTACTCTGCACTGACTGATGATGGAATGTAATTTACTCTGCACTGTCTGATGGTGGAATATAATTTACTCTGCACTGACTGATGATGGAATGTAGTTTACTCTGCACTGACTGATGATGGAATGTAGTTTACTCTGCACTGACTGATGGTGGAATGTAGTTTACTCTGCACTCTCTGATGGTGGAATGTAGTTTACTCTGCACTGTCTGATGGTGGAATATAATTTACTCTGCACTGACTGATGTTGGAATGTAGTTTACTCTGCACTGACTGATGGTGGAATGTAGTTTAGTCTGCACTGACTGATGATGGAATGTAGTTTACTCTGCACTGACTGATGATGGAATGTAATTTACTCTGCACTGACTGATGATGGAATGGAGTTTACTCTGCACTGACTGATGATGGAATGTAGTTTACTCTGCACTGACTGATGATGGAATTTAGTTTACTCAGCACTGACTGATGATGGAATGTGATTTACTCTGCACTGACTGATGGTGGAATGTAATTTACTCTGCACTGACTGATGATGGAATGTAGTTTACTCTGCTCTGACTGATGATGTAATGTAATTGACTCTGCACTGACTGATGATGGAATGTAGCTTACTCTGCACTGACTGATGATGGAATGTAGTTTACTCTGCACTGACTGATTTTGGAATGTAATTTACTCTGCACTGACTGATGATGGAATGTAGTTTACTCTGCACTGACTGATGATGGAATGTAATTTACTCTGCACTGACTGATGATGGAATGTAGTTTACTCTGCACTGACTGATGATGGAATGTAGTTTACTCTGCACTGACTGATGATGGAATGTAGTTTACTCTGCACTGACTGATGATGGAATGTAGTTTACTCTGCTCTGTCTGATGATGGAATGTAATTTACTCTGCACTGACTGATGCTGGAATGGAATTTACTCTGCACTGACTGATGATGGAATGTAGTTTACTCTGCACTGACTGATGGTGGAATGGAGTTTACTCTGCACTGACTGATGAAGGAATGGAATTTACTCTGCACTGACTGATGATGGAATGGAATTTACTCTGCACTGACTGATGATGGAATGTAGTTTACTCTGCACTGACTGATGATGGAATGTAATTTACTCTGCACTGACTGATGGTGGAATGTAATTTACTCTGCACTGACTGATGGTGGAATGTAGTTTACTCTGCACTGACTGATGGTGGAATGTAGTTTACTCTGCACTGACTGATGGTGGAATGTAGTTTACTCTGCACTGACTGATGGTGGAATGTAGTTTACACTGCACTGACTGATGATGGAATGTAGTTTACTCTGCACTGACTGATGATGGAATGTTTTTTACTCTGCACTGAATGATGGTGGAATGGAGTTTACTCTGCACTGACTGATGATGGAATGGAGTTTACTCTGCACTGACTGATGATGGAATGTAATTAACTCTGCACTGACTGATGATGGAATGTAATTTACTCTGCACTGACTGATGATGGAATGTAGTTTACTCTGCACTGACTGATGATGGAATGTAGTTTACTCTGCACTGACTGATGATGGAATGTAGTTTACTCTGCACTGTCTGATGGTTGAATATAATTTACTCTGCACTGACTGATGATGGAATGTAGTTTACTCTGCTCTGACTGATGATGGAATGTAATTTACTCTGCACTGACTGATGATGGAATGTAGCTTACTCTGCACTGACTGATGATGGAATGTAGTTTACTCTGCACTGACTGATTTTGGAATGTAATTTACTCTGCACTGACTGATGATGGAATGTAGTTTACTCTGCACTGACTGATGATGGAATGTAATTTACTCTGCACTGACTGATGATGGAATGGAGTTTACTCTGCACTGACTGATGATGGAATGTAGTTTACTCTGCACTGACTGATGATGGAATTTAGTTTACTCAGCACTGACTGATGATGGAATGTGATTTACTCTGCACTGACTGATGGTGGAATGTAATTTACTCTGCACTGACTGATGATGGAATGTAGTTTACTCTGCTCTGACTGATGATGTAATGTAATTGACTCTGCACTGACTGATGATGGAATGTAGCTTACTCTGCACTGACTGATGATGGAATGTAGTTTACTCTGCACTGACTGATTTTGGAATGTAATTTACTCTGCACTGACTGATGATGGAATGTAGTTTACTCTGCACTGACTGATGATGGAATGTAATTTACTCTGCACTGACTGATGATGGAATGTAGTTTACTCTGCACTGACTGATGATGGAATGTAGTTTACTCTGCACTGACTGATGATGGAATGTAGTTTACTCTGCACTGACTGATGATGGAATGTAGTTTACTCTGCTCTGTCTGATGATGGAATGTAATTTACTCTGCACTGGCTGATGATGGAATGTAGTTTACTCTGCACTGACTGATGATGGAATGTAGTTTACTCTGCACTGACTGATGGTGGAATGGAGTTTACTCTGCACTGACTGATGAAGGAATGGAATTTACTCTGCACTGACTGATGATGGAATGGAATTTACTCTGCACTGACTGATGATGGAATGTAGTTTACTCTGCACTGACTGATGATGGAATGTAATTTACTCTGCACTGACTGATGGTGGAATGTTATTTACTCTGCACTGACTGATGGTGGAATGTAGTTTACTCTGCACTGACTGATGGTGGAATGTAGTTTACTCTGCACTGACTGATGATGGAATGTAGTTTACTCTGCACTGACTGATGGTGGAATGTAGTTTACACTGCACTGACTGATGATGGAATGTAGTTTACTCTGCACTGACTGATGATGGAATGTAGTTTACTCTGCACTGACTGATGGTGGAATGTAATTTACTCTGCACTGACTGATGATGGAATGTAATTTACTCTGCACTGTCTGATGGTGGAATATAATTTACTCTGCACTGACTGATGATGGAATGTAGTTTACTCTGCACTGACTGATGATGGAATGTAGTTTACTCTGCACTGACTGATGGTGGAATGTAGTTTACTCTGCACTCTCTGATGGTGGAATGTAGTTTACTCTGCACTGTCTGATGGTGGAATATAATTTACTCTGCACTGACTGATGTTGGAATGTAGTTTACTCTGCACTGACTGATGGTGGAATGTAGTTTAGTCTGCACTGACTGATGATGGAATGTAGTTTACTCTGCACTGACTGATGATGGAATGTAATTTACTCTGCACTGACTGATGATGGAATGGAGTTTACTCTGCACTGACTGATGATGGAATGTAGTTTACTCTGCACTGACTGATGATGGAATTTAGTTTACTCAGCACTGACTGATGATGGAATGTGATTTACTCTGCACTGACTGATGGTGGAATGTAATTTACTCTGCACTGACTGATGATGGAATGTAGTTTACTCTGCTCTGACTGATGATGTAATGTAATTGACTCTGCACTGACTGATGATGGAATGTAGCTTACTCTGCACTGACTGATGATGGAATGTAGTTTACTCTGCACTGACTGATTTTGGAATGTAATTTACTCTGCACTGACTGATGATGGAATGTAGTTTACTCTGCACTGACTGATGATGGAATGTAATTTACTCTGCACTGACTGATGATGGAATGTAGTTTACTCTGCACTGACTGATGATGGAATGTAGTTTACTCTGCACTGACTGATGATGGAATGTAGTTTACTCTGCACTGACTGATGATGGAATGTAGTTTACTCTGCTCTGTCTGATGATGGAATGTAATTTACTCTGCACTGACTGATGCTGGAATGGAATTTACTCTGCACTGACTGATGATGGAATGTAGTTTACTCTGCACTGACTGATGGTGGAATGGAGTTTACTCTGCACTGACTGATGAAGGAATGGAATTTACTCTGCACTGACTGATGATGGAATGGAATTTACTCTGCACTGACTGATGATGGAATGTAGTTTACTCTGCACTGACTGATGATGGAATGTAATTTACTCTGCACTGACTGATGGTGGAATGTAATTTACTCTGCACTGACTGATGGTGGAATGTAGTTTACTCTGCACTGACTGATGGTGGAATGTAGTTTACTCTGCACTGACTGATGGTGGAATGTAGTTTACTCTGCACTGACTGATGGTGGAATGTAGTTTACACTGCACTGACTGATGATGGAATGTAGTTTACTCTGCACTGACTGATGATGGAATGTTTTTTACTCTGCACTGAATGATGGTGGAATGGAGTTTACTCTGCACTGACTGATGATGGAATGGAGTTTACTCTGCACTGACTGATGATGGAATGTAATTAACTCTGCACTGACTGATGATGGAATGTAATTTACTCTGCACTGACTGATGATGGAATGTAGTTTACTCTGCACTGACTGATGATGGAATGTAGTTTACTCTGCACTGACTGATGATGGAATGTAGTTTACTCTGCACTGTCTGATGGTTGAATATAATTTACTCTGCACTGACTGATGATGGAATGTAGTTTACTCTGCTCTGACTGATGATGGAATGTAATTTACTCTGCACTGACTGATGATGGAATGTAGCTTACTCTGCACTGACTGATGATGGAATGTAGTTTACTCTGCACTGACTGATTTTGGAATGTAATTTACTCTGCACTGACTGATGATGGAATGTAGTTTACTCTGCACTGACTGATGATGGAATGTAATTTACTCTGCACTGACTGATGATGGAATGGAGTTTACTCTGCACTGACTGATGATGGAATGTAGTTTACTCTGCACTGACTGATGATGGAATTTAGTTTACTCAGCACTGACTGATGATGGAATGTGATTTACTCTGCACTGACTGATGGTGGAATGTAATTTACTCTGCACTGACTGATGATGGAATGTAGTTTACTCTGCTCTGACTGATGATGTAATGTAATTGACTCTGCACTGACTGATGATGGAATGTAGCTTACTCTGCACTGACTGATGATGGAATGTAGTTTACTCTGCACTGACTGATTTTGGAATGTAATTTACTCTGCACTGACTGATGATGGAATGTAGTTTACTCTGCACTGACTGATGATGGAATGTAATTTACTCTGCACTGACTGATGATGGAATGTAGTTTACTCTGCACTGACTGATGATGGAATGTAGTTTACTCTGCACTGACTGATGATGGAATGTAGTTTACTCTGCACTGACTGATGATGGAATGTAGTTTACTCTGCTCTGTCTGATGATGGAATGTAATTTACTCTGCACTGGCTGATGATGGAATGTAGTTTACTCTGCACTGACTGATGATGGAATGTAGTTTACTCTGCACTGACTGATGGTGGAATGGAGTTTACTCTGCACTGACTGATGAAGGAATGGAATTTACTCTGCACTGACTGATGATGGAATGGAATTTACTCTGCACTGACTGATGATGGAATGTAGTTTACTCTGCACTGACTGATGATGGAATGTAATTTACTCTGCACTGACTGATGGTGGAATGTTATTTACTCTGCACTGACTGATGGTGGAATGTAGTTTACTCTGCACTGACTGATGGTGGAATGTAGTTTACTCTGCACTGACTGATGATGGAATGTAGTTTACTCTGCACTGACTGATGGTGGAATGTAGTTTACACTGCACTGACTGATGATGGAATGTAGTTTACTCTGCACTGACTGATGATGGAATGTAGTTTACTCTGCACTGAATGATGGTGGAATGGAGTTTACTCTGCACTGACTGATGATGGAATGGAGTTTACTCTGCACTGACTGATGATGGAATGTAATTTACTCTGCACTGACTGATGATGGAATGTAATTTACTCTGCACTGACTGATGATGGAATTTTAGTTTACTCTGCACTGACTGATGATGGAATGTAGTTTACTCTGCACTGACTGATGATGGAATGTAGTTTACTCTGCACTGTCTGATGGTTGAATATAATTTACTCTGCACTGACTGATGATGGAATGTAGTTTACTCTGCTCTGACTGATGATGGAATGTAATTTACTCTGCACTGACTGATGATGGAATGTAGCTTACTCTGCACTGACTGATGATGGAATGTAGTTTACTCTGCACTGACTGATTTTGGAATGTAATTTACTCTGCACTGACTGATGATGGAATGTAGTTTACTCTGCACTGACTGATGATGGAATGTAATTTACTCTGCACTGACTGATGATGGAATGTAGTTTACTCTGCACTGACTGATGATGGAATGTAGTTTACTCTGCACTGACTGATGATGGAATGTAGTTTACTCTGCACTGACTGATGATGGAATGTAGTTTACTCTGCTCTGTCTGATGATGGAATGTAATTTACTCTGCACTGGCTGATGATGGAATGTAGTTTACTCTGCACTGACTGATGATGGAATGTAGTTTACTCTGCACTGACTGATGGTGGAATGGAGTTTACTCTGCACTGACTGATGAAGGAATGGAATTTACTCTGCACTGACTGATGATGGAATGGAATTTACTCTGCACTGACTGATGATGGAATGTAGTTTACTCTGCACTGTCTGATGGTGGAATATAATTTACTCTGCACTGACTGATGATGGAATGTAGTTTACTCTGCACTGACTGATGATGGAATGTAGTTTACTCTGCACTGACTGATGGTGGAATGTAATTTACTCTGCACTGACTGATGATGGAATGTAGTTTACTCTGCACTGTCTGATGGTGGAATATAATTTACTCTGCACTGACTGATGATGGAATGTAGTTTACTCTGCACTGACTGATGATGGAATGTAGTTTACTCTGCACTGACTGATGGTGGAATGTAGTTTACTCTGCACTGTCTGATGGTGGAATGTAGTTTACTCTGCACTGTCTGATGGTGGAATATAATTTACTCTGCACTGACTGATGTTGGAATGTAGTTTACTCTGCACTGACTGATGGTGGAATGTAGTTTACTCTGCACTGACTGATGATGGAATGTAGTTTACTCTGCACTGACTGATGATGGATTGTAATTTACTCTGCACTGACTGATGATGGAATGGAGTTTACTCTGCACTGACTGATGATGGAATGTAGTTTACTCTGCACTGACTGATGATGGAATTTAGTTTACTCAGCACTGACTGATGATGGAATGTGATTTACTCTGCACTGACTGATGGTGGAATGTAATTTACTCTGCACTGACTGATGATGGAATGTAGTTTACTCTGCACTGACTGATGATGGAATGTAGTTTACTCTGCACTGACTGATTTTGGAATGTAGCTTACTCTGCACTGACTGATGATGGAATGTAATTTACTCTGCACTGACTGATGATGGAATGTAGCTTACTCTGCACTGACTGATGATGGAATGTAGTTTACTCTGCACTGACTGATTTTGGAATGTAATTTACTCTGCACTGACTGATGATGGAATGTAGTTTACTCTGCACTGATTGATGATGGAATGTAATTTACTCTGCACTGACTGATGATGGAATGTAGTTTACTCTGCACTGACTGATGATGGAATGTAGTTTACTCTGCACTGACTGATGATGGAATGTAGTTTACTCTGCACTGACTGATGATGGAATGTAGTTTACTCTGCTCTGTCTGATGATGGAATGTAATTTACTCTGCACTGGCTGATGATGGAATGTAGTTTACTCTGCACTGACTGATGATGGAATGTAGTTTACTCTGCACTGACTGATGGTGGAATGGAGTTTACTCTGCACTGACTGATGAAGGAATGGAATTTACTCTGCACTGACTGATGATGGAATGGAATTTACTCTGCACTGACTGATGATGGAATGTAGTTTACTCTGCACTGACTGATGATGGAATGTAATTTACTCTGCACTGACTGATGGTGGAATGTAATTTACTCTGCACTGACTGATGGTGGAATGTAGTTTACTCTGCACTGACTGATGGTGGAATGTAGTTTACTCTGCACTGACTGATGGTGGAATGTAGTTTACTCTGCACTGACTGATGGTGGAATGTAGTTTACACTGCACTGACTGATGATGGAATGTAGTTTACTCTGCACTGACTGATGATGGAATGTAGTTTACTCTGCACTGAATGATGGTGGAATGGAGTTTTCTCTGCACTGACTGATGATGGAATGGAGTTTACTCTGCACTGACTGATGATGGAATGTAGTTTACTCTGCACTGACTGATGATGGAATGTAATTTACTCTGCACTGACTGATGGTGGAATGTAATTTACTCTGCACTGACTGATGATGGAATGCAGTTTACTCTGCACTGACTGATGATGGAATGTAGTTTACTCTGCACTGACTGATGGTGGAATATAGTTTACTCTGCACTGACTGATGATCTAATGTAATTTACTCTGCACTGACTGATGATGGAATGTAGTTTACTCTGCACTGACTGATGATGGAATGTAGTTTACTCTGCACTGACTGATGATGGAATGTAATTTACTCTGCACTGACTGATGATGGAGTGTAGTTTACTCTGCACTGACTGATGGTGGAATGTAGTTTACCCTGCACTGACTGATGGTGGAATGTAGTTTACTCTGCACTGACTGATGGTGGAATGGAGTTTACTCTGCACTGACTGATGGTGGAATGGAGTTTACTCTGCACTGACTGATGATGGAATGTAGTTTATTCTGCACTGACTGATGATGGAATGTAGTTTACTCTGCACTGACTGATGATGGAATGTAGTTTACTCTGCACTGACTGATGATGGAATGTAGTTTACTCTGCACTGACTGATGGTGGAATGTAATTTACTCTGCACTGACTGATGGTGGAATGTAATTTACTCTGCACTGACTGATGATGGAATTTAGTTTACTCTGCACTGACTGATGGTGGAATGTAATTTACTCTGCACTGACTGATGATGGAATGTAGTTTACTCTGCACTGACTGATGATGGAATGGAGTTTACACTGCACTGACTGATGGTGGAATGTAATTTACTCTGCACTGACTGATGATGGAATGTAATTTACTCTGCACTGACTGATGATGGAATGGAATTTACTCTGCACTGACTGATGATGGAATGTAATTTACTCTGCACTGACTGATGATGGAATGTAGTTTACTCTGCACTGACTGATGATGGAATGTAATTTACTCTGCACTGACTGATGATGGAATGTAGTTTACTCTGCACTGACTGATGATGGAATGTAATTTACTCTGCACTGACTGATGATGGAATTTAATTTACTCTGCACTGACTGATGGTGGAATGTAATTTACTCTGCACTGACTGATGATGGAATGTAGTTTACTCTGCACTGACTGATGATGGAATGTAATTTACTCTGCACTGACTGATGATGGAAAGTAATTTACTCTGCACTGACTGATGATGGAATGTAGTTTACTCTGCACTGACTGATGATGGAATGTAGTTTACTCTGCACTGACTGATGATGGAATGTAGTTTACTCTGCACTGACTGATGATGGAATGTAGTTTACTCTGCACTGACTGATGATGGAATGTAGTTTACTCTGCACTGACTGATGATGGAATGTAGTTTACTCTGCACTGTCTGATGGTGGAATGTAATTTACTCTGCACTGACTGATGATGGAATGTAATTTACTCTGCACTGACTGATGATGGAATGTAGTTTACTCTGCACTGACTGATGATGGAATGTAGTTTACTCTGCACTGACTGATGATGGAATGTAATTTACTCTGCACTGACTGATGATGGAATGTAGTTTACTCTGCACTGACTGATGGTGGAATGTAGTTTACTCTGCACTGACTGATGGTGGAATGTAGTTTACTCTGCACTGACTGATGGTGGAATGGAGTTTACTCTGCACTGACTGATGGTGGAATGGAGTTTACTCTGCACTGACTGATGATGGAATGTAGTTTATTCTGCACTGACTGATGATGGAATGTAGTTTACTCTGCACTGACTGATGATGGAATGTAGTTTACTCTGCACTGACTGATGATGGAATGTAGTTTACTCTGCACTGACTGATGGTGGAATGTAGTTTACTCTGCACTGACTGATGGTGGAATGTAATTTACTCTGCACTGACTGATGGTGGAATGTAATTTACTCTGCACTGACTGATGGTGGAATGTAATTTACTCTGCACTGACTGATGATGGAATGTAGTTTACTCTGCACTGACTGATGATGGAATGGAGTTTACACTGCACTGACTGATGGTGGAATGTAATTTACTCTGCACTGACTGATGATGGAATGTAGTTTACTCTGCACTGACTGATGATGGAATGTAATTTACTCTGCACTGACTGATGATGGAATGTAATTTACTCTGCACTGACTGATGATGGAATGTAATTTACTCTGCACTGACTGATGATGGAATGTAGTTTACTCTGCACTGACTGATGATGGAATGTAATTTACTCTGCACTGACTGATGATGGAATGTAGTTTACTCTGCACTGACTGATGATGGAATGTAATTTACTCTGCACTGACTGATGATGGAATGTAATTTACTCTGCACTGACTGATGGTGGAATGGAATTTACTGTGCACTGACTGATGATGGAATGTAGTTTACTCTGCACTGACTGATGATGGAATGTAATTTACTCTGCACTGACTGATGATGGAAAGTAATTTACTCTGCACTGACTGATGATGGAATGTTGTTTACTCTGCACTGACTGATGATGGAATGTAGTTTACTCTGCACTGACTGATGATGGAATGTAGTTTACTCTGCACTGACTGATGATGGAATGTAGTTTACTCTGCACTGACTGATGATGGAATGTAGTTTACTCTGCACTGACTGATGATGGAATGTAATTTACTCTGCACTGACTGATGATGGAATGTAATTTACTCTGCACTGACTGATGATGGAATGTAGTTTACTCTGCACTGACTGATGGTGGAATGTAATTTACTCTGCACTGACTGATGATGGAATGTAGTTTACTCTGCACTGACTGATGATGGAATGTAATTTACTCTGCACTGACTGATGATGGAATGTAATTTACTCTGCACTGACTGATGATGGAATGTAATTTACTCTGCACTGACTGATGATGGAATGTAGTTTACTCTGCACTGACTGATGATGGAATGTAATTTACTCTGCACTGACTGATGATGGAATGTAATTTACTCTGCACTGACTGATGGTGGAATGTAATTTACTCGGCACTGACTGATGATGGAATGTAGTTTACTCTGCACTGACTGATGATGGAATGTAATTTACTTTGCACTGACTGATGATGGAATGTAGTTTACTCTGCACTGACTGATGATGGAATGTAGTTTACTCTGCACTGACTGATGATGGAATGTAGTTTACTCTGCACTGACTGATGATGGAATGTAATTTACTCTGCACTGACTGATGGTGGAATGTAATTTTATCGGCACTGACTGATGATGGAATGTAGTTTACTCTGCACTGACTGATGGTGGAATGTAATTTACTCAGCACTGACTGATGATGGAATGTAATTTACTCGGCACTGACTGATGGTGGAATGTAATTTACACGGCACTGACTGATGATGGAATGTAGTTTACTCTGCACTGACTGATGGTGGAATGTAATTTACTCTGCACTGACTGATGATGGAATGTAATTTACTCTGCACTGACTGATGGTGGAATGTAATTTACTCGGCACTGACTGATGGTGGAATGTAGTTTACTCTGCACTGACTGATGATGGAATGTAATTTAATCTGCACTGACTGATGATGGAATGTAGTTTACTCTGCACTGACTGATGATGGAATGTAGTTTACTCTGCACTGACTGATGGTGGAATGTAATTTACTCGGCATTGACTGATGATGGAATGTAGTTTACTCTGCACTGACTGATGGTGGAATGTAATTTACTCTGCACTGACTGATGATGGAATGTAATTTACTCTGCACTGACTGATGATGGAATGTAGTTTACTCTGCACTGACTGATGATGGAATGTAATTTACTTTGCACTGACTGATGATGGAATGTAGTTTACTCTGCACTGACTGATGATGGAATGTAATTTACTTTGCACTGACTGATGATGGAATGTAGTTTACTCTGCACTGACTGATGATGGAATGTAGTTTACTCTGCACTGACAAAACTGGAATGTAGTTTACTCTGCACTGACTGATGATGGAATGTAGTTTACTCTGCACTGAGTGATGATGGAATGTTGTTTACTCTGCACTGAGTGATGATGGAATGCAGTTTACTCTGCACTGAGTGATGATGGAATGTTGTTTACTCTGCACTGACTGATGATGGAATGGAGTTTACTCTGCACTGACTGATGATGGAATGGAGTTTACTCTGCACTGACCAATGATGGAATCGAGTTTACTCTGCACTGACCAATGATGGAATCGAGTTTACTCTGCACTGACTGATGATGGAATGGAGTTTACTCTGCACTGACTGATGATGAGATGGAGTTTACTCTGCACTGACTGATGATGGGATGGAGTTTACTCTGCACTGACTGATGATGGAATAGAGTTTACTCTGCACTGACTGATGATGGAATAGAGTTTACTCTGCATTGACTGATGATGGAATGTAGTTGACTCTGCACTGACTGATGATGGAATGTAGTTTACTCTGCACTGACTGATGATGGAATGTAGTTTACTCTGCACTGACTGATGATGGAATGTAGTTTACTCTGCACTGACTGATGATGGAATGGAGTTTACTCTGCACTGACTGATGATGGAATGTAGTTTACTCTGCACTGACTGATGATGGAATGTAGTTTACTCTGCACTGACTGATGATGGAATGTAGTTTACTCTGCACTGACTGATGATGGAATGTAGTTTACTCTGCACTGACTGATGATGGAATTTAGTTTACTCTGCACTGACTGATGATGGAATGTAGTTTCCTCTGCACTGAGTGATGATGGAATGTTGTTTACTCTGCACTGAGTGATGATGGAATGTTGTTTACTCTGCACTGACTGATGATGGAATGGAGTTTACTCTGCACTGACTGATGATGGAATGGACTTTTCTCTGCACTGACTAATGATGGAATGTAGTTTACTCTGCACTGACTGATGATGGAATGGAGTTTACTCTGCACTGACTGATGATGGAATGGACTTTACTCTGCACTGACTAATGATGGAATGTAGTTTACTCTGCACTGACTGATGATGGAATGTTGTTTACTCTGCACTGAGTGATGATGGAATGTTGTTTACTCTGCACTGACTGATGATGGAATGGAGTTTACTCTGCACTGACTGATGATGGAATGGACTTTTCTCTGCACTGACTAATGATGGAATGTAGTTTACTCTGCACTGACTGATGATGGAATGGAGTTTACTCTGCACTGACTGATGATGGAATGGACTTTACTCTGCACTGACTAATGATGGAATGTAGTTTACTCTGCACTGACTGATGATGGAATGTAGTTTACTCTGCACTGACTGATGATGGAATGGAGTTTACTCTGCACTGACCGATGATGGAATCGAGTTTACTCTGCACTGACTGATGATGGAATGGAGTTTACTCTGCACTGACTGATGATGGAATAGAGTTTACTCTGCACTGACTGATGATGGAATAGAGTTTACTCTGCATTGACTGATGATGGAATGTAGTTGACTCTGCACTGACTGATGATGGAATGTAGTTGACTCTGCACTGACCGATGATGGAATGTAGTTTACTCTGCACTGACTGATGATGGAATGTAGTTGACTCTGCACTGACTGATGATGGAATGTAGTTTACTCTGCACTGACTGATGATGGAATGTAGTTTACTCTGCACTGACTGATGATCGAATGTAGTTTACTCTGCACTGACTGATGATGGAATGGAGTTTACTCTGCACTGACTGATGATGGAATGTAGTTTACTCTGCACTGACTGATGATGGAATGTAGTTTACTCTGCACTGACTGATGATGGAATGTAGTTTACTCTGCACTGACTGATGATGGAATGTAGTTTACTCTGCACTGACTGATGATGGAATGTAGTTTACTCTGCACTGACTGATGATGGAATGTAGTTTACTCTGCACTGAGTGATGATGGAATGTTGTTTACTCTGCACTGAGTGATGATGGAATGTTGTTTACTCTGCACTGACTGATGATGAGATGGAGTTTACTCTGCACTGACTGATGACGAGATGGAGTTTACTCTGCACTGACTGATGTTGGAATGTAATTTACTCTGCACTGACTGATGATGGAATGTAATTTACTCTGCACTGACTGATGATGGAATGTTGTTTACTCTGCACTGACTGATGATGGAATGTAGTTTACTCTGCACTGACTGATGATGGAATGTAGTTTACTCTGCACTGACTGATGGTGGAATGTAATTTACTCTGCACTGACTGATGGTGGAATGTAATTTACTCTGCACTGACTGATGATGGAATGTAGTTTACTCTGCACTGACTGATGGTGGAATGTAATTTACTCTGCACTGACTGATGGTGGAATGTAATTTACTCTGCTGTGACTGATGATGGAATGTAATTTACTCTGCACTGACTGATGATGGAATGTAGTTTACTCTGCACTGACTGATGGTGGAATGTAATTTACTCTGCACTGACTGATGGTGGAATGTAATTTACTCTGCAGTGACTGATGGTGGAATGTAATTTACTCTGCAGTGACTGATGATGGAATGTAATTTACTCTGCACTGACTGATGATGGAATGTAGTTTACTCTGCACTGACTAAACTGGAATGTAGTTTACTCTGCACTGACTGATGATGGAATGTAGTTTACTCTGCACTGAGTGATGATGGAATGTAGTTTACTCTGCACTGAGTGATGATGGAATGTTGTTTACTCTGCACTGACTGATGATGGAATGGAGTTTACTCTGCACTGAGTGATGATGGAATGGACTTTACTCTGCACTGAGTGATGATGGAATGGACTTTACTCTGCACTGACTAATGATGGAATGTAGTTTACTCTGCACTGACTGATGATGGAATGGAGTTTACTCTGCACTGACTAATGATGGAATGTAGTTTACTCTGCACTGACTGATGATGGAATGTAGTTTACTCTGCACTGACTAATGATGGAATGGAGTTTACTCTGCACTGACCAATGATGGAATCGAGTTTACTCTGCACTGACCAATGATGGAATCGAGTTTACACTGCACTGACTGATGATGGAATGGAGTTTACTCTGCACTGACTGATGATGAGATGGAGTTTACTCTGCACTGACTGATGATGGAATGTAATTTACTCTGCACTGACTGATGATGGAATGTCGTTTACTCTGCACTGACTGATGATGGAATGTCGTTTACTCTGCACTGACTGATGATGGAATGTCGTTTACTCTGCACTGACTGATGATGGAATGTAGTTTACTCTGCACTGACTGATGATGGAATGTAATTTACTCTGCAGTGACTGATGATGGAATGTAGTTTACTCTGCACTGACTGATGATGGAATGTAATTTACTCTGCACTGACTGATTATGGAATGTAGTTTACTCTGCACTGACTGATGATGGAATGTAATTTACTCTGCACTGACTGATGATGGAATGTAGTTTACTCTGCACTGACTGATGATGGAATGTAGTTTACTCTGCACTGACTGATGATGGAATGTAGTTTACTCTGCACTGACTGATGATGGAATGTAATTTACTCTGCACTGACTGATGATGGAATGTAATTTACTCTGCACTGACTGATGATGGAATGTAGTTTACTCTGCACTGACTAAACTGGAATGTAGTTTACTCTGCACTGACTGATGATGGAATGTAGTTTACTCTGCACTGAGTGATGATGGAATGCTGTTTACTCTGCACTGAGTGATGATGGAATGTTGTTTACTCTGCACTGAGTGATGATGGAATGTTGTTTACTCTGCACTGAGTGATGATGGAATGTTGTTTACTCTGCACTGACTGATGATGGAATGTAGTTTACTCTGCACTGAGTGATGATGGAATGGACTTTACTCTGCACTGACTAATGATGGAATGTAGTTTACTCTGCACTGACTGATGATGGAATGTAGTTTACTCTGCACTGACTGATGATGGAATGGAGTTTACTCTGCACTGACTAATGATGGAATGTAGTTTACTCTGCACTGACTGATGATGGAATGTAGTTTACTCTGCACTGACTAATGATGGAATGGAGTTTACTCTGCACTGACCAATGATGGAATCGAGTTTTCTCTGCACTGACCAATGATGGAATGTAGTTAACTCTGCTCTGACTGATGATGGAATGTAGTTTACTCTGCACTGACTGATGATGGAATGTAATTTACTCTGCACTGACTGATGATGGAATGTCGTTTACTCTGCACTGACTGATGATGGAATGTCGTTTACTCTGCACTGACTGATGATGGAATGTCGTTTACTCTGCACTGACTGATGATGGAATGTAGTTTACTCTGCACTGACTGATGATGGAATGTAATTTACTCTGCACTGACTGATGATGGAATGTAGTTTACTCTGCACTGACTGATGATGGAATGTAATTTACTCTGCACTGACTGATTATGGAATGTAGTTTACTCTGCACTGACTGATGATGGAATGTAGTTTACTCTGCACTGACTGATGATGGAATATAGTTTACTCTGCACTGACTAATGATGGAATGGAGTTTACTCTGCACTGACCAATGATGGAATCGAGTTTACTCTGCACTGACCAATGATGGAATCGAGTTTACTCTGCACTGACTGATGATGGAATGGAATTTACTCTGCACTGACTGATGATGAGATGGAGTTTACTCTGCACTGACTGATGATGGAATGTAATTTACTCTGCACTGACTGATGATGGAATGTCGTTTACTCTGCACTGACTGATGATGGAATGTCATTTACTCTGCACTGACTGATGATGGAATGTAGTTTACTCTGCACTGACTGATGATGGAATGTAATTTACTCTGCACTGACTGATGATGGAATGTAGTTTACTCTGCACTGACTGATGATGGAATGTAATTTACTCTGCACTGACTGATTATGGAATGTAGTTTACTCTGCACTGACTGATGATGGAATGTAATTTACTCTGCACTGACTGATGATGGAATGTAGTTTACTCTGCACTGACTGATGATGGAATGTAGTTTACTCTGCACTGACTGATGGTGGAATGTAATTTACTCTGCACTGACTGATGGTGGAATGTAATTTACTCTGCACTGACTGATGATGGAATTTAGTTTACTCTGCACTGACTGATGGTGGAATGTAATTTACTCTGCACTGACTGATGATGGAATGTAGTTTACTCTGCACTGACTGATGATGGAATGGAGTTTACACTGCACTGACTGATGGTGGAATGTAATTTAATCTGCACTGACTGATGATGGAATGTAGTTTACTCTGCACTGACTGATCATGGAATGTAATTTACTCTGCACTGACTGATGATGGAATGTAATTTACTCTGCACTGACTGATGATGGAATGTAATTTACTCTGCACTGACTGATGATGGAATGTAGTTTACTCTGCACTGACTGATGATGGAATGTAATTTACTCTGCACTTACTGATGATGGAATGTAGTTTACTCTGCACTGACTGATGATGGAATGTAATTTACTCTGCACTGACTGATGATGGAATGTAATTTACTCTGCACTGACTGATGGTGGAATAGAATTTACTCTGTACTGACTGATGATGGAATGTAGTTTACTCTGCACTGACTGATGATGGAATGTAATTTACTCTGCACTGACTGATGATGGAAAGTAATTTACTCTGCACTGACTGATGATGGAATGTTGTTTACTCTGCACTGACTGATGATGGAATGTAGTTTACTCTGCACTGACTGATGATGGAAAGTAGTTTACTCTGCACTGACTGATGATGGAATGTAGTTTACTCTGCACTGACTGATGATGGAATGTAGTTTACTCTGCACTGTCTGATGGTGGAATGTAATTTACTCTGCACTGACTGATGATGGAATGTAATTTACTCTGCACTGACTGATGATGGAATGTAGTTTACTCTGCACTGACTGATGGTGGAATGTAATTTACTCTGCACTGACTGATGATGGAATGTAGTTTACTCTGCACTGACTGATGATGGAATGTAATTTACTCTGCACTGACTGATGATGGAATGTAATTTACTCTGCACTGACTGATGATGGAATGTAATTTACTCTGCACTGACTGATGATGGAATGTAGTTTACTCTGCACTGACTGATGATGGAATGTAATTTACTCTGCACTGACTGATGATGGAATGTAATTTACTCTGCACTGACTGATGGTGGAATGTAATTTACTCGGCACTGACTGATGATGGAATGTAGTTTACTCTGCACTGACTGATGATGGAATGTAATTTACTTTGCACTGACTGATGATGGAATGTAGTTTACTCTGCACTGACTGATGATGGAATGTAGTTTACTCTGCACTGACTGATGATGGAATGTAGTTTACTCTGCACTGACTGATGATGGAATGTAATTTACTCTGCACTGACTGATGGTGGAATGTAATTTTATCGGCACTGACTGATGATGGAATGTAGTTTACTCTGCACTGACTGATGGTGGAATGTAATTTACTCTGCACTGACTGATGATGGAATGTAATTTACTCGGCACTGACTGATGGTGGAATGTAATTTACACGGCACTGACTGATGATGGAATGTAGTTTACTCTGCACTGACTGATGGTGGAATGTAATTTACTCTGCACTGACTGATGATGGAATGTAATTTACTCTGCACTGACTGATGGTGGAATGTAATTTACTCGGCACTGACTGATGGTGGAATGTAGTTTACTCTGCACTGACTGATGATGGAATGTAATTTACTCTGCACTGACTGATGATGGAATGTAGTTTACTCTGCACTGACTGATGATGGAATGTAGTTTACTCTGCACTGACTGATGGTGGAATGTAATTTACTCGGCATTGACTGATGATGGAATGTAGTTTACTCTGCACTGACTGATGGTGGAATGTAATTTACTCTGCACTGACTGATGATGGAATGTAATTTACTCTGCACTGACTGATGATGGAATGTAGTTTACTCTGCACTGACTGATGATGGAATGTAATTTACTTTGCACTGACTGATGATGGAATGTAGTTTACTCTGCACTGACTGATGATGGAATGTAATTTACTTTGCACTGACTGATGATGGAATGTAGTTTACTCTGCACTGACTGATGATGGAATGTAGTTTACTCTGCACTGACAAAACTGGAATGTAGTTTACTCTGCACTGACTGATGATGGAATGTAGTTTACTCTGCACTGAGTGATGATGGAATGTTGTTTACTCTGCACTGAGTGATGATGGAATGTAGTTTACTCTGCACTGAGTGATGATGGAATGTTGTTTACTCTGCACTGACTGATGATGGAATGGAGTTTACTCTGCACTGACTGATGATGGAATGGAGTTTACTCTGCACTGACCAATGATGGAATCGAGTTTACTCTGCACTGACCAATGATGGAATCGAGTTTACTCTGCACTGACTGATGATGGAATGGAGTTTACTCTGCACTGACTGATGATGAGATGGAGTTTACTCTGCACTGACTGATGATGGGATGGAGTTTACTCTGCACTGACTGATGATGGAATAGAGTTTACTCTGCACTGACTGATGATGGAATAGAGTTTACTCTGCATTGACTGATGATGGAATGTAGTTGACTCTGCACTGACTGATGATGGAATGTAGTTTACTCTGCACTGACTGATGATGGAATGTAGTTTACTCTGCACTGACTGATGATGGAATGTAGTTTACTCTGCACTGACTGATGATGGAATGGAGTTTACTCTGCACTGACTGATGATGGAATGTAGTTTACTCTGCACTGACTGATGATGGAATGTAGTTTACTCTGCACTGACTGATGATGGAATGTAGTTTACTCTGCACTGACTGATGATGGAATGTAGTTTACTCTGCACTGACTGATGATGGAATGTAGTTTACTCTGCACTGACTGATGATGGAATTTAGTTTACTCTGCACTGACTGATGATGGAATGTAGTTTCCTCTGCACTGAGTGATGATGGAATGTTGTTTACTCTGCACTGAGTGATGATGGAATGTTGTTTACTCTGCACTGACTGATGATGGAATGGAGTTTACTCTGCACTGACTGATGATGGAATGGACTTTTCTCTGCACTGACTAATGATGGAATGTAGTTTACTCTGCACTGACTGATGATGGAATGGAGTTTACTCTGCACTGACTGATGATGGAATGGACTTTACACTGCACTGACTAATGATGGAATGTAGTTTACTCTGCACTGACTGATGATGGAATGTTGTTTACTCTGCACTGAGTGATGATGGAATGTTGTTTACTCTGCACTGACTGATGATGGAATGGAGTTTACTCTGCACTGACTGATGATGGAATGGACTTTTCTCTGCACTGACTAATGATGGAATGTAGTTTACTCTGCACTGACTGATGATGGAATGGAGTTTACTCTGCACTGACAGATGATGGAATGGACTTTACTCTGCACTGACTAATGATGGAATGTAGTTTACTCTGCACTGACTGATGATGGAATGTAGTTTACTCTGCACTGACTGATGATGGAATGGAGTTTACTCTGCACTGACCGATGATGGAATCGAGTTTACTCTGCACTGACTGATGATGGAATGGAGTTTACTCTGCACTGACTGATGATGGAATAGAGTTTACTCTGCACTGACTGATGATGGAATAGAGTATACTCTGCATTGACTGATGATGGAATGTAGTTGACTCTGCACTGACTGATGATGGAATGTAGTTGACTCTGCACTGACCGATGATGGAATGTAGTTTACTCTGCACTGACTGATGATGGAATGTAGTTGACTCTGCACTGACTGATGATGGAATGTAGTTTACTCTGCACTGACTGATGATGGAATGTAGTTTACTCTGCACTGACTGATGATCGAATGTAGTTTACTCTGCACTGACTGATGATGGAATGGAGTTTACTCTGCACTGACTGATGATGGAATGTAGTTTACTCTGCACTGACTGATGATGGAATGTAGTTTACTCTGCACTGACTGATGATGGAATGTAGTTTACTCTGCACTGACTGATGATGGAATGTAGTTTACTCTGCACTGACTGATGATGGAATGTAGTTTACTCTGCACTGACTGATGATGGAATGTAGTTTACTCTGCACTGACTGATGATGAGATGGAGTTTACTCTGCACTGACTGATGACGAGATGGAGTTTACTCTGCACTGACTGATGATGGAATGTAATTTACTCTGCACTGACTGATGATGGAATGTAATTTACTCTGCACTGACTGATGATGGAATGTTGTTTACTCTGCACTGACTGATGATGGAATGTAGTTTACTCTGCACAGACTGATGATGGAATGTAGTTTACTCTGCACTGACTGATGGTGGAATGTAATTTACTCTGCACTGACTGATGGTGGAATGTAATTTACTCTGCACTGACTGATGATGGAATGTAGTTTACTCTGCACTGACTGATGATGGAATGTTGTTTACTCTGCACTGACTGATGATGGAATGTAGTTTACTCTGCACTGACTGATGATGGAATGTAGTTTACTCTGCACTGACTGATGGTGGAATGTAATTTACTCTGCACTGACTGATGGTGGAATGTAATTTACTCTGCACTGACTGATGATGGAATGTAGTTTACTCTGCACTGACTGATGGTGGAATGTAATTTTCTCTGCACTGACTGATGGTGGAATGTAATTTACTCTGCTGTGACTGATGATGGAATGTAATTTACTCTGCACTGACTGATGATGGAATGTAGTTTACTCTGCACTGACTGATGGTGGAATGTAATTTACTCTGCACTGACTGATGGTGGAATGTAATTTACTCTGCAGTGACTGATGGTGGAATGTAATTTACTCTGCAGTGACTGATGATGGAATGTAATTTACTCTGCACTGACTGATGATGGAATGTAGTTTACTCTGCACTGACTAAACTGGAATGTAGTTTACTCTGCACTGAGTGATGATGGAATGTAGTTTACTCTGCACTGAGTGATGATGGAATGTTGTTTACTCTGCACTGACTGATGATGGAATGGAGTTTACTCTGCACTGAGTGATGATGGAATGGACTTTACTCTGCACTGAGTGATGATGGAATGGACTTTACTCTGCACTGACTAATGATGGAATGTAGTTTACTCTGCACTGACTGATGATGGAATGGAGTTTACTCTGCACTGACTAATGATGGAATGTAGTTTACTCTGCACTGACTGATGATGGAATGTAGTTTACTCTGCACTGACTAATGATGGAATGGAGTTTACTCTGCACTGACCAATGATGGAATCGAGTTTACTCTGCACTGACCAATGATGGAATCGAGTTTACTCTGCACTGACTGATGATGGAATGGAGTTTACTCTGCACTGACTGATGATGAGATGGAGTTTACTCTGCACTGACTGATGATGGAATGTAATTTACTCTGCACTGACTGATGATGGAATGTCGTTTACTCTGCACTGACTGATGATGGAATGTCGTTTACTCTGCACTGACTGATGATGGAATGTCGTTTACTCTGCACTGACTGATGATGGAATGTAGTTTACTCTGCACTGACTGATGATGGAATGTAATTTACTCTGCAGTGACTGATGATGGAATGTAGTTTACTCTGCACTGACTGATGATGGAATGTAATTTACTCTGCACTGACTGATTATGGAATGTAGTTTACTCTGCACTGACTGATGATGGAATGTAATTTACTCTGCACTGACTGATGATGGAATGTAGTTTACTCTGCACTGACTGATGATGGAATGTAGTTTACTCTGCACTGACTGATGATGGAATGTAGTTTACTCTGCACTGACTGATGATGGAATGTAATTTACTCTGCACTGACTGATGATGGAATGTAATTTACTCTGCACTGACTGATGATGGAATGTAGTTTACTCTGCACTGACTAAACTGGAATGTAGTTTACTCTGCACTGACTGATAATGGAATGTAGTTTACTCTGCACTGAGTGATGATGGAATGCTGTTTACTCTGCACTGAGTGATGATGGAATGTTGTTTACTCTGCACTGAGTGATGATGGAATGTTGTTTACTCTGCACTGAGTGATGATGGAATGTTGTTTACTCTGCACTGACTGATGATGGAATGGAGTTTACTCTGCACTGAGTGATGATGGAATGGACTTTACTCTGCACTGACTAATGATGGAATGTAGTTTACTCTGCACTGACTGATGATGGAATGTAGTTTACTCTGCACTGACTGATGATGGAATGGAGTTTACTCTGCACTGACTAATGATGGAATGTAGTTTACTCTGCACTGACTGATGATGGAATGTAGTTTACTCTGCACTGACTAATGATGGAATGGAGTTTACTCTGCACTGACCAATGATGGAATCGAGTTTTCTCTGCACTGACCAATGATGGAATGTAGTTTACTCTGCTCTGACTGATGATGGAATGTAGTTTACTCTGCACTGACTGATGATGGAATGTAATTTACTCTGCACTGACTGATGATGGAATGTCGTTTACTCTGCACTGACTGATGATGGAATGTCGTTTACTCTGCACTGACTGATGATGGAATGTCGTTTACTCTGCACTGACTGATGATGGAATGTAGTTTACTCTGCACTGACTGATGATGGAATGTAATTTACTCTGCACTGACTGATGATGGAATGTAGTTTACTCTGCACTGACTGATGATGGAATGTAATTTACTCTGCACTGACTGATTATGGAATGTAGTTTACTCTGCACTGACTGATGATGGAATGTAGTTTACTCTGCACTGACTGATGATGGAATATAGTTTACTCTGCACTGACTAATGATGGAATGGAGTTTACTCTGCACTGACCAATGATGGAATCGAGTTTACTCTGCACTGACCAATGATGGAATCGAGTTTACTCTGCACTGACTGATGATGGAATGGAGTTTACTCTGCACTGACTGATGATGAGATGGAGTTTACTCTGCACTGACTGATGATGGAATGTAATTTACTCTGCACTGACTGATGATGGAATGTCGTTTACTCTGCACTGACTGATGATGGAATGTCATTTACTCTGCACTGACTGATGATGGAATGTAGTTTACTCTGCACTGACTGATGATGGAATGTAATTTACTCTGCACTGACTGATGATGGAATGTAGTTTACTCTGCACTGACTGATGATGGAATGTAATTTACTCTGCACTGACTGATTATGGAATGTAGTTTACTCTGCACTGACTGATGATGGAATGTAATTTACTCTGCACTGACTGATGATGGAATGTAGTTTACTCTGCACTGACTGATGATGGAATGTAGTTTACTCTGCACTGACTGATGATGGAATGTAGTTTACTCTGCACTGACTGATGATGGAATGTAATTTACTCTGCACTGACTGATGATGGAATGTAATTTACTCTGCACTGACTGATGATGGAATGTAGTTTACTCTGCACTGACTAAACTGGAATGTAGTTTACTCTGCACTGACTGATGATGGAATGTAGTTTACTCTGCACTGAGTGATGATGGAATGTTGTTTACTCTGCACTGAGTGATGATGGAATGTTGTTTACTCTGCACTGACTGATGATGGAATGTAGTTTACTCTGCACTGACTGATGATGGAATGTAGTTTACTCTGCACTGAGTGATGATGGAATGTTGTTTACTCTGCACTGAGTGATGATGGAATGTTGTTTACTCTGCACTGACTGATGATGAGATGGAGTTTACTCTGCACTGACTGATGACGAGATGGAGTTTACTCTGCACTGACTGATGATGGAATGTAATTTACTCTGCACTGACTGATGATGGAATGTAATTTACTCTGCACTGACTGATGATGGAATGTTGTTTACTCTGCACTGACTGATGATGGAATGTAGTTTACTCTGCACTGACTGATGATGGAATGTAGTTTACTCTGCACTGACTGATGGTGGAATGTAATTTACTCTGCACTGACTGATGGTGGAATGTAATTTACTCTGCACTGACTGATGATGGAATGTAGTTTACTCTGCACTGACTGATGGTGGAATGTAATTTTCTCTGCACTGACTGATGGTGGAATGTAATTTACTCTGCTGTGACTGATGATGGAATGTAATTTACTCTGCACTGACTGATGATGGAATGTAGTTTACTCTGCACTGACTGATGGTGGAATGTAATTTACTCTGCACTGACTGATGGTGGAATGTAATTTACTCTGCAGTGACTGATGGTGGAATGTAATTTACTCTGCAGTGACTGATGATGGAATGTAATTTACTCTGCACTGACTGATGATGGAATGTAGTTTACTCTGCACTGACTAAACTGGAATGTAGTTTACTCTGCACTGACTGATGATGGAATGTAGTTTACTCTGCACTGAGTGATGATGGAATGTAGTTTACTCTGCACTGAGTGATGATGGAATGTTGTTTACTCTGCACTGACTGATGATGGAATGGAGTTTACTCTGCACTGAGTGATGATGGAATGGACTTTACTCTGCACTGAGTGATGATGGAATGGACTTTACTCTGCACTGACTAATGATGGAATGTAGTTTACTCTGCACTGACTGATGATGGAATGGAGTTTACTCTGCACTGACTAATGATGGAATGTAGTTTACTCTGCACTGACTGATGATGGAATGTAGTTTACTCTGCACTGACTAATGATGGAATGGAGTTTACTCTGCACTGACCAATGATGGAATCGAGTTTACTCTGCACTGACCAATGATGGAATCGAGTTTACTCTGCACTGACTGATGATGGAATGGAGTTTACTCTGCACTGACTGATGATGAGATGGAGTTTACTCTGCACTGACTGATGATGGAATGTAATTTACTCTGCACTGACTGATGATGGAATGTCGTTTACTCTGCACTGACTGATGATGGAATGTCGTTTACTCTGCACTGACTGATGATGGAATGTCGTTTACTCTGCACTGACTGATGATGGAATGTAGTTTACTCTGCACTGACTGATGATGGAATGTAATTTACTCTGCAGTGACTGATGATGGAATGTAGTTTACTCTGCACTGACTGATGATGGAATGTAATTTACTCTGCACTGACTGATTATGGAATGTAGTTTACTCTGCACTGACTGATGATGGAATGTAATTTACTCTGCACTGACTGATGATGGAATGTAGTTTACTCTGCACTGACTGATGATGGAATGTAGTTTACTCTGCACTGACTGATGATGGAATGTAGTTTACTCTGCACTGACTGATGATGGAATGTAATTTACTCTGCACTGACTGATGATGGAATGTAATTTACTCTGCACTGACTGATGATGGAATGTAGTTTACTCTGCACTGACTAAACTGGAATGTAGTTTACTCTGCACTGACTGATGATGGAATGTAGTTTACTCTGCACTGAGTGATGATGGAATGCTGTTTACTCTGCACTGAGTGATGATGGAATGTTGTTTACTCTGCACTGAGTGATGATGGAATGTTGTTTACTCTGCACTGAGTGATGATGGAATGTTGTTTACTCTGCACTGACTGATGATGGAATGGAGTTTACTCTGCACTGAGTGATGATGGAATGGACTTTACTCTGCACTGACTAATGATGGAATGTAGTTTACTCTGCACTGACTGATGATGGAATGTAGTTTACTCTGCACTGACTGATGATGGAATGGAGTTTACTCTGCACTGACTAATGATGGAATGTAGTTTACTCTGCACTGACTGATGATGGAATGTAGTTTACTCTGCACTGACTAATGATGGAATGGAGTTTACTCTGCACTGACCAATGATGGAATCGAGTTTTCTCTGCACTGACCAATGATGGAATGTAGTTTACTCTGCTCTGACTGATGATGGAATGTAGTTTACTCTGCACTGACTGATGATGGAATGTAATTTACTCTGCACTGACTGATGATGGAATGTAGTTTACTCTGCACTGACTGATGATGGAATGTAGTTTACTCTGCACTGACTGATGATGGAATGTAGTTTACTCTGCACTGACTGATGATGGAATGTAATTTACTCTGCACTGACTGATGATGGAATGTAATTTACTCTGCACTGACTGATGATGGAATGTAGTTTACTCTGCACTGACTAAACTGGAATGTAGTTTACTCTGCACTGACTGATGATGGAATGTAGTTTACTCTGCACTGAGTGATGATGGAATGTTGTTTACTCTGCACTGAGTGATGATGGAATGTTGTTTACTCTGCACTGACTGATGATGGAATGTAGTTTACTCTGCACTGACTGATGATGGAATGTAGTTTACTCTGCACTGAGTGATGATGGAATGTTGTTTACTCTGCACTGAGTGATGATGGAATGTTGTTTACTCTGCACTGACTGATGATGAGATGGAGTTTACTCTGCACTGACTGATGACGAGATGGAGTTTACTCTGCACTGACTGATGATGGAATGTAATTTACTCTGCACTGACTGATGATGGAATGTAATTTACTCTGCACTGACTGATGATGGAATGTTGTTTACTCTGCACTGACTGATGATGGAATGTAGTTTACTCTGCACTGACTGATGATGGAATGTAGTTTACTCTGCACTGACTGATGGTGGAATGTAATTTACTCTGCACTGACTGATGGTGGAATGTAATTTACTCTGCACTGACTGATGATGGAATGTAGTTTACTCTGCACTGACTGATGGTGGAATGTAATTTTCTCTGCACTGACTGATGGTGGAATGTAATTTACTCTGCTGTGACTGATGATGGAATGTAATTTACTCTGCACTGACTGATGATGGAATGTAGTTTACTCTGCACTGACTGATGGTGGAATGTAATTTACTCTGCACTGACTGATGATGGAATGTAGTTTACTCTGCACTGACTAATGATGGAATGGAGTTTACTCTGCACTGACCAATGATGGAATCGAGTTTTCTCTGCACTGACCAATGATGGAATGTAGTTTACTCTGCTCTGACTGATGATGGAATGTAGTTTACTCTGCACTGACTGATGATGGAATGTAATTTACTCTGCACTGACTGATGATGGAATGTCGTTTACTCTGCACTGACTGATGATGGAATGTCGTTTACTCTGCACTGACTGATGATGGAATGTCGTTTACTCTGCACTGACTGATGATGGAATGTAGTTTACTCTGCACTGACTGATGATGGAATGTAATTTACTCTGCACTGACTGATGATGGAATGTAGTTTACTCTGCACTGACTGATGATGGAATGTAATTTACTCTGCACTGACTGATTATGGAATGTAGTTTACTCTGCACTGACTGATGATGGAATGTAGTTTACTCTGCACTGACTGATGATGGAATATAGTTTACTCTGCACTGACTAATGATGGAATGGAGTTTACTCTGCACTGACCAATGATGGAATCGAGTTTACTCTACACTGACCAATGATGGAATCGAGTTTACTCTGCACTGACTGATGATGGAATGGAGTTTACTCTGCACTGACTGATGATGAGATGGAGTTTACTCTGCACTGACTGATGATGGAATGTAATTTACTCTGCACTGACCAATGATGGAATCGAGTTTACTCTGCACTGACTGATGATGGAATGTAATTTACTCTGCACTGACTGATGATGGAATGTCGTTTACTCTGCACTGACTGATGATGGAATGTCGTTTACTCTGCACTGACTGATGATGGAATGTCGTTTACTCTGCACTGACTGATGATGGAATGTAGTTTACTCTGCACTGACTGATGATGGAATGTAATTTACTCTGCACTGACTGATGATGGAATGTAGTTTACTCTGCACTGACTGATGATGGAATGTAATTTACTCTGCACTGACTGATTATGGAATGTAGTTTACTCTGCACTGACTGATGATGGAATGTAGTTTACTCTGCACTGACTGATGATGGAATATAGTTTAATCTGCACAGACTAATGATGGAATGGAGTTTACTCTGCACTGACCAATGATGGAATCGAGTTTACTCTGCACTGACCAATGATGGAATCGAGTTTACTCTGCACTGACTGATGATGGAATGGAGTTTACTCTGCACTGACTGATGATGAGATGGAGTTTACTCTGCACTGACTGATGATGGAATGTAATTTACTCTGCACTGACTGATGATGGAATGTCGTTTACTCTGCACTGACTGATGATGGAATGTCATTTACTCTGCACTGACTGATGATGGAATGTAGTTTACTCTGCACTGACTGATGATGGAATGTAATTTACTCTGCACTGACTGATGATGGAATGTAGTTTACTCTGCACTGACTGATGATGGAATGTAATTTACTCTGCACTGACTGATTATGGAATGTAGTTTACTCTGCACTGACTGATGATGGAATGTAATTTACTCTGCACTGACTGATGATGGAATGTAGTTTACTCTGCACTGACTGATGATGGAATGTAGTTTACTCTGCACTGACTGATGATGGAATGTAGTTTACTCTGCACTGACTGATGATGGAATGTAATTTACTCTGCACTGACTGATGATGGAATGTAATTTACTCTGCACTGACTGATGATGGAATGTAGTTTACTCTGCACTGACTAAACTGGAATGTAGTTTACTCTGCACTGACTGATGATGGAATGTAGTTTACTCTGCACTGAGTGATGATGGAATGCTGTTTACTCTGCACTGAGTGATGATGGAATGTTGTTTACTCTGCACTGAGTGATGATGGAATGTTGTTTACTCTGCACTGAGTGATGATGGAATGTTGTTTACTCTGCACTGACTGATGATGGAATGGAGTTTACTCTGCACTGAGTGATGATGGAATGGACTTTACTCTGCACTGACTAATGATGGAATGTAGTTTACTCTGCACTGACTGATGATGGAATGTAGTTTACTCTGCACTGACTGATGATGGAATGGAGTTTACTCTGCACTGACTAATGATGGAATGTAGTTTACTCTGCACTGACTGATGATGGAATGTAGTTTACTCTGCACTGACTAATGATGGAATGGAGTTTACTCTGCACTGACCAATGATGGAATCGAGTTTACTCTGCACTGACCAATGATGGAATGTAGTTTACTCTGCACTGACTGATGATGGAATGTAGTTTACTCTGCACTGACTGATGATGGAATGTAGTTTACTCTGCACTGACTGATGATGGAATGTAGTTTACTCTGCACTGAGTGATGATGGAATGCTGTTTACTCTGCACTGAGTGATGATGGAATGTTGTTTACTCTGCACTGAGTGATGATGGAATGTTGTTTACTCTGCACTGAGTGATGATGGAATGTTGTTTACTCTGCACTGACTGATGATGGAATGGAGTTTACTCTGCACTGAGTGATGATGGAATGGACTTTACTCTGCACTGACTAATGATGGAATGTAGTTTACTCTGCACTGACTGATGATGGAATGTAGTTTACTCTGCACTGACTGATGATGGAATGGAGTTTACTCTGCACTGACTAATGATGGAATGTAGTTTACTCTGCACTGACTGATGATGGAATGTAGTTTACTCTGCACTGACTAATGATGGAATGGAGTTTACTCTGCACTGACCAATGATGGAATCGAGTTTACTCTGCACTGACCAATGATGGAATGTAGTTTACTCTGCACTGACTGATGATGGAATGTAGTTTACTCTGCACTGACTGATGATGGAATGTAATTTACTCTGCACTGACTGATGATGGAATGTCGTTTACTCTGCACTGACTGATGATGGAATGTCGTTTACTCTGCACTGACTGATGATGGAATGTCGTTTACTCTGCACTGACTGATGATGGAATGTAGTTTACTCTGCACTGACTGATGATGGAATGTAATTTACTCTGCACTGACTGATGATTGAATGTAGTTTACTCTGCACTGACTGATGATGGAATGTAATTTACTCTGCACTGACTGATTATGGAATGTAGTTTACTCTGCACTGACTGATGATGGAATGTAATTTACTCTGCACTGACTGATGATGGAATGTAGTTTACTCTGCACTGACTGATGATGGAATGTAGTTTACTCTGCACTGACTGATGATTGAATGTAGTTTACTCTGCACTGACTGATGATGGAATGTAGTTTACTCTGCACTGACTGATGATGGAATGTAATTTACTCTGCACTGACTGATGATGGAATGTAGTTTACTCTGCACTGACTGATGATGGAATTTAGTTTACTCTGCACTGACTGATGATGGAATGTAATTTACTCTGCACTGACTGATGATGGAATGTAATTTACTCTGCACTGACTGATGATGGAATGTAATTTACTCTGCACTGACTGATGATGGAATGTAGTTTACTCTGCACTGACTGATGATGGAATGTAATTTACTCTGCACTGACTGATGATGGAATGTAGTTTACTCTGCACTGACTGATGATGGAATGTAGTTTACTCTGTACTGACTGATGATGGAATGTAGTTTACTCTGCACTGACTGATGATGGAATGTAGTTTACTCTGCACTGACTGATGATGGAATGTAATTTACTCTGCACTGACTGATGATGGAATGGAGTTTACTCTGCACTGACTGATGATGGAATGTAGTTTACTCTGCACTGACTGATGATGGAATGTAATTTACTCTGCACTGACTGATGATGGAATGTAGTTTACTCTGCACTGACTGATGATGGAATGTAATTTACTCTGCACAGACTGATGATGGAATGTAGTTTACTCTGCACTGACTGATGATGGAATGTAGTTTACTCTGCACTGACCGATGATGGAATGTAGTTTACTCTGCACTGACTGATGATGGAATGTAATTTACTCTGCACTGATGATGATGGAATGGAGTTTACTCTGCACTGACTGATCGTGGAATGTAGTTTACTCTGCACTGACTGATGATGGAATGTAGTTTACTCTGCACTGACTGATGATGGAATGTAGTTTACTCTGCACTGACTGATGATGGAATGTAATTTACTCTGCACTGACTAATGATGGAATGTAGTTTACTCTGCACTGACTGATGATGGAATGGAGTTTACTCTGCACTGACTGATGGTGGAATGTAATTTACTCTGCACTGACTGATGATGGAATGTAGTTTACTCTGCACTGACTGATGATGGAATGTAGTTTACTCTGCACTGACTGATGATGGAATGTAATTTACTCTGCACTGACTGATGATGGAATGTAGTTTACTCTGCACTGACTGATGATGGAATGTAGTTTACTCTGCACTGACTGATGATGGAATGTAGTTTACTCCGCACTGACTGATGATGGAATGTAATTTACTGTGCACTGACTGATGATGGAATGTAATTTACTCTGCACTGACCGATGATGGAATGTAGTTTACTCTGCACTGACTGATGATGGAATGTAGTTTACTCTGCACTGACTGATGATGGAATGTAATTTACTCTGCACTGACTGATGATGGAATGGAGTTTACTCTGCACTGACTGATGGTGGAATGTAGTTTACTCTGCACTGACTGATGATGGAATGTAATTTACTCTGCACTGACTGATGATGGAATGGAGTTTACTCTGCACTGACTGATGGAGGAATGTAGTTTACTCTGCACTGACTGATGGAGGAATGTAGTTTACTCTGCACTGACTGATGATGGAATGTAATTTACTCTGCACTGACTAATGATGGAATGTAGTTTACTCTACACTGACTGATGATGGAATGGAGTTTACTCTGCACTGACTGATGATGGAATGGAGTTTACTCTGCACTGACTGATGATGGAATGTAATTTACTCTGCACTGACTGATGATGGAATGTAGTTTACTCTGCACTGACTGATGATGGAATGTAGTTTACTCTGCACTGACTGATGATGGAATGTAGTTTACTCTGCACTGACTGATGATGGAATGTAGTTGACTCTGCACTGACTGATGATGGAATGTAATTTACTCTGCACTGACTGATGATGGAATGTAATTTACTCTGCACTGACTGATGATGGAATGTAATTTACTCTGCACTGACTGATGATGGAATGTAGTTTACTATGCACTGACTGATGATGGAATGTAATTTACTCTGCACTGACTGAAGGTGGAATGTAGTTTACTCTGCACTGACTGATGATGGAATGTAGTTTACTCTGCACTGACTGATGATGGAATGTAATTTACTCTGCACTGACTGATGATGGAATGTAGTTTACTCTGCACTGACTGATGATGGAATGTAATTTACTCTGCACTGACTGATTATGGAATGTAGTTTACTCTGCACTGACTGATGATGGAATGTAATTTACTCTGCACTGACTGATGATGGAATGTAGTTTACTCTGCACTGACTGATGATGGAATTTAGTTTACTCTGCACTGACTGATGATGGAATGTAGTTTACTCTGCACTGACTGATGATGGAATGTAATTTACTCTGCACTGACTGATGATGGAATGTAGTTTACTCTGCACTGACTGATGATGGAATGGAGTTGACTCTGCACTGACTGATGATGGAATGTAGTTTACTCTGCACTGACTGATGTTGGAATGTAGTTTACTCTGCACTGACTGATGGTGGAATGTAGTTTACTCTGCACTGACTGATGGTGGAATGTAGTTTACTCTGCACTGACTGATGATGGAATGGAGTTTACTCTGCACTGACTGATGATGGAATGTAGTTTACTCTGCACTGACTGATGATGGAATGTAGTTTACTCTGCACTGACTGATGATGGAATGCAATTTACTCTGCACTGACTGATGATGGAATGGAGTTTACTCTGCACTGACTGATGATGGAATGGAGTTTACTCTGCACTGACTGATGATGGAATGTAATTTACTCTGCACTGATTGATGATGGAATGTAATTTACTCTGCCTTGACTGATGATGGAATGTAATTTACTCTGCACTGACTGATGATGGAATGTAGTTTACTCTGCACTGACTGATGATGGAATGTAGTTTACTCTGCACTGACTGATGATGGAATGTAGTTTACTCTGCACTGACTGATGATGGAATGTAGTTTACTCTGCACTGACTGATGATGGAATGTAGTTTACTCTGCACTGACCGATGATGGAATGTAATTTACTCTGCACTGACTGATGATGGAATGTAGTTTACTCTGCACTGACTGATGATGGAATGTAGTTTACTCTGCACTGACTGATGATGGAATGTAGTTTACTCTGCACTGACTGATGATGGAATGTAGTTTACTCTGCACTGACTGATGATGGAATGTAGTTTACTCTGCACTGACTGATGATGGAATGTAATTTACTCTGCACTGACTGATGATGGAATGGAGTTTACTCTGCACTGACTGATGATGGAATGGAGTTTACTCTGCACTGACTGATGATGGAATGTAATTAACTCTGCACTGACTGATGATGGAATGTAGTTTACTCTGCCCTGACCGATGATGGAATGTAATTTACTCTGCACTGACTGATGATGGAATGTAGTTTACTCTGCACTGACTGATGATGGAATGTAGTTTACTCTGCACTGACTGATGATGGAATGTAGTTTACTCTGCACTGACTGATGATGGAATGTAGTTTACTCTGCACTGACTGATGATGGAATGTAGTTTACTCTGCACTGACTGATGATGGAATGTAATTTACTCTGCACTGACTGATGATGGAATGGAGTTTACTCTGCACTGACTGATGATGGAATGTAGTTTACTCTGCACTGACTGATGATGGAATGTAGTTTACTCTGCACTGACTGATGATGGAATGTAATTTACTCTGCACTGACTGATGATGGAATGGAGTTTACTCTGCACTGACTGATGATGGAATGTAGTTTACTCTGCACTGACTGAGTCAGTTCTGAAGAAGGGTCACTGACCCGAAACGTTAACTCTGCTTCTCTTTCCACAGATGCTGCCAGACCTGCTGAGTGAATCCAGCATTTCTTGTTTTTGTTTGTGGAATATAATTTACTCTGCACTGCATGATGGTGGAATATAATTTACGCTGCACTGAGTGATGATGGAATGTTGTTTACTCTGCACTGACTGATGGTGGAATGTAATTTACTCTGCACTGAGTGATGATGGAATGTAGTTTACTCTGCACTGACTGATGATGGAATGTAGTTTACTCTGCACTGACTGATGATGGAATGTAGTTTACTCTGCACTGCATGATGGTGGAATATAATTTACTCTGCACTGAGTGATGATGGAATGTAGTTTACTCTGCACTGACTGATGATGGAATGAAGTTTACTCTGCACTGACTGATGATGGAATGTAGTTTACTCTGCACTGACTGATGATGGAATGTAATTTACTCTGCACTGACTGATGATGGAATGTAATTTACTCTGCACTGACTGATGATGGAATGTAATTTACTCTGCACTGACTGATGATGGAATGTAATTTACTCTGCACTGACAGATGATGGAATGTAATTTACTCTGCACTGACTGATGATGGAATGGAGTTTACTCTGCACTGACCGATGATGGAATGGAGTTTACTCTGCACTGACTGATGATAGAATGTAGTTTACTCTGCACTGACTGATGATGGAATGGAGTTTACTCTGCACTGACTGATGATGGAATGTAATTTACTCTGCACTGACTGATGCTGGAATGGAGTTTACTCTGCACTGACTGATGATGGAATGGAGTTTACTCTGCACTGACTGATGATGGAATGTAGTTTACTCTGCACTGACTGATGATGGAATGTAGTTTACTCTGCACTGACTGATGATGGAATGGAGTTTACTCTGCACTGACTGATGATGGAATGGAGTTTACTCTGCACTGACTGATGATGGAATGTAGTTTACTCTGCACTGACTGATGATGGAATGTAATTTACTCTGCACTGACTGATGATGGAATGGAGTTTACTCTGCACTGACTGATGATGGAATGTAGTTTACTCTGCACTGACTGATGATGGAATGTAGTTTACTCTGCACTGACTGATGATGGAATGTAATTTACTCTGCACTGACTGATGATGGAATGGAGTTTACTCTGCACTGACTGATGATGGAATGTAGTTTACTCTGCACTGACTGAGTCAGTTCTGAAGAAGGGTCACTGACCCGAAACGTTAACTCTGCTTCTCTTTCCACAGATGCTGCCAGACCTGCTGAGTGAATCCAGCATTTCTTGTTTTTGTTTGTGGAATATAATTTACTCTGCACTGCATGATGGTGGAATATAATTTACGCTGCACTGAGTGATGATGGAATGTTGTTTACTCTGCACTGACTGATGGTGGAATGTAATTTACTCTGCACTGAGTGATGATGGAATGTAGTTTACTCTGCACTGACTGATGATGGAATGTAGTTTACTCTGCACTGACTGATGATGGAATGTAGTTTACTCTGCACTGCATGATGGTGGAATATAATTTACTCTGCACTGAGTGATGATGGAATGTAGTTTACTCTGCACTGACTGATGATGGAATGAAGTTTACTCTGCACTGACTGATGATGGAATGTAGTTTACTCTGCACTGACTGATGATGGAATGTAATTTACTCTGCACTGACTGATGATGGAATGTAATTTACTCTGCACTGACTGATGATGGAATGTAATTTACTCTGCACTGACTGATGATGGAATGTAATTTACTCTGCACTGACAGATGATGGAATGTAATTTACTCTGCACTGACTGATGATGGAATGGAGTTTACTCTGCACTGACCGATGATGGAATGGAGTTTACTCTGCACTGACTGATGATAGAATGTAGTTTACTCTGCACTGACTGATGATGGAATGGAGTTTACTCTGCACTGACTGATGATGGAATGTAATTTACTCTGCACTGACTGATGCTGGAATGGAGTTTACTCTGCACTGACTGATGATGGAATGGAGTTTACTCTGCACTGACTGATGATGGAATGTAGTTTACTCTGCACTGACTGATGATGGAATGTAGTTTACTCTGCACTGACTGATGATGGAATGGAGTTTACTCTGCACTGACTGATGATGGAATGGAGTTTACTCTGCACTGACCGATGATGGAATGTAATTTACTCTGCACTGACTGATGCTGGAAAGGAGTTTACTCTGCACTGACTGATGATGGAATGGAGTTTACTCTGCACTGACTGATGATGGAATGGAGTTTACTCTGCACTGACTGATGATGGAATGTAGTTTACTCTGCACTGACCGATGATGGAATGGAGTTTACTCTGCACTGACTGATGATGGAATGTAATTTACTCTGCACTGACTGATGCTGGAATGGAGTTTACTCTGCACTGACTAATGATGGAATGTAATTTACTCTGCACTGACTAATGATGCAATGGAGTTTACTCTGCACTGACTAATGATGCAATGGAGTTTACTCTGCACTGACTGATGGTGGAATGTAGTTTACTCTGCACTGACTGATGGTGGAATGTAGTTTACTCTGCACTGACTGATGATGGAATGTAATTTACTCTGCACTGACTGATGATGGAATGTAGTTTACTCTGCACTGACTGATGATGGAATGTAGTTTACTCTGCACTGACTGATGATGGAATGTAGTTTACTCTGCACTGACTGATGATGGAATGTAGTTTACTCTGCACTGACTGATGATGGAATGTAGTTTACTCTGCACTGACTGATGATGGAATGTAATTTACTCTGCACTGACTGATGATGGAATGGAGTTTACTCTGCACTGACTGATGCTGGAATGTAATTTACACTGCACTGACTGATGATGGAATGGAGTTTACTCTGCACTGACCGATGGTGGAATGGAGTTTACTCTGCACTGACTGATGGTGGAATGGAGTTTACTCTGCACTGACTGATGGTGGAATGGAGTTTACTCTGCACTGACTGATGCTGGAATGGAGTTTACTCTGCACTGACTGATGATGGAATGTAATTTACTCTGCACTGACTGATGATGGAATGTAGTTTACTCTGCACTGACTGATGATGGAATGGAGTTTACTCTGCACTGACTGATGATGGAATGGAGTTTACTCTGCACTGACTGATGATGGAATGGAGTTTACTCTGCACTGACTGATGATGGAATGGAGTTTACTCTGCACTGACTGATGATGGAATGGAGTTTACTCTGCACTGACTGATGATGGAATGGAGTTTACTCTGCACTGACTGATGATGGAATGGAGTTTACTCTGCACTGACTGATGATGGAATGGAGTTTACTCTGCACTGACTGATGATGGAATGGAGTTTACTCTGCACTGACTGATGATGGAATGGAGTTTACTCTGCACTGACTGATGATGGAATGGAGTTTACTCTGCTCTGACTGATGATGGAATGGAGATTACTCTGCACTGACCGATGATGGAATGGAGTTTACTCTGCACTGACTGATGATGGAATGTAATTTACTCTGCACTGACTGATGCTGGAATGGAGTTTACTCTGCACTGACTGATGATGGAATGGAGTTTACTCTGCACTGACTGATGATGGAATGGAGTTTACTCTGCACTGACTGATGATGGAATGGAGTTTACTCTGCACTGACTGATGATGGAATGTAGTTTTCTCTGCACTGACTGATGATGGAATGTAGTTTACTCTGCACTGACTGATGATGGATGGAGTTTACTCTGCACTGACTGATGATGGAATGTAGTTTACTCTGCACTGACTGATGATGGAATGGAGTTTACTCTGCACTGACTAATGATGGAATGGAGTTTACTCTGCACTGACTAATGATGGAATGGAGTTTACTCTGCACTGACTAATGTTGGAATGGAGTTTACTCTGCACTGACTGATGGTGGAATGTAGTTTACTCTGCACTGACTGATGATGGAATGGAGTTTACTCTGCACTGACTGATGATGGAATGGAGTTTACTCTGCACTGACTGATGATGGAATGGAGTTTACTCTGCACTGACCGTTGATGGAATGGAGTTTACTCTGCACTGACTGATGATGGAATGTAGTTTACTCTGCACTGACTGATGATGGAATGTAGTTTACTCTGCACTGACCTATGATGGAATGGAGTTTACTCTGCTCTGACTGATGATAGAATGTAGTTTACTCTGCACTGACTGATGATGGAATGTAGTTGCCTCTGCACTGACTGATGATGGAATGGAGTTTACTCTGCACTGACTGATGATGGAATGGAGTTTACTCTGCACTGACCTATGATGGAATGGAGTTTACTCTGCACTGACTGATGGTGGAATGGAGTTTACTCTGCACTGACTGATGATGGAATGTAGTTGCCTCTGCACTGACTGATGATGGAATGGAGTTTACTCTGCACTGACTGATGATGGAATGGAGTTTACTCTGCACTGACTGATGGTGGAATGGAGTTTACTCTGCACTGACTGATGATGGAATGGAGTTTACTCTGCACTGACTGATGATGGAATGGAGTTTACTCTGCACTGACTGATGATGGAATGGAGTTTACTCTGCACTGACTGATGATGGAATGGAGTTTACTCTGCACTGACTGATGATGGAATTAGAATTAGAATATTACAGCGCAGTACAGGCCCTTCGGCCCTCGATGTTGCGCCGATCATCTGACCTACACTATTCCATTTACATCCATATGTCTATCCAATGACCACTTAAATGCCCTTAAAGTTGGCGAGTCTACTACTGTTGCAGGCAGGGCGTTCCACGCCCCTACTACTCTCTGAGTAAAGAAACTACCTCCGACATCTGTCCTATATCTTTCACCCCTCAACTTAAAGCTATGTCCCCTCGTGTTTGCCATCCTCATCCGAGGAAAAAGACTCTCACTATCCACCCTATCTAACCCTCTGATTATCTTGTATGTCTCTATTAAGTCACCTCTCCTCCTCCTTCTCTCTAACGAAAACAACCCCAAGTCCCTCAGCCTTTCCTCGTAAGACCTTCCTTCCATACCAGGCAACATCCTAGTAAATCTCCTCTGCACCCTTTCCAAAGCTTCGACATCCTTCCTATAATGCGGTGACCAGAACTGCACGCAATACTCCAGGTGCGGCCTCACCAGAGTTTTGTACAGCTGCATCATGACCCCGTGGCTCTGAAACTCGATCCCCCTACTAATAAAGGCTAACACACCATATGCCTTCTTAACAGCCCTATTACCCTGGGTAGCAACTTTCAGGGATTTATGTACCTGGATACCAAGATCTCTCTGCTCATCTACACTACCAAGAATCTTCCCATTAGCCCAGTACTCTGCATTGCTGTTACTCCTTCCAAAGTGAATCACCTCACACTTCTCCGCATTAAACTCCATTTGCCATCTCTCAGCCCAGCTCTGCAGCCTATCTATGTCCCTCTGTACCCTACAACACCCTTCGACACTATCCACAACTCCACCGACCTTCGTGTCATCCGCAAATTTACTAACCCACCCTTCTACACCCTCATCCAGGTCGTTTATAAAAATGACAAACAGCAGTGGCCCCAAAACAGAACCTTGCGGTACACCACTAGTAACTAAACTCCAGGATGAACATTTGCCATCAACCACCACCCTCTGTCTTCTTTCAGCTAGCCAATTTCTGATCCAAAGCTCTAAATCACCTTCAACCCCATACTTGCGTATTTTCTGCAATAGCCTACCGTGGGGAACCTTATCAAACGCCTTACTGAAATCCATATACACCACATCCACTGCTTTACCCTCATCCACCTGTTTGGTCACCTTCTCGAAAAACTCAATAAGGTTTGTGAGGCACGACCTACCTTTCACAAAACCGTGCTGACTATCGCAAATGAACTTATTCTTTTCAAGATGATTATAAATCCTGTCTCTTATAACCTTTTCCAACATTTTACCCACAACCGAAGTAAGGCTCACAGGTCTATAATTACCAGGGCTGTCTCTACTCCCCTTCTTGAACAAGGGGACAACATTTGCTATCCTCCAGTCCTCCGGCACTACTCCTGTCGACAATGACGACTTGAAGATCAACAACAACGGCTCTGCAATCTCCTCCCTGGCTTCCCAGAGAATCCTAGGATAAATCCCATCTGGCCCAGGGGACTTATCTATTTTCACTCTTTCCAAAATTGCTAACACCTCCTCCTTGTGAATCTCAATCCCATCTAGCCTAGTAGGCTGTATCTCAGTAATCTCCTCGGCAACATTTTCTTTCTCTACTGTAAATACTGACGAAAAATATTCATTTAACGCTTCCCCTATCTCCTCTGATTCCGCACACAACTTCCCACTACTATCCTTGATTGGCCCTGTTCTAACTCTTATCATTCGTTTATTCCTGATATACCTATAGAAAGCCTTAGGGTTTTCTTTGATCCTATCCGCCAATGACTTCTCGTGTCCTCTCCTTGCTCTTCTTAGCCCTCCCTTTAGATCCTTCCTGGCTAGCTTGTAACTCTCAAGCGCCCTAACTGAGCCTTCACGTCTCATCCTAACATAAGCCGCCCTCTTCCTCTTGACAAGCGCTTCAACTTCTTGAGTAAACCACGGCTCCCTTGCTCGACAACTTCCTCCCTGCCTGACAGGTACATACTTATCAAGGACACGCATTAGCTGCTCCTTGAATAAGCTCCACATTTCGTTTGTGCCCATCCCCTGCAGTTTCCTTCCCCATCCTACACATCCTAAATCTTGCCTAATCGCGTCATAATTTCCTTTCCCCCAGCTATAATTCTTGCCCTGCGGTATATACCTGTCCCTGCCCATCGCTAAGGTAAACCTAACCGAATTGTGATCACTATCGCCAAAGTGCTCACCTACATCTAAATCGAACACCTGGCCGGGTTCATTACCCAGTACCAAATCCAATGTGGCATCGCCCCTGGTTGGCCTGTCCACATACTGTGTCAGAAAACCCTCCTGCACACACTGGACAAAAACAGACCCATCTAAAGTACTCGAACTATAGTATTTCCAGTCAATATTTGGAAAGTTAAAGTCCCCCATAACCACTACCCTGTTACTCTCGCTCCTGTCGAGAATCATCTTCGCTATCCTTTCCTCTACATCTCTGGAACTATTCGGAGGTCTATAGAAAACTCCCAACAGGGTGACCTCTCCTCTCCTGTTTCTAACCTCGGCCCATACTACCTCAGTAGACGAGTCCTCAAACGTCCTTTCTGCCGCTGTAATACTTTCCTTGATTAACAATGCCACACCCCCCCCTCTTTTACCCTCTTCTCTGTTCTTTCTGAAACATCTAAATCCCGGAAGCTGCAACATCCATTCCTGCCCCTGCTCTACCCATGTCTCCGAAATGGCCACAACATCAGGATCCCAGGTACCAACCCATGCTGCAAGCTCACCCACCTTATTCCGGATGCTCCTGGCGTTGAAGTAGACACACTTTAAACCAAGTTCTTGCTTGCCAGTGCCCTCTTGCGTCCCTGTAACCTTATCCCCTACCTCACTACTCTCAACAGCCTGTACACTGGCACTGCAATTTAGGTTCCCATTCCCCTGCTGATTTAGTTTAAACCCCCCCGAAGAGCACTAACAAATCTCCCCCCCAGGATATTGGTACCCCTCTGGTTCAGGTGAAGACCATCCTGTTTGTCGAGGTCCCACCTACCCCAGAAAGAGCCCCAATTATCCAGGAAACCAAAACCCTCCCTCCTACACCATCCCTGCAGCCACGTGTTCAACTCCTCTCTCTCCCTATTCCTCTCTTCGCTAGCACGTGGCACAGGCAACAACCCAGAGATAGCAACTCTGGTTGTTCTCGCTCTAAGCTTCCACCCTAGCTCCCTGAATTTCTGCCTTAAATCCCCATCTCTCTTCCTACCTATGTCGTTGGTGCCTATGTGGACCACGACTTGGGGGTGCTCCCCCTCCCCCTTAAGGATCCCAAAAACACGATCGGAGACATCACGTACCCTGGCACCTGGGAGGCAACACACCAACCGTGAGTCTCTCTCGTTCCCACAGAACCTCCTATCTGTTCCCCTAACTATGGAGTCCCCAATGACTAATGCTCTGCTCCTCTTCCCTTTTCCCTTCTGAGCAACAGGGACAGACTCTGTGCCAGAGACCTGTACCCCATTGCTTACCCCTGGTAAGTCGTCCCCCGCAACAGTATCCAAAACGGTATACCTGTTGTTGAGGGAAATGGCCACAGGGGATCCCTGCACTGCCTGCTGGTTCCCTTTCCTTCCCCTGACGGTAACCCATCTACCTACTTCTTTTACCTGAGGTGTGACTGCCTCCCTATAACTCCTGTCAATAATCCCCTCCGCCTCCCGAATGATCCGAAGTTCATCCAGCTCCAGCTCCAGTTCCCTAACGCGGTCTGCGAGGAGCTGGAGTTGGGTGCACTTCCCGCAGATGCAGTCAGCAGGGACACTCTTGGCGACCCCTACCTCCCACATTCTGCAGGAGGAACATACAACTGCCTTTACCTCCATTCCCACTATTCTAGATTCCCAATAAATCTACTGAAAAACCAATCGAAAAAAAAAGTCAAAACTTGTTCGCTTAGCAATCCGACGGACTGAAGTTTTAAATAAAAAGCTTACCTTATCAACACCCTAGAGTCCTTTTTTTTTGGTTAGAGGAGGAGGGTGGGTGGGAGACACTACACGTGTAGTGTCTCGGGTACTGCCACTGCCCAAATAAATAGTTTTCCCCTACCCAGCAGTCCCCGGTCCTCCGAAACAAAAAAGGGATTAACTTGTAACTTACTGAAATTGACCGCTCAGCTGAAAGTCCGCTCCGCACCCCGTTCTATCAAGGCTGCTCCTCGCAAAAGACAAAGATTTTAAAACTGCCCAAATAAATAGTTTTCCCCTACCCAGCAGTCCCCGGTCCTCCGAAACAAAAAAGGGATTAACTTGTAACTTACTGAAATTGACCGCTCAGCTGAAAGTCCGCTCCGCACCCCGTTCTATCAAGGCTGCTCCTCGCAAAAGACAAAGATTTTAAAACTGCCCAAATAAATAGTTTTCCCCTACCCAGCAGTCCCCGGTCCTCCGAAACAAAAAAGGGATTAACTTGTAACTTACTGAAATTGACCGCTCAGCTGAAAGTCCGCTCCGCACCCCGTTCTATCAAGGCTGCTCCTCGCAAAAGACAAAGATTTTAAAACTGCCCAAATAAATAGTTTTCCCCTACCCAGCAGTCCCCGGTCCTCCGAAACAAAAAAGGGATTAACTTGTAACTTACTGAAATTGACCGCTCAGCTGAAAGTCCACTCCGCACCCCGTTCTATCAAGGCTGCTCCTCGCAAAAGACAAAGATTTTAAAACTGCCCAAATAAATAGTTTTCCCCTACCCAGCAGTCCCCGGTCCTCCGAAACAAAAAGGGGATTAACTTGTAACTTACTGAAATTGACCGCTCAGCTGAAAGTCCGCTCCGCACCCCGTTCTATCAAGGCTGCTCCTCGCAAAAGACAAAGATTTTAAAACTGCCCAAATAAATAGTTTTCCCCTACCCAGCAGTCCCCGGTCCTCCGAAACAAAAAAGGGATTAACTTGTAACTTACTGAAATTGACCGCTCAGCTGAAAGTCCGCTCCGCACCCCGTTCTATCAAGGCTGCTCCTCGCAAAAGACAAAGATTTTAAAACTGCCCAAATAAATAGTTTTCCCCTACCCAGCAGTCCCCGGTCCTCCGAAACAAAAAAGGGATTAACTTGTAACTTACTGAAATTGACCGCTCAGCTGAAAGTCCGCTCCGCACCCCGTTCTATCAAGGCTGCTCCTCGCAAAAGACAAAGATTTTAAAACTGCCCAAATAAATAGTTTTCCCCTACCCAGCAGTCCCCGGTCCTCTGAAACAAAAAAGGGATTAACTTGTAACTTACTGAAATTGACCGCTCAGCTGAAAGTCCGCTCCGCACCCCGTTCTATCAAGGCTGCTCCTCGCAAAAGACAAAGATTTTAAAACTGCCCAAATAAATAGTTTTCCCCTACCCAGCAGTCCCCGGTCCTCCGAAACAAAAAAGGGATTAACTTGTAACTTACTGAAATTGACCGCTCAGCTGAAAGTCCACTCCGCACCCCGTTCTATCAAGGCTGCTCCTCGCAAAAGACAAAGATTTTAAAACTGCCCAAATAAATAGTTTTCCCCTACCCAGCAGTCCCCGGTCCTCCGAAACAAAAAGGGGATTAACTTGTAACTTACTGAAATTGACCGCTCAGCTGAAAGTCCGCTCCGCACCCCGTTCTATCAAGGCTGCTCCTCGCAAAAGACAAAGATTTTAAAACTGCCCAAATAAATAGTTTTCCCCTACCCAGCAGTCCCCGGTCCTCCGAAACAAAAAAGGGATTAACTTGTAACTTACTGAAATTGACCGCTCAGCTGAAAGTCCGCTCCGCACCCCGTTCTATCAAGGCTGCTCCTCGCAAAAGACAAAGATTTTAAAACTGCCCAAATAAATAGTTTTCCCCTACCCAACAGTCCCCGGTCCTCCGAAACAAAAAAGGGATTAACTTGTAACTTACTGAAATGACCGCTCAGCTGAAAGTCCGCTCCGCACCCCGTTCTATCAAGGCTGCTCCTCGCAAAAGCTGGATGGAGTTTACTCTGCACTGACTGATGATGGAATGGAGTTGACTCTGCACTGACTGATGATGGAATGGAGTTTACTCTGCACTGACTGATGGTGGAATGGAGTTTACTCTGCACTGACTGATGATGGAATGGAGTTGACTCTGCACTGACTGATGATGGAATGGAGTTTACTCTGCACTGACTGATGGTGGAATGGAGTTTACTCTGCACTGACTGATGATGGAATGGAGTTGACTCTGCACTGACTGATGATGGAATGGAGTTTACTCTGCACTGACTGATGATGGAATGGAGTTTACTCTGCACTGACTGATGATGGAATGGAGTTTACTCTGCACTGACTGATGATGGAATGGAGTTTACTCTGCACTGACTGATGATGGAATGGAGTTTACTCTGCACTGACTGATGGTGGAATGGAGTTTACTCTGCACTGACTGATGATGGAATGGAGTTGACTCTGCACTGACTGATGATGGAATGGAGTTTACTCTGCACTGACTGATGGTGGAATGGAGTTTACTCTGCACTGACTGATGATGGAATGGAGTTTACTCTGCACTGACGGATGATGGAATGTAATTTACTCTGCACTGACTGATGATGGAATGTAATTTACTCTGCACTGACTGATGGTGGAATGGAGTTTACTCTGCACTGACTGATGATGGAATGGAGTTTACTCTGCACTGACTGATGATGGAATGGAGTTTACTCTGCACTGACTGATGATGGAATGGAGTTTACTCTGCACTGACTGATGGTGGAATGGAGTTTACTCTGCACTGACTGATGATGGAATGGAGTTGACTCTGCACTGACTGATGATGGAATGGAGTTTACTCTGCACTGACTGATGGTGGAATGGAGTTTACACTGCACTGACTGATGATGGAATGGAGTTGACTCTGCACTGACTGATGTTGGAATGGAGTTTACTCTGCACTGACTGATGGTGGAATGGTGTTTACTCTGCACTGACTGATGATGGAATGGAGTTTACTCTGCACTGACTGATGATGGAATGGAGTTTACTCTGCACTGACTGATGATGGAATGGAGTTTACTCTGCACTGACTGATGATGGAATGGAGTTTACTCTGCACTGACTGATGGTGGAATGGAGTTTACTCTGCACTGACTGATGATGGAATGGAGTTGATTCTGCACTGACTGATGATGGAATGGAGTTTACTCTGCACTGACTGATGATGGAATGGAGTTTACTCTGCACTGACTGATGGTGGAATGGAGTTGACTCTGCACTGAATGATGATGGAATGGAGTTTACTCTGCACTGACTGATGGTGGAATGGAGTTTACTCTGCACTGACTGATGATGGAATGGAGTTTACTCTGCACTGACTGATGATGGAATGGAGTTTACTCTGCACTGACTGATGATGGAATGGAGTTTACTCTGCACTGACTGATGATGGAATGGAGTTTACTCTGCACTGACTGATGGTGGAATGGAGTTTACTCTGCATTGACTGATGATGGAATGGAGTTGACTCTGCACTGACTGATGATGGAATGGAGTTGACTCTGCACTGACTGATGATGGAATGGAGTTTACTCTGCACTGACTGATGATGGAATGTAGTTGACTCTGCACTGACTGATGATGGAATGGCGTTTACTCTGCACTGACTGATGGTGGAATGGAGTTTACTCTGCACTGACTGATGATGGAATGGAGTTTACTCTGCACTGACTGATGATGGAATGGAGTTTACTCTGCACTGACTGATGATGGAATGGAGTTTACTCTGCACTGACTGATGATGGAATGGAGTTTACTCTGCACTGACTGATGATGGAATGGAGTTGACTCTGCACTGACTCATGATGGAATGGAGTTTACTCTGCACTGACTGATGTTGAAATGGAGTTTACTCTGCACTGACTGATGATGGAATGGAGTTGACTCTGCACTGACTGATGATGGAATGGAGTTTACTCTGCACTGACTGATGATGGAATGGAGTTGACTCTGCACTGACTGATGATGGAATGGAGTTTACTCTGCACTGACTGATGGTGGAATGGAGTTTACTCTGTACTGACTGATGACGGAATGGAGTTTACTCTGCACTGACGGATGATGGAATGTAATTTACTCTGCACTGACTGATGATGGAATGTAATTTACTCTGCACTGACTGATGGTGGAATGGAGTTTACTCTGCACTGACTGATGATGGAATGGAGTTGACTCTGCACTGACTGATTATGGAATGGAGTTTACTCTGCACTGACTGATGGTGGAATGGAGTTTCCTCTGCACTGACTGATGGTGGAATGGAGTTTACTCTGCACTGACTGATGATGGAATGGAGTTGACTCTGCACTGACTGATGATGGAATGGAGTTTACTCTGCACTGACTGATGGTGGAATGGTGTTTACTCTGCACTGACTGATGATGGAATGGAGTTTACTCTGCACTGACTGATGATGGAATGGAGTTTACTCTGCACTGACTGATGATGGAATGGAGTTTACTCTGCACTGACTGATGATGGAATGGAGTTTACTCTGCACTGACTGATGGTGGAATGGAGTTTACTCTGCACTGACTGATGATGGAATGGAGTTGACTCTGCACTGACTGATGATGGAATGGAGTTTACTCTGCACTGACTGATGATGGAATGGAGTTTACTCTGCACTGACGGATGGTGGAATGGAGTTGACTCTGCACTGACTGATGATGGAATGGAATTTACTCTGCACTGACTGATGGTGGAATGGAGTTTACTCTGCACTGACTGATGATGGAATGGAGTTTACTCTGCACTGACTGATGATGGAATGGAGTTTACTCTGCACTGACTGATGATGGAATGGAGTTTACTCTGCACTGACTGATGATGGAATGGAGTTTACTCTGCACTGACTGATGATGGAATGGAGTTTACTCTGCACTGACTGATGATGGAATGGAGTTGACTCTGCACCGACTGATGATGCAATGGAGTTTACTCTGCACTGACTGATGGTGGAATGGAGTTTACTCTGCACTGACTGATGATGGAATGGAGTTGACTCTGCACTGACTGATGATGGAATGGAGTTTACTCTGCACTGACTGATGCTGGAATGGAGTTTACTCTGCACTGACTGATGATGGAATGGAGTTTACTCTGCACTGACTGATGATGGAATGGAGTTTACTCTGCACTGACTGATGATGGAATGGAGTTTACTCTGCACTGACTGATGATGGAATGGAGTTTACTCTGCACTGACTGATGGTGGAATGGAGTTTACTCTGCACTGACTGATGATGGAATGTAATTTACTCTGCACTGACTGATGATGGAATGGAGTTTGCTCTGCACTGACTGATGATGGAATGGAGTTGACTCTGCACTGACTGATGATGGAATGGAGTTTACTCTGCACTGACTGATGATGGAATGGAGTTGACTCTGCACTGACTGATGATGGAATGGAGTTTTCTCTGCACTGACTGATGGTGGAATGGAGTTTACTCTGCACTGACTGATGATGGAATGGAGTTGACTCTGCACTGACTGATGATGGAATGGAGTTTACTCTGCACTGACTGATGGTGGAATGGAGTTTACTCTGCACTGACTGATGATGGAATGGAGTTTACTCTGCACTTACTGATGATGGAATGGAGTTTACTCTTCACTGACTGATGATGGAATGGAGTTTACTCTGCACTGACTGATGATGGAATGGAGTTTACTCTGCACTGACTGATGGTGGAATGGAGTTTACTCTGCACTGACTGATGATGGAATGGATTTGACTCTGCACTGACTGATGATGGAATGGAGTTTACTCTGCACTGACTGATGGTGGAATGGAGTTTACTCTGCACTGACTGATGATGAGATGGAGTTTACTCTGCACTGACTGATGATGGAATGGAGTTTACTCTGCATTGACTGATGATGGAATGTAGTTTACTCTGCACTGACTGATGATGGAATGTAGTTTACTCTGCACTGACTGATGATGGAATGTAATTTACTCTGCACTGACTGATGATGGAATGGAGTTTACTCTGCACTGACTGATGATGGAATGTAATTTACTCTGCACTGACTGATGATGGAATGTAATTTACTCTGCACTGACTGATGGTGGAATGGAGTTTACTCTGCACTGACTGATGATGGAATGGAGTTTACTCTGCACTGACTGATGATGGAATGGAGTTTACTCTGCATTGACTGATGATGGAATGGAGTTTACTCTGCACTGACTGATGGTGGAATGGAGTTTACTCTGCACTGACTGATGATGGAATGTAGTTGCCTCTGCACTGACTGATGATGGAATGGAGTTTACTCTGCACTGACTGATGGTGGAATGGAGTTTACTCTGCACTGACTGATGATGGAATGGAGTTTACTCTGCACTGACTGATGATGGAATGGAGTTTACTCTGCACTGACTGATGATGGAATGGAGTTTACTCTGCACTGACTGATGATGGAATGGAGTTTACTCTGCACTGACTGATGATGGAATGGAGTTGACTCTGCACTGACTGATGATGGAATGGAGTTTACTCTGCACTGACTGATGGTGGAATGGAGTTTACTCTGCACTGACTGATGATGGAATGGAGTTGACTCTGCACTGACTGATGATGGAATGGAGTTTACTCTGCACTGACTGATGGTGGAATGGAGTTTACTCTGCACTGACTGATGATGGAATGGAGTTGACTCTGCACTGACTGATGATGGAATGGAGTTTACTCTGCACTGACTGATGATGGAATGGAGTTTACTCTGCACTGACTGATGATGGAATGGAGTTTACTCTGCACTGACTGATGATGGAATGGAGTTTACTCTGCACTGACTGATGATGGAATGGAATTTAGTCTGCACTGACTGATGGTGGAATGGAGTTTACTCTGCACTGACTGATGATGGAATGGAGTTGACTCTGCACTGACTGATGATGGAATGGAGTTTACTCTGCACTGACTGATGGTGGAATGGAGTTTACTCTGCACTGACTGATGATGGAATGGAGTTTAATCTGCACTGACGGATGATGGAATGTAATTTACTCTGCACTGACTGATGATGGAATGTAATTTACTCTGCACTGACTGATGGTGGAATGGAGTTTACTCTGCACTGACTGATGATGGAATGGAGTTTACTCTGCACTGACTGATGATGGAATGGAGTTTACTCTGCACTGACTGATGATGGAATGGAGTTTACTCTGCACTGACTGATGGTGGAATGGAGTTTACTCTGCACTGACTGATGATGGAATGGAGTTGACTCTGCACTGACTGATGATGGAATGGAGTTTACTCTGCACTGACTGATGGTGGAATGGAGTTTACTCTGCACTGACTGATGGTGGAATGGAGTTTACTCTGCACTGACTGATGATGGAATGGAGTTGACTCTGCACTGACTGATGATGGAATGGAGTTTACTCTGCACTGACTGATGGTGGAATGGTGTTTACTCTGCACTGACTGATGATGGAATGGAGTTTACTCTGCACTGACTGATGATGGAATGGAGTTTACTCTGCACTGACTGATGATGGAATGGAGTTTACTCTGCACTGACTGATGATGGAATGGAGTTTACTCTGCACTGACTGATGATGGAATGGAGTTTACTCTGCACTGACTGATGATGGAATGGAGTTGACTCTGCACTGACTGATGATGGAATGGAGTTTACTCTGCACTGACTGATGGTGGAATGGAGTTTACTCTGCACTGACTGATGATGGAATGGAGTTGACTCTGCACTGACTGATGATGGAATGGAGTTTACTCTGCACTGACTGATGGTGGAATGGAGTTTACTCTGCACTGACTGATGATGGAATGGAGTTGACTCTGCACTGACTGATTATGGAATGGAGTTTACTCTGCACTGACTGATGATGGAATGGAGTTTACTCTGCACTGACTGATGATGGAATGGAGTTTACTCTGCACTGACTGATGATGGAATGGAGTTTACTCTGCACTGACTGATGATGGAATGTAATTTACTCTGCACTGACTGATGATGGAATGTAATTTACTCTGCACTGACTGATGGTGGAATGGAGTTTACTCTGCCCTGACTGATGATGGAATGGAGTTTACTCTGCACTGACTGATGATGGAATGGAGTTTACTCTGCACTGACTGATGATGGAATGGAGTTTACTCTGCACTGACTGATGGTGGAATGGAGTTTACTCTGCACTGACTGATGATGGAATGGAGTTGACTCTGCACTGACTGATGATGGAATGGAGTTTACTCTGCACTGACTGATGGTGGAATGCAGTTTACTCTGCACTGACTGATGATGGAATGGAGTTTACTCTGCACTGACTGATGATGGAATGTAATTTACTCTGCACTGACTGATGATGGAATGTAATTTACTCTGCACTGACTGATGGTGGAATGGAGTTTACTCTGCACTGACTGATGATGGAATGGAGTTTACTCTGCACTGACTGATGATGGAATGGAGTTTCCTCTGCACTGACTGATGATGGAATGGAGTTTACTCTGCACTGACTGATGGTGGAATGGAGTTTACTCTGCACTGACTGATGATGGAATGGAGTTGACTCTGCACTGACTGATGATGGAATGGAGTTTACTCTGCACTGACTGATGGTGGAATGGAGTTTACTCTGCACTGACTGATGGTGGAATGGAGTTTACTCTGCACTGACTGATGATGGAATGGAGTTGACTCTGCACTGACTGATGATGGAATGGAGTTTACTCTGCACTGACTGATGGTGGAATGGTGTTTACTCTGCACTGACTGATGATGGAATGGAGTTTACTCTGCACTGACTGATGATGGAATGGAGTTTACTCTGCACTGACTGATGATGGAATGGAGTTTACTCTGCACTGACTGATGATGGAATGGAGTTTACTCTGCACTGGCTGATGATGGAATGGAGTTTACTCTGCACTGACTGATGATGGAATGGAGTTGACTCTGCACTGACTGATGATGGAATGGAGTTTACTCTGCACTGACTGATGGTGGAATGGAGTTTACTCTGCACTGACTGATGATGGAATGGAGTTGACTCTGCACTGACTGATGATGGAATGGAGTTTACTCTGCACTGACTGATGGTGGAATGGAGTTTACTCTGCACTGACTGATGATGGAATGGAGTTGACTCTGCACTGACTGATGATGGAATGGAGTTTACTCTGCACTGACTGATGATGGAATGGAGTTTACTCTGCACTGACTGATGATGGAATGGAGTTTACTCTGCACTGACTGATGATGGAATGGAGTTTACTCTGCACTGACTGATGATGGAATGGAGTTTAGTCTGCACTGACTGATGGTGGAATGGAGTTTACTCTGCACTGACTGATGATGGAATGGAGTTGACTCTGCACTGACTGATGATGGAATGGAGTTTACTCTGCACTGACTGATGGTGGAATGGAGTTTACTCTGCACTGACTGATGATGGAATGGAGTTTAATCTGCACTGACGGATGATGGAATGTAATTTACTCTGCACTGACTGATGATGGAATGTAATTTACTCTGCACTGACTGATGGTGGAATGGAGTTTACTCTGCACTGACTGATGATGGAATGGAGTTTACTCTGCACTGACTGATGATGGAATGGAGTTTACTCTGCACTGACTGATGATGGAATGGAGTTTACTCTGCACTGACTGATGGTGGAATGGAGTTTACTCTGCACTGACTGATGATGGAATGGAGTTGACTCTGCACTGACTGATGATGGAATGGAGTTTACTCTGCACTGACTGATGGTGGAATGGAGTTTACTCTGCACTGACTGATGGTGGAATGGAGTTTACTCTGCACTGACTGATGATGGAATGGAGTTGACTCTGCACTGACTGATGATGGAATGGAGTTTACTCTGCACTGACTGATGGTGGAATGGTGTTTACTCTGCACTGACTGATGATGGAATGGAGTTTACTCTGCACTGACTGATGATGGAATGGTGTTTACTCTGCACTGACTGATGATGGAATGGAGTTTACTCTGCACTGACTGATGATGGAATGGAGTTTACTCTGCACTGACTGATGATGGAATGGAGTTTACTCTGCACTGACTGATGATGGAATGGAGTTGACTCTGCACTGACTGATGATGGAATGGAGTTTACTCTGCACTGACTGATGGTGGAATGGAGTTTACTCTGCACTGACTGATGATGGAATGGAGTTGACTCTGCACTGACTGATGATGGAATGGAGGTTACTCTGCACTGACTGATGGTGGAATAGAGTTTACTCTGCACTGACTGATGATGGAATGGAGTTGACTCTGCACTGACTGATTATGGAATGGAGTTTACTCTGCACTGACTGATGATGGAATGGAGTTTATTCTGCACTGACTGATGATGGAATGGAGTTTACTCTGCACTGACTGATGGTGGAATGGAGTTTACTCTGCACTGACTGATGATGGAATGGAGTTGACTCTGCACTGACTGATGATGGAATGGAGTTTACTCTGCACTGACTGATGGTGGAATGCAGTTTACTCTGCACTGACTGATGATGGAATGGAGTTTACTCTGCACTGACTGATGATGGAATGTAATTTACTCTGCACTGACTGATGATGGAATGTAATTTACTCTGCACTGACTGATGGTGGAATGGAGTTTACTCTGCACTGACTGATGATGGAATGGAGTTTACTCTGCACTGACTGATGATGGAATGGAGTTTACTCTGCACTGACTGATGATGGAATGGAGTTTACTCTGCACTGACTGATGGTGGAATGGAGTTTACTCTGCACTGACTGATGATGGAATGGAGTTGACTCTGCACTGACTGATGATGGAATGGAGTTTACTCTGCACTGACTGATGGTGGAATGGAGTTTACTCTGCACTGACTGATGATGGAATGGAGTTTACTCTGCACTGACTGATGATGGAATGGAGTTGACTCTGCACTGACTGATGATGGAATGGAGTTTACTCTGCACTGACTGATGGTGGAATGGTGTTTACTCTGCACTGACTGATGATGGAATGGAGTTTACTCTGCACTGACTGATGATGGAATGGAGTTTACTCTGCACTGACTGATGATGGAATGGAGTTTACTCTGCACTGACTGATGATGGAATGGAGTTTACTCTGCACTGACTGATGATGGAATGGAGTTTACTCTGCACTGACTGATGATGGAATGGAGTTGACTCTGCACTGACTGATGATGGAATGGAGTTTACTCTGCACTGACTGATGGTGGAATGGAGTTTACTCTGCACTGACTGATGATGGAATGGAGTTGACTCTGCACTGACTGATGATGGAATGGAGTTTACTCTGCACTGACTGATGGTGGAATGGAGTTTACTCTGCACTGACTGATGATGGAATGGAGTTGACTCTGCACTGACTGATTATGGAATGGAGTTTACTCTGCACTGACTGATGATGGAATGGAGTTTACTCTGCACTGACTGATGATGGAATGGAGTTTACTCTGCACTGACTGATGATGGAATGGAGTTTACTCTGCACTGACTGATGATGGAATGGAGTTTAGTCTGCACTGACTGATGGTGGAATGGAGTTTACTCTGCACTGACTGATGATGGAATGGAGTTGACTCTGCACTGACTGATGATGGAATGGAGTTTACTCTGCACTGACTGATGGTGGAATGGAGTTTACTCTGCACTGACTGATGATGGAATGGAGTTTACTCTGCACTGACGGATGATGGAATGTAATTTACTCTGCACTGACTGATGATGGAATGTAATTTACTCTGCACTGACTGATGGTGGAATGGAGTTTACTCTGCACTGACTGATGATGGAATGGAGTTTACTCTGCACTGACTGATGATGGAATGGAGTTTACTCTGCACTGACTGATGATGGAATGGAGTTTACTCTGCACTGACTGATGGTGGAATGGAGTTTACTCTGCACTGACTGATGATGGAATGGAGTTGACTCTGCACTGACTGATGATGGAATGGAGTTTACTCTGCACTGACTGATGGTGGAATGGAGTTTACTCTGCACTGACTGATGGTGGAATGGAGTTTACTCTGCACTGACTGGTGATGGAATGGAGTTGACTCTGCACTGACTGATGATGGAATGGAGTTTACTCTGCACTGACTGATGGTGGAATGGAGTTTACTCTGCACTGACTGATGATGGAATGGAGTTGACTCTGCACTGACTGATGATGGAATGGAGTTTACTCTGCACTGACTGATGATGGAATGGAGTTTACTCTGCACTGACTGATGGTGGAATGGAGTTGACTCTGCACTGACTGATGATGGAATGGAGTTTACTCTGCACTGACTGATGGTGGAATGGAGTTTACTCTGCACTGACTGATGATGGAATGGAGTTTACTCTGCACTGACTGATGATGGAATGGAGTTTACTCTGCACTGACTGATGATGGAATGGAGTTTAATCTGCACTGACTGATGATGGAATGGAGTTTACTCTGCACTGACTGATGGTGGAATGGAGTTTACTCTGCATTGACTGATGATGGAATGGAGTTGACTCTGCACTGACTGATGATGGAATGTAATTTACTCTGCACTGACTGATGGTGGAATGGAGTTTACTCTGCACTGACTGATGATGGAATGGAGTTTACTCTGCACTGACTGATGATGGAATGTAGTTTACTCTGCACTGACTGATGATGGAATGGAGTTTACTCTGCACTGACTGATGGTGGAATGGAGTTTACTCTGCACTGACTGATGATGGAATGGAGTTGACTCTGCACTGACTGATGATGGAATGGAGTCTACTCTGCACTGACTGATGGTGGAATGGAGTTTACTCTGCACTGACTGATGATGGAATGTAATTTACTCTGCACTGACTGATGATGGAATGTAGTTTACTCTGCACTGACTGATGATGGAATGGAGTTAACTCTCCACTGACTGATGATGGAATGTAATTTACTCTGCACTGTCTGATGGTGGAATGTAATTTACTCTGCACTGAGTGATGATGGAATGGAGTTTACTCTGCACTGACTGATGATGGAATGTAATTTACTCTGCACTGACTGATGATGGAATGTAGTTTACTCTGCACTGACTGATGATGGAATGGAGTTTACTCTGCACTGAGTGATGATGGAATGTAATTTACTCTGCACTGACTGATGATGGAATGTAGTTTACTCTGCACTGACTGATGATGGAATGGAGTTTACTCTGCACTGACTGATGATGGAATGGAGTTTACTCTTCACTGACTGATGATGGAATGGAGTTTACTCTGCACTGACTGATGGTGGAATGGAGTTTACTCTGCACTGACTGATGATGGAATGGAGTTGACTCTGCACTGACTGATGATGGAATGGAGTTTACTCTGCACTGACTGATGGTGGAATGGAGTTTACTCTGCACTGACTGATGATGGAATGGAGTTTACTCTGCACTGACTGATGATGGAATGGAGTTTACTCTGCACTGACTGATGATGGAATGGAGTTTACTCTGCACTGACTGATGATGGAATGGAGTTTACTCTGCACTGACTGATGGTGGAATGGAATTTACTCTGCACTGACTGATGATGGAATGGAGTTGACTCTGCACTGACTGATGATGGAATGGAGTTTACTCTGCACTGACTGATGGTGGAATGGAGTTTACTCTGCACTGACTGATGATGGAATGGAGTTGACTCTGCACTGACTGATGATGGAATGGAGTTTACTCTGCACTGACTGATGATGGAATGGAGTTTACTCTGCACTGACTGATGATGGAATGGAGTTTACTCTGCACTGACTGATGATGGAATGGAGTTTACTCTGCACTGACTGATGGTGGAATGGAGTTTACTCTGCACTGACTGATGATGGAATGGAGTTGACTCTGCACTGACTGATGATGGAATGGAGTTTGCTCTGCACTGACTGATGGTGGAATGGAGTTTACTCTGCACTGACTTATGATGGAATGGAGTTTACTCTGCACTGACGGATGATGGAATGTAATTTACTCTGCACTGACTGATGATGGAATGTAATTTACTCTGCACTGACTGATGGTGGAATGGAGTTTACTCTGCACTGACTGATGATGGAATGGAGTTTACTCTGCACTGACTGATGATGGAATGGAGTTTACTCTGCACTGACTGATGATGGAATGGAGTTTACTCTGCACTGACTGATGATGGAATGGAGTTGACTCTGCACTGACTGATGATGGAATGGAGATTACTCTGCACTGACTGATGGTGGAATGGAGTTTACTCTGCACTGACTGATGATGGAATGGAGTTGACTCTGCACTGACTGATGATGGAATGGAGTTTACTCTGCACTGACTGATGGTGGAATGGAGTTTACTCTGCACTGACTGATGATGGAATGGAGTTGACTCTGCACTGACTGATGATGGAATGGAGTTTACTCTGCACTGACTGATGATGGAATGGAGTTTACTCTGCACTGACTGATGATGGAATGGAGTTTACTCTGCACTGACTGATGATGGAATGGAGTTTACTCTGCACTGACTGATGATGGAATGGAGTTTAGTCTGCACTGACTGATGGTGGAATGGAGTTTACTCTGCACTGACTGATGATGGAATGGAGTTGACTCTGCACTGACTGATGATGGAATGGAGTTTACTCTGCACTGACTGATGGTGGAATAGAGTTTACTCTGCACTGACTGATGATGGAATGGAGTTTACTCTGCACTGACGGATGATGGAATGTAATTTACTCTGCACTGACTGATGATGGAATGTAATTTACTCTGCACTGACTGATGGTGGAATGGAGTTTACTCTGCACTGACTGATGATGGAATGGAGTTTACTCTGCACTGACTGATGATGGAATGGAGTTTACTCTGCACTGACTGATGATGGAATGGAGTTTACTCTGCACTGACTGATGGTGGAATGGAGTTTACTCTGCACTGACTGATGATGGAATGGAGTTGACTCTGCACTGACTGATGATGGAATGGAGTTTACTCTGCACTGACTGATGGTGGAATGGAGTTTACTCTGCACTGACTGATGGTGGAATGGAGTTTACTCTGCACTGACTGATGATGGAATGGAGTTGACTCTGCACTGACTGATGATGGAATGGAGTTTACTCTGCACTGACTGATGGTGGAATGGTGTTTACTCTGCACTGACTGATGATGGAATGGAGTTTACTCTGCACTGACTGATGATGGAATGGAGTTTACTCTGCACTGACTGATGATGGAATGGAGTTTACTCTGCACTGACTGATGATGGAATGGAGTTTACTCTGCACTGACTGATGATGGAATGGAGTTTACTCTGCACTGACTGATGATGGAATGGAGTTGACTCTGCACTGACTGATGATGGAATGGAGTTTACTCTGCACTGACTGATGGTGGAATGGAGTTTACTCTGCACTGACTGATGATGGAATGGAGTTGAATCTGCACTGACTGATGATGGAATGGAGTTTACTCTGCACTGACTGATGGTGGAATGGAGTTTACTCTGCACTGACTGATGATGGAATGGAGTTGACTCTGCACTGACTGATTATGGAATGGAGTTTGCTCTGCACTGACTGATGATGGAATGGAGTTTACTCTGCACTGACTGATGATGGAATGGAGTTTACTCTGCACTGACTGATGATGGAATGGAGTTTAGTCTGCACTGACTGATGGTGGAATGGAGTTTACTCTGCACTGACTGATGATGGAATGGAGTTGACTCTGCACTGACTGATGATGGAATGGAGTTTACTCTACACTGACTGATGGTGGAATGGAGTTTACTCTGCACTGACTGATGATGGAATGGAGTTTACTCTGCACTGACGGATGATGGAATGTAATTTACTCTGCACTGACTGATGATGGAATGTAATTTACTCTGCACTGACTGATGGTGGAATGGAGTTTACTCTGCACTGACTGATGATGGAATGGAGTTTACTCTGCACTGACTGATGATGGAATGGAGTTTACTCTGCACTGACTGATGATGGAATGGAGTTTACTCTGCACTGACTGATGGTGGAATGGAGTTTACTCTGCACTGACTGATGATGGAATGGAGTTGACTCTGCACTGACTGATGATGGAATGGAGTTTACTCTGCACTGACTGATGGTGGAATGGAGTTTACTCTGCACTGACTGATGGTGGAATGGAGTTTACTCTGCACTGACTGGTGATGGAATGGAGTTGACTCTGCACTGACTGATGATGGAATGGAGTTTACTCTGCTCTGACTGATGGTGGAATGGTGTTTACTCTGCACTGACTGATGATGGAATGGAGTTGACTCTGCACTGACTGATGATGGAATGGAGTTTACTCTGCACTGACTGATGATGGAATGGAGTTTACTCTGCACTGACTGATGGTGGAATGGAGTTGACTCTGCACTGACTGATGATGGAATGGAGTTTACTCTGCACTGACTGATGGTGGAATGGAGTTTACTCTGCACTGACTGATGATGGAATGGAGTTTACTCTGCACTGACTGATGATGGAATGGAGTTTACTCTGCACTGACTGATGATGCAATGGAGTTTAATCTGCACTGACTGATGATGGAATGGAGTTTACTCTGCTCTGACTGATGGTGGAATGGAGTTTACTCTGCATTGACTGATGATGGAATGGAGTTGACTCTGCACTGACTGATGATGGAATGTAATTTACTCTGCACTGACTGATGGTGGAATGGAGTTTACTCTGCACTGACTGATGATGGAATGGAGTTTACTCTGCACTGACTGATGATGGAATGTAGTTTACTCTGCACTGACTGATGATGGAATGGAGTTTACTCTGCACTGACTGATGGTGGAATGGAGTTTACTCTGCACTGACTGATGATGGAATGAAGTTGACTCTGCACTGACTGATGATGGAATGGAGTCTACTCTGCACTGACTGATGGTGGAATGGAGTTTACTCTGCACTGACTGATGATGGAATGTAATTTACTCTGCACTGACTGATGATGGAATGGAGTTTACTCTGCACTGACTGATGATGGAATGGAGTTAACTCTCCACTGACTGATGATGGAATGTAATTTACTCTGCACTGTCTGATGGTGGAATGCAATTTACTCTGCACTGAGTGATGATGGAATGGAGTTTACTCTGCACTGACTGATGATGGAATGTAATTTACTCTGCACTGACTGATGATGGAATGTAGTTTACTCTGCACTCACTGATGATGGAATGGAGTTTACTCTGCACTGAGTGATGATGGAATGTAATTTACTCTGCACTGACTGATGATGGAATGTAGTTTACTCCGCACTGACTGATGATGGAATGGAGTTTACTCTGCACTGACTGATGATGGAATGGAGTTTACTCTTCACTGACTGATGATGGAATGGAGTTTACTCTGCACTGACTGATGGTGGAATGGAGTTTACTCTGCACTGACTGATGATGGAATGGAGTTGACTCTGCACTGACTGATGATGGAATGGAGTTTACTCTGCACTGACTGATGGTGGAATGGAGTTTACTCTGCACTGACTGATGATGGAATGGAGTTTACTCTGCACTGACTGATGATGGAATGGAGTTTACTCTGCACTGACTGATGATGGAATGGAGTTTACTCTGCACTGACTGATGATGGAATGGAGTTTACTCTGCACTGACTGATGGTGGAATGGAATTTACTCTGCACTGACTGATGATGGAATGGAGTTGACTCTGCACTGACTGATGATGGAATAGAGTTTACTCTGCACTGACTGATGGTGGAATGGAGTTTACTCTGCACTGACTGATGATGGAATGGAGTTGACTCTGCACTGACTGATGATGGAATGGAGTTTACTCTGCACTGACTGATGATGGAATGGAGTTTACTCTGCACTGACTGATGATGGAATGGAGTTTACTCTGCACTGACTGATGATGGAATGGAGTTTACTCTGCACTGACTGATGGTGGAATGGAGTTTACTCTGCACTGACTGATGATGGAATGGAGTTGACTCTGCACTGACTGATGATGGAATGGAGTTTGCTCTGCACTGACTGATGGTGGAATGGAGTTTACTCTGCACTGACTTATGATGGAATGGAGTTTACTCTGCACTGACGGATGATGGAATGTAATTTACTCTGCACTGACTGATGATGGAATGTAATTTACTCTGCACTGACTGATGGTGGAATGGAGTTTACTCTGCACTGACTGATGATGGAATGGAGTTTACTCTGCACTGACTGATGATGGAATGGAGTTTATTCTGCACTGACTGATGATGGAATGGAGTTTACTCTGCACTGACTGATGGTGGAATGGAGTTTACTCTGCACTGACTGATGATGGAATGGAGTTGACTCTGCACTGACTGATGATGGAATGGAGTTTACTCTGCACTGACTGATGGTGGAATGGAGTTTACTCTGCACTGACTGATGGTGGAATGGAGTTTACTCTGCACTGACTGATGATGGAATGGAGTTGACTCTGCACTGACTGATGATGGAATGGAGTTTACTCTGCACTGACTGATGGTGGAATGGTGTTTACTCTGCACTGACTGATGATGGAATGGAGTTTACTCTGCACTGACTGATGATGGAATGGAGTTTACTCTGCACTGAATGATGATGGAATGCAGCTTACTCTGCACTGACTGATGATGGAATGGTGTTTACTCTGCACTGACTGATGGTGGAATGGAGTTTACTCTGCACTGACTGATGATGGAATGGAGTTTACTCTGCACTGACTGATGATGGAATGGAGTTTACTCTGCACTGACTGATGATGGAATGGAGTTTACTCTGCACTGACTGATGATGGAATGGAGTTTACTCTGCACTGACTGATGATGGAATGGAGTTTACTCTGCACTGACTGATGGTGGAATGGAGTTTACTCTGCACTGACTGATGATGGAATGGAGTTGACTCTGCACTGACTGATGATGGAATGGAGTTTACTCTGCACTGACTGATGATGGAATGGAGTTTACTCTGCACTGACTGATGTTGGAATGGAGTTTACTCTGCACTGACTGATGATGGAATGGAGTTTACTCTGCACTGACTGATGGTGGAATGGAGTTTACTCTGCACTGAATGATGATGGAATGGAGTTGACTCTGCACTGACAGATGATGGAATGGAGTTTACTCTGCACTGACTGATGGTGGAATGGAGTTTACTCTGCACTGACTGATGATGGAATGGAGTTTACTCTGCACTGACGGATGATGGAATGTAATTTACTCTGCACTGACTGATGATGGAATGTAATTTACTCTGCACTGACTGATGGTGGAATGGAGTTTACTCTGCACTGACTGATGATGGAATGGAGTTAACTCTGCACTGACTGATGATGGAATGGAGTTTACTCTGCACTGACTGATGATGGAATGGAGTTTACTCTGCACTGACTGATGGTGGAATGGAGTTTACTCTGCACTGACTGATGATGGAATGGAGTTGACTCCGCACTGACTGATGATGGAATGGAGTTTACTCTGCACTGACTGATGGTGGAATGGAGTTTACTCTGCACTGACTGATGGTGGAATGGAGTTTACTCTGCACTGACTGATGATGGAATGGAGTTGACTCTGCACTGACTGATGATGGAATGGAGTTTACTCTGCACTGACTGATGGTGGAATGGTGTTTACTCTGCACTGACTGATGATGGAATGGAGTTTACGCTGCACTGACTGATGATGGAATGGAGTTTACTCTGCACTGACTGATGATGGAATGGAGTTTACTCTGCACTGACTGATGATGGAATGGAGTTTACTCTGCACTGACTGATGGTGGAATGGAGTTTACTCTGCACTGACTGATGATGGAATGGAGTTTACTCTGCACTGACGGATGATGGAATGTAATTTACTCTGCACTGACTGATGATGGAATGTAATTTACTCTGCACTGACTGATGGTGGAATGGAGTTTACTCTGCACTGACTGATGATGGAATGGAGTTAACTCTGCACTGACTGATGATGGAATGGAGTTTACTCTGCACTGACTGATGATGGAATGGAGTTTACTCTGCACTGACTGATGGTGGAATGGAGTTTACTCTGCACTGACTGATGATGGAATGGAGTTGACTCCGCACTGACTGATGATGGAATGGAGTTTACTCTGCACTGACTGATGGTGGAATGGAGTTTACTCTGCACTGACTGATGGTGGAATGGAGTTTACTCTGCACTGACTGATGATGGAATGGAGTTGACTCTGCACTGACTGATGATGGAATGGAGTTTACTCTGCACTGACTGATGGTGGAATGGTGTTTACTCTGCACTGACTGATGATGGAATGGAGTTTACGCTGCACTGACTGATGATGGAATGGAGTTTACTCTGCACTGACTGATGATGGAATGGAGTTTACTCTGCACTGACTGATGATGGAATGGAGTTTACTCTGCACTGACTGATGGTGGAATGGAGTTTACTCTGCACTGACTGATGATGGAATGGAGTTGACTCTGCACTGACTGATGATGGAATGGAGTTTACTCTGCACTGACTGATGATGGAATGGAGTTTACTCTGCACTAACTGATGGTGGAATGGAGTTGACTCTGCACTGACTGATGATGGAATGGTGTTTACTCTGCACTGACTGATGGTGGAATGGAGTTTACTCTGCACTGACTGATGATGGAATGGAGTTTACTCTGCACTGACTGATGATGGAATGGAGTTTACTCTGCACTGACGGATGATGGAATGTAATTTACTCTGCACTGACTGATGATGGAATGTAATTTACTCTGCACTGACTGATGGTGGAATGGAGTTTACTCTGCACTGACTGATGATGGAATGGAGTTTACTCTGCTCTGACTGATGATGGAATGGAGTTTACTCTGCACTGACTGATGATGGAATGGAGTTTACTCTGCACTGACTGATGGTGGAATGGAGTTTACTCTGCACTGACTGATGATGGAATGGAGTTGACTCTGCAATGACTGATGATGGAATGGAGTTTACTCTGCACTGACTGATGATGGAATGGAGTTTACTCTGCACTGACTGATGGTGGAATGGAGTTTACTCTGCACTGACTGATGATGGAATGGAGTTGACTCTGAACTGACTGATGATGGAATGGAGTTGACTCTGCACAGACTGATGATGGAATGGAGTTTACTCTGCACTGACTGATGGTGGAATGGTGTTTACTCTGCACTGACTGATGATGGAATGGAGTTTACTCTGCACTGACTGATGATGGAATGGAGTTTACTCTGCACTGACTGATCATGGAATGGAGTTTACTCTGCACTGACTGATGGTGGAATGGAGTTTACTCTGCACTGACTGATGATGGAATGGAGTTTACTCTCCACTGACTGATGATGGAATGGAGTTTACTCTGCACTGACTGATGATGGAATGGAGTTTACTCTGCACTGACTGATGGTGGAATGGAGTTGACTCTGCACTGACTGATGATGGAATGGAGTTTACTCTGCACTGACTGATGGTGGAATGGAGTTTACTCTGCACTGACTGATGATGGAATGGAGTTTACTCTGCACTGACTGATGATGGAATGGAGTTTACTCTGCACTGACTGATGATGGAATGGAGTTTACTCTGCACTGACTGATGATGGAATGGAGTTTACTCTGCACTGACTGGTGGTGGAATGGAGTTTACTCTGCACTGACTGATGATGGAATGGAGTTGACTCTGCACTGACTGATGATGGAATGGAGTTTACTCTGCACTGACTGCTGGTGGAATGGAGTTTACTCTGCACTGACTGATGATGGAATGGAGTTTACTCTGCACTGACAGATGATGGAATGTAATTTACTCTGCACTGACTGATGATGGAATGTAATTTACTCTGCACTGACTGATGATGGAATGGAGTTTACTCTGCACTGACTGATGATGGAATGGAGTTTACTCTGCACTGACTGATGATGGAATGGAGTTTACTCTGCACTGACTGATGATGGAATGGAGTTTACTCTGCACTGACTGATGGTGGAATGGAGTTTACTCTGCACTGACTGATGATGGAATGGAGTTGACTCTGCACTGACCGATGATGGAATGGAGTTTACTCTGCACTGACTGATGGTGGAATGGAGTTTACTCTGCACTGACTGATGATGGAATGTAATTTACTCTGCACTGACTGATGATGGAATGGAGTTTACTCTGCACTGACTGATGATGGAATGGAGTTTACTCTGCACTGACTGATGATGGAATGGAGTTTACTCTGCACTGACTGATGATGGAATGGAGTTTACTCTGCACTGACTGATGGTGGAATGGAGTTTACTCTGCACTGACTGATGATGGAATGGAGTTGACTCTGCACTGACTGATGATGGAATGTAGTTTACTCTGCACTGACTGATGATGGAATGGAGTTTACTCTGCACTGACTGATGGTGGAATGGAGTTGACTCTGCACTGACTGATGATGGAATGGAGTTTACTCTGCACTGACTGATGGTGGAATGGAGTTTACTCTGCACTGACTGATGATGGAATGTAATTTACTCTGCACTGACTGATGGTGGAATGGAGTTTACTCTGCACTGACTGATGATGGAATGGAGTTTACTCTGCACTGACTGATGATGGAATGGAGTTTACTCTGCACTGACTGATGATGGAATGGAGTTTACTCTGCACTGACTGATGGTGGAATGGAGTTTACTCTGCACTGACTGATGATGGAAAGGTGTTGACTCTGCACTGACTGATGATGGAATGGAGTTTACTCTGCACTGACTGATGGTGGAATGGAGTTTACTCTGCACTGACTGATGATGGAATGTAATTTACTCTGCACTGACTGATGATGGAATGGAGTTTACTCTGCACTGACTGATGATGGAATGGAGTTTACTCTGCACTGACTGATGATGGAATGTAATTTACTCTGCACTGTCTGATGATGGAATGTATTTTACTCTGCACTGACTGATGATGGAATGGAGTTTACTCTGCACTGAGTGATGACGGAATGTAATTTACTCTGCACTGACTGATGATGGAATGTAGTTTACTCTGCACTGACTGATGGTGGAATGGAGTTGACTCTGCACTGACTGATGATGGAATGGAGTTTACTCTGCACTGACTGGTGGTGGAATGGAGTTTACTCTGCACTGACTGATGATGGAATGGAGTTGACTCTGCACTGACTGATGATGGAATGGAGTTTACTCTGCACTGACAGATGATGGAATGTAATTTACTCTGCACTGACTGATGATGGAATGTAATTTACTCTGCACTGACTGATGATGGAATGGAGTTTACTCTGCACTGACTGATGATGGAATGGAGTTTACTCTGCACTGACTGATGATGGAATGGAGTTTACTCTGCACTGACTGATGGTGGAATGGAGTTTACTCTGCACTGACTGATGATGGAATGGAGTTGACTCTGCACTGACCGATGATGGAATGGAGTTTACTCTGCACTGACTGATGGTGGAATGGAGTTTACTCTGCACTGACTGATGATGGAATGTAATTTACTCTGCACTGACTGATGATGGAATGGAGTTTACTCTGCACTGACTGATGATGGAATGGAGTTTACTCTGCACTGACTGATGGTGGAATGGAGTTTACTCTGCACTGACTGATGATGGAAAGGTGTTGACTCTGCACTGACTGATGATGGAATGGAGTTTACTCTGCACTGACTGATGGTGGAATGGAGTTTACTCTGCACTGACTGATGATGGAATGTAATTTACTCTGCACTGACTGATGATGGAATGGAGTTTACTCTGCACTGACTGATGATGAAATGGAGTTTACTCTGCACTGACTGATGATGGAATGTAATTTACTCTGCACTGTCTGATGATGGAATGTATTTTACTCTGCACTGACTGATGATGGAATGGAGTTTACTCTGCACTGAGTGATGATGGAATGTAATTTACTCTGCACTGACTGATGATGGAATGTAGTTTACTCTGCACTGACTGATGGTGGAATGGAGTTGACTCTGCACTGACTGATGATGGAATGGAGTTTACTCTGCACTGACTGGTGGTGGAATGGAGTTTACTCTGCACTGACTGATGATGGAATGGAGTTGACTCTGCACTGACTGATGATGGAATGGAGTTTACTCTGCACTGACTGCTGGTGGAATGGAGTTTACTCTGCACTGACTGATGATGGAATGGAGTTTACTCTGCACTGACAGATGATGGAATGTAATTTACTCTGCACTGACTGATGATGGAATGTAATTTACTCTGCACTGACTGATGATGGAATGGAGTTTACTCTGCACTGACTGATGATGGAATGGAGTTTACTCTGCACTGACTGATGATGGAATGGAGTTTACTCTGCACTGACTGATGATGGAATGGAGTTTACTCTGCACTGACTGATGGTGGAATGGAGTTTACTCTGCACTGACTGATGATGGAATGGAGTTGACTCTGCACTGACCGATGATGGAATGGAGTTTACTCTGCACTGACTGATGGTGGAATGGAGTTTACTCTGCACTGACTGATGATGGAATGTAATTTAATCTGCACTGACTGATGATGGAATGGAGTTTACTCTGCACTGACTGATGATGGAATGGAGTTTACTCTGCACTGACTGATGATGGAATGGAGTTTACTCTGCACTGACTGATGATGGAATGGAGTTTACTCTGCACTGACTGATGGTGGAATGGAGTTTACTCTGCACTGACTGATGATGGAATGGAGTTGACTCTGCACTGACTGATGATGGAATGTAGTTTACTCTGCACTGACTGATGATGGAATGGAGTTTACTCTGCACTGACTGATGGTGGAATGGAGTTGACTCTGCACTGACTAATGATGGAATGGAGTTTACTCTGCACTGACTGATGGTGGAATGGAGTTTACTCTGCACTGACTGATGATGGAATGGAGTTTACTCTGCACTGACTGATGATGGAATGGAGTTTACTCTGCACTGACTGATGATGGAATGGAATTTACTCTGCACTGACTGATGATGGAATGGAGTTTAATCTGCACTGACTGATGGTGGAATGGAGTTTACTCTGCACTGACTGATGATGGAATGGAGTTGACTCTGCACTGACTGATGATGGAATGGAGTTTACTCTGCACTGACTGCTGGTGGAATGGAGTTTACTCTGCACTGACTGATGATGGAATGGAGTTTACTCTGCACTGACGGATGATGGAATGTAATTGACTCTGCACTGACTGATGATGGAATGTAATTTACTCTGCACTGACTGATGGTGGAATGGAGTTTACTCTGCACTGACTGATGATGGAATGGAGTTTACTCTGCACTGACTGATGATGGAATGGAGTTTACTCTGCACTGACTGATGATGGAATGGAGTTTACTCTGCACTGACTGATGGTGGAATGGAGTTTACTCTGCACTGACTGATGATGGAATGGTGTTGACTCTGCACTGACTGATGACGGAATGGAGTTTACTCTGCACTGACTGATGGTGGAATGGAGTTTACTCTGCACTGACTGATGATGGAATGTAATTTACTCTGCACTGACTGATGATGGAATGGAGTTTACTCTGCACTGACTGATGATGGAATGGAGTTTACTCTGCACTGACTGATGATGGAATGTAATTTACTCTGCATTGTCTGATGATGGAATGTATTTTACTCTGCACTGACTGATGATGGAATGGAGTTTACTCTGCACTGAGTGATGATGGAATGTAATTTACTCTGCACTGACTGATGATGGAATGTAGTTTACTCTGCACTGACTGATGGTGGAATGGAGTTTACTCTGCACTGACTGATGATGGAATGGACTTTACTCTCCACTGACTGATGATGGAATGGAGTTTACTCTGCACTGACTGATGATGGAATGGAGTTTACTCTGCACTGACTGATGGTGGAATGGAGTTGACTCTGCACTGACTGATGATGGAATGGAGTTTACTATGCATTGACTGATGGTGGAATGGAGTTTACTCTGCACTGACTGATGATGGAATGGAGTTTACTCTGCACTGACTGATGATGGAATGGAGTTTACTCTGCACTGACTGATGATGGAATGGAGTTTACTCTGCACTGACTGATGATGGAATGGAGTTTACTCTGCACTGACTGGTGGTGGAATGGAGTTTACTCTGCACTGACTGATGATGGAATGGAGTTGACTCTGCACTGACTGATGATGGAATGGAGTTTACTCTGCACTGACTGCTGGTGGAATGGAGTTTACTCTGCACTGACTGATGATGGAATGGAGTTTACTCTGCACTGACAGATGATGGAATGTAATTTACTCTGCACTGACTGATGATGGAATGTAATTTACTCTGCACTGACTGATGGTGGAATGGAGTTTACTCTGCACTGACTGATGATGGAATGGAGTTTACTCTGCCCTGACTGATGGTGGAATGGAGTTTACTCTGCACTGACTGATGATGGAATGGAGTTGACTCTGCACTGACCGATGATGGAATGGAGTTTACTCTGCACTGACTGATGGTGGAATGGAGTTTACTCTGCACTGACTGATGATGGAATGTAATTTACTCTGCACTGACTGATGATGGAATGGAGTTTACTCTGCACTGACTGATGATGGAATGGAGTTTACTCTGCACTGACTGATGATGGAATGGAGTTTACTCTGCACTGACTGATGATGGAATGGAGTTTACTCTGCACTGACTGATGGTGGAATGGAGTTTACTCTGCACTGACTGATGATGGAATGGAGTTGACTCTGCACTGACTGATGATGGAATGGAGTTTACTCTGCACTGACTGATGATGGAATGGAGTTTACTCTGCACTGACTGATGGTGGAATGGAGTTGACTCTGCACTGACTGATGATGGAATGGAGTTTACTCTGCACTGACTGATGGTGGAATGGAGTTTACTCTGCACTGACTGATGATGGAATGGAGTTTACTCTGCACTGACTGATGATGGAATGGAGTTTACTCTGCACTGACTGATGATGGAATGGAATTTACTCTGCACTGACTGATGATGGAATGGAGTTTACTCTGCACTGACTGATGGTGGAATGGAGTTTACTCTGCACTGACTGATGATGGAATGGAGTTGACTCTGCACTGACTGATGATGGAATGGAGTTTACTCTGCACTGACTGCTGGTGGAATGGAGTTTACTCTGCACTGACTGATGATGGAATGGAGTTTACTCTGCACTGACGGATGATGGAATGTAATTGACTCTGCACTGACTGATGATGGAATGTAATTTACTCTGCACTGACTGATGGTGGAATGGAGTTTACTCTGCACTGACTGATGATGGAATGGAGTTTACTCTGCACTGACTGATGATGGAATGGAGTTTACTCTGCACTGACTGATGATGGAATGGAGTTTACTCTGCACTGACTGATGGTGGAATGGAGTTTACTCTGCACTGACTGATGATGGAATGGAGTTGACTCTGCACTGACTGATGATGGAATGGAGTTTACTCTGCACTGACTGATGGTGGAATGGAGTTTACTCTGCACTGACTGATGATGGAATGTAATTTACTCTGCACTGACTGATGATGGAATGGAGTTTACTCTGCACTGACTGATGATGGAATGGAGTTTACTCTGCACTGACTGATGATGGAATGTAATTTACTCTGCACTGTCTGATGATGGAATGTATTTTACTCTGCACTGACTGATGATGGAATGGAGTTTACTCTGCACTGAGTGATGATGGAATGTAATTTACTCTGCACTGACTGATGATGGAATGTAGTTTACTCTGCACTGACTGATGATGGAATGGAGTTTACTCTGCACTGTCTGATGGTGGAATGTAGTTTACTCTGCACTGTCTGATGGTGGAATGTAGTTTACTCTGCACTGACTGATGATGGAATGTAATTTACTCTGCACTGACTGATGATGGAATGTAGCTTACTCTGCACTGACTGATGATGGAATGGAGTTTACTCTGCACTGACTGATGATGGAATGGAGTTTACTCTGCACTGACTGATGATGGAATGGAGTTTACTCTGCACTGACTGATGATGGAATGGAGTTTACTCTGCAATGACGGATGATGGATTGTAATTTACTCTGCACTGACTTATGATAGAATGTAATTTACTCTGCACTGACTGATGGTGGAATGGAGTTTACTCTGCACTGACTGATGATGGAATGGAGTTGACTCTGCAGTGACTGATGATGGAATGGAGTTTACTCTGCACTGACTGATGATGGAATGGAGTTTACTCTGCACTGACTGATGATGGAATGGAGTTGACTCTGCACTGACTGATGATGGAATGGAGTTTACTCTGCACTGACTGATGATGGAATGTAGTTTACTCTGCACTTACTGATGATGGAATGTAGTTTACTCTGCACTGACTGATGATGGAATGTAGTTTACTCTGCACTGACTGATGATGGAATGGAGATGACTCTGCACTGACTGATGGTGGAATGGAGTTTACTCTGCACTGACTGATGATGGAATGCAGTTTACTCTGCACTGACTGATGATGGAATGTAATTTACTCTGCACTGACTGATGATGGAATGTAGTTTACTCTGCACTGACTGATGGTGGAATGGAGTTTACTCTGCACTGACTGATGATGGAATGGAGTTTACTCTGCACTGACTGATGATGGAATGGAGTTTACTCTGCACTGACTGATGGTGGAATGGAGTTTACTCTGCACTGACTGATGATGGAATGGAGTTGACTCTGCACTGACTGATGATGGAATGGAGTTTACTCTGCACTGACTGATGGTGGAATGGAGTTTACTCTGCACTGACTGATGATGGAATGGAGTTGACTCTGCACTGACTGATGATGGAATGTAATTTACTCTGCACTGACTGATGGTGGAATGGAGTTTACTCTGCACTGACTGATGATGGAATGGAGTTTACTCTGCACTGACTGATGATGGAATGGAGTTTACTCTGCACTGACTGATGGTGGAATGGAGTTTACTCTGCACTGACTGATGATGGAATGGAGTTGACTCTGCACTGACTGATGATGGAAAGGAGTTTACTCTGCACTGACTGATGGTGGAATGGAGTTTACTCTGCACTGACTGATGATGGAATGGAGTTTACTCTGCACTGACTGATGATGGAATGGAGTTTACTCTGCACTGACTGATGATGGAATGGAGTTTACTCTGCACTGACTGATGATGGAATGGAGTTTACTCTGCACTGACTGATGATGGAATGGAGTTTACTCTGCACTGACTGATGATGGAATGGAGTTGACTCTGCACTGACTGATGATGGAATGGAGTTTACTCTGCACTGACTGATGGTGGAATGGAGTTTACTCTGCAATGACTGATGATGGAATGGAGTTGACTCTGCACTGACTGATGATGGAATGGAGTTTACTCTGCACTGACTGATGATGGAATGGAGTTTACTCTGCAATGACTGATGATGGAATGGAGTTTACTCTGCACTGACTGATGATGGAATGGTGTTTACTCTGCACTGACTGATGGTGGAATGGAGTTTACTCTGCACTGACTGATGATGGAATGGAGTTTACTCTGCACTGACTGCTGGTGGAATGGAGTTTACTCTGCACTGACTGATGATGGAATGGAGTTTACTCTGCACTGACGGATGATGGAATGTAATTGTCTCTGCACTGACTGATGATGGAATGTAATTTACTCTACACTGACTGATGGTGGAATGGAGTTTACTCTGCACTGACTGATGATGGAATGGAATTTACTCTGCACTGACTGATGATGGAATGGAGTTTACTCTGCACTGACTGATGATGGAATGGAGTTTACTCTGCACTGACTGATGGTGGAATGGAGTTTACTCTGCACTGACTGATGATGGAATGGAGTTGACTCTGCACTGACTGATGATGGAATGGAGTTTACTCTGCACTGACTGATGGTGGAATGGAGTTTACTCTGCACTGACTGATGATGGAATGTAATTTACTCTGCACTGACTGATGATGGAATGGAGTTTACTCTGCACTGACTGATGATGGAATGGAGTTTACTCTGCACTGACTGATGATGGAATGTAATTTACTCTGCACTGTCTGATGATGGAATGTATTTTACTCTGCACTGACTGATGATGGAATGGAGTTTACTCTGCACTGAGTGATGATGGAATGTAATTTACTCTGCACTGACTGATGATGGAATGTAGTTTACTCTGCACTGACTGATGATGGAATGGAGTTTACTCTGCACTGTCTGATGGTGGAATGTAGTTTACTCTGCACTGTCTGATGGTGGAATGTAGTTTACTCTGCACTGACTGATGATGGAATGTAATTTACTCTGCACTGACTGATGATGGAATGTAGCTTACTCTGCACTGACTGATGATGGAATGGAGTTTACTCTGCACTGACTGATGATGGAATGGAGTTTACTCTGCACTGACTGATGATGGAATGGAGTTTACTCTGCACTGACTGATGATGGAATGGAGTTTACTCTGCACTGACGGATGATGGATTGTAATTTACTCTGCACTGACTTATGATAGAATGTAATTTACTCTGCACTGACTGATGGTGGAATGGAGTTTACTCTGCACTGACTGATGATGGAATGGAGTTGACTCTGCAGTGACTGATGATGGAATGGAGTTTACTCTGCACTGACTGATGATGGAATGGAGTTTACTCTGCACTGACTGATGATGGAATGGACTTGACTCTGCACTGACTGATGATGGATTGGAGGTTACTCTGCACTGACTGATGATGGAATGTAGTTTACTCTGCACTTACTGATGATGGAATGTAGTTTACTCTGCACTGACTGATGATGGAATGTAGTTTACTCTGCACTGACTGATGATGGAATGGAGATGACTCTGCACTGACTGATGGTGGAATGGAGTTTACTCTGCACTGACTGATGATGGAATGCAGTTTACTCTGCACTGACTGATGATGGAATGTAATTTACTCTGCACTGACTGATGATGGAATGTAGTTTACTCTGCACTGACTGATGGTGGAATGGAGTTTACTCTGCACTGACTGATGATGGAATGGAGTTTACTCTGCACTGACTGATGATGGAATGGAGTTTACTCTGCACTGACTGATGGTGGAATGGAGTTTACTCTGCACTGACTGATGATGGAATGGAGTTGACTCTGCACTGACTGATGATGGAATGGAGTTTACTCTGCACTGACTGATGGTGGAATGGAGTTTACTCTGCACTGACTGATGATGGAATGGAGTTGACTCTGCACTGACTGATGATGGAATGTAATTTACTCTGCACTGACTGATGGTGGAATGGAGTTTACTCTGCACTGACTGATGATGGAATGGAGTTTACTCTGCACTGACTGATGATGGAATGGAGTTTACTCTGCACTGACTGATGGTGGAATGGAGTTTACTCTGCACTGACTGATGATGGAATGGAGTTGACTCTGCACTGACTGATGATGGAAAGGAGTTTACTCTGCACTGACTGATGGTGGAATGGAGTTTACTCTGCACTGACTGATGATGGAATGGAGTTTACTCTGCACTGACTGATGATGGAATGGAGTTTACTCTGCACTGACTGATGATGGAATGGAGTTTACTCTGCACTGACTGATGATGGAATGGAGTTTACTCTGCACTGACTGATGATGGAATGGAGTTTACTCTGCACTGACTGATGATGGAATGGAGTTGACTCTGCACTGACTGATGATGGAATGGAGTTTACTCTGCACTGACTGATGGTGGAATGGAGTTTACTCTGCAATGACTGATGATGGAATGGAGTTGACTCTGCAGTGACTGATGATGGAATGGAGTTTACTCTGCACTGACTGATGATGGAATGGAGTTTACTCTGCAATGACTGATGATGGAATGGAGTTTACTCTGCACTGACTGATGATGGAATGGTGTTTACTCTGCACTGACTGATGGTGGAATGGAGTTTACTCTGCACTGACTGATGATGGAATGGAGTTGACTCTGCACTGACTGATGATGGAATGGAGTTTACTCTGCACTGACTGATGGTGGAATGGAGTTTACTCTGCACTGACTGATGATGGAATGGAGTTTACTCTGCACTGACGGATGATGGAATGTAATTTACTCTGCACTGACTGATGATGGAATGTAATTTACTCTGCACTGACTGATGGTGGAATGGAGTTTACTCTGCACTGACTGATGATGGAATGGAGTTTACTCTGCACTGACTGATGATGGAATGGAGTTTACTCTGCACTGACTGATGATGGAATGGAGTTTACTCTGCACTGACTGATGGTGGAATGGAGTTTACTCTGCACTGACTGATGATGGAATGTAGTTTACTCTGCACTGACTGATGATGGAATGCAGTTTACTCTGCACTGACTGATGGTGGAATGGAGTTTACTCTGCACTGACTGATGGTGGAATGGAGTTTACTCTGCACTGACTGATCATGGAATGGAGTTGACTCTGCACTGACTGATGATGGAATGGAGTTTACTCTGCACTGACTGATGGTGGAATGGTGTTTACTCTGCACTGACTGATGATGGAATGGAGTTTACTCTGCACTGACTGATGATGGAATGGAGTTTACTCTGCACTGACTGATGATGGAATGTAATTTACTCTGCACTGACTGATGATGGAATGTAGCTTACTCTGCACTGACTGATGATGGAATGGAGTTTACTCTGCACTGACTGATGATGGAATGGAGTTTACTCTGCACTGACTGATGATGGAATGGAGTTTACTCTGCACTGACTGATGATGGAATGGAGTTTACTCTGCACTGACGGATGATGGAATGTAATTTACTCTGCACTGACTTATGATAGATTGTAATTTACTCTGCACTGACTGATGGCGTAATGGAGTTTACTCTGCACTGACTGATGATGGAATGTAATTTACTCTGCACTGACTGATGATGGAATGGAGTTTACTCTGCACTGACTGATGATGGAATGGAGTTTACTCTGCACTGACTGATGGTTGAATGGAGTTTACTCTGCACTGACTGATGATGGAATGGAGTTGACTCTGCACTGACTGATGATGGAATGGAGTTTACTCTGCACTGACTGATGGTGGAATGGAGTTTACTCTGCACTGACTGATGATGGAATGTAATTTACTCTGCACTGACTGATGATGGAATGGAGTTTACTCTGCACTGACTGATGATGGAATGTAATATACTCTGCACTGTCTGATGGTGGAATGCAATTTACTCTGCACTGCGTGATGATGGAATGGAGTTTACTCTGCACTGACTGATGATGGAATGTAATTTACTCTGCACTGACTGATGATGGAATGTAGTTTACTCTGCACTGACTGATGATGGAAAGGAGCTTACTCTGCACTGAGTGATGATGGAATGTAATTTACTCTGCACTGACTGATGATGGAATGTAGTTTACTCTGCACTGACTGATGATGGAATGGAGTTTACTCTGCACTGTCTGATGGTGGAATGTAGTTTACTCTGCACTGACTGATGATGGAATGTAATTTACTCTGCACTAACTGATGATGGAAAGTAGTTTACTCTGCACTGACTGATGATGGAATGGAGTTTCCTCTGCACTGTCTGATGGTGGAATGTAAATTACTCTGCACTGACTGATGATGGAATGTAGTTTACTCTGCACTGACTGATGGTGGAATGGAGTTTACTCTGCAGTGACTGATGATGGAATGTAGTTTACTCTGCACTGGCTGATGATGGAATGGAGTTTACTCTGCACTGACTGATGATGGAATGGAGTTTACTCTGCACTGACTGATGATGGAATGGAGTTTACTCTGCACTGACTGATGATGGAATGGAGTTTACTCTGCACTGACTGATGGTGGAATGGAGTTTACTCTGCACTGACTGATGATGGAATGGAGTTGACTCTGCACTGACTGATGATGGAATGGAGTTTACTCTGCACTGACTGATGGTGGAATGGAGTTTACTCTGCACTGACTGATGATGGAATGGAGTTGACTCTGCACTGACTGATGATGGAATGTAATTTACTCTGCACTGACTGATGGTGGAATGGAGTTTACTCTGCACTGACTGATGATGGAATGGAGTTTACTCTGCACTGACTGATGATGGAATGGAGTTTACTCTGCACTGACTGATGGTGGAATGGAGTTTACTCTGCACTGACTGATGATGGAATGGAGTTGACTCTGCACTGACTGATGATGGAAAGGAGTTTACTCTGCACTGACTGATGGTGGAATGGAGTTTACTCTGCACTGACTGATGATGGAATGGAGTTTACTCTGCACTGACTGATGATGGAATGGAGTTTACTCTGCACTGACTGATGATGGAATGGAGTTTACTCTGCACTGACTGATGATGGAATGGAGTTTACTCTGCACTGACTGATGATGGAATGGAGTTTACTCTGCACTGACTGATGATGGAATGGAGTTGACTCTGCACTGACTGATGATGGAATGGAGTTTACTCTGCACTGACTGATGGTGGAATGGAGTTTACTCTGCAATGACTGATGATGGAATGGAGTTGACTCTGCAGTGACTGATGATGGAATGGAGTTTACTCTGCACTGACTGATGATGGAATGGAGTTTACTCTGCAATGACTGATGATGGAATGGAGTTTACTCTGCACTGACTGATGATGGAATGGTGTTTACTCTGCACTGACTGATGGTGGAATGGAGTTTACTCTGCACTGACTGATGATGGAATGGAGTTGACTCTGCACTGACTGATGATGGAATGGAGTTTACTCTGCACTGACTGATGGTGGAATGGAGTTTACTCTGCACTGACTGATGATGGAATGGAGTTTACTCTGCACTGACGGATGATGGAATGTAATTTACTCTGCACTGACTGATGATGGAATGTAATTTACTCTGCACTGACTGATGGTGGAATGGAGTTTACTCTGCACTGACTGATGATGGAATGGAGTTTACTCTGCACTGACTGATGATGGAATGGAGTTTACTCTGCACTGACTGATGATGGAATGGAGTTTACTCTGCACTGACTGATGGTGGAATGGAGTTTACTCTGCACTGACTGATGATGGAATGTAGTTTACTCTGCACTGACTGATGATGGAATGCAGTTTACTCTGCACTGACTGATGGTGGAATGGAGTTTACTCTGCACTGACTGATGGTGGAATGGAGTTTACTCTGCACTGACTGATCATGGAATGGAGTTGACTCTGCACTGACTGATGATGGAATGGAGTTTACTCTGCACTGACTGATGGTGGAATGGTGTTTACTCTGCACTGACTGATGATGGAATGGAGTTTACTCTGCACTGACTGATGATGGAATGGAGTTTACTCTGCACTGACTGATGATGGAATGTAATTTACTCTGCACTGACTGATGATGGAATGTAGCTTACTCTGCACTGACTGATGATGGAATGGAGTTTACTCTGCACTGACTGATGATGGAATGGAGTTTACTCTGCACTGACTGATGATGGAATGGAGTTTACTCTGCACTGACTGATGATGGAATGGAGTTTACTCTGCACTGACGGATGATGGAATGTAATTTACTCTGCACTGACTTATGATAGATTGTAATTTACTCTGCACTGACTGATGGCGTAATGGAGTTTACTCTGCACTGACTGATGATGGAATGTAATTTACTCTGCACTGACTGATGATGGAATGGAGTTTACTCTGCACTGACTGATGATGGAATGGAGTTTACTCTGCACTGACTGATGGTTGAATGGAGTTTACTCTGCACTGACTGATGATGGAATGGAGTTGACTCTGCACTGACTGATGATGGAATGGAGTTTACTCTGCACTGACTGATGGTGGAATGGAGTTTACTCTGCACTGACTGATGATGGAATGTAATTTACTCTGCACTGACTGATGATGGAATGGAGTTTACTCTGCACTGACTGATGATGGAATGTAATATACTCTGCACTGTCTGATGGTGGAATGCAATTTACTCTGCACTGCGTGATGATGGAATGGAGTTTACTCTGCACTGACTGATGATGGAATGTAATTTACTCTGCACTGACTGATGATGGAATGTAGTTTACTCTGCACTGACTGATGATGGAAAGGAGCTTACTCTGCACTGAGTGATGATGGAATGTAATTTACTCTGCACTGACTGATGATGGAATGTAGTTTACTCTGCACTGACTGATGATGGAATGGAGTTTACTCTGCACTGTCTGATGGTGGAATGTAGTTTACTCTGCACTGACTGATGATGGAATGTAATTTACTCTGCACTAACTGATGATGGAAAGTAGTTTACTCTGCACTGACTGATGATGGAATGGAGTTTCCTCTGCACTGTCTGATGGTGGAATGTAAATTACTCTGCACTGACTGATGATGGAATGTAGTTTACTCTGCACTGACTGATGGTGGAATGGAGTTTACTCTGCAGTGACTGATGATGGAATGTAGTTTACTCTGCACTGGCTGATGATGGAATGGAGTTTACTCTGCACTGACTGATGATGGAATGGAGTTTACTCTGCACTGACTGATGGTGGAATGGAGTTTACTCTGCACTGACTGATGATGGAATGGAGTTGACTCTGCACTGACTGATGATGGAATGGAGTTTACTCTGCACTGACTGATGGTGGAATGGAGTTTACTCTGCACTGACTGATGATGGAATGTAATTTACTCTGCACTGTCTGATGATGGAATGTATTTTACTCTGCACTGACTGATGATGGAATGGAGTTTACTCTGCACTGAGTGATGATGGAATGTAATTTACTCTGCACTGACTGATGATGGAATGTAGTTTACTCTGCACTGACTGATGATGGAATGGAGTTTACTCTGCACTGTCTGATGGTGGAATGTAGTTTACTCTGCACTGTCTGATGGTGGAATGTAGTTTACTCTGCACTGACTGATGATGGAATGTAATTTACTCTGCACTGACTGATGATGGAATGTAGCTTACTCTGCACTGACTGATGATGGAATGGAGTTTACTCTGCACTGACTGATGATGGAATGGAGTTTACTCTGCACTGACTGATGATGGAATGGAGTTTACTCTGCACTGACTGATGATGGAATGGAGTTTACTCTGCACTGACTGATGATGGAATGTAATTTACTCTGCACTGACTTATGATAGAATGTAATTTACTCTGCACTGACTGATGGTGGAATGGAGTTTACTCTGCACTGACTGATGATGGAATGGAGTTGACTCTGCAGTGACTGATGATGGAATGGAGTTTACTCTGCACTGACTGATGATGGAATGGAGTTTACTCTGCACTGACTGATGATGGAATGGAGTTGACTCTGCACTGACTGATGATGGAATGGAGTTTACTCTGCACTGACTGATGAAGGAATGTAGTTTACTCTGCACTTACTGATGATGGAATGTAGTTTACTCTGCACTGACTGATGATGGAATGTAGTTTACTCTGCACTGACTGATGATGGAATGGAGATGACTCTGCACTGACTGATGGTGGAATGGAGTTTACTATGCACTGACTGATGATGGAATGCAGTTTACTCTGCACTGACTGATGATGGAATGTAATTTACTCTGCACTGACTGATGATGGAATGTAGTTTACTCTGCACTGACTGATGGTGGAATGGAGTTTACTCTGCACTGACTGATGATGGAATGGAGTTTACTCTGCACTGACTGATGTTGGAATGGAGTTTACTCTGCACTGACTGATGGTGGAATGGAGTTTACTCTGCACTGACTGATGATGGAATGGAGTTGACTCTGCACTGACTGATGATGGAATGGAGTTTACTCTGCACTGACTGATGGTGGAATGGAGTTTACTCTGCACTGACTGATGATGGAATGGAGTTGACTCTGCACTGACTGATGATGGAATGTAATTTACTCTGCACTGACTGATGGTGGAATGGAGTTTACTCTGCACTGACTGATGATGGAATGGAGTTTACTCTGCACTGACTGATGATGGAATGGAGTTTACTCTGCACTGACTGATGGTGGAATGGAGTTTACTCTGCACTGACTGATGATGGAATGGAGTTGACTCTGCACTGACTGATGATGGAAAGGAGTTTACTCTGCACTGACTGATGGTGGAATGGAGTTTACTCTGCACTGACTGATGATGGAATGGAGTTTACTCTGCACTGACTGATGATGGAATGGAGTTTACTCTGCACTGACTGATGATGGAATGGAGTTTACTCTGCACTGACTGATGACGGAATGGAGTTTACTCTGCACTGACTGATGATGGAATGGAGTTTACTCTGCACTGACTGATGATGGAATGGAGTTGACTCTGCACTGACTGATGATGGAATGGAGTTTACTCTGCACTGACTGATGGTGGAATGGAGTTTACTCTGCAATGACTGATGATGGAATGGAGTTGACTCTGCACTGACTGATGATGGAATGGAGTTTACTCTGCACTGACTGATGATGGAATGGAGTTTACTCTGCAATGACTGATGATGGAATGGAGTTTTACTCTGCACTGACTGATGATGGAATGGAGTTTACTCTGCACTGACTGATGGTGGAATGGAATTTACTCTGCACTGACTGATGATGGAATGGAGTTGACTCTGCACTGACTGATGATGGAATGGAGTTTACTCTGCACTGATTGATGGTGGAATGGAGTTTACTCTGCACTGACTGATGATGGAATGGAGTTTACTCTGCACTGACGGATGATGGAATGTAATTTACTCTGCACTGACTGATGATGGAATGTAATTTACTCTGCACTGACTGATGGTGGAATGGAGTTTACTCTGCACTGACTGATGATTCAATGGAGTTTACTCTGCACTGACTGATGATGGAATGGAGTTTACTCTGCACTGACTGATGATGGAATGGAGTTTACTCTGCACTGACTGATGGTGGAATGGAGTTTACTCTGCACTGACTGATGATGGAATGTAGTTTACTCTGCACTGACTGATGATGGAATGCAGTTTACTCTGCACTGACTGATGGTGGAATGGAGTTTACTCTGCACTGACTGATGGTGGAATGGAGTTTACTCTGCACTGACTGATCATGGAATGGAGTTGACTCTGCACTGACTGATGATGGAATGGAGTTTACTCTGCACTGACTGATGGTGGAATGGTGTTTACTCTGCACTGACTGATGATGGAATGGAGTTTACTCTGCACTGACTGATGATGGAATGGAGTTTACTCTGCACTGACTGATGATGGAATGTAATTTACTCTGCACTGACTGATGATGGAATGTAGCTTACTCTGCACTGACTGATGATGGAATGGAGTTTACTCTGCACTGACTGATGATGGAATGGAGTTTACTCTGCACTGACTGATGATGGAATGGAGTTTACTCTGCACTGACTGATGATGGAATGGAGTTTACTCTGCACTGACTTATGATAGATTGTAATTTACTCTGCACTGACTGATGGTGGAATGGAGTTTACTCTGCACTGACTGATGATGGAATGTAATTTACTCTGCACTGACTGATGATGGAATGGAGTTTACTCTGCACTGACTGATGATGGAATGGAGTTTACTCTGCACTGACTGATGGTTGAATGGAGTTTACTCTGCACTGACTGATGATGGAATGGAGTTGACTCTGCACTGACTGATGATGGAATGGAGTTTACTCTGCACTGACTGATGGTGGAATGGAGTTTACTCTGCACTGACTGATGATGGAATGTAATTTACTCTGCACTGACTGATGATGGAATGGAGTTTACTCTGCACTGACTGATGATGGAATGTAATATACTCTGCACTGTCTGATGGTGGAATGCAATTTACTCTGCACTGCGTGATGATGGAATGGAGTTTACTCTGCACTGACTGATGATGGAATGTAATTTACTCTGCACTGACTGATGATGGAATGTAGTTTACTCTGCACTGACTGATGATGGAAAGGAGCTTACTCTGCACTGAGTGATGATGGAATGTAATTTACTCTGCACTGACTGATGATGGAATGTAGTTTACTCTGCACTGACTGATGATGGAATGGAGTTTACTCTGCATTGTCTGATGGTGGAATGTAGTTTACTCTGCACTGACTGATGATGGAATGTAATTTACTCTGCACTAACTGATGATGGAAAGTAGTTTACTCTGCACTGACTGATGATGGAATGGAGTTTACTCTGCACTGTCTGATGGTGGAATGTAAATTACTCTGCACTGACTGATGATGGAATGTAGTTTACTCTGCACTGACTGATGGTGGAATGGAGTTTACTCTGCAGTGACTGATGATGGAATGTAGTTTACTCTGCACTGGCTGATGATGGAATGGAGTTTACTCTGCACTGACTGATGATGGAATGGAGTTTACTCTGCACTGACTGATGGTGGAATGGAGTTTACTCTGCACTGACTGATGATGGAATGGAGTTGACTCTGCACTGACTGATGATGGAATGGAGTTTACTCTGCACTGACTGATGATGGAATGGAGTTGACTCTGCACTGACTGATGATGGAATGGAGTTTACTCTGCACTGACTGATGATGGAATGGAGTTTACTCTGCACTGACTGATGGTGGAATGGAGTTTACTCTGCACTGACTGATGATGGAATGGAGTTGACTCTGCACTGACTGATGATGGAAAGGAGTTTACTCTGCACTGACTGATGGTGGAATGGAGTTTACTCTGCACTGACTGATGATGGAATGGAGTTTACTCTGCACTGACTGATGATGGAATGGAGTTTACTCTGCACTGACTGATGATGGAATGGAGTTTACTCTGCACTGACTGATGATGGAATGGAGTTTACTCTGCACTGACTGATGATGGAATGGAGTTTACTCTGCACTGACTGATGATGGAATGGAGTTGACTCTGCACTGACTGATGATGGAATGGAGTTTACTCTGCACTGACTGATGGTGGAATGGAGTTTACTCTGCAATGACTGATGATGGAATGGAGTTGACTCTGCACTGACTGATGATGGAATGGAGTTTACTCTGCACTGACTGATGATGGAATGGAGTTTACTCTGCAATGACTGATGATGGAATGGAGTTTACTCTGCACTGACTGATGATGGAATGGAGTTTACTCTGCACTGACTGATGGTGGAATGGAGTTTACTCTGCACTGACTGATGATGGAATGGAGTTGACTCTGCACTGACTGATGATGGAATGGAGTTTACTCTGCTCTGACTGATGGTGGAATGGAGTTTACTCTGCACTGACTGATGATGGAATGGAGTTTACTCTGCACTGACGGATGATGGAATGTAATTTACTCTGCACTGACTGATGATGGAATGTATTTTACTCTGCACTGACTGATGGTGGAATGGAGTTTACTCTGCACTGACTGATGATGGAATGGAGTTTACTCTGCACTGACTGATGATGGAATGGAGTTTACTCTGCACTGACTGATGATGGAATGGAGTTTACTCTGCACTGACTGATGGTGGAATGGAGTTTACTCTGCACTGACTGATGATGGAATGTAGTTTACTCTGCACTGACTGATGATGGAATGCAGTTTACTCTGCACTGACTGATGGTGGAATGGAGTTTACTCTGCACTGACTGATGGTGGCATGGAGTTTACTCTGCACTGACTGATCATGGAATGGAGTTGACTCTGCACTGACTGATGATGGAATGGAGTTTACTCTGCACTGACTGATGGTGGAATGGTGTTTACTCTGCACTGACTGATGATGGAATGGAGTTTACTCTGCACTGACTGATGATGGAATGGAGTTTACTCTGCACTGACTGACGGTGGAATGGAGTTTACTCTGCACTGACTGATGATGGAATGTAATTTCTCTGCACTGACTGATGATGGAATGGAGTTTACTCTGCACTGACTGATGATGGAATGGAGTTTACTCTGCACTGACTGATGGTTGAATGGAGTTTACTCTGCACTGACTGATGATGGAATGGAGTTGACTCTGCACTGACTGATGATGGAATGGAGTTTACTCTGCACTGACTGATGGTGGAATGGAGTTTACTCTGCACTGACTGATGATGGAATGTAATTTACTCTGCACTGACTGATGATGGAATGGAGTTTACTCTGCACTGACTGATGATGGAATGTAATATACTCTGCACTGTCTGATGGTGGAATGCAATTTACTCTGCACTGCGTGATGATGGAATGGAGTTTACTCTGCACTGACTGATGATGGAATGTAATTTACTCTGCACTGACTGATGATGGAATGTAGTTTACTCTGCACTGACTGATGATGGAAAGGAGCTTACTCTGCACTGAGTGATGATGGAATGTAATTTACTCTGCACTGACTGATGATGGAATGTAGTTTACTCTGCACTGACTGATGATGGAATGGAGTTTACTCTGCATTGTCTGATGGTGGAATGTAGTTTACTCTGCACTGACTGATGATGGAATGTAATTTACTCTGCACTAACTGATGATGGAAAGTAGTTTACTCTGCACTGACTGATGATGGAATGGAGTTTACTCTGCACTGTCTGATGGTGGAATGTAAATTACTCTGCACTGACTGATGATGGAATGTAGTTTACTCTGCACTGACTGATGGTGGAATGGAGTTTACTCTGCAGTGACTGATGATGGAATGTAGTTTACTCTGCACTGGCTGATGATGGAATGGAGTTTACTCTGCACTGACTGATGATGGAATGGAGTTTACTCTGCACTGACTGATGGTGGAATGGAGTTTACTCTGCACTGACTGATGATGGAATGGAGTTGACTCTGCACTGACTGATGATGGAATGGAGTTTACTCTGCACTGACTGATGATGGAATGGAGTTGACTCTGCACTGACTGATGATGGAATGGAGTTTACTCTGCACTGACTGATGATGGAATGGAGTTTACTCTGCACTGACTGATGGTGGAATGGAGTTTACTCTGCACTGACTGATGATGGAATGGAGTTGACTCTGCACTGACTGATGATGGAAAGGAGTTTACTCTGCACTGACTGATGGTGGAATGGAGTTTACTCTGCACAGACTGATGATGGAATGGAGTTTACTCTGCACTGACTGATGATGGAATGGAGTTTACTCTGCACTGACTGATGATGGAATGGAGTTTACTCTGCACTGACTGATGATGGAATGGAGTTTACTCTGCACTGACTGATGATGGAATGGAGTTTACTCTGCACTGACTGATGATGGAATGGAGTTGACTCTGCACTGACTGATGATGGAATGGAGTTTACTCTGCACTGACTGATGGTGGAATGGAGTTTACTCTGCAATGACTGATGATGGAATGGAGTTGACTCTGCACTGACTGATGATGGAATGGAGTTTACTCTGCACTGACTGATGATGGAATGGAGTTTACTCTGCAATGACTGATGATGGAATGGAGTTTACTCTGCACTGACTGATGATGGAATGGAGTTTACTCTGCACTGACTGATGGTGGAATGGAGTTTACTCTGCACTGACTGATGATGGAATGGAGTTGACTCTGCACTGACTGATGATGGAATGGAGTTTACTCTGCACTGACTGATGGTGGAATGGAGTTTACTCTGCACTGACTGATGATGGAATGGAGTTTACTCTGCACTGACGGATGATGGAATGTAATTTACTCTGCACTGACTGATGATGGAATGTATTTTACTCTGCACTGACTGATGGTGGAATGGAGTTTACTCTGCACTGACTGATGATGGAATGGAGTTTACTCTGCACTGACTGATGATGGAATGGAGTTTACTCTGCACTGACTGATGATGGAATGGAGTTTACTCTGCACTGACTGATGGTGGAATGGAGTTTACTCTGCACTGACTGATGATGGAATGTAGTTTACTCTGCACTGACTGATGATGGAATGCAGTTTACTCTGCACTGACTGATGGTGGAATGGAGTTTACTCTGCACTGACTGATGGTGGCATGGAGTTTACTCTGCACTGACTGATCATGGAATGGAGTTGACTCTGCACTGACTGATGATGGAATGGAGTTTACTCTGCACTGACTGATGGTGGAATGGTGTTTACTCTGCACTGACTGATGATGGAATGGAGTTTACTCTGCACTGACTGATGATGGAATGGAGTTTACTCTGCACTGACTGATGATGGAATGTAATTTACTCTGCACTGACTGATGATGGAATGTAGCTTACTCTGCACTGACTGATGATGGAATGGAGTTTACTCTGCACTGACTGATGATGGAATGGAGTTTACTCTGCACTGACTGATGATGGAATGGAGTTTACTCTGCACTGACTGATGATGGAATGGAGTTTACTCTGCACTGACGGATGATGGAATGTAATTTACTCTGCACTGACTTATGATAGATTGTAATTTACTCTGCACTGACTGATGGTGTAATGGAGTTTACTCTGCACTGACTGATGATGGAATGTAATTTACTCTGCACTGACTGATGATGGAATGGAGTTTACTCTGCACTGACTGATGATGGAATGGAGTTTACTCTGCACTGACTGATGGTTGAATGGAGTTTACTCTGCACTGACTGATGATGGAATGGAGTTGACTCTGCACTGACTGATGATGGAATGGAGTTTACACTGCACTGACTGATGGTGGAATGGAGTTTACTCTGCACTGACTGATGATGGAATGTAATTTACTCTGCACTGACTGATGATGGAATGGAGTTTACTCTGCACTGACTGATGATGGAATGTAATATACTCTGCACTGTCTGATGGTGGAATGCAATTTACTCTGCACTGCGTGATGATGGAATGGAGTTTACTCTGCACTGACTGATGATGGAATGTAATTTACTCTGCACTGACTGATGATGGAATGTAGTTTACTCTGCACTGACTGATGATGGAAAGGAGCTTACTCTGCACTGAGTGATGATGGAATGTAATTTACTCTGCACTGACTGATGATGGAATGTAGTTTACTCTGCACTGACTGATGATGGAATGGAGTTTACTCTGCAATGACTGATGATGGAATGGAGTTGACTCTGCACTGACTGATGATGGAATGGAGTTTACTCTGCACTGACTGATGATGGAATGGAGTTTACTCTGCAATGACTGATGATGGAATGGAGTTTACTCTGCATTGTCTGATGGTGGAATGTAGTTTACTCTGCACTGACTGATGATGGAATGTAATTTACTCTGCACTAACTGATGATGGAAAGTAGTTTACTCTGCACTGACTGATGATGGAATGGAGTTTACTCTGCACTGTCTGATGGTGGAATGTAAATTACTCTGCACTGACTGATGATGGAATGTAGTTTACTCTGCACTGACTGATGGTGGAATGGAGTTTACTCTGCAGTGACTGATGATGGAATGTAGTTTACTCTGCACTGGCTGATGATGGAATGGAGTTTACTCTGCACTGACTGATGATGGAATGGAGTTTACTCTGCACTGACTGATGGTGGAATGGAGTTTACTCTGCACTGACTGATGATGGAATGGAGTTGACTCTGCACTGACTGATGATGGAATGGAGTTTACTCTGCACTGACTGATGATGGAATGGAGTTGACTCTGCACTGACTGATGATGGAATGGAGTTTACTCTGCACTGACTGATGATGGAATGGAGTTTACTCTGCACTGACTGATGGTGGAATGGAGTTTACTCTGCACTGACTGATGATGGAATGGAGTTGACTCTGCACTGACTGATGATGGAAAGGAGTTTACTCTGCACTGACTGATGGTGGAATGGAGTTTACTCTGCACTGACTGATGATGGAATGGAGTTTACTCTGCACTGACTGATGATGGAATGGAGTTTACTCTGCACTGACTGATGATGGAATGGAGTTTACTCTGCACTGACTGATGATGGAATGGAGTTTACTCTGCACTGACTGATGATGGAATGGAGTTTACTCTGCACTGACTGATGATGGAATGGAGTTGACTCTGCACTGACTGATGATGGAATGGAGTTTACTCTGCACTGACTGATGGTGGAATGGAGTTTACTCTGCAATGACTGATGATGGAATGGAGTTGACTCTGCACTGACTGATGATGGAATGGAGTTTACTCTGCACTGACTGATGATGGAATGGAGTTTACTCTGCAATGACTGATGATGGAATGGAGTTTACTCTGCACTGACTGATGATGGAATGGAGTTTACTCTGCACTGACTGATGGTGGAATGGAGTTTACTCTGCACTGACTGATGATGGAATGGAGTTGACTCTGCACTGACTGATGATGGAATGGAGTTTACTCTGCACTGACTGATGGTGGAATGGAGTTTACTCTGCACTGACTGATGATGGAATGGAGTTTACTCTGCACTGACGGATGATGGAATGTAATTTACTCTGCACTGACTGATGATGGAATGTATTTTACTCTGCACTGACTGATGGTGGAATGGAGTTTACTCTGCACTGACTGATGATGGAATGGAGTTTACTCTGCACTGACTGATGATGGAATGGAGTTTACTCTGCACTGACTGATGATGGAATGGAGTTTACTCTGCACTGACTGATGGTGGAATGGAGTTTACTCTGCACTGACTGATGATGGAATGTAGTTTACTCTGCACTGACTGATGATGGAATGCAGTTTACTCTGCACTGACTGATGGTGGAATGGAGTTTACTCTGCACTGACTGATGGTGGCATGGAGTTTACTCTGCACTGACTGATCATGGAATGGAGTTGACTCTGCACTGACTGATGATGGAATGGAGTTTACTCTGCACTGACTGATGGTGGAATGGTGTTTACTCTGCACTGACTGATGATGGAATGGAGTTTACTCTGCACTGACTGATGATGGAATGGAGTTTACTCTGCACTGACTGATGATGGAATGTAATTTACTCTGCACTGACTGATGATGGAATGTAGCTTACTCTGCACTGACTGATGATGGAATGGAGTTTACTCTGCACTGACTGATGATGGAATGGAGTTTACTCTGCACTGACTGATGATGGAATGGAGTTTACTCTGCACTGACTGATGATGGAATGGAGTTTACTCTGCACTGACGGATGATGGAATGTAATTTACTCTGCACTGACTTATGATAGATTGTAATTTACTCTGCACTGACTGATGGTGTAATGGAGTTTACTCTGCACTGACTGATGATGGAATGTAATTTACTCTGCACTGACTGATGATGGAATGGAGTTTACTCTGCACTGACTGATGATGGAATGGAGTTTACTCTGCACTGACTGATGGTTGAATGGAGTTTACTCTGCACTGACTGATGATGGAATGGAGTTGACTCTGCACTGACTGATGATGGAATGGAGTTTACACTGCACTGACTGATGGTGGAATGGAGTTTACTCTGCACTGACTGATGATGGAATGTAATTTACTCTGCACTGACTGATGATGGAATGGAGTTTACTCTGCACTGACTGATGATGGAATGTAATATACTCTGCACTGTCTGATGGTGGAATGCAATTTACTCTGCACTGCGTGATGATGGAATGGAGTTTACTCTGCACTGACTGATGATGGAATGTAATTTACTCTGCACTGACTGATGATGGAATGTAGTTTACTCTGCACTGACTGATGATGGAAAGGAGCTTACTCTGCACTGAGTGATGATGGAATGTAATTTACTCTGCACTGACTGATGATGGAATGTAGTTTACTCTGCACTGACTGATGATGGAATGGAGTTTACTCTGCAATGACTGATGATGGAATGGAGTTGACTCTGCACTGACTGATGATGGAATGGAGTTTACTCTGCACTGACTGATGATGGAATGGAGTTTACTCTGCAATGACTGATGATGGAATGGAGTTTACTCTGCACTGACTGATGATGGAATGGAGTTTACTCTGCACTGACTGATGGTGGAATGGAGTTTACTCTGCACTGACTGATGATGGAATGGAGTTGACTCTGCACTGACTGATGATGGAATGGAGTTTACTCTGCACTGACTGATGGTGGAATGGAGTTTACTCTGCACTGACTGATGATGGAATGGAGTTTACTCTGCACTGACGGATGATGGAATGTAATTTACTCTGCACTGACTGATGATGGAATGTAATTTACTCTGCACTGACTGATGGTGGAATGGAGTTTACTCTGCACTGACTGATGATGGAATGGAGTTTACTCTGCACTGACTGATGATGGAATGGAGTTTACTCTGCAATGACTGATGATGGAATGGAGTTTACTCTGCACTGACTGATGGTGGAATGGAGTTTACTCTGCACTGACTGATGATGGAATGTAGTTTACTCTGCACTGACTGATGATGGAATGCAGTTTACTCTGCACTGACTGATGGTGGAATGGAGTTTACTCTGCACTGACTGATGGTGGAATGGAGTTTACTCTGCACTGACTGATCATGGAATGGAGTTGACTCTGCACTGACTGATGATGGAATGGAGTTTACTCTGCACTGACTGATGGTGGAATGGTGTTTACTCTGCACTGACTGATGATGGAATGGAGTTTACTCTGCACTGACTGATGATGGAATGGAGTTTACTCTGCACTGACTGATGATGGAATGTAATTTACTCTGCACTGACTGATGATGGAATGTAGTTTACTCTGCACTGACTGATGATGGAATGGAGTTTACTCTGCACTGACTGATGATGGAATGGAGTTTACTCTGCACTGACTGATGATGGAATGGAGTTTACTCTGCACTGACTGATGATGGAATGGAGTTTACTCTGCACTGACGGATGATGGAATGTAATTTACTCTGCACTGACTTATGATAGATTGTAATTTACTCTGCACTGACTGATGGTGTAATGGAGTTTACTCTGCACTGACTGATGATGGAATGTAATTTACTCTGCACTGACTGATGATGGAATGGAGTTTACTCTGCACTGACTGATGATGGAATGGAGTTTACTCTGCACTGACTGATGGTTGAATGGAGTTTACTCTGCACTGACTGATGATGGAATGGAGTTGACTCTGCACTGACTGATGATGGAATGGAGTTTACTCTGCACTGACTGATGGTGGAATGGAGTTTACTCTGCACTGACTGATGATGGAATGTAATTTACTCTGCACTGACTGATGATGGAATGGAGTTTACTCTGCACTGACTGATGATGGAATGTAATATAGTCTGCACTGTCTGATGGTGGAATGCAATTTACTCTGCACTGCGTGATGATGGAATGGAGTTTACTCTGCACTGACTGATGATGGAATGTAATTTACTCTGCACTGACTGATGATGGAATGTAGTTTACTCTGCACTGACTGATGATGGAAAGGAGCTTACTCTGCACTGAGTGATGATGGAATGTAATTTACTCTGCACTGACTGATGATGGAATGTAGTTTACTCTGCACTGACTGATGATGGAATGGAGTTTACTCTGCACTGTCTGATGGTGGAATGTACTTTACTCTGCACTGACTGATGATGGAATGTAATTTACTCTGCACTAACTGATGATGGAAAGTAGTTTACTCTGCACTGACTGATGATGGAATGGAGTTTACTCTGCACTGTCTGATGGTGGAATGTAAATTTCTCTGCACTGACTGATGATGGAATGTAGTTTACTCTGCACTGACTGATGGTGGAATAGAGTTTACTCTGCAGTGACTGATGATGGAATGTAGTTTACTCTGCACTGGCTGATGATGGAATGGAGTTTACTCTGCACTGACTGATGATGGAATGGAGTTGACTCTGCACTGACTGATGAAGGAATGGAGTTTACTCTGCACTGACTGATGATGGAATGTAGTTTACTCTGCACTGACTGATGATGGAATGTAGTTTACTCTGCACTGACTGATGATGGAATGGAGTTTACTCTGCACTGACTGATGATGGAATGGAGTTTACTCTGCACTGACTGATGATGGAATGGAGTTGACTCTGCACCGACTGATGATGGAATGGAGTTTACTCTGCACTGACTGATGGTGGAATGGAGTTTACTCTGCACTGACTGATGATGGAATGGAGTTGACTCTGCACTGACTGATGATGGAATGGAGTTTACTCTGCACTGACTGATGGTGGAATGGAGTTTACTCTGCACTGACTGATGATGGAATGGAGTTTACTCTGCACTGACTGATGGTGGAATGGAGTTTACTCTGCACTGACTGATGGTGGAATGGAGTTGACTCTGCACTGACTGATGATGGAATGGAGTTTACTCTGCACTGACTGATGGTGGAATGGAGTTTACTCTGCACTGACTGATGATGGAATGGAGTTGACTCTGCACTGACTGATGATGGAATGTAGTTTACTCTGCACTGACTGATGATGGAATGTAGTTTACTCTGCACTGACTGATGATGGAATGGAGTTTACTCTGCACTGACTGATGATGGAATGGAGTTTACTCTGCACTGACTGATGATGGAATGGAGTTGACTCTGCACCGACTGATGATGGAATGGAGTTTACTCTGCACTGACTGATGGTGGAATGGAGTTTACTCTGCACTGACTGATGATGGAATGGAGTTGACTCTGCACTGACTGATGATGGAATGGAGTTTACTCTGCACTGACTGATGGTGGAATGGAGTTTACTCTGCACTGACTGATGATGGAATGGAGTTTACTCTGCACTGACTGATGGTGGAATGGAGTTTACTCTGCACTGACTGATGGTGGAATGGAGTTGACTCTGCACTGACTGATGATGGAATGGAGTTTACTCTGCACTGACTGATGGTGGAATGGAGTTTACTCTGCACTGACTGATGATGGAATGGAGTTGACTCTGCAGTGACTGATGATGGAATGGAGTTTACTCTGCACTGACTGATGATGGAATGGAGTTTACTCTGCACTGACTGATGATGGAATGGAGTTGACTCTGCACTGACTGATGATGGAATGGAGTTTACTCTGCACTGACTGATGATGGAATGTAGTTTACTCTGCACTTACTGATGATGGAATGTAGTTTACTCTGCACTGACTGATGATGGAATGTAGTTTACTCTGCACTGACTGATGATGGAATGGAGATGACTCTGCACTGACTGATGGTGGAATGGAGTTTACTCTGCACTGACTGATGATGGAATGCAGTTTACTCTGCACTGACTGATGATGGAATGTAATTTACTCTGCACTGACTGATGATGGAATGTAGTTTACTCTGCACTGACTGATGGTGGAATGGAGTTTACTCTGCACTGACTGATGATGGAATGGAGTTTACTCTGCACTGACTGATGATGGAATGGAGTTTATTCTGCACTGACTGATGGTGGAATGGAGTTTACTCTGCACTGACTGATGATGGAATGGAGTTGACTCTGCACTGACTGATGATGGAATGGAGTTTACTCTGCACTGACTGATGGTGGAATGGAGTTTACTCTGCACTGACTGATGTTGGAATGGAGTTGACTCTGCACTGACTGATGATGGAATGTAATTTACTCTGCACTGACTGATGGTGGAATGGAGTTTACTCTGCACTGACTGATGATGGAATGGAGTTTACTCTGCACTGACTGATGATGGAATGGAGTTTACTCTGCACTGACTGATGGTGGAATGGAGTTTACTCTGCACTGACTGATGATGGAATGGAGTTGACTCTGCACTGACTGATGATGGAAAGGAGTTTACTCTGCACTGACTGATGGTGGAATGGAGTTTACTCTGCACTGACTGATGATGGAATGGAGTTTACTCTGCACTGACTGATGATGGAATGGAGTTTACTCTGTACTGACTGATGATGGAATGGAGTTGACTCTGCACTGACTGATGATGGAATGGAGTTTACTCTGCACTGACTGATGATGGAATGGAGTTTACTCTGCACTGACTGATGATGGAATGGAGTTGACTCTGCACTGACTGATGATGGAATGGAGTTTACTCTGCAATGACTGATGGTGGAATGGAGTTTACTCTGCAATGACTGATGATGGAATGGAGTTGACTCTGCACTGACTGATGATGGAATGGAGTTTACTCTGCACTGACTGATGATGGAATGGAGTTTACTCTGCAATGACTGATGATGGAATGGAGTTTACTCTGCACTGACTGATGATGGAATGGAGTTTACTCTGCACTGACTGATGGTGGAATGGAGTTTACTCTGCACTGACTGATGATGGAATGGAGTTGACTCTGCACTGACTGATGATGGAATGGAGTTTACTCTGCACTGACTGATGGTGGAATGGAGTTTACTCTGCACTGACTGATGATGGAATGGAGTTTACTCTGCACTGACGGATGATGGAATGTAATTTACTCTGCACTGACTGATGATGGAATGTAATTTACTCTGCACTGACTGATGGTGGAATGGAGTTTACTCTGCACTGACTGATGATGGAATGGAGTTTACTCTGCACTGACTGATGATGGAATGGAGTTTACTCTGCACTGACTGATGATGGAATGGAGTTTACTCTGCACTGACTGATGGTGGAATGGAGTTTACTCTGCACTGACTGATGATGGAATGTAGTTTACTCTGCACTGACTGATGATGGAATGCAGTTTACTCTGCACTGACTGATGGTGGAATGGAGTTTACTCTGCACTGACTGATGGTGGAATGGAGTTTACTCTGCACTGACTGATCATGGAATGGAGTTGACTCTGCACTGACTGATGATGGAATGGAGTTTACTCTGCACTGACTGATGGTGGAATGGTGTTTACTCTGCACTGACTGATGATGGAATGGAGTTTACTCTGCACTGACTGATGATGGAATGGAGTTTACTCTGCACTGACTGATGATGGAATGGAGTTTACTCTGCACTGACTGATGATGGAATGGAGTTTACTCTGCACTGACTGATGGTGGAATGGAGTTTACTCTGCACTGACTGATGATGGAATGGAGTTGACTCTGCACTGACTGATGATGGAATGGAGTTTACTCTGCACTGACTGATGATGGAATGGAGTTTACTCTGCACTGACTGATGGTGGAATGGAGTTGACTCTGCACTGACTGATGATGGAATGGAGCTAACTCTGCACTGACTGATGGTGGAAAGGAGTTTACTCTGCACTGACTGATGATGGAATGGAGTTTACTCTGCACTGACTGATGATGGAACGGAGTTTACTCTGCACTGACTGATGATGGAATGGAGTTTACTCTGCACTGAGTGATGATGGAATGTAATTTACTCTGCACTGACTGATGATGGAATGTAGTTTACTCTGCACTGACTGATGATGGAATGGAGTTTAATCTGCACTGACTGATGATGGAATAGAGTTTACTCTGCACTGACTGATGATGGAATGGAGTTTACTCTGCACTGACTGATGGTGGAATGGAGTTTACTCTGCACTGACTGATGATGGAATGGAGTTGACTCTGCTCTGACTGATGATGGAATGGAGTTTACTCTGCACTGACTGATGGTGGAATGGAGTTTACTCTGCACTGACTGATGATGGAATGGAGTTTACTCTGCACTGACTGATGATGGAATGGAGTTTACTCTGCACTGACTGATGATGGAATGGAGTTGACTCTGCACTGACTGATGATGGAATGGAGTTTACTCTGCACTGACTGATGGTGGAATGGAGTTTACTCTGCACTGACTGATGATGGAATGGAGTTGACTCTGCACTGACTGATGATGGAATGGAGTTTACTCTGCACTGACTGATGGTGGAATGGAGTTTACTCTGCACTGACTGATGATGGAATGGAGTTGACTCTGCACTGACTGATGATGGAATGGAGTTTACTCTGCACTGACTGATGATGGAATGGAGTTTACTCTGCACTGACTGATGATGGAATGGAGTTTACTCTGCACTGACTGATGATGGAATGGAGTTTACTCTGCACTGACTGATGATGGAATGGAGTTTACTCTGCACTGACTGATGATGGAATGGAGTTGACTCCGCACTGACTGATGATGCAATGGAGTTTACTCTGCACTGACTGATGGTGGAATGGAGTTTACTCTGCACTGACTGATGATGGAATGTAGTTTACTCTGCACTGACGGATGATGGAATGTAATTTACTCTGCACTGACTGATGATAGAATGTAATTTACTCTGCACTGACTGATGGTGGAATGGAGTTTACTCTGCACTGACTGATGATGGAATGGAGTTTACTCTGCACTGACTGATGATGGAATGGAGTTTACTCTGCACTGACTGATGAAAGAATGGAGTTTACTCTGCACTGACTGATGGTGGAATGGAGTTTACTCTGCACTGACTGATGATGGAATGGAGTTGACTCTGCACTGACTGATGATGGAATGGAGTTTACTCTGCACTGACTGATGATGGAATGGAGTTTACTCTGCACTGACTGATTATGGAATGGAGTTTACTCTGCACTGACTGATGATGGAATGGAGTTGACTCTGCACTGACTGATGATGGAATGGAGTTTACTCTGCACTGACTGATGGTGGAATGGAGTTTACTCTGCAATGACTGATGATGGAATGGAGTTGACTCTGCACTGACTGATGATGGAATGGAGTTTACTCTGCACTGACTGATGATGGAATGGAGTTTACTCTGCACTGACTGATGGTGGAATGGAGTTGACTCTGCACTGACTGATGATGGAATGGAGCTAACTCTGCACTGACTGATGGTGGAAAGGAGTTTACTCTGCACTGACTGATGATGGAATGGAGTTTACTCTGCACTGACTGATGATGGAACGGAGTTTACTCTGCACTGACTGATGATGGAATGGAGTTTACTCTGCACTGAGTGATGATGGAATGTAATTTACTCTGCACTGACTGATGATGGAATGTAGTTTACTCTGCACTGACTGATGATGGAATGGAGTTTAATCTGCACTGACTGATGATGGAATGGAGTTTACTCTGCACTGACTGATGATGGAATGGAGTTTACTCTGCACTGACTGATGGTGGAATGGAGTTTACTCTGCACTGACTGATGATGGAATGGAGTTGACTCTGCTCTGACTGATGATGGAATGGAGTTTACTCTGCACTGACTGATGGTGGAATGGAGTTTACTCTGCACTGACTGATGATGGAATGGAGTTTACTCTGCACTGACTGATGATGGAATGGAGTTTACTCTGCACTGACTGATGATGGAATGGAGTTGACTCTGCACTGACTGATGATGGAATGGAGTTTACTCTGCACTGACTGATGGTGGAATGGAGTTTACTCTGCACTGACTGATGATGGAATGGAGTTGACTCTGCACTGACTGATGATGGAATGGAGTTTACTCTGCACTGACTGATGGTGGAATGGAGTTTACTCTGCACTGACTGATGATGGAATGGAGTTGACTCTGCACTGACTGATGATGGAATGGAGTTTACTCTGCACTGACTGATGATGGAATGGAGTTTACTCTGCACTGACTGATGATGGAATGGAGTTTACTCTGCACTGACTGATGATGGAATGGAGTTTACTCTGCACTGACTGATGATGGAATGGAGTTTACTCTGCACTGACTGATGATGGAATGGAGTTGACTCCGCACTGACTGATGATGCAATGGAGTTTACTCTGCACTGACTGATGGTGGAATGGAGTTTACTCTGCACTGACTGATGATGGAATGTAGTTTACTCTGCACTGACGGATGATGGAATGTAATTTACTCTGCACTGACTGATGATAGAATGTAATTTACTCTGCACTGACTGATGGTGGAATGGAGTTTACTCTGCACTGACTGATGATGGAATGGAGTTTACTCTGCACTGACTGATGATGGAATGGAGTTTACTCTGCACTGACTGATGATGGAATGGAGTTTACTCTGCACTGACTGATGGTGGAATGGAGTTTACTCTGCACTGACTGATGATGGAATGGAGTTGACTCTGCACTGACTGATTATGGAATGGAGTTTACTCTGCACTGACTGATGATGGAATGGAGTTGACTCTGCACTGACTGATGATGGAATGGAGTTTACTCTGCACTGACTGATGGTGGAATGGAGTTTACTCTGCAATGACTGATGATGGAATGGAGTTGACTCTGCACTGACTGATGATGGAATGGAGTTTACTCTGCACTGACTGATGATGGAATGGAGTTTACTCTGCACTGACTGATGATGGAATGGAGTTTACTCTGCACTGACTGATGATGGAATGGAGTTTACTCTGCACTGACTGATGGTGGAATGGAGTTTACTCTGCACTGACTGATGATGGAATGGAGTTGACTCTGCACTGACTGATGATGGAATGGAGTTTACTCTGCACTGACTGATGGTGGAATGGAGTTTACTCTGCACTGACTGATGATGGAATGGAGTTTACTCTGCACTGACGGATGATGGAATGTAATTTACTCTGCACTGACTGATGATGGAATGTAATTTACTCTGCAGTGACTGATGGTGGAATGGAGTTTACTCTGCACTGACTGATGATGGAATGGAGTTTACTCTGCACTGACTGATGATGGAATGGAGTTTACTCCGCACTGACTGATGATGGAATGGAGTTTACTCTGCACTGACTGATGGTGGAATGGAGTTTACTCTGCACTGACTGATGGTGGAATGGTGTTTACTCTGCACTGACTGATGATGGAATGGAGTTTACTCTGCACTGACTGATGGTGGAATGGAGTTTACTCTGCACTGACTGATCATGGAATGGAGTTTACTCTGCACTGACTGATGATGGAATGGAGTTTACTCTGCACTGACTGATGGTGGAATGGAGTTTACTCTGCACTGACGGATGATGGAATGGAGTTGACTCTGCACTGACTGATGATGGAATGGAGTTTACTCTGCACTGACTGATGATGGAATGGAGTTTACTCTGCACTGACTGATGGTGGAATGGAGTTGACTCTGCACTGACTGATGATGGAATGGAGCTAACTCTGCACTGACTGATGGTGGAAAGGAGTTTACTCTGCACTGACTGATGATGGAATGGAGTTTACTCTGCACTGACTGATGATGGAACGGAGTTTACTCTGCACTGACTGATGATGGAATGGAGTTTACTCTGCACTGACTGATGGTGGAATGGAGTTTACTCTGCACTGACTGATGATGGAATGGAGTTGACTCTGCACTGACTGATGATGGAATGGAGTTTACTCTGCACTGACTGATGGTGGAATGGAGTTTACTCTGCACTGACTGATGATGGAATGGAGTTGACTCTGCACTGACTGATGATGGAATGGAGTTTACTCTGCACTGACTGATGATGGAATGGAGTTTACTCTGCACTGACTGATGATGGAATGGAGTTTACTCTGCACTGACTGATGATGGAATGGAGTTTACTCTGCACTGACTGATGATGGAATGGAGTTTACTCTGCACTGACTGATGATGGAATGGAGTTGACTCCGCACTGACTGAGGATGCAATGGAGTTTACTCTGCACTGACTGATGGTGGAATGGAGTTTACTCTGCACTGACTGATGATGGAATGTAGTTTACTCTGCACTGACGGATGATGGAATGTAATTTACTCTGCACTGACTGATGATAGAATGTAATTTACTCTGCACTGACTGATGGTGGAATGGAGTTTACTCTGCACTGACTGATGATGGAATGGAGTTTACTCTGCACTGACTGATGATGGAATGGAGTTTACTCTGCACTGACTGATGATGGAATGGAGTTTACTCTGCACTGACTGATGGTGGAATGGAGTTTACTCTGCACTGACTGATGATGGAATGGAGTTGACTCTGCACTGACTGATGATGGAATGGAGTTTACTCTGCACTGACTGATGATGGAATGGAGTTTACTCTGCACTGACTGATGATGGAATGGAGTTTACTCTGCACTGACTGATGATGGAATGGAGTTGACTCTGCACTGACTGATGATGGAATGGAGTTTACTCTGCACTGACTGATGGTGGAATGGAGTTTACTCTGCAATGACTGATGATGGAATGGAGTTGATTCTGCACTGACTGATGATGGAATGGAGTTTACTCTGCACTGACTGATGATGGAATGGAGTTTACTCTGCACTGACTGATGATGGAATGGAGTTTACTCTGCACTGACTGATGATGGAATGGAGTTTACTCTGCACTGACTGATGGTGGAATGGAGTTTACTCTGCACTGACTGATGATGGAATGGAGTTGACTCTGCACTGACTGATGATGGAATGGAGTTTACTCTGCACTGACTGATGGTGGAATGGAGTTTACTCTGCACTGACTGATGATGGAATGGAGTTTACTCTGCACTGACGGATGATGGAATGTAATTTACTCTGCACTGACTGATGATGGAATGTAATTTACTCTGCACTGACTGATGGTGGAATGGAGTTTACTCTGCACTGACTGATGATGGAATGGAGTTTACTCTGCACTGACTGATGATGGAATGGAGTTTACTCTGCACTGACTGATGATGGAATGGAGTTTACTCTGCACTGACTAATGGTGGAATGGAGTTTACTCTGCACTGACTGATGGTGGAATGGTGTTTACTCTGCACTGACTGATGATGGAATGGAGTTTACTCTGCACTGACTGATGGTGGAATGGAGTTTACTCTGCACTGACTGATCGTGGAATGGAGTTTACTCTGCACTGACTGATGATGGAATGGAGTTTACTCTGCACTGACTGATGGTGGAATGGAGTTTACTCTGCACTGAATGATGATGGAATGGAGTTGACTCTGCACTGACTGATGATGGAATGGAGTTTACTCTGCACTGACTGATGATGGAATGGAGTTTACTCTGCACTGACTGATGGTGGAATGGAGTTGACTCTGCACTGACTGATGATGGAATGGAGCTAACTCTGCACTGACTGATGGTGGAAAGGAGTTTACTCTGCACTGACTGATGATGGAATGGAGTTTACTCTGCACTGACTGATGATGGAACGGAGTTTACTCTGCACTGACTGATGATGGAATGGAGTTTACTCTGCACTGAGTGATGATGGAATGTAATTTACTCTGCACTGACTGATGATGGAATGTAGTTTACTCTGCACTGACTGATGATGGAATGGAGTTTACTCTGCACTGACTGATGATGGAATGGAGTTTACTCTGCACTGACTGATGATGGAATGGAGTTTACTCTGCACTGACTGATGGTGGAATGGAGTTTACTCTGCACTGACTGATGATGGAATGGAGTTGACTCTGCACTGACTGATGATGGAATGGAGTTTACTCTGCACTGACTGATGGTGGAATGGAGTTTACTCTGCACTGACTGATGATGGAATGGAGTTTACTCTGCACTGACTGATGATGGAATGGACTTTACTCTGCACTGACTGATGATGGAATGGAGTTGACTCTGCACTGACTGATGATGGAATGGAGTTTACTCTGCACTGACTGATGGTGGAATGGAGTTTACTCTGCACTGACTGATGATGGAATGGAGTTGACTCTGCACTGACTGATGATGGAATGGAGTTTAGTCCGCACTGACTGATGGTGGAATGGAGTTTACTCTGCACTGACTGATGATGGAATGGAGTTGACTCTGCACTGACTGATGATGGAATGGAGTTTACTCTGCACTGACTGATGATGGAATGGAGTTTACGCTGCACTGACTGATGATGGAATGGAGTTTACTCTGCACTGACTGATGATGGAATGGAGTTTACTCTGCACTGACTGATGATGGAATGGAGTTTACTCTGCACTGACTGATGATGGAATGGAGTTTACTCTGCACTGACTGATGATGGAATGGAGTTTACTCTGCACTGACTGATGATGGAATGGAGTTGACTCCGCACTGACTGAGGATGCAATGGAGTTGACTCCGCACTGACTGAGGATGCAATGGAGTTTACTCTGCACTGACTGATGGTGGAATGGAGTTTACTCTGCACTGACTGATGATGGAATGTAGTTTACTCTGCACTGACGGATGATGGAATGTAATTTACTCTGCACTGACTGATGATAGAATGTAATTTACTCTGCACTGACTGATGGTGGAATGGAGTTTACTCTGCACTGACTGATGATGGAATGGAGTTTACTCTGCACTGACTGATGATGGAATGGAGTTTACTCTGCACTGACTGATGATGGAATGGAGTTTACTCTGCACTGACTGATGGTGGAATGGAGTTTACTCTGCACTGACTGATGATGGAATGGAGTTGACTCTGCACTGACTGATGATGGAATGGAGTTTACTCTGCACTGACTGATGATGGAATGGAGTTTACTCTGCACTGACTGATGATGGAATGGAGTTTACTCTGCACTGACTGATGATGGAATGGAGTTGACTCTGCACTGACTGATGATGGAATGGAGTTTACTCTGCACTGACTGATGGTGGAATGGAGTTTACTCTGCAATGACTGATGATGGAATGGAGTTGATTCTGCACTGACTGATGATGGAATGGAGTTTACTCTGCACTGACTGATGATGGAATGGAGTTTACTCTGCACTGACTGATGATGGAATGGAGTTTACTCTGCACTGACTGATGATGGAATGGAGTTTACTCTGCACTGACTGATGGTGGAATGGAGTTTACTCTGCACTGACTGATGATGGAATGGAGTTGACTCTGCACTGACTGATGATGGAATGGAGTTTACTCTGCACTGACTGATGGTGGAATGGAGTTTACTCTGCACTGACTGATGATGGAATGGAGTTTACTCTGCACTGACGGATGATGGAATGTAATTTACTCTGCACTGACTGATGATGGAATGTAATTTACTCTGCACTGACTGATGGTGGAATGGAGTTTACTCTGCACTGACTGATGATGGAATGGAGTTTACTCTGCACTGACTGATGATGGAATGGAGTTTACTCTGCACTGACTGATGATGGAATGGAGTTTACTCTGCACTGACTAATGGTGGAATGGAGTTTACTCTGCACTGACTGATGGTGGAATGGTGTTTACTCTGCACTGACTGATGATGGAATGGAGTTTACTCTGCACTGACTGATGGTGGAATGGAGTTTACTCTGCACTGACTGATCGTGGAATGGAGTTTACTCTGCACTGACTGATGATGGAATGGAGTTTACTCTGCACTGACTGATGGTGGAATGGAGTTTACTCTGCACTGAATGATGATGGAATGGAGTTGACTCTGCACTGACTGATGATGGAATGGAGTTTACTCTGCACTGACTGATGATGGAATGGAGTTTACTCTGCACTGACTGATGGTGGAATGGAGTTGACTCTGCACTGACTGATGATGGAATGGAGCTAACTCTGCACTGACTGATGGTGGAAAGGAGTTTACTCTGCACTGACTGATGATGGAATGGAGTTTACTCTGCACTGACTGATGATGGAACGGAGTTTACTCTGCACTGACTGATGATGGAATGGAGTTTACTCTGCACTGAGTGATGATGGAATGTAATTTACTCTGCACTGACTGATGATGGAATGTAGTTTACTCTGCACTGACTGATGATGGAATGGAGTTTACTCTGCACTGACTGATGATGGAATGGAGTTTACTCTGCACTGACTGATGATGGAATGGAGTTTACTCTGCACTGACTGATGGTGGAATGGAGTTTACTCTGCACTGACTGATGATGGAATGGAGTTGACTCTGCACTGACTGATGATGGAATGGAGTTTACTCTGCACTGACTGATGGTGGAATGGAGTTTACTCTGCACTGACTGATGATGGAATGGAGTTTACTCTGCACTGACTGATGATGGAATGGACTTTACTCTGCACTGACTGATGATGGAATGGAGTTGACTCTGCACTGACTGATGATGGAATGGAGTTTACTCTGCACTGACTGATGGTGGAATGGAGTTTACTCTGCACTGACTGATGATGGAATGGAGTTGACTCTGCACTGACTGATGATGGAATGGAGTTTAGTCCGCACTGACTGATGGTGGAATGGAGTTTACTCTGCACTGACTGATGATGGAATGGAGTTGACTCTGCACTGACTGATGATGGAATGGAGTTTACTCTGCACTGACTGATGATGGAATGGAGTTTACGCTGCACTGACTGATGATGGAATGGAGTTTACTCTGCACTGACTGATGATGGAATGGAGTTTACTCTGCACTGACTGATGGTGGAATGGAGTTTACTCTGCACTGACTGATGATGGAATGGAGTTGACTCTGCACTGACTGATGATGGAATGGAGTTTACTCTGCACTGACTGATGGTGGAATGGAGTTTACTCTGCACTGACTGATGATGGAATGTAGTTTACTCTGCACTGACGGATGATGGAATGTAATTTACTCTGCACTGACTGATGATGGAATGTAATTTACTCTGCACTGACTGATGGTGGAATGGAGTTTACTCTGCACTGACTGATGATGGAATGGAGTTGACTCTGCACTGACTGATGATGGAATGGAGTTTACTCTGCACTGACTGATGATGGAATGGAGTTTACTCTGCACTGACTGATGGTGGAATGGAGTTTACTCTGCACTGACTGATGATGGAATGGAGTTGACTCTGCACTGACTGATGATGGAATGGAGTTTACTCTGCACTGACTGATGGTGGAATGGATTTTACTCGGCACTGACTGATGGTGGAATGGAGTTTACTCTGCACTGACTGATGATGGAATGGAGTTGACTCTGCACTGACTGATGATGGAATGGAGTTTACTCTGCACTGACTGATGATGGAATGGAGTTTACGCTGCACTGACTGATGATGGAATGGAGTTTACTCTGCACTGACTGATGATGGAATGGAGTTTACTCTGCACTGACTGATGGTGGAATGGAGTTTACTCTGCACTGACTGATGATGGAATGGAGTTGACTCTGCACTGACTGATGATGGAATGGAGTTTACTCTGCACTGACTGATGGTGGAATGGAGTTTACTCTGCACTGACTGATGATGGAATGTAGTTTACTCTGCACTGACGGATGATGGAATGTAATTTACTCTGCACTGACTGATGATGGAATGTAATTTACTCTGCACTGACTGATGGTGGAATGGAGTTTACTCTGCACTGACTGATGATGGAATGGAGTTTACTCTGCACTGACTGATGATGGAATGGAGTTTACTCTGCACTGACTGATGATGGAATGGAGTTTACTCTGCACTGACTGATGGTGGAATGGAGTTTACTCTGCACTGACTGATGATGGAATGGAGTTGACTCTGCACTGACTGATGATGGAATGGAGTTTACTCTGCACTGACTGATGGTGGAATGGAGTTTACTCTGCACTGACTGATGGTGGAATGGAGTTTACTCTGCACTGACTGATGATGGAATGGAGTTGACTCTGCACTGACTGATGATGGAATGGAGTTTACTCTGCACTGACTGATGGTGGAATGGTGTTTACTCTGCACTGACTGATGGTGGAATGGAGTTTACTCTGCACTGACTGATGATGGAATGGAGTTTACTCTGCACTGACTGATGATGGAATGGAGTTTACTCTGCACTGACTGATGACGGAATGGAGTTTACTCTGCACTGACTGATGGTGGAATGGAGTGTACTCTGCACTGACTGATGATGGAATGGAGTTGACTCTGCACTGACTGATGATGGAATGGAGTTTACTCTGCACTGACTGATGATGGAATGGAGTTTACTCTGCACTGACTGATGGTGGAATGGAGTTGACTCTGCACTGACTGATGATGGAATTGAGTTTACTCTGCACTGACTGATGGTGGAATGGAGTTTACTCTGCACTGACTGATGATGGAATGGAGTTTACTCTGCACTGACTGATGATGGAATGGAGTTTACTCTGCACTGACTGATGATGGAATGGAGTTTACTCTGCACTGACTGATGATGGAATGGAGTTTACTCTGCACTGACTGATGATGGAATGGAGTTTACTCTGCAGTGACTGATGATGGAATGGAGTTTACTCTGCACTGACTGATGATGGAATGGAGTTTACTCTGCACTGACTGATGGTGGAATGGAGTTTACTCTGCACTGACTGATGATGGAATGGAGTTGACTCTGCACTGACTGATGATGGAATGGAGTTTACTCAGCACTGACTGATGATGGAATGGAGTTTACTCTGCACTGACTGATGGTGGAATGGAGTTGACTCTGCACTGACTGATGATGGAATGGAGTTTACTCAGCACTGACTGATGGACGAATGGAGTTTACTCTGCACTGACTGATGATGGAATGGAATTGACTCTGCACTGACTGATGATGGAATGGAGTTTACTCTGCTCTGACTGCTGGTGGAATGGAGTTTACTCTGCACTGACTGATGATGGAATGGAGTTTACTCTGCACTGACGGATGATGGAATGTAATTTACTCTGCACTGACTGATGATTGAATGTAATTTACTCTGAACTGACTGATGGTGGAATGGAGTTTACTCTGCACTGACTGATGATGGAATGGAGTTTACTCTGCACTGACTGATGATGGAATGGAGTTTACTCTGCACTGACTGATGATGGAATGGAGTTTACTCTGCACTGACTGATGGTGGAATGGAGTTTACTCTGCACTGACTGATGATGGAATGTAATTTACTCTGCACTGACTGATGATGGAATGGAGTTTACTCTGCACTGACTGATGATGGAATGGAGTTTACTCTGCACTGACTGATGATGGAATGGAGTTTACTCTGCACTGACTGATGATGGAATGGAGTTGACTCTGCACTGACTGATGATGGAATGGAGTTTACTCTGCACTGACTGATGGTGGAATGGAGTTTACTCTGCACTGACTGATGATGGAATGGAGTTGACTCTGCACTGACTGATGATGGAATGGAGTTTACTCTGCACTGACTGATGGTGGAATGGAGTTTACTCTGCACTGACTGATGATGGAATGGAGTTGAATCTGCACTGACTGATGATGGAATGGAGTTTACTCTGCACTGACTGATGATGGAATGGAGTTTACTCTGCACTGACTGATGATGGAATGGAGTTTACTCTGCACTGACTGATGATGGAATGGAGTTTACTCTGCACTGACTGATGGTGGAATGGAGTTTACTCTGCACTGACTGATGATGGAATGGAGTTGACTCTGCACTGACTGATGATGGAATAGAGTTTACTCTGCACTGACTGATGGTGGAATGGAGTTTACTCTGCACTGACTGATGATGGAATGGAGTTTACTCTGCACTGACGGATGATGGAATGTAATTTACTCTGCACTGACTGATGATGGAATGTAATTTACTCTGCACTGACTGATGGTGGAATGGAGTTTACTCTGCACTGACTGATGATGGAATGGAGTTTACTCTGCACTGACTGATGATGGAATGGAGTTTACTCTGCACTGACTGATGATGGAATGGAGTTTACTCTGCACTGACTGATGTTGGAATGGAGTTTACTCTGCACTGACTGATGATGGAATGGAGTTGACTCTGCACTGACTGATGATGGAATGGAGTTTACTCTGCACTGACTGATGGTGGAATGGAGTTTACTCTGCACTGAATGATGGTGGAATGGAGTTTACTCTGCACTGACTGATGATGGAATGGACTTGACTCTGCACTGACTGATGATGGAATGGAGTTTACTCTGCACTGACTGATGTTGGAATGGTGTTTACTCTGCACTGACTGATGATGGAATGGAGTTTACTCTGCACTGACTGATGATGGAATGGAGTTTACTCTGCACTGACTGATGATGGAATGGAGTTTACTCTGCACTGACTGATGATGGAATGGAGTTTACTCTGCACTGACTGATGGTGGAATGGAGTTTACTCTGCACTGACTGATGATGGAATGGAGTTGACTCTGCACTGACTGATGATGGAATGGAGTTTACTCTGCACTGACTGATGATGGAATGGAGTTTACTCTGCACTGACTGATGGTGGAATGGAGTTGACTCTGCACTGACTGATGATGGAATTGAGTTTACTCTGCACTGACAGATGGTGGAATGGAGTTTACTCTGCACTGACTGATGATGGAATGGAGTTGACTCTGCACTGACTGATGATGGAATGGAGTTTACTCTGCACTGACTGATGATGGAATGGAGTTTACTCTGCACTGACTGATGATGGAATGGAGTTTACTCTGCACTGACTGATGGTGGAATGGAGTTGACTCTGCACTGACTGATGATGGAATGGAGTTGACTCTGCACTGACTGATGATGGAATGGAGTTTACTCTGCACTGACTGCTGGTGGAATGGAGTTTACTCTGCACTGACTGATGATGGAATGGAGTTTACTCTGCACTGACGGATGATGGAATGTAATTTACTCTGCACTGACTGATGATGGAATGGAGTTGACTCTGCACTGACTGATGATGGAATGGAGTTTACTCTGCACTGACTGATGATGGAATGGAGTTTACTCTGCTCTGACTGATGATGGAATGGAGTTTACTCTGCACTGACTGATGATGGAATGTAATTTACTCTGCACTGACTGATGGTGGAATGGAGTTTACTCTGCACTGACTGATGATGGAATGGAGTTTACTCTGCTCTGACTGATGATGGAATGGAGTTTACTCTGCACTGACTGATGATGGAATGGAGTTTACTCTGCACTGACTGATGGTGGAATGGAGTTTACTCTGCACTGACTGATGATGGAATGGAGTTGACTCTGCACTGACTGATGATGGAATGGAGTTTACTCTGCACTGAGTGATGATGGAATGGAGTTTACTCTGCACTGACTGATGGTGGAATGGAGTTGACTCTGCACTGACTGATGATGGAATGTAATTTACTCTGCACTGACTGATGATGGAATGGAGTTTACTCTGCACTGACTGATGATGGAATGGAGTTTACTCTGCACTGACTGATGATGGAATGGAGTTTACTCTGCACTGACTGATGATGGAATGGAGTTGACTCTGCACTGACTGATGATGGAATGGAGTTTACTCTGCACTGACTGATGGTGGAATGGAGTTTACTCTGCACTGACTGATGATGGAATGGAGTTGACTCTGCAATGACTGATGATGGAATGGAGTTTACTCTGCACTGACTGATGGTGGAATGGAGTTTACTCTGCACTGACTGATGATGGAATGGAGTTGAATCTGCACTGACTGATGATGGAATGGAGTTTACTCTGCACTGACTGATGATGGAATGGAGTTTACTCTGCACTGACTGATGATGGAATGGAGTTTACTCTGCACTGACTGATGATGGAATGGAGTTTACTCTGCACTGACTGATGGTGGAATGGAGTTTACTCTGCACTGACTGATGATGGAATGGAGTTGACTCTGCACTGACTGATGATGGAATAGAGTTTACTCTGCACTGACTGATGGTGGAATGGAGTTTACTCTGCACTGACTGATGATGGAATGGAGTTTACTCTGCACTGACTGATGGTGGAATGGAGTTTACTCTGCACTGACTGATGATGGAATGGAGTTGAATCTGCACTGACTGATGATGGAATGGAGTTTACTCTGCACTGACTGATGATGGAATGGAGTTTACTCTGCACTGACTGATGATGGAATGGAGTTTACTCTGCACTGACTGATGATGGAATGGAGTTTACTCTGCAGTGACTGATGGTGGAATGGAGTTTACTCTGCACTGACTGATGATGGAATGGAGTTGACTCTGCACTGACTGATGATGGAATAGAGTTTACTCTGCACTGACTGATGGTGGAATGGAGTTTACTCTGCACTGACTGATGATGGAATGGAGTTTACTCTGCACTGACGGATGATGGAATGTAATTTACTCTGCACTGACTGATGATGGAATGTAATTTACTCTGCACTGACTGATGGTGGAATGGAGTTTACTCTGCACTGACTGATGATGGAATGGAGTTTACTCTGCACTGACTGATGATGGAATGGAGTTTACTCTGCACTGACTGATGATGGAATGGAGTTTACTCTGCACTGACTGATGGTGGAATGGAGTTTACTCTGCACTGACTGATGATGGAATGGAGTTGACTCTGCACTGACTGATGATGGAATGGAGTTTACTCTGCACTGACTGATGGTGGAATGGAGTTTACTCTGCACTGACTGATGGTGGAATGGAGTTTACTCTGCACTGACTGATGATGGAATGGAGTTGACTCTCCACTGACTGATGATGGAATGGAGTTTACTCTGCACTGACTGATGGTGGAATGGTGTTTACTCTGCACTGACTGATGATGGAATGGAGTATACTCTGCACTGACTGATGATGGAATGGAGTTTACTCTGCACTGACTGATGATGGAAT